>NC_133222.1:2728463-4073463 GCF_040436345.1 Pagrus major
CGTGGTAACGGGAAGCTGTGAGGGAGGAGTCTTGGTTATCTTTCAGCATGGTTGTTCAGCCGTCAGTGGAGACCAGTGGGGCCTGATTTATTAAGATGTTCTTAGATTTACAGTTGAACTTCATCTTAAGGTTATTTCCTACAGTTTGCTTGTTGTTGAGCATGAAAAAGCCTCTTTAAAGGCTGAATAGAAAACTAAAAGGTCGCTCTCAAATGAAAGAATGGGGAAAATTGTAATTTGCGGGTCAGCTTCCAAACATCTCGTGTGTTTTTTTTCTCCAGGGTTGGTTCAGTCCCGGTCAGGTGTTCGTCCTGGACGAGTACTGCGCTCGATACGGCGTCCGCGGCTGCCACCGTCACCTGAGCTACCTGAAGGATCTGATGGATTACTCAGAGAACAACGTGCTGGTCGACCCCACGCTGCTGCACTACAGCTACGCCTTCTGCGCCTCCCACGTCCATGGAAACAGGTACACCAGTCAACACTGGTAAAATAGGTCTGAGCTCATGATAACGATAGCTATGGTACACAGGTGGTGCAGGGTGAAGTTCCTGTCCACCGCTGCAGAGACCATGAGGTAACCTCCCAGTACGGCTTTGATTGTAGGTCAACGGAAATTATTCAAATGGTTATTTTTGTTGAATAACACTGTTGAGAGCATCGGTCTCCTTCGTCACACACGGCTCCAGCTATCACTGATTTTAGTGATACTGGATCATATTTTATGAAGAAAATGTTTCCTGGTTTTCCCCCTGATGTCCTCCGGCTGCTCTGCCTCAACTCGCTGTGGTTTACAGAGTTTCCTGAAAGCAACCTGTGACTGCTGCGTTCTGCGGCGACAAGTCATGTTGCACCTGTGAAGGCGCTGCAGACGAGTTTTTGGTGTTGACACTATCAACAGCCTCTACAGACATCATGACAGAGCTGAAGAGAATGTTGCAAGATATGCACCTGCTGGTTGTAGTCAGCCCATCTGGACAGAGGTTCAGCTGTTAGCATTTCACAGCCAGCTGTTATTGTCTCTGGTTCAGGTAACTTTAGCTTTGGCGTGCTGTGACTTTGCACGTAACGTCACATTACTTCAGATGTTTTTTGAAAAGTACAAATACTAAAATAACGTTGCTTTAAAGATCATTACAGAGTCTGAGCAGTGGCTTCCTGCAGCGTCTGCAGTGATGACCTCATCCTTCATGAAGGCATCACCAAAAAAGTTTTGAACAATCGCTCTGTTCTCAGCATCACATTAAACCAAACTGCAGCTGATATCTGTTGTATTACACTGTGAACTAAACCCTCACTCTCAGTGTTATAACATCACATTAACAGAGTCATGATACCGTTTCAGTGGACGTACGTGAATATGCTCAGTTACTTTGTGCGTAAAGCATCAGAGCACTTCTGTGAGCAGACTGTAATTTGAACTTTACATTATTCTGTATTCTTCACTGAGCACAGATGCTCTTTTTCAGCCACACACAGTCTGAATCCAAATGTCTGAACTTCCACACACTTTACAGACGTCGTTTGTGGCACACAATCATGAAGTCTGGACGGTTGAGCGCTCTCCAAAGACACGTTACAGCGAGTCGAAGCAATGAGTCGACTCTGGGTGCAGATTTCACCCAAACTGTGAGAATTATAACACAAAGAGGGTCAACGAGTTTATATTAAATGTATTTGAAGACTTCTTTTATTATATACTTTAAACATAATATACTTTTTTTGACAAAATAATCTTGACTCTCGTTTGTGTGTTTTGTTAAATGAATGGACCTAAAAGCTGGATGTGATTTTCTCAAAGTATTTCCAAGGACGAGAATGATCGTCCGCACTAAAAGGCTCGACGCCGTCAATAGCAAATTCATTTATTTGTTCAGATCCGTTCAGATAAATACTCAGAGGTGGGTCACAGGTTCAAGATCTCAGCATTGATTGCGTTCATGGCAACGACTGGAGATACAATCGCATTCACAGGTGACGGTGAACACGTCAGACGCGTCACATGACCGGACACTTTCCGGCATGCGTGAAAGGAAAACACCTCTTTGCGGATATAAAAAACATTGTCATGGTTAAGCAGCATTTTTGAGACCACTCATAGAGAATATGTCTGATTAAAGGTTAATAGCGCCGCTCCAGGGCTTTGTCTTTTAAACATCAACAAATGTCGGGTTTTTTGGCGTTTACTGAAACGCTCGCTCCAGTTTTTCCTGGGAGGTCCGTCCTTTCAGGGCAGCCTGGCTTCAGTCACCTTCAGGCCTCCGCTGATGGCCAGTAAACTATATGAGCAGCAGCAGTGTCTTTTAGCCACTTGTTGGCATCAGCGTCGCTCCAGCAGTTCAGTTCTCCACTTCACTCCCGGCAGCCCCCTCGCTTGACTCCCCGGCTGGTAATTACTGATATCTGTGCTTTCTCTCTTTGTCGACTCATTTAGTCAATTAGAAAGTGTAATGATTAGCTTCTCCAGTAAATCGCCAGATATAAATTGGGTGGTTGGGGGCTGGGGAGGGGGTACTAGAATTGGCTTTTTGTCAGTTGGAGCTCTAATTTGAATAATTGATGCCCATTCAGGGCTCCTGGAGCTGCCTGAGTGGGTGTGGATGGGAAAAAAGAGGGTTTTGGATGGCTGGCAGGCTCGGAGGTGGAAAAAAAACAAACTTAATTACAGAACTCAAGTTTTCCCTGGAGGGCTGCTCGAAGAGACGAAAAACTACGTCAGGAGGCAGAGAGGACAAAGAGAGACGCTACAGAATGATCAACAGAAGAGTACTTGACTAATACTTCAAGGCGATATATTGAGAGTGTCAGACTGTGCTTTTCTCATGAAAACTCTCCTCTGTTCTGACGGAGAGAAACCTTCATTGAAGATGTAAATATCTTTCTGATATGTGAAAAGCCTCCCACGGGTGATGTCAGATTTTCAAGGTTCGTTGGAGACTTTTTAACCCTCGATGGGCCAAGATCCGTTTAGATAGGTGTCATTGTCAACTTCTACATATATGTTTTTATTCACAAGTTCAAAAGAATGATTACATTTTCTTTGTGTGATGAAAGATTTCCATAACTTTGGTTTTTCTTTTACGAGTTCGACTTTGGCTCAACACATTTTCATCTCCTTTCTTTATGTTTTATCAATGATCGTTTATTCTCAGGTGCTGAGGTTAGGCCTTTTTTTATCTTTTCATGATGTCAAGAGTGAAAACAGCTTTTTAAAAAGAAACACTTATCTGTTCCCCCAACGTCCACTGGTTGATTCTGTGTCACGCTGCCAAGTGTTTTCACACAGAAAATCCTTCAGCAGTCAAACACTTTATTGTTTAGAGTGTTTTACCAACATTTTTCATGTTTTACAGCAGTTTCTCTCAACACAACACATTTCTCTCTTTACTTTACAAGTCTTAAGGATTTTGCAGTGCATTTAACTGTATAGTGAATACAAGCCAGAGGTGGCGAAAGTCCACACATTCTTTCTCAAGTAGAAGTACTGATTCAGCTTCTTTCCTCCAGTAAAAGTAATAGAGTCCAGGCTCTGACATGTACTCAGAGTATCAGAGTAAAAAGTCTCCCTCTGAAGGACATTTGTGGTCAAAGCTAACTGAAGCTCACGTCATATTAATATAATTCAAAGACTATTAAAGTTAAAGGTAGAATCAGTAGGATTTGTCCCAGCTGTTCCTGAACGCACCACAAAGATAGTTGATTGTTGAGTCTCATTCCCAGGACGTCAAACAGCCACATGTTGGGTTGGTAAAGCGTCCCGAGCAGCAACAAAGTGAGAAAATAGGAAAATCTCTGCAGATACGAGACACTAACACGCCTTTTCTCCCCATTCCAGCCTCCCTCTCCGTCTGTTTACGTCTTCTTACGTCTTTGTTTCGTCACGCAAATGAAATCTATCCGTCCATTTCCTGCTAGTGAAACTCACTTTGGAGACTCATATCTGCAATTTCATCCTTTCTGTCACGACCCTAGGTGAGGGATGAAACATAGATCAATCCACCAAAAGCTTTGCCTTCTAGCTCGGCTCCCTCTTCACCCCAACTATCCGATACCACGCTTGCATCGCCGCTAACGCCGCATCAATCCGCCTGTTGATCTCACGCTCCATTTTATCCTCGCTCGTGAACAAGAACACAAGATACTTCAACTCCTTGACTTGAGGCGGCAACTCACTCTCAACTCAAAGGGAAAACCAACAATCTCCTCCTCCCAGCTGCACCTTGAGATCCTATAGATGAAAAATGCAACGCAGAAGCTTTGGAGATCGGAGCCTGATTGTTAAAACCAGCTCGCTCAGCGTGGTTTGAGACAGTTTTATTCAGATTTTGAAGAAGCTCCAAGCTGCATCATCAGTATCTATGTCAGACAGCTGGTTTGACGTCACACTGTATTGTAAAAACAAGTCTGTTAAATTGTACCTGAGTTTATCAGGAGACATCTGAAATGATCAGTGTCCATGTGGCTGTTGAGGTCGTTATTATTTTGTGGCGCCGGACCTGATGGAACAGCTACACCTGCGCAGGTGACGCAGCGCTGACACTTTGATTTGTCTCGTACCGGTCTGTGTGGGTCTGATGAGACGGGTGTGTTTGAACTGGGATCGGGGTTAAAGGAGCATTACCAGAGCCGGAGGGGGGAGGCGGGGGCGTCGGGTCCGCTCGCCTCCCTCTCACCTGTCACGTCCGATCTCGTCCTCGCCGAGCCGTCTCCACCACACTGACGCGGGATGTGACAGGAGCTTTTACCTCCCCCAACCCTTCACACAACAACCTCCCGTCTCCACAGAGGTGACACACATGATCACCTGCCACTCAGCTTAATCTCCTTTCCACACCTCTTAAGGTGAAGTGGCGTCCACCCCCGGTACCCTGCCACGCTGCTCGCAGAGCTCGACTCGTGACGACTCCTGTCAACTGACATCAGAACCGAGCAGCCGGAGGGTTTGGTAGGATCCCGCGGGCGGATATGGTACTTATCGTTTACACTTGAGCCACATGGAGTGTAAACACACAAACCTGAGTCTACAGACCCCCTCCTCCCCTCCACGGGCCCACCCCCCCCTCCACGGCCCCGGAGCAGCGCTGACAGCAGCCTCGCCTCCAACGCGCTCGCTTCATTTAGCAGCAACAATGTGTCTGAACCCCGACAAGCTGTCGCATCGCTCCCCAACTCGGCCGTGTGATTCCAAGCATGAACACACATCTGACTGGGTTTAATGGCACAGTACGGAGAGCTACCAAACCAAACACCACACCGTGTCGTGTTTCTACACACTCGCCCGCGCTTTACGTCTGGCTTCCAGCCAATTTGTTGCCTCGTCCGATTTGTTTTTTTCTGCCGTAATTCGATTCAGAGGAAGTGGAAGGTGTGAGTGACATTTAGGGGAGCGTCACATGTCGCCCGAGAGCTCCTGATGAGCTCTTTGTGACGATTTCAGCTTCCAACACACTGAAGTGATTGAAGTAGCAACCTTCATCTCATCTGTGCTGTTGTGATATTTCTCCTTTCTGGAGTTTTTTCACAGGAATGCAGCATAAAGTGCTGGAATGGTGCATTGTTGTGCAACTTTATCGATTGGAAAATTCACTTCTCCATTCAGTCGTCTCTAGATTTGCCTGTGACCACAACCTGCACAGATCAGTCCTGAAAACCAGCACCGAGACGAAAGGTGTGTTTTTTTTCTCTTTTTGGAGAACAACTCGACAATCACCCCTGAGGGCAAAATAGGAAATTCTTGCACTTCATTCATTATAATCCTTTAAAAGACGAGAACTGAAGACCTCTGTTGTTGGGTTTATTTTCAGAATGCTTGTTTGAATTTAAAAACAACTAAAATAAGGAAAATCTTTGATATGATTAAAGATTCGGTCCGTAGAGTCGTCTGTGTGTACAAACAGGGAAAGAAGAGGAGAAAAACTGGAACCTCTAAACAAAATTCCTCCACTTTGTCAGCACATGAGGTTGTTTTTAGAGATGAAATCTGAGTTAATGAAATGAAAAAATGATCAGTTTTGGGATGTTTTCTGCTTCCTGTCTTCGTCTCGTATCATTTTAAACTGAATGTGTTTGTTTTTAACTGCTTTTTGGACAAAACGAGACATTTGAGGATGTCGCTTTGGACGTGATGACGGATTTTCACTTTATTTTCTGCCATTTTAAAGTCAAAGCAATTTATTAAAATACAGCAATCGAGACCAATCGGTGATAGAAGAATCGCTAGTTGAGTCATTTTATTAGATCTAAATATTTCAGTGCGGCAACAACCATTAGGCAATTAATTAAACATTTTCTTTAAATGTCTCGAGACAGTGTCAACTGATATCTTATAGAAAAAAAAGACGCAGTAATTGAAAGTTATTTGCGCTAAAAATAGTAAAAGTCGAGCTCCACCTCTCGTACACTGAGCCGTAGTGTAACAAGTAACATGAGAGCTGCAAAACTGATCAGTCAGTTTTATTTTCTGCCACCTCGCTGCACATGAAACCAAAACTCTTTGTTTGAGGAAGATGAACAACTCGGATTACAGGACAGCTGGCATTAACTGTGAGGGCTTGGAGCCTCGGGGCATCCATCCATCCCTCCACCTCTACGCCCCTCCACCTCTACATCCATCCAGTCATCGAAGTCCTCACGTCTTCATTCGTCGTCCCGGAGCGCAGCGAGTCCCGTCGGCTGCTCCCACATGAAAGCGAGCTTTTCTTCTTGCCTTTACATGAGTGAGCACACACACGCTCCTCCCAACAACTCTGCTCTCTGTTCCCTCAGGATTAACTGGTGCTTGTTAAATAGGGGTTGTGGGAAGTGGTGGGGGTGCGATGGTGGGGGTGGTGTGATGGTGGTGGTGGGGCGGTGTGGTAATGAATTGACAGATTTGGGGAACAACAGGGTTTAGAAGTTGTGCTAACAAGTGCTGTTGTGCGGAGAAAGCTGCCTCTCATTACAGAACAAATGGAGGAGAGTGGAGCTGAAGAGAGGCGCCGATGTTCTCGCACAATACACGACCACTTCCTGTTGTCACGCTGCACCTCACCCGCCTCCACCCTCCCAACACCAACCTGTTCCTCTGGAAACTCAACATGCCAAAAAAAACATTTAATGTCGTTCAATTACAGTATTTTTTATTTTAGTCTTTCCATTTTTTTATTTATGTAATAAAATTGAGTTATTTTCTGAAACTTTATTCTTATTTAATTGTATTTTCTGTATTTTTATTCAATTTTGTGTAACACGAGTCTGTGATAGATTTATTATATCTTTATATAACATGACATTATTCTTGTTTATATTTCATTTTAATTTAATGTATTTTATATATTTGAATTATATTTTATTTTATGTAACTTGCTGTCACGAAATTTCACATATTTTAGCTTAAATTTTAGTTTTTTCTGCAGTTATTTTATTTAATATTGTATCTTATGTTATTTTTATTTGATGTAACAACGCTTTTTTATGTAATTCTGTATCATTGTGTTACTTTATCTAATAAATTACATTATGAATTATATTATTTTATGATTTTATGTTCAGATTCTCTATCTGGGATTAAATGACACAATGCTGAAGCATCACATTACATTTTTTTCTGGCATTTCTTTCTTTTTTATTTATTTATTTAATCATAACCAGGCTGCATTATCGATGAGTTACGTCTGTCTTATATATTCTCCGTGCTGTTTGCTGTCAAGTAGACGTTTGTTCTCAGTGATTCCTGGTTAAATAACGTTTATTATTATTATTATTATTATTGCAATATTTATAATTCACAGTAATAATCAGTCACTGTTCACTCTCCTCATCTCACCTGGCTCGCTCTCTGCAGAGCGTCAGACTCTCAGCTTCTCCTTTCTCGTCATGTTTTTTTATTTATTTTTTCTCATTTTTTTTTTTCATTTTTTTTACTTCGGAGAGTCAGGAACACGCCGTGAGGAGCTCGGCACAGTTGTTGGTACTCGAGGCGCGGCGGTCAGGGGCTGAACCAGCGAAGGCTTTTATAAGAACAACTCATTAACAGACAACCTCCTCGCTTCTTCCCTCCAGCGACCGCAAGTGCCGTTTGGAGAGGGTTCTTTTCTCTTTCAGCTGCACAGAGAAAGCCCAGAAAGTCAAGGCTGGTCGCTCTGGGTACTGATTGCATTTTTTCCTCTTTTTTACCAGAGTGCCTATTCAGACGAAGGCAAGAAGGGAATGAAAGCTTTACAAACATTAATGAAGCGCTCAACTAACAGTTTTTTCTTTGTCGACTCTCCTCCTGCTGGCCAGGATGAGTTGTGGAGGAGGAAGAGGAGCCTGAGCAGCTCTCTGTTTGATTGGTTGACTTTGAGGTCAGTGTGGAGGGTTTGGCTGCTTTATCAGTTAGTTTGGTGAAAACAAGCCAGTCAAACTTGTCAGAAAGAAAACCAAAGACAGAAAAACAGGCTCAACATTTTGTTTCATTTTAGTTTTTTTACTTTTGTAGATGCTTTCATATGAAAAACAAAAGAAGATCGCTGCACCAACATCACCTGCATGTCTCTGACTTCTTCATGTTTTGGACCTTTAACCTACTATCAGAAAAGTTTTGGTGTTTGCAGCGATGACGTCTTTTTAAGAGGGGTCTCCGGGGTTGGATGTTTGGTAATTCAAATTCTCAGAGTGGAAAAGAGTTTTATTTTCCAGAGTAGAGGTAAATAAACCACAACCCAGGCCTTTATTTGAAACAAGCTTATATTTATCATATAAAATGTTGTTTTTTTTAATTATATTTCTATCTCTAAATACTATTTTCTAAATTAATTCATATTTTTTGTTTCCCGTTTAACAGAAACACTCGTCTTATTTACAAGTTCATTTCTTCTACTTGTCTGTTTTTTCAACCACTGTTAAGCTACTTTCTGCAAATGTTTCACACTAAACTGGCAATAGACAAGTTTTTTTTACTTTGATGTATCATCATAAATGTCAATTGCACAATCAGTGACATCTAGTTCTGGCTAGTTCTGATGGCGCTTCTCGGGCCTCGTCAGTGGCATTTCGGCCGACTGAGCGTGTTGAATCACTCCGCCTGGCCTCTCCGGTGCCATCTGAAACTTTTAATCAGATACGATCTCAATGAGAAGAGGCTATATCAGCGAGAGTGGTGTGATGAGTGTTCGGTTTCCTTTTTTCAATAACGAATACAGACTACTGCCACCTGGTGGCACGGAGAGTTTTTCCCTCCCAGAACGTACAAGCTGGTTAGCCATCAGCCGTAGTCTTCGCGGTGCGTTCAAGTGCAGCTTTTAGAGACTCGGGCGGCGTGAGACGGCGCAGCAGTTTCCCTTTTATTGCCGTTAGTTCTTTGGTGTCAGTTTGGTGTATCTGGGTTTAGAGTGGTTCCCTATAAACCTCACTTTCGCTGTGCTATTTTGTCTGCCAAAATCTCCAGAGAAAATGATGCTGCCTGGCGATCCTGTCAGGCTGGCAGCCTGGCACCACTTGTATCTGCTTTTAATGTTAACTGTGCAGATCCGGTCATCAGTGTGGGAGCTGGTTTTGGAGCCGCTCTCCACATTCTGTTGACCTCCCACTGCAGGCGGGGACAACCAGTCGGACACTAGAGCCAGAAACACAGCCGTCATTCACACAGTGCGCACTCCTCAGTTATCAATTTATTCATTTTTTGATTGATGTGTAAAAGCCGTTTAACCAACTCACCAGAGAGAGAGAGAGAGAGAGAGAGAGAGAGAGCATACTGAGCGGAGGGTGAAGCTCTAATTTGACTTAATGTGATTTTGTGTAATTTGATGTAATGAATGTCTGCATTCATTAACCAGTGTGTTGAGCTGAACTGCAGACTGGACTCACTGACTCTGTCTCCATTCACGTGTTGCATTAAAGACTGTTGATGGAAACGTCATAAAAACCTCTTTAGTTTTGCAAATACAGTTTTTAGTCTCTTTGAGGTGGTTTCTGCCTTTTACCAAAAAGAGTTAATGCACTTTACAGGAGATGGAAACAACGTTCTGATTTAGCAAACATAAACACTGATCAGCTGTTTCTTAGACCAGACTTTTAATGTCAATGTAAACATGTTAGTCCGACTGAAATCGTACTAAATCGAATTTCTCATAGTCGGACTAACACACCCAGGTAATGCTGTTGGAAGTCGATTTGCTCTTTCATGTATACGCCTTAGTCGGACCTGAACTGGCCCCTGTGTTCTGCAGATGCACCACAGTTCCCGCGCCGGGCATTGACCCGGAAGTCGTCCGTGGCATAAATCCTTAGCAGGAAGCCTTGAAAAACAAACAAAGAAGATGGCGACGAAGGTATCAACATGCCGAGTGCTAGAGCAAGAAATACACATTCCTGGACCATGTTCTCACCGCTCGCTGTGCAGCCGCTTCTTAACTTGTCTGGTATGTGATGTCAACTGGGTGAAGGTCCAGAAGCAACTAGCTGAAACGCTGCATATCCACCTACCGGGGTGGAGTTGGACATACAGTACTTCCATCAATAAATCGATTCTCCCCTGGTGCTTGTGTACTGGGACTGGCAGCCGTCCAATTAAATGGCCTAATTGAGTTGTGACTGTAGCTCGTTTGTACCCGAGCCAGTGACAGGAGGCGCCTCCATCCCGGCTAAACGAGCAAGTACATCACTCAAGAGAGGGAGCATCGTTACCGACAACTATTTTACCAGGTGTTCCTGAGCCCATGTAGTAATATCCTGATGCTCCGTCAAACCCGATCACCTGTTTACCTGTGGAATGATCCAAACAGGTTTTAATTGCTCCTGTCCCAACATCTTTGAAAATTGTTGCCACCATTGAAATCACGATAAGCACATATTAAAAAATAAATAAATGAAGTCGATGAGGTAAAACATTAAATATCTTGTCACTGTAGTGTTGAGTATTTGTAAAAACAAGATAAGAAATGATTCTGGTTGATTTATGTCTCTGATCTGTAGTCCAGAGGTGAAGATGAAAGTCAGCTGACTGCGTCCTGTGTCTGATGTTTGTGTCCCTTCAGGCCTGATGGGATGGGGACGGTGAGCGTGGAGGAGAAGGAGAACTTTGAGGCCGTCAGGTGTCGTCTCATGGCTCTGCTGGAGAACCAGATCACACATTTCAGGTATGAACATCTTGTTGATCTTGTGAAAGCCAGAGGGTTTCATTTCTGTACCATGTGGGAATTCAAACACATCCATCACTTCAATAGTTTTGGTTTTACTTCTCCAGTATCTGACATCTGGTTAGAGCTGCTCAGAATATTTTAAAAAAATCACATTAAAGACATTAACAGCAGCCTCGTCAGCTCTCCTTCCACAGACACTGAGTGTGTTTACATGTGCAACAGCATCATCATCATCTTCATGTTTTGATCAGGTCGATTGTAAACATCATATCACAAATCAGAAACCTGGATAAGACACAGGATGTTTGCAGGGGCATCATCATCATCTCAACTTGCGTAGTAGTTAGACGGTAAAACAAAAATACGGCAATGCCTGATATTGTGATGAGATAAATGTGTCAACATCTGACTTCAGTAATGCAAAAGATAATCTTATTATTAACGTTATATTTGGTGATTATGGCTGAAACTGGGGAAGGATGAGGGGTTAAACTGGGCCAGTACTGGCAGCTTGTGGATTAAATACAGAGGATCTGAAGATGCTCGCTGCCCAGTTCGTCCTTCCAACCACCGGACCAGACGCGATCGCCCCGGGACGAGAGGGAAGAGAGCACGAGAGCCTGGCGATCCCAGCTTGAACCAGTATATACAATATTAATTATATACAATAAGTTGTGGCTTTTCTTTCACTCGCTTCCAAAACAAAGCTGATCAAGATGTTTATGAGAAGAGGCTCATGCAGCTTTTGTCCACAGGGGCCAACAAAATCAACACAGTATGAATGCTGCTCCTAGCTGCTTCAAGAAAAGGACGTTTTTACAACCCTGACACGTCTCTTCGTCAAGTACAGAGGATTGACTTGTTTGATTCTGTGTTGTTCTTTACTTAATGGAGGGAAGAGAGCGAATATGTTGTGTTGTTGTGTGTCTTTTTCTCGTCTTTCATTGTGTAATCAGTGACCCTTCAAATGCAGGTTGCTTCGATGGACTTTGACAGACAGCATGTTTTGCTAAACGTGACGTGATTCGAGGAAAAAAACGGCCAAAACATATAAAACCAGCGGTATGCTCCTTTAACTCCATCATAATAAACCCGGGCACTCTGGGTATTTTTAGCCCGTTCAGCAGCACACAACAGGTGCAGGACATGCGTCGGCGGCGGCTGATGAGACCTCCCTGCATCTGCGTGCTGCTATTCAGCGCCGCCGCCGCCGTGTGAACACATTGTCAGCCCGGTGTGAAAGCGACAGCCTCGAGACCTTGAGCAACACTCGTCTGAATGGACCTGCGCCATTAACTGTCCCCAAGCCCGGCTCTTTAGACCCTTCACGCCTGAGAGGGGCCCTCCATCTGGCCCCAGAGTGGAGAGGAGGGGCCGGTCGGGGCCGAGGAGGGGGGTCGATCAGCGGGAGTCATTACTGACTCACCTCGACAAGAGGCTAATGCTGGTAAACAATGGCCGGGACAATGCTGGGATTATGCTAATGTCCCCCGGACAAGAGCAGGATTTCCACAGTTTGGTTTAGATTAAAGCTGAGCTCAGCCACTAAACATTCATTTAAGGTTATAAATGTTAACTAAAGCTGCTCGTCTTTACCGCCTTTAATGATTATCATCCCGTCTTACACAGGGAGGAGATTATCTGAAGACCAACTCATCGCTGTGGATCTGTTCTTTCATTTAACAGTCGAGTCTCTCCACAACTAGAAATAAAGTTTGTTTATTTTGGTGTCATGGACAAACCCTCTAACACCAAGTATACACCACATGGACATAAGTATGTGGACACCTGAACAGCCTCCGCTCTGCGTTTCTTCTGCGGAGATTTGATCCCATTCAGACACGACAACAACTGTGAGGTCCAAGCGCTGGTGTCGGTCGATCAGGTCTGGCTCCTAGTCGGTGATCCAGTTCATCCTGAAGGTGTTGGATGGGGTTGATGGGGTCAAGCTAAGCTACCGTCTGCAGTACACATACTACATGTAACAGTATGTGCTTTGTAAGGGCTGATGAAGTCCACACATTGTTTCCTCCAGTAGAAGTACAGATACAGACTCTGGCAAAAGTAGAAGTACTGATTCAACTTCTTTACTCCAGTAAACGTAATTTGTCCCAGCTGTTCCTGAACGCACCACAAAGATAGTTGATTGTTGAGTCTCATTCCCAGGACGTCAAACAGCCACATGTTGGGTTGGTAAAGCGTCCGAGCAGCAACAAAGTGAGAAAATAAGAAACTCTCTGCAGATACGAGACACTAACACGCCTTTTCTCCCCATTCCAGCCTCCCTCTCTGTCTGTTCACGTCTTCTTACGTCTTTGTTTCGTCTCGCTGCGTCTGCCGTGCGTGATGTGCTCTGATAGGTTGATGACGCCAAATAAAAATAATCAATAATTCACCTCAAATGCATCAAACTAAAGTAACGAGTCTGTTTTGAAAATGTGAGGAGGAGAACGTTCAGATGATTGTGTTCAGATGTAGAGAGGAGAAGTCAGAAGCTGTCAAATATGCAGCTGAAAAAAAACCAACCCTCAGTTACTTAAATAATACGCAACAAGTCAAGGTAAAGTGTTGTGACTGTCTGTGAGGCTCCACACAAACACTGTTGGTATTTTTACTTAATGACTACTTAACTTAATAATTTACATTTTTTCACAGATGAGAATTAGTTTTTCCTGCTGCAAATGTCACCGACTGACGAATGAACGTGAATGAATTATATTCACCCCAAACAACATTACACGTTTCCGGCTCGTTAATGGATTTGAATCTTTCATTTAAATGAACATCATGAACTCGTGACTTTACCTTAAGCATGAACTGAAGTCTGTCCCGATAATGTTTTTAACTTTGTTATATTTTTTTTTCTTTTGTTTTTTTCCCACTCGTGTCAGCGTGAAGGAACAGGACATCTGCCTGTAGGTTTTTGTCCAATAAATGGCTGACCTGCGTGACCGCGTGCCTTTGTTTATTTAGTTCTGTTCACTTGTCAATTAGCAACGTGAAACCTCCTTGAACCGCCTCGCCTGCGCTCAGATGGAGCTGGAGGTGAGAAAAGCTTCCTTCATCAGTGTAATTAGATGAAAGGAAGCAGCCATCTGTTGACGCTGACTGACGTCTTTCTGCCGCTGCTTCCATCTTCCTATTCTTCTTATTCTTATTCTTCTGTTTTTTTTTTTCACGCAGTCGTCCTTGAGATTGTTTCTAAATGTGATGACCGCCCACGTTTTTTTTTTTGCATCTGTAGGTACTGCTTTCCCTTCGGACGACCAGATGGGGCCCTGAAGGCGACGCTCTCCCTGCAGGAGCGGGTACAGGAACACATTTAATTACTTCTGCTTTTCAAACGTCGTTGCATTCGTGCAAACTTCCTGTGTGGGTTTTCACAGAGGCTCAAAAATGTTTCAGGATCTCAGTTCATGTGTAGAGGCCACATCTGTCACATCATGAGCTCGTAGAGATCAGTTAACCTCACACAATGTGTCTCCTGCAGCTCCTAACGGGCTCGGACCCTCCTGGTACTTTTCTAAATATCAACTGAGAAAGAAGTGATTTTCTACATGAGGAAAGTTGATGAAGAGCTTTAACTCTTTGGCCTAAAAGTATTGGTTTTGGTCAGCTCCGAGTGTTTCCTGCGTGATAACTAACAGCTTGTCAGATAAACCGTTCTGTTTTTCTGTTCTACCCTGAACAGAACCACTGCAGCTTCATTGAGATGTGGTTGTTTGTGGTTGTTTCAGGTTTTGATGAAGGACATCACCACTCCCGTTCCTCCAGAGGAGATGAAGAAAGTGGTGCAGAAGTGTCTGGAAAAATCAGCTCGGATCAACTACAGTCAGCTGATCGACTACGCTCAGATCAAAGGTGACGGGTTTATTTTTAACGATTCACGTCAGCTCAGTTCTCGTAGTGCCTGACCCCAGATCAGTCAGTCCCTGCCAGTCAGAAACGTTGTCCTGCAAGTGGCGGGTGAGGAAATTCATGTATTCATTAGAATCCAAAGGGTTAATCCTCTCAGGAGCAGGATACCAGCAGCGTTTGGTGGTGAACGATGTGGTTTAACCATCAGCTGAGGTTTATGGGAAATGTAGTCATGTTTGAATGTTTGTGTTTCCGTCCCGGGTGCTGCGTTTCGGACCTTCAGTGGACACTCAGGCGGCTCCGGAGAAAAGGCTGGAGGACATGATGCGACTGGGAGAGCTCTGCATCGAGGTCCTGCAGCAGAACGACGAACATCACTCTGAGGTATTTTATTTATTGTTTTAGAGCCAGAGAGCTCGTCACACTGTGCAAAGACAATGTGCTGGTTTCTGAAAGGTGGCGAACGTGAAGACTTCTCATCGACCTTTTGTTTTTATTCTACAATCGCAAGTTGTGGTGGGACGTAGCACCTCCAAACCTTTGAGCGATCACCAATAATAATAATAACAAGAATACCCACCTCCTAAGCAGTGCCGAGGTGCCCTTGAGCAAGGCAGTGAACTTCTAAAAGCATGTAATAAAATAAAACCGAATGGAAGATGCATTTATATGTTTTTAACGACCCTGTCTTGAGTTGGAGGCCACCCGGGCTGAACCATGAATCCAGTAAGAGCTCGAGTGTTGATGGTGTGAAAACTTTTATCCGAGTTAAAGAAAACACGACTTCTCCGTCTTGTTTGTGTCACATTCATTACAGGAACATTTTAACTCTGCCACTCTCTTTTTTTCTCCTTCTTTTCTCTTCTGAATGACGGGAGCAAAGATTCCACGAGTCGCTTGATCATTTCATTAACATTCTTGATCACTTTTCGCAGCAACTGTCCATTTTCTTCCCTCTGCCTTTGTTGGCAGCGCTCACGCTGAAGTGGCAGATGACACGGCAAGTGGCGGCGCTGCATTAACATCTGCGGCGGAGGCACGATGAAAACAACGCCCACGGCCCATATGCACGCGGCGTTTCTTCGCCGCGGTGTAAAACTGATCAATCATAGGTGTTGAGACGTGGCAGTTTGATCGGCCCTAAGTGGCAGCGTGGCGCTCAGGCATCTGTTTCTGAGCTATTAATAACGGGCCGCGCTCTGCCGCTGCCATGACGACCGCTGAATCTCTGCTCTGATGTTAATTACAAATTAGAGGCTTTTTGTCGGAGCGCCGCCACAAGCTGTCACAGCTTAAATTTAGAGATGAAGCATAATTGTTTCCTCGGCTACTGTCGGCGTCGACAGCGTTCTTCCGCCGTCTCTGGTTTTTGTTGTTGTTTATTTTCTGTCAGTTTTTCATTACGACGATGTCAAAGTAACGAGCAGGCGTGTCAGTCCGTTCATTTCTTTTAAAGGACTTTTCTACTACTGCGTCTGATACGGCTGAACTTTAACTCGAGTTCACTTTCACTCTTCTCCCTCGCTGACAAACCAACAAGCTGCAAATATGCAAGTTTAGCTCATTTACAAAATGTAATTGCTCGACAGAAAAATGTCTCGTATGTCGTCGAAAAGTCCATCGTCAGTTTCTCAGCGTGATCTGGAGGCTTCAAGTTTGCACGTCGCACTCGTATAAGTTACATAGTCGACCTGGATTGGCTTCAAACCACAGGAGTTGTTAGAAAATGCAGCAGGTACGTCCAGAAGTGCAGAAGGACGAATAAAGAAGAAGAATCTTGTTCATAAACACAAAACATATAAAATCTTGACATCAAAAGGTTTGAAAAAGGTCAGAATCACTTATTATTTATCTGACTGTCTGTTCTTTGTTTCTCTGTTTATTCCACCGTGGGAAGGGAAGAGAGGTAAGTTAGTCGTCATCCTCCGCTCATGTTTGTGTTGTTGTTGATCTCCAGGTGTCATTTTAAGTGTTTTTATTACACTGTGTATGAAATAATGTGTTTCTGACTGAAAAACATAAACACACAGAGGGTGAAGCGTCTCTGTGGCTTTAAGGTTCGGACTGAATTATGAGTTTTTCTTGAGGACACACGACTTCTCGCCATCGTTTTTTTATGGTAATTCTTATTTGTTGGATTGTGTTCATGTTGGAGACACAAACATATCAAATCAGTTTAATTTATATCGCCCAAAATCACAATCTGTACGGTGAACGACATCCACTGACCTTTAACCCTCGACCAGTGGGGTAAAACTTACTTCAGCCGTACAGATTTATTTTGTTTCACTGTTTTTGAGGACGTCACCTGAGTTATAACGCATATGTTTAATCTGAATCTGACAAAAAGTTATCAATTCACTGCTTCCTGATTGATCAGCAATGGAAAGTGAACATCCAGCAGGACATCGGGCCAAGTTAAAACAACATATTTGTTAATCTTAGCATTCAGCCGCTTTCGAGCTAACACTGCTGTTTGACAGTGTCACACCAGACGGGCGGGAAAGCGTAAAATAACCTTGGACACATTTTTTTTTAAGCCTGTAAGTGAAATGGATCGAATCAAACAGAAGCTAGAAAGAAACGTTAGCTCACGGATAATGATACGTGTTGTTCTACGTCGATCGGTCAGGAAGTGGTGAAACGATGAACGTATGAACACCTGAGCGCACATTTAATCTGTGTGACTCCAGAAGAAAATGTCCGCCTCGTGCACATGGTGTTAACTCATGGTCATAAATCCTCGGTCACATTCAGCTGACTTCACTTAAAAAAGCTCCTCATTGTCGCCTCGGCTCTCCTGCAGTCTCCTTCACCTTCCAGATGCTCTCTCAACAACATGGAAAATATTCAGTAATGACACTTTCTCACATTTTCTTGGACAAAATTGTCGGTGTGAGGAAACGGAGACGCTCGTGTCCTTGGTGGTACAATACGTACATTAGGCCCTTTAAAGCGCTAAACGATCGCCTGCTCCTTTTAAAATAAAGAGATGTTCTGGTTGTAAACAGGCCGGAGCTGTTTATGACTCCATCACTTCTTCCATTTGTCTTCCTGTCGCTGCTTCTCTCCCGTCTTCTGTCCCTTGTCGCGTCCTTGTCCAGTGTTGTTTCTTCTTGTTTTGCTCTCTGACACTTATCCTTTGTTTTCCTCGATTTATCCCGTCCTCCTTCTTTAATCTCTCCTCTCATCTTTATCCCCTCGCTGTCTGTTTCACTGTTTTTCCTCTTCCTTTGTTTTTACTTTGCTTCTTTCTTCATTTCTTCTAATCTTCATTTCCTTTCTCTCTTCCCCCTTGTTTTCCTCGTCTCCTCCTCCCTTTCCTTATTTTCTTTCCATTCTCTTTCTTCTTAATGTCGTCCATCCTTTTTTTCTTCAGTCTTTGTTTCTACCCATCCTTCTTCTCTTTTGTTCCCCACTTGTTCCTTTATTTTTCTTCTTCTCCACTAATCTCCCTCGTCATCCCTTTGTTTTTTACCCTATTTTTCCTCAGTTTACTTCTCTCTTTATCCCTCACTACTTATATCTCCATCCCTAATTATTCCTATTTGTCTGTTTTCCTCCCTCTTCCTTCTTAACTTCTTTCTGTTATTCATCCCCTCTTCTTCTGTCTCTTCTTCTGTCTCTTCTTCTCTCTCTCAGTCCCTAGTCATCTTTTATTTTCCCTTTTTTGTTTCCTACTTCATTCAAATTTTTACCTCCCTTTCATCACTTGTCATCTCCTTTATCTTCATCCCTTCTTCTTCCATTCACTCCACATTTAATCGTTTCTTTCTTTCTTTCATCCTTTCTTTCTGTCTTTCTTTCTTTCTTTCTTTCTTTCTGTCTTTCTTTTCCCTTGTTACTTTTCTGATACCTCCCCTACTTTCTACCATTTCTGTTTCTTCTCTGGATTATTCCCCTTTTCTTTCTTTTTTTTGGTTTCTTTTTATTTGTGTCTTGACATTATTCTCACCTTGGCACTCTTGTTTTTTTCCGTCTCTTCCAGTCCTCCTGTCTTCATGTTTATCTGTCCTCACGTGTTTTTCTCATCTTAACCTCCTCTTCCAACCTGTTTTTTCCTTACTTTCCTTTCTTCATGTCTATCTTTCCTCCATCCCGTTTTTCTCCCACCATCACTCCTCTGATCGATTCTTCCAATCACATTTTAATCCGTTCTTTCCGTCACTTCACATCCGCCTCTCTTCCTCCTGAATCCTCTGCTGATTTCTTCTTCTCTCCTTTCCTCTTTCTCTCCGTCTCTCTTGATGGACTGATGGCAGCGTTTATTTTATATTCAGCCTTCATTGAAATGGATGAATCGTCAGGCTGGTTTAATTCGTTGTCAGTCACGGGGAAACTGAAAAGGCCCGTTTGAAAGGATGAGACGTCCTGCAAGGCCACGAGTGAGAGCCGCTGCCGTGTCACTTCTCTTTCTCTCTGTCTTACATCTCAGCCTCTTCTTCCTCCGTCGTACACAAATACTGACCTCGGTGCATCAGCGCGCGACTCGGTGCCGGTTGCACTTTTCTCTCAGATGTCCTTTACCTGTCAATAGCAGCGGTCACCTGAGCGGGCTGACCTCAGTCCACAGGAGAGGCACGCAGCAGCACTTCTGGCCTTTTTTTCTTTTTCCTTAAAAGCAACAACAGTCACAGCAGCTGAAGATTTCTCACATCTGCCTCCATTTATTTAGATTTCTGCAGCTTTTAACAGGTCAGCTTTATTAATCATGTCTGATCTGGTCATCTGGACCTTTACAAGACAAACATCACACACAGGAAGTGAGACAGACTGTGCATAAAGAAGTGTTTAACCTCCGTGGACATTTTCACCTGTAACTGTTTTACATCAAATCAAAGTAGCTTTTTCAAAATGTAGCTTTTTTGACGTTAAACAACCAAAAAAGATCCTTAAATGTCGAAGGTAAAAACAGAGTTTGTAATAGTTATCACACGCATGTCTGTGTCCCAAAGCTAAGACAACTTCCTGTTAAATTCCTTGACTCTTTGTCTCACCTCGTCCTCCTCAGGCTTTCTCGTGGTGGCCGGAGCTGATGGCTGAACACGCCGAGACGTTTCTGTCTCTGTACAGAGCCGACATGGACGGCGCTCTGCAGGTCCAGCCCGTCGACTCGTGGGACAGCTTCCCGCTATTCCAGCTCCACAACAACTTCCTGCGGACCGACCGTGAGTCTCGTGATGAACACATCAGACTAGACTCACCACCTCCGTCATCCAGATTTAAGAAATGTGACTTCAGCACAACGAGGTGTCCCACCAAGCAGCACAAACCTCCTGAAGCTTCCTAAATAAGCTTCATTTAATTTGATTGAATTCACAAAATGTAAACTTAAATAATTTAAAGACGGCACAGCTGGAGCTGAAAGCTACGTTTTGAAAGTATCCAACCCTAAAAATTCGACCTCTCCCTGCAGAGTTCAACAAGCTGTCTCTGCTTTTTTAAGTTTAATAAGTACATAAATAAACAACCGCGTTAAATGCCACAATCATATCAACTCAAGCTAAATGTGTCTTCTATCTATCATACTTTCCTGCAACCAATTTCTGTGATGAGTAGTATAAATATAGTTGTATCACATCTAGAAGTTATTTGATGCTGCGTAAAAAAAACACTGAGTGATACAGATCTTGCTAAATATAAACACAGAGCCCCAAAACCCACTTTTTATGATACTTTGACTGAAGGTTTCTACAGGAAGGATTATTTGAATTTCCTTGAAACTTGTTTATTGCAAAGAAGTACTTTTATATAGAAAGAAATTTAGCTCAGAGGGCCAAAATCCATGACATCAACTGGGAAAAGTTCTGGATTTTTGGGTGTGTTGGCATTGAATGACCCATACAGTGAGGGAGAAGACCCGTGTCGACATCGGTGAGGCTTTTCAAAGGGTGGAGAGACCTCTGAGAGTTGACGGGGCTGAAGAAGGATGCAGAGGTTTCTGTGTTTCTGCTTGACCGGTGGTTAATTTTAGTGTTGCAATGTTTCACAGAACCGTCCCTGACAGTCTGGGGGGGGCCGGGGGGTTTCTATCAACAGTCTTTCCCCACAATCAGTGACTATAATGTGAGTAAGTTGATACCGATCCATAATTATTCAGCCCACAGTGGAGCTAGCTAGCTTCTCCTCGGTCTCTTCAAGCAGCAGAAGATCACGACGATCAGAGCCAGCTCGGATTGGCTCTGATGGACCGAAGTGCCTCTGATCACCTTGTTAATGCGACCAGCACGCGGCTGTAACGAGCTCGTTCAGAGCCACAACTTGGCGATGTAACAGTACAAAACTGATTCATAATAAACGTGATGATGGAAGTTCTTGAACCTTCCTGCTCCAAACCTGTTTTGCTCAGTGCGACATTTCAAACTGAGAGCAAGATCTTCAAAATCACCTGACTCTCGCTCACCGCTCTGTTTTTACTCTGAAGATATAACCTTTTTTTGTCTTGCTGCAACACAATCGGTACAATTGTTCCCGTCAGAATGAACTCCTATTGTTTCATTTACTTGGTGGAAATTCAACATGGAAGGTTTTTCTGTGATTTGTGCCGCTGACAAACTGAGTGTCAAACACAGTTCAGTGTGTAATTTCCTGCTGTCTGTAATCACAGCTCTACTCTGCCAGTTTCTGTGGGCTCCCAACCAACAAGTGTGTGCAGCAGTCAGATCATCCTACACACACACACACACACACACACACACACACACACACACACACACACACACAGAGCTGTTCAGATTTTTCTCCAAATTAAATTCTGTCAGTTTTTCTCTGCGGTGGGAAATCTGCTCCACGCAGGAAGTGAAAGATTCAAACTAAAAAATTCCTAAAAGTCTCTTTTTTTGTTCCACGCTGCTCTTACCTTCATTACTTTCACCAAAAGCACATTGAGTTCATTCACCCGACGCTGTTTCTGGTGTTATAAAGTTTTTCATATTAACAGGAAACATTTTGCAACTGCAGCTTCGAGATGAGACTTTAACTCGATGCATGTGGAGAAATTGGATTGTTGCAACAACAAATTAGTGCTAAGATTGATCTACACGGGGATAAAAATACACCAGGAACAAGAATCACCAGTGTTCAGCGTTGACTACCTTTTCATCTCTTTTTTAAACTCTGTTTACTTCCAGCCTGACCTTCATTTTTTTTGGGAGGCTATGCCCCGAACGCCACGTGGTCTCGGCACTATGAGCGCTAATTAACACCGATGATGCTAGAGAAAACAAGGCTCGTTAAGAGACGAGGTTAACGGCACCTCGCACGCTCAGACAGAGAAGTAATTAACACGAGCGGAGGAGAAAACTGTGGAGGCAGGTAGAAGGACACGATCGGCTGCCCGCGGTGTCAGCCGACCTGTCTACCTGTCAGCAGGTAGCTGCAGGCGACGTCAGCCTCCCGTCTCACTTGATGTGATCATTTAAATCAATTATTTCTGATTATTTATTAAGTATAGGATAACTTACAGATAGATCTCTCTGTGCAACACAATACAGTTCAACCTGCACCTTGAAAATGACCACACAGTTGCAGGGTTCCCACGCGAACATCTGGATAACAGTCATGGAAAAACACCTGGAAAATGAGAGAAAAAGCAGAAAGTCCTGGAAAATCTGGTGTTGTCCTGAAACATTATTTAAACTCTCCACACCTCCACGATACAGTCTAGAATTAGAGACTTGACTTATTTTTTTGTATAATGATTAAATCAAAAGTATTATTTATCCGATTACTCGATTACTCGATGGAATAATTGATAGAGCTCAATTACTAAAATAATCAATAACTCCATAACTGCACGAGAGAAAAAGGCATCGGGGTTATACATTGATTGATTAAGAAACATATTAGTGTATGGGCACGCTCCCTGTCGGTCGTAGCAGCTAGATCGTCGCTGAAAATGTCCTGGAGGATGATCTCTAGAAACGAGTGGGAACCCTGAGTCGACCCGACCACCGCTGCAGGACTGTCGTATCAGACTGCTTCGTTTTAGCTCGCTGTACCTGATAAACTGACATCTGATCCTGTAAAAACATCATTATGCAGCTGACAGCTAATCTGCTAGACGTGCACCATATATATGTAAGATATGGATAGACCGATTATTTGTCTGGCCGATCTGTGATTCTTCTGTCAGATTGCCCCGAATTTCAAAATGCGCTTCCTCTCGCACAATGTCCCGCCCACAACAATATCTGATTGGTTACAGTCACAATTAATAGCCTGCAAACACTAACAAGTAGCTAAATAAATGTAGTGCAGAGGAAGTATAAAGTACCTGGGAATTGTACTCGAGTATATACGTGTTTAACTTTTACTGCACATGAATATAATTCGGTATCGGCCCTGAAAAGGTTGTATCAGTCGACCTCTAATGTTTTTACACACAAACACAACATAGGAAGGATTTTTCTGAATTTAACTTCCTCAGAACAGCAAACTTTTATTTATCATTTCTTTTTACATTTTGTGCAAGAGTAAAGCATTGAAGATGAGAGCAGTTATTAAAGTCTTATTAACCTTTGAGAAATGACATGTGCTCAGTAGAACTGTTCATTCAGTAACTCTCAATACACTTAATACAGACACAATCTTACTAAGAGATTTATTTCAGTAAAAAGGATGAGTTATGGAAAAATACAAAGAAATAAGAATGATTTAAAAAAATGTCTCTTACAAGTCGACTTTGCAAGAATTTTTGAGTCTCGTTCAGGCAATTCCCAGAAAAATACAGACAACACGACCTCAGCTATATAGCTTTGTTGTGCTCGTCTGCAGGTGATGCCGAGGCAAACTTTAAAGAAAAGACGTGGCGGGAAGGTTGTTCGAAGGAGCAACTCTCAGGGCGTTCTCTCAACTTCAGGCCCAGGAGGTGTTGCATCTAATAAAAATGATATTTTCAGATTCAACATTATTTGGTGACAGACAAAGAATTGGACAAAATCAAACTGCCTTTGAACAGGACTGGATCGAGATGGGTGAGAATCGAAAACACATGAAGAAAATAAGTATGTATGTTGTTTATATGGTAGGATTAGTTTGTGTTTAACAGACAATAGCTGAAGATGAAGAGTGGGAGAGGTCCTGGATTAACTGGAATAAATGAGTTGACACATGGAAAGAATATGGTTGGAAGTTGAGACTCGATCACCGTCGGTAATATCCACCTATGACAAAAACTCTACTCGTAATTTGGACTTTTCCCACATTTTCCGGAAGTGTCCTAAATTACAAGTCCATCGGGAGAAGGTGAAAAAGGAAGTAGGAGAAATTCTGAACTTCGACATCAGTTGATTCTCTGCACCGTACCTGTCAGAGTGTTGGAGAATAACAAAATATATCTATATATGCTCAGAGGTCTTGTGTTAACAGCCCACACAATTATTTCAATAAACTGGCTGAAGCCTCACCCTCCGTGGACCGACGGACCCAAAGGCTTCAGGCTGTGAACTGTATGGAAAACATCATTTCGACACTGCAACTCCAGAGCGACATTTAATTGGAAAGATTGCACTCAACAAAGTGAACATATTGTCACATCTTGGCACATATCAATATTATTTGTGTATGTAAAGGTGTGTGAGAGCTGTATTCTTGATAACTGGACGGTTTTGCTCAGTAAAGTTGGTCTTTTGTAAGTGTTTTGCGTGTTTTTCTCCACAGAGCTGGACAGAATTTAACCTGAAACCTTACAGATGATTCAAAGTGCTTTCAGAGCAAAAAGAAACGAAATAAAAATCGTTGAAATCGAGGAAACTTCTGAATAAAATAACAAAAATCAAGCAGTCGGTCTTCGCTGACATTCTTCACTTGATAAAAGATGGGAGCTGTAAATAAAGACGCGTTCAGCAGCAGATAAACTTTAATGTTTCCGCTCGATCCTTCAGACTCTATTTTGTGAATTCATGAATTTTAAACCGTGTTTCTGGAACTCGTCCACAGAACAACATCCAACATGATTTCAGGAATAAGAAACATTTTTTTTATCCACCCACTTATTTTTTTCTTTGTAATGTGCTTTTCTACATCTCAAAGCCCCGACGGTGTGAAAAAAAAAAAAAAAATTATGTTGGAAACTTTAGATTGAAGTATATCAGAATTGTACTGCTGTGTTTCAGGTTTCTGTGTTTGTATTTTATTCTCTGACAAACTGCATCTCACTGTTTAGATTTCATCCGACTGCTGGAGAAAAAAATCTCGGCTCATTGTTTCCTCTTTCCAAGCCCTCCTTCGGCTTTGTCTCGGAGCCAGCAGAGATTTGGCGAGATGCGAGGCGTTATTTAACATGGCCGATGCCAAAGTACCTCGAATACAGTAACAGACAGGCAGGCAGATAGACAGACAGCCCAAGGGCACTGTTGGGAACAAAAAAACTCAGCGTTTCATTATGTGAAGAACCCACAAATCTCTTTTTTCCATGGCTCATATCTTTTATATTTTTTCTAATTACCATCCTCAGTTAATGCCGTAATTATTCCAAGTGTCACAACATGAGTCAACTTAAATTGAAGCGTAATGAGGCAATAGACGGAGTCGCAGCACATAAAGAGCGAAATCATAGTTTTGACTGTTCGCACAAATGAGGCTGTCCCTCTTTGATAATTATGACTGAAGTGAGAGGAATTCGTTTCAGTCGGCTACTCGAGGTGACGGGGTGAAGTAAAAAAAGGGAAAAAAGCTTTGGAGGATAATGGAGTTGGTTTGAAAAAGTTGCCTTCTCTGAACCTCACAGTGATAAAATATGAACAGTCCTTGACTTTTCTAATTGTTCTCAGCGTTTTTTAAAATATTCAAAAACCGTTTCAGAAAAATCAACAAAACTGCGACAGTGACCGACGGTCGGCTGAACTCAGGTAACTCGATGTCTCACCGGCTCTTTGTGGATCTTCCTCACCGAGTGTATTATCTCTCAGTTGTTCTGTAGATTATTTAAATGCTCACTTGATTGTCAGCATGTGAAGGCGAGCGGTTGCGAGGGAAGGCTGGTTTATCTCTCTGGAGGGGCCAAAAGGCTAGTGTTAATCATGACGGAGCAGAGCGAGAGGAATTAAAACTAATGAAGTCCTGAGAGACCAGCCTGCTCGCTTTCTCACCACCACTCTCCGTCTTTGTCTCTCCTCCTGTGGACTGTTAGCGTCCCCGAGGGTTTATCTGTCTGTTTTACTGTCTCTCTCTCAATCCTACAAGGACGGATCGGGTTGAGGGTGTCACATTATCGTGAACACCTGTGCAGACACAATAGATCCTGCAAGAACAGCACATCTACAACATGATTTCTACCTTTGTACGACTTGTGATGTTCAGATTTGGTTGAGTCTCATCAGGAGCCGAGTTTAAAGATTGTAGTCTGTGTTCACTGTCTGAAGATAGACCAGTACTGGTGATCCAGTTCATCCCAAAGCTGTCGGATGGGATTGAGGTCAGATCTTCAACACCGAACTGGGAAACCATTTCTTCATAGAGCTGCTTGTGCATGAGGACATTGTCACGCTGAAACAGGAAAGACTCTTTATGTAGAAACTGCAGCGTTACAGGAATACATCAACATTTTGGGTAATATAATTATTGAGTAAGATGAGAAGATTTATTTTGTCTCATAGTTAGCGAATAATTAGCTTAGCTCCGCACAAAGAGAGCAAAACCTGTGCAAATCAGCCCCAGACTGCCTTAAAAAAAGGAGTTGTTGAGTTTAGGGTTGGGCGACGTCTACAGCGAAACATCGTGATGGACGATGACGTCAATGTTTGTGAATTTGAGGCAGCGTGTCCCCTCAGTGTTGTCTTAAGGCAGCAGTAGCCGCTGGTGTTTCCCACTGCTGCTCTGACATGAATCTCCAGCTGTCTCCTCCTGCAGAGGAAACTATCTCCCGTTACCACCGACACAGCTCCCTGTGTCAGGTTTAAAAGCGTCCTCGTCTCTGCACCACGTGTCCGTAACTTTGTTCAGCCTCATATGCATAAAACAACGTTGGCCGACGAGCCAAGGAAGCTAAGCTAATGACTGAGAGAAACAGCAGCCCGCGGGAAAAGACACACTGCTGCCACAAATTTAACTGAGCTGGTTTAATAAGAAAATAATAAACGGGACATGGAGACGTGATGTTAGTGCACCGAGCAGCAACATGCGTCTTTTCATTTCCTGGTCTGAAAAGGTGTTGACTTGTCTAAACTGGTCTTGTTTATGCTTTGTCCCCTCCCCCACAGCTCACCTGTGCAACGGGACATTCCACAAACACCTGCAGGACCTCTACGTCCCCCTGGTGGTGCGCTACATCGACCTGATGGAGTCGTCCATCGCTCAGTCCATCCACCGCGGCTTCGAGCAGGAGACCTGGCAGTCAGTCAAGTAAGAGCCCCCGCCCACCTGTTCCCCGCCAGCCTGAGCGGTTAACGTTACGCCGATGACTACACTGTATAGCACAGGCTCAAATGTTAGCTAAGTACTTTTCTGCACTGTGCTTATGCTCTGGTTAAGTTCACAGAAAAAGGCGGAAATGTCTGCAGGTGTGCTTAAAAATATCCAGCGGTGTGACTTGAACTGCAGTCGGCCGTTTGGTAGCATGAAAGCCAGCTATAAGTATATAATGTGACCGTGATATGCTACGTCTGCTACACATGTCAACCTTGGACGTATCTGTGGTTTGCAGATTGAAGATCTGGTGACTGGGCTGGAAAAAAAAGATGTAGAATGAAAGTTTTCTTAGACGTCGGTGTTGCATGTGTTGCAACTTAATACTTTCACTCCACTGCATTTATTTGATAACTTTAGCTACTAGTTACCAGGAAGTGGACACAGATTTATGCCTGGATGAATCGATGGACAGACGAGTTCGAAAATGTAATTTCCACGTAAGCTGATCGTAGGGAGACATCAACACGTGCAGAGATCTGTCATGAGGCCGGTGTGTGTTTTGATTGTTATAAACTGTGTTTGGGGTGAAAAGAAGCTGAACTGTGCAGAACGCTGTCATCATCAACTCATGATGATGTTTCAAGACGTCGCCCTTCATATTCCAGACATCGAGTGTAATTGCACTCCTGTTGGCTCATTTAATTTTTAAACCTGGTTTGTCAGTTTAATTACTTTAATATGTAAGAAAAAATGTGGATACCTGATTTTTCTTGACGTGAGGAAAGTTTAACGCTTGCAGCTCTGAATGAGGCATAAAAGGCACGACAACGAGACAAAATAAAAAGACATTGAAAGAGTAAATAAAATCAAAGATAGTCAGTTTGTTTTCTCCGTATTTATGAGACACATTAAAAGTATTTTCATGACGTTGTCCCTGGATCAACACACAAAGCGTGTGATGCATTTGAGCTCCTATTTGTCTTTAAGTAGTGAATCGTTTCTGGTCGGGATGTACCGATCAGGTGTTTTTTTACCCCGATCCCGAGTCGAGTCATTTAATATTTAGTATCTGCCGATACCGAGTCCCGATCCGATACTTAGCCCTAACTAATATTTTCCTAGATAATCAGCTGCATTAAGAAAAAAAAAAACCTGCATCCAAGTTGTTCCTTAATAGGTTTTTTTAGTAAATACTTTCATATGGCTCTATCTTATTCTGCATATCCTATTGCAACATTGGTTTTCATTTGTTTTTTTTAACAAAAACAACCAAGTAAACAAAGTCAGTAACTAAACCCTGCTCCTCGACCACGGAGATGGGCTGGTTATCCAGAGCGATGAATTCAATGACCGTCTCTGTAATATTTGTGGCCATGTCGCTGTCTCGAGGATATTTGTCTTTCCTTTTGAAAGTATCCGCGAGTGTTTGTTGCTTCGGTGCCTTTGCCTGTATTGCTTGAGTGAACTCGTTATATTCCTTCGAGTGTTTGTTTCTTATGTGCCGTCTCAAACTTGTAGTATTAAACGCAGCTCTTTTGTTACCCCCTCACCGTTGGACTGCTTTCGCTTTCTAATTTAAAATATTGCCACACTGCAGACATTTTATCCACAGGTTTGCTAGAGTAACGCCACAAATTGCGTTTACGACAGCTGACGTAAAAATAATCGGGCTTGGGTCCACGTTCAAAATTGCCGATCCCGATCAGTGAAACAATGTCCATATCGGCCCCGATCCCGATCCCGCAGATCGGCTCGGGACATCCCTAGTTTCTGGTGATAAATAAACCCTGTTGTGCGCAGATATGTTTTCCAACACTATATTTATCAAACAGTCTTTATCTGAGAGAACTGTCGTGTCGCCCTGTGCATGAACGCTGTCAGTTTCAGTTGTCGTTCATTATCTTTGTACCTTCTGTTGACTCTCAGCGATGGTTTGTTGATGTGTGATACTGGCAGCTGCATGAATGTAACAGAAACAATAAAAGCTGAAGGAACTAAATAAACGCGGCGCCGGGCAGAGCAGAGCAGAGCAGCCGAGAAACAAAAGGAGGCAGACGCAGCGAAACACACAGCAAGGACACAGAAACAATGTAGTGAGAGCTGCACTCTTTGACAAAAAAAACCCTGAATGAAAGAAAACAGAGTGAATAGAAGTACGCACTGACTTTTCTGTGTTTTATTGGTATGTGCTATTGATCAATTAATGCAGGCAGGACGAGTGGCTTCTATTATAGTTACTATTCTTGTGTTTGTGTGCTGTGGTGAAGAACGCCCACTGTTACTGTCACATTTTCTTCTCTCTCTTTTGTTCTTTTAACATTTTCCTTTTATGCCATCGATCCACCTCGCCGCTGACTTTGACCCGGCAGGTCGTTAACTAACAATCTAGCGAGCGTTCCTCTTCCCAAAGTCCCCAGCCTCCCTCTCACACTGCCACAGATGCCCAGCTTCTCGGCGCCGGCATGGATGGGACCGCTGTGTGAGAACACGTATGTATAACAGGAGGGGTAGACGAGTCTCGCCTCAATCCAAGAGGATATCCATCAATAAAAAAATACCCAGACCTGATCCCGAACAGACCCAAAGACGATAGAGAGGTGCTGATGTTGTGCCTCCTGTTAGTTTGAAGCCAGAGTAAAAGCTCATTTATGCTTGGATACATATTTGGATACAGACGGAGCCTCCAGTCTGTACTCGTCCGTATTTCTGCATGTTTTCTGAAAGCCTACGGATACGGTGTAGCAGTGCAGCCAAAAGTTCAAGCTAGACACGATCAGAAGAGGAAGCTGTTTTAAAAATGGCTGAACTTTTTGAGGAGAGGTACAGGCCCCCAGGAAGAGCGCCAGGTTTTGAAGCCAGATTTTGCAGTGGCCAAACCATGTAATTACATCGTCACATGACGCACTGGGACCCAAAAGACTTTGTTTAATATTTTGAGCATCACAACCCCCCCTGAAATGACTCGTTTCACCGTCGGAAGTTGAGCCATTCGTTCTGATAACGTTTGGAAAAGTCTAGAAGAGCCTAGCCTGATATCTTTTTAAAACCGACGTATCTGTTTCCGTACGTAAAAGGAGCATAAATGAGCCTTTAATCTGTTGATCCGTTTCCTTCTCCAGCTCTGAACCTTAGACAGCCACTTGGTTTGTTCCACATTACAACATTTCTTTCTGTTACTTCACAATAAGGCGCACAAAACTTCGAGTAGTTACCAGGTAACGAATGAGGCACGAATGAGTAACTAACTGCTTGTTAACCATTAGTTAATGAGTAACTCCTTATCAAATTTTATACGGTAGCTACTTTGTGCTTCCCTAATTTTCCTCATGGTGGATTATAGAGTAGATAAGTGGAGAACAGACTGAGAGGTCTTATATCAAGTCAGTATGCATCAGGTGGGTCTTTGGGTTTTCAGGGCTCAGGTATGGATGAAGATCTCCTGCCAAGTCCGTCATCCGTCTGTCCTTTGTACTCGGCAGTCTGTGTGCATGTTTGTCCCCATCGTTTAAAATAAATTATTATATCAAGAAACTTCCCAAGTCAGAACTCCACTCCTTTTTGTTTCCCCCCCTGCATGAAGCCCCGCTCACATTTTACTATTATTTTAAGTTACTGAAAACCACAAAACCTCCGTCATGACGGTCAGTCCGGGTCTCTGAGAGTGAACTGAAGAGCATGCAGCACCCTGCTCGTCTGAATAAAGCCCGGCTCGGCATGAGAGGCAGCTTTGTGGTTTCAAATTGTTTCTGTGACACTGTGGCTCTTTTGTCAGCGGGGCGCCGCCTGCATGCGATCGCTCCTCAGAGACTCGTTGGTGCAGATTTTGTAACGTGTCACGAGTCCTTGTGCTGTGCTGTGTGCATGTCACGATCAGTGAAGTAATAATAACAACACCGTCGTTTTCTTTTGCAGCTTGCAAGGAATAAATCTGCCTGACATCTTGTAAGTTGAGACGTTCCGCTTTTTCCAATATGTGAAAGCTTTTGTCGGAAAAATCTCACCCGCTCCTCTTCCGCCCTGGAACAAAACAAAACAAAATAAAGAAAATCACGTCTGTCCTTCAGCTTTCAGTGTTTACAACAATTTATCCCCTCTGACCCGCCCTGTTTTAAGGTAGTATTGATTTTAAAGGTTGTCTTTGCTCGCCAGGAACAAAGAAAACAGTCCATGAATTCAGTTTTACATTTAAGCAGCTTAAGAGCTGATTTTCTTGTGATTCTAAGAACAACATCACAAGTTCATATAACTTATCACAAATGAATAAGTTGTAACTTATAAAAACAAAATACGACAAAAGGAAAATACCTTTCAAGATTTCTCAAGTCGACAAATACATGAATCTTCACAGCAACATTTGCTTTAATGTTTATTGAATTTTGGGATGTAGGAAAATTGACTTAACAGATTCCCGTTCTCATGACTCACATCCGTCTGTTTATCTATGAAATACTAAAAAGAAATAGAATAAAAATAAAGATAAACATGTTCCTGACATCTGTAACTGATTGCAAAATGTATATAAATGACACAAATCTAATTGGTTATTGTCAATAATACATTTTTAAAAGTTTACAAGCAATATTTCTTTTAATATGTCGCCTGATTTATGAGTCGTGTACTTAACATTTACAGTTATAATATCTCTCCCAGTTTCTTTGTATTATCTCTGTGCCGACCAGGTTCTCCCCTCTGACATGTCGCTCTCTGGATTGTACATTTAGTTCAGTAAAAGGTTGTTGAAGAGAGAAAAACACTCTCTATTAGAGGATTCACACAGTTTCTTTGTACCGTTGACTTCTGTCTCATGACTGTTTGTTCGTCTGTAATGGAGCCGTTTATACTCCGGCAGAGGAGGTTGTGATCACACACAGCTAATAAGCTACAATAGCTTCCTCGACTTAGGACTCTTATCTTTCCTTCCCCTCAGAGGTCAGTACAGTCAAGTCGGCTTGACTACTTTGGTAGAAGTTCAGATACTCTGGTAAAAGTAGAAGTACTGATTCAGCTTCTTTACTCCAGTAAAAGTAATAGAGTACAGGCTCTGACATGTACTCAGAGTATCAGAGTAAAAAGTCTCCCTCTGAAGGACATTTGTGGTCAAAGCTAACTGAAGCTCACGTCATATTAATATAATTCAAAGACTATTAAAGTTAAAGGTAGAGTCAGTAGGATTTGTCCCAGCTGTTCCTGAACGCACCACAAAGATAGTTGATAGTTGAGTCTCATTCCGGACGTCAGGACGTCAAATAGCCACATGTTGGGTTGGTAAAGCGTCCCGAGCAGCAACAAAGTGAGAAAATAAGAAAATCTCTGCAGATACGAGACACTAACACGCCTTTTCTCCCCATTCCAGCCTCCCTCTCTGTCTGTTTACGTCTTTTACGTCTTTGTTTTGTCTCCTTGCATCTGAAATCAGTCTGGTGATGTTGGGAAGGCGGCGTGCGATGATGCCAAATAACAATAATCCATAATTCACCTCAAATGCATCAAACTAAAGTAACGAGCCTGTTTTGAAAATGTGAGGAGGAGAAAGTTCAGATGAAGTAAAGATACCTGAAACACAAAGTACAAATACTTTGTTACTTCCCACCTCTGGTACTGCTCAACGGTTATGTGTGTTTCACTTTTGTGCTGATTTACGTCATCGCCACAAAGGACTCGACGGATTGCAGCGGTTGCTTTAAAAGGAGTTGATTTTGTGCTGCTGTGACCAAAAAATATGCATCGTAGGAAAAATACGATGACAGTAATGAATACAAAACACAAGACATGAAAATCTCAACATCCTCTGGTTATAATTTGCTGCTTTTCTCTATTTTATTACATTTTTTTTTTAACTTTGGATTGTTGGTCGGACAAAACAAGACATTTGAAGACACTTGTGATGGACACCTCTCATAATTGTATGACATTTACCAGACTAAAACACTAAATAACTGAGGTGACTGTACGTCAGTTGCAGCTGTATCATCAGTGAAATGTTGGAGGTTTGATCCGCTGCAGGGCCGCCGGCCACGTCGAGGCCACCAACGCTCAACCAGGAGGCTGCGTTTTCTTAAAAAGGCTCCTCACTCCGACTCCCCCAGCCTTTCCCACAACACAGACCACACTGTTCCTCTACCTCACTTCACTTGGCCCTCCTCGGTCCAATGAAAAAAAGAGAAGAAAAAAAAAAAAAGCTGGCACTTCATTAGCGAGCACAGACGGGCGAGTGGGATCGTCCCGTTCCCCGGGGAGCGGGGCGGAGCGCGCTCAGAGAAGAGCACCGCTAATTAGACATGAGGGGGATAGCCGCCGAGCGTTTAATTGCACCACGGACTCAGCCCAAAGCGTTTATTCCTGTGCGCCACTTGTTAAGGTAACAGTCTTTTAAAGGCGAAGTGAGAAAAGTGAGGGAGTGAGTGGCGCTTGTTTTAACCCCCCCTCCTTCACCCTCCTACCCCCTCCTCCATCCTCCTGTGGCTGTCATTCTAGCCGGGCGCTGTACACTTGGATGTCGGTGGCGGCGAGCGTTGCCATGTGTTGCTGTGTAACCTGTGCGCAGGGGAGAAGGCGGGGAGACGTCCATCTGTCTCTGTTTCAGCCTGGCGCTGTGTTTACTGACTGAAAACACACAGCTCTGCACCAAAACTACCAAAAAACCTGTTGAAGACGCTCACAACAACCTGAATACACTCTGCTTTGTTTTTCTCGGGGCAGATTACTGAGAACTCGTGATGTTTTCTCGTCTACACCAGTGAAAAGAGGATCATACGTGTTTGTGCACATTATATACAACTCAGTAATATCCTGCCCTTCTGCTGATTTGTTTTCTCAGTTCTTTCTGTACTCTTTGTACTTTTTTCTCCATTTTTTCATCTCAGTTAGTCTCAAATTATGTGATTCTGGCACCGCATGCAGAGGAAAAAACATATTTCCTGCAGTTTACCTTTTCAGGGGCTATTTTGTGCTCTTCAGTGAGACAGATATTGTGATGTATCGTTAGATGATTGTGCACAATCGCTGATGTTGTGATACCATCGTTATCTTGGGCAACGTATCTTGAATCATTTCGTGAGTTACTGTGTGATTCCCGCTCCGACTGCAGCAGCCTGGTCGACAGTCCGAGGCTTCAAAGTTTGACGCTGTACCCCTCTAGTACTGTAAAGAGCGAGGCGAGTCCGAGTCAGGAGGTGGTTAGAGTTCACATCCTGTTTATGACGAAGAGTCAAGAGTGATTTTCTTTTTTATTTATGAAACATAAATAAGTGAACTTGAGTAAAAGTATCTGAACTTTCTCCTCCTCACAGCTTCAAAACAGCCTCGTTACTTTAGTTTGATGCATTTGAGGTGAATTATGGATTATTGTTATTTAGCGTCATCGCACGCCGCCTTCCCAACATCACCAGACTGATTTCAGACGCAGCGAGACGAAACAAAGACTTAAGAAGACGTAAACAGACAGAGAGGGAGGCTGGAATGGGGAGAAAAGGCGTGTTAGTGTCTCGTATCTGCAGAGAGTTTCTTATTTTCTCACTTTGTTGCTGCTCGGGACGCTTTACCAACCCAACATGTGGCTGCTTGACGTCCTGGGAATGAGACTCAACTATCAACTATCTTTGTGGTGCATTCAGGAACAGCTGGGACAAATCCTACTGACTCTACCTTTAACTTTAATAGTCTTTGAATTATATTAATATGACGTGAGCTTCAGTTAGCTTTGACCACAAATGTCCTTCAGAGGGAGACTTTTTACTCTGATACTCTGAGTACATGTCAGAGCCTGTACTCACATTTAGGTTTGCTGTAGTTGTAGTTTCAATTTGATTCACAGTTAAAACCACCTGTGCTGAAGAAGAGCAGAGATCCTCACACAGAGTTAGAGTTCATGTAAAAGCGTGTGTGTTGTCGTCATGTTTGAGATACTCAGCTCATCACGCTCTTCATCCTCCCTGCAGTAACGGCTCGGCCACCTCCGAGGATTTGTTCTGGAAGCTGGACGCTCTGCAGATGTTCGTGCTGGACCTCCACTGGCCGGAGCCCGAGTTCGCCAAACATCTGGAGCAGAGACTCAAACTGATGGCCAGCGACATGATGGAGGCCTGCGTCAAGAGGTCAGACTGAGAGGTCCCCACAGCTGGATCAGAACCTCCACATCTGTCTGGATCCAACTCGCTCTTTCTCTCTGTCTTTATTCTTGTGCCGCATGCCAACTGCAGGAATCCGTTTTAACACTACGAAAACAGAATATAACCCAGTAAATACACTCAGATATGAACCTTTAGTGATTCACAACCTCAACAAGTACGAATGTGACTCATTTCTAACCTGAGAACCTCTCAAAGCTCAACAAACTCTGAAGGTTCTTGATATAATACTTAATGAAATGTTTCTATTCCCTTCTTTTTAACGCTACAATAAAAACTTTCACAAAAATGTGCCACAGTTTTACAAAAAGGCATCAAATTTCAGTCATGAAGACATTTTTTTATTTCTTGTCCCACAGAACAAAATCTGCATTTGATGCCAAAATGCAGAAAGCGAGTAAGTCGACGGACTTCAGGGTGCCGCTGTCGGTCTGCACCATGTTCAACGTGCTGATGGACGCCAAGAAGCAGTGCTCCAAACTCTGCGTGCTGGACACCGGTCAGGAGGTGAGCTGACGGTCACGTGACTGATTACACGGCGTCACGTCAGGGATGTGACATCATCACAGCGTCCATGTGTTTGGATTTTATACCGTTGCATTACAGACGTGTCACTGCAGCCAATCTACAACAAAAACATTTGTGTGAATCAAGGTTTTATCTGTGATTAGAGGATCGTTCTGTGGAGGATTGTTCAGTCAAGTGAGCAAATTCTCAGTTTCCAAGTCAACCAGGAGTGAATCGCTTTAATTGCAGTGATTCAACTGAAATGAACTCATTTCACCCTTATTCAGCCGTATTCTGTCTCGTTTCACAAAACTAAAACTCACTCCTAAAAAATAACCTGAAACAAGAGAAGGATCTGCACATTGCCTGATTTTGGTTTTCTTTTAAAAAGAGCCTGAAGAAATCACTTACGATGGATGTTTGTATTTTTCAGTTCGCCTCTCACATTTTATCATCAGAGCGTTGTTGTGTGCGAGCTTTTAAAACCCTCCGTCGTCTTTTATTTTCAGCCTCACACCGAAAACGGGTCGAGTCAAACTGTCAGATCAAGCCACTAAAACGTGACTGTTTCCCTCCAAACATCCAGCAGATGTGGAGTTCAGGTGTATTTGTGTTCACTTGAAACGGCCAAACGCTCGACACGAGCTGTTAAATGGATGACCGTGAAGCCTGTGTGAGGCGGCAGCCTTGGCGTCGCTGAGAGCGAAACCCTTGGCCGCCGGCAGTCTTGACAGAGAGCTAAGCTCGCTGTTCTCTTAACCTTCAGCTGCCTCTCTTCTGCAGCTTCCACCACTAGAAAACATCGTGTGTCCATTTATTCCTGCTGACAAACACTGAATATCTGCCTGCACAGAGACGCTCTACAGACCAGCCTCATGCACGAACAGCCTGGTTCTGGTTTTATACTGACTGGGTTTATTCAACAGTTTCAACAAGACAGAGCAGGATTTTAATATATTTAGGAAAGTGCTGCCTCGTCATATAAAAATATAACCTTTATTGTTCTTTTTGTTTAGTGCTGTAATTATTATTTGATGAGTAGATTTAGTTCATATTAAAATTTAAATACAACAGCTTTTTACTGTTGTAGCTGATCGAAGTGGAGCTGAGTTTAACTCATTTATACAAAGTTGACAGAGCATTATATCTTATAAGCTCGTCATAAACATGTGCTGTATGTAAAATCTCTTGTTGCAGCGCTCGAGTTCGGTTTTTGTCTCAAGACCACCACTGGTCCCGTTTCAGTCTGAGACAAAGAGGACTGTGGATTTTTATTTCAAGACCGGTCGAGGCCATGACTGCAGGGACATCACTGCGTTATACTGCATCTTTACTTAATGATGGTTTCTATGAGACACCTAGAAAACATAATGTTTCCACAAAATATTGTGTTAGGTGGGTGGGTGGGTGTTGAATAAAGATGGTGAAGTTGATTTAACTCCTCAGGGTTTGTTTGTGATCGGCCAATATCAGCTGATAATACTGACCCTGTATATCGGTCGGGCTCGAATATATATGGCAATTAAAGAGGTGAATGAAGATGAATTTTCATTTGTCTTCTGTGGGTGTTTTCATTTCATCAGTTTCAGGAGTGCCTCTGGTTTGCAGTGTGGGACTCCCACTGGTCTTGGTCTTGACTCGGTCTCGGTTTAGGCGGTCTTGACTACAACACAGGTGAACCTCGCTTCACTGTGCTGTTCTGTCTGCCACAAAATCTCCCAGGAAAACGAAGGCTGACTGGTGACCCAATCAGGCTGGCACCGCTTCCATCTCCATTATCGAGTAAATGAGTGAATAGACACAGGTTTTGTCCGACGGTTTACTCTGAGCAAAACAGATAACACCGACAATAATACCACCCGGAAACGCTGAAGCTAAAGCTGTTAAAACATGTGGTGGAGTAAAAAGTTATATCAATTCTTTCCTCTGAATTGTCGTGTTGCACCACAACATCTCTGCTTGATCAACCCACTCCACACACCACAAATAAATAGATAATAAAGCGGAAAGTCGAAACAACAAAATAAAGATGGACACATTCACGTTAAAAAGAAAATAAAGATCTGTCTGATGAATATCTAGAGTAGCCTTTACATGCACGGTGTGTATGCTGAGTATACAGGACAAGGTCACGGTCTATGTTTATTGTTCATGCAGACCAAGAATGCTCTCCATGTTTTCAGGAATATCTGCCTCCATCCTCAGAGTTGAATACAACTCATTCATAGCTTCATTCATAGCTTCCATCCAGAGTTTAAATGACGAAGGTGTGGCTGATTTCTATTATCCAAAGAGGTCAAACTCCAGCAACACTCGCAGTGTGTACAGACTGAAGAACTTTACTATCAGACCAACACGTTTCAGCTTGTGGACGGCATCGGGGGGTCACAGGGAAACACATTACAAACAATATATAGATAGAAAGAAAAATAAAAAGGTACATTTCCTTTTTCTCACAGAAGCTCAATCAGAATAAAAATGCCTCATGTAACCACCTCAGTCGGAAGAGACTGATCCAGTCAGGCCGGATCTGAATGAACTGGTCTGTGGGATATCAGCATCGGGGAATATTTCAAGGTAGCATTCAACCACATCCAGCTAACATTAACGTTACCGTTTCATCACCTTTCCTGTCGTGTTGTGTCACACTACAGCACGGTAAGGTTAGCCAGGAAGTGGCTGAATGCTAACATCAGCTGTTATCTATCGGAAAGCTAACGGGCCATCACGTGTTGTATTATCTTGACATACGGCCCGATGTCTCTCACTGTCCGTTGACTTTTTCTGTTGCTGATCAGTCAGGAAGCAGTGGAGTGATAACAACTCTCAGATTCACAACGTTTACAGGATTTGCAAACCTGGAACAGAGCAGTACGACATCTGAACACCCCGAGGGTGATTCCTGAGGAAAATGGCCGCTGTTTAAAAATGGTCCATGGAAGTAACGAGAGATCAGAAGTCAAAGGAACAGCATTCAGAAAATAGATCAGATATCTGCATCAACCAAGAAAGAGTATGATTGTAAGGACCCGATGCTGTGTGTGGTGTAATAACAGATTTAACATCTTGAACAGAGATGTCAACGAATATGTAAGCTTTGAGCATTTTGTATCCGTCCACTTAAAAAAGGCCTAAACTGATTTCATGAAGTCCATTTGGGTTTCCAAACACAACAAAACCTCCGTTTGTGTTAAATGCTTCATTCAGCCTGTCGGGCTGAAGTTCATTCAGCCTAAAAACTCCATCTGAATAACCTTGATGATTAAATGTTCAGAGTGTTTGATCGAAGACATCATTCTGAGGAGTTTTCAAAAGGAGAAAAGCTTTTACAACTTGCTGGCTTTCTGCTGGTTTTTACGTTCCTTTTTTTTTTCAGCCGACCGTCGGAGATGCTTCAGGAACAACTGAGACTGATAATGATAATATTTGGGTTTATATCTCAGAAAGTGTTTGCACATTCTGACAATTACCGAGTTTCACAATAAAATGTGTTGCTTTTGTTGGACAAAATGACTTTTTAACATCAAGTGTTTGATTCAAGGTCCAAATCATGATGGAAATGAAAAGTAGTAAAACTATGGAAAGACATTTGTGTGAAGATAATTTCTTTTTCCTTATATATTTGAATGAAATTTTTTTTTTTTATGTCATTAATGGGATTTAAAATGTGTTTGGTTGACTGTGTTTACCCTCTTTTCTTTGTCTCATGTCCTCGTCTGTCCCTCATGTCCATGTGTCCCGCACATCATTGTTTGAATCCCAGATTGACAAACAATGGGTAAGTCCCTTCATCGCCTCATCGCCTTTTTTCCCCTCTCACACTTCTCCACATGAGCTCCACCAAAACACAAACCTTCCATGTTTTGAAATCATCAATTGAACCTGAGTCATTTCAGCTTCCTTACAACCCTTTTATGGACAGTGGTGTCGACTTGTGGTCCTGGAGAGTCCCAGCACTGCATATGTTCAAGCTTTCCTCATTCTGCTCACACCTGAATAGCTCTTGATTGACTGAACACGCCCAATCCAGCTAATTAAGTTTAGATGAAGCGGCAGAAATAGAAAACACGCAGTGCTCGGCCTCTCCAGGCAACCCAATCACCAGAATTAATGTTGGCCAAGTATGTTTCTGAAAATCCACAGGTAAGTTCAGTGTTAACGTCTCTTTATGTTGGACTTTACGTTTGTTTGGGTTTAATTTTGTATTCTTCTCTTGTTACCACGCTGTGCTTATGCTCTGGGTAGGTTTAGGCACAAAAACCACTTGGTTAGAGTTAGAAAAACATCATGGTTTGGCTGAAAATATCTGTTTTGGTTGCCATAATAACATCTAGAGATGGTCTGCCTTCCTGTGAAAAATAGCCGGTTTTGGTCGCCACTAAAACGTCTGGAAATGTCCCCAAACTCAAACTGCAATCGGCAGCTTTGCAGCCTTGTTGGCTTGTGAAATACCTGTTTCGGTCACCACAAAAACGGCAAGAGATGGTCCGACTTCCCTTGAAAATCACCCAGTTTTGGTCGCCACTAAAACTGTTGGAAATGTCCCTACAGACTTAAACTGCGGTCGGCTGTTTGTCAGCCTTGTTGGCCTATAACATCACCTTCCCCTCCACCTCCTGATGTGAAAGTCCACTAACAAGCAGATGATGATATCGTGATATGCCACGTTTGAATAAGACATCGAATTAAAACTGTTTTTATGGCGTAGATGCTGTTGTATGCTGTAGATAAATTGAGGAGTAAAGAAGCTGCTCTGCAGTCTGGTGGTACGGCACTTGTCCCCAGGGGGCGCCAGAATCAGCAAAAATAAAAGTTTCTTGTTATTTAAGTCGGCAATTGGAAAAACTACAATGTCACATCTGTCTTGCAATGAATTATGGGTAATTTAATCAGTGAAGTCCGCTAAAGTCTGGACTCCCCTGGAAGTCTGCAGAAAGTCCGTTTGAGGCTCCTTGTGGACTGAATAAATTGTGGACACTCGTGGACTTTGCAGACACTTTTGCGGGGAAGTCCGGACGTGACCACTCATAACATCAGTAGCCAACAGTGCGCGTAGCAGTAAACAGTTTGCAGACCTTTAATTTGATTTGACCTGTCATTCTTTGCAGCATTAGGATCCCGTAAAGACAAAGGTTGATGGTTTTGGTTTTTGAAGAATAATCCCAAATTCAAACTTTTGTTTTTTGAGTCCCTTCTAACTCCCCCACACTTCAAATCCTGATGTACTCCTGCTCAGGAAGGTGTAAATTATAGGTTACATCTCCACGTATGTGGTGTAACCTGCTCTGCCCTCACTGTAATGTATGGATCCAACACATTTGTTTCTTTGTGGTCTTAAAACATCCGCAGACACTCTTGATTTCCACTGATTCACTTGATGCTCGTTCGTGTTCACTCGCCAGTCGGTGCTGTGAATGAGGCCTCCTTACCTCTGACCCCTGACCGGCAGTCTGAAGGGTCTTGAAGAGTCTAGACTTGATCCAAACCTTTGGTGTGGTCAGTTTTCTGCCACGAGTCTTCAAGTGCGTCGAACTGAAGCAAAGCACTCGGACATACCTGACACCTCAGCGACAAATTCTGCTGCCCCTCTCGCCTCTCGTTTGTAGGGAGGACGGCGTCCAGACGTCGGGAGTTCAACTGCGAAGCGAGCAGACACCCTGTGAAGAATCTCTACTTGACAGTTTAATCCAGACGAGAAATTCTTCTGCTGGATTGAGGAATTTTTCATTTTATAGACGTGTGTTAAACTCGGGTGATCAGCCGAAACCAATGAAAATGCTAATCGGTCTGTTGTCGTTTTGTTGCTCAGGTCACTGAAATAGTTTCGCGGGGGGTCATGTTGAAAATGTGACCCAGTTCAGAATCCAAAACATCTCACAGAGCTGAAGTAGCAGCGGTGGCTGCAGCTCAACGACCAGATAAATGTTTTTAAAAGCAATAATTGTTCTTTTCAGTTTTTTGCTGCGCACATGGCAAAGACCAAACAATTTCTTCTGCTCCTCTCTGCTTTTTATGGCGGCCTTTGTAGAAATAAAGAAGGCAAAAGCAGCAATGTTAATTGAGGTAAAAAGAGAAAAAAAGAAAAGCTCTCAAGATTTGCCAAAAAGATTCGGCGTGCTGAAAGAGAACTGCCATTTTGCGGACTTGTGGAGGGAAAAAAACACAATTAGGGCTGGCGGCGCTGACCTCCCTGGACCCGCAATTTGTCAGCGATCCGTGCGCTTTGTTGATTGAAATTTTTAATTTGGGTGTTCTTTAGACGGCCAGTGAAAGGGCATTGTCGCCAAGAGATGAACTCCCCTGCTGCTGCTGCCATTCAGCGCTCAGCCCCAGCCTTTTTTTTCCCTCCTTCCTTCAAGGGAAAAGGTGCCATGAATATGTTTTTAGGGGGGGCCAAACGAGACATGAAATGGCGGATTAATTGAATCTTGTGTGAGCCTTTGGTCCTCGCAGCTGGACCGGTGCTTTAGAGAAATACAAGGCTGCTCTAATTGTAGGGAGCCGCACAAAAAGTATCCTTCAGATTCCTTCGCTTTTCCAGCGCGGACGGGAATGTCAGTCAGCCGCATAATGGTCCTATTAGCTGCTTAACTCAGCGGCGTTACACGGATGGGAAGGTTTTTCACGCCTCGCCGTGTCAGGAGGGGTGTGCGTGTGCGTGTGTGTGTGTGTGTGTGTGTGTGTGTGTGAAGAATAGACGTTCACATCGAGTGTTGTAGGTTTTTATTTCTGTCTTTTACAGCACAGACAATGCTGTTGTTCTGTATCAGGGAGGCGAGGAGTCAGTTTTGGCCTTTGTGTCCCATCAGTTTTCTGAAAATAATAAAAATATTGCTTTTTGTCCCCCATCGCTCCCCGTCCCCCCCCTCCTCCCCCCCCTCCCCCCCCCCCCCCCCCCCCCCCCCCCTGCAGCAACAGTACCACTCCAAAATAGATGTTCTGATTGACGAGGCGTTCAAAGACATGATTTCTTCCCTCGTTTCAAAGGTAAAACCCTTTTCGCCCTCCAATCAAATCAATTTATTTTTCTGCTGTTTTTGTATTTTCTAATTTTGTGTTTTTTATTTATTTATTTATTTTTAAGCCTTTTGTCCGGCTATTTTCTCTTTGGATTACATTTTTTAGTTTTTTAGTTGTTTTATTTTTTTGGCTGGATAATGACACATTTAACACGTTTTAACTCAGATTTTTTAAATGTGCTCTCTAATTATACTTTTTTGTATTTATATGGATTTGTGGGAATTTATTTCTACTTCATTTCCTTTTCTTGCCTCTTATTCTTATTATTTTTGCTTTAATGTTTTTATTGTATTTTTTTATTATTAGTATTATTATTTTTCATTATTTCTTTAAAGGGTAGCTATAATCTTTATTTCTTAATTATATAAATATCATGTTTTTATACATTAAGCCTATTTATTTAATTATTTTGAGGCTAAGTTTTAATTGTTTGAAACCATGATGGATGTAAAACACACATTATGTATTTTCTTCCACCAGTGCGGTGAGAATATTTCAACATGTTTCCCTTCAAAGACTGAACGATAGAAAAACATAAAAACAGAGATTTCAGAAAATTATAGGAACAAGTTGAAATATTCTGACTGCACCGGCACAAGAAAATAAAATGTCAAGAACATTTCCTGAGAAGGATGAAAAGTTTCTAAAAAATCTGCAACTGAAGCAGTGAACAGTGATTGTGTCTCGTCCTCTCCGTCTGCAGTTTGCCGCTGTTTTAGACGGCGTCCTCTCCAAGCTCTCGAGATACGATGAAGGCACATTCTTCTCTTCAATCCTCTCTTTCACAGTGAGTAGCCATGTTTTTGTTCCTGGAAACAGAGAGCGCCGAGCTGTTTCTTTCACCGCTCACACAGGCAACCTGTTATTTGCTGGAAACCAGATCTTCCCAGCTGAACTTCAGTGTCATTCTTCTTCTTCTTCTTCTTCTTCTTCTTCTTCTTCTTCTTCCTCCCCCCTCTTCCTCCTCCTGCCTCCCCCCCCCGAAAGGTGAAAGCAGCTGCCAAATATGTGGAAGTCCCCGTGAGTCCGTCGATCTGCCTGCTGTTTTTTATTGTTCACTGTGTCCGTCACAGTCGGTTTCCATATTTGTGTTTCCATTCAGACAGCCGGAGCGTCGGCTGGAGGATGAAGCAGCCTGGAAATGCAAAGCGGCCGCTCTTTGCATTCAGCCTCAGTCATGTGCTTGTTGTTTTTTTTTTTGTTTTTTTTTAAAGTTTGTCATCATACGGTTGTAAACATGTGTGAAACATAAAGAGGGTTTTTAATTCCATCTGCAGCTCCGGAGCCAAAGATCACACAACAAGCCTAATTAATTGCACTCTTGTCCTTGGAGATGTGTTTTGCTGAAGTGTCGGTTTGTGGGCGGCAGCCGTGTTCGGGTGTCGAGCGGTTAATGAACGGCGGCGGCGTGGCAAAGATCAGAGGCTGCGACGAGCGAGCGAGCGAGCGGGAGGAGGAGACGAGGACGCGTACGACGCAGGAGTTAAAGTGTCGAGGTGATGAGGCGTTAACGTTTGGCGGCGTGCAAGGTGTGAAGGAGAGAGAGGTTTAATCTCCAGAATTAGATCTCACAAAGATAAAGTGACCTCTCGTTCTCTCCAAAGTGATTAACAGCTCAAAATTAACAAAGTACAATTCCTCTGTGGTTTGTGTTTTTGCACGTTTTACATTTTCCGTCTCTTTAATATGAATCCTGGCAGATTTTAAAAGCACCCACTGGGATTAAAGATATAAAATCAGTTGTTCCAAACCTCTCAGGCTTCGATCCAAACAGAAAAAAAACACTGCGGAGGAGAAATTCACCCAAAATGGAAAAAGAAAGATTTCTTCTTCCTTTCTTACTAAATGTTTTTGACCACTATAATAAAAATACATCTCCTGTATTTGTGACATTGATGCTCTCAGTTCACTTCTTCCAATTTCAATTGATTGACAAGTTTCTCAGCCTATCACGCTCACCGGTGGACTCACCCCATCTCAGCTTCAGTCGTCCTCTTTGGCCAAATTAGGAGACGTATCCAGCATCCTTAGAAAGTGCTCTTCACAACTTAAATCCAGCGTCAGTGTATGAAAGCAGTGACAATGCAGGGAGCAGGACAGTAAGAGTGTGGAGTGAGGCTGGAGCGGCGGATGTGTGTTGAACACATCCGACTCCTTCACGTCCTGTCGCAGACCTGCCACCAACTTTCTGTTTTTGTTTTTTCTCCAGAACCACAAATCTTTCTCCCTAAAACCTTTTCTGGAAATATAATACGCTGATCCACCCGATGAAGTTAAGGACGCTGGCTTGTCAGTTCGTTAACATCCGTCTCTGCTCGAGTAGCACTCGAACATCGTTAAGTGTGCGTTGAGTTTGAAAGAGAGACTAAAGTAAAAGATATTTTAAAAGGAAGCAGCTAGTCGCTGTTTTTCTGTCATGTTCTTGATGTCGACTGCAACACAACAGGAGTCAGTCACCTATTCAAAAGTGCTCTATTTTTGTTGTAGGTGTGCCGTTAGCTTAGCTTAGCATAAAGATTGGAAACAGCTCGCCTGCTTCTGTCCAAAGGAAACAAATTCCACCTCACCGATTAACATGTTTTAACTCCATACAGATTTTAATTCGAGCGACTTTTCAGCTTGTGTTTAACTCACATGTGTCTGTCTGTCAATATGTTTTCTTCTGTTTTATGTGCGTAACTGCAGCGATTAGCGCTGAAGCTGCCGCTCTGCTAACACGCTGCTCACGCTACGCCCTCCCTGTGTAGACGACGATGGCTTCCTGATTTTTTATGAAGTAGTAAGAAAGTACCAGGATGTTTCCCAAAGCCTAACCGGGTGCTTTGGTCTCTGATCCGAACAAACATCATCAATAAGAGTGATTTTGTTTCTGAAGGCACGAACACATGATGTCGTCCTCACACAGGCTGAAAATATAATCCATCATTAATGCTGTTTGTCCCCACGGATCGCTTTGATATGTTAATAATGTGTGAGTGTTTAAGGATGAGTGAATCTCAACAGTCAGGATAATAAAACATCTCGAGTGATGAGGTCTGTACACTCTGTCACACTTTGAGCTTTTTAATAAGAAGACTTAAAGAAAAATGGCGATAAATATGTTGTATGTTGAAACTTTTGTCTAAATTAAGGCCAACGATACGAAAGCGTGATTAAGTAAATCAAAGACATAATTATTATGTTAACATAATATTCTGGGAGCAGAAAGTCGTTTGAAACTCCGATGTGAGAACATCCTAAACTGACTCATCGCCCAGCTGAGATGAAGAGCAGCACAACAGTCTCACCTCACCTCCTTAATCCTCATCCCCGCCGCGGTACGTCCCACCTATCCCAGCATGCTCTCTGGTTCCCGTCCAGACTTCCTCCTCAGCTGCCTCCACCCCTGAAATTATAATGTAACCGCTACCTCGGCCTTTTGGTCTTTTGTGTGGAGGGAACCTGACGCAGGTAAGCCTCTTTTCCAGGTGGGATGAAGAGCATGGGGGGGGGGCGGGGCCTCTGCGTCTCCTCGCTGGACGGCTCCGCCCACCACCTTGTCACGAAATCATGCAGCTTTCACCCTCCAGCGCTCATCGTTACTTTTTTAATGTCTCTGACAACTGCAGCTGGTTACTTCATAGTTTTATATTCTAAGATCAGTGTTTTAGTGGCTGTTTGCGGACAGGTGCTTCTGTCTTTCTCGCTTGCTTTTTAACCCGACTATTAACTCAACTATACTTTTTAATAAGCTGCATTTGCTGATGTTTGATCGAATTCCATAAAACCTAAAATGTCACCACAACCTGCCTGTGTCCACGGTAACAGGATATAACACAATACAGTCATTCTTTAAGTTTAATCGTTTAGCAGCTTGTCAGCTATCTGGTTAGGTTCAGGCATGTAAACCACTTGGTTAGTGTTCGGAAAACATCATGTTTTGGCTTAAAATACCTGTTTTGGTCGCCTCAGACACGACTGGTCTCATTAAAAATATCCAGCGGTGTCACACTTACAAAAGCTGAAACACGGACTCAAACTACGGTTACACATTTTATCTTGGAGCCGCGGCTGAGCTCGCACGAGCTAACGAAACATTAGCTTCGCAGTGGAGACACAGTTTTTAAACAATCTGCTATCTTCAGCTTTAACTGTCATTTAATCTTAACGGTACCTCTCAGCTGTTCCCATTAGAGACAGATTATTTGAGCCCTGGTTGAAACGAAGGTCTAACGTCATTTCTCGTATCATGTTCCTGTTATTTCGTCTCTCTGCTGTTGTGCAGGTGTCACAGTGATTCTGAGACAAACCAGGATCAAACACAAAAGTTACTGTAATACTTTCTTTAATTAAACTTTCCTCTACTCGCAGTGAAGTATTGTACTATGGAGTATAATACGGAGTACTCACACTGTGCAGGGTTGGAGTGGCTCGCTGTGTGTTTCTCACACTGACTCACACGTGTTCAGCAGGTCCGACATGCTCCCGCCTGTACAGCCAAGACACCAGTGACTGACAGCCACACATGCTCGTATCAGACATATGCATCCTGGCAGCGCAGGAACACAAACATTGGACGAGCGATCATCATCACTGGCTCCTCACCATCTTTAACACAACACAGTCCTGCAGGGCCGCTGCAAAACGTTTCCGGGGCCCCGAAGCTCCGAGAGGAGATTATTTAAAAGACACAATAACTAATTGTTGTTAGTTCATATGTTCATATTTGACTCAAGCCTATTAATCAGTCCTAACTCGTTCGAAAGCCTTACTCCTAGTCTCTCTCACCCGACCTGGAGTAAATAAATTAATCAAGGAGGACGGTCCGGACAGGAAAGTGTCATGGGAAGACTTTTGTAGTGAATTGGCACTATACAAATAAAGATTGATTGATTGGATGTTTCTGAAGGTGTGGTGTTCAAGACGCTGAACATATGATCTCAGTGTCCACGTTTGAGGCTGCCTGGAGACTTTTGTGTACTCACAAGAAAGGAGTTGCTCTGTTAACTCAAAGATTAAACAGACAGTATTTGTCTTTTTCCTTTGTAACTCAAAGTCTCTCAGATCGTTTCTCAGAGACTCGTTCCTCCTCGGGCTGAAGAGCTCTCCACGGGCGCGCTGACGGCGTCGCTGTGTTGAATTTTCATGGCTATCCGGAGAGGTCAGGTGATTGTTGGGCGAGCGTGCACAAAATTCACGTCTGAGGATTTTATCTGCCAAATATGCAGATAATTGTTGAACTTATGTACATGAAAGCAGGTAGAAGTGGTGCCGGGCTGCCAGCCTTCATACAGCTGCAGACAAACGGCTGAATGAAGACGGTTTATTGGGAAGAAGAGCCGTCGTGATATCAAAGAATTCATGATGACGATAGAAATTAGTGGATTATTTACACGATATTATCATGTGTCTATTATTAACGTTATATCAATAATAAAGGAGCAGTCTGTAGTTTTGTTGAAGAAAGATCTTCACTGACGGATTAACAAACTGAATAATCAACCTCTCTTTGTTTTCATGACTGAATAAACTGAATAAACAAACACAGTTTATACTGTGTTACTTTGTTTATATGTGGCGGACCCTGCCACCTTTCTACTTTCAAACAGTGTTCTGGGACCTTATTTGCCTCTGAGAGCAGCTTGTTTATTCCCTTATGGGAAAAAAAAATTGTGTTATTACCTCATTATTATTGTAAATATTAAAATTCTGAGTTTGAATTTCTTCTCCGGAGCTGCACAGTGCCTCTTTAAATTTAAATCACGGTTATTGGCGATAGCGGTTATCAGCGACACCCCTATTGATAACCAATCTGGTTGTTCTACCTATGACACCGTGAAATCAACGTTGACATCATAATGGTACGTGTTTACTTCCGTTTTAATTTGTTGTGATTATGAAGTCAATCTTGTGCTCAGTCATTTTCAACTGGGACAACAGACGCAGTGTGAACATGAAGTTTAACGAGTCTTTACTGACGCGTCATGTAAACGAACACTGACTGTGGACGGACAGAATATTTTATATCTTCTCAGCTGTACTGAAGCATCATAAACACTTATTTTTTTAATCATAGTGGGACTTTTATGCGATGACATGCGAACACATATTTGTACACACGCACAACATGCACCTGGCAGAAGTGAAATGAATCCAGGGCAGGAAACGAGGCCGGCAGCGGTGTGTAATTACCTGGCATTTCACCGCCCTCCTCTTCCTCCCCCCACTAACCACTCATTATCAACGAGCCTCTCCTCCCTCCCCCCCCACCACCACCACCACTTCAAACCATCGACCCCTCCCTGTCTGTATCCCAACACGAACTGCGCTTAATTTTACACTCTCATTTTTTTTGTTGTGAAATGTTGACGAGCAACCAGGCGGCCATTATCCCGGCGCGGAGGGGATTACTGGTGTTTGGCTACAAGTGAAGAAACAGTGAAGGAGACAAAAACAGGCAGAGAGGGCAGAGCGTGACAAGAGCGCTGAGCTGCTTGTATATGTGTGTGTTTTTCTTTTTTTTTTCTTTCCGCCTTTCTTTTCCTCTCGTGTTAAAGTCTTAATCTCCGTGGCTGGAACTGTGCCGGCGTCTCCGATCTGTCATGCTGCTTTGTCAGCTCGTCAGAGCGAGAGAAAAGAGAGGTACATGATTGAGACTAAGCCTTCAGGGGGGTGGAAAAGGGGGGAAATTGATGTCTCAAGTGACAACAAGGGCAGTAATATGTTGCCAGTGACACACACACAAACAATCTGAGGACAGGTTCCTCTCCTGCGTTCAGCCTGTCCACGCTCACGCACATTTCTTACATTTGATCTTACGCACTCAGTTCTGGCTCCTCCGTCCTCACCACACGTCACCTGCAGTAAAGTATACGGACACTTGAACATGTGAGAGGCTTTAAGGTCGTTTTTGCGATAATGCACTTAATGGAAACAACTTTTCAGCTAGCATGGATCTAACAATTAAAATGTGGACACAGCTTCATAACTCTGAAAGCTGCTCAGCGGCGCATGAAGCCAAAAAAGCTCGACTTCCAAGGGATCTTCTGTGTGGTGAGGCCCATACAGCGTGTGAACTCGAGACTAACTAGTTAGCTAGTTACTGTACTTGAGTATTTCCATTTTTTGTTACTTTACACTTCCACTTCCACTCCACTACATTTTTTTTATACCTTCAGTTACTTGATACTCTGTAGATGATGTCGATGAGCGATGTTGTCCGACGGTTTCCGATCATCAGAAAAATGCTGACTTATGCTCGATATGCACTCTTAATTCATTCATTTTACGTCCTCGACTTCTTCAACGGTGGAGAAACAAAAATATGCCACACATGCTCATCTCAATGAACCAACTCCTAATAATCACATAATGATAAATGGATGGAAACGAGCCTTCTTTTGCCGATTTTTTTCAAATTGTGTGTGTAAATTAATTTAAAGAATGTGACATAAATTAATAATTCTGTTTTAATTTGCTTCTTTATGTATCTACCTGCATATTAATCCACATGTTTATTCACTTTCCCCTTTAATTTCCCATTTATTCATTCATTTATCCATTTTTAAGTTTATTTATTTATGTTACACTATTCGCACTCATCGCTCAGTGATGATATTGACGATGTCGATCACCATCATTAAACGTCCTGCTTCAGACGTCCCTTCTGTTGTTTTTTTTTTCATGTGAATGAAAACTGTGTGAAAATGATGGATAGACGAGCGCCTGTGGCCAGAAAACAAAACCCAGTTTTGAAATGTATCTGTGTTCATGTGGACATGACCTGGAAGTGTCTGCTGGAACCGATCAGAGACAACATGACGAGTCCTGTAACACACCCGCTGAGACACACGTGCTTCACTCTCGTCAAGATTTCTAATCGTCATTCGACAGCGATACTCGGTCTGCCGCGCTCTCACTCCTCCACTCGCTCCAGAGGATTATGGGGATTCTGACAGGCCCGTCAATCACTGGGCCTGACGCCTCCTCTCTCCGGTTGAGTATAACACCCACAACACCCCTCCTTTTCCTACACACACACACACACACACACACACACCAGAAACCCTCGCAGCCATGTGACCCCACTTTAACCCCTGGTTTCTGTCCAGCAGTCTGTCTGAATCACAGCGTCGCTGACTGATCTCAGTCTGTCACTCGCCGTTCGAGGCCTCTGCAGCAGCTGATGAGACTGTTTCTATCAGGAAATGTTTGACTTTAAAGTCAGACAGGTTACGGTATCTAATGTTTGACGTTACCGTTTTGGTCGCCACGATCACAAATGGAGTTTGTCTTCCTGACTTCACAACAAAAACGTCCCCAGGTGTCCTTAAAAACGTCCATCCAGCGGTGCGACGGGAATAGCTGTCGGCTGTTTGGCAGCTTCGTTGGCTGTAATAACGTGAGCGTGATGTGCCACGTTCGGTACAAATGTATCTGTGGTTTTCAGAAACATTAACTGCTAACGTTATATCCCGGCGCCTGGGCTGTGATATCAGTCTAAAAGCGGGAGCGGTGTGTGAACGACCCGGCTGGTCCACTTTCCCACAGCTGCCTCTTTTCTTGCCAAATCACAAACTCCAAATTCAGACAATCGCGCGTGATCAAAGTGACAGAAGACGATTGAGTTCACTGTCGAGATCCAGTCCTTTTTTTCCCCCTCCATTAGCATGTGACAGTTTGTGTTACTTTTGTGTTGTCTTTGACAAACAAAAGGTTACAGTCCCAAATTTATAATCAGTCTCCAACCTGCCTTTTGCCTTTAAGTGAAGCCAAAAGGTTTCTGGGCTTCTTGAGGCTCCATTTCCTTGTGTTTCCACGAGGGACCTGACGTGCCATGCTCAGCGGCGCTGTAGCAGAACAACAACCCCCCCGGGGGCCGACGCATGCCGGCTCAGAGAAAACGAGTGTGAAAGATGTCAAAGCAATTACAATAAGCATTACAGTTGTAATCTCCCCTGACAACAGGGAGTGTGAATGAAAAGGGTTTTACCCACTTCTCCTGCCTCTGGCCTCTCCCCGCCAAACAAACTGCTGCTGCCACAGCAGTTAATGTTTCCGCCGGTGAAACAGCTCCAGCAGCTTCTTGTTACTCCCAACACGGAGACGGTAGATTATTATTTTTCTTCTTTTCACCCAGGAAGCAGCAGGTGATGCTGAACACTTGTTCCCTGTGTTGTTGGCGTGTAAACCAGTGTTATCCTCAACAAACAGAGTCTGGTGGTGTCCGTGAGGAAAATGCTTTTAAAATCATTGCTCACATTATTCGCTCTGTGCTCAGCATACATATGTTTTTTCATTCACACCCGTTATTTACAAAACGTGTTCACATAAATTATTTGTTTAAGTTTGTACCTGCAGATCTGTGCTTGAATCAGGAACTTGAATTTTTGCCCACGTTTGCGATGGTTGTCTGAACACTGGACGGCAAAAGTGTTTACAGCTGGTGAATAACCACAGTGGAAAGACTAAGGGACACTGTCACTGTCTCCCTGACAACTTAGCACCCTGATCCCAGGTTTCTGAAACAGTTTGTCAGATGTAATGTAGCGTCACGTGCTAACTACAAAGAAAACTCTGCATGTCATAATAATATTTTGACCTGAAAATGATGTCTTTGCACACAAACGCTGCACACAGCTCAGAACGGTAGCAGCACGCCAAGCTAACGTAACATGAACCTGCTACCAGCTAAACCTCTGTTGAAATGGGCTGCCTTGGCTTATGATCAATAACTGGCGAGTTAAAATCTTACAAGTACAATAACACAATATATAATGTATAACGTTAGCAAACCAGCTAATATTACTTACTATTCAACAACGATAAGTCCAGCTCGGTGTCGGTCTGCAGCCTTTTATTTAGCAAAGCAATCACGAGCGAAGCCACTTTTTTTAGACAGTATTTTGTCTTGCCTCTCGCTCTGTCACCGTCTCTTTTTCTCTCTTTTTCTCCGTCGGCGTCCTCTTCGGTCTCTTCACCTCGAAAAAACCTAAACCTAATCATCGACATCGGCGAGAGTTGTTGCACCCTCTTGTTTTCACCCTCGTATAGGTCATCAAAAATAATGTTTTGAAGGTAAAATGGTTGCTACATAATGTTGCTTTAAAAGTGAGAGAGACGTTCACATGTCACTGTGCAACGCGATTATAGTTTCAGAAAGTTATAAAACTAAACGGGCTCAGGAACACTTTGTAAAACTACTGTCAGTAAACAGTTCGTCCGCAAAATGATTGAATTCTGCTTTTATTGACATTTTATATAAAACATCCCAACAACCACAGAAACAGGTGGTGTGTTCAGGTCTGTTGGAGCCGTTGGAGGTGTGAGCGCCGGGCTTTGAGTACGTCTCACTTCAGAAAGAGATACAGAAGCTAGTTGAACAGAGCTGATGGAAGCGATGGCGGGACTTGTTGTTGTTTGTTTACTCTTGACGTTATCTTCTGGGGGTCTGTTCCATCTCACTGTGATCACAAAACACTGCTGCTGAGTTCAAGCTTCACTGTTGTTCGTGCAGTGAAACGTGCACCATGAACACCAGCCACGTTCACATCTTCAACACCAGGCTGTGAATGTGTGGCGTTTTTACTCCATATTCAGCCTCCACCCGTGTTGGAGTCGTCTTCAGGCTCTGACTGTGTCGTCTCTCCTGCAGAAACCGGGGATGGATCTGGCCGACACCTACATCACCTTCGTACGGCAGAACCAGGACATCCTCCGAGACCGCGTCAACGACGAGCTCTACATCGAGAAGGTGTTCGACGTGAGTGCTGATTCTTGTTTTGAAAGACAATTACAGGTCATTTTGTAGTTTGGGCCGTCGCTTCTATCAGTAATAATAACATTAATCACAATCAGAGATCAGAGATTGAAAGCAAACGGAAACTCGATCCAAATAATCCAAACCACTTTATTTGGAGGTCAAACTGAAAGTCAGCACACCTGAAATTTCACCAATTATCCGTCATAACAATTAAAAGTGTGCAGAGTTGAAACAGGAAGGTTGTCTGCAAACTCTGACGGATGGTTGTAACAGATGCATTTCATACAGAAGACATGCAGGTCTCCTCACACACCCTAGATCCATATAATGCTGCTTAAAATCACCTATAGACTCCATTCTCTCTTCATGCAGTCTGTGATTTTCATCTGCATTAAGTTGTAGGTCTCTGATGTCATGTTTCACGTCACAAATGCGCCAGAAACAGTTGTAACAGAAGAGAAAACAACAGCAGACCCACTGTGAGAAGAAGAAGCGTCTGTAAAACGGTGGATAAACTATTTTGAGCGTCACAACCCCCGAGAAATGACTCGTTTCACGGTCAGAACTCGAGCCGTTCGGTCCAATAACATTTGGAAAGTCTAGAAGAGCCGCACGACTAAATTATTTCATCCCCATTCAAGTTAGCCGAGCGCTTAACCAGAAGTTAAGAAACCCGTGTCTACTGCAGAGTCAAGTGACCCGGGCGTAAATGCAGATTGTATATTGAATATTTACGTCATTTGAATGAAAGTTCAAATTTCAAAATAAAATGTGACGGCCCGATGCTTTATTTATGTACGGTCCCAAATACATAAGAAGCTGCACGAACACAGCGTGTCGAAGAGGATGAGACAAAGAAAGCAAACAGATCAACATAATAAAATAATGCAAACATATCTCAAAAATAACAACTGGAAAGACGAAAATGTGCCAAAAAACCCTCAAATAAAATACAAAATAAGAAAGCAGTCGTGTCCGCAGGTGTGAGGAGACGTTACAAACAAGATAAACAAATCATCTTAATGACTTAATGACTTCTTGACCTAAAATATGATGCCACAACAACACATTTAAAAGATGCTCTTTGAGTGTTTATAAAGACGACATCAGCCATGACCCGCTTATGAAATATTCAGAGCCGTGCTGCTTGTGACAAAAAAGCAGAGAGGAGCAGGGTTAATGAGAGTGGAGGTGGTAGCAGTGATGGCTTCCCCTCCCGTCAGCCGGCTGCGAGCTCCGCTGCAGCTGAACGAGGACATAATAAAGGTGGATTCACCTGCGAGCTGCGTTCACGGCCTCATCAGACAAAAAACACACTGAAGAGCAACATTTCCTCTCACTCGGATAAATAAGGAATAATGAGAAAACTTTTTTTTTTTTTACCACCTTGAAATATTGTCACCGTTCAAATTCAATTTCATTTTCTGTTGAACTACAAACATTTTCAGGTCCTCAGAGCGTTTTTGATGAATTTCACTTTAAGTACAAAATACTGATGCAGCTTCCAGGTCTGAAAAGTGAAGCCAATGCCGAAGTGCCTTAAATCTGAGCTCTTTCTGACAGCCAGCACGGGGCGACTTCCCTGGTTGCAAAATCTAATTGTATGTAAGCTTATGAGAAAATGACCCTACTTCTCACCTGAGTTATTACCTCAGTTCACAGTTTGCATCGTGCAGACGGCAAAATTATTGTATATATACGACAACGCTGAAGAGATGATGAAAATGAAAAAAAAGGTTAAAGAGGTCGTATTCTGCTTTTTGGGTTTTTCGGCTTTCCTTTATTGTGTCGTGTAGCATTTTTGCTACGCTGCTGCACTGCCTGAAACGCCTGGTTTGGAGTCGAGCCTTTACTTCTGTAACCTATGTGCGTCACTGTGTAACAAGCGTTATATAAATATATATTTATTATAAAATATAAACACTCCAGTCAGTCAGCAGACATCCAGTTGCTGCTGCTGTAGCGGCGTTATTTTAGATCACACTACCTTGCTCGGCATGATCCGCCCTACTCTGCTTCTGATTGGCTACATCCTGCCCGTTAAGTAATGCGCATGTGCAACTCTCACCAAAGATTGAACAGAGGCGAGATGTCTCACTCTGTAGCTGAAACGGAGCGTTCAAGACACAGTGTGTAAAGGGACGCTGCAGCGATGCACCGTATGAGAAAAATAATGTGTTTTTTGGAAAATTAAAGTATGTAAACCTTTTCTACTAGGACCCCCGAATAAAAGTATGAACCTGAAAATTAGCACCATATGACCTCTTTAAAGTGTCTGTATACATTTTAAAATGCACTGCAAATGGAAATTTGACAATAAGCTGTTCTGGTATCTGATCTTTTCATACGCTTCTATGAAAACACACGGTGCTAATAAAAATCTCTACAAATGGAGCTCACAGTCAGGTGTTTGTGCTGTTGGTGCGAGCTTTGATTCTCCACTTTCGGAGCAGCAGCAGGTCTCTTTGAGGCTGAAAACACAGACTGCTTCTGTTGACCTGTTTATCACTTAGGAAACACCGAGAGCTGTCGGCTCGCTCTGCAGGAGCAGCACACACACACACACACACACACACACTCCTCCACCCATCCACCCATCCATCCCTCCATCCTACGCTGTCCGTTTGCTTCACCGTCCGCCCCCCCTCCAGGATTCAGATTTATAAGAATATTTTAGCGCCGAGTTGCCAAACACGCCTCAGCTCGGCGCCGTGAGTCAATGCAGCGGACATGGCGGCTCAGACCTTCGTACACATTAGCAGCACGAAGCAGAGCGATGGATTTCTGCCACCTGCCGCCTCCTCTGAGGGTTCGGAGTATTGTGGCTGAAGCTCGAGCTGCACTGTGCTGATCCGTGTGTGTGTGTGTGTGTGTGTGTGAGTGTGTGTGTGTGTGTGTGTGTGCGTGTGTGTGTGCGTGTGTGTGTGTGTGTGTGTGTGTGTGTTAAAAGAGGGTGTGTTGGGGGGGGGTTGAGGAGAATCAGTCTAATGGAGCTCAGAAGCGCCCAGTCATGCACCAACGAGGAGGTGACGGCGGGGCCTCAAAGTGTCTCCACTCAGCCCTTCAACATGTATCACACACACACACACACACACACACACACACACACACACACACACACACATACAGTTAGTGTGTAACAAAGAAAGTAAACCTGTGTTCATACAGCAGCATCGGGCCTCCTGCCAGGAGCATTATGGGTATGCAGTCGTCTTGTTTATGTGCGTCTGAAGGAGTCGAACTCAAATTCATTTAAGGCGCCTTTTCTTTAAACAAAAAGGGTTTGACGACGCCGACGGATAGAAAGAAGAAGAAGAAGAAGAAGAAGAAGAGGAGGCTGTTAAAGCGAGCGACGTGACGAGAAACAGGACGAAGATGAGCTGATGTAAACGTGTCTGTGATTTATTTTTTGTTTGCTCTTCGTGTGCATGCTCACATGCGCCTGTCCGTCTATTTGTCTACAAGTGCTCACCAGGGAACGTCTTTGTGTGGATGAGGACTGTGATACACATGCCCACACACACACACACACACACACACACACACACACACACACACACACACACACACGGCTCCATCCTCTTCACATTAGGAGCCAAATAACCTTGATGAAGCAGCTGACAAGGACGCTTCAAAAAAAAAAGACAGAGAGAGAGAGAGAGAGCGAGATGTGGATCTCTTGACATGAAATCATTTAATCTCAGATTCGGCCTTCGAGAGTGATTTTTGTGTTATGTTATTATTTATTATTTTGTTATTATAAGCATTATTTTTAATGTTAAACATTTTAATAACATAAAATGTTTAACATTATGTCAGTTTTCTTCTGTTGTAGTTTGGTTTACATTTCCGACTGCGTCAGAAATCAAAGACAGGACTGGAAGGCAGCGAGGTGACATGAGAAGAAATCACACGTGCAGAGTTTCATCCTCTTAGTTATTCCTTTGAGAAAACACACCTCAGATGAAACCTCAAGGACAAAATACTTCCTTTGAGCTCGACTACGAGCATCATTTTATCTACATTCAGGAATTTCAGCATCTTAAAACAAGGAAATCAAGAAAATGACACCTGATCTCAACAGAAAAGGACTTAGAAGTTCAAATTACTTTGAATTTCAAGAACATTTCCTTCTTTCTGCTAAAACCAGAATATGTGTCAAATGTTTAAATGACATCATTACTGTGACAGCATCAGGGAAGCACCCTCCCCTCCTTTAATCATATCGTTCCTGACAGGACTAATGCAAACCCACAATGCTGTGCAGACCAGCCTCCACCCTCCTCCCCTCCCCCCTACATATTCCCTCCATCTGTTTTCACTCTCGTCCTCTAATCAGCTCAATTAAGGAGCGTCTTCGTACTCAATTTCCACGTCAGTTAACGCGGCTCGCGAGGCGACCGTCAGGCAGCTGATTAGCCCGATCTGAGGAAAAACTCGCCTCCCAGAGACTCAAATAAACGTTTCACTGAGCGGGTGAGGAGAGGGGGGGAGGAAGGCGGAAATCAGAAGAAAATCATCACAGGAGCAGCAAATATCAGTAATTTCAACATCCTCGAGCAGCTGTTAACTCAGCGAGATGATTAGCATACAACACGGAGTCCAGCGTTAAAAAAACATTTAATGTGGAGAGTGAGAGGAGGAGGGAGTGATGCAGGAGGGAGGGAGGGGGGGGAAGAAATGCCAATAACAGCCAGAATCGGTGAAACTGCCCTCCACACACTCACATGTAAGGATATGAAAATGTTCAGGACATGACGGCAGATCAGAGCGCTTCATATAATCTGTAAAAAATGTCAAAATAAAGAAAAACAGACACCAAAACAAGGCGCATTAAAACGTCATCACATTATTTAGTGGGAGAGCGCTGATGTGCACTTCTTGGATGAATACATTATTGTTATCCGTTATATCAGATGTGTTCAAACATCTGGGACGAGATGTGATCGCTGTCAAAGACAAGAAGACAAGAAGACATAAGTAGAATCAAATTTGCTGTGGAAGGAAACGAATTTCTCTGAAGTTGCGTCAAATTATCGTCTCGAGGACTCGTCTGCCTCGTCTTCATCAGTTCACAGGAACAAGAAGAAAATGGTGGAATCAGTTAAACCACTCACCGGTTGTAGTTAGCATCAGCTGTAGAGGGCTAAAATCAGACCTGTGATTAAACTCGAATCCTCATTTGTACGTCAACATACATTTTCTAGCAATTAGTTGTAACTGAACAACTTGGACTGGGTGAAAAAACTGCGCCATTACTTTGACATAATTAAAAGGAGCCAGTGTGAAGGAGGTCAAAGTTCGTTCCCACAATAGATGTAATCAAATATTTGCGTGACCCTCGAATGATCACGGACGTGTTTTGGCTTTTGTCAAGTGTATGAAAATACCCTTTGGACTGTTTTTTCTCTGTTAAATTGGAAGATAATTACAGTTCTTGTCAGTGTGAAATTAAGTCTGCCGGCGGCTCTTGAAGCAGATCTGAATATTACGGGTCATTACTGTGTCAGAGCAATTTTCCCCGAGCATTCTTGTTTGACTGGTAACTGAATAAAGCCACCCGATGTGTGCATTTTACCAGCAGAGTGTTGAATGCTGCTGTAAGTGAGGATCGCTCCTCAGGTGAGGAAAGGTGCGTTTGATTTCCCTGCAGCTGTGGCCTGGTGGCGGAAGGTGTGAAGGAAGAGCATTTAATGAAATTTACAAAGACGGAACCTGATATTTTTTTCCCTCCGCTGAAGGTCAAAGCAGAGCCGTGAACTCTTCCCTTGACGTGCAGCATTCAGGAGTTTTCCAGTAAATTGATGCTTTTTGAATAAGTAAATGTTTTCACCTTTTTGAGTTTTGCCGTTTGGATGCCACACATCCTCTGACCTTGTGTTGTAGTGTTGTCAGCGTGACTGAAGCGAGGTGTTTTCGAAAGCTGGCGCGAAGCAAGCGGGCGGTCATATGAACTCCTCGGCGAACGCACGGGAGTGACGGCCATGAGCGATCCCTGCTCAGAGTGCGACTGTGACGGCATCAACATAATGTCCTTTTTATTTATATCATTTTTTCAGGATATTTGTAGCCTCTGAATGAAGCTGCTTTCAGCTGCTTTCTGGCAGTCTGAAGTCAAATCCTGCTATTAGAAAATCTGGTCTACTGACTGATTTAATAAGCTTCACTTTAAAGGGTAAGTTTGTGTTTTAGACTGCATTTCCTCTAATGCCTAATAAGTGTGTTGAAGTGAATTGGAAAAAACCCAACTTCTTTCTAGAAGTCTAGAAGTGTTTATGTGGAAAAAAATATTAATATTTCACTTCTCCCAGGTTGAGTTTTGGTTACAATTTGAGATTCATTTCACCGTTACTGAGCCATTTAGTGTTAAACTAATTAAAGTTGAGATCTGGAAACACAGCGACCCTTAATAAAAGTATGTCCGATGTGTGGACCGTCGTTTTGAACGCCTTGAGTTTGGCGTCACAGCCATCACCATCTTTTTGGGGCCAGAAGTGACCATATTTGGACAAGAGGGTGGATCTGGGGAGGATATCCTGATCGTATCTGGCTGAGAGCTCGAGGACACGCAGCGGTAGCCACACCTTAGATCGTATCCTGCTTTATCGTCTATTCTGCTCTAAAGTGGACCATAATTTACAGAATGGTCATTCTGCGCCAACTCACCAAAATCCAGGACTTTTTCCCGGGTATTTGGAGTACAGCTGTAGGGTTTTGCAAGGTCCCATGAATTTGATTTAAGTGTCAAGATTCATAATTTCTAGAAAATCCATGACATGAACTGAGCGGTCCTCGTTGAGATGGTATGAAATGACCCAAAATGAACATCATGCCGTATTGACGAAGACTTGAAACTAGCAATCGAGACCATAAACTCATAAGGAAACTGTTTACTGTGGTAATAAATCAAGTGAGAAGTAGGGTAATTTTCTCATAAGCTTACATAAAGTCAGACTTCTCTTTGCAACCAGTAAAGTCTTCCCCCTGCTGGCCATTAGAAAGAATGCAGGTTTAAGGCACTTCCAATTGGCTTCACTTGTCAGATTCAAAAGCTCCAAATAATTGACAAAATAGAAATTTTACAGTTTCCACCCGTAAATAAGTTTGACTAACGTGTTGTTTGTTTGTTTGTTTGTTTGTTTTCTACAGCAATGGTACACCGGCTCCACGAAGGCGGTGTGTGTCTGGCTGACGGACAGATTGGACCTACAGCTCCACATGTACCAGCTGAAAACACTCATCAAAATTGTGAAGGTAAAGAAAAGTGAAAACATTACGAGAGACCAGAACTTCTGTCACAGAAATATATACGTCTGTAATTCTGAGCGACTTTTACCTGTACGATTCAAGGGCTTTTTTTGCTTTGCTGTTTGAAAAGAGCTGCTGCAGTAAATGAGCCTGAGACTGGCTAAATTTTAAAAAGAAAGCATTTTGAATGTTGGCTTATTCATGTAAAAACAGTCAGAAATGAAATGGGAGGAAAATAAGAAACGCTGCAGACAAATCAAACCAGGCTGAAGTGTCCTTGAAAGCAGCAGCAGCAGCAGCAGCAGCAGCGGCGGCGGCGGCAGCGGCGGCGGTGTGAAGAGGCGGCGAGACATGAAAGAGAAAACTGCTCAACTGTGCGCTGCTGCTCGCTGCTTTTGTCTTTTCATAGTTTGCTAATGTACAGAGACGTGCGAGTTTAACTTGAAAGCAACGAGACAAGGAATTATAATGGCTTCTGACTGAAGGTAAAAAACCCTCAGTCTGCCTTCCCGGTCCGACACATAAAAGACTCGTCCTTGAGCCTCAATCTTCCCGCTTTTGTCCGAACGGCAGCCGCCTCCTCCTGCTCGCTGCATTCCTAAGATGCTCTCTGTCTTTCCCTCCCTTCTCCTTTTACCTTTCTCCACCCCTCCACCTTCCCACCAACAGAAGACCTACCGTGACTTCAGGCTGCAGGGCGTCCTGGACGGCACGCTGAACAACAAGAGCTACGAGACCGTCTACAACCGGCTGACGGTGGAGGAAGCCACGGCCGCTGTCAAGGCCGGAGACGGCCTGCAGGGCATCAGCATGAGAGACAGCGACGAGGACGACGATTAAACACACACACATCGAACCTTCACACACTAATGCTACTTGATTATCATCATCTCTAACAGATCAGGACCTTCTGTCACAGTTAATGATATGAGTCCTCCTCTAAACTCTAAGTGCTTCTCATTAACATCTTAATTTGAGGCTAAAGCTTAATAAATGATTAAATGTAATCTTATATTAGCATCGCTGAAAATACAATAGAAATAGATGACTGCTGTTTACACCAACAGGACTTATGCTAACATTAGCTAGTGCGCCATGTTGTAGATGTTCGACTCATTTTAAGTTAATAAAAACTGAAACTGAAGTCAACAAGTATTTTAAAATCTGATCGAGGAGAATGAGCAGAAATATTAACATTTATATATCAGCACAAACATTAGATAGGCTAGCAAGCTAACAACTTGTAGCTCACTCGTCTTCTACAGATGTTTTTCAATGATCATAAATAAATATGAATAAATATAAACTGACACTGAGTTTTTAACAGTAATCACTGTAAGAAAAGAAAACATCAGATTTATACAGGTTGCTTATTTCTCAACAAATCCCACACTTTATAGCCACGGGCCTTATTTTCTGTCTAAAAACAATATTACAGTCCCTTATTTTACTGAACAGGTCGCACCGTGGTCATGCAGAGTGCAGGTGAGGCCACACATCAGTTATCGTGACTGAAGGTCCTGATCGGTGAAGGATGGACGCTCAGGTAGCGACGCCCTCCCTCCCCTCCTCTTACCCAGCCTGTCACATCCTCGTTGTCTGGACGCTTGCCGTGCATACGTGTCGAAGCGTACACGTCCATGAGTGAGAATGTACGACAAACAGGAAGTCAAGGTGAGGCGAGGCACCTGAAGGACGTGGTGCCGGACGGTGCCGAGACAAACCTCGTCCTCCCTCTCTCACCTGCAGGACAGGAAGCCCCGCCCTCCTCCACGAGCAGCCATACTCTAATTGATGTCACTTTGTACAGTAGAGCTCAGTGTTTCGCCGACAGCACAGCGCCTTCCTGTTCTTGTTTTCATCCAGTCGTAGCTTATTGTTCAAAAAGCTGCGGCAGCACTGAAGCCCCAGAGTCTGAGCGGGATGTCACATTATCCTACCGACAGCAGCAGCAGTGAAACCAATCAAAAGATTTATTTTTATTCACAGGAAGCTTGGAATTGTAAGGTTCTGTTTAACTTTTTTAATCAGAGTTTATCCCGCCATATCTTTGTTACTTGTTAACATAGTTTTATTTTGTTGAATAACCAACGTGTGGTTGAGTGTTGGACTCAGTAACCGTCCTCAGCATCAGCATTTGTTCTTTGTTTAAACACATAAAATAATCCAGCGTCAGTCCGTCTCTTACCTTTACCAAGAAGCTTTAATCTAAACTTGACCTAAAATCATCATCTCTAATCCGTAAAGGTTAATAATAGCATCATAAACATCTGTTTATTGACAGATTATAAGAAAGTGATAAGATCCTCAGGAGTGTTCATGAAAGCCTTTTGAGAATCCTTTATAACAACATTACAAAAACACATTTATTACATCATTGTTGAACCTTTACGCAGCTTTTTTGCATGTTTTAAGAAAATCAATACATAGTTAATTATTCATTTATTATCAATTGACTAAGCTTTCTGCAGCAACCAGATCTACAACGAGAGTAATCCCTTATTAAGGTGAACAGATCATTTAATGACGCACATCAACGTTTTTTAAAGGTAGTTAACGACTAATAAATGCATAATAAAGTTTTATTCTTAATAAAGAGACATAACAGTGTAGTAAATGTTAAACAATGACATAATAGGTAAGTTAGTTAAACTCAACAAATGTGTTTGTAATGCTGTTATAAACAACTCATAAGGGTTTTATTGAATTTCGTCTATAAACAATAAACAACTAATTATGAGTGCTTATAAATGTGTATAAAGGACTTTAATATAAAGCGTTATTTAGGTCGGAGGGCTTTATGAACAATATAATACATAAACAATATGAACAACGTGACTAGCTACATTAGCTATGTGAGCTAAGGAAACGTCACGGACATCTGCTCGTTGACCTTCTAGTGGCGGCTGACTGAAGAGGAACATCAGGAGTCAAGAGAAATTCTTCAGTAGGTTTTAAATGAACTTGCTCTGGATGTGCAGATTGATCGACCCAGCTACCCGATCATCATCACCGTTCTTTGACCCGTTCATAGTGGACAAATCTGCGGCACGCAATTTACATCCGACGCCAAAGTGTCTGTACCATCTGTGTCTTTTATGTCAGTAAAGACTGATTTGCCTCCTATCACAGACCAAACGATGTCAGCTTTTCTCAACCGTCACTGCGATTCTTCCCCCAAACTTCAGCGAGTGTTTTTTAGTTGCCTAATCTGACCCAGACTTTAACGGATGGTTATAGTTTTATTAACGTGCAGGTCTTTGTAGTCGACTATCATCTAATAATGCTCAGACTTCCTCTTCAGTGAGTTACGGTTATTTCGGCCGATCTCTATAGACGGATATCTTCATATGAATGCAGATATATTTTTAAGAAGCCAATAAAAAGCAAAATCGATGGCTGATGGTGTCCCAGATTGTGCTCCATCTTTTGCTCTCCAATTGGTCGATACTACGTAGACTACAAACAAATATCAGAACACTTCTGACAGCAAAGTCTGGTCCCTTGACTTCAGATTTTGAATTCATATGCAGATATCTATTTAAAGAGATGATTAACAACGTACTCACCAAGTTAACACCTGAGATCTGGAGTCAGAGTGACGTCTCAAGCTGTCAGACGATCAGCGAGACTGAAAATAAACCAATAATTTATGCAGATGATATAATCCACTTCATCTGGAAGTCAAACTGAAAGTGAGCACACCCGACATAATTACACAACGGACGATAATGATTTAACTGTTGGCCTTTGTTTTTTCTGTTCATCTGACCTGTGTGTTTGTTTCCAAACTGTTTGATCGTCGAACTTTGAATAACTTTGTTATTTAATTTGGGGATTTGCAGAATCGTCCGTCACGGTTCAGTCTGGCAACAGTGTCGAGCTTTCAGAACAATAACACAAAGTAAATGATATCTTAATGTTGGATGTTCAGTGTCTCACATCTGCAGTAGAGCTCTTACAACTCCAAGCCAATAAAACGATGCTGTAGTTTCTCAGTCCGAACCTGCTGTAGCTCAAAATGTCCCCACTGCCAAAACAACGACTGGTGGCCTCAGGTGCAAAAAAGAAAATGAAGTGTTTCTTCTTTGGTTGTCCACATGAAACAAAATATCACTGAATCAGGTTTGTGGGTTCAAGTGAAACAGGAAACAACCACGCGAAGGTCTTAAAAAGTGTTGAAACTGCATTGAAACTCTCTGAGATTAGGGAGTAAATGTTCAGAACCACGACTACACGTCGATGTAGTTGCAGATCTGCCGTCATCTCTGTTCATTGTGATTTTTACTGTTGTGAAGAATATTATTGAGCTGTAGAGTGATATGGTCGTACTGCCTGACGTGCATCATATCCAACGTCGATCAAAGTCTTAGAAACGTGCCAACCAACTGGAACATTGTGGACTTTTTCTTTCTCTCAACAGGAGCATCCAAGGATCTGTTTCTAATCTTGATTGATGTGTTTAATCTGATCAGCTGCGAGCGGACGAAGCGTCTCATCGCTGCTCTTCATTCATTCACTCCCGTCTGTTTTGCGTGTCGTCGTTGAGAAAATACGAGTTTTACCTGTAAATTCAGTGTAGGCCTCAAATCGACTGTGTGCAACAACCTGCTGTTTGTTTTTAACCGTCCGATCCAGTTTGTGTCAGTGCAGTTCAAAAGGCCAAAAACTAAAGGACAAAAATCTATATGAAGAAGTATATTTATATCGTCTGATTGTGCACCTGTTTTGTTCAGGTGTCTTATCTAAGTGTCACGATTAAAGTGTTTTTAAAGCACCTGCTTCACCTTGTGGCTTTTTATTTTCTCATGTGTTTACTACAAGTCAAACTGAAGGTTAGTTATTAGCTGCTGGATGTGTTGTGTGTGATCTCACAGGCATTAAAGGAACAGTTCGCCCAAACATGAAAATTCAGCCATTATCTCACCCCTCGTGCTGATGGAAAGTCGGGAGAAGTTTCCAAATCAGTTTGGGATCTCGGAGCTTCCAGAGACTTAAACCTGATGAGCTTTATAGAGCTTTTTAGCCTTATTTTTTAATTTTTTTTGTTTCCGCAGCTACTTCAGTTGTTGCTGTTTTGCTGTGAAGCTCCAGAAATGTTTACCTGACTTTCCATCTGCTGCGTTGTGGGTGAACTACTCCTTTAATATTTAGCTACAGCCAGCAGCTGCTCAGCTTAGCTTAGCATTCAAATACAGCTGCAACGATTGATCGATTAGTCGTCAACTATGAAATTAGTCCCAAACTTTTTTGATAATCGGATGGATGAGAAGATTATTACCACTCTTATATCTGTGCACTTAAAGGAACAGTTCACCCAAAAATCAAGATTCAGTCATCATCTCCTCACTCTCATGTTGGTGGAAAGTCAGGTGAAGTTTCGTAGTTCACAAAACATTTCTGGAGCTTCACACTTGATTTAAAGAGGTCATATGATCCTTTATTGTGTTATGTTTATGATTTTTGTGCATTTTAAAGGTCTGCAAAGTAAAAAAAAAACAAAAAAGGTCCACATCAAAGGGAGTTAGAGGACACACTGCACACACTTCTACAAAATTAAAACTGACTTCCAGCAAAAAAAGAGCAATAAATTAAAAGAAATTTAGTATAAAATTCTCAAATAAAAGTCAGATTTCCTCCTTTTCAGTCTTGAAAACACTCCTGCTCTGCCTGAACGGCTGGTTTGGAGTCAAGCCTTTACTTATTATAAAATATATATACACTCCACATACAGTTGAAGTTGCGTTATTTTAGATCACACTACTTTGCTCGGCATGACCCGCCCTACTCTTCCTCTGATTGGCTAAATCCTGCATGTTAAGTGATGCGCATGTGCAACTCTCATTAAAAATTGAACAGAGGCGAGATGTCTCACTCTGCAGCTAAAACGGAGCGTTCAAGACAAAGTGTGTAAAGAGACGCTGCAGCGATGAACCATATGAGAAAAATAATGTGTTTTTTGAAAATGAAAGTATGTAAACCTGTTCTACTAGGACTCCAAAATAAAAGGATGAACCTGAAAATTATCATCATATGACCTCTTTAAAGTGTACAAAAGTCCCCACACTCCACTCTATGAAGTAGTGTGTTTTGTTTCTTATGTAGCACAAATGCAAATTTTGTTCTGCAAACTTAATGTTGTAAAATGAATAATAAATCAACCTTTATTAGTTTTAGTATTAAAAATAATTCTGTGGAGTCTTTCTTTCACTCGTTTGTACAGGAGGTGGTGGTGCTCATACGACTTTCGTCCACAGGGGGCGCCAGAATCAACAAACAATGAGAGCTCCATGAAGCTGCTTTAATGCTACTTTATACTTTTACTCCGACACATTTTAGACAGAATTATCGTGCTCTTTACTTCACCACATTTATTTAATTGTTATATTTAATAGTTACTTTTATTTTGCATATGAAAAATATAATCTACCTATCAGATATGATGCATCGTTATAGATTAACACTCGGTTATGATGTCAGTTGTGTTGCTGATTAGATTGATTAGAGCTGATCAGGTTGAAGCTCAGCTGGGATTTGCATGAGGTCATCCTGCACTGAACCACGACTGAACACAATCCAGACTTGTGTGTACAAATTAATATGCATCAGATAAAGTACAGTATATATCGTTTTTCAGGATGTTGAAGACTCCTAAAGAAGAGTAGAATATCGAATGCAGGACTTTTACTTACAACACTGTGGTAATGTTACTATTACTTAAGTAAACTATTTGAGTAATACTGCAGCGACCTACTGAAGCTCCAGAAAACCATTAAAATTAAAATGTTCTTTTGACTCTCCTTGATTAAAAAAACAAAAATGATAAACTTTTAAACATATTCTATCATTACGTTACAAACATTATATATAACGTGTCATTATTGTACATTATATATAATATTGTATGAATAACTTCCAAGCAAATTAGCATCAGGACATTTTCCACTATAACAATTATAATTATGGGACAACTGCCTTTAAAATGTCTTCATCTTCTACATCTTAAAGTTAATTAAACCATTCATATCTAAATATGAGCGGCTGAAGGAAATGTATAAACCCAACGTCACGTTATTTACTAAATCTGACTCGTCAGTTTGCAAATTGAGAGGACGTGCCCAGAGTTTTAAAACCTTTTTCTTTAAGGTCGCAGAATTCAGGGCTCGACTTCGGTGTAAAAGGATTGGTTTCCGTTTGTTTTTGTCTTCTAGAGTACCTATTCTCCATTTCTCCTTTCAGCTCAGAGGTTTATGGAGGTCTGTTAGGGTTTTTTCTGTTCCTCAGAAGCTGTCAGCTGGCTGTCGTCCATCAGCTGCAGTTTCTTTTCTCTCCTCTTTAAAATGAGCATCAAAACCTTTTTCCTGCAACAAAACACGAGTCTGAGTCCTGCTGCTGCTGACAGAGACACAAACACAGGACAGAGGACACGTTATTATTATTATTATTATTATTATTATTACTATTGTTATTATTATTATTATTATTATTATTATTATTATTACTGCAATAATAATAATAATAATAATAATAATAATAACATGAGCTTTAAGGTTTTACAAAATTAAAACTGACTTCCAGCAAAAAAAGAGCAATAAATAAAAAGAAATTAAGTATAAAATTCCCAAATAAAAGTCAGATTTCCTCCTTTTCAATCTTTAAATCTAAACAGGAAGAACTTGTTCATGAATTAGACAATAAATCTGAACCTCCTTCCCCTCGGAACAACAAACAGCAGTAAACAAAAACATAAAAATGGGTTTTAAGCTCCTTTAAATACATAAATGAGCACATGGCTGAGTGATACAGAGTCAGTGCGGAGATAAAAATCAAAAAATGAAAGAATCAGGAGGTTTAAAAGCAAAAAAGAACAATTTAAAAAAACAGAGAAATTAAGTACAAATGTCAAACATATAGAGTGATTTCAAAACAAAAGTATCACTAATAAACTGTCAGGTTTCCTCCTTTTCCAGGACGACACTGTTCACGAATTCAAATAAAACTGGACGACCGTCCCCTGAGATGATGTCCAGCGAGCTGTGAGACTGTTTTCACTTCACAAAATCAATAAAAAATAACAGAAATAAAACAAGAGGAGCCACAAAAATATGCATCTTCAGCTGATTGTGATAAATAAACTAACAACGAGCATCAACAGGATGAAACCACGTGAGTCAGGAGGTAAAATGAAAGAATTAAAAGGTTTGAATTAAAAAATAAATTAAGTATAACAATTCAAATTTACAAAGTGATTTCAAAATAAAAGATGTTATGTTAATAAACTGTCCTTTATATTCTGAACAGGAAGAAACTGTTCATGACTTCAGCTGTGAAAATGAACCAGTTCTCCTGAGATGATGTCGCGCCGCCTGTGAGACGCTTTCAGTTCAGGAATCAATACAAATAACACGAATAAAACAAAAACCAGAACCACAGAAATATAGTTTTAAACTCATATTAACACATAAACTAACGATGAACTGTCGACGGGAAAACCAAAGAAGTCAGGAGATAAAAATCACTGCACGAAATAAAAGAATAAATTGATTTAAGCAGCAAAAATGGGGAAAATTAACACAGTAATTTCTTGTGCATGTCACTCATATTTACATATTTATTTTTGTTTATTTATACTTCACACAACACACAACACACAACACAACACTCTGCTTGTACTTGTCCTGTATGTATTCAGTGCAGGCCTGCAGATCACAGCTGCTGAACAGAATCCAAAGATTGAATCACTTCTGTCATTTTTATTTATCACACAATGACAATAAAGCTCAATGTGTATTATTATTATTATTGTTATTATTATTATTATTATGATTTAGCATTAATAAGCTGTATACAAACGTGTGTTAATGGTTTATAACACTGTGATGTATGTGTAAGCAGCTTTAAGGACATTTTTAAATGCAGTTTTCTGTTCACAGTTATAATTTCTACAATATTTTTGTTTTATTCCAGCTGAGTTTTACTGTTTTCTCATTAATTATCTGTTTGTGCAGCAGCAGTTAAATGTGTTGCCAAATACACTGATTATCATTTATATCTGCGTCCATTATATTTATTATAAAACATTTATTTACACACGAAAAATCCCACATTTCTGATCAGCTGATGACTTTATTATGCAGCAATTTCATTTTAATATTTCTGGTTTTATATAAACTGAAGGATGTTGTTGTTTCAATATGAAAAAAAAAATTTGGGGATTATATTTTATTTGTTTTTTTCGTTTGATCTGAATCAATACTTCGTTTTTTATATTTCCTATTTGAATGTTCAGATTTTCGCTTTTATTTAAATCTTTTTTTGTCTCATCGTCTTTGGTCGCTTCAGTCGTGAGAATCTTTAGTTGTATAAATAAAATAAAAAATAAATAATTGAGCTCTTTAGTTGAGAGAAATCACATTAAAACTTCAACATGTGTAAATATGTGTGTGTAAAGCAGCAGCAGCAGGAGATCTTCGGGTTCCTTGTTCATGTTTCTTGTTTGGTTGTGTGTTTCCCTCTTCAGGCCTCTGCGCTCACTTTTTATTTCTCTCCATCTTTTCTTCAAACCCTTGGAGGCAGAATTCAGCATCAAACCCTCTCTGTGCTTTCATCGAGGTATTGTTGTCGGTTTGAACATCGTCTCTCTCTCTGATTCATTCTGTGGAATTTGCGTTTTCTGCTCGCCGAGTGTTTTACAGCCTGATCTCTGTGCGTAAAGGCGCATCCGGGGGAAAAAAAGACAGGATGTGATGAGAGGAGAGCGCGCGGGTTGTTTCTCGTGCTGCTTCTTTAGCAGACAATTTGTGGGAGTCGAGCTCGAGGAGAGTTTTTTCAGCCGCGGGTGGATTTTGGCATCTAAAAAGCTGCTGCGTAAAAAGAAAGGAGGAAAGAAAAAAAAAAAGCGCTCGAGTCAAAGTTTGTGACTCAGAGACCCAAAGCCCACCCAGGCTGAGATCGATGACTCCAAATCCATTCTCTGTTCAATATCTCGATCCGTTTTCTGTCTCGAGTTCACCCGCGTGTGCAGCTCTGTGTCCTCTCTGAGGCGTGCGTAAAAGGGCTGGGTTTCAGGAGCCAGAGATGCGTCCAAATCTGATCTAAAACTCTGACAGCTCCTGACCTCGCGGCCGCTGCGCGTCTGGCGTACTGCGATTAGAAAAAAAAAATGATGTCACGCGAAGCCACAAGGGGACCTGGGATTTACCAAATACCTTCCAGTTGAGCAGGAGTCCTGCCAAGTAAGGGACAACCTCCTCCTCCTCTCTTCCTCCTCTTCCAGCGGCGACAAGTGCAGAGAATCGACGGAGGAGAATTGAGCAAATTATCTACTTTTGCGCGCTCCTTCCTGGACGGTAACGATCGACGAGGTCTCGGCTCTCCGCACGCCGCTATCGAGCGAGCCGCGGCCGCCCTGTTGCCGTCAATAAGCGGCGGGAACTGGGCTGCCGATTAGGAGGGGGGGTTCCCCGGCAGATGATGCCCTTTCCTGCGGGCCGGTGAGGAGCAGCACCGACCCCCGGCTTCCCTCCAGCAGCTTCTCGTTGTTGTTGTTGTTGTTGTTGTCGCGGCGCGGTTGATGCGGAGGTGATGGACGGTCCTCTCCGCCGCCCAGCGGGGATCCTCGGCTCCCCCCCGGCTTCTGGGAGCCAGCCCGCGGGCTCCGACATGCTCACCTCCGGCGGCAGCAGCAGCAAGCCTCTCGCTTTCTCCATCGACCGGATTATGGCCAGGACGCCCGAGCCCAAGTCGATACCGCTCCCCAGCTGGTTCCAGTCCGCTCCCGTGGGGAAACCCGACGTTTGTCCGTCCTCGCTGCATTGTATGATCCCGCTGGTGCCGCTCGGCTACGAGCCGGGCCACCGGCTCAGCATCAGCGGGCTGGATCCGGGCCACCTCGACGCGTCCTCTCTCGCCGCTCCCGCAGACTTTTTGGGCTTCGGGTTGAACTATAAGAACCAGCAGGAGGACTCCGCTGTGAGCCAAAGCGCCGGCCAGTACAAACTCTTCAGACCCCGGGTGGTGAACCAGTCCTCCTTCCCCACCATGGGCACCGTGTGCTACCTGAACTGCAGCGGGGACGGCAGCGCGTGTCCTCCGCCCGCCGGCCTGGTCAACCTGCACCCGATGGCCTCGTACCTGCTCACCGCGCGGCACAAAGCCTTCATGGCGGAGAAGAGCAAGCCGGGCCTGCAGCAGGCCGGGGAGCGGTACCCGGTGTCCGGCGTGCAGGCCTTCAAGGAGCTGTCCCAGAGCCAGATCCAGCACTACATGAAGGAGCGGGACCAGATCCTCACCGACAAGATCTTCAAGGGCTCCGCGGCGGCGGCGGCGGCGGCGGCGGCCCGGCTGAGCGGCTCCTGCGCCGGCAGCAAGCCCAAAGTCTTCACCTGCGAGGTCTGCGGCAAGGTGAGAGTCCGCCGGAGGTCCAGTGTGGTTCCGTTCACAGGCTGGAAACTAAAAGACAAACCAGCACCTGAACGATCAAATCTTTAACTTCTGCTACTTTTTACAATTTAAGTCTTTTTTTTCTGGATTTATTTATTTCATTAAAATCAAAAATTCTTTTTTTAAATCATATTTCACATTTTAAAGGGCGTAAAAGTAGAATATCAGATTTTAATTCGTTTTAATTTAAAGTTTAATGATCAGAATTAAACTCATTCTGACTGTTTTAAAGAAGAATTTATTAATATTTTTAAAAATCATGTTTTCTGACTCAATGTGAAAAACTAAACATTTGTTTAAAATGACTTCATTCTGATTAAAATCATTTTGTTTTTTATTTTGTTGAAAATGTTGATGTGTTAAAAACATTTTTATTCAGAAAGTGGAAATATTTAAGTTAACCAAAAAAGAAAAGGATTTATTTTCTTTCTGAAATTAAAATAAATCGTTTATTAAAACAGAATATATTCGGTGTTGTTCTGGAGCGGACGGGTGTTTGTCTCCTGCTGCTGTTGTTGCAGATCAGCTTTAATTAGACTCAATCTGATAATTATTATCTCATTATTTTTGGATTTAATGTAAAAAAAAAACTGTTAATAAGCTTTAAACTGGACATGAAGGAACATTAAGATGATTTTAATGGTAAATTACCGGTTTGTTCCTGAACATGTTCTTTATTATGAAGAGAAGGTTTAAACGAGTCCGACTAATTTTTTATTTTTAATGTTAATTATGTGACGTTTCTTATTATTAACATCAATATGTTTTATTATGATTTATGATTTTCTCTTGCAGGTGTTTAACGCGCACTACAACCTGACCCGCCACATGCCCGTGCACACCGGCGCGCGGCCGTTCGTGTGTAAAGTTTGCGGGAAAGGATTCCGACAGGCGAGCACGCTGTGCCGGCACAAGATCATCCACACTCAGGTGAGACGCGTCACCCGCTCAGTGTGGACACGAGAGCAATGATTTTAATTTAGGTTTTTGTCTTTATGTTTTATTTATTTATTTATTTATTTATTACACGTTTATTAAATGAATTAGACCCAATAAAAGAGGCAGAAACTGTGTTGTGACGCATCGAGATTTAAAAAAAAATGAAATAAAATATGATAATTGATTAAAGTGTTAATTCTTCCTGTATTTAAATGCCTGTCAATCAAATCTGAAAGCGATAACAGTTTCCAGTCAGATGCTTTTATATGTATTGTGGGCGGGACCTTTGTGAGACTTTTAATTAAAAGTGTGTTTGATGATCAGAAACATCGTCAGAGAAATGTCGCGTGAGGCCTGACTTCCGTGTTTATCCCCTTTAATAAAAAAAAACACCTGACAGGTGAAGGGAGGTGAACTGACAGCACAAGTTTTAGTGTAAATAAATATTTAAGAGTATTTAACTTTATTTAAACTTTGTGTTTGGACAGATTTGTCTTCAGTGTGTTTGTTGTGTGCGAGCTCCTCCTGTGGCCTCGTGTGACATCATGTTACCGCAGATTCAAGTTTCCTCGTAAAAATAATAAATAAGATAATAATTTAGTTAAAGATCTAAAATAAAACTATAATATCTGAACTTTATCACCGTGTAAAGACTCTTCATGTATCTCTGTGATATTCTCTCCTGTTTTTATTCAAGGCCATGACGTTTATTTTTTATCCTTCTGTCTTTTTTACAGGAAAAACCGCACAAGTGTAATCAGTGCGGGAAAGCCTTCAACCGCAGCTCCACGCTCAACACGCACACGCGCATCCACGCGGGATACAAACCGTTCGTGTGCGAGTTTTGCGGGAAAGGATTTCATCAGAAAGGTGAGAAACAAAACCCGCAGAAATACTTTTAATATTTTATTAAAGGCTCAAACAAACAAACAAACTTCATGTATTCAATTTAATGTTTGTATAATTATTATAATCAACACACCTGCCTCTAACAACAACAACAACAACAACAATAATAATAATAATAATAATAATAACTCCACCGTGTTGCTCTCTGTTTCACCTCTTAATTTAAAGGAGCATTCTGTAGTTTTTGGGGATAAACAAACTGAACTTAAAGGACAACACAGTTTATACTGTTTTACTTTGTTTAAATGTGGCGGACCCTGCCACCTGGGACCTTATTTCCTCTGAGATCAGCTTGTGTCTTCACTTATTGAAGAAATAAATATGTCTTAGTTTGTATTATTACCTCATTAATATTCTGAGTTTGAATCTCTTCTTTAAAATCTACGTAGTGCCCCTTTAAATATGTATAGAAGCAGTACATTTAGCAGAAACGGTTCACTTTAGTTTAACATAATATTTTAAAGATGGGGAGACAAAATAACTCAAACATCTTGCAGAAAATCAGCGGCTCAGACGGGGCTGAACGCCAAGTCAGCAGCATCTGTCAGCTGTCAGTCAGAGACACAGATCATCTGAAAACTGTCGGAGCGTAAACGAACTGAATCAGGAAACATAAAGAAGAAGTCGTGACGGACAGACGGACGGATAAATACACAGCAGGCTGGACGGTGAGGAACAACGTGACGGACTCTCTCCGGATACAAAAGACATCATGAATACAAACCAGCAGGGCCGCGCAGCCAATCACAATATTATCGAACAATCGTTAAAATGTGACAAAACAGGATCATGATGAAGTCCTGCAGAGCTGCAGAGACGTCCCGTTCGTTCGGTCCAGACTCCGACACACGTCACATCATCGGGACTTTAGTGGATTCAAAATAATCACAGCTCGATGTTTCTTTTCTTACCGTATCGTGAAGCCCAGAGAGCGGAGGCGTGACGCAAAACTACATTTGGCAATCTGCAGATTTTAAAAACGTAAACCACGGCTGGAGAAAGTGTTCGGAGCTTTAACTGAAGGAAAAGAAGCGTAAATATCAGCAGTGTTGTCACCAGACTTTAAAAAATATCCATGTTTGATCCCATTTATGACGCCGCAGGGAAAAAATGAAAAAAAGATTTTTATTTAAGAAGAAATAAACAAAATAACGAGACTTTTCTTTCCTCGGTCGGTCGAAGAGAACAGCATGAAGTCTGCAGCTAACGTTAAATATCAGGTTTTATTCAGGATCATTCGTTGTTGTTTTCTCTTTAGATTGAACCTTTAAAAATAAACAAATGGTAAAAGTTGACTTTACTTTTAAACGATTACCTCGAAATGAACCAAGTAACGTAGACGATTAAATGTAAGCTGTACGAGCTGAACTTGAAATTATTATTCTGATTTACTTTGTTTATTTTGAGGTGAGATCACCAGCAGGTTCAGGTGTATACAGGTGTAATAATACTGCAGAATATGAGTATTACTGTGTATTTTATTGTTTTATTGAAGCTTTACTGTGTTCATCTTTTAAATGTTGCAGCTGGTGATAATTTAATGACTTTATACTTCAGGGTAGTTTGATCAAGTAAAGTACAAGAGCCTCAAAATTCAAGTAAAAGTACTTAGTTACTCTCAGTTCCTCCTCACTGCTCACAGATCATCAGCAGAGTCGTGTCATTTTTGCGGAGGCTGATTCAAACTAAATTAAATTTGACTCAGGTTCATTCAATTCTGCTCTCAGTATCGTACTTTTGTTCCCTGAATAAATCATTTGTGGCCTTAAATTGTTTAATTAGTCTTCTTGATTCACCAAATATTCCTGTCAGATGACTTCACGTGCTCCTCCTGCGTCCCACTCGCACAGCTATGAAGTTAAAATCTGTGTTTTTATGAACTAAATTCTGCTAATTATCAAAATCAGCCACCGAAGACACTCTGACACCGAGGTCTGGTTCTACCTGACGTTCGTGGGTTAAACATCATGATCCACTGCAGACGGACACTTTGAGCTGTCTGCTTCAGTCCCAGCACAATTATTACAAACTGAAAATAAAATATATCAAGAAAGGTTTGATGAAGTAGAAAAAAATCTGCATTTTTTTGGTCTGATATTACATTCACAACATTGTTACGATATCTAAAGAATTAAAAATTTAAAAACCTGGCAGTCAAATCTATCTTTAACTCTGTTTACTGTGTGTTTTGTCTCTTTTTTTGCCAAATAAATGACCCTTTACAACACGAGTGTGTGGAGGTGGAGAGAGTCCGTGTACAAAAAGAACAATTATAACTTCTCTGCTCACTAATTACTCGTAAAAGAAAAAAGCCAACCATGAACTCATTAACAAAAGATGCACTAGGCCGAACGTCTCTGCTGGATTATTCAGACGATATTATCAACACAATATCTATATTTCATGGTTATCATGATACTTCAAATGAGCCTTTTCTTGTAGTATTTTTAAATCTGAGGAGGTCATGAGCTGATTAACAGGAGATAAGAATAAAAACATGTTTCTTCTACATTAATCCTTTCAGACTTTTAATTCTTTAAAAAGTATTATAACTAGAGTGTGATTAATAGATCAGTCAGCCGACATGTTGCTCGATATGCAAACTTTGTTTTTACTGATTACGATGCAGACAGTTGAGTTCCCAGTGACGTTAACTGTTCGAGTGCACTGATGACAGACAATCATTTGTTAAACCGTAAAACATCTTTATCACCACATTTAAGGGATCATTGCCAAATATCTGTGTTTATCAGCTGATATCAGAATTTCTTACTTCCTCTTATCGGCATCAGCCTCAAACAGCTGAATCAGCCTCTTAAAGGACGCGTATCTGTGATTATATCGAACAAACTGTGTCAGAGTGTGTTTGTAGTTTCCGTGTGTTTTCTCGCCCCGATCTGACTTCTTGTCTTCTCCGACTTTTTTTGCGCAGGAAACTACAAGAACCACAAGCTGACGCACAGCGGGGAGAAGCAGTTCAAGTGCTCCATCTGCAGCAAGGCGTTCCACCAGGTGTACAACCTCACCTTCCACATGCACACGCACAACGACAAGAAGCCCTTCACCTGCCCCACCTGCGGGAAGGGCTTCTGCAGGAACTTTGACCTGAAGAAACACATCAGGAAGCTGCACGACCCGGCCGGCCCTCAGTCGCCTCCGCAGGCCTGAGCGCTGACTCTGCCTCCCCCCCCCCTCGTCCCGAAACACCAAAAAACACACATGAGGTCCGCTGTGACCTCCATCAGGCCTGGAACTGAACTTTAGTCCTCGAGTGGCAGATTTCTGTGCCCTCATATCACCAATCTGTGTGCTTTGTCCCCCAAAAATTAGTAACTTTGAACTTCCAATAACTAAATTAGTTTCCTCTGGTGGCTGATTATCAGGTCGTCCTGCTCTCACATCCTCCAGACAAAATATCTTTCATTTAGTCTCTTTGGAGACGATTAGAAGAACGTCAAAAGGGGCCGAGATATCCCGACTTTTAATCTGATTTCAGCCCTCAAAATCCTACACTTCCCATAATGCAACTGGATCTTAGTGTCTTTTTATTAGACGCTCCCTGCCCGCAGCTTTCAAACTCCACATGTCAAGTTTGTCACTTTTATGAATTTGCAGTCTCGAAGCTCAAGCTGAGATATAACCCTGATGACATCACTATGACGTCATCAGGGTTATTTTCTCAGACGCGACCGACCCGCTCCCCCGCAGACGACACTGAGAGAGTCACCGGGGAAAATCTAGACTTTGAATTTGGACCGGCAGGGTTTCTTTGACGATAACCAGTCGTGTGGTTCGGGGGGCGGTGCAGCTCTGGTTTATCACAGATGAAAGTTTATAGTCATGACAGAAGAAACACGGTTAACGTCAGTATTTCCAAAAATCCAAGTTAAAGACACATTTTACATGAAATCTATGAAGTCCAGCAGTATTTTCTCACATTATGATGTATTTTGATCCTAATTTGCTGAACTTTTGAGTCAGTTAAATTCAAGTAAACTCCCTGATGAGGTTGTTGTATGTCCACAAAGTCTGCCATGTTTAAATACAAAGTCCTTTAAACAACGTGCATTTTATTTGTACTAATGTTCCCGATGTGACTCAGAAGAAACACAAGGAAACCTCGTCCTCGACTCCTCCGGTCGCCTCTCGGGGCCTGTTGACCCCAAACTTGACCCCTTCCTCTTGAGCTTCACCCTGCAAAAGCCATCAGGACACTTCTCAACCCCTCCAGGCCTGATACGACCCCTGACCTCTGACCCCTCTGGCCCTGACGCCGGCCTGGAAACTGACAGGAGAAACCTGGCCGACTGGCAGCGTCTGTCGCTCTCAGCTCGTGTTGGACTGAGGACACGTCACAGAGGACGAGCTGAACTTTGACTCTCCTGCCCGCTGATTATTAGTCAGTTATATTATAATGGTGGCTAATTATTATATCATTAGTCATCAGTGATTATTAGTTTTCATTATTTTTCAGTTGCGTCTCAGGATGTGAGATTGATGAACTCTGAGACCAGAGATGTTGCAGAGGTGAAACAACACAAACTGCTCGTTTGAGCAGATTTATACGAACATTTTAAAGATTAAGTCCGTAAATAATCTTTATTCTTCTTGTCAACAAATCCATGAAAAGAAAAACCAACAGTGAATTGATTTTATTAACAAATGTTGCGTATCAAAGCCTGATATATCTTCTTCCTCTGTGCTCGACTCGATCCAAATTTTGATTAATCCGCCGCTTAAAATAGTCCCCAACAAACGCACTGTTTCCTCCTGTTTGAGAAACGTTTGCAAAACACTAAAGTGACCAGCTGTTACAGGACGTTACTGACACTTTTCAAAAAGTGACACTACATATTTCTGAGTTGTTTTTCAAGATTTACGTCTTCAGTAGGAGCCGGTTCCCTCGTCTCGAAGTCAGTGGTCTTTCTAAATTGGTTTTCATTTAGATGCCTGAAACGTGGTTAAATACATAAAATCTGCCACTTAATGCCCCATGTTTAAATTATAAAGCACTTACATGTCTTAGAAACGGCGGTTGCAAACAAGTGGTCGGGGACATTAAACGTCTTCACGTTGTAGCTGGTTTATAGCCTCACGTTAGCTTTGAAAAACATAAAAGTTGTGTTTTTTTCCTTTTGTTTTGTCGAAGGGAACGAGGCCGATGCTAACTTCCAGGTCAGCATACAAACAAACATAACCCCTGCTGCGGTTTGGAGCTGACAGCCGCAGACAGGAAGTCCGAATGTTTCAACAAACGGACTGACACGTTGTTGTTTTTTGTCTTTTCATTGGATTTGCTGACAATAAGAAAATGTCGACTCACAGCAGACTTGTACTTTAACATGTTAGCGTGAAGAACAGAGGCCTCTCTGACAAATTTGGATATGAACAACAGTAGTTTGACTAAACAGTCGACCATATCTACACTTTTCATAAACAAATGAAGTCTACTCAGTTTTCATCACATAAGCAAATATAGATTATGATCACAGCTGGTTGTATATTTGTAACATGGCACAACCTTACATCCATAATGAGTCAACAAAGAGATCTGGATGATCAGGTTCGTGATGAAACTGAGAAGACTTCCTGCTTCAGCTTTGACCCTCTGTGCTCACTGTAGTTGTGTGCAGGGAGGGATTTTTACCAATATCTCGGATGTTCACCCCAGTCCCTCATTTCAGTGCCGCTGTTGATGAGTACAGCGTTATTATTCTGCTTCTGATAGAACGCCCTGTCGAAACTATGGAAAGATGACCCAAGCTGTACCTAGAATGGCACTCAGTAGAGTGCATACCTCTGCAAAGGCCTAACTGTCCCCTTTTGTTCTCACTCATAGATGCCAGCCACCTGAATACGCTGGAGTTTTTTCATCAAGCTTCCCTTAGAAATGAATGAAAATGTCAAAAACCGCAAAGTTAAAGGTGCAATATGTAAACAGGAAAGGGGGAAACATGTTACCAGAGTAACTGCAAACTGCTGCTTACTGTAGCTGGTTAGCTCAGTTAGCCGTGAAGCTAGCTGTCCTGTTAGCTCTCCTGAGTATGCACAGACTGGAGGCGATGGGGACAGAGAAGCCTCGGACCGCTGCAGCTAGCTGGTTAGCCTTTTACCTTTAGAAGATGTGTCTGCAACACACTACAAAGATGCCTTAAAGTCAACACTAATATTTATTCACATTCTGTTGAGAAGTACTTTTCTTTTTACATATTGCATCGTTAAAGAAAGTGAGAAAATAATTCCTGGACCCGTCCGTTTATCAGGATACGCACCAAAAGTTAACCGGGTCTATTCTGGGCCCAGACACATCCTCCTTCCAAGTTTCATGAAAATCTGTTCAGCAGTTTTTGTGTAATCCTGCTGACAAACCAACAAACGGGCACGTTACTTCATATAAAAATGACTATAATTTCTACACTGTTGATGTCATTTGGATGCAAACACCCTGAACTCAAAGCTGAGAGCAACAGTTTCATATAAAACACAATCTGCTGCACTGAGCTCACAGCTTCACCTCCTCATCTCTGGTCCTGACTGACAGTCAGTCAGTCAGTCAGTCAGTCAGTCAGCCTGTTGTTATTTTTGATTTCAATCTCAGGATTATTGTAAAAAAAAAAAAAAAAGTGTTTTATGATATTTATTTTAAATTGTACCACTGTTATAAAAAAAAATTCTTGTCACGGTGAAGGTTAGTTTGTTTGGGGCCTCCGGCTGCAGAGGCTCATCAAGAAAAAATAATAAATAAAATCAACTGTGTGTGATCACTTCTTCAATCATTTTTTTAAAGTACTCCACTGTAACATACAAGATATGTTGACTACATAAAAGCTTTAAAAAAGTAAAGATATGAATAAATACATTGCTTTTTTTCTCCATATGCTGGAGTTTAGAGTTATTTTACAATATAAAAAACCATTTTTGCTTTATTTCAGTTAAAGTCTCATCGCTGCTGATTAGCACAGATACAGTAAAGCAGGCGCATTAAAAGATATATCTCATCATCACAAACTTTATTCACAAATACATTACAAGTCTACAGAAGCACACAGCAACATACTATTAAGTCTACATTAAGTACCAGCAAACTCAAGAAATAGTCAGGCTGTATGTTAAATGAAGCCCATTTCTTTGGACTAAATGATATTAAATCAGATAAATGACGTACTGGATGTCAAGATTTTGCTAAGTTATGAGAAACAGTATTCACTTTTCATTTTAAAATCACAATTATGACTTTATAAGTGACCCGTCTCACAGCTTTTACTGACCTCAACCACTTGTCATCTTTTTTTACCCTCTTCCTGGCACAGATTGGCTTCCATACAACACAGATATTGATATGAAAATAGTAAATAACACATAAGATCAATATGTTTTGAGAGCCTGTGAATCATTATGAAAATGTGTCGGCTACATTAATTAATACAAAAATGAATTATCATTTTAAATAAACACAACAAATTCTGGATGATACAAAAGCAGAAAAATCTTTCCTCCGAACACTTAAAATCTCATCAAACAGAAACAGAATGGTTGCTCTTTTTTTTTTCAATGAACTTTATTGAAACAAATCCAACAAGGACACAATAAAGCAATCAGCAGTATAACTTGTGTAGGCTGAAGGCTAATCTGTGCACAAACACATCGGGGGGAGGATGATGAAAACAAAAGGACAATTATTAAATTAAAACTTTGTAATGCATAGTTTATGTTTTAACAGCAGTAATGGAAGGTAACTAAGTACATTTACTCAAGTACTGTACTTGGGTAGCCTGTTATTTTGAAGTACTTGTACTTTACTTGAGTATTTTCATTTTCTGCTACTTTATACTTCCAAATATTGTACTTTCACTCCTCTACATTTATTTGATAACTGTAGTTACTAGTTACTTTGCAGATTACATGCTGCATCAGAGCCAAAGTGGCGCATTTTAAAATTAATTTATAAGATTAAAAAAAAGAGAAACACTAATTGCGATAATCAGAAAAATGGACACATTCTCATAATGCTTCTTGTTTTCTCTACTTTGGTTATTGAAATGATAAACTATAGGTTTATTATTGCTTACATAGCAAAAAGCTCTTCAGACGTATTAATGTTATGTGTCATTTACTATTTTCATATCAACATCTGTGTTGTATGGAAGCCAATCTGTGGCAGGAAATGGTAAAAAAAAAAAAAAGTGGTTGAGGTCAGTAAAAGCTGTGAAACGGGTCACTTATAAAGTCATAATTGTGATTTTAAAATGAAAAGTGAATACTGTTTCTCATAACTTAGCAAAATCTTGACATCCAGTACGTCATTTATCTGATTTAATGTCATCTCGTCCATCTTTTTCTGGCCCTCACACTCTTCTGTACATCCAACATTCAGCTCCTGTAAAGTTTAACTCAGTTTGACTTCATTTTTGTACATTTTGATTCATTGATGTCAAAAAAATTAAAAAAAACTTCTTGCTGAGGACAAAAACAGTGAATCTAAACAATAACACTTTCCAAGGTTGTGTTTTTTTTTCATCCGTACTTTATTAATAAAAAACAAACAAACAAACACATTAAAGGTGAGGTTAAGAACGGATCCTGGGACAAAGATGACGTTTGCGCCTTCCTCCGTCATCGCGGTGCGACGGGCCACGCGGGAGGCGGCTCCTCATCTCTGGCAGCTGATTGGTGGAGAGGCTTCAGTACTGCACGCGCTCGTGAACGTCCTGCAGACGCGGCACGTGCTCTGAGAACTACAGCTTGCGGGCAGAGCCTCCTTGCAGACGGACGCTCGTTTTTCTCCACTGGGCAGCTCTTACGGGCGGTGACATCCACGTAGCCCCGCCCAGCCTCGGACTCGATCAAACTGTCCCCGCTCCTCTGTTCCTCTATCTGGACTACAAACAAACACAGACGTGGGTGTGTGCGTGTGAGACGCTGCTCTTCGCGTGTACGGTCGTACAGCACTGTAGCCGCCCACGCGGGGTGCGCTGCGAACAAAAACAAAGTCCCCACTGTGCGTCTCCACGGAGGAATTCCTCTTTAACCTGCAGCCGCAGCCCGGAGCCGGAACACTGAGGGGCTCACCTTCAAAATAAAAGACAGCTGTTGTCAGGACTGCCCTTCCTGCTCAGAAATGATCTGCAGCCTCAATAAATACAACCAAACTACAACCACTGTGTTTTAATAACTGGTGAGTGGACTGACTCTCTGAGTCCGAGGCTACATGGATGATGGCATCACGCAGAAGTCTTGTACTGGTGTGGTGGTGCTTCATCATATTTTATTATGGCACACTGGATGTAAAAATATTGTATTACAGATACAGAATATGCTGTATATACAGTGATATGAGGCACTACTGACAGTAACTTTATTTCTTATACATTCCTTTCATATTCTTATATTGTTATTTGTTGCGAATTATCAGTCAAATTGTTTTTTTTTTACATATATATATATATATTGTGTGTATAAATATGTGTATATATATGTGTGTATGTATATTTCAATTTTCTCTCTCTCTCTATATATATATATACATATATGTATATATAAACAGTATATATACAGTATATATACATACATATATATATATATATATATATATATATATATATATATATATATACACACACATATATATATATATTTCAAAAAACATTTTTAATTATTATTTTTTTCAGCAAAGTTTGATGGTAATTTATTTTTGCAGTGAAATTATTAGTTTAAATGTTGAAAGCAATTTTTTTGAGTATTGAGAAATTTGAGTATTAATATTATAATTGAGAAAACTACGTTCAGAAGTCTGAGGGGAAGAAATATGAACACAAAGACTGAGAATTTTGAGTCAAGTCTGTCTTTTTTTAATAGAGCAGTATAGTATTACTTCATACGTGCTGAAATCAAATAGAACAAAAATACGTCTATTACCACAAAACTTAAATCAAATTAAAGACACGACAGATTAATTTTATTTTGAAATCGTAACCGGAAGCGGAAGAGCGTCCCCGGTGTGTGTGTGTGTGTGTGTGTGTGTGATGTGTGTGAGGTTGCAGCCCGCTCACCTCTGCGTGACTCTGCGGTGCTGTCGGTTACCCGTCGCTACTTTTCGTCGTCCGGAGCCGGCGAGCTGAACAGAACCGGGCAGACAGGTGAGCTGGACCGGGCCGCTGCTCCGCGTGCAGCCGGTACTTACACTGAACAAATACATAGATGGATAAATTAATCAATTAGCGGCGTGAAGTCACAGTGTTGCGCAGACCCCGGAACCGACTCGTGTGGCTGCAGTGTGGGTCTAAGCTGCTGGACAACACCAGACTCCATTAACATTTTCACTGATTGTGAGTCTGTCTGTGTGTGTGTTTCAGCTCTGGTTCACTGTGTTGTTGTTGTACTCAGCGGTCATATATTAATCCTGGTGTTGTATTTAGGAACACAAAGTCCTTCTGGTGTCAAATATTTACTTTATACAAGTTTCTGGTTTAGTGATTCATAGTTTAGTTGGATTATTTCACTCAGTGGTTTCCAGCATGAGGACTGGTCCCTCAAGGACTTCCAGGATAAATTAATGTGTGTGCCAGAGGCTTAAAGGGATATTTCAACTGCTTGGGAAATTGCTTTCCTGCCCTCATGTCTGTACGCTTAAAGGAAAAGATCACCCCAAAATTAAGAGTCAGGCGTTACCTCCTCACCCTCATGCTGAAGGACAACAGGTGAAGTTTCCACAAAACACTTCTGGAGCTTCACAGAAAGAAAACCCGGCGTTCTCAACTCGACTGAAGCGGCTGGGGACTTGTTTTAAAACGTCGCGGGTGCATCGAGGGTGTGAGTAACATCTTTTCAGATCCGTTTTGGATCTCTGGGCTTCCATAGTTCTGGGTTACCTCCGACATGGAGCCAGTTTATGGTTTTTAAAACAAGTCCCCAGCTGCTTCAGGTGTTCAGGAGAATGCCGTGAAGCTCCAGAAATGATTTGTGGACTTTGAAACGTCACCCGACTTTCCATCAACGTGGCGAGGAGATAATAATTGACTTTTCGTTTTTGGGTGATCTTTGGGTGAAAATAATCAACAGACTAATCGACAGTGAAAATAAGCTGCAGCCGTAGCTGCTGGTCTGCCTGTCAGCAGCTCTCTCCCAGCAAACCTGACCTCCGACCTCTCCACCGTGCCGGTCAAATACACAAAGAAAGAAACGCGCTCGCACATCTATTAATGCATTATCTATTTGTAAGCTTTGCATGTAACTACGCGACAGTCTGCATCACTTCTTGGCCGTCACCACCCTTGATAAAAATGTGGTTTTGTCAGCAGTCTGTGTCTTTTGTCCTGAGCAGGGCAGGGTGGGCACAGTCATGTTCAGACTCCTCAGTCACCAAGGCAGGAGGACGCAGAGCTGCCTCGCAGCCCAGCGGCGCTATGAGCACCACAGGGCCGTCATGGCCATCCGCCGCGAGGACGTCAACCCGTGGGAGAGGAGGGCGCCGCTGGCCCCGCGACACGTCAAAGAGCTCACCAACGCCGGCGTCAAAGTCATGGTCCAGCCGTCCAACCGCAGAGCCATCCACGAGAAGGTGAGGCGCCGAGAACAACACATTTCCTCTAATTTCAACCCTCTTTATATGTTTGGAGGCCAGGATTAATATAAGGTATTATAGCTATTACTGTGGAAGTGTTAGTGACACAAAAACAAATACACATTTCTTTATATTTACATTATATATAGTCAATACTGCTGTATTCTTACTGCACATATTTTATACATAAGTGCGAGCGCCTCTGCCGGCCGTTTAAATCCACCTTTTCTTGTCTTCAGTACTACCTGAGGGCGGGCGCCGTCGTTCAGGAGGACATTTCGGAGGCGTCTCTGATAATCGGGGTGAAGAGGCCGCCGGAGGAGAAGGTGATTCCCAGGAAGACGTACGCCTTTTTCTCCCACACCATCAAGGCTCAGGAGGCCAACATGGGGCTGCTGGAGGACCTGCTGAAGAAGGTGAGCGCTCGAAAGATCCCCGAAAACGATCCTGCAGCACACGACACACTGCTCACTCACGTTTGTAGTGGCCTATTTTGTTCCGACTGTCACGTTGTCACTCTTTTCCAGTCGTATGTTTTACGTTGCATTGTGGGACACGTAGTTTGTCAGTGTAATCTTGAGGTATTTTTTTAAATTGTGTTTTTTTTGGGGGGGGAGCGATCGATGGCTAGCGAAGGAGAGGAGGGATGACATGAAGCAAAGAGCTACATAATTCACTTTTACTCCTACGTTTGATACTCAAGTACATTTATTGCCAGTGATACTTAATTACATTTAATATCAGTTACTTTAAGACTTAAGCACTTCTTCTGTGGGTGACTTTCAATTTTACCAAAATAATATTTGAACACAACGTCTTCACTTTTACTCGGGTATGAATTATGGCTACTTTTGACACACTGATTTACGCCCTGTAGAAAGTGATTTGTTGCACGACTAGTTACATCATGTTTGTGTTACAAGAACATAATTGTGCGACACACACCCTTCAAGCACTTCACAGGAACATTTAGAAGTGAGAACAGGTCTCTGAGAATCAAGGCAGTGCTGGTACCGCCTTGTACAAATATTCATTTCCTTAAAGTCATATATCAAAAAAAATAATAATAATAAAAGAGACCTGGCCTTCCTGACGCGACGACATGATGACATGGAACAGAGAACATGTCATAATGGCAGATTGCTGCATTAAACGGGTCAAGGTCTCTCAAACAAACCCGCTCCAGTCACTCACTTGCTAAACCTTGGCTCCAGCTTATTTTGCGTTTTTATCACTAAAAGGTCCAATGTCTAAGAATAATAGTTGATTGTTGAGTCTCATTCCCAACTTGTTTTGGCTCGGTGGCCGACCCAACCTACCAGCCCAGAGCGTCAGTATGTGAAGACTTGGGGGTAAGACTCAACCCTCCTCCAAGCTGGACCTTTAACACCAGACTGCAGAGACTGACGAGCCTGACGAGCCTCTCCACACGTTGCTGTGTTGAACTTCATGGACATCGTCTTTGAAGGGAAAACGTTCAGGATCTGTGTCTCTGACCCAGACTTAAAATACGTGCGCTTAAATGATCAGGTTCACAGGAAATCTGAGAACATGTTAACATACAATGATAAATAAAAGGTTTGTCCTGAATGTCCTCTATCAGAACGGGTAAGTCCTCGGGTGAAACAGAACCCAGGGATCGCTGCTCCATCCGAGATTAATATGTGAACAGCGCGCTTAGTACAAACCCAGATCCAGTGGGAGACAAACAGCTGTCTGTTAATGATCCTGATGTCAGATAAATTAAATCTTTCTGTACAGTGATGTACAGGAGCTGTTTTGGCTTCTGTTCTGGAGCTGAGAATTTGATGACGCAGATATTTAAATACTCTTCTGTTCTGTCTTTCCTTATGTGTATTTATCTTTTCTTGAACAAAACTCACCTAAAAACTAAAACTAGATTAATTTTGTCTCCTCAGGAGGTTCGTCTGATCGACTACGAGAAGATGGTCGATGCTAATGGCTACCGGATAGTAGCGTTTGGTCAGTGGGCCGGTGTCGCAGGTAAGAAAATCTTCCTCAATACAAAAAAAAAAATGACAGTCAGGTTTTTGCAATATGTCCCAGCTGGTCAATCATTTCTTTGGACTGTTGTGAAACTAAAGTAAGGAGGTGTTCCCCTGTTCAAACATTTCTGAATCAACTGGACCTGATTCAACATGACAGCTGCTGCTGAATCAGTGTCAGTACTGTTCTCGCTCTGGTCAGCATTCCTGTGACTGGATGTATTCAGTCTGGATCAGGGAGAACTCACGTTAAAGGAGAAGCTCACCCAAATATAAAATATCAGTCTTTATCTCCTCACCCCCATGCGGATGGAAGGTGGGGGGAAGTTTCGTCGTCCACAAAACATTTCTGGAGCTTCACAGCAAAACAGCGTTGCAGCGTTCTCCTAAACAGCTGAAGTAGATGGGGACTTTTAAAATGTAAAATAACAGCTGGGAAAAAAACTCATTAAATGGCTCCAATGTAATCCAAGTCTCTGGAGGCCCCGGGATCCCAAACTGGTGTGAGAAGATGTTATTTACACTGTCAAGCTCGTGCACCTACTTCAGACGGGGTGCACGCTAACGCTAAGCTTAAAGACGTATTTTCAAATCAAATTGGGATGGAGAGGCTTCTGCAGCTGTATGGAGCCATTTTATGTTTGTTGAGGTTATTTATTAACATTTTAATTTGAAGCTTCAGGAATGTTTTGCGGACGCCTGACTTCCCATCGGCGTGTTCATGAAGCCTCACTGTCAAAAAATAAAATCACAAGCACTCTACATACACCCATAGATATTCAGTTATTCTCTTGAATGAACTTAAATAACTTTACAAATGTTCTGAATGATCCAACACAAGCCTGCAAGTTATATTTGCATTACTCCAGGAATACTGTGATGAATGATTCTTGTTAAGTAGTTCATGTCAGAGTAATATTTAATCAGAGTTAATCTGTTGTTTGTCTTCGTAGGAATGATCAACATTTTACATGGACTCGGGCTGCGCTTCCTGGCCCTGGGGCACCACACTCCCTTCATGGTAACAGAACGTTCCTCCCAAACGGGCCTTTCTTCGCCTTCATGTGATTCTTATCTCATCACTTCTTATCTCTCTGCTGTTCACAGCACATCGGCATGGCTCATAACTACAGGAATGTCAGCCAGGCCATCCAGGCAGTGAGGGATTGTGGGTATGAGATCTCCATGGGCCTCATGCCCAAATCTATCGGACCCGTGACGTTTTGTTTCACTGGTACCGGCAACGTCTCCAAGGTGAAATGAGATTTAAAAAAATGCACAGTGGCCTCAGAAATCTGGACTCCAGTGAGGAATGTCTGTAAGTTCACTCAACTCCTTCCTTTCTTTGTCCTTCAGGGAGCACAAGACATCCTTAACGAGCTTCCTGTTGAATACGTTGAACCTCATGAGCTGAAGGACGTCTCCGAAACAGAAGGTACTCATACCTGTGATTACCTTCGCGCTTCAGTGTTGTGATAACGTGAAGTGATCGTGTTCGACAGACGATAAAACACCCTGCTGCTGTCTGATGGCTCGTCACGCTGACGGCTCAGACTACAGATTATTTTAATTATCGATTCATCTGCTGATTATTTTAACGATTAATTGATTACGTACACGTAGTGAATTGTATTGTTCTGGTGCAGGATGGTACTAAGATCCCCTTAATTGACTTCTTCTTGCTACTTTATACTTCCTCTCCACTACATTTATTTAACTTTAACTTTAGTTACAAGTTACTTTAGAGCCAAATCAGCACATTTTAAAATTAATTTATTGAATCCACAATCGGATAAAGAAAACACTGATTCTGATAATCAGAAAAAAGCTGAATATCAGATCCGATAACTGGCCGGGTCGCCAGCGCCAAGTCAAGTATCTGTGTAACTGTACGTTTAATTTACTTGTACTTTTGATACTTAAGTACTTTTACTGCCAGAAAATTACTTTTAACACTTAAGTTTATGTCACCTGAGACACTTATAGACTTTTACTCAAGTACTATTCTTACTTCGACCAAATTAATATTTTTACACGATATCTTTACTTTTACTCAAGTGCGACTTTTAGGAACTTTTTACAACACTGAAAATGAAGAAATAAAGTTTTACCTCACAAAAACAGCAAAATTGATTATTTTTTATCTTTTTTTTTGCTTTGGCCCGCGGGCCTCACATCAGGCAGCCCTGATGTAGAGTCTAAAATTCACACAGCAATCAAGAAGAAACTGTTTCCTAATAAACAGCCAAGCTTTGTGGCCCATCCCTGAAGCAAACTCCTGAAAAACCAGATGTGCTCGTTGATCTCGCGTCATTGGTTTGGATCAGAGTGCTCGTGGTTTTATAGTACTTTAACTACATACATGATGATTTACGTCATGTTGTTGTTTTCTTCTCAGATCTGAGCAAAGTTTACGCCACCGTCCTGAGCCGACATCACCACCTGATGAGGAAGAGCGACGGTATCTACGACCCCATGGAGTACGAGAACCACCCGGAGCTGTACACCTCGCACTTCAGGACCAGCGTGAGTCTACCTCCACCCCCCTCCTCCACCATCACCTCCACCCCTTCACTCCCTCCAGTTACAACACTCCTCATCCAACCTGTTCCTGTCAGTCACTCGGAGGCCTCGTCCTCTATTTCAGTCGGCAGCACTCGACAGCTGCTGGTTGGTGTTTTGAGGCACATGGCAGCTTCAACACAGCCGTCGTCCTGTTAAACTTTGTCGAGAATGAAACCGATACATCAAGCTGATCAATAATCCCTCACATAACAAAGATCATGTTAAACCTTTTGATGTGAAAAAATAAGTTATATTTATACAGAAAAATATGTTTTCTGAACTTTTTATTGCAACTTAAAATCATTTATATTATTCTGTTATTTTCCAAAGTCACGAGTCTTAAATTGTATCAAATGTTTTGCTCTTCACTGACTTCTTGTTTCATCAGCTAATCGTTTCTGTTCTGCTTTGTATCAAAGCACGGCTGAATGAAACAGTCAAGCAGCGGATGACAAAATCTATTTTATTGAGCTAACACATCCGCTGAAGAAGAACGTGAAATACCAAAGGAAAACAAAACATTTCTCGCGCTCACTGTCAAGGCTGCACAAGCCCTTAAAATTCTTATTTTAATAAAAGAAAATTCACCTAGCTGTGCTTATTTTTGGAGAATAATTTAAGTATTCAAGCTTTGTTCAAAGATAAATTATCATGCCTGCTGTAGTGCCACCTATAAATGAAATGTCAAAATAGGAAGGATTGTTCAGAGTGTGTTCGTTATTTATGGAAAAGTCGTTTGGAAACCATTTAAAGAAGATTACAAAAGAGAAAAAACTGAATAAGTTACTTTTTTTGTACCAAATTTGGTGAAGACAGAATGAAACTGCATGAAAAGTCACGTCAATCAATTTACTTCTGTACTTCACAGCTCAGGAATCCGAAGCAGGAATGTAAAGTGCATCGCGACAGTTTCTGTGTTCACGGCCGAACTTCTCACTGAAATCTGCTTTTGAGATTCGCTGCAGACGAAACAAAATCGAGGTCATCACAGGTTGAAAGGTTTGGAACTGATCCGAAATAGATCCGTTGAATACTGAACCCAACGTGAGTGAGCTGATGTAGAAAAATAAAGAGGAAGGATCTAAAAAGTCCCGGTCCATAATAGATGAACCCCGGGATGATTAGACTTGGCCCGACTCAGGTCCTGGGTCGGGTCTTTAAGGAGTTAAATGCCAAAATGTTGAACCAATTCCAATTGATCCTGAAACTAATCATCAGAATAATCGATAAGGACAATAATTGTTGGTTGCAGCCCTAATGAAGCTGCCTTCTCCACCAAATTTCATCTGTCAGCATTTGAACATATCCTGCAAACAAACCAGGAAGCAGAACCTCCTGGTAGGAGCCACTACAATCAGAATCACAGAAACACCGGTCAATAAAAGTGAGTTTAAGGACTTAAACCTCTCATCCAAGAGGCTTCTTCAGTTCTAACTAACTGGAGGGGAGTTGCAGGCTTTTAAACCCTGTAAGGACACTCCCACACAGCGTTTAAAACCCGGCGACTCCCCTCCAGTTAGCTAGAACTGAGAGGTGAAACGTCTTCAACAAACTGAAACAAGTTCGGTTGCCTACGATACAGCACTCCGTGACCTGGATGACTGAGAACCGTCATCAACACATTGTATAAATGTTGTGTTAACCACAGGTGGCGCCCTACACAACCTGTCTGATCAACGGTATTTACTGGGACCCCCACACGCCCCGACTCCTCAGACGACTGGACGCCCAGAAGCTGATAAGACCGTCTAAAAGCTTGCATGCAGTCACCGAAGGATCGCCGGGGCTGCCTCACAGGTAAGAGCGTCGAGTCTGAATATCACCAGGAGGCCGTTCCTCTTATTCTCCTCCCTCCTGTTTGCTCCTGACTCTGTTCAGCAAGAGTCAACCAGATCCAGACCCGCCAACATTTAGCAGCTGTTTGAACACACAGTTTTAACTGATTTCACCGTTTACACTCAGAAACTAATGCAGGCTACGCAGAGGAAGTCATCAGACTGCATTAAAAGATGTTGAGTCAGAAACATTATAAATCTTTTGGACCTTTTTGAAAGCAGGGTTGTCCATATATTTTTGGCCATATGTTTTAAGAACATGAAGCTGCCTCTCAAGTGTTCATCCATTGAGTCATTTTCTCTGGTGTGTGATCAACATTACAGCCTCACAGGGCAGCAGGTTTATATTTCCAGTAGTAGAAGGTGAAATGATCTTCTCCTGACACACTGACGGCTGAATGTCTGTTCCAGTGAATGGGGAGTGTGTGTGTGTGTGTGTGTGTGTGTGTGTGTGTGTGTGTGTGTGTGTGTGTGTGTGTGTGTGTGTGTGTGTGTGTGTGTGTGTGTGTGTGTGTGTGTGTGTGTGTGTTAGCTGCTTTATCTCCACAGAGGTCAAGAGTCACATCTTTATCTTCAGTCGTGTTTACAGAGTGAGACCTCTTCAACACCGTCTCCTCTCTTTGTCCACAGACTGCTGGCCATCTGTGACATATCTGCTGACACCGGAGGCTCAATAGAGTTCATGACCGAGTGCACCACCATCGATAAGCCTTTCTGTATGTACGACGCAAACCAGCACATAGACCACAACAGGTACGGTGCTAACACTCCTGATCTTTGACGTTATTATTGTCCTCGGATTTAAAAATCTTTATCCGGGGGAAAAAAGTCTGTTGCTGTAAGGCAGCAGTTGGTCATAGAGTCGTGTGATCTGTAGTCCTAAAACCCGGAAATCAGATCTGGTTCCCTTTTTCTCAAAGTCTGTGAGGTTTGTTGAATGTGTTTTCGGTCAAATGTGTGAAATAAAGTGTGTGGTTTCCACAGGCTGAAGATATTTACACGTTTTATCCATCATTAAATGTCCCACAGTTTAATTATAAAGCTCTTCTGTGTGTTAAAAACGGTTAGCGGTTGCTAACAAGTGTCTAAATGAGACTACAGAGGTTGTCGGGGACATTAAACGTCCTCACAGCGAACACGGAGACTCATCTACTCACTAGTCCGTCTTTACAGGCCCACTTTAGTTACACACTGTTCTGACTCTGACTTTACAACTCGTACATTGATCAGTTTATAGAAAACCTGGATAGTAACTGTGCAGTAAGACGCTCAGTGGTGGTGATGTTGAAGTCATGTGACCGTGATGTCGTCTGATGAAGACGTAATGTTAGTGCAAGCAGTATTTGTGTTTCTAATCAGTAAACAAAATGTTGTTTCTGTCCCGGCAGCGTGGAGGGAAACGGGTTCCTCATGTGCTCCATCGACAACCTTCCTGCTCAGCTGCCCATCGAAGCCACGGAGTACTTCGGAGACCGACTCTTCCCCTACATCTGGGAGATGGTAAGACGGTTGAGGGTGTGAGTGGAGGTGAGAACAGCCGGTGTTGTCGAGGGGTTTCTGTCTCGCTCTGTGCTGCTTTCTTGGTTCGGTTTCTCTGGTCGGGTTTGCTGTGGGAGAGCGCTGCAGCAGGTTTCTGAGGGTGGACTGAGTGAATACAAACCCTGACGGACGGGACGTTTGTTTCTGCCGGTGTCTTTTCTTTTTTTTTTACATTTAGCGTTTTGTCATTATCAGCTGCCATCAGACTCCACCAGGCCGCTGGAGGAAGAGGAGTTCAGCCCGCAAGTCAGAGACGTAAGTAACGTGATGTTAGAAGTGTGAGCTGTTATTTCTACAGTTCATGATTGTGTGCGTCAGACAGACATCTTTGTTTTCTCAAGATAACCAAGTACTTAACTTGTAATCTCGAGATAACGGCATTAAAAAACAAATAATTACGAGCGTGGCTGCTCTTGGCTTTCGTATCAACTTCCAACCACCAACTTACTTTAATATCTGTCATAAGTGACTGAAGTCTCTCTGCTGCTGGAAGGAGACAACAAAAAAACACAATAAATATTTAATGTTGATTCCTCAAAGATTTTGGGTGGAGTATGACCAGGAAATGCAAATGTATTGTGAAAAACAGAGAACCATGGTCTCCATAATGTTCAGTACTGACGAGGGATGTTCATGATTAATCGATTATTAAGAATTGAACCGATTAAAATGTCCTCAAACGTCAAGAAGTATTTAACAACAACAGATTACAGGTGCTTGTTTTACAAATACATCCAAATAAAACACAAAATACTGGTGTGAGAAAATTCTTTTAATTAAAATACAATAATTTGTCATTTAAAAATACAAAAAGGCATTTTACATAAACTGATGTCACATTTTAGCCATTTATTGCCTCCAGTATTGGTTGGACTTTGTTGCCAGTTGTAGAAAAGTGACAGACGGGAGCTCTGCTCTTGTGTTATTTAATGTAGAATTAAAGTAACTTAATGTCGACTATATCTGTTATTTTATCTCCTCATGTAGCCGACTCTGATTTTACATCAAACACAGATCACGTCAGTGGTTAAAACAGTTTGCTGATGGAAAAATGTTCCACATATTTCATGTTATTAATGAATAATCGATCATCGATTCAAGACTTAAAGTTGACCTCCCTCATACTGACCGTAAGATCTTTTTATTTGACGAGATTTATTTTACCGATACCGAATAATGAACACTAACAACAAGATCTCTAAGATTTGATCTCACCCTTTTTAATTTTTTCTTTCCTAAAGGCCGTCATCACCTCAAACGGAGCGCTCACCCCGAAGTTTGAATACATCGAGAAGCTTCGGGAGAGAAGGTACGACATATTTCAGTAGTATGTTATCATAAACGCTGCTGCAGTTTTTGTAGAATCTGTAGCATGTGTTCGGATATTTGGGGATCCGTCTGTATTTCAGCTTGTTTTTCATTGAGTTACTCTTTAAAAAAAATGCTTTGGAACAAACTTGTTCTATCTACGAGTTAATGCAACCAATCTGTGGATGAAATGTCTAAAGATTACGAGACAGGTAACGTTTAACTCTGTTTGTAACGTGTCATAATGTAGCTGACCTGTGCTAACCTCTGTAAACAGTAGGGTGTAATCATTACAGTAATGCTCTGTAGTCTCCTGTTGTTGCTGTTGTCCCTCCTTAACTCCTCTTCTAGTGTTGCATTTTGTGTTGTAGTGTCCTCAAGCCAGCAGCGCTGAAAACTGGACCTTTAGCGATTAACACCCACCGTGTGGTTGTTCCCGCACAGTGCTGCCCTCTGGTGTCTGCTGTGCCAACCTGCCTCTGCATTAACACCTTGCATGGCTAGCGTGCTAATAAGCCGCAGCCGCTAGCCAACGTAACACACTGGACGCTTGGGTATCGAGGGGTAGAAACATCTTTTCTTCTCACTTTCACTCTAAAAACTGCCGTCACCCCTTCCTGTCTCATCAGTCTGTCTTGTTTCGTCTTGTAGTTTTTAAGTTTGGACAGCCGGCTTCACCAGAGTCACATGAGAGGATCACGTCTGAGACGGGAGGTGTTTAGCCTAGCTTAGCATAAGGACTTGAAGTGGAGGGAAACTGCTAGCCTTACTGTTGTTAGATTTAGATTTCGTGTGTTTCATGCTGATAAAACGACCGTTTCTGTAAATGGAGTCTGGTGGATTTGGCGATATACTCGACCGATTGTAGAACTTTTTGTACCTTTTTTTTAGTTATTTACGTTCACGCCAAAAAATGTAAACATAAGGTTTAAAAATACCAGAATTCCCCTTTAAAGCCCAGAACCATTAGTTAAACCTGACCTGCCACCGAGCAGACACAGCAGATTAATTAAAACAATAAAACTTTATTGTTTTAATTACTTCTGACTAGATGCCACCTCTTTTATTTATTTATTTATTAGTGTTTTTTCTTTCGAGCTAGGCTAGCAGTTTCCCCCAGTTTCTATGCTAAGCTAGGCTAAAAACAACCTGGAGCTCACTCTTTACTGGACACAAAGAGATGAAATGGATCTTCTCCTCTGACTTTGTATAAGACAGAAAAACACGTTATTCATCTGCATGTTTGTCATTTTACTCGCAATCTGTGAAAATCCTCATCAGCATTCAGTGACGTTTTATCATTTTAATCTGCTCGGATTAATTACTCAATCTATATTCTGTCAATTGATTACACATGTTGCTTCTTGTTCAGCCCTCGCCGCTTATCTGCAGCTTCAGTTAATGTTGCTTTTGTTGCATTTTAATGAGCTTGTCAAATCTATACCGACTCCATACCTCTTCTGGGTACAGTAATCATTTTTTGTCTCTTCAGCTTATTAATATTCAGGCTCAGTGCAGATTTGATCTTCTGTGGCTCTTTAACAGCTTGGTTGAGGAGATTTCAGCTTCGTCTTGAGACTCCAGTCTAAGTGTTTTTCACACCAAAGAGTCTTGCTGGCTCATATTTAGGCCACCTCTAAGACGTGATGAGGTTTTCTTCCTAATTGTATCATTTTTTTCCAGACAAGCCATGCCACCAAATCTTAATCCTTTTGATTGAGTTTGGCTCCTTAAGATATGTAAACTTGGGGAGAAATCTTCCTGAGGGAACGGCTCTCTTTTCTTTTTTAATTAATAAGCCGATGCTCGGCGGCCGGTCAGACCTCCAGTCAGTCCCGCTGCGACGCGTGCATGTGTGCGGTGTCGCATCCAATTAGGCCAAAGCTAACGAGTCCAGGGGTCTGACTCCTGGGGGGTTTGAGGCGGCTGGTGGAGGGATATTAATGCCACAGGTCAGTCGGGTTGGCGCCTGCATTGTGGTGTTATTGTTGTTATGACGAGCGTGCAGAGATGATGGACTCACTAGACTTTCATTGTCACTGTGCGTCATCATTGTGACTGTGCAGGAGATGAAACTTCAGCGCCGTCTGATCCTGAGTAAACTCAAAACTGAAATATGATCAGTGAGATTATAACCTTCTCATTCTATAATATTTCATTTAATCATAAGCTTACTCAGTCATAGATTATTGTATGTAGGTTAAGATGTAACCTACAGTAACAGCCCTGATCGAGCTGCTGAGTTGTCTGATTTACTTTATAAAAACAACAAAACTCAACAGAAATCTGCAGATTTTCATTCTATGTTTATTATTTGATTGGTTTATTTGATTTATTATGTTTTGGATGACGCCTCCTCATGATCCTCCTCCTCCTTCTGCTCCTGCTCCTCCCAGCCCTGCTCTCCCTCCTCTTCCTCTCCCGGTTCAACCCAAATCATCATCATCATCATCAGTCACATCGATACTTTTAAATTTAATTCGATCATTGAAGTGTCGCTGCCACTTTGACTTTGTACACACTGTGTTGCTACAGCGCAGATGTTCTACACTGATCTGAGATCTAATCAGGCAAATTTGAACTCACTTATTTGAAAAAGTGAAAATTATTTAACTGAAATTTTCGAGCCTTTGGGTCCATTAGACAGATTATCTTAAGCATTATAAGAAGTATTAATCGTGATTTTACATTACATCGTTTGGAAACAAATGTTTTTATGCACAGTTTCCCATTTTTTTCTCTGTTGTGCAGCTTAATTGCATCTCAGGGATTCTTTATCAGTCTTGTCTGCTTGTATTTGCTTTTCTACTGAGGTAGCACGCAAGAACCCACTTTGTCCAAGAAGTTACTTCACTGACATTCGAAAGGAAACATCAGTACTTTCCCTTGTTGTGTACTCGTGATAAGATAAGACTTTATTGATTCCTCACACAGGAAACTCACCTGTCGGAGCAGCTCAAGAGTCAAAAAGCAGAGAGGAAAAATGAAAGATGCATAAAAAATGAAACGACACAAAGCAAGGCAAAAATATACACACGTACAAGATAAATATATACTTATTTCACCATCATCATTCAGATTTATTTATTTTTTTAAACATGAAGATGAATTTAGACTAAATCAGATCCCAAAATAAGTTTTTTTTTTGTACTTTCCTGTTGTGCAAAATGTGTAAAAAGTCAAAGTTGTGTGGCTGATTTATTTATTTAGTTTAATCTTTACAGGCTTGTGGGTGAATAGACTGGTTTCCATTCAACTTCCTATGTTGAGCGACATAAAATAAAAACCTCCTCTTTGTTTTAAAGCAAATTTGATGGACGGTTAAAATCACGACTTAAATTATTCATCCAAATTTTGTGTGTTTAACGTCTCAGCCTGTTGGATGGAAACGCAGTAACTTAGACCCACTGATGTTTCTGTTACGTGTTGAGGTTTTTGTGACGTGTCTCTGAGTCCGTGTGTCTGATGTCCTTCAGGGAAAAAGCTCAGATCATGAAGAAGTCGGGGATGAAGCGCGTTCTGCTGCTGGGTTCAGGATACGTCTCCGGACCGATGGTGGAGTATTTGACTCGTGACGAGAAGACCCAGGTCACTGTGGGTGAGTTTGTCTTTGAAATATGTAGCAACATAATCGTAGATCAGAGGTCGACTTCACATCTCAAAGTCTTGACTGACTGTGACTGTAATAATGACCACAGTGAATCCAGATCTTCAGAGCCCTGTCCATGTATGACCTTCCACTGACCCTGTTTCCTGTTTCTCCTCTGCTTGTTTTATAGCGTCGATGCAGCTGAAGCAGGCGGAGGAGCTGGCAGCCAAAAATCCAAACACCATCCCCGTCATGCTGGACGCCGGCAGCCAGGAAGGACACCTCGACTCTCTGGTCAAAGATCACGACCTGGTCATCAGGTACCGCGGGAGCCAAATGTTTTCGGTACAGGCAGAAAGACAAACTGTTAAACGGAGGGATGGAAGAAGTCGTCTTTCCACAAGTTATTATTTATCCTACAGCAAACTTGAAATATTTGACAGCAGCGTTGTTGATTCTTATAAATTCTGAAGTAATACTGTAAGACTAGGTGAATATAATGATGAGCTTTTATTTTAAGATTCTCTACAGTTGCCTTTTAATTTACCATTTTATTTTAAGACACATTTTCTGGCCACACCCCCAAAAGGAGGCGGGGCCTGTGGGACAGCTGTCAACTATAGTGGATTATTTGGGTGCTTTCTTTTTCTGCTTCAGCACGTTGTTGTACTTTTACTTCGCTACATTTATCTGATAGCTTTAGTTACTAGTTACTTTGCAGATTACATACTTTATTAGATTGGATTAAAAAAAAGTGTACAATATTTACATACATGTAAATATGTGTATAATTTACTTGTACTTTTCATATTTAAATACATTTGATATCAAACACTTTTACTCAAGTCCTACTTGTATGGGTGACTTTTACTTTTACCAAAGTAATACTTTAATACGATGTCTTTACTTTTACTTAAGTTTGACTTTTGGGTACTTTTTAAAACACCGAGTGATGAAACTTGTTTTATACAACTCCAACTGAAGCTGAAATCCAACGGCCGTCCCAACGAATACAGTTTAGTTAAAAATAGAGTTATGCTAATTGTAGCTAAAGAAAGGCTAGACCCAGCGACTCAAGGAAGCTTATTCTTAGAGTAAATTATATTTTTTTGATGTGTTTATTAGTCACGTATTAAATGATTATAATATATATATTATTGATTCTATTAAAAGCCTGTAGCCTTGTTGAAAGATAGACTTGTGTGGACAGCTCAGAGCCAGTCTAATTTTCATCATCCTTTGCTAAATGCTTCATAAATGAATCGGCCATCTTGTCCTGACCTCACATCCTCCCTCTGCTCCTCAGCGTGCTGCCGTACTCCTTTCACCCACTCATCGCCAAACACTGCATCAAGAGGAAGGTGAACATGGTGACGGCTAGTTACCTGTGTCCTGCCATGAAGGAGCTGCAGAGCAGGTGATGGTGACCGAACACTCAGCGGGATATATTGACACGTGTGCAGTTTGACACTAGAGGGACGTTTTTACATTCGTCTGCTGGAGAAACTTGATTAACATGTGATCATGTGACATCATAAGCCAATCATGGACCAGTATGATACTTTTTCAGTGAGTCTGGAGAAAAAATGGATGTAAATTTATGAACTTTAAATAATGTAATTCAACTTTTTTGTGGGGGAAATGAAACAACTTCTAATTCAAAGCGAGGTGCGGAGGAGCTTTTTAAATGAAAGAGAAAATGTTAAATGAGTGTTCTTAATGTTAGAAGGTCACATTTAAAACAGCACTAAGCACATAATGTAGCTGATAATATGAAGTTACACACAAAAACACAACTTAATTTAAAACAAGTACACTGGTTCAGTCTGGTGGTGTGTTCTGTGTTGTGTCTAATGAAAATGTAATTTTCAGTGTTATACAGTGAGATACTGACACTGTGTGTGTGTGTGTGTGTGTGTGTGTGTGTGTGTGTGTGTGTGTGCGTGTGTGTCAGTGCGGAGGAGGCGGGCATCACCATAGTGAATGAGATGGGACTGGACCCGGGCATCGACCACATGCTGGCCATGGAGTGTATCGACCAGGCCAAAGCTGACGGCTGCACTGTGAGTCAGCAGCACACACTCTGACTGTGTGTGTGTGTGTGTGTGTGTGTGTGTGTGTGTGTGTGTGTTAATGATTGTTTGAGCACATGCAGGCTTCCTGGCAGTCGTATTGATCCGTTAAACAGACTAACAGTCCGTATGTTCACATTGCTGAATGTCTCACAGAAACAGTCGACGTCAGACAGCTGATGTGCCGCGTTTTCGGTTTTTTTTCACTCTCTCTCTTTTGGTCTCGAGTTCTTGACACCTGTCACCTTTAAGCTGTTTATCTAAAACGATCAGGACCTGATTTTGACCTGGTTCAGACCCGAAGTAAAAGTGACAGTTACTGACAATTCATTTTTAATTGGTGACTGTTGGACAAAACTAACAAATCCCAACTTGCTGTTATCGACGAACGCTGTGAAAGACTGCCGTGAAGTTTCAAAAAGAAACGATATAGTTCAGGAACAATCTGTTGATTAATCATTAAGAAAATGAGTTGACGGTGTCGTTCAGGTGGAGTCGTACAGCTCGTTCTGCGGAGGTCTTCCCGCTCCTGAATGTTCAGACAATCCTCTTCGCTACAAGTTCAGCTGGAGTCCGTACAACGTCCTCATCAACACCATCAACCCCGCCATGTTCCTCAGAGACAATCAGGTACGGAGGCCTCAGAGGACCAAAACTTATTAACAAGCAGAATGTTTTTTCTGTAAATTTGTTCCCCATAATTACAGTGCTGTAATCTGTGTGTGTGTGTGTGTGTGTGTGTGTGTGTGTGTGTGTGTGTGTGTGTCAGGTGGTGAGCATCCCGGCCGGCGGCTCTCTGATGGACTCCACCACACCGATGGATTTCCTTCCTGGTTTCAATCTGGAGGGATTTCCAAACCGCGACAGCACCAAGTACACCGAGTCATACGGCATCCAGACGGCACACACACTGATCAGAGGAACACTGCGCTTCAAGGTACAACACGCACACACACACACACACTGTTTTTCTGCAGCACCCTATTTTCGTTTAAGTTGGTGAAAGCTGCGACTAACAGATTATTTCTTTATTGATTCATTTCTTACTTGTTCGGTCAATCAGTCATAAATCACACAGATCGGGTTGAGGCCTGTTGAAATGTTTTGATTTGACCAAACCAAAGTCTGAATGTTTTGAATATTCAGACATGAAACGGAGAAAAGCTTTGTATCCTGATAATTCAAGTAATGTTCATAACTTACTTGAACGTTACGACACATTTTGAATGAAGAATGAAGACATTTAAGTTTCAGGCAAACAGCAGTGAGGCGGAGAAAAAGAAGAAATAATCCAAAGTCTGAATCAAACTGTTCCTACAAAAGTCTAAATTCGATCTTTTCATCTTTGTAAAATTCAGACAAATGAACAACAGAAAACAAGAAGCACTTCCCCGACTGAACCTGATTTCTCCCAGGACCTTTTGTTTCTTGTCTTCATGTCCCGTGTTGCCTCACTGGAGCTCTCGTTCTGTTCACAGGGCTTCTCGAAGGCCATGAGTTGTTTTGTCAAACTGGGTCTGATCAACAGCGAGGCCTGTCCCATCCTGCACCACACTGCATCCCCGGTCTCCTGGGTAAGGACCTCCTCTGAGCCGTGCCTCCCGCCTCTGTCTCCAGTCTGTTTTGCAGCTCTTCCACTTGAAGCATCTGACTGTAGAAGTGGGTTTGCTGAAGAGTCTATTGCTGTCAATAGCTCATCAAGGCTGCAGTGAGCCGAGGCTCTCTGACACTGATGAGACGAGCTTTGTCCTCTTTTATCTCTTTCAGGCGAAACACAAACACAGAGCTGCATTTTCAGAACGTGTTTATCAGAAATCAAAGCATGATGAAAGATTTTCAATCATTCCACAACACACAAACACTCATATTTTAAAAACTGAAAGAGGAGCTAGGAGACAGCCGAGGAGCTAAAGAGGAGCTAGGAGACAGTCTAGGAGCTAAAGAGGAGCTAGGAGACAGCCGAGGAGCTAAAGAGGAGCTAGGAGACAGCCGAGGAGCTAAAGAGGAGCTAGGAGACAGTCTAGGAGCTAAAGAGGAGCTAGGAGACAGACTGGGAGCTAAAGAGGAGCTAGGAGACAGCCGAGGAGCTAAAGAGGAGCTAGGAGACAGTCTAGGAGCTAATTAGGAGCTAGGAGACATTCTAGGAGCTAAAGAGGAGCTAGGAGACAGACTAGGAGCTAAAGAGGAGCTAGGAGACAGACTAGGAGCTAAAGATGAGCTAGGAGACATTCTAGGAGCTAAAGAGGAGCTAGGAGACAGACTAGGAGCTAAAGAGGAGCTAGGAGACAGCCGAGGAGCTAAAGAGGAGCTAGGAGACATTCTAGGAGCTAAAGAGGAGCTAGGAGACAGCTGAGGAGCTAAAGAGGAGCTAGGAGACAGCCGAGGAGCTAAAGAGGAGCTAGGAGACAGTCTAGGAGCTAAAGAGGAGCTAGGAGACATTCTAGGAGCTAAAGAGGAGCTAGGAGACAGACTAGGAGCTAAAGAGGAGCTAGGAGACAGACTAGGAGCTAAAGATGAGCTAGGAGACAGCCGAGGAGCTAAAGAGGAGCTAGGAGACAGTCTAGGAGCTAAAGAGGAGCTAGGAGACATTCTAGGAGCTAAAGAGGAGCTAGGAGACAGACTAGGAGCTAAAGATGAGCTAGGAGACAGCTGAGGAGCTAAAGAGGAGCTAGGAGACAGCTGAGGAGCTAAAGATGAGCTAGGAGACAGCTGAGGAGCTAAAGAGGAGCTAGGAGACAGCTGAGGAGCTAAAGATGAGCTAGGAGACAGCTGAGGAGCTAAAGAGGAGCTAGGAGACAGCTGAGGAGCTAAAGAGGAGCTAGGAGACAGTCTAGGAGCTAAAGAGGAGCTAGGAGACAGACTAGGAGCTAAAGAGGAGCTAGGAGACAGACTAGGAGCTAAAGATGAGCTAGGAGACATTCTAGGAGCTAATTAGGAGCTAGGAGACATTCTAGGAGCTAAAGAGGAGCTAGGAGACAGACTAGGAGCTAAAGAGGAGCTAGGAGACAGACTAGGAGCTAAAGATGAGCTAGGAGACATTCTAGGAGCTAAAGAGGAGCTAGGAGACGGACTAGGAGCTAAAGAGGAGCTAGGAGACAGCCGAGGAGCTAGGAGACATTCTAGGAGCTAAAGAGGAGCTAGGAGACGGCTGAGGAGCTAAAGAGGAGCTAGGAGACAGCCGAGGAGCTAAAGAGGAGCTAGGAGACAGTCTAGGAGCTAAAGAGGAGCTAGGAGACATTCTAGGAGCTAAAGAGGAGCTAGGAGACAGACTAGGAGCTAAAGAGGAGCTAGGAGACAGACTAGGAGCTAAAGATGAGCTAGGAGACAGCCGAGGAGCTAAAGAGGAGCTAGGAGACAGTCTAGGAGCTAAAGAGGAGCTAGGAGACATTCTAGGAGCTAAAGAGGAGCTAGGAGACAGACTAGGAGCTAAAGAGGAGCTAGGAGACAGACTAGGAGCTAAAGATGAGCTAGGAGACAGCTGAGGAGCTAAAGAGGAGCTAGGAGACAGCTGAGGAGCTAAAGATGAGCTAGGAGACAGCTGAGGAGCTAAAGAGGAGCTAGGAGACAGCTGAGGAGCTAAAGATGAGCTAGGAGACAGCTGAGGAGCTAAAGAGGAGCTAGGAGACAGCTGAGGAGCTAAAGAGGAGCTAGGAGACAGTCTAGGAGCTAAAGAGGAGCTAGGAGACAGTCTAGGAGCTAAAGAGGAGCTAGGAGACAGTCTAGGAGCTAAAGAGGAGCTAGGAGACAGATGTGGGAGCTGACAAAGTGCCTTTAGAGACATTCTGGGAAAGGAAGAAACAACGTGAGGCTGAACGTGTTTGAACGTGTCAGTGGTAGAAACATGGAGGACCTAAACACACTGATCTGTTCTCTCCTCTACAGAAAGAGCTCCTCTGTAATCAGATGGGATTGTCTTCTTCTGTCTCCCATGATGCCTTTGAAAAAGCCGTGTACGAACGCATCGGAAAGGACGACATGGGGATGGACAGCCTGAGATGGTGAGAGACTGCTTCCAACAAGCACCCGAGGGTGAAATCAGGTCCTTTCTGAACCTTCGTGTTACTGAACCAGAACCCTCTAGGGTCTAATGTTTAGCTTCAATGCCGTCATGGAGTATCTGGAGATATTTGGAGAGAGGTTTACAGATGTCCAGGCTGGCTGATAAACTGCTACACGTTCTGTGTTTTAAATGCCGTCAAACATTGAATACAGAAGCTTCAGTAAAGGGAGTTACTTTCAGCCTTAGCTCAATTATTTACAGTCCAGAAGAGCAGGGGGTTTTTTTTTTCCTAAAAGAAAAATGTTCTCCAAATTATTTTTCTCCTAAATATATTTTTGCACATGGGGAAAAACGTGTTTTTATTTTTATTTTTATTTTTTTTTGTGATTTTTTTTTTTTTCAATCGCTCTCACACATAAAACATTTGTATATTTTTTTTCATGTGAGAAAACAAGCAGAAAAAAAAATTACAATAAAAACGTTTTTATTTTTTTCTCCCAATTTTTTTTTTTTTTCTCTTGCAAAAGTTTTCACAAAAAAATTATTTAAAAAATCATTCACAATTTTCCATGTAGAAATAAAATTTAGGAACTTTAGGAACTCGAATCATTCTCGAGTCATAAACACAGAAAATAGTTTTAGATCGGACTTAAAATAGATCACCAGAAAAACATTTCCTCACTTGCCCCTCAGGGCTTCCGTAACTAAGGCTTGCTGATTCTGATTGTGATCTGAATACAGTGGATCGAAGATGCAGCTTCGGGGACCTCAGACTTCCTGTTCTTTGCAGATGATGTGGTCCTGTTGGCGTCATCAGACCGTGACCTTCGTTTTGCCCTGCAGCGTTCAAGGGCTGAGTGAAAAGCGGTCGTGATGAAAGTCAGCACCTCCGGGTCTGAGGCCTCGGTTCTGCTGCTAGAAAACTATGTCGTGCAGATAGTTATGATTTACTTTGCCGGTTTATGAGTTGCTGATCAATTGAAGGAGTTCAAGTATGCTGTGCTGTTGTCATGAGTGAGTGTCGCCTAACCGTCACCCTGATATAAAAGGCCAACACGAACTAGAAAGACTACAACATAGAGGTAAGGCTTCAGCATCCATCCAGCATTTGCTGCCTTCCCCTCTGACTGCACTTGAATTCCTCTAGATGGGCATCTTGCTGTCAGCCCCTTCGTAGTGCTATACACCTACTCCTACTTTGTTAGTATGGAAGAGCAGAGCTCAGAGTTTCAACCCTGTGAAGTTCTGTAATAATTCTGAAACTACTTTTGAATCGTGATGCTGACGTCCGCTGCTATTCAAAGTCACTGTTGGAGCTGTGGATGGCAGGCTGAGAACAAGGCCAATGCTGCTCCTCTTCTGCACACGTTTTTACTTCCCTCCCTAATGAGGACGCCTGAAGTGGTGTAGCGTGCACACTCTTCAATTTAAATCAACTTTTCCAAGGGTCTCTTCAGACCAAGGCTCCATGCTGCCATTGTTCTGCTGCTGCTGGCGGTGAAGTGAAGAGGGCCACGCTGGCATTGAAACGTAAATTCCTCAGACGGTAAAAGTGAACTGTTGGAAACATTCCATCTGTGCCGTTAAAAGAGTAAAAAGCCAACGCGCTCGCAGCTCAAATTGAATGACGTGTTGTTCATTTATTCAATTCACCAGCAAAACAGTGACAAAAAGCAACTGCTCATCTCTTTAGATTTAGCCAAGGATGTGTGGGCCGCCGCAGCGCTGCCGGGGGTGTTAAATCAGAGTAATTTTCTTTTAAAGCTTTTAAAACAGCTTTGCGAAGGTTATTCTATTGTGAGGAAAAATCTTGTTTTTTGGTCTCTGTGTGTGTTCAGGTTTGGAATGCTGAGCGACGAGCCGGTGCCGCACGCCAACAGCGTGCTGGATGCTATGACAAAACATCTGGAAGTCAAACTCTCCTTCGGTGAGACGCAAACTTATTTTATTACCACTAATCGGAAGAACACAAGCGCTACATGTAAAACTAGCACATAACCTACTCATGACTTCTCTCCCGTGGTCAGAGAAGGGCGAGCGAGACATGATCATCCTGAGGAACGACGTGGGGCTTCGCCACCCAACTGGCGAGCTGGAGACCAAACACATTAGCCTGGTGGTGTACGGCGACCCCAACGGCTTCTCCGCCATGGCCAAGACTGTAGGATACCCAGCAGCCATTGCTGCTCGCATGGTCCTTGATGGTACGTGACATTAGTCGAGAGGATTGTTTCAGTCTCTGAAATTAAATTTAATCAAAAAACAATAAAAATACTACAAAACAAGGAGACTAACATTGGTTTTTCTTGTTAGCCTGTGAAGCTAATGTTAGTTTTACCCGTCAGTCTGTGAAGCACAGGTTGGTTTGTTCTGTTAGTCTGTGACTCTAATATTAATTTCTCTTGACAGTCTGAGAAACTACCATTATTTTGTCCTTTCAGGCTGTGAAGCTAACGCCAGTTGTCTTTCCAGTTTGTGAAGCTAGCTTTAGTTTGTCCTGTTGGTGCAAGAGGCTAACGTTAGGTTGGTTGGCTTGTTGGTTAAGCGAATGTTAATTTTACCTGTCAGTCTGTGAAGGTAACATTAGCTCATCCTGTCGCTCTTAAATAAACTAAAATCGATTTGAACAGCAGATATGATTCTGAACAGGTGAGTTAGTTTGAAGCCTAACTCGTGTTTGTTCTCTCTGCAGGTGAAATCAATACGAAGGGGCTGGTAATGCCGGTGACAAAGGAGGTCTACGGGCCGGCGCTGGCCCGACTGAAGGAGGAGGGACTTCACTTCATGTCCAAGAGCACTCTCGAGGAGTAGAGCGAACAACGCCTAAGATGATGTACAAAATCCACATGCTATCAGCTGCGTGCACAAACTTTATCCTCTCAGACTCTCCTGTCTGTTTCTGATAGTCGGTGTTTAAGGTCACTACATTAACTCACCTGCCGGGAGCTGATACAGTAAATACTAATTATTGAATTAGTCTTTCAAATATTTGAAAGGTATGAAAGGTTAAAGGGATTCAACAAAACGAAGATGTCAAAAGTTTTAATCCCCAAGAGTTATTTTTATTGAAATGAAGCGTTGTGACTATTAGGTGATGCTTTACAACGTGTTGGTTTTAGGTCAAAAAGCTAAAAAAGGCAGCTTGTGCAGTTCGATATTATCATCCTGAGTTTGGCTAAATTCACTCACGTGTGCCAAACTGAAAAAGTTTCACTGGCGTCGACTGTTTCAGAGAAAAGTTCTGTGAAGATGTGCAAAAGGTTGACGGATTAAACACTATTTTAGGCATTAGAAATCTAAAGCATTAGAGGAGGGAGAGACATAAAAAAACATGGCTAACGAATTAATTCAAATTCAAACAAACCAGCTCAACACTGCTCGAGTCATCGAGTCATGCCCCCGGCTTCTGCCGAGCTCGAGGTAAAGATCTGGATGTTTAAAAGCGTGAATACTGTATTTATGAGACCTGAGTTAAGTTTCCTAGGTGAAGTATTTTTCTGCTGCCTGAGAAATATTTATTTTATTTAGGGGTAGGGTTTGGTGACCTTGTAAACAGTCTGTTATAAGCTTTAAGTAGATAAAAAAAAAAAAAAGCTATGAGAGTTATTTAACCTGAGATCTATTTTTTAAAATGATGTATCCATATCTGATATGTAGCTTCTCTGTTGGCTTCCAGAAGGTTGACTCAGTAGATTTGATTGTGTTCCTGTCAGATATCAAAAGAAAGAATTTACATAAATAACGTCACAGATTCAAAAGGGAACACTTCAAACAAAATCAAATAAAATGTTGACATCACAGAATATCAATCCGAACATCCGTTTCTTTCACACAGATGAACACGCTTTTTCTTTTTCTTGTTTTGTTAATGTTGAGTTGAGTCATGTTTACCGAACACACTTTCATTTAAACAAGCTTGTTTTCATTGAACATTTTTGCTGTCTGAACATGTAAAAGTGGTTACTTGAATAAAAATCCTTCTGTCACGTTTCTTTTTCTTCTTTTACTTTATAAAACAGATAATTGGATTCCAAATGTAAAAATCTTTGCACTTTTTTTTTAGCTCTTTAGTTCATTAATGCTTCGCTTCGATGCAAATTAAATTTGTCATATTTGGTTTTAATTTATTGATTAATTATATTTAAACACGTGTTCTGTTGGCACATTAAAGCCTCCATAATTGTTAATTTATCCAATGAAATGTTTGGAAACAAATATCATATTTTTAATTAGTTTTTTTTTTGCTTTAGCATAACAAAATCTCAGAAAACTATGACAACATACCAATACAGATAAGTGGAATACTTTTTACTCTACTTACTCTCTGAGCAGTGGTGGACTCGGCAAAGGGCACCAGCAGTATGTGGTGAGGCACCAGCACACAAAACGGGAACTGGAAGGGCGTCCAGGAGGGCACTTTATCTAGTTTTATCTACCATACAGACATCCAGGAGGGCACTTTATCTAGTTGTATCTACCATACAGGCATCCAGGAGGGCACTTCATCTAGTTGTATCTACCATACAGGCATCCAGGAGGGCACTTCATCTAGTTGTATCTACCATACAGGCATCCAGGAGGGCACTTTATCTAGTTGTATCTACCATACAGGCATCCAGGAGGGCACTTCATCTAGTTGTATCTACCATACAGACATCCAGGAGGGCACTTTACCAAGTTGTATCTACCATACAGGCAACACTTGTCACATTCACCCATTCACACACACATTCATGCACTGATGAGAGGCTGCCATACAAGGTGCCAACTTGCACATCACGAGCAATTTTGAGTTCAGTATCTTGCTCAAGGACTCTTCGACATGCAGCTGGGGGAGCCGTGGATTCAAACCAGCGACCTTCCAGTTACTAGACGATCCACTCTACCTCCTGAGCTCCAGCCGCTCCAAAACAAAAAGATGTCCTTGTTAACTACTTCATTCTTCCTTCGTCTTCCTCCACAGTGAGCAGAGGTGTAACAGCTTAACTCAAGTCACTGTTTCACTTGACAGAAAATAAATGTGAGGACTTGAAAGTTAAAGACTTGTGACTTGACTTGAAGTGAGACATGATGAATTAAATTGTCTGTGATGGTTTGGTTTGTTAGCTAACGTTAGCTTCTGGGACCAGCAGGAAAACTCCTTCCTTTGTTTTCTACCAGGGTGAAAAAATAAATATATTTTCTAATAATATAAACCATAAAAATGTTTAAATGTGAGAAGCTGGGCTCAAAGAACGATTAACATTTTACTCTACCACAGATGTAGAGACAATACGACTCGATCGACACGTCTGTTTTCATTATATGTTATATAGTTTTTTAGTCGGGCCGTCAGAAAGTAAGAAAGTCATTTGTTTTTGTTTGATTACATTTATTTCCCTGAATATCAATAATTATAACACATTCAGTTAATAATAAAACTTCTTCCACTTTATTTATGTGACGACTGTCTCTAATTACTTTTCAGATAAATCTTTACACATGAACCCTGTAGTATCCGTGTACATTTTAAGATTTTTAAATACACAACTTTCACTTGTTATTGAGTAAACTTGCACTGAAGTATTCTACTTTTACTCAAGTAAAACATCTGAATACTTCCCGCACGTGTCGATCTAAAGTCTGACTGTTCATTAAAAGGCACAAAGCTTTTGTTCACCAGACGGTGAAACAGGCAGCTCTCTAAACATGGAAATATCCATAATTTGTATTTCTGATCCTGTTCTGACGTCCTCTCGGCCTCCAGCTCGGCTCCTCTGACGAAAAAAAAAAACAATCAGCCAGTTTGGTTTTACTTAATTTGGAGGCAGCCATGCAAACTAGGCCACCAAGCAGGGGATAATTGGGCATGTAATTATGAAAAGTCAAAAATGCAAATGAAGGTGTGGATACGGCGGCCGGTCAAGACGACGTCTGGACACTTGACCTATTTTCTGTCCTGAAAAGGCGCGTTTCTTGCAGAGTCTTAACCCGGATTAACACATGGGAAATCAATTGGAATAACCAGTTCAGTGCGGGGATTAAAGCACGACTCCATAAAGGGAAAATATATAATCCACAGGTCGGACAGGACTCCGTTTTCTTCAGCCCACGTCTTTATTATCTCAGTTTTGTTTTTGTTTCTGTTTGTGTCAATGACACCTCTCTGCTGTCAGCTCACAGGGGAGGTAGCTCCATCTTTCGGTTGCGACCTCTGACCTTCGGCCTCCTTCCTGTCGGCTGAGGCTCGTTCTGCTGCTGTAAGTGACTCTGAATAAATGAGTTAAAGGCCTAAAATGCATCATGTAACCTGCTTTTCCCACATGTGAAACCAAGTGGATTTATTTGTTTGTTAGTTTTTATTGTTTTTTTGTTTTTTTCAGGAGACAAGCTAGCGTTAGCTGTACAGACAAAAAAAAGTTTTGAAACCAAGTACGATTTTTTTTTTTTTTTTGTAAGGCTCATTTATTAAGTGTTTGTCTTTGTTTTGTTTGTTTTATGATGTCTGATGAAAAATGTTTGCTGTTTTCACAGATACATGAAAAAAGTTATTCCCAAAAGATTTTTTTTCTTATGTACAACCAAGTAAAAAAACATTTCAGCAGAAAAATAATGTCTGTTTTTTTTCTTTCTTTTTTTTTTCTTTCTTTTTTTTTTTTTTGAGGATGAAAAAAATTCGGAGGAGTAAAAAAACATTTGGGAGACATGTTTTCCTGGACCAGCACGACAAACTAAAGTTAGCTTCACAGACAAAAACATTATTTGAAGCCAAGTGGGGAAAAAAGAGTTTTTTGTTTGTTTAAAAAAAAGTTCTCCAGACTTTTTTCACTTGGTTTTCCAAAAAAAGAGAAACTTCTGCTGAAAAAATGAAAGATGGTGATCCAATTTAAATTTGATCTTAATTATTTTCTCTCCTGTGTTTATAACTTAAGAAATGGTAAAAAAAAAAATAAAAAAAAGAATTATAATAATTTTTATTTTTTTTTAAAAAGTAACGGTAATCATTTTTTTCAAGTTTCAAGATTTTCAAATGAAAACAAATTTGAGCAGAAAAAAATTTAATTTTTTTTTTGTTTGTTTAAGAAGAAATTCTCTAACTTTTTTTCACTCAAAAAAACAAAAATTCTCCTGAAAAAATGAAAGATGTTGATCCAATTTAAATTTGATCTTAATTATTTTCTCTCCCGTGTTTATAACTTGAGAAATGGTAAAAAAAAAAAAATCCTTCCGAAAAAAGGTGTTGACAGTTTTTTGTGAAATGAGAATGTTTTAGAAATGTTTCCTTTTAAATCCTCAGTAAACCATAAAATCATATACATTTGATCTCTTGTACTAAATACTATCACAAAAACATTTCGCAACATTTCAGAAACTTTTTTTCCAAAAGGTTGTCTTCTTTTCCCGAAACAAAATGTCGACTTTTCCCGAAAAAAGTTGTCAACTTTTTTCCAGAAACACAACGAGAATGTTTTAGAAATGTTTGCATTTAATCATCAATAAACCATAAAATCACATACATTTTATCTCTGTATCAACCTGATGAAGTTTGTTGACTTTTTCCTAAAAAAGTTGTCGATTTTTTTCTGAAAAAGTTTTTGTGATTTTGTGCATTGTTTTCCGAAAAAAAAATCTGAATTATTGTATTTTGTAAAATGTAAAGTTTCTGAAATGTTGTTGTGTTTTACACCATAAACCATAACCATGAAATCACATACATTTGATCTCTTTAACTTATATGTAATTTGCACAGACATCATGCTGCTGGTTATCAACCTGATGAAGATGAAGAATACAGTAAATTTGTCGACTTTTTCCAGAAAAAGTTGTTGAATTTTGAAAAAAAGTTGACAACTTTTTCCAAAAAGTTGTTGTCTGTCTTGGATTTTGTGCATTGTTTTCCAAAGAAAATTCTGAATTGTTGTATTTTGTAAAATGTAAAGTTTCTGAAATGTTTTTGTGTTTTGACCCTCAGAGCCACCGCAGTAACACAATGAGAATGTTTTAGAAATGTTTTCCCTATAGCTCTCATCAGAAAAAAGCCTTAGAAGAAAACAGAAAAAACCTTGAAAAAGAAGTGATTAGGCTGGAGCAATACATAAACAGTCACCCACACCAGCAAACTTAAAGGCACTAGTGGCTGCTAAGACTGAGCTTAATATGGATCATACTCGTCATGTCCAGAAACTATTACTTTACACTAAACAGAAATATTAAGAACTTGGTAATAAGTCCAGTCGCCTGCTTGCCCACCAACTGAAAAATCAAAATAATGATCGCTCAATTAACTGAGAAGTTTCTGATTTTTTTCAACTTTTTCTCAAATTTCCCCTGAACTTTTTCTCTAAATTATGACTTTTCCCTTAACTTTTTCACCAATTTCTCCTTAATTTTTGCTCAAAATGTTGACTTTTCCCTTAACTTTTTTTCGGAAATTCTTCTTTTTCCTTTGGTTTCACTTCACAAAAAACAAAAAATATTGTCTGAATTAAAAAAAAAAAAAAAAAGAAAAGAAAATCTTCATATTTTTCCCCGTTGGTTTTTCAGAAATTCTTCGGAAATTCTTTGGAATTTCCAGAGATCCTTTGGAAATTTTCGGAAATTTTCGGAAGTCTTCGGAAATTTTCGGAAGTCTTCGGAAATTTTCGGAAATTTTCGGTTTCACTTCCCAAAAAAAAGAAAATCTCCATATTTTTCATAATTTCAGATTTTCTTTCTTCATAGATTTCTTTTTCATGTGTGAAACTTGTACTGAGTGGGAAAATATATGACATGATAAGAACACAGAATGGGGATGTCACATGTGATCCAGTGATTGTCAATAGCACATTCCGGGATTTTTATAAATCCCTGTATAGTGCAGAGAAGGCTGACGCCGCTGTCATTGCTTCATATTTGAACAATATTCCTTTGCCTACCATTGCGGAGGAGGATCGCTCCAGCTTAGACGCTGTATTCACGCCGGAGGAGGTCTGGGCTGCAATCCAGTCTATGCCAAATGGGAAGTGTCCAGGCCCAGATGGGTTTCCATTGGAATTTTTAAAGAAATTCTGGCCAGAGATCCACCCAATTTTTATGCCCACCATCAATGGTATTTTAAGAGATGGCATCCCCCCCTCCTGGAGATACGCTTCCATTAGTCTACTTTTAAAAAAAGATAAAAACCCTTTAGATTGTTCATCATTTAGGCCCCGCAGGGGCTGCAGACACGGGTGCCCCCTGTCACCTTTATTGTTTGTATTGTTTATTGAACCTTTGGCCAAGGTCATCAGAATTAACCTTGATATATCTGGAGTTAGGGTAGGTGAAGAATAACACATTATTTCATTATTCGTAGACAATGTCCTTTTATATCTGAATATACCTTAGAAATCAATTCTGGCAGTTTTGAAATCTATAGCCACGTGCCTTGTCGGGTTATAAGATTAACCTAGGGAAGTCGGTCGCTACACCCTTTAATATCCCCCAGGATATGTCAATACAATCTCCTTTTCAAGTGTCCAGGAGGGGTTTCAAATACTTAGGTATCTTTGTCACTTCTGATTTAAATAATCTGTTTGAAACTAATTACTCACTCCTAATTCAAAAGGTTAAGAATGATCTGACAAAATGGGCCTCCCTACCAACGTCTCTCCTTGGGAGAATCAACACTATAAAAATTAATATTCTCCCTCGATTGAATTATGTATTTCAAAATCTCCCGTGCTATTTGACCCCTGCCTTTTTTAAGTCACTGAATTCTCATATTTCTCGCTATATTTGGAACAACAAACACCAAAGAGTTAAGTTCTCTATACTTACTAAGCCAAAGGATCTGGGAGGCTTGTCCCTGCCCAATCTACAACTATATTATTGGTCAGCACAACTTAAAACAATGTCAAATTGCTTTGTGAACAGGAAAGATTCATTATGGTTGGTTCTTGAATCCCTATTTTGCTATCCCAGAAGGCTTAACTCCCTTCCTTTTATCAATAATATAGATCAGTTAAATCATCTCAAGAACAACATAATTGTTTATAACACTATTGGTTTGGCGAGATGTGAAGAAATACCTGAATATTCCCCCTGTCATCTCTCTCCGTTCTCCCCTGGCTCTGAATCCAGATTTACCAGCAAAATGTAAATGTAATCTAAATGTACTTCAATCTCTATACATGAAGAGAACTTTAAATTTTTTCACCAAACTTATTACACACCTGTTCGCCTCCAGAGAATGTTCCCTGACACCTCCAACCTTTGTTATAAATGTAATATACACAAAAGTATATTTATCCACTTGTTTTGGTCATGTGACCGCACCCAGACTTTCTGGAAGGGGGTTCACTCTGTAATCTAGGAGGTCACTAGTAAACAGTTTTTGTTGACTCCTTCTTTCTGTCTACTTAACCATGCTCCAGACAATTTCTCGGACACGGACACCAAATCTCTGTTGACAATTCTTTTGTTTTTGGCTAAAAAATGTGTCTTGCTGCGGTGGTCAACTCCCCAGATCCCTACAGTCGACATGTGGATATCACAGATTTCTGCTCTTATTCCTCTCGAGAAGTTGACTCCTGACCTTAATCACAAATCGGACAAGTTTTGGAGGATCTGGGAACCATTGCATTCCTTTTTACAGAAGCTATAACTCATCATCTGCCCCTGGAAGATGACGTCTGTCTGCCTTTTCATTTATTTCATGTATGTGCTCTTCGTTTACCTGTCTCCTGTCATCTTTTTATTTACTTATTTATTTTATGCATATGTAGAAATATATAGCGCATCGCTCACTGTTAGTTTGGGGTGGGACTTTTTTGTTTTGTTTCGTGTTTTGTTGTCTGGTTTGTTTCTTTTATAAAAATGAAAAAACAATAAAAAGTTTTTTTAAAAAAGTTTTCTTTTAATCATCAATAAACCATAAAATCACATACATTTTATCTCTGTATCAACCTGATGAAGAAAAAGAATACAGTAAGTTTGTCAACTTTTTCCTAAAAGTTGTCGACTTTAACTTTTTCTCAAAATTCCTTTTTTACAAACTTTTTCTCAAAATTCTGACTTTTGTTTTTTTTTAAAACAAACAAATTCTGACTTTTCCCCTTCTTCTCTGCGCACTTTTCAGTCTCACTTTGGGTGTTGGACTTTAAAATTCAGTGAGTCTCACAAGAATTGAACCATCAACCTCAGAGGTTCAGAGCAGTCCTCTATCAGCCTGAGCTGACAGGTGAACACTGTCTCTCAGAGCTTTTCACTCTTTCTTTTGGACTTCAGCCTTCAAAATTGTACCTGAACCAGAGATCAAACCCGTGACCTCAAAACTTGGAGGCAGCGTCTCTACAAACTGAGCTACTCAGTCAGGAACCTCTGCTTTTTACAAAAAAAGGAAAATCAGAATTTATTTTTCCAGACTTTTCCTCCTAGAAAAAAAAAAGAAATTCTTTCAGAAATTCTTCGGAAATTCTTTGGAATTTCCAGAGATCCTTTGGAATTTTTCGAAATTTTTTGGCAACCTTCGGAAATATTTTGAGAGTTTCGAAAATCTTCGGGAAATTTCGGAAATTTTTGGAAATTTTCGGAAATTTTCGGAAGTCTTCGGGAATTTTCGGGAATTTTCAGTTTCACTTCCCAAAAACACAAAAAAATGTCTGAATTTAAAAAAGAAAAAGAAAATCTCCATATTTTTCATTTTTCATAATGTCAGATTTTCTTTCTTCATAGATTTCTTTTTCATGTGTGAAACTTGCACTGAGTGGGAAAAGAATCTGATAGGAGGAAAAACATCTAGAAGAAAAATAATTCAGATTTTATTTTTCTATTTTTAGACATGGTCAGCAAAGTGTCCAAATGACAGAGTCAAAACCTCCAAGAAACAAGTTACAGAGTTTCTGACTGAGTAGCTCAGTTTGTAGATACGCTCCCTCCAAGATTTGAGGTCGTGGGTTTGATCCTTGAGGTTCTCTGGTTCAGGAAACTGATCTGGGTTGAATTTTGAAGGCTGAAGTCCAAAAGAAAGAGTGAAAAGCTCTGAGAGACAGCATTCACCTGTCTGCTCAGACAGCTCAGGCTGATAAAGTACTGCTCTCAACATCTGAGGTTGATGGTTCAATTCTTATGATATTCAGTGATTTTGAAAGTCCAACACCCAAAGTGTGACTGAAAAGCGCCCAGAGAAGAGGGCTCAATGTGAAGGGGACTTGGTGGTGTGGTGGGTTTGATCTAGGCTCCAGTAACCAGAGTTGCTGGTTCAAAACCTGCTCCCTTCCACAACCCTGCTCATCAGTTTTATGGCTGTGGCTTCTCATAGATGGAAAGAGGATGTTGTCCTGCTTTTCCAATGAGTCAAGTTCAGCTACTTTACTTTCGACAAAGATATTTCACCAGGACTTCACACGTTAGCATGGCCAACAAATCTTTGTAGAAGTTTATTTAGCATTTGACAGTGAGCCGTGCCATCTGGAGGCTCCAGGAACATTTGACTTCTGCTGAAAACATAAATACATTATGATCATAATGTTGTGTGAATCTCAGAAGTTCAGAGAAGTCCTCTATCAGCCTGAGCTGTCCGATCAGACAGGTCAACACTGTCTCTCAGAGCTTTTCACTCTTTCTTTTGGACTTCAGCCTTCAAAATTGTACCTGAACCAGAGCAACTCAAGGATCAAACCCGCGACCTCAAAACTTGGAGTCAGCGTCTCTACAAACTGAGCTACTCAGTCAGAACCTTCACAGCTTGTTTCTTGGAGGCTTATACTCTGTCATTTGGACACTTTGCTGACCATGTCTGAAAAAAGTTTGAAACAAAAGTCAAAATTTTGAGAAAACGTTCAGGGAAAAAAGTGCTGAAAGAAGAATTTTTACCTCAGAGCCACGGCAGTAACACAATGAGAATGTTTTAGAAATGTTTTCTTTTAATCATCAATAAACCATAAAATCACATACATTTTATCTCTGTATCAACCTGGTGAAGAAGAAGAAAACAGTTTGTTGACTTTTTCCTGAAAAAGTTGTCTATTTTTCTGAAAAATCAGATATATATATATTTTTTAAAAATCAGCTTATTTCCCCTTAAAAATTAAGATGTTTTTCTAAAAAGATTTCTGAAAATTTCCGAAGTTTGCCGAAAAATTCCGAAATTTTCCGAAATTTTCCGAAGATTTCCGAAGATTTCCGAAATTTTCCGAAGATTTCCGAAATTTTCCGAAAAATTCCGAAGATGTCCGAAGATTGCCAACCAAAGTAAAAAGTAGATTTTTATAGATTTCATTTTTTATGTGTGAAACTGGTACTGAGTGGGAAAAAAATCTGATGGGAGGAAAAACATCTAGAAGAAAAATGAATCCATGTAGTTTTTTTAATTCTTCTTTTTCCCTTTAGTTTCACTTCAAAAAAGAGAAAAATGAGAAATTGTTTGAGAAATTTCTGATTTTGTCCCTCAACTATGTCTCAACTTTCCGCTTAACTTTTAACTTAAAAAAAAAAAAAAAAAATCTTCACATTTTCCACTCAGGTTTTTCAGTTATTCTTCTGAAATTCCGAAAAATTCCGAAGATTTCCCGAAATTTCCGAAGGTTGCCGAAGATTTCCGAAAAAAATCCTAAGATTTCCGAAGTTTGCCGAAAAATTCCGACGATTTGCCGAAGTTTACCGAAAAAATCTGAAAAAATCCGAAATTTTCCGAAGATCTCCGCAGGTTGTCGAAGATTGCCAACCAAAGTAAAAAGTAGATTTTTTTTTATAGATTTCATTTTTTATGTGTGAAACTGGTACTGATACTTCCTTTTCCTTTTGTTTCACTTCACACAAAAAAATGTGTCTGAATTTTTTTTAAAAAAGGAAATCTTATTTTACACCCTCGGTTTTGCAGCTATTCTTCGGAAAGTTGGGAATTTCCAGAGATCCTTCGGAATTTCTCAGCAACCTTTTCCGAAAATCGTCGCAAAATTTCGGAGATTGGCAAAAAATTCCGAAGATTTCCGAAGGATCTCTGGAAATTCCAAAGAATTTCTGAAGAACTTCTGAAAAACTGAGGGGGGAAAATATGAAGATTTTCTTCTTTTAAAAAAAAAATCAGACACATTTTTTTGTGTGAAGTGAAACCAAAGGAAAAAGAAGTATCAGTACCAGTTTCACACATAAAAAATGAAATCTGTAAAAAAAATCTACTTTTTACTTTGGTTGGCAAGCTTCGACAACCTTCGGAAATTTCGGAATTTTTCGGAAAATTTCGGAATTTTTCGGAAAATTTCGGAAAATTTCGGAAAACTTCCGAAAGTCTTCGGGAATTTTCGGGAATTTTCGGGAATTTTCAGTTTCACTTCCCAAAAAAACAAAAAATGTCTGAATTTAAAAAAGAAAAAGAAAATCTCCATATTTTTCATTTTTCATAATGTCAGATTTTCTTTCTTCATAGATTTCTTTTTCATGTGTGAAACTTGTACTGAGTGGGAAAAGAATCTGATAGGAGGAAAAACATCTAGCAGAAAAATAATTCAGATTTTATTTTTCTATTTTTAGACATGGTCAGCAAAGTGTCCAAATGACAGAGTCAAAACCTCCAAGAAACAATTTACAGAAGTTCTGACTGAGTAGCTCAGCTTGTAGATACGCTCCCTCCAAGATTTGAGGTTGTGGGTTTGATCCTTGAGGTTCTCTGGTTCAGGAAACTCATCTGGTTTTAATTTTGAAGGCTGAAGTCCAAAAGAAAGAGTGAAAAGCTCTGAGAGACAGCATTCACCTGTCTGCTCAGACAGCTCAGGCTGATAAAGTGCTGCTCTGAACATCTGAGGTTGATGGTTCAATTCTTATGATATTCAGTGATTTTGAAAGTCCAACACCCAAAGTGAGACTGAAAAGCACCCAGAGAAGAGGGCTCAATGTGAAGAGGACTTGGTGGTGTGGTGGGTTTGACCTAGGCTCCAGTAACCAGAGTTGCTGGTTCAAAACCTGCTCCCTTCCACAACCCTGCTCATCCGTTTTATGGCTGTGGCTTCTCATAGATGGAAAGAGGATGTTGTCCTGCTTTTCCAATGAGTCAAGTTCAGCTACTTTACTTTCGACAAAGATATTTCACCAGCACTTCACACGTTAGCATGGCCAACAAATCTTTGTAGAAGTTTATTTAGCATTTGACAGTGAGCCTTGCCATCTGGAGGCTCCAGGAACATTTGACTGCTGCTGAAAACATAAATACATTATGATCATAATGTTGCGTGAATCAAATGTCTGAGCCAGCTGTTGAAGTACATCCTTTCAAATCTGACTGCTTTTATTGCTGAGAAACCACAGGACCATCAGCACCATCTCCCACAACTGAGGCTCCAGGTACTGGCTGCCAGGAGGATTCGAAAAAGATCAAACGGCTCTGGTTACTAACAACCCAGAACAAACTCACCATGCCACCAAGTCCTCGTCACGTTGAGCCCTCTTCTCCGGGCGCTTTTCAGTCTCACTTTGCGTGTTGGACTTTAAAATTCACTGAGTCTCATAAGAATTGAACCATTGAACCTCAGAAGTTCAGAGCCGTCCTCTATCAGCCTGAGCTGTCCGATCAGACAGGTCAACACTGTCTCTCAGAGCTTTTCACTCTTTCTTTTGGACTTCAGCCTTCAAAATTGTACCTGAACCAGAGCAACTCAAGGATCAAACCCGCGACCTCAAAACTTGGAGTCAGCGTCTCTACAAACTGAGCTACTCAGTCAGAACCTTCACAGCTTGTTTCTTGGAGGCTTATACTCTGTCATTTGGACACTTTGCTGACCATGTCTGAAAAAAAGTTTGAAACAAAAGTCAAAATTTTGAGAAAAAGTTCAGGGAAAAAAGTGTTGAAAGAAGAATTTTTACCTCAGAGCCACGGCAGTAACACAATGAGAATGTTTTAGAAATGTTTTCTTTTAATCATCAATAAACCATAAAATCACATACATTTTATCTCTGTATCAACCTAGTGAAGAAGAAGAATAGTTTGTTGACTTTTTCCTGAAAAAGTTGTCTATTTTTCTGAAAAATCAGATATATATTTTTTTTAAAAATCAGCTTATTTCCCCTTAAAAATTAAGATTTTTTTCTAAAAAGATTTCTGAAAATTTCCGAAGTTTGCCGAAAAATTCCGAAATTTTCCGAAGATTTCCGAAGTTTGCCGAAGATTTCCGAAAAATTCCGAAGTTTGCCGAAAAATTCCGAAATTTTCCGAAGATTTCCGAAATTTTCCGAAAAATTCCGAAGATTGCCAACCAAAGTAAAAAGTAGATTTTTATAGATTTCATTTTTTATGTGTGAAACTGGTACTGAGTGGGAAAAAAATCTGATGGGAGGAAAAACATCTAGAAGAAAAATGAATCCATGTAGTTTTTTTAATTCTTCTTTTTCCCTTTAGTTTCACTTCAAAAAAGAAAGAAATCTGAGAAGTTTCTGATTTTTTCCCTCAAATTTCCCCTTAACTTTTGCTCAAAATGTTTACCTTCCCTTAACTTTTTTGGAAATTCTCCTTTTCCTTTGGTTTCACTTCACAAAAAAAACGTGTCTTAATTTTTTTTAAAAAAGAAAATCTTCATATTGTTCCCCCTCGGTTTTTCAGAAATTCTTTGGAATTTCCAGAGATCCTTCAGAAATTTGTTTTTTTTTCGGAAATCTTCGGAATTTTTTGCCAATCTCCGAAATTTTCCGACGATTTTCGAAGGTTGCTGAGAAATTCCGAAGGATCTCTGGAAATTTCTGAAGAATATCTGCAAAACCGAGGGTGTAAAATAAGAAGATTTCCTTTTTTAAAAAAAATTCAGACACATTTTTTTGTGTGAAGTGAAACCAAAGGAAAAGGCAGTATCAGTACCAGTTTCACACATAAAAAATGAAATCTATAAAAAAAATCTACTTTTTACTTTGGTTGGCAATCTTCGACAATGTGCGGAGATCTTCGGAAATCTTTGGAATTTTTCGGTAAACTTCGGATTTTTTCGGAAATCTTCGGCAACCCTCGGAAATTTCGGGAAATCTTCGGAATTTTTCGGAATTTCAGAAGAATTCCTGAAAAACCTGAGTGGAAAATGTGAAGATTTTTTTTTTTTTTAAAGTTAAAAGTTAAGCGGAAAGTTGAGACATAGTTGAGGGACAAAATCAGAAATTTCTCAAACATTTTTTTTCTTTTGTGAAGTGAATCCAAAGGAAAAAGTAGATTTTTTAAATAGATTTTATCTTTTATATGTGAAACTGGCATTGAGTGGGAAAAGAATCTGATAGAAGGAAAAACATCTAGATGAAAAATGAATCCATTTAGTTGCTGAAACTCTCCGACGATTTCCGAAATTTTCCGAAATTTTCCGAAATTTTCCGAAAAATTCCGAAATTTTCCGAAAAATTCCGAAATTTTCCGAAAAATTCCGAAATTTTCCGAAAAATTCCGAAATTTTCGAAGGTTGTTGAAGATTGCCAACCAAAGTAAAAAGTAGATTTTTTATAGATTTCATTTTTTATGTGTGGACCTGGTACTGATACTTCATTTTCCTTTGGTTTCACTTCACACAAAAAAATGTGTCTGAATTTTTTTAAAAAAGAAAATCTTATTTATTTTACCTCCTCAGTTTTTCAGATATTCTTCGGAAATTTGGGAATTTCCAGAGATCATTCAGAATTTCTCGGCAACCTTCGAAAATTGTCGGAAAATTTCGGAGATTTCCGAAGTTTGCCGAAAAATTCCAAAATTTTCCGCAGATTTCCGAAATTTTCCAAAGTTGCTGAAGATTGCCGAAATATTCCAACAATTTTCGAAGGTTACCGAGAAATTCCAAAGGATCTCTGGAAATTTCCGAAGAATGTCTGAAAAACCGAGGGGGAAAAATAAGATTTTCTTTTTTAAAAAATTCAGACTTTTTTTTTGTTTTGAATCTGATAGGTGGAAAAACATCTAGATGAAAAATGACTCCATTTAGTTGATGAAACTCTCTGAAGATTTCCGAAGATTGCCGAAATTTTTCGAAGGTTTCCGGAAAATTCCGAAATATTTCTAAGATTTCTTCCAAAGATTTCTGAAGATTTCCGAATGATCTCTGGAAATTCCAAAGAATTTCTGACGAATTTCTGAAAAACCGAGGTTGGGGAAATATGAAGATTTTCCTTTTTAAAAAAAATTCAGACTCATTTTTTTGTGTGAAGTGAAACCAAAAGGATAAAGAAGTATCAGTACCAGTTTCACACATAAAAAATGAAATCTAAAGAAAAAATCTACTTTTTACTTTGGTTGGCAATCTTCGACAACCTTCGAAAATTTCGGAATTTTTCGGAAAATTTCGGAAAATTTCGGAATTTTTCGGAATTTTTCGGAATTTTTCGGAATTTTTCGGAAATCTTCGGAAATCTTCGGAAATCGTCGGAGAGTTTCAGCAACTAAATGGATTCATTTTTCATCTAGATGTTTTTCCTTCTATCAGATTCTTTTCCCACTCAATGCCAGTTTCACATATAAAAGATAAAATCTATTAAAAAAAATCTACTTTTTCCTTTGGATTCACTTCACAAAAGAAAATTGTTTGAGAAATTGTTTGAGAAATTTCTGATTTTGTCCCTCAGCTATGTCTCAACTTTCCGCTTAACTTTTAACTTTAAAAAAAAAAAAATCTTCACATTTTCCACTCAGGTTTTTCAGTTATTCTTCTGAAATTCGGAAAAATTCCGAAGATTTCCCGAAATTTCCGAAGGTTGCCTTAGATTTCCGAAAAAAATCCTAAGATTTCCGAAGTTTACCGAAAAATTCCGAAGTTTGCCGAAGTTTACCGAAAAAATTCGAAAAAATCCGAAATTTTCTGAAGATCTCCGCAGGTTGTCGAAGATTGCCAACCAAAGTAAAAAGTAGATTTTTTTTATAGATTTCATTTTTTATGTGTGAAACTGGTATTGATACTTCCTTTTCCTTTGGTTTCACTTCACACAAAAAAATGTGTCTGAATTTTTTTTTAAAAAGGAAATCTTATTTTACACCCTCGGTTTTGCAGATATTCTTCGGAAAGTTGGGAATTTCCAGAGATCCTTCGGAATTTCTCAGCAACCTTCGAAAATCGTCGGAAAATTTGGGAGATGAAAAAAACGAAATTTTCCGAAGGTTTCAGGAAAATTCTGAAGATTTCCGAAGGATCTCTGGAAATTCCAAAGAATTTCTGACGAATTCTGAAAAACTGAGGGGGGAAAATATGAAGATTTTCTTCTTTTAAAAAAAAATCAGACACATTTTTTTGTGTGAAGTGAAACCAAAGGAAAAAGAAGTATCAGTACCAGTTTCACACATAAAAAATGAAATCTGTAAAAAAAAATCTACTTTTTACTTTGGTTGGCAATCTTCGACAACCTTCGAAAATTTCGGAATTTTTCGGAAAATTTCGGAATTTTTCGGAAAATTTCGGAAAACTTCGGAATTTTTCGGAAATCTTCGGCAACCATCGGAAATTTCGGGAAATCTTCGGAATTTTTCGGAATTTCAGAAGAATTCCTGAAAAACCTGAGTGGAAAAATATGAAGACTTTTTTTTTTTTTTTAAAGTTAAAAGTTAAGTGGAAATTTGAGACATAGTTGAGGGACAAAATCAGAAATTTCTCAGACATTTTTTTTCTTTTGTGAAGTGAATCCAAAGGAAAAAGTAGATTTTTTTAATAGATTTTATCTTTTATGTGTGAAACTGGCACTGAGTGGGAAAAGAATCTGATAGGAGGAAAAACATCTAGATGAAAAATGAATCCATTTAGTTGCCGAAACTCTCCGAAGATTTCCGAAATTTCCGAAGATTGCCCAAGGTTGCCGAAGGTTGCCGAAAAATTCCGGAAAATTCTGAAGGATCTCTGGAAATTCCAAAGAATTTCTGACGAATTTCTGAAAAACCGAGGGGGAACAATATGAAGATTTTCTTTTTTTTTTAAAATTCAGACACGTTTTTTTTGTGAAGTGAAACCAAAGGAAAAAGAAGAATTTCCAAAAAAGTTAAGGGAAGGTCAACATTTTGAGCAAAAGTTAAGGGGAAATTTGAGGGAAAAAATCAGAAACTTCTCAGATTTCTTTCTTTTTTTTGAAGTGAAACTAAAGGGAAAAAGAAGAATTAAAAAAACTACATGGATCATTTTTCTTCTAGATGTTTTTCCTCCCATCAGATTTTTTTTTCCCACTCAGTACCAGTTTCACACATAAAAAATGAAATCTATAAAAATCTACTTTTTACTTTGGTTGGCAATCTTCGGAATTTTTCGGCAAACTTCGGAAAATTTCGCAATTTTTCGGAAATCTTCGGAAAATTTCGGAATTTTTCGGAAATCTTCGGCAAACTTCGGAAATCTTCGGAAATTTTCAGAAATCTTTTTAGAAAAAAATCTTAATTTTTAAGGGGAAATAAGCAGAATTAAAAAAAAATCTGATTTTTCAGAAAAATAGACAACTTTTTCAGGAAGAAGTCAACAAACTGTATTCTTCTTCTTCACCAGGTTGATACAGAGTTAAAATGTATGTGATTTTATGGTTTATTGATGATTAAAAGAAAACATTTCTAAAACATTCCCATTGTGTTACTGCCGTGGCTCTGAGGTAAAAATTCTTCTTTCAACACTTTTTTCCCTGAACTTTTTCTCAAAATTTTGACTTTTGTTTCAAACTTTTTCTCAAAATTCTCTTCCCCCCAAAAAAAGTTTCTCTTAAAATTTGGCCTTTTTTTCAAGCATTTTCTCAAAATTTAGATTTTTGTTTCAAACTTTTTTTCAGACATGGTCAGCAAAGTGTCCAAATGACAGACTTTAAGCCTCCAAGAAACAAGCTGTGAAGGTTCTGACTGAGTAGCTCAGTTTGTAGAGACGCTGACTCCAAGTTTTGAGGTCGCGGGTTTGATCCTTGAGTTGCTCTGGTTCAGGTACAATTTTGAAGGCTGAAGTCCAAAAGAAAGAGTGAAAAGCTTTGAGAGACAGCATTGACCTGTCTCATCAGACAGCTCAGGCTGATAGAGGACTGCTCTGAACTTCTGAGGTTCAATGGTTCAATTCTTATGAGACTCAGTCACTTTAAAGTCCAACACGCAAAGTGAGACTGAAAAGCGCCTGGAGAAGAGGGCTCAACGTGACGAGCACTTGGTGGCACGGTGGGTTTGTTCTTGGTTGTTAGTAACCAGAGCTGTTTGATCTTTTTCGAATCCTGCTGGCAGCCAGTACCTGGAGCCTCAGTTGTGGGAGATGGTGCTGATGGTCCTGTGGTTTCTCAGCAATAGAAGCAGTCAGATTTGAAAGGATGTACTTCAACAGCTGGCTCAGACATTTGATTCACACAACATTATGATCATAATGTATTTATGTTTTCAGCAGCAGTCAAATGTTCCTGGAGCCACCAGATGGCAAGGCTCACTGTCAAATGCTAAATAAACTTCTACAAAGATTTGTTGGCCATGCTAACGTGTGAAGTCCTGGTGAAATATCTTTGTCGAAAGTAAAGTAGCTGAACTTGACTCATTGGAAAAGCAGGACAACATCCTCTTTCCATCTATGAGAAGCCACAGCCAGAAAACTAATGAGCAGGGTTGTGGAAGGGAGCAGGTTTTGAACCAGCAACTGTGGTTACTGGAGCCTAGATCAAACCCACCACACCACCAAGTCCCCTTCACATTGAGCCCTCTTCTCTGGGCGCTTTTCAGTCACACTTTGGGTGTTGGACTTTCAAAATCACTGAATATCATAAGAATTGAACCATCAACCTCAGATGTTGAGAGCAGTACTTTATCAGCCTGAGCTATCTGGGCAGACAGGTGAATGCTGTCTCTCAGAGCTTTTCACTCTTTCTTTTGGACTTCAGCCTTCAAAATTCAATCCAGATCAGTTTCCTGAACCAGAGAACCTCAAGGATCAAACCCACAACCTCAAATCTTGGAGGGAGCGTATCTACAAACTGAGCTACTCAGTCAGAACTTCTGTAACTTGTTTCTTGGCGGTTTTGACTCTGTCATTTGGACACTTTGCTGACCATGTCTAAAAATAGAAAAATAAAATCTGAATTATTTTTCTTCTAGATGTTTTTCCTCCTATCAGATTCTTTTCCCACTCAGTACAAGTTTCACACATGAAAAAGAAATCTATGAAGAAAGAAAATCTGACATTATGAAAAATGAAATATATGGAGATTTTCTTTTTTAAATTCAGACAATTTTTTTGTTTTTTTGGGAAGTGAAACCGAAAATTTCCGAAGACTTCCGACGATTTCCGAAGATTCCCGAAGATTCCCGAAATTTTCCGAAAATTTTCGAAAATTTCCGAAATTTCCTGAAGATTTCCGAAACTCTCAAAATATTTCCGAAGGTTGCCAAAAAAATCCGAAAAAAACTCCAAAGGATCTCTGGAAATTCCAAAGAATTTCCGAAGAATTTCTGAAAGAATTTCTCTTTTTTCCTTTTTTGTAAAAAGCAGAGGTTCCTGACTGAGTAGCTCAGTTTGTAGAGACGCTGCCTCCAAGTTTTGAGGTTGCGGGTTTGATCCTTGAGTTGCTCTGGTTCAGGTACAATTTTGAAGGCTGAAGTCCAAAAGAAAGAGTGAAAAGCTCTGAGAGACAGTGTTCACCTGTCAGCTCAGGCTGATAGAGGACGGCTCTGAACTTCTGAGGTTGATGGTTCAATTCTTGTGAGACTCACTGAATTTTAAAGTCCAACGCCCAAAGTGAGACTGAAAAGTGCCCAGAGAAACTCTTCTGGTGTTGTGTTTGATCACAGCTCAAGTAACCAGAGTTGCTCATAGTGGTTCAAATCCTGCTGCCTGCCAGAACCCTGCTCATCAGTTTTCTGGCTGTGTCCCCTGATGTGGTTTCTCATAGATGTAAACAGGATGTTGTCCTGCTTTTCCAATGTCTCAAGTTCAGCTACTTTACTTTCAACCGAGATATTTCACCAGGACTTCACACGTTAACATGGCCAACAAATCTTTGTAGAAGTTTATTTAGCATTTGACAGTGAGCCTTGCCATCTGGAGGCTCCAGGAACACTTGACTGCTGCTGAAAACATGAATACATTATGATCATAATGTTGTGTGAATCAAATGTCTGAGCCAGCTGCTGGAAGTACATCCTTTCAAATCTGACTGCTTCCATTGCTGAGAAACCATCTCCCACAACTGAGGCTCCAGGTACTGGCTGCCAGCAGGACTCGAAAAAGATCAAACAGCTCTGGTTACTAACAACCGAGAACGAACCCACCGTGCCACCAAGTCCTCTTCTCCGGGCGCTTTTCAGTCTCACTTTGGGTGTTGGACTCAGAAAATTCAGTCTCGCAAGAACCGTTGAACGTTGAATCGTTGAACCATCAACCTCAGAAGTTCAGAGTAGCCCTCTATCAGCCTAAGCTATCTGATCAGACAGGAGAACTCTGTCTCTCAGAGCTTTTCACTCTTTCTTTTGGACTTCAGCCTTCAAAATTAAAACCAGATGAGTTTCCTGAACCAGAGCAACTCAAGGATCAAACCCACAACCTCAAATCTTGGAGGCAGCGTCTCTACAAACTGAGCTACTCAGTCAGAACTTTTGCAGTTTGTTTCTTGGAGGCTTATACTCTGTCATTTGGACACTTTGCTGACCATGTCTGAAAATTCTGATTCTTTTTCTAAAAATTCTGATTTTTTTCCTAAAAATTCTGATTTTTTTTCCAAAAAAGTCAGAATTTTGAGAAAAAAGTTTGAAAAAGTTAAGGGGAAAAAGTCAGAATTTTGATCCTCAGAGCCACCACAGTAACACAATGAGAATGTTTTAGAAATGTTTTATTTTAATCATCAATAAACCATAAAATCACATACATTTTATCTCTGTATCAACCTGATGATGAAGAAGAATACAGTAAGTTTGTCAAGTTTTTTTTTTTTTTTATCTGTTAAAACATGAAAACCAAATTAATAAATAAATTAAAAAAGTGAAAAAGTGATTTTTTGTAAGGCTCATTTTTTAAGTGATTGTCTTTGTTTTGTTTGTTTTAAAAAATGATGTCTGATGAAAAATGTTTGCTCTTTCACATGTTTTCACAGATACATGAAAGAAATGATTCTCAGAAGGAATTTTTTTCATGTCGAACCAAGGAAAAAAAATGTCCCTCCTTTTTTTTTAAGGAGGAAAAAAACTCCAAGGAGAAAAAAAACAAACATTCAGGAAACATGTTTTCCCGGACGATCACAAGAAACTACAGTTAGCGTCACTGACAAAAACATTTCTTTGAAGCCAAGTGGGGAAAAAAGAGTTTTTGCGGGCAAAAGTTTTTTGTTTGTTTTAAAAAAAATCTAGTCTCTAGTTTTTTTTCCACTCGGTTTTTCAAAAAAAGAAAATTCTCGTGAAAAAATTAAAGATGGTGATCCAATTTAAGTTTGATCTTATTTATTTTCTCTCCTGTGTTTATAACTTGAGAAATGGTAAAAAAAATAATGTAATCTTCTTCTTTTTTTAAATGTTAAAACATATGACCACGAGAACCTTTTCTCTTGAGCACGAGAACCTTTCTCGAGAAAGTATCTTGTGAGCACGAGAAACGTTTACGTTTTTTTTCTTCATGTGCCCAAATTATGCGCGACAATCAGTGGCATCCCTCAGCCTGGAATATCGTTTGAAAATGGAAGTTTGATATGTGAACACTATTTATTCATTGAAGTGTAGTTACGGTGAACTCGGACTGCATCATGATCAGGACTCACAATGAGGATATGGAGTGTAACGATTCTGTGAGAGCTGTCACTGACTTTATTTACAGGCTTTCATAAATCATACAATCCATATTTGCAGGTGGTGAGGATGATCCAGATGAGCTGACTGGAGAAGGCAGTGTGTGTGCGGAGACTGCGCTGTCTCCAGTGCGCTCAGTGCGACAGAGCGCACCGAGTGCAACTGACAGTCGTGTCCACTGCAGCGATTTCACACACAAACTACATGAAAACTAAAATCGTATTTGGTGAAACATGAACAGTTGGCTATTCATTCTTTAGTGCTTTTTGATTTAATCTTGGATTTTTACCATCAATTATGATTACTGGATCTGTTAGTTACCAAAGAGTCTGGAGTTTATGGAATAATTATTTCACTTCACTATAAGCGCAAATATGAGGCCATTACAAATACGAGGTTATGAAAAAGCTCACGAGAAAAGTTTCGTGAGCACATTTCCATAAACATTCAAACCAGCATTGTTACTTGCGTACATGCATATCCGTATCTGAGCTTATAGTGAAGTGTAATAATTATTCCATAAACACCATTCAGTTGTAAAAATATCAGCCAACACAAATCTTAAATCAATATTTCCCCATTGAGCGCTGTGCCATCATTCCCTGTCCTGGAGCAGAGCAGAAAGGGCCGGACTCTTTGGTAACTAACTGATCCAGTAATCATAATCGATGGTAGAAATCCAAGATTAAATCAAAAAGCACTAAAGAAAAGAGAAAAGCACTAAATGACTGTCAGGTGCACTCGGTGCGGTCTGCCGCGCACTGGAGACAACGCAAACGTTTCTCGTGCTCAAGAGAAAAAAATTCTCCTGACAAAATGAATGATGGTGATCCATTTTTTCTCTCCTGTGTTCATGACTTCAGACCTGATGGAAAATAAGCCTGGATAATCTAAGATACTTAATTCTTTTTTTTTTTTTTTATTTGTGAACATTTGAAAAACATTTCCCTTAAGAATTTTTTTCTTTGTTTTCAGCAGAACAAAAACATTTTTTGTTTGTTTTGGTTTTCAGGCGGACAAAAAAGGACAGAAAGTTCCCAGGAGAGAAAAGATTTTCAGTTGTGAAAACTTAAAAAAAAAAAATTCCCAGTTGGGATCTCGGGGCTTTTGAAGACTTGGATCACACTGGACGAGCTGTCTGGAGCCATTTTATGTTTTATTTTATTTTTTTTACATTTCAAAACAAGTCCCCAGCTGTTTAGGAGAATGCTGCAACTCTGTGAGGCTCCAGAAATGTTGTGAGGACTACGAAACTTCTCCTGACTTTCCATCAACATGAGGCTGAGTAGAGTTGAAAGCTGCTTGTGAACAAGCCTCTAACCTTTTGTCGGTGAAAATGTGTTGCTGCAGTGTAGTTGTAGTTGTGCAAACAGTAACAAAACAATCCAACAGGCTCGTTTATTGGTGTTCTTTCACTTTTTTTAATCCCCTAGCTAATAGTTCAGCAGTGTTTCATGTCCAGCTAAAAAACAAACATGTCAGTACCCCATGCATCACATTTAGTCTGTTACAAAATCCAGAATATAAAAGCATTAATGTTCTCAAACTAAGCAATTAGAATTAAACCATAACATTTGAATGCACTAAAAATGGTAAAATATAAAAATCTAAAAGTATAAATAGAAATTTGGTCCATCGAGTTGATTACTATAATATTATTTACATTAGATTATTATTTTTAATATTCCAGGCCCCTTTTTTATATTTGACTTAAAGGGCACACTGCTGCTACCGTAGCGATGGTATTTACAGAAAGGAGTTCAGTGCAGGAGCTCTATAAAAGGCAAGCTAACAAAATATCTCATTTGATGTAAAAAGATGCAGTTTTTCCCTTTTTTCCCCATTTGGCTCAGTGCCAATAAATACAAAGGTCTAGGAAAAGTGTGTTAGTTGAGTAAAACGTCTCAGGACAGTACAGCGTTAAAACATTAGACAGTTAGTCTACAGCTTGTATCGAAGTTAGAAGTACAGAATGAAAAATACAAAAAGGCACACATTACAAAATTGCAGGAAGTCCAGATCCAGCGAAGAAGAAAGTCGTTCGCTCAGCCTCAAACTACAGCGTCCTGAACGACGAGGACTTTTTTATTTAATAGTTGTAGCGTGAGTCTGGCATCAGGAGAAGTTCTGTTGGTGGTTGAAGAGGAAGGACAAAATGCTGTTGCTCATTTGTAAAAGTTAAGTTCCTTTTTTTGTTTGAGTTCTTTGTGTGTTTTTGGGCAGTTACACCAGGGACTCAAGGCTCTCGGCAGTGCTGGCGGTTCCCACCACGATGGTACCGTTGTTGTCGGAAGACTGGAGGGTTTTCTCATCTTCTTGTGTCCCGATGAGACTCAGCATGGCTTTGTACAGGAACTGGTACTGCTCCTGTGAGTCGACGACAGGTAAACAATTGTTATTGTTGTTTCAGTATCCCATTATCATTCTGATAACACATTAAAGAGGCAGTGTGGGACGATATGGCCAGATCTTACTTGGTGAAAACAATCTTATTACTACTGATTCAGATGAACAACAACACATCATCAGCGTATTGTGAGACAGACAACTTACGATGTCGCCGAAGATTCCTGGTCTCATGAGGTTCGTCAGCTTGGCCGCTTGGAAGACATCGACCGAACCTTCGGCCTCCAGCTGGCAAGTCAGAGACGTCAGAGCGCAGAACGTTCCTGCCGTGACTCCGCCCACACTGAAAAAAACCCCAAAACAATCAAAGCTGTCCTGATTTTCACTGATATCTGACCAGAAGGTTACTTAAATGTTGACCAGACTGTGGAGGTCTTACTCATCGTGGACCACAGTGGGGCCGTCCTTCGTGGTGCTCTCCTCCTTCACCAGGTTGAGGAGCTCAAAGGTGTTGCTGATGGGACTGTCTGGGTTCGGCCAGCGGGGGGCGCGGTAGTGTTTCACCTCCAGAACGTAGTCATCCTGTCAAGATGAAGAAGAAAGAGATTGGATGTCTGTCAGGAAAAGTCCCATAGAGTGAGTCTTTAATTTTTAGCTGTGACCAGCAGCTCTATATCTGGTCCACAAAAATCTCACCACCCTTTCGCAGCCACAGTTTTTGCCCTAGGAGGCTGAAATTTGGCATTGAGGGGCCTATCGCAAAAAGGTGCATAATTTCTAAATGGATTTACAGACTTGCACAAGATTTGGTGGAAAGGTTGGTCATAAGCCAAAAGACAGCTCATCACCTGCTTATGGCAGTAAGTTAAAAGGGGGGGTGGTAATGGGAGTGGCCTATAACAAACACCAACATTGTGTCAAGTGCCCTTTCCCAGCTAATGAACTGTTTGTGGGAGGCACCATGGGAAAAATATGAGGTGAAACTAGGCTGAATGAATATAATTAGTTTGTTGATGCTATCATGACGGCCTTTATTTCACTAAAATTAAACTTTTAACCTTTTTTATGGTAACCACTGCCCTTAACCAACGTGATTCAGGTGAAAAAGAAAATTTAAAACATTAAATGGCAAGATCTCTTTCTCATTCTGTTCTGCGTTTTATCCTGTGGCATTGAAAACAAAGCCTGAATCGAAAAAGGTCATACTGGCACTGAAAAAAGTAAAACAGAATAATAATTCCATTTTAATTTGATAAAGTTAGAAATCATTTTTAATGTCTCTGTTTTACTTTTCAGTGTAATGTTTTTCAGTGCCAATCCAACTTTTTCAAATACAAAAGTTTCAATGTCAATGTTTCAGGTCAGGTTTTGTTTTCAATGACAAGTTGCAGTGCCAGAACTCTCCATCTTTGTTTTAGCCTAATGAAACCTGCCTGAATGGATTAAAATGACATCTGGCAACATAAATAAGAGTTTTTATGCACTTTTAGGCCTTCATGTTCCAGGTTGTACTTACCTGTGTGGCTTCCAACACGTACTCCTGGACCACCAGCATGTCTTCGTTGGCCAGACAGATGAGATTCTCACTCGTCTGAGTGACGGTGAACGTCTCATAGCTGATTGGCTGTCCTTTACGAGGCCAGGCGCCACATAGCTCCGCCTCCTCCTCCGTCTAACAACACAGGAAGTCAGCAGACAGTTACATCACACTCTGATCCGACAACATCACGATGATTCAATGCATGTAATCTGATAACAATTCATCAGATTACATGCAGCTTCCTCTGGAGCCACAAAAGGCTTTATATGACTTTTTCACATCAACAATTGCGCCACCCAAGACATGTAAACACACTTTAATGTGTAAAATTGATGGAGTTAATGCTGCATTCATGCCAAGTCGACCGCCACTTCAGATAACACTTTTACCTGAGCGACCACAGTGAAGATTTTGCCTTAAAAAGGGTGTAAACATCTTTTCAAAGCAATTCGGGACCTCAGGGCTTCTGGAGACTTAGATTATGCTCGACGAACTGTATGGAGCCATTTTATGTTTTTTGGGGTTTGTTTTTTCTTTTTTTTCCCCAGGAGGACACAAAAATTCCCAGGAGAGAAATTTGTTTTAGTGACAAAACACTGTTTTCTCCGACCAGCACAACAAACTGATGTGAATTTCACAGACAAAAGTTTTTTCATGAGAAACTTTTTTTTCTGCAAGGTTCTTTTCTCTTTCTTTTTGTTTGTTAGAAAAGACATTTTCAGATGTTTTCCCCCCACTCAGCTCAAACACAAGAAAAAAAACTAAAAAACTTTTAGTTAAAAAAAAAAAAAAAAAGGTTTCAGGGTTTTTTTGAAAAACAAACTCTTTTTTTCTCCTGACACAAGATTTTTGGAAAAACAACAAAAAATTTCTCTTGATTTTTTTTTCATGTGAGTGAAAAATAAAATTCAGGAGGATTTTTTTCCCCACGCACAATAAAAAAATGTTGGTGTAAAATTGAGTGGGAAAAAAAATTTTTGTAAAGAAGGGGGAAAAAAAAAAAACGGTTTCCAGGAGAATTTTTTTGCAAATCTAACACTTTGTTTCTCAAGTCTCAAGTCAAAGTGAAATTTTTTTTATTTTGAAGGGCTCGTTTTTGTACCGCAAACAAACACATAGAAAAATGAGCTTTCCAAAAAAAAATTCTCCTGAATTTTCTTTACACTGATTCACATGGAAAAAAAATCTCGGTTTCACAGATGAAAGATTTTCTTTTTTTTCTCCTGAATTTTTTTTTTGCTTGGTTTCACACGGCAAAATGTTTTAAATGATTTCCCCCCCCACACTCGGCTTGAACACACACAAAAAATATCATTTTCCCCTTTTTCACAGATTGAAAAGAAAGAATTAAGACACCTGGAAAGATTATCCTGGCAACAATTCTGGTGATCCATTTTCAAAGTCTGGTCTAAAATGTTTTCTCGCCTGTATTTATGACTTGAGAACTTGTGGAAAAAAACTTTTGCCATGTTGATCTTTACATCTTAGAAAACGCGCAAGAAAAATTAAACATTTTTTTCTTTTTTCATGTGTTTTCACAGATGGAAATTTTTGAATTTTTTTAATGAGCTTTCATAAAAAAAAAGTTTTTTCCCTGTCAGGACTTTTTTTTCTTCGCAACTCTGTGTCACAGTTGAACGTTTTTTCTTTTTACATTTTTTTCTCCTGAACACTTTTTTTGGTCATGTCTGAAAAAGATTTTATTTTCACACATGCCATATTTTTTTCCATCTGATTTATTTTCCATCATGTATTTTCACTGATGGTAAACTAATTAAGGAACTTAGAAAGATTATCCTGGCAACACTTTTCTCAAGTCACAAACACATCAGAATTAGAAAATGGATCACCTGGAAGAAATTTCCTCACTTGCTCCTCAGGGCTTCTGTACGAGCTACTTCAGTTGTTTAGGATAATCCTGCAGCACTGTTTTGCTGCCAGAAATGTTTTGTGCACTGGGAAAGTTCACCTTATTTCCATCAGCATGAGGATACAAACGTACTGTTCCCGTAGGTTGTAAGTGTACAGTCTGCACAAACACAGATGACAAATACAACCCGTAAAAAAACAAACATCCTCACCTCGCCTGACTGTGTCCCCAGCAGCGATACAATGACCTGGGCGTTGTGGTCCCATATCATCCTCCAGAAGTCCTTTATGGTGCCAGGCAAAGGATTCTGGGTAATGATGAACTCACTGCTCTGCCTGTAACCCTGCAGGAACACAACCATGGATTAGTATCTGTTCTGTTTTTATTCTTCATAGTGACTGGGCTGACACACTGCACTCCTATCTTGGCTAAACACATCCTGGATCTGTCTCTGTCACTAAACTGACTCTGGAGAAGATAATGAATTTGTTCTTACTGTGATGTACGATGCGTTAATGTAGTCAGACGTTTCCTGCTCCGTCGTCGACAGGCGCACTCGCGATCTTTCAACTGCAGAGACAGAACAAAGATTTCAGAGTCATGCAGCACTGTCTTCTCTTAGCTTGAACTAATTTGAGAAAACTGCTGAAGAGACGAATCAAACATCTTTTTCCTTTGAACAGCTCCTGAGCCGACGAACATGTCGGACTCACCAGGTATCATAGAGCAGTTTCTGTTCTTGCTGCGGTTGCAGTCCTGCAGAGCTGTTGAGTAGTCGGACTGCTTCACTCCGGAGTGACAAACCAGCTGTGGAAAAACATGAAACATCTGTTAGTGATTGAATGATTCTGTCGAGCTGCGAAGATGTTTTTTTTACAAAGCATCAGTTCAGTGTGAGCTGTAACAATCCTGCACTAGGCAGTTTTTATTTGGCACTGTAGCAAAGTGCTTCTTCATGAGGGAGTGTCCGGTCTCTAAACTAAATTAGTATGGTCAGGACCTGCTCTCACTGTGAAGCAATCTGAAACCTCACTCCTAGATGCCAATAAATCCTACACACTGAACCTTTACTTTAGATTTTATTTTCATCTTATATTGTGACGATTTTGAGGCTGTGTGTTTCTATGAACCTATAAGTTCATGTCTCACTTTCAATGTTTCCCTGACCTCACATGGACTACTTTCTGTTTGCACAGAAAACACTGAAGCCAACACGGCAAATGAGCAAATTGTGTATAAAAAATGTCGTTATACAATTAAAAGTGTATTTTTAATTTACTTTATATTTGTATTTTTTGTTGTTGTCTTGTCTTGTTGCTTTAACTTTATCTTAACTTCTCCTTAATCTGGTCTTACTTATTTTTGGCTTCTTTTTTTACGTTGAAGGTGCCATTTAAGTAAAGGTATTATTATTATTAGATATATATTCCATTGCACATATCACACAGAGAGTCATTCTGGTATTATACAGTATAATTATAATACAGACTCTCCAACTAGCTGGCAGATATTTCGGAGCCGATAAACGTGAGCAGAAGTTCAGCGAACACAGTAAACAGTTTGACGAGCTGCTCACCTTGAACTGTTTGTCCAGGCGCGTCCTCCCAGCAGGCCCCGGGATCAGCAGCTCGTCCACGTACCTGTGCAGGTTAGCCGCCACCACCTCTGTCTCTCCGGACAAGATGGCTTCCACCAAGGCATCGTGGATAAAAACATACTGTTCCTGCAGAGAGGAGTTGAAGTTGAAGGAGTTGCATGTCAGATAAACACTGAAAAAAAAGTGGCACAAGATTTCTTTGCCTCCAGGTTTAAACTGGACTTGTTTTTAAAATGAAATTATCATATTTTGTGTATTCTGCTGCTTTTTATGTTGAATCTTCTTGAAAAAATGTCATGGCAATCTATCAAATAATTATTGAGAGACATTAGTCTGGATTAAAGTGACGGACCAACGGCGTCATGAATAAAATAAATGATTATAATTCACCACGTAATGCCCAAGTTTATACTTGTTGTGTTTTTGACCTGCAAATGCCAACAGGGTTCAAACTACAGCCTGTTGAAATGTAACATGACGTCTGAACAACACACTGATGTGTGTGGACAGACAGAAAGTTGACCTCTGACCTCTGTCTGAACCAGGTAGTTCCTCTGTGTGCGGATGTGTTTGAGGAAGCCTGTGATGTTGACGGTGCTTTCGTCTCTTATCTGCTTCAGCATGCTGTCCAGGACGATGTACGTGCCCGTCCGGCCCACGCCGGCGCTGCACAGCAACGACAAAGAAAAAGAAAAATGGGATGAATCCAGTATTTACGGACCTGAGGACAGAAAATGAAAACTTTGATCAGATCTTACCTGCAGTGCACCACCACAGGCTCCTTATCATCCTTCTTGGCTTTAGACGACTTGCGGACTAAGCTGAGCAGCGGCAGAGCGAACTCTGGGACGCCCATGTCGGGCCACTGGGTGTAATGGTACTGCATCACCGTCCGCTCGTTGCTCCGCCCCTTCTGGGAGCCCTGAGGATGGTGGACAAAACAGGAAGTGATTAAAGGAAAACCTGTAGTTGTGTCATAAACAGCAAAAGTGCTGCTCCAGATAACAAGAGATTACAATCTGTAATTTCAAGAATTAATCTGAGCTCTAAAATCTTTGATTTTTATCGAAAGAACAAAAAGGTAAATAAACATAAATAATAACAGCTCAGATAACTACACAACACAAACACAACGATTCAAATGTGCGTGCTACATCGTTTCAGTGATAGAGTCCATAGCAACCAGCATAGCAACAACAGAAAATGTTGCATTTTGACTATTTTCCCACCAAATAAATCTTTGTAATAACAAAGATCATACACGTTCACTGAACCAAGACTCTGAAAATAAAACAGAAGAATTTCTACTTTCACTGGTCAGTTTGTTTGGACCTGAATGTGCATCAATGATCATATTTCTGACAGCACTTGAACGCCGGTACTACAGTCACTCTGTGATCTGATTGGCTGTTGGTCTGACCTTTTTGGCGTGGGTGTTCCTGACGGTGAAGGTCCTCTGGGTGTAGTAGGCGAGCGCTCTGCAGCTCTTCACCGTCACCAGGTAGCTGCCGTACTCCTCCTGCACCTCCGCCGGCCAGTACTGATCACACTTCCTCTGAGGAGACAGACGACGCATCAAATGTGATGAAATAAAAACGATTAAGATGAAGTCTCTGTTTTTTATTTTCAGGTTTAAGAAGGCAAACTGTCTGCGAGCATTAAAATGCTTTTAACTTTGTCCATCAGTTTACAGACCTTCTGTTTATCGAATGATATTTTTGATTTACAGGATTTAGTGTGTTTTTTCAAAGGAATAAAAGATAATTAAATCTGAAGCTTCTTAAATTTTAGACTGGAAAATATTCTTAATTTAGCATTACGAGAAAAAAACGTGAACAATAATCAGCTTGAGTCAAGTTGATTAAGGAGTGTCTCTCAATATTAGTCTCAGATAATATATGAATTACAATAAACGTTCTGATCTTTGTTTGAGATCTGGTCACTCACTCTTCCTTTCTCCACCAGGTTGGTGATCATGACGATGACGCAGACATTTTGCTCCCAGATCATCCTCCAGAAGTCCTCGGTGCTCGACCTCAGAGGACCCTGAGCGGCGATGTACGACCGCGCCGTCTTGAAACCCTGTGGAAACACGCAGCAGCATCGGCTTTAAAAACTCCTTAAAGACCTGATTAAATCTCGAGAACACAGAATACAGAAACCCCCCTTATATTTCCATTGCAGCCTTCTGACAGTAAAGTGTTGTTTTATTATTATTATTTTATTATTACAGACGAGACTACAGCCGCCGCTGTTTTCAACATAAACAGAGCTGCATTCAGAGTTTATGATGGTTCAACGTTTCCATCTACAGAGATGTAAACAATACTGGAGCTGATTTGCTGTCTGAGTCAGTTTTGCAGGTATTTTGTAAAAAAACAAATTCACTTCCACCCACTCAACCAAATACGGTCACTTCTGGCTCCAATAAAGATGGTGATGGCCGTAACACCTTCAAAACTCTAATCATCAAAAAACATTTCTGGAGCTTCACAGCAAAACAGTGTTGCAGCATTCTCCTAAACAACTGAAGCAGCTGGAGACAACTGAAAATAACATCAAATGGCTCCGTACAGCTCGTGCGGCGTTATGTAAGTCTTCAAATGCCCCGAGATTCAAACTGATTTTAAAAGCCGTTATTTGCACCCTTGGGCAGCCACTTCAGTCTTGGCGTGCACTTACACTTTTAGCTTAGCAGCTACAGGAAAGATATTCGGCTTAAAAAAGGGTGTAAATAATTTTTCAAATAATTTTGGGACCTCTGGCTTTTAGAGACTTAGAGCCTGTATGGAGGCATTATTACTGTGCTTTTTTTTTCAAGCGTTGAGGGAGGATTTTTGGTTGAACTGTTCCTGTCACACCAAAGTTAAGAACGGACTGATGCTCGCGTTCGACAGTCCTACCAACTGTGACACACCTTTGGACTGATCTACAGGTGTCAGATATGCAGCGATGCACCAGTAAAGGCAGAAAAGATGAATACTGCTAACTAGAAAACAATTCTGGATTTAAAATGCTTAATATTTGGGGTTTGCAAATGTTTCATGAGGGAGAAAATACATTCAACGAATTTGTTCGAGCTCAAGGATTCACACAATTCATTTTTGTGAGAGGCGCCGAATGTAAATATAACTTTTGTTAACAGAAAACTCCACAGGGCACCTTTAAGGCCAGCGCAGGAAAGAAAGTCACATGTTCTCAGCAGAGGGCAGCATTCAATCACTCACTTTAATAGTTTAATAACCTTCACATGACTGACAGTGTGAAGCTGCCTTCACTCTGTGAGACGCAGACAAAAGTGTTCGCTCGAGAGATCCTCAACGTGCTTTTACCAAATCTGTAACCTGTACGCCGGCTCTCCAGAGAGGCCATGACTGTCGCAGGGTTTTTTTGTGTCATCTCTGCCTTTCACAAAACAACAAGATACTGGAAATGAGATTTTAATGGTGCAGTGATAAGCATAATGGAGAGCCACACAGGTTCCCTCTAACAACAGCATGTCTAATGAATAGGTTTAGAATTATGCAGGGAGGCGTTCTGACTTTGGTTTGGGAAGACAGAGAGAAAAGTGAAGTGGCTCTAAATTTTTGCTGCACGTTCGACTGATTCAATATGCAGAAAGAAGGCTGGGGGTGAGGGCGAAGGCCTCAGTTTGTATAGAGCTTGTAAATGAAAGTGAAAAGCAGGTTGGAACAGGGTTCTTACATCCACGTAGTTCGCATTGATGTAGTCCCTCATTTTCCCGTCTTTGTCAGCCTGCGGCGAGAGTCGCACCCGGCTGTGGTCATCTGAGATTTAAAGACAAAAAAAGAGCAACATGTGATCAGATCGGTATGGAGGGCACTTCGGTTTCTTTTTAAGTCTCGTATAGGTTATAGAGTCATTCTGTATTTTTCTTAATGCCAACAAATCCCATGTAAAGACAAGAACAAGGTGTCAGTCCGTCTCTCAGTGCCGCCTGACTTTAAAAACAAAGAACAAATATAAAGTTTAATTTTTAAAACAGCTGCTCAGCTGAGGAAACTGTATTTGTTGGGGACTATGGATTAATCCACAGGACGGTGTGTGGCATCGAGTCAAGATAAACTACAGGCTCACTGATGTGTTTTTAATAGTGTGTGGACAATAATGGAGCAGAGGAAGAAGATATATCAGGCTGTGATACACACTCCAGACTTGTTGGTCGACACATTCAGTGTAGACAATGAGAACAGAACTGAATATCAACAGACTTGTAATTAAAATGCTGGAAAATCTCTTCCACAACACTGATATTTGCCATTCATGCTGTGATATTCTGTTTTTTAATCTGTTTTAAAGAAGATAAGAGTCTTTTACTGTAATTGTTATGTGCTAAGCTAGGCTAAACACCATTAAAGTTCCCATTAAATGGCTACTGGAGTGCTATTTGCTTTGGCCTAGTTATGTGTCTCCTATAAAACAGGTAGCTAGGGAGGGACTTGTTGCAGATATTTGATTGGCGTTTACAGTAGCCAATAGCGATGAATGTACGCAACGCGACTGGCCATTAGCACAAGTGTTTCACCGCTGACTCGATCTCGGCTAACCGATCAAACTTGCAAACAGCAGCTACATTTAGCAGCAGTTGGTGCTTACTTTAGTTACAGAGCTGCCAGATCCGTCCGTCACAAAACTTTAACTTGACTTGAGATGCTTTTGTTTTCCTACTTTATATTTCTGCTTCATGACATTTTGAAGCCAAGTATTGTACTTTTTACTCCAGTACATTAATTTGATAACTTTAGTTACTAGTTACTTTTCAGGGTCAGATAACAAAAAAAAAATGCTGATTCAGATAATCATAAAAAAAGAGGCATATCATCTGTTGATCCATAAAATAAAACATATAAATACATACAAACACATGCATCATTTACTTTTACTTCTACTTTTGTGTACATTTAATATCAGATACTTTAAGACTCTGACTCGAGCACTGTTTGTATGGGCGACTTTACATATTTTAACACGATATCTTTACTTTCTTACTTCAAGTCAGACTTTTGGCTGCTTTTTACAACACTGGTAGTAAAGTAAAGCTGTCTTTCCAGAGTTGCAGTAGAGCAGCTGGAGGACATTGAAGGGAAAACCAGAATATAGTTTCTCCATAAAATATGATCCAGTTTCACCCAAATCAGTGAATGAAGTGTTTTGTACAGTAATCTGTGCACGGCTCTGCTCTGGCAGCGTGTTTCTTTTCATACTGCCACAGCAGCGTCGTACAAGTGTACTGAAGTGTACTCACAGGCCAGGATGTTGCTGTATCTGTTTTTAGTCTTGTTGTCAGGATGGTTTGAGCTGTCGGTCGTCATCCCCATGTCCACCGTGCACGCCTGAACCTCCTGCACACACACACACAACATAAAGCTTAAATCCCTCGAGGACGAGAGGTGAGAAGTAACTACGTACTTCTGTACAGTTACTGGAGACGTTCTAGCTACTGTAACTGCTTCATTTGTAGATTTAGAGTTTCTTTTCCAACCAAGATAAAATATTACTCATAGAATATTACTTGTCAGTAGAGCTGGGAGTCATTTGAAAGTTTTAGTACATAGTAATTCATTTTTTCAATGTGATATTCAAGTTTCAGTATGAGTAACAAAATACTTTTTCTGATATACTTTTAGGAGTAAATGTTTTTCTGCAGAACTCTTTTTGGAAACAGCCGACAAGAACTAAACAGACAAACTAACCTGCATAAAAATGAAGTCTAAAAATGGCAAAATTAGGATTTAAATCAGGAACTATCTGATCGAGGAATAAGTCAATAAGATTATGATATGATAATAAATTACCTTTAGAGATTAAATAAGGCTTTTAGAGAATTTACTCGACCGACCATTATTCAAAATAATTCATAGGCAGTTATAGTGTTTTTATCTGTTGGTAGAAAATGGTTTCCTTTGAATGTCCAGTGTGGTTATCTGCATGGATATTTTGAATTTTTACATTTCTACTGAAACAGTATGTAACAGTATGTAATGTTTGCCAGCAGGGGTCTCTAAATCAAAACAATGAAAACAACAGACGCAGTATGACGATGTTGTGAAGTAGCCTGGGATCATCAGAGTTGTTGTCTTCATTGTTAAACAGAAACTTTGCTGATTTTCAACCAACTTTGTCTCGCTACAATTCTGGTATTTTATACACATGAACAAAATTAAACTTCTCCATTTGTCCTGCACTCGGAGCCCCCCTCTCTTTTGCTGCAAAAACATGTCATCCGGTAGATTTAGGACCGTTTTATTATCTACAGATTATTGTGCCATATTTTGTAAGCATGCATCCAAGGACATAAAGCCTCAGATCAAGTGAGGGTGTCTCACAAAACACTTATCAAACTGCTTAAACTATGCAGTGCCGATGAACTGTAAACTGAGATTCTGTTGCAATGCTTTCAGAAACATATTTTTCTGACTGTTTAGCTGCAGTAGAGAAGGATCCTGAACCGGAAGTGGCCACCATATTGTGTCTGTACTGTGAAAACAGAGGCTGAAAAGGCTTTTATCAAACTGTAAAACAAGGCAGCGTTGATCAAATCTGGACCACGATCCTGTTCATTGTCAATTTTGTCTCCTAAAATGTTTTCAGGAACATATTTTAGTGTTCTGTTTGGATGAAATATGATATTGTTTGTTAACAGCTGGCTGCTTTACTGTTTCCCGTTTCAAAACGGACGGTGAGCCAAAACCAAGCACCGCCCAACTCGCAGTACCTCACCCGTCAGCGGGGTGGTCGTTGGTCTGCTGCGGCGCAGTGCATTCTGGTCAGTCGAGGTAATGTATGAAGTTTTACTCATGTTGCAATAAATGATGTTTGTATGATAAAACATTTGTTATTTGAAAGTGCTGAATAAAGTTGGGAAAACAATGTTTGCAGACTTCCTTCCTCACTCTGAGGAAACTCAACTCATCGGTTGTTTCCCCTAAAGTTATAGCAACAGGCGACCACATGAAACGTGCCGTTACCCTGAACAAAATGACGGATTTCTACTTCTCTAAACTACTGTAGCCCAGAAATCATTTTAAAACAATGGAGGTTAATATTCTAAACTTTTTCTTGGAGCTCAGAAAAGTTGTTTTAATGCACCTGATGTCATCTAAGTGTTAAGTTTTTGGGACAAAGAAGCAAAGCCAGGAAGAGAAAAAACTTTTTTTTGGTCTTATGTGCGAGGTGAGCAACTTTGTTTGTAAAGAGTGGACGCCATTTTGGAGTCCAGTATCCATTTCGTTTAATACTTCGACAACGACTTCGTCCGTTGTCAAACAGCGATCATGCTTTGTAACATCCACAGTTCCACACGAACACTTTGCATAACGAGATGAGACACAAACACAGCTACGAGTGCAGCGGTGTCCATCAGTGAATAAAGACGTGAGGGGGAGAGCGTCTTACCTCATAACTCTCCTTCAGTGTCTAATGATGAGGGTGAGGAAGCAGCAGGCAGCAAGGACGTTTCCGTGACAACACAGTCAACCAAAGAGGTGCAAAAATACAAATTACAAGACAACACAGGAAACAACTCCAGACTAATTCATCTCACAACACAGCTCATGCTCCTGCAAACACAAAAGGAAAATCAACCCAAAGGAAAATGAGGTTCAGTTAAAGTTCAAATTCATCTTCAAAAGGATTCTCTGATTAATGGTCGGGCCGCGCCCTGCTGCATTCTGGGATTCTTTACATTTACACTTTTTCTTCACTACATTTCTGAGAATAATATTATACTTTCACTACATTTAACTGACAATTATCTTGTTCAACTTCACAAAACAGGGGAAATTGGTACGTTACAGTTGCTCCATCCACAAACTACTTCTGGCTCTTCATCATAGTTGTTTTTTTTTTTTAATATTTACTTACTACTTTCTGGCTCTCCAGTTAATTATAGTAGGGGTTGTTTTTTTTTGCACCACAGAACACCTCTGGAGATCTTTCCTATGAGTGACCATAAAACTGTACAACTCCTCTTCTTCTTTGCAGGAAGGAAAGCTGAAAACATTAACCCTTCATGCATGGGGTCCACAACAGGAAACAGATATTTGGAAGTAATTAACCATTTAAGTCCCCAATATTCAGGTTTGAGGACCGGTTGATTATCATCTTTGTATCTCTTTTCCATATTAATATATGGCATCATAAATTCAAAATGGCGGAGGGACGATGAGATGTACTAAGTACCTCTGGAATAACAGTTAAATACTCTTATTCTCAGAAAACCTCCAGTGTCCTCTCCAGGGGAGGATATCTTCTGCCCGTTTAGATTTCACCTGACTTTACATGTTTTATTTAAAGCTACTATAAAGACTCTTTAACTGGTTATGAAACACACTCAATTTAGTACTGATGCTTCTATATGAACTATATATGCAAATCAGACGATCAGCGAGAAGATGAACTATTTCTACTTATTGTTTCTTCACACCTGCCATCCGGTCTGCGTGCAACCTGGAAGAGCCTGTTTACATTTTCCTCGGCAAAGTTACAGTAAGTAGTACGTTCGCCAGTTAAAAAGAAGCACGAGGGGATCTTTCTTTGGAGATTTTTATCTTTTACATTTTTATTTTTTTGGTTTTGACGGTGGAAACACTGCTTTTGTTCACAGCGGCCTCCAAAAATCAACAAAATATCAAAGTTCCCTGTAGTACCTTAGAATCATGATATCATTGTCAATTCAATAGTGTAATTAAACGGCAATATTAAACAGCCTATCAATTATTTTATCTAAATACAGGCCCACTGTTTAAAATATAGGTTTGGTGCATTAAATAATATGAAAATCCGAGTGAAAGTATTTCTAACATCACTTGTTTAGTTTAAAAAAAACTTGTTTTTAACTGGTTTTCTGAAGATGAAAGGATTTAACAGTTTTTCCTGAATCACCTATTTATACCACTGATGCACAGTGTGTCCACCACGGCACAGATATTTAATAGTAAATAAATAACATCTAACATCTTCTAAACTAGATGAATTTCCAGTTTTGAGAATAAAAACTAACTTTGAAAAAGATGATTGAATGAATCATGCATGAAGAGGTTAACATCAATATAATGTGCAATGTTCCTTTTCCACTTCTCAATATCACTTAGGATTCTACTTTTACAATATCGGGTGCAATATTTCTACTATTTCTACTTGTATTATTTCTCAGTATCATTGTGTATAGCACCTTTGCTGTTTGAGTTTAATTGTAGCTTATTTATTTTATTAAATGTATCTAATTTCAAGGCACTGACAACATTCACTCCTTTAAAAATGTTTTTATTACTGCTCGAATGTGTTTTCCTTTTTTATTCTTATGCTTCTGTATTTTTGAGAATATTTATGGATATGAATATGAATATTTGTAGCTTCAGAATCCACCTGGACAAGGTTTTATGTCTTTCTTGATGATGTCTCACTATCGTAATGCTACCCCTTCGTGTTTCAGTTCGTTTGCAGCCTCCGTTGTCTTTGTGTTGATTTTTCCTTCAGTGGCACTTTGACAACAAAACAAAGTGGAGCTTCGATTCATTAAGTGACTTCTGCTGCTAGTCGACAGGTAAAAGACACCTGAAACGCTGCTCGCGTGAATGAATGAGTGAAGGCTCCTCACAAAAAGACGAACCAGGACTGCAACATTCACCCTCCGACTATTATTTTACTGTAAGTTATAATTAGTATTACTGTTGTTATTATTCACAGTGAGTCTGTCTGAATTATGATCAGAGACTCTTAAATAATCACATAATGTTGCAGTCAACATCATCACAGCTCATCATGCAGCATGCAGACAACAACGTGATCAGACACGACCCTAACAAACACACACAAACACACACAAACACACACACACCACAGGTGAGATTTTGACAGATATCATTTGTAAAAATATTCAGTATTTTAGGTCTGGCTGTCTTTGTACCTCAAACTCTCGTTGGAAGCCGCCAGTGTCGTGAAGCTCGGCTACGTGTTTGACAAACTCCTTCACTGGAAAAGCTGTTTCTTTGTCTGCAAGTAAAAAGGAAATAACAATGAAGAGACGAGAAGAAGAAGAAGAAGAAGAAGAAGAAGCAAAAGAAGCAGCAGTATGAGAAGAGATACTCTGGTCAAATGTGTGTACTTGTGTCTCTGAATATTGATGGGTGTGATCCTCTGTGTCTGCTCTAAGAGCATTTTTTAAATCAAACACTTTTTTTGTAGAGTGAGGAAATATTTTTAAAGATGAGGTGAAATTTTCAAAGTAAAGACATTTTCAGAAATAGAGGATATTTCTATTTAAATGGACGAAAGGAAAAAGGACATTTTTAGAGAAAAGAGCATATTCTGGAATGTGAGGACATATTGAGAAGACGAGGCGGTATTTAGAAAGTAAAGACGTTTTCAGACATTTGAGATATTTTAGAAATTATGGAACATTTTTCAAATGCTATTACTTACACATACAAGCTGGAATGTTTCTGACCTTTTTAGGTCAGACATGTTGTATACCCCTCACCTCTTCAAAGAAGTGTTCAAGTGTTTAGTCTTACAGTTTTTACTTTAAGGTTAATATTAGAGAAAGTATTACTCCTTTTCTTTCCCCATCAGAAGATTTTTTTGTGAATTTTTGTGATTTTGGGCTTAAAGGGGGATAGGATTAAAAATCCTACTAGCTTGAGCTGATAATAATATTATATTTATGGGTCCTCACATTTAAGCATATATTGTCTTCGGAGGTCTGCACAGCAGCTCCTCTGCAGCCATAACTCCCCTCTCTCATGTTTCCTTGTCTCTTTGAAGAACCCAAATTCCAGCTTTATCCTAACCGACAAATCTATGGTCAAAAGTGCATATTTGAATCCCACCACTTCCACCATCACAGTGTCAAAACTTTTCTGCAGATTAGTCTCACATTTGTATATAAAAATCCATATAACATCACCAAAATATGCTCATAAATGTAGCCAGCTGCAGCTCCTCCTCAGTGAAGTCTCAAATCAATTTCTCCACATCTAAACTTCAACAAGTTCTGCAGCAACATTTGCAGCTTTCATTACCTTTAGCTGTTATTGATTTCTGTCTGTGTAGATGTGAATAACACAGAACAATAATAATCACCGCCCACCTCCTTCGTCTGCCCTTCAACCCAATCATATATCATATAATCTGGGGAGGGGGGGTGAAGTGGAGACTTGAGCCAGAAGCCTGAATCTCCTTGAAGACGATTCCAATCTTAATCTTACATTGTGTCGAGTGTTTGCATGCGTGCGTGTGTGTGTGTGTGTGTGTGTGTGTGTGTGTGTGTGTGTGTGTGTGTGTGTGTGTGTGTGTGTGTGTGTGTGTTACCAGATATTAATTCAGCGGTGGACGGTGCAGGGATGACTCTGGGTGATGAGCTGTCGTCGATGTAGAAGTGAGCCGTCTGAAAACAGGTTCTGAGGACAAAACAGAGAGAGAGAAACATCAGAATATATTTTCATTGAAAAATAATCTCTGAACATAAAAAGATCTGTTTGTAATTCAATAAAAAACATTAAAAAATGTGTACAGAAATTAGGAACGGTCGATATTTTCAGGCTTCATCACGATCAACAATGTCTCAATATTCTGAAATGTCCTCACAAGAACTTCATAGATGCTACAAATGGACAACAAATTATATATATACTGTCTAAGTGGGTAAAGACAAGCATTAAAACGAGTACAGTCTGTTAAATTCAGAAAATTACATGACTTGACTGTGATGCAGCATTTAAAACCAGGAAAAGACAACACTTATGTGATATCACGAAGTAAAAATATCCAATATCTGCCACAATGACCATATATATCATATATATTGGCCAGTCCAAGGAGAAATAAATGGAAATAAATTATCTATATTTTGGGAAAACACTACTTAGTGTTTTAGATATACACCAACCATTATAAGCACATACTGAAAAACCAACAAATATGTTGGTAATTTAAAATATATTATGTAGAAAAGTCTGAAATCTTAAACAGAAAATACAAATTCTATTAAAAAGAGAGTTTTGTTTGGGTTAAAAGTAAAAAAATATGTATCTGCTTCAGCCTGGACTGAGTCACAGACTGCAGAATTCACTGAAAGGCAGAAGATGCTTTTGTTTTCATGTGACTCTGCGTTTGGCCCAGATTTGGGAGAATACACGGTAATCTTCCCAAGAACACAGGAAAAAAGATGTTCTGTTAATCCTTGACAAGTTTTTAAACGGATGAGATGAACCTGCGTTGTCTCGGCCAGAAATGGGCATCAGGGATTATCACCGACAGAAAAAAAAAAAAAAAACAGTAAAAGGGTTGAGCCCAGAGATTATAGACGACGTGTTTTGGAGGAAACTGTTATTCTCTCAGTGAGTCTGAGGAGTGTTTATTTGATGACTTTGATTCGTTCACCATTGACTTCCTGCATCGTAAACATGTTACTTTCCATCAAATTTCACTACGTTTCATTTTTACTGTTCCATCAAATATAAGAAAAATTTCTGTTTTCATTCATGTAAAGAGCAACTGAACTGGTTCAGAAGACGCAGATGAGTCAATAAAATGTAGAACATCTATATTATTTACTATTCTGGCACCTTCACAGCAATGCTTACTAATGTGCACTGTCCAGTTAAATAAACAAACAACAACATGAGTAAACAAATACATAAACCCTGTTGTTAACGGTGTTGCCAAGTTGCCAAAGACACTACCAGTTACCACATTACTGTTGTTTGGTGCTGTGTGGGACATTTCTCTTTACAAGATATTGTTATGTATCATTAGATGACTGCCTTGCGATGTATCGAATATCTCAGAATTGCTGTATTGTCATACCATCATTATCTTTGGCAATGTATCGTAAAATCGTACTGTATCGTGAATTACTTTGTGATTCCCACCCCAAGGTGTTTTAGGGCTTTTTGTCCAGTGAGAAAGGGGTTTTATAAAGTACAAAAAATAAGGTAAAAAAAAAAACCCTGCTCACCCGGTAACAAACGCAGCTGAGGTGCTTGAGCTGATCAAACTAGGACAGAAAAAAGCACCCGCACACTCAATCTGTGCAAAAATCTGTTAAAACTACAAACAACAGATCGCAGTCGCGCATATCCAAAAAACATTTAAGGCAGGTGTCACACACTGTAGGTCCCTTACATGCAATCTATTGACACATCCACAGGTAACTTTGAGAGACAGGTCATTTGTTTTTAGCTGTATATATATATTCTATCTCTAATGTCTGATGTGTCGCTGCCTGTTGACTTCGTTCAAACAATGCTTCAATTAATGTTTAAATTTCCTCATGGCAACACAAAGTCCGTCTTCTGACAGATGGTGTTTGATGTTTTGAGACGCGTCAGCCGAGATTATCGGTCAAAAGATGCAGTTCTGATTCTGCTGCTGTTCATTGGCCAACTTAGTGTTTTTTACTTGTTTATCTACTGAGACTGAAACTACTTAATCTGATTATTGATGTAGGATGTAAGAAGCTCATCTGAATCACTTCAAACTAAAATAGGAAAACAGCTGCTGCTCATTAACAAACACTCAGTCAGATATTTTCAACCTTTTTTTCCAGCAGTGAACACATTCACCATCTGTATCCGCTCGATGAAGTTTATTTTCAAAAAGTTCAAATGATCAGAAGTGACGTGCTGAAGTAGTTAAATCTAAACCCTGAACATCTGTCTTTTATTAAAGATTCTTTGTTTGACCTCCTTCATTGATCTTTTTCCTGAGTGAGAAGCATTTCTCTGAGACCACCATAGAAAAACTGATCAGACGCCTTTAGAAACGATTCAGCTACATGCTAATTTGCTGTTCATCTCTCAGCTTGTTGTAAACTTGTAAAGTCGACTGAAATCCCCTCAAACTGCTTGACCTCAAATGCACAGCAGCAGTGTCCAAATGAGCACCATGTTGTCAGGAGGGAGTGAAAAAGGACACGACACCAGCAGGATTAGTGCAGTTTGGCCTCCCGCCGCTCGCCCTACAAGACGCTGACACGATTCCTTCTGTCCGACATAATCAGGCGGATGTCCTTTTCTATCCCCCGACCCTCTCTGGACGCTCTCAGCTGAGTGGACGCTCGCAGCGCTGCAGCCAAGGTACATCCTTCACAGAGGACTAATCCCCCTGCTCCTCAGATTATTACCAGCTTAGTGGTGCTCAATCTTGGAGATACAACAACAAGCAGAGCGCAAAACAAGAATAATATGTTGAGTCTCCAGCCGTCCAGAAACAGCCTGTGAAAAATACGACTAAAAGTGTTTATTCTGAATTTGACAGCGTGTCCTTGATTGGATTTCCGAAGTTGCTTATTTCACGGTCTGAGTGGCCGGCAGGTTTTTTTTTTTTTACTGGATAGTCAAAGATGTTTTCAGAAACGGAGAAAAGAAACTTTTGGGTTTTTGCCCGACATACAATAATACAGAAAAAAACAACTTTTATATAAATAAATTAAAAAAAATCTCACACACACTTTTGTTTGCGCCGAATCCAATATTTCATACGTTTCAATGAAAAATGAAAAACAGCATCTCTCAAGGTCAAGAAACCAAAAAAATACTGCTGTCAAAAGCGAAGCTGCATTCAGTCCGCCAGCAGCCGCGTCAACAGCACAACACAGGAGGTATTGTTTATGAAGGGGCTGCTGGTGAGCGTGCACACACACACACACACACACACACACACATGCAAACACTCAACACAATGTAAGATCAAGATTGAGCTCGTGTTCAAGGAGATTCAGTCTTCTGGCTCAAGTCTCCACTTCCCCCCCCCCCCCAGATTATATGATATATGATGGGGTTGAAGGGCAGACGAAGGAGGTGGGCGGTAATTATTATTGTTCTGTGTTATTCACATCTGCACAGACAGAAATCAATAACAGCTAAAGGTAATGAAAGCTGCAAATGTTGCTGCAGAACGTGTTGAAGTTTAGACGTGGAGAAATTGATTTGAGACTTCACTGAGGAGGAGCTGCAGCTGGCTACATTTATGAGCATTTTTGGTGATGTTAGATGGATTTTTATATACAAATGTGAGACTAATCTGCAGAAAAGTTTTGACACTGTGATGGTGGAAGTGGTGGGATGCAAATACGCCCTTTTAAACATAAATTTGTCGGTTAGGATAAAGCTGGAATTTGGGTTCTTCGAAGAGACAAAGAAACACAGCGAGGGGGGTCATGGCTGTAGACCACACCTCCAAAAACAACATATCTTGTGGTGGTTGTTAGAGGGAGAAGATAAAATCAAACAAACAAACAAATCCCTCAAAAATCTGTACAAGTGTAAAGGAGAAATAATCCCAGTAAGGTGCTTGAACTACACCTGTACCCGTCTATCTACATGTACAGCGTGGAGAAAGTTACAGTGCATGTAGCATCTGTAGACATTTTGTTCACAGGTGAATCTGAGGCATCTTTCACCAGATATTGATCCCCCCCCCCTCTAAATGCAGCTTCAGATACACCAGCAGCACTGACCTCCAGTAGACGAGGATGCTGATGAGGACGATCAGGCCGAAGACGGTGAGGGTAGAGATGACAGCCAGGGGAACCACAGCCTTCCTCTCTCTTTCCCTAATCGAACCAACTCTCGACTCGTGGCTGCTGTTACTGGCATCTGAAGAGGACAGAAGAGGACAACATTAAAGCTGCTGCAGGGTGAGAAAGAAGTCATCTGTTGCATTCTGGAGGTTTACTATCAGCTTACTGTGCTTCTCAGAGGAGACAGTCAACTGACTAGTTTAACTCTCTCTGGATCAGAGACCTAGCGTGATTTCTGTATGACCTTACAGATTAATATTAGTCTTAAAAGAGCTTCCTATGAATAAATGCACCATGTTTAGACAAGTTTGCATGAGACGAGTTTAGAAAATGTTAAACATTCATAGTATCAGGCCACATTGCTAATACTTGACCCTGCTCATGGGTTTTTTTTTCCATCAAAAATGTAGATACATGTCCTCATTCAGCTTGACATGTGACAACCAAACACCAAAACGTATGCGACGCTACACGACGACCTAAGATGACTCAGGTTTAATTCAACCAATGAGCTTATTCCTGCCTCCAGAGCAGCTTGACCTCCTTGAACTGTCTGACGAACTAAAACTCCAACATTCTCAGATGTTTAATAACTCCTTCAGAAAGAAACATGAAACCTATTCACAGGCCAAACGCGATGTACCACGTTTTATATTCATCCACCTACGGCACAAACACTACACTAACCACATTCGAACCACCGGCCTAACTACTTGAAAGAGACGTAGAAACATACACAGGCTCATAATCAAAAGTCCATCACAGATCAAACGACAACACATTCATCAAACCGGAGTCAATCAAGCAGCAAGGCTTTGACTTGAATTATGGGAAAAGAAAACCTGATGGCTGAACCTGACCTTGCTGAGCCGCTGAATCCTTCCTTTATCATCTGACAAACAGTGACGAAAACACTCGTATGGATGAGGATTTCTAAAGCTGAAGGTCAGGGAACATTTCGATTCTTAGTTTAGGTTGGTTTATTCACACATGTGGTCAGAGTCGGATCTAACACAACCCAGAATATGCACAGAACAAAAGATCCCAATCATACTTTATTTATTTGTGACGTGTTCACTGATAAACAGCCCGAAGCACTACAAGAAAAACACCTTGATTACCTCCATAGACTATACTACTGCATATTTCTGTATCATGATGTATTGAGTATTATTTCTGGCGTACATGATCAGCCCAGTCACCAGGATAAAATGTTAGCAGTTCTGCAAACCACTGATGTGAGTCAAAGGCTATACACCATATTGAAATGTCTCTGAAACGTGCCAGATCACTTTCACATTACATGTTTATAACCTGACTTTAATGTCGGGAGGTGGCGTTAGAGGCGACAAGACTGCCAAGCCAGTGACCACAGTGTGAGTCTGTGTTTCAGCCTCTGTAAGTGGGAAACCACTGGATATTTAAGGAGACCTCGGTACAATTTCCTGCCATGTTTGTGGCGACAAAAATGTATATTTTTTTAAAAGGAACTCGGGCCGTCTTCAGCCGTGTTTGTGGCAACAAAACTGGGTGTTGTTAACGTGACCTCGGGACAAATTCCAGCTGCGTTTGTGGCCAACGCAACAAAAAATGTGTATTTTTTGACAGGAATTCAGCCATGTGTCTTTTGACCGAAACAGGTATATTAAGCCAAAACATGATGGTTTCCTAACCGAGGGGTTTTTGTTGCTAAATCTAACCAGAGTATAAGCACAGCGTTGTGACGATGCACACAACACCACTGAGGAGTATGTCACCAAGGAAAAAATGTTCAAATCTTACACACAGATCGTAGTTGATTCTTGAAACAGGAGGATTGATGATCTGTCAAACCAGTCAATGATCTCAAGTAGATTCTAGAAATGTCTCAAAAGGAATTTGACGATTTTAAAATCTCATGTAAAGCTTGGTCCAAGAACTGTAGTAAAACCAGGACGGATTTGTATTTAATTTGCAAAAGCTTATCTGGAGGGCCAGTAAATACTGTAATAATATTACAGATGAAAGAAAAGGTGTCAGAAAAAGTGAGAAACTATTCAGTGAAAACTACAACTGGATCATTTGAGGTGGATTAGGTTCATAAGTCAGGAGAGCCAAATGCCCGACCCACCGTGGTCAGTTTTCTGCGGTTGAAGGACGAACTTACTATTCTGGATAAAGCTGAAAACTTAAATGAGGCATTCCCTAAACTGTCTGGCAAAGAAGGCAGGACGAGAGAGAGAGAGGTGAAACTGAACCAGCTACCCAAAACCCGCCACAACAAAGGAAGGCCAACACTCAGAGTTTGTCCCATTAGCCTCCGGTAAACGGCATTCACACAGCACTTTGATTACTTAACCACTTCAAATAAGCTCACTGGGTTTTCTCCCTCTCTCTACACTGTATTGTCATCTTTGTGTATTTGTACAAGCAAATGTTAAGGTTGTGACTGCTGATAAGCCTTTAGGACCTTTGTAGCTCATCCCAAACACATATGAAATGGATTAAGCCTTGAATACTACCAAATCAGAAAAGTATATTAAAGAAGTATACAGAGGATCTAAAAGTTGCTACGGAATGATCATGACAATGAAAAATACAAAACATTAAATGTGATTATTCGAGGTCAGCACACAAAAACCACCTATCAATAGATAAACCTTGACTGGGAGGCTGTTTGTCAGAACTTACCTCTTCGGCACAATCTGACTCAGTTCAGCCGTGAATGGCTGGTTCTGCCCTGTTGACTAGTTCATTGAGAGCCTGTTGTGCGCTTTCTACTCTGTGCACCCTCAGAGGAAAACCCATTCATTCAATCACCCAACCAACAGATCTTTGTCTGCCTTTGTCAAAAACTCTGCACACGCTGGTGATGATAATGGGCGAGGAAAAGAAAAAAGGCCGGGACAGAAGATGGAAAAGGTTATTCGTTTTTCGGTGTAAAGACTGAAGACACAAAGTGACTCAAAGAAGATCTGATGAGAATTAGGGACACAAAAAAAAATTCCCACTGAAAAGATTTTAAAATCAAATGATGAAGTTATGAAATTAAGGATGAAGATGGATTTCTGTTAGTGCACATCTGGCTGTCAGGAAGTCACAGGCGCAGATGTGGAAATACACCGAGCGGGTAGGATCGTACTTTAAAGAACCACATCAGTGTTTTGGGCCAAAATAATACCGTCAGCTCGTGGACGGATTTCTGACCTTTCAAGCAGCCGTTGGTTTCTGTTTGTTTCTGAAAGAAGTCTCGTCAATTTTATTCGTATAACCCAAAACCACATATCAGAAAATATAAAACATATGCCTGCCTTTATCCGTATAACATTGATTCAGATAAATGTAAGACTTCAAGAGACTTGAAACTTGCTGCAGGTAGATTACTGCCATCACTCCCTTTACTTTCCATTTGTTTAAGTTCATTCCCTGTCATGTTGTAATGCTGCACACAATTTAAAAAATACTCTGCTTATTGAGCTCCAGTGACGAAGCAGGCATTCACGAGCTCTGTCGCTGGAAAATCAAAACTTTAACACCAAAAATAACAGAAATATATAAAATAAGAAAAATCTTACTACTTCTTGAATGTAAATTAAATGTCCTTGAATACAATAACTCAAAGAGCTTTCAATCAAAGTATTACAATGTAAGTTACTACACAAAACTGCAGCAAGATTTGAGTCTCTGGAAGTAGATTTTTATAGAATTGTAGGTCTACAAACTGATGGGATGATTTATCGTAAAGGATGCATGACTTGTTGTTAATGAGGCACAATTTAAAACCCTAATTAGACTTATAAGCTACATAAATTGTTCTATTTAATGAGGATTGAGGACTGAAGTATGTTTTGAGACTGTGTACAGTGCAGTGTAGTCACAGACAGACGGCTATAGGGTGTGATGGTGTTTGAACCAGCTGAAGCTTTGAAGAGCTTTGCTGCGCTCTGGTGGCCGTTACAGGAAACATCTGGGAGGAGAAGACCTCTATGTTTAACATTAAAATGAGGATGTGGGACATGATTCTATGTACGATAGTCTGAAAAGGATTTCAGCACTGAGTAAGGCACTGTGGATCGCTGTCAGGATCATTGCTCACTTCTGTTTTACGATCTCCTTATATCTGTACTTTTGTAAAATCAGTCTGTATACATTATATCTTTTTTTTGTTTGTTCCGGGTCACCACGGTGGAGAGGAGGTCGTGTGGCTCGGGCACCACTCGGATCAACATTCCTCATTAAATAAGGAAGTCTATGCTGAATTATTAGCTAAAGATTAATGGAGCGTGGGTGAGATTAGATTAGTTCACACTTTTTCCTACTCATTTTCAAACATATAATGAGAATTGACTGTTTTCTTATGCACTATTCTTTTGTTGTTTTTTTTTTGTTTATGGTCTTTAAACTGTAATTCTGTGGTTCTGTTCTGTACACCAAGTCGGTTTGCACACCAGTGGACGTGCACTAGGAAAAAGCTTTCTCATCTGAACAGATTATTTATAGTACAATGTATATTAGATTTATAGATTCTTATGATGTGCACTCTCTTATTTAACATTCAAATAACATTTTTCAAAATGATATTGTTTAAAATACTTATATACACTACTAGTGGCTGTACTGTTGGTAAATAAAGCACACAGGGATAAATTCCAGGTGCAAAATTCCAGGACAAAGTAAATGTCACCATTTCTTCTTTGTTTGTGGAGATGTCACTTTCAACTAATGGACCATAAATCTGCTGAAAAGTTTTGCTGTCACATGTTTGCATAGGACAGCGATGTGATTTCACATCATGAAATCAGCAACCAGAACACAAACAACTAAATCTGAACACCTCTACCTCTACCTCAACGAAAAATAATAAATGAATGAATTAAATTACAACTCGACAGATAGATCTTGGTCCATCAGATATATATCGGTATTGGCGTATTTGTTGTTTTTGGTTTTAAAATGTATTGTTTCAGTTCACTGATGTCATTCTAAACAATAAAGGTTATTAAACTGTTAAATATCCTGCCTCCATTACATATTTTTTGGTGGTGACTATTACTTGTTATTACCACTGGAGAGGCATCTTTTTTTTTTACTTTTGGATTATAATGTATTAATTCAGCTCAGATTGTCCAGGGTGTCTCTACCAGACTCTCATAACACATGCTGGCTTTGGTTCCAGCCCTTCACAACAACCCTAAAGAGAATAAGTGGTTGAGAACGTGGGTGAGTGACCGATATTAAAAATGTAAGTTTCAAATGATGATGAAGTGATGGCGCGTTTATCGAAGTTACTGGATCCTGTTGGGTGACGTTTTACCTTGCATGCATGAATGTTCCCGTATAAAAATGAAAAAAAATGAAATGTAGTTTTGTTGTTGAGAGATGGTGGATTAGTCATCGTTATGGTGTCCAGAACTCTTCCCGATCCCTTGGCATTTTGCAGGTGTAATATAGATTTTTTGCCCCCTCGGACGGCTTTTTTACCTGCGACTGGTTCCTCTTCCTCCGACTCTCTTTCTGTGCGCTCGGGGATACTGAAGTCAGAGGACGTCTCGTTGTCGTACAGGCCTTCACCTTGCCCTGAGCCGCTCTCCTCCTCCCCGCCCAGCGACAAGGGTGAAGCCGAAGTTACCGCAGGAAAGGTCGGCGTCGCTGTGTCTCCTACCTCCGAGGTGACGGCACTACCACTCTCGCTTTCAAAATAGAATGCCGAGGAGTGTTCGTCCACATCATCGGGGGTTTGGCCGGACTCAGAGGTCGTAGACGGGGGGCTGGTGTTAGTGATTTTGGTTGAATAAGGGAACGCACTCTCTCCAGAGGCCGAGGTTTGAACCCTGTCCCACTCCTGATCTACGCCTTCCTGGGAGTCAGGGAACAGGGCCGAGCCAGAGGCACTGCTGCTAGTGTCTAATGCCTGTCTCTCTGGGGTGGGGGTGAAGGGGGAGGCTGAGGGTGAGGAAGGGAGGGCAGAGGTTTGTAGGGCGGAGTTCCCGTCTGATGCCGAGAACCAGGGATCCCTGACGCCAGACGCTGTGGCTGCAACAGAAATGGGCAGGTCACTATAGGTGACTTGGAGAAGGTGGGAGTGTGAAGAGGATGATGAGGGAGAAATAGCGCTATGGTCTAAAGACAGACCATCAGAACCCACTACAGACAGAGAGCGCAGAGGGCTGTCAATACCAACACCAGAGACTGAAGGGAAGCCAACGCTAGAATACAGCTCTAAGCTAGCAGAGTCCCAGGCTGAGGACGGCAGGGGTACATGAGGAGAGGCATGCAACCAGGACGAGGACGCAGACGGCTCCAGAGAACAGCCGCACATGGGGTCCACGTCACTAGCTAACGGAAACCCATCACCGCTGACCTCGGGGAGAAAAGATTCTAATCTGCTCCCCGTGGCATACCTCGAGTCCTCAAACCCACCTGAGAAAGACCGGGATAAGCCCGGAGTTGTGCCGGAAAGGGTGAAGTCACTAGAGAGGAGAACTGAAGGCTGGAGGGTGGGGCTGAGAGACAGAGAGACTGTTGAAAATGACGGATCCCAGGAAGATTCGGACGGCTCGGCGGCGACTGTGGTGCCAGACGGATCCGGCACCGTTTGGAGAGGAGGGGTATCGCTAAATAGTGAGGGGTCACCCGAGGAGACCGATGAAGACGAAGACCCAGACAACAAATCACCATCGCTATCATTATCATTGAACCCGACACCGGGGGAGACAGGGCTAGTCTCCCAACCAGACAGAGGGAGTGAGGGGTGAGGGGGGTGAGGCAGAGTGGAGGCAGGGAGCGTGAGGGTTGAAGAAGAAGCTGGGTCTTTGCTAGACAGCGGTGCGGTAGCGGCATGCTGGGCGTCTGATGCGGAGGCAGACAACACAGGCCAAGACGAGGAGGGAGGGTCATGCAGGCAGGTGGAGGGGGCGGCGCCGGGGTCCGCAGTGTCACACAGAGGGGAGGAGGCGAAGGAGGAGGAGGAGGAAGAGGAGGGGAGGACAAAGGGGCGCTCACCGTTGGACAGCGGCTGTGTGGTCTGCAAGAGAACACCACTAAACCGAACAGAGGCCGTGGTAGATGAAAAATTGGGCATGCTGGGCCTTGTGGGCCTACGTGGAGCAGCTGCACTTGATGATGAAGGTGTGGAGGTCGAACTTTCAGCCTGGATCCCTGGAAGACCTCCGGCGGACACACCTCCATCAGTAGTGGTGTCTTCATTCATGGGGCGCGCCAGGCCTCGGTCTGTCTCGGCCCGGACGAAGGACGATGATGTTGTTGTGCTACTCATGTCGCTGGCACGAGATCTCGATGTGGTTGTGGTGGTGCTGAATGAAGAAATGCTTTTACCACCTTTTGTCTTTGTACTGGTGAATGTAGCAGTGGTCGTACTGACACCACCGTTAGTTTTTTCAGAGGATTCCTTTGGACCGATGCCTCTGAGAACACCATCTGGCTGTGGAGTGGAGTGTAAAGGAGTGGTGGTGGTGGTGGAAGTGAAGGCTCCCTTGCTTGTTGTTGTTGTTGTTGTTGTTGTTGTAAAATAAATGGGAGCAATGCCACTAAAGTCAGCACTTCCTCTGGTTTCTGGTGACAGGGCGACCTCCGGTGGCCGTGTGGAGGTACTGTGGCGTGCTGTCTCTTCAGAATGGCCATGGGCTTGACCGGAGTGGGTGGATCTGGCCGAGAGAACCGGATCTGTGGTAGTTTTCCTCTGCACAGATTCTGTTGTTGTGCTTCTGATGCCAGGTAGAGGTAACAGAGGTAATCCAGACATCATGGTCCTCGGTGTGGTTGTAGGAATCCAGGCCTGATCGTAATCCTCTGTTGGGACTGGTTCATTCCAAGACAGATTGGGGTCATAGTTGTCCTGTTGGTGAGAGAAAGGATGATAGACAGAGATCAATAACGGGGATTATTTGAACTACACTATATGTTCTGTGTATGGTATTGAACACGACATCAAATATAACGCCAATAAGTTTATTAATTTGTTGAACAAACAAGGATAATTTCCTGTCTTCAAATAATACTCTTGAGGTCAGTAATAAGGGGAAATATCTTGACAATTTTATTACAGATATAATTTCACTCCTTACATCTTTTCGTAGTTTCGTCTCACTACGTCTGCCGTGCGTGACATGTATTGATGGGCTGAAATCAGTCTTGTGATGTTGGGAAGGCGGCGTGTGATGACGCCAAATAAAAATAATCAATAATTCCCCTCAGATGCATTCCAACTAAAGTAACAAGCCTGTTTCGAAAATGTGAAAGTTCAGAAAAGTACAGATACCTGAAAAAAAAGGATTTGTACTTCGTTACTTCCCACCTCTGTGACTGACCCACCTAACTGATACAGCCTCCTTCTGACTTGAGACTTTTCTTACTCTTGCTGCACTAAAGCGGCGCTTCAGCCACTGACCAGGCTGCTGGATTTGAAGTATTGTGAGTGAGAACAGGCTGCAGGAGTCAACAATTAAACAACGGCATGATGTGTTTGAAGAAACGTAGAAGGTTTTCTTACCTCAATGTTAAATTCATCTGAATCTGGATCCAGTGCATTTTCTGGAAACAAAAAAAAGGCACAGGTTGCATCATTAGTTAGTAACTCAACATCAAAGTAACTCCTCACTACTTTGATCTTTACATTTCTCTGAGTTGTATTTGTGTTGCTGTTAATTTCCTGAGGCAAAAACAAATGCTAAAAAGCAGAAACATGACAAAGGGTAAAACAACTTGAAAACAGTTTCATGAGAACATCACAGAGAGGAAAAGGCAAAAACCCTAGGACGCTGTGTTTCTGGATGTTTTTAGAAAAGAGTAACACTTTGATCAGTTTTGTTATATTAAACCTTAAAAACCTGATAATGAAATCTAAATGTGTGTGAAATGAAAAATGGAAGAGAGGAAAAGGTTGAACACACCACCTCAAGCGGTATGTTGGCTTTATGATGGTGACAAACACTTGCATGCAACACATCACACACATCTGGACTTTCATGCATGGATTCCCCCAAAGACACAAGCAAACACAGAAAACCCTGAACAAAAAGCATTTGCAATTAATCATTTTTCTGTTTCATCCGTCTTGAAAAAGCCAGACGAGCCAAGAAAATTAATTTGAACCGACAACTCTCAGCTGCTTTCCTCTGATTGACTAAACGTTTTGGTGTTTGAACTCCACCCGTCTGTCAGCTGAGAGGGATAAAACAAACTCACTTTGCAAATTGCAAATGCCACAAATGTCGACCGAGCTCAGACGCACAGCACACAGCGGGCATGTCAGGGGGGCAGGTGGTGGCGCGGCTCTTACCTGTCTGAGGCTAAGTCACACATCATGGAGACCAGATCAAACTGGTTTGTGAAGCATGAGGTGAGGTTTTACAAGTTTAATGAACTGGGTTTGACGGAGATGACTCAGGGTTTGACGCAAAAGGGTGGAAGTGGCTAAAAAACGAACTTTAATTAACAACGGAAGTGATATTTCATGACGATCCTGAATGGAATCAAAGATGACAGGAAAAACATTCAATTTGGAGATTAAATTATTAGGTGATTAAAAACTCAACAGAAAGTTAATTGATTATACCTATTATGATAACAATTTCTTCAAAACTGCAAAGATTTGCACGTTTTTCTTTATGTCAGATAATTAGAATAGGACTAATCTGATAAACTGATTTGATTGGTGCAAAAAGCATATATAACATAACATTGTTATTATAAAACGGAACAACAGTTGCACAATTCGTACGCTCAGCTGAGATGGGAACATAAAACATTTTAAAAAAAAAGATCTGTCAAGTAAACCGTCACCCATTCATGCAAGCTGACACTGAAATAGGATGCAGGGGATGTTTTTCTTTGTAACAAGACATATTAGTTTATTTAATATAAAGTTCAGTTGAAATACAAAGTTACTACGATTATCATTCCAATCCATGTTACACAAAATGCTTCTGCACACATGCAAACATTTCTCTTACTGTGACAGGCAGAAGGACAGACGCCACACAATGAAAACAAAACAAAGATGGCGACTTTGTCTTCCCACGTGACACGGAGGGACACAATAATGACCCCTTGACCCCACACCAAGCATGTTCTTTCATCTTAGAAATATATAGAGAGAGCAAGTTTGAAAAGTAAACAGACAGACTTCTGAAACAGTTTAAAACAGAAAAAGACAAAGCACAGAAATGCATGTGTGTGTGTGTGTGTGTGTGTGTGTGTGTGTGTGTGTGTGTGTGTGTGTGTGATTAAATCCTCACAAAACACAAAATATTAACCCCAGCGTGAAAAACAGGGAGGGTGAAGAGTGAGATAAAGAGGAAGAAAAACAAAAAAAGAAATGTCTGTTGTCTCATTCAGAGTTCAGAGGGAGGATGAGTGGGAGGATGGAAGTGCTTCTAAAAGAACAGAAATGTGGCTGGTGATAAAAAGTACGTCCAGAAAAACGTATGCTAACACGCTAGGCTAACAGCTTCCCATCGCTTCCATTCGTTGTGCTAAGCTAGGCTTAACCAGACCGCTCTAACGGACGCACAGAGACTTTTTTCTTTAAATTCAACTCTTCATTTTTCCACTGATGACATAAAGATTGTCAGTTTAGGTGTTAAGTTAAAAGCTTTGGTTATCTGTCATTACTCTCTAATATGGCAGCCCATCTACGATAAGAAAAGAAGAAAAAAAAGTTAAGAGTGCAGTTGATTAAAAAGAAACTGAGAAAGTGTGAGAGTGAGTGAGAGTGAGTCAGCTGTTTGCCATTTTAGATCAAAATTTTGAGGCTTTAAATCAAAATCTGGACTTAAATCATATGTAAACAAATTAAGTAAACATCATTTTGAGATATTTAATCAAAATTATGACAATTTAAGTCAAAATTAAAATGTCAACATCTTGATTGATAATTTTGACTTAAAGTCACAAGTTTGCTATCTCAAATTTTTTTTTTACTTTTAAAAAAGGTCATAACTTACACTTTCAATTTTTATTTTTTCTTGTCGTCAGTGGGCGTCCATAGAAGTTAGTCTTTATCACTTTTAAAAGTTTTACTGCCAGGCTCTAAGAAGCCAGAGGAATAGTTTAAGGTATTTGAGTCTTAATTAAAATAAGGACACATAAAATTGCAGCTGAATGAAAAATATCTGTACAGTTCATCTGCCGAACTCTACGCTCGGTCTCGGGCACGGTCGCTCTTACCGGGGTCGTCGATGGGCATGACGACCGTCAGCAGGTCGCTCACACGTCCGTACAGACCGTTGGTGCAGACCGCCACCACCTGGACCGTGTAGCTGTTGTTGGCCAATAGGTCGTCGAGTATCGCCCCCTGGTGGAGGGAGAAGGCATATATAATTTACATCACTATCAACAAATATCAAAATGATTCCTTCAGTTTGAGTTAGTGCGGGATCGGGACCTCCAGGCTGGCTGGTTGGCAGTTTTGGATGGTAAATTCATTACAGACTTCTTTAAGTGAATCATTCCTGATATTATGAACTTGTTAACTCTCTCTCACCACATCCTGGTCTCCGTCGGTCAGGTATACAACGGGGGCAGCGCTTTCTACGTTGGCCAGTCGGTAGGTGACGGAGTATTTCTCGATGCTGGCATCGTAGACCGCCCGAGGACGCTCCCACGTCACCAGCAGGCTGGTGAGGTTGTGTGGCGACGCCTGGATGTTTTCCGGCTCTGAACTGCACACTGACAGAAGAAGAAGAATAACTTTTTAAAAAAAAAAAGGCTTTGGTTACAGATGCTTTACACAAAAACATCAGTAGAAGCCTACAGATGAGAAGCTCCTTCACTAAAGGCTCCAGATCTGGTTTCAATTTGTGAAAACAGGCCTGTTTTCATAGATTTATATTGTTCCTTCCTGTGTTTTTAAGAGTCCTCTCTGATTCTGGGTCAGAGTTGAGATTAGAGCAGCAGAGCTAATGCAGATGACAGACACTCTGTGGATTAACACAGATTAAAAGAGGTTGTGGATCGATGACAATAAACAGGAGAAGGCTCCATCTACCCCAAACGCTGACACACTTCCTCCTCTCACTGGCTTTAACCTCTGACTGGACCTTTATCCTCTTTGACAGATCAAAGTGAAAACGTCACATCATGTGTCGGAGCTGCTGCGCTGGCAAAACAATCTGTGGTGAACAAATGCAACAACACATGGACACGTGTGCAAACTGATTTTTCAAGCAATCAGAGACGTGTGGTCACCGACCAGGAAAATACTGACAGTGAGAGAGCTTGGTTCGAGAAGAGGAAGCTGACATCTGTGTCTGTCCAGCTTCAACCACTAGAGGGCAGCGTGAGCCAGGAGAACATCACCTGTCACCTGTTAGAAAGTTTATAACACTGTGGTTCATCTCTGACACCTGAGTCACTTTGAGTGAAGGTCTGACAGAAATCAAATCATCTGGATTAAATAACTTCACTTGGTCCTCAGATACAGACTCACATTCAAAAAGTGCATGAGAGGGGTTCATATTGTAGTCTACACACAGATCCCTCTCAAGTATGTCAAACAGGGCAGCTGTGGTCTCTACCTACCCCTCTAGGGTCAGTTATGCATGTGCAGGGCTCCACGGTCTAATTAGCAAAAATAAATCTGCAACGTCTGGTTAGAATTTCAAAATAAAGCTTGCCGAAAAACATTTCAAAATATGAGTTTTGGACTGCTAACGTGGATCGATTTAGCCAGCAAAACTACTTGGTTTTAGGATGGTTTGGGCTAGTTTGGTTGTGTAAGTTAAAAAAGTTTATTTTTATTACACACAGGGCTCCAACTCAGGTTTCCTGGGTGGAAACAAGGAACATAAAAAAGAAGGACTGGTCATTACATCACCAAATCTTGCTTTGGTGCCAGACTGTGGTGACAGCTGACTTATCAATGACTGATTTTTCATTTATATTTTTATTTTTAAATCAACACATAGATGGTCACTTGGTTTCGTTTGGGAAAAGGCTCCTGTTCGCAGCATAATTTGAGTCTCATCAGTGACATCTGGTTGGACCTGCCCCGTTTGGTTACAATATTTTCAGCCCTGTCGATCATTTGGGGAAAAAAATCAGGTGTTAATCTGTTCTCATGTTTTTTTATGTTTTATATATAGAAATCAGGGATATTCCACATTAAATCTGATAACTCTTGAAAATTTGTATCGAATTGTATTTACTGGACCTCGTCCATCACTGAGTCATGATCCTCTGGCCAATAATGTCAGAACAAGCCCTCCCAAAACCCACAGATCAATGCTACTTCATAACTAGTTATCGAATAAAACCACCGAGCGGCGTGAAAATCGATGGTTAACCGGGTTGACCTCCCGTCGTCGTCACTGAGATTAAATTTGGGTCACCGGAGTTCTATTCTTATCGCTCTGTCATTTTTTCCCATCACTTGATCCACTTGTCTCTGATCCATTTAGACCTTATTTAATTAGCATTACCATGGGACTGTTCATACGAGGGGTCACACTAAGGTCTAGAACCAGACAGGTGATTTGTTGTATCAATAAGGAATATAAATGTGTCGGCCTACAGTAGATACTCAAAAGACTGACTGTCTGAATAAAAGCTTTTCAAAGCAGGATTCATAAAGTGTCTTAGTAATGAAATTCAAAATAAAACACCACGAGATATGACATACAGTGAACAGAGAATAAAAATAAACGTACTTCAAACGTAGCTGAATACATAAATATAATAGCATAATAATACCGAAAAAAAAGTGTGATTTTGGACACGTACCTGGTGTGAGGACCTCCTCGGTGCCGGTGTAGGAGGAGAACACCTGACCCATGAACTGCTCCTGCTGCTCCCTGTAGTTGTTCTGCAGGTAGTCCATCAGCATCACGTATCCGGCCTGCTGCATCGTCATCACCTCGCAGAACATCTCCAGCTGCAACACAAGAGGCGCAACAACACAATCACCAAACAAAGTCAGCAGTTACGATCAATTCAACCCAAAGAGTAAACAGTTTGTCTGAGTAATTAATGTACAATTAGTTCTTCAAATGTCTGATTTTTTCCAAAGAATATTCAGTTTATGAAGATAAAAAAACAGCAAAGCAGCAAATCCTCACAGTGGAGAAGCTGAGTGTATATTTTTTGATTGATAGATTTGATTAAAGAAATGTACTATGAATCAAAACTTTTGTCAAATATTTTCTCTAAATTCACTAAATTGAATGTATTAATTGATGATCTTCTTCTATAAACTTTCACAACGATACGCTGAAGAGTAATCATCTTTATTTTTCTGAATCATGCAATTCTGAAAATGTATCACATGGAAGAAAACTGTCAAAACACAAATGTTTTGATAAAATCTGATAAAAAACACACAAACTCTGAATGTCTTCAGCACGACAATAAGGAGTAAATCATCCACAACACACAGCAGCACTTCTCTGAGCGGTCTGGAAGTGAACGGGCGTGAAGGAGCCATGAATCATGCTGGAACCGTCCTGCTGGCTGCCTCCGTACCTGTCCAGGTGAGTCACTTCCCTTTGGATACACGACACTCTGACTCACACAGACTCAGCGCTGCAGCACAGCCTAGCTGAGAGCCCATTAGAGCCATTTGCGGTTGTTAAAGTCGTGACTTTAAACTATTAGCTCTGGCAGCTCGACAGGAGCTGGAATGTCAACCAAGCTGAGACACGTCACAGAGGTTCTGGAGAGGTCCTGAAACAGCCCGTGTACAAGCTGCAGCGGTGACGACAGTACTCTATTTTTACACAATGTAAAAATACTTTAAACAAGTAAAAGTCCTGCATTCATTAACCCGCTGACGTAAAAGTACAGAAGTATTATGAGCTCAATTATAGTTTTGAAAGCGAAAGTGCTGATATGTGGGCGCCCCGGTGGCTCAGTTGGTAGAGCGTGTGACCCAGGTGCAGAGGCTTGGTCCTCGCTGCAGTGGCCCAGGGTTCGAGTCTGACTGTCAATCATCCCATTTCCTGTCATCTCTAAGCTGTCCTATCGAGAGAAAAAAAAAGGCTGGTATGTTGTTTTACTAGATTGACTGATAAATCAATGTGCGGTTTTAATGTTGTCGCTGCTGCAGCTGAGCTAGTTTATCAGCAGTCAACTAATTAAGTCCAGTGGTTCCCAACAAAGGGTCACCAGATCAATCTGAGGGGTCGTCGGATGATTCATGGGAGAGAAAAGATGGAAAACAAAGTTCCCATACACACATTTTTATTAAATGTCTGGACTTTTATCTAATCTTTGTTTTTTTACCTACAGATCAAATCTGAAACATGACGGGGAGAGACACTGACTTTTGGTAAGAGGCCACAAAAGTTGAAAACTGCAAGATTAATCTCTGACTCCTGGTCTCTGTATAGCTTAGGGGCCCTTACATATATAGTACAAACTGTGTGTGTGTGTGTGTGTGTGTGTGTGTGTGTGTGTGTGTGTGTGTGTGTGAGTGAGAGAGAGAGAGAGAGAGAGAGAGGCCTCCTGCCTTATGACAGCAGCGTGTTAAGAGTGAATGAGCCTAGTGGAAGATGACGATTGAGCCTCAGCAGGCATCACATGAGAAACCTTTTGTGTCTTCACATGTTTGTGCAAGTATGTGTGCGGTGTGTGTGTGTGTGTGTGTGTGTGTGTGTGTGTGTGTGTGTGTGTGTCCATGTGTTCCCTCTTAAATACCGTAAAGATCTTTTGTGAGCTAATATTTGTTGGATGCAATGACTGCTTCTGTATGGCTGTCAATCAATCACTTGCAGCCTGAGGGCAGTCTTAGACACACACACACACGCACACACACACACACACACACACTGTTGACAGCCTGCTGTCTGCCTGCCTCACCCATCATTTTGTTGTGTTTCCTGAGCTCTGGTATGATAATTCCTCCTTTCAGCTCCTCGAGCACGTTTCTAAAAAGGTTGTTTACGGACATTTCTGTAATTGTGTCACTCGTCTTTTCATCTTGAACAAAAGGCACGGAGTTGACGTCTGACTCTTAAAGGGCCACACAGACATTGTTTCTTCCCTTTAGCTCGCCGTTGGTTTCAGCCTTACACAGCTCAGACGCTCATCAGTTTATTTAGAAAAATATATTTATGGACAGCCCACGCAGGATATTTTAGGAGGTTTTTCAGGACATCTCAGGTGTTATAATGGGGTTGGATCACTTCATCTGAATTACAGAGCACTTCTGCTAATGTCATAAGAAACTATTACACTTCTATTGATAATATTATTGAAATTCAGGAGAAACAATCACAACAATTCACAAAGGAATGGACACTTTTTTTTATAATGAGTGTGGGAATCCTTTAAATCAGCATCTAGACACCACATTCATAAGGAGACAGGGCGCGTTGTAATCTGTCGGTCAGGTGACAATAATTAATTGATCAAACCAAAGGTCACTTTCCACTTCTGCTTACTAATTTCACTGCATTCACACACACATAGTGAGCAGAATCTGAGGACTGTCTCCAGATGCTTTTTTTAAAGTGAATAGTAATACCTGCACAATAAATCAGCTTTCCGACTGCTTCAATCTAAAAATGCTGATCACCACATCATCACCTGTTCGTCAGAGATGACCGCTGTGTTCTTGAAGACGATCCACTCGACGGTCTCGCTGCAGGGCGGCGTGGTCAGAGAGCCGTTGTAGATGAAGTATTTCTCCGTGGAGTTCGGCAGGAGACCTCGCAGGGCGAAGGGTGAAACCTCGGCGCTCTTTCCTAGACGGCAGACAAGACAGTTTAAAAAAAAAGCAAAACAGAAAATGAAGAGGCAAGAGAAGAGAAAGAAGAAGAAGGAGCTGACGTACCAAATCTGCTCACGCTGTTGATGCCGTCTATGATGGAAGCGTAGTTCATGTTGTCTTCAGCGCTCGTCTGTGAAGAGAAAACCAACATAACTGACTCAAATCTATTATTTATGAATGGAAACTGTGAGTTTAACACAGAACAGGCTCAACATCAGGAGGTCAGAAATCACCATCTTCAAATATCGTATTTTAAACATATGACAGAATCACATAAACCTGCCGGCCCCCCCTCCCCCTCCATCCGGCCCACGGCCTGATGTCAAAAATATAACATAACCCCGCCTGCAAAATTATTAAGTTGCTTCACACTAATTTAAACTACACCATTATATTCAATTTTAATGAAAATACACAATTCTATTTCAAAAAAAAAAAAACCTGACTTGACTTTAATTTTGAAGTTGCACAACATCCAACTTCTTAGAGGGGAAACAACTCAACTCCTCTTCCCTCATTGATGTTATCAGGTTCTGCATTATGACTAAGTTTAAATCTGACAATGTGAAGAAAATATATACGCAGAAGTGCTGCCAGGTGTCTGCCTGAAATATTAATTGTAATTGTAAATAATTGTAAGTTCAGTTCAAAGTTTCAATAAGTTATCTAAGAGCAGGGAAAACAAAAACATATTAATGATTAGTTAAAAACTAATCATATTAAAATGCATACAAACTTCTGTTTGCATTTTTATATTATTATGTTAGTAATAGAATTGTTTTTTAAAAACTGATACTCGAGTTAAATCGATCGAAGCAGGATTTCCCACCAAATATTTTCTTTTTAATTGATTTTAAACCAGATATTATTTAACCCTGTTAACTATGTGAAATAATTGTTTCATATGATCAAAATATACCCATTTATTTAGCTTATTATCCCAACTGTTTATGTTGCATATACATTTAGCCATGCATTCATCCATTTCAACTTTCAGCTAACAATTAGCCTACATTTGGCTAACTATTTTGACCGTTTATCCATTAGCCTACATTAAGCTAGCACACTCTTTGGTACATTTGTCCAATACTTTATCTTATTGTGCCAACTGTCAATGTATTAAAGCCTCCCTCCAGTCAGTATTTCTTCCCAGCAGTCTTTCTCAAACAGAAGATAACAGGGGTGTGGTTGATAGTTTGAGCACCATCGTCACCAAACTGCCTGTTCTAGCAACATCAACATCATTAGCATGGATTAGCGATAGCATCGATATTAGCATGGACAAGCAAAGGCGTGAATATTAGCAGGGATAGAGATAGCTGCCGTCACTCAAACATACTGTAAGTAATTCTTGGGTACTGAGGAGCTCCAGAGATTATTCATGGTCAAAGTGTAACCTGAACTCCACCTCTCTGCTCCTTGTGTCATGAATCACACGTATGACGTTGATCGATTTAAAAGATAATTTTTCCAAGTCAAGAAAGTCGCAGTTTGTCGTAATTAAAATAAATATCATGTAGTTTTGTGTTAAAGCGCTCAGTGAACTACATCGTATCGCTCAACACCAACATGGCCGCCAACTCGGCTCAGAAAAGGTCCTAAAAAAGATGAAAATCACAATAAATCTGCTCATGTTGAAAACAATTTCTTATTCTAATTTCTTACAACATTTCATTAATTGTACAAGAAACTGAGACTTTCTCAAGATGAAAAAATATCTTTTAACTTGACGTTGGCTCTCCGGGTAGAAAACCTCTGCACAACGTGTTTGTCAATTTAAAAGATTATTTTCCAAGTCAAGAAAGTCGCAGTTTGTTGTACATAAAGTGAAATATCATGGAGTTTAGATTTAAACCGCTCAGTGAACTACATCGTCTCGCTCGAGTCAGTAAAGTTGCAGTTTGTCGTAAAACTGACGAAATATCAGATTGTGAAAATACGTCATTAGAAAGACGACACAGCCTCGTTAGTGACGTCGTCTCGTTGAACGCTCACCAAAACCCGTAACTTAAACACTGTAGAGCTGCTCCTGTTTATTAGCAGCTGTCAGAACTGACCAACTCTCCTCTCACACAGCATTTTAAATCTTTCCATGTGCACCTTGCCAACTGCAACTAAACTGTAAGAATCTGCAGCTGTATGTATTAATATGCGTCATAGTAAAAGTGCTGTGGTTTCACGGGGGATTCCTGAACGTTGACTCTAATTGCACAATAACAGGCTGGAGGTAAAGCTTCATGGGAACATTAACAAACTTTGATGTCAGATCCAAAACACTGAAGTGGGCGTTCATCAGCTAAACCAGTCCGACAGGAGATCAGCGCAGAAATCCATCAGTGCTACACATGTATTATTGAGAAGCGAAGTTTCAGGACGTTCATTTCAGCATTACGTCAGTGTTCACCTAAACAAATGTGGAATAATGGTACAACTCTTTTTAAATACTTTACATTACCAATTGCTAGAGAGACGGCACATTAAGAAAAGAATGGAAATAAGGCCAGAGATTATCGCTGGCCTTCACCACTGCAGCCACCAGACTGCCCTCAACATGAATGGCCCGGTGGGTTGGCAGAACGCAGAAACAAAATGTACTTTCTTTTGTGTGTTAGTTATCCCAACCTGCTCCACACCCAACCTGCAGCCCAAAACACACACAGCGCCTGCAGCTTCACATCAGACGTTTTTCAGATTTTTGTTCCAACACGGCCTCTGTCGGCTCGAACATGCCAAACCGGCCGGAGGCAAAACAAATGTGCAGAGCAGAGCGCAGGAAAAGACAAAGTATATGAAGCTCAGTACGAACCCTGGCATTGAAATTGAAAACACAAGACAAGAGCTCAGTAATGATCCTCAGCCAGAATGTGAATCAATTCAAGCAGTGCACTCACTGAGGTATTACTACAATATGCTGGTGATAACACTGTGAGACTCTGATTCACTCCCTCAGTGCAAAGTTTTCATCTGCAACAAGAAGTCGACCACAAGTCATTCAAACTTTATGAATTTTAGAAAAGCTTTTTCAAATCAGACACTTTGGGAATTGAGCACCAACTTCAACTGAAAAATCTGTGTTATGTACAAGAATAAGATCAGGTTTATCGTCAAGAGCCCCGTTAGCTTACAGCACATATCGCTCACAATGTGGGATATCCGAGTCATTAGCTCAAAGCTAATTAGCTATCAAATTAGCAGCTAAACAGTCTGGTTTAGGTAAATTATGCCTCAAACTTTCCGCGTTAGCTATAATACTTTCCACCACAAACTGCTACCGCCATCTCTAGTTGTTTCATTGCTTACGGCACATCAGAATGTGGGATATCTGAGTCATTAGCCCAAAGCTAACTGCTGTAAACTCAAGGAGTGTGGGCCTTCCCAACATCAGAAGTGTCTAAAAAAAAAAAAATCAGGAGCACTTGGCCTATTGTGCTGTCAAATGAATGAATGTTTGGGCACACCTGGTCTAGACAGCATGAGGAAAACACTGAAGATGAAAAGAAACAACTTTCATCACTCAAAAATGAGTTTTGGCAGAAAAACGTGAACAGGTACGAGACAGTTTGAGAGGCATGCTCACCTCAAACAGGACGGCGAGCGCTGTGATTCTGCCTCCGGCCTTGATGGTTTCATCTAAAGAGTCGAAGCGTTGCGCCTCATAACAGTAGATCTGCATCTGTGGGAGAAAACACAAGTGTGTTAAGCTACTGTGGACAAGCTGTAGCTTTGTCTGTAAGAGTCCCAGTTTCCAAAATGAAAGAAATGTTGTTGTGTTTTGTTGCGATTGTTCTCCATGAAAGCAGCCACAGTACAAAGTCCTGAAAACACTGTCAACAGAGCAGAAGCTCGGTACTTGATGCTCCACTTGTAACTTGTAAAGCATTTGATTTGAGAAGCTGGAGCTGGAGATTATGAGATCTTATTTTCAGCCACATGAACTCACATGTCTCGTTGATTTGTGGATTACACGACGTGTTTCTGGCTCAAACCACTGAGCCACAGCAGCTCAAGTGTGGGTCAATAATCAAGTCCATTAATCCATTAATAGTTGAGAGGAACATAAACCTTCAGATAAATGTAAGTTTTTACAGTAAATCATACAAAGAGAAATGGTTTTGTTATTTACTTACGGACCTAACACACAACTTAACAGAAGGTTTTTATTCACGTCTGTATAAAACTCTCCAGAACACATCAGAACCACAGGCTGAACGGACCTGCTTTGTACACATTAAACACGTATTAGAAGACGTCTCACCTCCAGAGGGTATTTGACTCCATCCAGACTGTGTTCGGAGCCCTCTGAAGAGGCGTTGCAGCGCCCCCAGTGGAAGGTGATGCGCCCGACCTTGAACTTTGACCTGAGACCTCCTCCGCTGACATAAAACTCTCCGTCCACATTGACCGCCACTGAGCACAGAGAAGACACAGATGTTAGAAAACAGACGCACGATGTACCTTCACGTGTACGATGTCGTTTTGTTCAAACCCTCCACGCGACTTCATATCCCACTGAGACCGTTTCAGCAGAGCATTAAGCCTGATTGATGTTGCTGACTTGCTCAGTTTTAAGTGTATTTATTGTTTTTATTCTAACGTTGTTGTGCTGTAGATACTGAGTCTTCACAGGGTGTTTTATTGTGAACATTGACCGGATGCACTGTGCCGCTCCGCTGTCTAACTTCCTGTCTGGCTCGATCTGCTCGGTGCAGATTGACGTGGTTTGCGGTCCGCAGAGACGTGACGAGACGCAGCCAGTAGAAACACGAGGATTGTCTGGAACGGTCGCGACCAGCTCCGGCGAACATATCGGGGGTCACTGCTTAACCATAATTAAAGCTCACCACATCTAGGATCCTCACTCAAAGATACCAGCCACCTAAATACGCCTAATTTTTTCCATCAAAATCCCTGAGAAATTAACGAAAATTTGGAGGAAATAAAATTGGAAAAACGTCCGAAGCTGAGGGGGGTCTATTCTGGGCCAAGACCCATCCTATATCCAAGTTTCATGGAAATCTGTCAAGTAGTTTTTGTGTAACCCTGCTGACAAACCAACAAACAGACACGGCTGAAACACAACCTCATGGCGGAGGTAACAAACCTGACCACCTTCATCGACTCTGTCTCCTGTTTCTGAAGCTTTGAAGACTCGACCCCAACGCAGCCTCACCTCACTCTGAAATGATGGATTATAAACGTACAGAAGATCAAACGACGGGTGCGTGTGATACTCCACTAACACCTTTATTGTCACAGTGAGTCAACAGAGGGATCTTCTTCAGGCCGGTCTTTGTTTGACCTGACAAAAGGTCCCCTCGAGGATCTAAATGTTCTTTGATGGTCTGATGAAGGTGAAGCTTCGTGCAGCTCTTTCATCTTCTACTGTACATCTCAGCCTGTCAGAGTCAGCAAAAACATCGATCAGCTGAACACTCAAGCTCCCCTCACTTTAGGGACCGTCTGTCTTTGGTAGGTTTTCATTCCCTCCGCCTCTTTTATCTGTGTGTGGTTCACGTCGTCTTTGTTGTCTGTGTGTGTCTTCTGCTCTATTATGTTTTAAACCCCGTCTAAAGTCTAATTTCCCCTCCAGGGAGGACAAATATTGACTCAACTCGTCGCTGATTCATTCCTGTTGAAAAGTGTGTTTGTGCTGTATTAAGGCAACCGATCCATACGCTCCATCCATCAACTCTTTTTTTTCTAACACTGAAGTCTGGGTGAACTCCCGACAGCCCCGCAGCTTGAAAAACAGAGTGTATGGATGGCAGCCTGTGCCTTGAACCTACACTGGGCCCATTTGTGGGCTGATAAAAACAGGTTTAAGTACTGTCGGCCTGAATCGTGCTCAGATTGTCCACCAAACATCTCCATTTATAAAAGCCTTTGGTGCAGCTGGCCGACGAACAACAACGACAACAGAGTGCTTCTTATTTCGCTGAGAGTCCCGTTGCTAAGAAGCGCTGGACTCGTCTGTTTGGAGCTTTTCGAAAAGGCGAGGCGGGATCCCTCTTGTCTACAATTTCACTTAACAATCACCTTGAATGCACACTGTAGGTTATTGTGTTTCACACCACTTAGAGAGAGGAAATATATAAAAGGCTCTCGATCCTGTCAAACGAGAAACTGGTAACAGTATCCTTTACAATAGGACACCACTGTACTGTACGAGAAAAGGCCCTATCGGTCGGTATCTATCTGGGAGAAACGGTCATTAGAAAAACAGCTTCAGGAAGGAAAAAGACACTTCAGGAAGGAGGGTCGAAGGGGGTAGAGGAACTGAGGGAAGGAAAGAGGCAGTTTTAAGTAAAGACTTAACAAAAAAACTGCTTCAGAAACGAAGCAGACGCCTTAAATTATGTAAAAAATCTTTTCACAAGGCTAAAATGACTCTTTTTTGAAGTTAGTGTGCAAGATTCATCCGAGTGGCAGCTTCATCTTTAAAAGGTTGATGTGAAAATTAAGAATCTTCTGCACAAAAACAAACAGAACTGAACTCTGCGCTGAAGCTCGTACTGCTAGAAGAAAAAGTAATCTGCCTTAAACTGACAACAGACGCCGGTGTTTCGCTTCATGTTATCATCGTGAATTAAATGTTGATTGCACATGTAATGTCTGCAGACCAGTGATCGGTGTTTGAGTCCCAATAAACTTCACTTTCACTGTGTTATTTTATGCCACCGGGCACAAAATTGAAGGCTGACTGGATCGACGCCATTTCTATCTGCTGTCACGTCTCCTTTATAGACTAAATTAATGTATTAACTCACATTTTGTTGGTAGTTGATAGTCTGAGAAAGTCTGTTTCCACTGAAAAACTGCTTTAGAAACACCTGTGGACGCTCTTAATATCGCACATGAAACACTTTTACCTCGTCACTCACAAAACGCATCAGTCTTTCCACCCTGCGCTCAGATAGACAGAACTTTTTTGTTCAAGAGTAAAATCCTTTTTGTTTAACCAGAAACCTCTGTCATTGTATTAGTGTAAAACACAAACTTCATTAAAACTCAACAGAACCCAAATAAATCTCACTAAAATCATCTCGGCTCATCACGGCGGTTGAAATAAACGCCTAATTCGCTGAGTTGGAGGTGAAAACTTTATGAGAGGAGGATGTGGATGAAGTCCACGGGCCCTTCAGCTCTTCACACCAGCAGGTTTTTGGTTCTCACCCGTCTTGCCATCGTTCTTGATGGTCGTGCTGTCGGTCGTGAGGCTCTCCCAGCCGTCAAACCTCAGCTTCTGGTACTGCAGCTTCACCTGAGCCAGGTTCTCCTCGATGTTGATGGGAGACTGCTTGGCGTTGCTGCAGGACGGAAACTTCTTGGCCCAGTTGTTTTGGTTTAATGTTCCTGGAGGGGAGACAGAAAACAAACGTTGGAGAAGAAGGTTAGCGTTAGCTTCCTTTTTACGACTACATTATGTTACCTATTGCTTCTTTCTTTCTTGTTCTACTCGCGCAGCATCGAGTGCAGAGGCTGCGTATTTAATTTTGTCCAATGACAGTAAAGATATTCTATCTATTTTAAATCAACATCAGGAGTCAGAAAAATTCAACAAAGAAGACAAACGATCAGAAACACAGACGTTGTTAAAAGAATCATGTGAAATTGGTGTTGTTTTGTTTTTAACTCTGAAGTCTCACATGTTGGAGCTTCACGAAAGCACCAAAGAAGAGTTTTGATAACAGCTCGGTCTCAATTCAGCCCAGTCACCTGGATATAATGTTAGCAGTGCACGTTCCTGCAAACCACACATACGTCCAAGGTCGACATTTGTACCAAACGTGGCATATCACGTTCACATTTAATGCTTAATAGCCACCTGTCGCAGTCGGACATGGAGAGGACGGTGGTGGTGGTGTTATTAAAGCCAAACGGCCAAATGGCAGCTCAAGTCACATCTCTGGATCTTTTTAAGGACACCTGGAGACATTTCCAGCGGTCTTTGTGGCAAACAAATCCAGCTATTTTCCACAGGAAGTCGGACCATCTCCATCCGTGATCGTGACAACCAAAACAGGTATTTTAATCCAAATCATGATGTTTTCCAAAACCTAACCAGGTGGTTTTATTACATAAACCTAACCAGAGCATGAGCACAGCGTTGTGTAACTTCTCATTCATGCAGAGTTTTTTAAACCTTCTGTGACCTTTGACTTTGTTTATGGGTCGCAAAACTCTCCCAACCCCACCACTCACACAGCTGACAAGCTGTCAGGTCGGATGCAATTATGTGAATTATTTCCAGGAGCATGGAGGAAAAACCACATGGATCACACAAGTACGAGAACCAGAGGAGTGTAAGTGACATTTGACCACATGACCATACTGTCCTGACGTTTTTCCATCACCGCTAACAAGGTGGCTCCGCTAATTCAGTTACAAACACGTTTCATTTCTTATAACTTCTTCACAATGAAAGCCCCCCGTTATTTAGTCATTTAAAAGCTTTTATTATGAAGCAGCATTACAGGAAATGTTGTGTTTTCACCAGCAGTAACTGAACACGACTCCTGAAACAGCTGAAAGTGAACACGATGAAACAGTAAAACACGGCAGATGTTTGCAGGACGAGAGAAACTAAAGAGATTCAGTTAGAAGAGCTGAGAAAAACCTCTTTCTCTCAGGTTTCCTGCACAGACATGAGTTGAGTATAGATTTCAGGTGCTTGTTACGGGTTAGGCGTGGCTCAACTCAACTTGGTTTGACTCACCGCGGCCAAAAAGTTCTGCTGGAAAATTGCTGTTACAACAAAATAGAATAAATAATAATTATAAATGTGAAACCATAAAATGTTAACTCTACGTTAAAGTCAAACTGAATAAATGTGTTTTAGTTTTGTATTTAAAGTATCAGTTAGTGTTAGTCTGAACCTGTGAAATGATATGAAGGGTATTAATGTGCTTTATTCCTCCGTACAGCTGTGGATAATATTGTTCCCACATTAGTTGGACTGATGAAGTGCAGACTTCTCTCTCTGTCTAATTATCCTCAACGATCGCTCACAGGTGTGCTGCTCTGGGAGAGCTAGCTACGAGCTAACGAGCTAATAACCTGCAGCTGTTCTGCCGCGCTCGGGCTTTAACGTTAATATCAGCTCACATTTTTCACTCTAACAGCTTTCATAAAGGTCAAATTTGAGGCAGACCTTCGTCAAATGCAGCCTGCAGCCAACGACCGCTGCACAAAGACAGAGCTGAGCTTCAGGTTTCAAACACGGAGCAGGCCGACATGACGGACGGCATAAATACAGAAGGGAAAGTGCGACAGCGCAGGAATACAAATGATCCTCCTGGAGCGGTTCATTCAGTGTGTGTCAGCTGCAGCCCAAACAGATTTAATCCAGCAGCTCGTGTTCATGTCAGACTGATCTACAACCTCAGGCTCTTTTTATTACGAAAAATAATCTGAGCCGCATGTGACGTCCGACCAGAGACACTCCTGTAGTTACAGGACGACATGTTGATCTGTTCACATCTGCTCAGAGTTACTGTCCTCACTCAGGGGACGTAAACATCTCAGACTGACTGGAGACGAGACTGAAGAGCTGCCGTCCGTCGGGTTGATTCACTTTAACTGTCCGTGGTTCACAGCAGCAGCTGGACGGCGTCGAAATAAATAAATACAGTCCGTCCTCACTGATGGACTCACAGTCACATTAGAGACAATCCATGTCCTCTGTCCTCCCTGGATTCAAAGACTTTGACGAATCATTGGTCGAACAGACCACTGTGGTACTGTTGTTGTTTTTCCTTAAGTAAAGAATCTGAGTACTTCTTCCACCACTGACCAAGTGTCTGAAGGGTCTTAAAGGATCAGTTCACCCAGAAATGAAAGTGCCAAAGTCCACAAAACATTTCTGGAGCTTCGCAGCAAAACGGCGTTGCAGCATTCTGCTAAACAACTGAAGCAGCCGGGACTTGTTTTTTAAAGACTGACTTTACATTTCTGGGTGAACTGTTCCTTTAAACAGCCTGAGTAAAAAAATCAGTCACTTCCTGTGTTGTGCTTTAAGTCAGTGTCGACTTCACTGAACCTGAACTTAGTGACAGAGCCATAAAAACATTCACCACGCGTCAGCTGTCAGGAGTGGCCCCGGCATCATCATCATCATCATCATCATCATCATGATCTGCTCATTAAAACCTGTTTCCAGCCAGACGTCAACGAGTACGAACCTCTTCATCATCACATCACAATAAAGGGTTGATGTCTAAATTACAGGTTATGATTGGAGGCATTGAATCCGGGTAGAGATGATGAGAGCTGCGTCTACAGACGCCGTGAGGACAATAATCATCCTCCACCTTCATGTAATGTCTGTACTTTGATTGTTACGGATTATTCAGTTCTGTTCATGATGACAGATTAGTTAAAAATCAGGTTTTTAAGAAAGCTGACAGCCTGAATATCTGAATAAAAACATCCCGAATCTTCTCGTCTGAAACAGAAAACAATCCAGATGTTCAGCGTAATGAACTGTCTCGGTTATCTTACAGATGTTTGCAGCTAATTCACTCTTTTCGTGCTAATTATGTGTTGTAGTGTTGTTTCAGCCAGCTGTTGTGTTTATGAGCAGGTACGCCGGCGGTCACGTGACTGCCTGTCCTCGCTCTGATTGGCCGTCGGAGCTTTTTTCCTCCAGAGCACAAAGAGCTCAACCAGGTCAGACGGATATTAGCATGTGAATGGACACACAAACACACACACACACACACACACACACACACACACACACACAAACATACACACACACACACAGCTCAAAATGTGAAACCTCGACTGACTGATGTAGCAGAAAAGTAAAAAAACGATATGATGAGATGAAATTTTAAGAGCCAAAGCTGGAAAATATGGTTGTTGACAGAATGAGTAAAGGAAAGAGACATTTTTAGATACTTGTACTTGACTATTTCCATTTGTTTGCTGCTTTTCACTTCCACTCCACGACGATTTGGAGGCAAATATTGTACTCTGTCCTCCACTACGTTCATTTGATAACTTTAGTTACTAGTTACTTTGCAGATTACATGCTGCATCAGAGCCGATACACCACAGTTTTTATTTATTTATTTATTTTACTCCTCGAATGGGAGACTTCACTTTTACCAAAGTAATGTTATTTTTACTTTTACTCAAGTACTCAAGGTTTGCAAAGCCTAAAGGCCAGTCTGACCCTCCAGGCAGCTGACTGGGACTAATAAAGCTCCAAATAAATAAAATATATAAAAACTACACCTGTTTTCTTCCTGTGTGCCTCTAAACTGTGTCCGCCGAGCAGATCAGTAGTTCTGATGGTATTTCTGATGTCACATCGCAGCTCACGACTTCTGACAACACGATGTTTATAACAGAGGTCAGCGTAGACGCAGAGACTTCAGAAGCTGCTTCACAACACCGACACTTCACCTCTGTCATTATTTTATACTGTAGATGAAACTGAGTGAGACTTCAAAAGGTAATAAAAAGAGATTTAAACGACAATTTTTCCGAAAACTCGTTTAAATACGAAGCTTCTCTCTTAACTTAGTTGACTTTCTTCTTTATTGTACTTTTAACGAGGATCATAAATGTAAATTCACCTGTTGAACTCTAAATATTTACCTTCACTTCCCTCTTAAGTAGCTGTAAAGTAGGATTTAGTTTCCACGTGATGTCAGTTTAACACGAACAGTAAACATTCATCTGTATGATGTTGATGGAAATAATCCAGACGTCTTGTTCGTCATTTTAAACTGGTTGTTTCCCCCAAATTTAGACATTTTTGGTGTCTTTGCAACCTTTGGACACAAAACCTCCAAACACCATGAAATCCTCAACTGAAACACACTGCATGGCCAAAAGTATGTGGACACCTGAATGAGGTCAGAGCTCTGCGGGACAGTCAACTTCCTTCACTTCCTTCCTTTAGTCTATAAAAATCCTCCCATCACAGATTTCCCAAAAGCCTAACGTGATGTCAACAGTCCAGAACCCAAAGACTCTTCATTTACTGTCATAAACAGCAAAGAAAAGCAGCAAATTATCACTTTTAACCAACAAATGTTTGATGTTTTTGCTTTAAAAATGACGTAGCAGCTCTTACTGGCACAAAAAACAGACCCAGACCTAAAGGAAACTGAAGACAATGAAAGTTGTCTCTACACTTTTTTGGCTTTATGATGCTTCTCCTCACTGATCAAAGTCTACAAGCCACCAACAGTTGTTACAACTCATCCTGTGATATTAATCTGATCAGAGGAGAAGTGACCTTTTTATTAAATCTGTCGAGCTCTCTGCAGAGAAAACGCTTCCTCTGATGAAGATCAAACAAACTGTGTGTGTGTGTGTGTGTGTGTGTTTATATTCACATGCAAATCCTTAAAATGAGACTAAAGTGGGTGAAATTGGATTCATGTGATTCTGCAGAGAAGGTCGGCATCTTCTCCTGTTCTATGATTTCAAATGAGATAAAACAGAGTCTGAAGTTAAACAGAAGAAGAGTTTGATGTTTGAAACCCTGCAGATATGAGCCTACATGTCTATTTGTTTATAAAGTGAATATTATTTTCTACTGTTTCACTGGTCTTGATGCCAAATGTCTGAAGTCCCCTTCAGGCTGCCGTATTCATCACAGCCACAGTATGAAACAAGAACAAAAGACCTCCTGATGATTCATCTATTCTTAGCGCCACACCAGGAGCTCAAAAAGTCAAGTTTAGTCTGAGGGTAATGAGGTCATGAGGGGGTGAGAGAGTTCATCATCTGGGGAGCAGGAATAGGATCAGGGGTAGGATCCCTATTTACCTCCTGTGGTCACAACTCTCCTGTTTTTCTTAGTTTATTTCTGGCACTGTACAGCGTGCAGCCGGCTGTATTGTTCACCTCGTCCTCCTCAGTGAGCGAGAGACGGGCGGAGAAATGAAGACGACGAAGAAAAAGACGAGACGGATGAATTCCCGTCTCTCATGGAAGGTTTTAAAGGAAAGAAGCAAACTTTCTGTAAAATCTGCCGCATCGATTTCTTGCATCGACTTACAATCTTTCCTAGGAAGTGAAATTAAAAGGATCTTGATTCTACCTTTGCTCCACATCAACACTTCCTTTCACTCAACACCAGATATGTTCACTTCATGTTCCTGATGACCGACGTCTGCCGTGTGACTCACCTGCGTACGACCAGTCGATGTCTTCTGAGAACTTGCGTTGATTCCTGTATGCATATCCCTCAGCTGCAAGACAAGAAAGACAGAGATGTCCTTTTAGAAAATGTACAAGGAGAATTAATGGATGCTGAACTAATTCATCTACTGAGTCCTTTTAAGAAGGAGAAGAAGAAGAAGAAGAAGAAGAAGAAGAAGAAGAAGAAGAAGAAGAAAGAGAAGAAGAAGAAGAAGCCACAACAACACTGATACTGGATTGAATGCTGTCAGCAGCAGATGTTTGTGAGTCTGTTTCAACTGATCCAACCATTGAACCATTAACCACAACATCACCAGACTCCCTTAATAAATCACATGATTTTAAGAGTTTTTGCATGAGGAGAAACTTAACAAACTTTGTGAAACGGCTACGACAGATTCTAAATCTTTGGTGCCTTCTTGTAAATTCAGCATTAAATACAAAACATTCAGTTGTTTCTTTCCTTGTAAAAAGTGTCAGTTTGTGGCAGCATTGTTGTACCAGCCTGTCTCTGAAGTGTGTCGTACTTCCCGACAGCTGTTTGAATTCACTGTTCACACACCAGACTTATTAAAGAATATAACATACTGACGGTAACATGTTGAAATTCACAAACACAGTAAACTGTGACTGAAAAAGGGCTACTTCTTCGTCGTCTGTGGAGAAAGTCCCCAGACTCCCTTAAAGAAACGCTACATTTTGAGACTTGTTGCATTAGGAGAAACTTTATAAACTTTGTGAAACGCTGTCTTCGACAAATCTTTAACTATTTGGGCCTTGTTGTTTATTCGGCAAACGTTAGACATGAAGATTTTTCTTTCTTTGTGTAAAAAACATCATATCTGTTTGTTTTATTGATGTAGGTGTACATTTGAATATAGAGCGAGGAAGTGAGATGTGATCACAAGTGGTCAGGTGTGAAGTGACGGGCTTCATGATGTCCTCTTGTTATCAGATCACTCAGGACGGATTGTAAAACAGAACAAATGTCCTGTTAAACACCTGAGCTGACAGATTCATTCGCTGGTTGGACTTTGATGGATTTTATGGTTCGACAGTCGATGTGTTACAACAGGTTCGATTTCATTTGATTTCTTGTCTGACACCGAGTCACCGCTGAGGTTCCACTGAACAGCTGCCAGAAAAACCAACAAAAAACACAACACAACATACTTTCACCCATCCAGCAGCTGAAAACAGCCACAGGCTCCTGCACTGAAACAACACAACACAAAGCTGCAGAGGATCAGTGAGTCACTTTAAGAAAAATGACCTCTTTTGTCATGTTGGGTTTGTATGTGGTTTGCCTCATGGTTTCAAATCTCAGCTGCTTCCAACAGTTTCGGTAAAGATTTCTTCACCTCGTCCCTAATTTTTATATCTCTACACTTGGCTCCTGTGTTATTGCCTACAGCACAAACTCCACCCACAACATGTCCATGCTGGTTGGTGATTAATGATATTTAGACCACAAACCGCGGCCCATGTTTGGGCGAGTGGAAGCCGTAATGCTCCACACCCTTTCAGATTAATGAAATCCAGTAGCAACGACTTTACATTGTATTCTGCAGACTGAAATCTCAATACAGTACTTTCTCAACAGGTTCAGGTCTGGGGAGATCATTTCACTTCTCTTACATCAGTCTGAGTTGACAATTTAAGCTTTTATTCACTACTGACAAGAGGATCTCCAGCTGGACTAAAGTACTGGTCTCTCTTATTGTGTTTTAACATCTAAATACATCTAATTCCATGTTTGTGGCGACCAAAAGAGTCATTTTATTGCTAAAACACAATGTTTTAGGAACCCTGACCAACCTTAACCTACCTGGAGCACAAGGACGGCATCGTCCCGAGAGTTACAACATGAAGAAACGAAAAGTTTTCACTTATCTGTAGTTTTGCATAAACGTACTCAACATTTATTCTTGCAGAGCTGTAGTTGGGAGACTTCTGGTTTCAGGTTCTTGTTTTTGACTTCAGCCTGGCTTGAAGCTGCTAACTAACCTTTAAGACTCTGAAGTACGGCTACATAAGAAGGGGCCTTTTATTCCTCCTCTGCGACAGCATCACATATCGTTTCAGTAACTGCTCTACTGCAGCCTGAGCTTCTCTGGACACTTGGCTGACTCAAATAACTGAACTATCCCTAAAAGCATGCACTTAACTGTGACTCTCACACACCAGGAGAGAGACTGAGGCCACTGTCCTTACAGGGGACACCATGAAGACAATATGGACAATGTTCAGTGACTGTAATACCTCTTAATAACACCTGAAAGTCTGGGGACGAAAAGGTTTTGTTCTCGCCCCGATTCTGGCGCCTATGGCACCTTTACCCATAAGTCACCAGGGTGTCAGCACAGAGGGGTTTCATATTTACTTGACCGACAGGTGTAGCAACCAATAACAACACATAGGCGCCACATTGTTGGCCATATTTGGCTACAGATGTGGACAGTACGGCCATTTTCCTGCATAATCTAATGAAGCCTTATCCACATCATCAACAACATCCCTCCTGATCTTGCTCCGTTCTTCTGGACCTTTCTGATTAACTCGGGCTCACTCAGACTCTCAGTCATGTATATAATGAGACCCAGCGTGGCGAGATGTCAGGAGGTGACATCATTAACCCCAGCGGCTGTCCAGGCATCTGTCACATTAATGAAGGAAAGCCGTGAGGGAACAACACCTCATTATCATAACAGAGCACCGACCGAGAGACAAAGAGCAAGAGGTCACATGACACACAGAGGAAATGAAGTGACGTGATGAGGTGCGTGTTTACAGCACTGGTGTTCACAGGACTGAGGAAAATGTTGGGAATTTATTGATGGAAAAAAAAAACATGAACCGCGGCTACGATCAGGCATCGGATCACAGCGGCAGTGAACGCTGCTCAGGTTGTTCAGTAACAGTTGAACACAAATATCTGAACTTTCTCCTCCTCACGTTTGATGCATGTGAGGTGAATTATGGATTATTGTTATTTGGCGTCATCGCACGCCGCCTTCCCAACATCACCAGACTGATTTCAGACGCAGCGAGACAAAACAAAGATGTAAGAAGACGTAAACAGACAGAGAGGGAGGCTGGAATGGGGAGAAAAGGCGTGTTAGTGTCTCGTATCTGCAGAGATTTTCTTATTTTCTCACTTTGTTGCTGCTCGGGACGCTTTACCAACCCAACATGTGGCTATTTGACGTCCTGGGAATGAGACTCAACAATCAACTATCTATGTGGTGCGTTCAGGAACAGCTGGGACAAATCCTACTGACTCTACCTTTAACTTTAATAGTCTCTGAATTATATTAATATGACGTGAGCTTCAGTTAGCTTTGACCACAAATGTCCTTCAGAGGGAGACTTTTTACTGTGATACTCTGAGTACATGTCAGAGCCTGTACTCGATTACTTTTACTGGAGTAAACAAGTTGAATCAGTACTTCTACTTGAAGACAGAACTTGTGGACTTTCACCACCTCTGGGGAGAAGTGAATGTGACTGAACCCATGACACCAGCCACATATCTTCTCAGACGGACGGATCAGGAGGTCCGTCTCTGCCGCAGCAACGCTCGCACGAGATCTGGAGGTTCGGTCACATTACAGTTTAATTTTCCACTCAGTTTAATTCAAACAAACAAGTCTGACTGACTTTGAACTACGATGTAAACATGTTTGAATCCTGTATGAAGCGTCCTTCATGTCCACATTATAACAAAACGTATTCAGCGTGGCAAACTGAAAACAGAAACATGTGCTTAGTGCCTCCTTCTCCAAATTAAATTTCCCGTCCCGACCTGTTTCTGATCGGTTCAGTATTAGTCCGCAGTAAATTAGGAGATGAGCTCTCCTGCTGTGCGGTGTTTATTCCCTCTGAGCTCCGGATGATAAGGGTCTAATCCAGGATTACGTGTTTGACGGACTGCAGAGGGAAGACGTCGCAGCGCCTTCAGCATGAAGACATTCATACAGGATGTAAAGATCTCATGTAACGCAGCAGTTTTCCAGGCAGGCTGCCAGTAATCTGACCGCTGTAAGAGCAGACGAGCTGCATTAGATTAAGTGTTTACGAGCGAGGAGGAGATCGTGATCACTCTGCAGGAGGACTGGAGTACTTTTACATTGTTATATTTGTCCTTTTACTGACCTAACCTCTGCTGCACATCTGTAACTCTCTGTTGCTCTGTCAGTCTTCATCTGTGCCTGAGTTTTACCTACAGTAGATACATCTGCCTGTGAGACTCAGCTCAGGGAAACAATCTGCAGCCTTGAGAGAATAAAGCTCTTCTTGTTCTGAAGCGAAACATCACAGAATGATCCAGTCATGCTTTACATTTTAGTGAAAGTGTAGAAAGTTTAATCCTTAAATCTAAATGTGTTAACATGATCCAGCAGAGAAGACTTTAAACTTCAGATTGTGAGGGATAAAAGACCGACAGAGCACCAAAGTGGAACTGAACCTCCTGACTGGGCAGAAACGGCCATGAATCATTGCATGACCATACATAGAGACTGAATGTGGTTTACTGCCACACATTCCTGCTGCGTTACAGCTCCCGCCGGCTCATCTCCTTCAGAAAGCAGAGATAAAGAAACAATCAGGCCGGCGTGAAGAAGCGACATCGTTTGTCTTCTCGTCCTGATGTTTCTCTGCCAGACGCCTCGCTCTGGCAGTGTTATTCACTCTGCCGCTTTCACTTAATCGCTGACCTCCAACACGCAGACGGTGGCAGGTTCACGACCTCCAGTTTAAAAGGTCAGAGGTGAGAAGTTCAAGTAACAAGAAGCAGCTTTCATTTCCTCCACAGTGAAGCGAGGACGTCTCATTAGCCAGCTGAAGACTGGCAGATCAATATCGTCATCCCTAAAGCCGCACTTGCTCGCCTGGCTACAAAGTCAAAGGTTCAAGAAGCTTGCGGACGTAAAAGGAGAGAAGTCGGCTACGACTCTCTCCTCATCCTCGTCCTCCTCCTGTTACTTCCTCTGTGACCTCGGAGCAGTCAGGTGGGTCAGGACAGACAGGAAGCTCCGTCTCTGTTCAGGTGGAAATGGAAACCAGAGAGTGTAAACAGCAGCTCTGACACGAAACACCTGTCCGCTCCCTGAACAGTACATCAACACGGGTCCATTACAGTGTGTGTGCATGTGTGTGTGATGTTGTTTTGTTCAGTTTTCATTTCTTTTACAAGTTTCAATTTAGGCTCCACTGTTAAACCAGTTATAGTTACACCTGTATGAAGTGTCGTCCACCTCGTGTGTCACTGCTTTTAGATTCGATGTGCGGCGATCTGAAAAACACACGATGTGGCTCTGCACGTCAAAACGAGCAGACAGACGGATCCCGAGGGAAATTTAAGCATCCAGTAGCTTATATGTAGGACGTTGGCAATACATACAAGAATATAAGAATAAAAAGTGCAGGATTTGAAAAAGTTAGGTCAAATAGTGAAAACAGTTGAGCCCCAACAGTTTGCTTTAATTCAATCAAGTCTATTCCAAAATCAAATCAAACATTGATAAATTATCTAGATCCGGATTTTATTTGGATCTGCGTCAATTTGTACTCACTAGTAGATACCAGTCACCTTAATAAGCCTGTTGTTGTTCACCAAGATCCATGCATTATTCCCTGAGAAATTAATGAAAATGTTGAAAAAAAAAACAATGTCGCAATTTTAAAGAAAGTGAGAATAATAATCCTGGATCTGTCCTTTTATTTGGATCCACACCAAAAGTTAAAGGGGTCTATTCTGGGCCGAAACTCATCCTCCATCCGAGTTGAATGGAAATGCATTCAGTAGTTTTTTGTGTAATGCAGACGTGGGTCAGACCTGTGAAGATAATGTAAATCTCAATCCCATTTCAGGACCTATTCATATGTTAAATGTAGCACCAAGGCACCGATGTAATTCAAACCACAGTGACTCTGTCCGACCCATCTGATCGTCTGCTGCCTCAGTGTCACTCCGTCTCATCCTCTCTGTGCTGCAGGACAAACACGACTCGTCCTACATGTACACATCAGACGTCGCAGGTTTCAGTTACAGACCACACCGGCGTCGTGACACATGAGTTGGGTTGGAAACCTTTTGTGTCACTCGCTACAAAGAAAACACCTGCTGAGTCTGTCAAAGTGCTTGTGTTAGACAGGAAACGTTACGACTGCACAAAGGGAGTCTGACAGAGGCTGAAGAGTTCATTATTACACGACAACAACACCACGATGATTTAACTATAAAAGTTGAATGTGTTCGACTTCAGCCCTCAGACCCTCCGAGACTCAACCTTAACAACAGAAACATCACAGTTATAATAAACTGACCACCTTCAGACATTCATGATCCCCAGAGGTTAAATCCTCGAACTTTTCCTCGAGCGCCATCATCGGATTAAAAATGTAATTTGTTCATGACATTTCATCGGCCTCAGCTGCACCAAATGTAGCATCCCTGCCAGCCTGGACCCTCACCAGTACGCTCTCAGAGCCAACAGATCCACAGAGGATGTCATATCCACTGCCCTCCGCTCAGTCTTCACACACCTCAAAAATAAGAGCAGCTACATCCGGATGCTGTTTGTTGACTTCAGCTCAGCATTCAACACAACCTCATTAACTAAACTAAACTCAACACTCTGCAACTGGATATTTGACTTCCTCACAAGCAGAGAGTTCGGATTGGCCGTCGCACCTCCTCCATGTTAGTGCTCAACACCGGAGGCCCCTCCTGTTCACTCTGTACACCCGAGACTGCACTCCCAGACATCAGGAGAACTCAACACCACCATCATCAGTCGCATCATAAACAATGTTAAGAGTTCATATCGGGAGGAAATCAAAAATCCTGCTGAGTGGTGCACAGAGAACAATCTATCGTCAGCAAACCAAGGAGCTGATTGTTGATTTTAGAGAGACAGAGGCAAAGACACACACCTGTCTACATCAGTGGAGCTGAGGTGGGGCAGGTGAACAGTTATAGGTTACTGAGAACCTTTCTTGGTCATCACACATCACCACCCTGGTTAAAAAAGCACAGAAACTCCAGCCTCCTGACTGGAAACATCACAGACTGACATGGTTCATCACGGCCCAGGAAATGAAGGCTCTGCAGCGGGTGGTTAAACCCGCCCAGAACATCACTGGTACCATCTACAGAGCATCAGCATCAGGATACTAAAAGGCAACACCCACCCAGCCACAGTCTGTTCACCCTGCTGCCATCTGACAACAGATACAGAAGTATCTGCTGAAGTACCACCAGACTGCACAGCAGCTTCACTCCTCAGGCTGCGAGACTCCTGAACTCATCATGAACACATTTTATAAAATAGATGTAGCACGAAGGTCGTAAACATAGTTTTAAAACCCTTTACCCTACCCTGTAAGCTTGTAACTTTGCAACAAATGATTACGTTCAATGTTGATTAATCTGTCGATTATTTTCTCGCGTAATTGTCGGTCGGACATGCAACGGTGAAAAATGTCGATCTGTGTTTTCCTAAATCCCAAGATGACGTCCTCAAATCATTTGTTTTCTCCACAACCCAACAATAATCAGTTTACTGTCAAAGATAAGGGAAAGAAACCAGAAAATATTTTGGAAGTATAGTCAAATTATATAATATAGTCTAATTCTGTATTACTTGTTGATGGAGACGTTAGAGGGAAGAGTTTCAAGGAAAATACGACAGTGAATTTTTTCAGGCCCAGCATCAAATGATGTACCGGTGCACAATTCGGCTGCTGTTTTATGCTCCTGAGAGTTAAAATTTCCTCTGACCGTTGCTGTAATGTTTCGGAGTTGTTGGAGAAATGTAGCGAGCATTCAGGACAGAAAACGTTTTTGTTGAAGGAGCGAGAAGAGCTGACGAGAGAAAAGCTGATTTAAGGCGAACGGAGAGGAGGAAGTGAAGACGGGAGGGTGATTGAGCCGGAGGAGGAGGAGGGGTGTGATTCAGGTTGAGGACAGAAAGCAGGAGGGGGGGGTACATGCTTATGTCCTACTGGAAAAGAGTGAATGAGTAGAATAGATTGTATGGAGAACTCTTGCTCAGCGTCTGTACGGAGAGAAAAAGACCACAACTGTGTCAGTGTGTTTATTCAGCGGAGAGTGGCCGGCTCGGCGCTCCGGTCTGTGGGAGCCCCGCAGCCTCCAGCCGGACGCTGAATAAGAGGATTAGCCGAGCCCTGGGAGAGCCAGGACGTCCACAGGCTGTGGGGGTGAGAACTGGTGCCCACGCCAGAATGTGTGACGACCCCCCACCCCACCCCCCCGGCACATCCACCCGAATCTCTGATGCCAGGAGGACGAGGGTCTGCGGAGGGGGTGGGGATGGTTTCTCTAATACCAGCCGCTCAGACTGGAAGGGGATGGCAGGTTAATCTGTGGACAGTCTGTGCTTTTATTTCTTTAAGGACCATCCTGGTGGTTCGGTAGGTTGTAGCTCTTTAATCGCTCATTTCCCCAATTAATTCATTTCATCAGTTGACTTCCTTCCTTCCAGGCAGCCACCGGTTTATTGTACAGAGGCTTGGAAACTTCCTGCTCACAGATAATAACAACTTATTCACCTCTTTAATTTAAAAACTGATATGTGTGGTATGATTTGGGCCTAAAATTCAGTTTCACATCGATTTGTTCAGCTGATTTCAGGTGACCCAAACCTTAAACCTGCAAATTCCAACATATCCTCAAACCTAAACCTCTGAAGAGGTGCTGTAGTTTGTCAGCGTCTCCCAGCGTCTGTTCGATAATACTGTTCCCAAAACAACATGATCCTAATGAGGCAGCAGACGTCACCTGAGCTGAGCCTTACGAGCAGCGTTGTCAGGCCAGAGTTATCCTGTAGATCGTAAAACTTTTAGGATAAGTTCTGTCTGCGATTTATATTCTGCCTGTCAGTCCGAGCTCAGGGCAGATATACACCCTGAAAGCATCTAAGGCCAGTGAATGGGACGATGAGCCTGAACAGCTGGACTGTTTTACACTTCAGAGGTCCGACCGCAGGCCTGATCTGTCAGAAAACCTCTGCTGTCATAACAGGTCCACTAAAGCTTCTGTACAAGTCCTGCAACACGATGGTGTTTTATCAAAGTTTGGTGGCTCGTCACAAAACTTCCTGTCATCCTCTGACGGAGGAGAACTGTGAAGTAAACAGGTTTAAATCTCTTCCCAGCAGTAAACAAAGAGCTGAAGCAGCTCGTCGTGTCTGTGGACCTGACAGATCACACCTCATACACGTCATACACTATCTCTGAAGACAGATATCCTGAGACATATACTGCCTTTAGTCTGACACTTCCTGTCAGTGACTCTGAGGCAAAACACTCCCTAATATGAGCTTCAGAAAACAAATGGTTTGAAGACTGATGTGTCTGTTAGAGTAAAGCTTCAAACCCTCTTTCTCTAAATCTCTGTTTTTGTAGTTCCTGCTCCTGTTTCTCTTCTTCACACAGAGGCACGTCGCTAGCAGACACACTGTTTTCAGCACAGCATGCTCGTTTCTCTGTCGGTTTTCAGATGCGCAGAAAAGCCGAAATAAGTGATAGTTCAGGTTTTTTGATGCAGGGTTCGTACGAGATACTGTGTGTAGGAATACAGACGTTGTACGGTTGAGGGAATGTAGTGCCAAAGGAAACGGCTGTTTGACGGCAACGCAAATCACCAAAAACATTGAAAACATCAGCGAACAAATTTATATTTTCTATGCAGTTACAGCCCCGCTCCACTTTATCAAGCTGCCTGTGAACGGCCGTGTCTGTAGCGCCGAGTCTCGGTGTGGTCGGGGTCTGAGGCAATACTGTTTAAATATAGTAGTAAAAATACAGTGAAGGTATTTTAATTTAGGTGCAGCAACAACTTCCAAACTGGCTTTGACTGGTGGTGAAACAGAGTTTGACCTTTGTGAAGCTCAGACAGCAAAGTGATTCATCAAAGTGCTCCTGCTAGATTTACACACAGCTGAAACTCCACTACAAGACCACCAAGAGGAAATCAAAGCGCCTCGTCACAGCGCTGCAGGCATTAGACAAATGAAATGTCGGTTCTACCTAAAAAAAAATCCTTCCAAATTGCTGCTGGGAGCGTTAACACAGGGGAGAACCGGCTGCGGAAAAACTGAACTCATCAGCTGAACAGAAGCAGCGGGGTTGAAGTTCTCTCCATCGATCAGCTGCTCTCATCTTTCTCTTTTAACTATAAATGGCAAAGAACAAAAAGCTGCGGATTATCTACAGGCAGAGTCCATCAGCCCTAAAAGGAGGACCGAACATGAAAGAAGCAGAGCTGCTGAGAGGATGATTCCACATGAGCACGCCAGGAATGAAGGCGAGAAAACAGACTGCAGGAGCTGAAAACATGAGCCAGGTCTGCAGGACAATCATCTTTATGAAGTCGCTCGACAAAGAAGCAGAAAGATTTGACCCATTAGTGAGATGTGTTCAGTGTTCGACCGCACTGAAATGTCTGAAATGAGTCGGGACACGTTTGTGGCAACGTAAACTTTATCTTTTTAACGGGAAGTTGAGACGTCTCAAGCCGTGGGTCTTTCTAACGAGACCTTGGGACACGTCGAGCTGTGCTCGTGGTGACAAAAAACTGATATTTCTGACGGGAAGACGGGACATAGAAATATTTGAGACAACTATGAAGGCTTTGTTGGAGATGAAGACACTTAAAACTTCTCTGAACAACAACAACATGATCTGAGTTTGGACATCTGCAGTTGATTACGGCTGCTGTTTGGTGACATCTGGACTTAATGTGTCTCAGATATCTGGAATAAACGTCCTCACGATGTCTTTAAGACAACCTAAAATAAAATAATCTACATAACATCACAGAAATCAGTTGCAGCATTTCCCCATATAGGTCTGACGTTGTGAATGTATCAGGTTGGACTTGGCCTCCACCTGTCAGTCAACACACTGTGTGTGTGTGTGTGTGTGTGTGTGTGTGTGTGTGTGTGTGTGTGTGTGGTCATAGCTTTAACTTTTAACTGCAGTGTCACGTCTCTGGTCTACATCCTCCAACACCAGCATCACTGCACTGAGCTGTGATAAGACCCAACAGCTCTGTGACAGCATTGTGTGTGTGTGTTTTCATGCACTCATGTGTGACCTGTATCTGTAGTCAGAAACAAATGATCTGTCTCGGGGGAGGGCGGATGAATAATGGATCTGACCGTCTACAGTTTCCATCAGCAGCCTCTCTGGGCTGCAGCCACCGTGTTCGCTGCCAGCTGATCATGAGCAGGTTTTCTGTCCTGCTTCGACCAACCAGCAGTGAGTTTCATATCGGTGGTGTCGACGTCGTTTTCAGCCGACACAGACGCTGTGCAGGCGGCTGCTGGAAGCAGTTAACTTTTTTAATTGTTGAAGAAATATTTTCATTTACAAGTCATGAATTCTGTAAGTCCATTTTTATCGAGCACAGTTGCATCCATCTTATTAGTCCTATTAGATGTCCCGAGGTGTCGTTAAAAACACCCGGTTTTGTCGCCACCAACAAGGCTTGAGATGTCTCCACTTCCCAACAAGAGATCAGCTTTCAGTCACCACAAACATGGCTGGACTTGTCCCGAGGTCTCCGTTAAACCACATCCAGTTTCATTGCCAAAAACACGGCGAGAGATGTCCTGACTTCCCATCAAACCTTGGACATCTTCGAGGAACTGTGTTGAAAAACTGGTTGTTTTTAACGAGACCTCGGGACATGTCCAGCCACGTGTGTGGTGGCAAACACTCGACAACTTTGATGAAAGGTCGAGACATCTCAAGCCCGGTTTGTGGTGACAAAAAGTTTTTGACGGGAAGTCAGAACATCTCTAGCTGTGTTTGAAGCAACAAAACCATGTGATTTTCACGAGACCTCGGGACATGGTGGAGACGAAACCAGTGTTTTTAATGACACCCTGGGACAACAAACAGATATTTTTGACGAGACCTCGGGTCAATTTGTAGCTGTGTTTGTGGTAACAAAAGCACTGATATCTTAGTGGGAAGTTGGGACATTTCCAGCCGTGGTTGTGGCGACAAAAAACAGATATTTTTGACGGGAAGTTGGAACATCTCGAGGCACGTTTGTGGTGACAAAACTTTCTGTCTTTAATTAAACCACATGATCTTTTTCTAACCCTAACCGAGTGGTTTGTGTGCCTAAACCTAACCACAACGTAGTCACAGCCCTGCCACAACAGAAAAATTGAAAACTGAACCTAAAAGCTGCAACATGAAGAAATGTGAAGTTTCAACATATCAATTCTTTGCAGAAATGTTCATTGCCAACTTTTTTTATGCCGTTTAGGTCGCAGTTGTGTCACCAGAGGGAGCTGTGTGAAGTCTGATAGATGTCCTCAAGTGATGTCACTTGAGTCAGCGGGGTTGAAGACTTCTGGGTAATGTTTCATTGACTGGACCTTTATCAGTACAGTCTGACAACAGTGTAGGAAAAGATAGAAACTCAGCTCTCTTTCAGCTTTTGGAAGCTCATCAGACAAATGTTCAGGTCCTGACTTCACGTAAACAACTGTGGACGACTGCAGATGTCTCAGCTTTTGCTCCCTTTGTTGTATTTGCAGCAGTTCTCAGCGCTGACGCAGGCCGTCCCACCAACACCTATTCAGCTTCTGAATGTCTGCTGGGTACCTGCCCGCTGTTCACAGCGTGCCAGCCTCTGCCGCTCCCGCTGCTGCATCAATCTGAAACAAACCCTGCAGCCGAAAACCTTCAAACGGCCTCTCTCTGTTCGCCTGCCCGGCCGTCACTCCAAACACTCAGAGAGCGACGGGGCTGTTTAGACAAAGAGCTCCCACTCAGAGCGACTTGTTTACAGGAAGAGGAAGATTTAGAGGCAAACTGAGAAAGGTACGGCTCCAACACAACCATCTCAGAGACATTTTATTTATATTAAACCTTCGCTGTTAGCTATAGGCTCGGCTTTACGTCTGAGCTGCTACAGAGCAGAACGTAAATAAAGATTTATTACATTAAAAAGCACTAAATGTATGAAGCATGTGGCTCGTGTTGGCATCAATCAGAGAACAGCGCAGCGATGTGTATGGAAACTTAAACTGTTATTAATCCAATATGCTCCCACTGTGGCCTCCAGGAGTTTATATGCCTTTATATGTAATTTGTGAATAAAACAACATGAGTTTGTGAGGAAATGTCGGCACACCTGGCCCTGGGTTTCACCAAGTTTGTCAAACCTTCCTGGATTAAATCAAAGAAGGAGAGGAGGGGAGGAGGAGGAGAAGGAGGAGAAGGAGGAGGAGGAGGAGGAGGAGGAGGAGCATTTAACACTGTTGGCTTGACCGGAAACTTCCTCTGCTGGCCTCATCGTCGAGATCAAGCCCCCCCGGAGGATCGCCAGGCTTTGAAGCCAGTTTTCGTACTGTGTAATGACATCGTCATGTGATGCACTGGGGCCCAAAAATACTTTTTCCCATAAGATAATATTGTGGATAATATTGTGCTACAACTCTCCATCTGAATTTCCCAAAATGTGAAACTTTTGCTTTCAGCAGTTGGAGTAACGACAGCAGCTCGTCAGACTGGCTGCACAGTCTTTGCTGTCGGAGGAAACTGAGCGGTTACACAATCGCTCAGATTGTGGACACAGGCTCATTCATTCACGGCGTCTGGACGGCAGCACAGTGTCGAACATGATAGCCCTCGCATCATCCAACTGGGCTGTTTGTGTGTCAGGAGTCGGTGTGTTCAGTGTGAACACGGATATCAGCTGCATCTCATCAGCTCTCTCTCTCTGTACACAGTATTTATGATTAAACCCAGTCAGAACATCACTGGTACCCATCTATTGAGCATCAGCGACATCAGTGAGCCAGAGTGTGTTCACTCTGCTGTCGGCAGGAAAGAGATTCAGACACATCCGCTGCCGTAACACCAGACTACTGAGCGGCTTCACTCCTCCGGCTTCACTCCTCCGGCTTCACTCCTCAGGCTGTGAGACTCCTCGATTCTTCCACGCTCCTCCAGGAACAGTTTATTTCTGCGATTTGTTTTCTCATCCAGCTCAGTCTGATGAAAGTTGAACCAGGTCTGAGAAGCTGAGTCTCAGCCTTGAACTCCACTGATTGCATGTACGTTATGAAACAGCTCTGCTACGTTTTTTTGCTCTGTGCTCCCTCGTCCATCAACACCCACCGGCTGCGCTTTGAGTGGCAGCTGGAGTGGCGAGACCGAGGAGTTCCCGCGGTAATTACAGAATAATGCGCGTAATAATACAATTCACAATTATTCATGTAAGTGTTATAAACACAACAACAAACAGACAAAAGGTTTGTGTTCCCAACCGAAGGATTAGAAGAAGGGTGGACTTGCTTGGATTTGTCTCTTTTTTGAGATTTTTGTGCTGGCTGGAGTGTTTTATTCTGAAAATTAACCGGCTGTTTTGATGTTGTTTCGGTGTCTCACTTCCTGTCTGCTCTGTGCAGAATTATAAATCACCCAAATATCTTTTTCTGCGTTGTGTTTTTTAAACCCAAAAGTTTTCACATCGGCCGATATTGACAACATATATGCCGATATTTGTCTGGGATAGACTAATATCAATTGAACTGTACACTTTGCACAGTAATGCACTGAAATAGCCCAACTACCCTCCCATACATTGTTGGAAAAGGGAAAATGATCGGCTACAGTTGTGGGTGACTGATGTGTTGAACGGCTCGTTTTAACACGGCAGCGAAGATGCATGAAAGAAGCGCCTGTCCTAAAAAGCCCACCGTACAGAAGACATTTTGTACCCCACTCCTGATAAAGATCTAAGAATAGGAAAGTTCTGGTTTCGACGGTCCGTGAGTTTCTGCAGGTCACCATCCTGAATACCTGATCAGCAGCGAAAAGGGGCAGCGAGTTTCCTCCTTCACCCAGATTTCCTCATGTTTGAAGCGTCTGTTCCAAGCGGCGCTGCTTCGGTTCCAGCAGACGTGTTTCTAATCTGATCGTACACACGGTGACGAAACAGTTTGTCAGAGGCCCAGAGGAAAGCTTCTCTAACAGAAAAACGACTTAATTAAACACCGGAGCTGAAAGGACGAACGAGAGTGCCAACGCTGTATCCCACAGGAAAGACAATGAGAGAGGAAGTGTGTGTGTGTGTGTGTGTGTGTGTGTGTGTGTGTGTGTGTGTGTGTGTGTGTGTGGCCTCGCACTTTTATTATAAACTTCTGAACTTTTGATTTTCTCGTCAGCTCCGGCTTCAGACGGGCCTGATGTTCCTGACGATGTGTGGAGGAACATCGACTTGTTCAAAGATTATTTATGCAGTTCATCTGAGAGCTGATGCTGCATTCAGGTCATGTAGGATTTCTGAGCTGCCAACTGGGGAAAACAGTCAGTAAACACTGAACAAATCCTCAGATACTGACCAGTCGAGGCTCGAATTTTAAAGCAAGGCCTGTTTTTACCAGCGCTATAAATAACTTATGATGATGTTTATGGTTGTGGATGATTTTAATCCAAAAATTGTGAAGTTGTCTTACTTAGAGCTTGATTTGTGATTTCTATTTCTGTGACTTTATGCATAAAAAAGTGCATAAAATCACAAAATAAAACATGAAAACTAATTTAACTGTTTGTAGAACAGTTTTCTTTTCAATAAAGACGTTGACACTGTCCTGCCCACGAGAAACAATCTGTTTATTCTGATTAACATTGCATTTTCTGTGTGTCGCTCTCTCACTGTCTTCTCTCTATAGCTTCCTCCTCCTCTCTTTTCATTCAGGCTCCCTTCTGATGGACCACGGGCCCCTGGGACCATCTACATCTCCTGGCTCCTGCTGCCTCACATATTGATGGATCTGGATCGTCATACCCTGGGCTCTGCTGGATCATTGCTCTCCTTATATCTATATTTCTGTAAACTTTGATGCCTCTTCTCTCTGATCTTCTCTGTTTTACTGCTAATTATCTTGGTTGTCCTGCCCTCGTCCAGGTCACCACGGTGGAGGGGAGGTCGTTTGGCTCGGGCACCACTCGGCGATGCCTCGGCCTGCTAAGTCGTCTCCTGGATCCACACTTTACTTATATTACATAATTATTTTTATATGACATTCTGTCAATTCAATTCGTAAACTGTGATTTTGTTGTTCTGTACATGTGACATCTATTGCATGTCTGTCCGTCCTGTGAGAGCGATCCTTCCTCTGTGGCTCTTCCTGAGGTTTCTTCCATCTTTTTTTTTCAAATCGAGGGTCTAAGGACAGAGCGTGTCGTTCACTGTACAGATTGTAAAGCCCACTGAGCCGATGTGATTGTGATTTTGGGCTTAAGTCAAAATATAAATCCATTTAAAATGGATTTGAAAAGATTCAATAAAATGCTATTAAACCTCAAATCTTCTGTAGCCATGTTTCCATCCAAATTCAGCACAATTTAACAGAATTTTACAGATTATCTGCAAGAGAAAGTGTGAATTAACTGTTAACTGCTGCTCTCCGTTACAAGATGCGTCACGCTGAGTCTGTAAATCCCCGTCAGAGCGACGACAGTCTGCAGACTGTGTTCGGTTCACGCTTCAGTCGGACTCAGCTGAGCATCACCGCTCTGTCCTTCCCAGCATGCCTTGCTCTCTGTGTGTGGCCTTCACTGTCAACATGAAGCGTTTCACACATCAGCAGCGGAGCAGGGAGGAACCAACACGCTCCGCCTGCCTCTCTGAGACCTTCACACTTGTCTGATAATCATGTTCAGACCACCCTGCTGATTGTACAAAGTCTAAATGTCAAGATGATTTAGCAAAGTGCAAAAAATTATCATTTAATTTGGCCGTTTTCTACATTAGAGATGTTTAGCAGCTGAATCATCAGCCTCAGATTTAAGTCTCCATGAACTGTCAAGTCTCTGCAACTTGATTTGCATAGAAATAATGACATATTGTTGTTTTTTTGTGCAGCACTTTAGAAAATAAGATGACAAACTGCTTTACAAAATGCAAATGAAATAGCACAAAAGAAATAATGAAACAGAAAAGAAGAGCAACACAAAGAAAACAAAGTCAGATGAAGTAAAACAGACTGAAGTAGTGAAAGAATTCAGCTCACTCCAACACAAGTTTATAAATTAAACCAGTTCAGTCTCGACCTTGAAATGACCAAGACGACAGCAAACGAGCTAAATTTGGAAAAATGGTGTTTAGCGCTACGTGTTTTCAGCCTATTTCATTAAAGATAAATAATCAATCAGAAGCAGAGACACGAGGATCCTGTTCACATGAAGTCTGAGCAGCAGCTGCAGAGCGGAAGGATCGTCTTTTCTCTTATCGCCAGAAATGAACTGAAACCAAAGGCAATCTGGAAGGAAGGAAGGAAATCCATCTAAAACCTGATGTATTCAGATCTGAGTGTTTTACAAACTGTGAAATTAAACAGAGCAGGTGAGCATCTTTATATATTTGTGTGATTTTATTTGTTGTGTTCACATAAAAATTAACACCTGTGCGGCTTGATTAAGTGGATATATTCAAAATAAAGAGGTCAAATTCAACAGTATTTCGCCTGGTGTTTAAAAAAATGATAAAAACAGGACAGGTCGTTAAAAATGATCAATAAATAATAAATAAATATCCAGATCGCCCCATCTGACACTAGTGTCTCGCTCTGTCCAGACAACCCTTCACCTGTCTCTCAGCAGGAGGCCCCGCCTCCAGATGATGTCAGCGTGACATCATCTGCGGGTCGCAGCAGGAGCAGCCAAACGCTAATTGCTTTTTTCACCTGCATGAGTCCGAGCCGGCGAACATCATCAGCACGATCAGCAGCTCATTAACAGGCAGACACTTTGTGACGGAGCCTCGGGGGGACGCACGACTATTTTGAGGAATGACCTAATTGAAATGAGCAGCGGGGGGTCGGACGCAGAGGAAATTATGGATTTTACACTTTGTCCTCCTGTAACCTTGACACACTTTCTGCTGGGTTTTAGTAATGTAAACCAATGATGGCGGCTGTTTAATCCTCATTATTCTCCGACCATAAAACACATTTAATCTATTTCATTATGAGATTATTGTGTTTAATAGTTTGTAGGTGGAGGCTGACAGACGTCTGACTGGTGACGATATCTCAACATCGTCCGCTTGGATTTGACTTTTGTTTTGCTTAATGACAGTTTACTAATCAAACTAATCTAAATTAAATCAGTGGGAAAACATTTATTGTGTCATATGTACTACAGGGTTCGTACAGCGTTTTAAAAAGTCAAGTTCAAGCACTTTCAAGGTTCCTGAAACAAAACTTTCAAGACTTTATCATCGCACCTGAATTATTTCTCTGAGTATGTAAGTACAGTTGAACTTATTTATATTAGTTATAGAACGATTATCGGCCCTGGATGATTGGTTACACGTCACAATTAACAGCCTATAAACAGTGAATAATCTGAATCTACAAAGTAACTAGTAACTAAATATAGTAAATAAATGTCGTGGAGAGGAAGGATAAATTAGCAGAAAATGGAAATACTCAAGTAAAGTACCTGAAAATTGTACTTGTAAAATATCAGTATCTAATAATCTGTATTTGCCCTGAAAAAGCCGTACAGGTCGACTATTAATGTGTTTCACAGGGTTCATAAATCTTTTTAAGAGTAAAATTTAAGCACTTTCAAGGTACCTCGACCAAAACTTTCCAGACTCTTGAAGACTTTATCATCACATTTGAACCGTTTCTATAAGTGAGTAAAACTTGGTGAAAAGCCTCGCTGCTGCGTTTCAGACGAGCTGAAGACGAGCGAGTGTTGTGTGATAAAAGCAAAGTAAAAAGTCAAGTTATTACTCACAGCGATCATAAACTGTCACTTCTTTATTTTACCAGCTCTTCATATTAACTTATTGTTCATATTTTTCAACGCCTGAGACAACAAACAAATATGACCGTGTGATCTTTTCACTTCAAATATTAAACATTGAGGTTTACATGAGTGATTGTGTCGATGAAACACCAGATAATGTTGAAAATATATATTCCTAACCTTGAAAACATAATGTCTGGTATTGAGGTGAACTGTTACTGTACTCTGTCCCTAAAAATATCTCGTCTAAATCAGCTCCTGGCGCAGCAGTTCGGTGGGAGCCTTTTAGTGTCGACCTCCTGCTGTTCACCTCCACCACCAGCTGCCTCCCGTCCCACCTCCAGTCCTCCCAGTATACCCACTCTGGGCTACAGTACCAGTCAACCGGACGGTAACACGAAGAGACGTGGAAACATCCGTCTGCTGCCGGCACAGAGGGACTCGCAGGATGGTTTTAAAAATTTGGGCCAAACAAAGACGAGAGCTAACGAGCAGCGACAACATGCATGAATGTTCTGCGTCCGCGTTCAAGGGAAAGAGTCGAGCAACATCACAGCAACACGCTAACCAGCAATTCTCCATTCAGCGGTGTCTTTAATCTGTGGAAACATAATACGAGACAACTGGAAGTTCAGATAAACGATGTGCATCTTAATAATGTGTCATTAAGTCCAGCAGTGAGAGCAGACTTGTTGTACGAGACGCTGAGCAGAAGGAGAGTTTCTGAGGTTGAGTTATTTTCTTCACCACAGAGTTTAACTAAGTTGTTTAATGCTGCCGTGTGTGTTGGTCAACTGGTGTCGTTTGTTACAGCTGACCACTGCTCCGCTCTGTTAACGTCGGCCTCCGAGCGACGGCGTATAAACTGTTCACGACCATGTGGCCTACTTCACGTTCGTATTCACTCTTTGCTTGCACAGAAGATAACTTGTCTGGGAGCTGAACTACCATCAACATCACGCTATTAATTAACATTTAGAAAATTGTTTTTGACATTTGTGGATCGATTCTGAATCGTAGGAAAAAAAGGGATCTAGATTCTTATGTGAAATTATATTTTTTACCCTCTACTTTCTCCTCATAAGACCTGTAAACTGACTCTGAAGTGTAAAATCAGTGATGTTGCCCTCGAGCATCAGGACAACATTTGTACTTGTACGCATAAAATATAAACATCTAGTCGGGGTGTATCGATACATCGATCCGGATCGATATTTGGATTCAATGATCAACGATCCAATAGCATCGATGTAAAGTGAAAACATCGATTCATATCGTATCATATTTACATCTGACATCTAGCAGAAGATATTCATGATATTTCTTTATCACATTCGTGCTCCCAAGAGGATGAACCATTTAGATTTTAAAGACCCCTTTACTTCACTCTTCAACCAGCCTCAGCAGGACTGTACGGACATTTAAACAGTGTTTAAGATGTTTGTATGTTCGGGTGTGATGATCAGTGAAATCCTCGGGGGAAAATCAATAAATTACCAAATGGTTTGACCTTTGTTGACCTGTGGGTCTCACAGCACATCTGGCAGTTATCAGCTTTGGTTTCATCCCAAATCAACTTCGGCTGCTTTCAGTGACAACGAGAAAACTTCATAATCTGCTTCCACTTAGATGTAACTGCTGTAATTGTGTGGCACTTCACAGACTAACAGGATTCACCTTTCACAGCCTCCACATGCCTCGTGGGGGAAATTCTTCCGATCTGTGTTCGACAGCTCAGGTGTGTCAACACGACCTGAGGCCTCTCTCTGAGGTGCAGACCTGAGCAGAGTGTCTCTGGGGGAAACATCTGCTCTGAGCTGTACGAGTCAGAAACTGCAGGTCAAACTGACAGCTGACCTCTGCAGAGTCTTCAGGTGTTTACCTTCAGAACGGACACACCTGAAACAAAGTGAAGCCCTCTGAAACTGCTTTTACTGGCAGCTAAAATCAAACTTTCCAGTTTCTTTACATATAAAACAAAATCACTGTGATGTTGCGCTCACAACAACACTTATGGGTGCCCGTTGAAATCAGCAAACTTCAGACCAAATGCAAAGCAAATTACTCCCGGGTGTAGATTACATACAAAGTCAATGAAAAGATGAATTTACATTTCTTTGTGCTGGGCGGCGGGATTGACGTAAACACGAAATTCGCATGACTTGAAAATATTGAACTCAGGCGAGGATTTTGTGTGATGCCGTGTCCCGTCATGACGTTAACGTCGCTGATGTCCGGATATTCATGAACAGCAATGGAGGAGAGGATAATAATCACTAATCGTGGCTGTTTGCGGACAACCAGAGCTGTACGATAACACATCTACTCATACCGAGAGCTACCGAGGAGCTGGCGTGGAGGAAAGTGAGCGAGGAAGTCTGACTACCTGGTAAGTCACGCAAATATGTCTCAGCACAGCAAAGCCCTGATTGATTTGAATTCAGGGCTATTCAGGGAACAAGCATTTTAAATATTTACTGTTTGGTTCAGTCTCAACATTTCCACAAGCAGCAGTTTTCAAACCAGCGCCGATAAAAGTAGACGACCTGCCAGCAGCAACCAGCAGAGGTTACACAGTACGAGACGAGCTGGTGAAGACAGCTGAACATCAGAGTAACAGGAGAGCGAATACTGAACTCTATTACGTGGACAACAACATAACTTCAAACAGATGATCATGTTGCTTCGTGTCTCGTGTAAAACCATCTGCTAGAGTCTGTTCTTTGGTCTGTTTTTACACCCTAAGTGGCTAAAACATCCATTAAATCCGTCTTTCACATTTTTGTAAAAACACCAACATATCTGTCTCTTTCTGCTCTTTTTTTCTTCTTCTCTTACTTCTTTGGAGCCTCCGGAGACCTGACATGGTGCTGCACGGCTCGACCCCCTGCTACTGTTAGCTTGTAATGTCGCTGATCGAGGAATTTAAGCTCATTCTCCTCCTGCACTCAATGGAGGCTGATCTGGATAAGAGGATCAGACTAATGTCTGAAATGTAAATGTAAATGTTCTGTAAATACTTGAAAAGCCTCGTTGAGGCCCATCGAATCCTTTTGTGCAGGCCAACATCTGCCTAAAGCGTCTCCGCATTCACCTGCTTAGATCCCCTCCACCCGCCGCTGAATGGGGGAGAAAAGGAGTGAATCGGCCCCTTTAGTGAAGAGGACTTTGACCGACCCGCGTCCTCCACGCAGGCCTTTTATCGCTGGCCTTTTTCTGCGTCACATTTCGGGGGAATTCACATTCATCGGTTCGAGAGACGAGGGCCATCGAACGTCCAGGATCGAAGAGAGACCACACACTCGCAGGCAGCTGAGGAGTGGAGAAAACAGGGAGAAAAGTGGAGGACAAATCAAATGGCTCTCCACCAGCTACTCTACGGGGGGCTCCACTTGTTCTCCGCTGCAATGGGCCCCGGTGTGAGTGGCCCCCCCTTTCAGAGGCGCCTTCGGGCCACCCGGATCTGCCCCGTCATCCATTTCAGCGTCCAGAGCGGCGGTGGGCACAGAGGAGGAGGTGGAGGAGGAGGAAGGGGGGGCCAGTGACAGTGGTGGCAGAACACCAGGCGGACACCAGCAGAGACAAGATGGTTGGCTAACCAGAAAAAAAAAAAAAAAAACACACCCGACACCCCCTCATCCCTCACCCACCCAGAAACCAGAGAGGAGACAAATGAGGAGGATTAAAAAACGTTAAGGGGGGAAGAGGAGGAGGAGGAGGAGGAGGAGGAGTGGGGGCAGACAGTAGAGGGATGAAGGCATGAGGCTCGAAAAGGGGAGAAATGTGGGACAACTGGGTGAGAGAAGATGTGCAGCAGCGAGCAGAGAGGTGGTGAAAGGACGGGAGAAAATGAGAGATTAAGAGCTGAGGAGAGGAAAAAGGAAAAAGGAGGCGGACAGAAAAAATGTTAAAGAAGATTGAAGAGTAAGAAAAAAGAAAAGAGATCTCACCACCAGCAAATACACTGCAAAAAAAAAAACCCTTAATGAACTTTACTCTTAAAACTTTCATTTTCCTCAAACCCTCTGGAGTCTCCGGTTGTCGATTCAAACATCTCGAGAACTTCATCCTAAAACCCAGTCAGGCTGAGTTTTAGGGAAATGTGTATGAACTGATTCACACGACGTGGTTGAGCCATAAAATATAAAAACAGACGTTTCAAACCGATTTTGGAATTAATTGCTCTTTCTAAACTTAAATAAGTCTGAAGCAGAATGAATGGGAGAGATGAAAGTGTATCTTCAGCTCACTCTATCATCAACTCATCAAACAAAAAGAGCAGGAGTCCACCGGGCTCGTTACAGCTGCGATATGGTCGCCGGAGCCGATCGCTGCCAGTCTAGACAATCTTCGTGTTTCCAGCTGCTGCACCACGGCACGTTTCAGCAGCGTCCAGGAAGCGGCTCTCCGCTCTGCTCCACGGAGAGCCAAATCTCTCTGTGACGCACAGAGCCGACCGAGCCAGACAGGAAGTCAGGTGCCAACTCGGGCTCAACAGCAGCAGCAACAAAGTCGGAAATGTTAAATTAACAGACTGAAAACAGACACACGGTCAAACGATTTAACTTCGTAGCCTACTCAACCACGATAGAAGCACAAACACCAAGGAGAAACGAGGAAATTAAAACAATATGAACAGGTCAGGCACGACGCTCCGCTTCAGAAACGTGGTAACAGAGACGGCACGGTGGATTCAAAGGGTTGTATTAGCAACCTGTGCTCCTACCCTGCCTGTCTGCACTGATATTTTACCCTCACATGTGTTGAAGGGATCTTTAATTCATCACTTGTAACTGGAACGGTCTCAACTTCCTGCTCTCACTCCTGTAACTTACATTTTTAGTATATAGTTTGATCTTTTACAAGTAGTTTTGTGCCTAAATCAAACCAATCTAACCAAACCGCGACTGTTTAACAAGGTTATTAACACTCCACAAGTCAGAATATGTCTCACTATGCAAAGTGTTTGTTAGTAAGTTTTATTTTGAAAGTCTAATAATTGTATATTATGTATTATTGAGTCCTTAACGTGAAAAACGGACATTAGACATGTAGGTAGAGCGTCATGAGCCCCGCTCACATCACACTACTCCGCTTCAGTGGCAGTTTCATTCCACCTCTGATCCACCTGCAGAGGTATTAACAGAGCCGTAACAAGTGAGGCGACGTCTGTGTGTGACGGTAAGACGCCGCTTCCCCGCTGAGAACAGCATCCCTCTCCGTGAGTGAGAGCCAGACAGGGCCTGCTGTTTACTGATGGTGATTATGTGATGATGTCTTGTCTTTGTCACTTTCCAGGACGCATGGTGGGTCAGGATCTCAGCCACAACACATTATAACAACATCAGTTTGATTATAAACAGCCGGCGGATACATTTTTAGATTTACAGGTGGAAACAACGTCATGATGTCTACCGCCATGCTGTGTGAAAATACAAGGGCGGAGTAGCGTCGAGCCTTCGTTGCGGCGATATTGCTGATATCTCTGGGGCGACTGACACAGCTGCTGTGACCCGACCAGCAAAAAAAACAACTTCACTTCATGACGGAAACGAACTAGAGACCGACCGACTTGTTGGGACGGGTGTTTTTTTACAGTGTGTGAGGGGAACCGAGGCCTGAGAACGGTGATGGGGGACACAGAGTGGGACGGGGGGGGGGGGGGGGGGGGAGGTGGGGGAGGAGGGTGGAGGGCTAACGAGGCTGGGGGTGTTAACGAAGACTAATGAAGGCAGGAGTGCTGCTTAACCTGCACTCCATCGCTCTGTGAGGCCTCCAACCTCGCGGTGTCGGAGGAAGAATGTGTGTTACTGTGTGTGTGTGTGTGTGTGTGTGTGTGTGTGTGTGTGCCTGCCCCCCCCTCACACACTGCGCTCCCACACTTCTGCTCCAGCTTCTCAGTGTGACAGCGTCCTCTCCTCCTCACCGCCGCCGCCACTGGGACAAATCGCAGTGCCATCGTGCGTCACGCTTAAATGCCCCCCCGCCCCTTCTCCCATTGAAACCACCCCCCCACCCTCTTCTTTTCTCTGTTGCTCTGCATACCCCCCCCACCCCACCCTCCCTCCCTGCCACCACCCTCCTCAATCTGCCCCCTTACACCTCCCTTCTTTCTGTAGTTGCCCCCTTTCCTACTGTTACAAAACAAATCTCCCCTCTGACAGCATAATTCACCGGGCCGGGCCAGAGGAGGCGGCGCAGGACGGACGGGCCTCCTCAGCTGACCTCCGCCGAGGACCCGGCTGGTTGTTTCCCCACGTAACCCCGGCCTCCATTCAGCCGAGGGCCAGCGGGAAGAAAAAGAGGGGCGACTCGGGAGGATTCAAATCGGTGGCCCCTGTGTATGCCTGAGTGAATACCGTTGAGCCTAATACCCACTAATCTGGTCATCAAATACCCCCGCTGCCACGACTGGAAATCTCTGTTTTTTCCCCCCCCCTAAGACTTCCAGTGGGGCAGCGAGGGACGTCTGCCCAGCCGAAGCTGCTTTGGCCCTGGATGGAGGGATAAAAAAGCAAGGAAAGAAAAGGGACAGAGAGAGAAGATGGTGAGAAAAAGGAAGAAATAAAGGCATGAATGTAAAGAAGAGGAAAGAAAGAGGAGGTCATCTGAGGTGACCACAGTCCCGTTTGAGTCTTTCCTTAAAGAACAAACTGAATCCAAATGAGCTTTTACACAGTTTCTAATTCTCTGTAAACTCAAATTTAACTGTACTGTCAACGCCAACAGCCTCTCGTGTCTCTCGCCCTCCGTCTGTTCGGCTTCCTTCATCCTATCGCTGTGAATCGTTTGAGTCTGTGTAGTCCGTCTTGTCCAGGTCTCGTGGTGGAGAGGACGATCAGTCCAGAGAAAGAAAATTAAACGCCAACTATTTTGACCATCGATTAATCGTTTGAGTCATTTTTTTCAAACATTTCCTGCTTCCAGCTTCTTAAATGTGAGGATTTTGCGGCTTTTCTTTTCCCATATCCACGTTTTACCTCTACAGCTCCCCTTCCCCTCAGAACAGGGTTCAAGGCGTTAGTGGTTGAAATCTCCGGAGATAGTAAACTCATCAACTCATCAAATAAACAGATCACTGCTTCGTTAGCTGGCCACTAGCGAGGCTGCTCCTTCCCTGCCAGTCTGCGCTGATATTAGAGGAGTGGTACCCGAGGACGTTACATTAAAACCTGGATACATTGTTGGAAGCGGGGCCCCCCGTAGAGCGTGCACACTGAGACTTCAGCCAACCGGGTCGGCTGTTTAGCGTCCGGCTAACCGTTTTACAGACGCTTCCTTCACAATGTAAGTGTTTTTGGGCTCCAGTGCGTCACATAAGCCACCAGGAAAGTTGGCTTCAAAGCCCGGCGCTCTTCCTGGGGGCTTGGCGGCACCACAAGCACCACTTCTGCTGCTAAATTTCAGCCGTCACATGCGATCAAAGGGGGAAACTGTACCATTGAAATATATCAAAACGCAGGACAGTCAAGCTCAAATCAGCAACAACAATGTAACATTAGCGAGCTAGCTAGTTAGCTACCGAGCCATCAGCAAACCGGTGGCAATTCAACACACAAAATGGAGGGGCAGGGCTCAGTGGTGGGGGGTTGGGGGTGTGTCGGGATTGGGACTTGAAAAATGTGAATCGGTCCTTTAAAATGACGTCCAGTTAATGCTGTTAGTTTTCGCCTGCATGTGTTTGACTGACGGACTGTCTGACTGTGATGGCCATCTGTCAGCAGACGCCCTGTTAGACAACAAGAGGCCCGGTAGAGTCCATGAGCCCAGGCGGAGCGCAGGGCACGGCTGGCACTGCCCATTCACAAATATCTTTTGGGAGGACAGATGGTGCTGAGTTTTCTCCTCATGTGTCTTTTCTTCCACCGTCAACCATTCCTGCGCTGCCTCCTCAGCGAGCTGGCACCTCCTTTGTGCCCCGACGTTTCATCAAAGCTTCATTTAAAATGGCCCAAATGAAAAGGGAGGAGGCGTGAGGGAGCCCGGAGGCTTTCTGCAGGTACCGAACCGTCCAGCACAGATCCAGGCTCACTGGCCCGGGCACAAAAGGTTTCACATCTCTTCAGCGAAAACTGGCTCCGACCAGCTTCTCCCCCTAATCTTTGTTCCACGTCTCACCCCCCGAAAAGATTCAACCAAGCAGATCAGTGTCCTCTCTGGCACGCTGCGACCGTACCGTTCAGCTCGGAGGGCAAACCAGAGGATCAGGAGCTGGAAAACCCTTCCAGAGTTCAGGCTTATGGGGACAAATCCCGATTCATCGCCACTGACTTCTTAAACCTTCCTCGACCCTGCACGACGCCCTGGTGGGTCTGTTATTACAAGCACACACCTACAAACCCACTGAAACTTGAGTTCCCAAAGATAACGTGTCTTCATATAAAGCACAAGACATCTAGAATATTCATATTTATCATGTTATTGACCTCTTTCAAACTGTGATGATATCCACTTTAGAGACAGGTTGCATGGTATCAGGTGTACAAGCCATCATTTCTGCTCTACTGTATGCGAAAACGCTGCAGAGATCTTTAGAAATGTATCATCACAATGTTTTAGATAATTAGAAACTTGTGAACTTGCTGCAGTGTCATCAAACTGTAATTGGGCCCGTGTCCACATAACGTTTTTTTTGGGGGGGCAGAAAGTCGCTGGCTATGCGTTCGGGAGCGCTGGGATGTTGTTTTTTATTTGGGCCATCAGAGCGAGGAGGATGTGATGCATAGGAGAGAAAAATACAGTGAATATTATCGCTCAGATCAGGAAGAAATAAAAGAGCGACTGTGACGTCACCAGCGACTTTCTTTAAAGTTGAGAGACTTTCAACTCGACGCACTCGAAGCGGCTGCACAAAAAAGACGCCGGGCGCTACGTCTGTTCTCTCTTCCAGAATTAAAAGTCTCGTTCATTTTTCTGAATTGAGGCTGTTGATTATTATCCATAATCAAGGTCAGTCTAACTCGTGCCCAGGACAAGATGAGCTCCGATGGCGTCCAGCAGATTATTTTGGGGGCACCGTGTGAAGAAATCCAAACTCAGAATTTTAATATTTACAATATTAATGAGGTAATACTACAATTTTTTTCCATAAGTGAATAAACAAGCTGACCTCAGAGGAAAATAAGGTCCCAGAACACTGTTTGAAGCTAGAAAGGTGGCAGGGTCCGCCATATATAAACAAAGTAAAACAGTATAAACTGTGTTTTTGTTCTTTAAGGTCAGTTTGTTTATTCAGTTTGTTAATCAGTCAGTGAAAATCTTTCCCTTCTCATTAAAATGTCTTCCACAAAACTACATAATGTAGCTTTAATGTGTCAGAGGGCCATCACTTCAAAGATTGAACAGAGGTGAGATGTCTCACTCTGTAGCTAAAATGGAGCGTTCAACACACAGTGTGTAAAGGGACGCTGCAGCAATGAACCATATGAGAAAAATAATGTGTTTTTTGGAAATTTAAGTAAATTAATGTAAACTTATTCTACCAGGACCCCCAGATAAAAGTGTGAACCCTGGAAATTATCATCATCTGACCTCTTTAAAGCCTCAGAGTTTGTTCAAGTTGTGTTGGGTATATTACACTAAACCCGACACAAACTGATGACTCACTTTAACAAACTTTAACTTTACGGTTGCGGGTGTGATTCAGTTGTGTGAGGCAGTTCACCACTGTCGCCGCTGTTTCCCACCGAGCTCTGACATGAATCTCCAGCTGTCTCACCCTGCAGAGGAAACTCTCCCGTTACCACCAACACACGTTCCTGTGCCAGGTTCAAAAGCGTCCTCGTCTCCGCACCACGTGTCCGTAACTTAGCTTCGTTCAGCCTCGTATGCATAAAACAACGTTGGCCGACTAGCCGAGGAAGCTACGCTGAGAAACTGTGTGTAAAAACAGCACGACTGACAGAAACAGCAGCCGCGGGACCAGAAACACTGCCGCCACAAATTTAACCAAGTGTCTTGGGTTCACCTAACTGAGCTGGTTTAATATGAAAACAATAAACGGGACATGGAGACGTGACGTCAGTGCACCGAGCAGCTACATGCTTTTCATTTCCTCTCCCCAGATATCACAAACAGCAGCTCTGAGGGGACACGCCTCTTCATTGGGCGTCGTTCATCGGCTCAGCTCTAATTAGATTCTTTGATCTGGAGCTGGTGATGGAAGAAAAATCCAAATATGTTTTGGTTCTCACTGAGAAGTTTACAGAAAGTTGATGCAACTGGTTGCTTATATTCAGACGTCTGTGTAATTATTATTGGATCAGACATTTAAATAATATTTTTTTTTGTGCCAATTTCAGACTTTATCATGTTTTAGTTGAAGTTCTTGTAGAGAAACACAATCATACAAAAGGGGCAGTTTTTAGTGTTGGAAAATACATTTTTATTATTAATTTAATATTTATTATTATTATTATTATTATTGAGGTAATAATACAAATATAGAAATATGTATTTTTTCCATAAGTGAATAAACAAGCTGCTCTCAGAGGAAAATAAGGTCCAAGAACATTGTTTGGAGCTAGAAAGGTGGCAGGGTCCGCCACATAAACAAAGTCAAACAGTTTAAATGTTGTTGTCCTTTAAGGTCAGTTTGTTTATTCAGTCGTGAAAACAAACAGAGTTTGTTTACTTAGTGTGTTAATGAGTCAGTGAAGATCTTTCTGTGCTCATTAAAAATGTCTCCCCCCAAAACTACATACTGCTCCTTTAAAGTGTAAGACATCGAAATGTTTTTAAATCAGTGACTGAAACACATCAGAGAGCTCGGATTGTCAAAAAACAAGACGATTGCTGCTGTTGTGCATCCAAAAAAGATCTTAACTGGTTCCTGGAAGCTGTAAAGTTTGGTCCCAGCTGGATTTCTCTCAGTGTGTTATTTCTCAGACCTGCATCCTTTCATTTTTGCAAACAGACAGGTTGGAGGAGTCGCCACAGTCCAAACAGACGCCACTTAAACACAAAACGAGCCCATTTACTTTTGCAGCAGACAGAAACTGACAATCACAACAGAGACATCACAGCAGAGACATTCACCTGAATGTGTTTACAGTCGCATTATCTCCAGCTCCTGCACCGCTGTTACAGGCCTGTTAAACGCTTCAGGGTGGGAAAAAACTGATGTATTATAGTTTCTGCAGTGATAGTATCTGTTTCTGAGAGGCATTATAGGATTACTGCTGTTGTTGTTGCCAGATATGGAGCCTCTGACACCCTTAATAAGCCACCCAGCCTACCGTGTCCAAACCTCTCTTTTCATGCTTGACAGCTCCGGTTTGGAGCTGATATGTGACGCCCTGCGCCCCTCAAACGTTTTAATCTGTGATCCCACAGCACTAAACATGAATGATATCTCAGTCACATAATAAAATCAATTTTTTTGGTTTTTAATCGTGAAAAAAACGCGTTGGACTCGTTCCCCTCGAATGTTTCCAAATACGCACAGCGCGTTACGCACTGCGGGAGCGATTCTGGACATAAAAAACAGAGCAAAAGATCCTCAATTCTGACAAAAACACAAGAACACGGCGCACATGAAGACTTCCTCGGTTTGTTTCACACAGAGCTCACTCCTCAGGTCACCTGAAGCTGCTGCGCAATCACCTTCAAGTTGGCGCAGCGAGTTGAAAAACCATCAAATGTGAACTCGAGAAAGATTTCAGGGTTTCTGTGTCATGCGAGGACAAAAACACGACCGATAGCGCGTCTTACCTTGTTGGCAGAAGAGGATGAAGTGTGCAGCCAGCAGCAGCCAGCAGCCTGTAGTCTCCATGTTGGGGGGAAAAAAGCTCTCATATGCGGTAAATAAACAAATCAAAGTGGGTTTTTTTTGGAGGGGAGCAGGTCCCGGTCGGTCCCCGCAGCCCTCACAGCTCCATGCTGCTCCGCTCCTGCCTGCCCGGCTGCCGGTCGGTTGTGGTCTTGCTGCCGTGTGTGTGTAGTACAGATCCGGGTCCCGGTGCGCAGCTCCGTCCGCTCTCCTCCGCACCGACTGACTGACTGAAGAGGAGCCGCCAGACTGGAGCTGTGCGCCGCCCACAGCCCGCAGACACACCGGCCTCACTGCCTCCACCTGATCTGACAGACTGACTGACGTTATAGCGTCTGTAGTTTTATTCACTCATTCACCGTATTAATGGACTAAAATATAGAGGAAATGTTAGAATTATAAACAGTTAAGGGATAAATATTTAGATAAGAGAAGAGGATGGATGAATGGAAGAAGGAAGGAAGAGAAAATGGCAGGAAATAAGACAAAACAACACATATTTTGTAAATGTTGATGCTGGGAGGGTGAAGTGATCTGTGGGCTCCGGGTTCCTCTTGTTAGTCGTCAAAACATTTAAAGACTCTGATCATCAGAAATAAGCTGAATATCGATCCGGGCTGATAATCGGTCCAACAATATTATACAGTATAAACCAAAAAGTAAAGATTTCACCTTATAATATTTCTTTGGTCAGTGAAAGTCTCTCATATGAATAGTACTTCAGTAAAAGTGATATTTAATGTACTTAAGTATCAAAAGGAAATTATACATATACACACACTGTGTACTACGGGTCGACCAGTTACCTGTGATGAACTGAAACTGTTCGCATGCTAACCTGCTCCTGTACTAGTGGTGTAAATGCTAACGCTGCCCTAGCCGCCCTAGCTCCCATGCTAACTTAGCTAACTAGCTATGGGCAGCTACAGCTAGCAGCAGTTAGCGGTTACTTTGGTGATGCTCCCCTCTATTTATTCTGAGTGTGAATGTGACAGGTGACCAGTTCTCACCTGCTGCGTCATTTATTTCTCTAAAAGCTCAAAAAAAAAGAAAGAAAAGAAGTTGCACCATGAAGACGAAGAACGTGGATACAAAACAAAAACAACAACAAAATAACGATTAATACTCAATCAGCCGCTTCATTGTTGTCATTGTCATGAAAGTAATCAATCAGAACTTCATCTGGAATCTGGAGATAAAACTCATCGTCGGCCGCTGCGACTCCTCCATCGGTCTCCTCGGTGGGAGGCGCAGCAGACTGCAGACAGCAGGGAGTCATTAACACGACGTAAAGAGTAATTGAGTGAAACGACTCGGAGGAGTGTCTTTTTGTTTCTGAGTGTGTGTGGTGGAGTTCACAGGGCCGCCGACCTCCTGACCTCTGAGAGACGCTTCCACCTCGCACTGAAACGGAGACCAAAACATCAGCGGTGACCCAGAAATCACAATTCACTCCGGGAATGTGGAACAAGTGCGAGTGTGTGTGTTTGTGTGTGTGTGTGTGTGTGTGTGTGTGTGTGTGTGTCTTTATCTGTATACTTGTGAGAAAATGTCGGTCCGGATCGCAGGATGCAGATTGTATCCATCGAGCTGCGACGCGTGTCTGAAATATCAAAAACTTTCACGGGAGGCTTCTTTAGAAATGAGAAACGATTTAACACGTTGAGAAAGTCTCTCGTTTCTCTGTTTTTCTTCGGTTCACAGCCGACAAGCTGGAGATCGGCTGCATCTCTGTGGGCGTGTTTAGCCTAGCTTAGCACAAAGACTGGAAGCAAGGGGAAACTGCTAGCATAGCTCCGTGAAAAGAGAAAAGAAACACTTTCCAACATCTCCAACACTTCAAATATTTTAATCTATTATATGATTGTGTGATAATCATATAACAGCTCTGGAGAAGAAATTCAAACTCAGAATCGTAATATTTACAATATTAGTGAGGTGATAATACAAACTCAGAAATATTGATTTTCTCCATCAGTGAATAAACCAGCTGTTCTCAGAGGAAAATAAGGTCCCAGAGCACTGTTTGAAGCTAGAGAGGTGGCAGGGTCCGCCACATATAAACAAGTTTATTCAGTCATGAAAACAAAGTGTGTTTGATTATTTAGTTTGTTAATCAGTTAATGAAGATGTTTCTCTTCTCATCAACATTTCTTCCTCATAGTGCATCTTTAAAAACTTCAGCGTTAACCTGCAAAAATACATCATCCCCACACCTCGCTGTTACCTCAGTGAACAGTTTCCTACAGAGTTTCAAGTCTTCCTCAACACAGCATGATGTTCATCTTGTAAATTATTGTCCCATTTTGAGTCAAATAGATGATAAAGCTGGGTATGTTTTAGGGCGTGGCTGCCTCGTGATGGACAAGTCGCTACCAAGTCGTGTCCTCGGGTTCTCAGTCAGATCCAATCAGGCTATCTTCCAAAGCTCCTCCCTCTCACCAAATATGGTCACTTCTGGCTCCAAAAAAACAAGATGGCGGTAGCCATATTTTACGCTGAGTCCTTTTCAGATTTGTGACTTTTATGATGTGCTCTGATGCACTTTTCTTCCTGCTGTATCATGTCAAACGGTCCCTCCATCGCGCTGCCTAAAAATGCACATGTTGACGACCGTTAAAGAAATGTTTTGGTCACTAGAGCCTTTATCTCCTCGCCGCTCTGCGACACAGTGGCGTCGATGTGGTCTTTATTTCAGGACAGTCTGTCGTACAAAAACTTTAAAGTTCCCCCGAACCTGAAAATCGGTTCCTGCAGGTATTTTTTCGGGGATCTGAGAACAAGATATCGCAGAAGAAAACCAGGATCTCCACTAATGTGGGGTCCAAGAGGTTACAGGGGAGAGCTTCAAACTCCCTCGACTGCATTATAATACTGTGACAACACTGGTCGCTCTGACTGTCTGAGGTTTTTCTCCTCGTTCCGTCCTCTCAGTGTTTTACCGATGATGCAACGCCGCGGCTTTATTTCCTCACAGGCCGAGCCCTCACAGACTTTCTTAAATGAAGTTTCCCTCGGTTCAGTTTCAACCACTGGCTCAGATTTTTTAACCTCACAATAAACGACCACACCACCCCCTTCTTTATCTGAGCGAATATATTTGCATAATTTACTCTGGATTATCTTTAATTTATGCAGAAACTGCTTTCCACTTGTTAGGTTGAATGTTTCCAAGGGGGCTAATAAAATTAGTTGTACTCCCACAGAGCTCCCATTCAGGGATTTTTTTTTTTTTGGGAGCTTTCGGACGGTTTTTCCACGACTTTCCTACAAACTGCACTCAGGCCGAGGGTGATTTCTTCCCTCCAACATGAGGCTGTGACCTGAACTGATCTCTAGAGGGAAACTAACAGGTCAGAAAGTGAGGCAGGTTTTTGTTTTCTCCGTATTTACTGTGTGACTTCATTCAATGGGTCCGGTTCTCACGGTGCCCAGCCCTCCCGATCACACAGCTGAAAACAGAGCGGAGAACATTCGCAGGACAGGAGGATACTTCTGTTCTGTGCTGATTATTGATCCTGCAGAGGGAAACAGCCACTGATCAATCAGCAACAGGAAGTGAATGTGGTGACGGAGCGGTTTTTGATGGAAGATGGTGCAGGTTTGAATCCTGCTGCAGTTTAGGACGATATGACAATTTCTTTAGTACATGACTAAAAGAAATGTGGGCGTCGTCCTCTCAGGAGCAGGAACGGGAGAAAAGTTTAAACTAAACCTTCTTTATGTTGCAAATTTTCTATTTCTCTCTCGTCACAACGCTGTGCTTATCCTCTGGCTAGGTTTAGGCACGAAAACCACCTGGTCAGAGTTAGAAAACATCACGGTTTGAATTAAAATACCTGTTTGGTCGCCACGATCACGGATGGAGATGATCCGACTTCCCCGAGAAAAACAGACGAAGGTTTTGACGGCACAAAAACGGGCGGAAATGCCCGAAGATGTCCTTAAAAATATCCAGTTGTGCTACTTGCACCGGCTGTTTGGCAGCCTTGTTGGCTGTAATAATCCTCCAACTCCTGCTGTGACAGGTGACTGATAATCATATAATGTGAACCTGATATGCCAAAATATCGTGGAGACCGGGCTGTATTTTTGTGAGCCAACCCGGAAGTCCGCATCGTCCTGGTTCCCTCCACAAATACACAACAACAAAAAACGATGGGATTTTTTTAAATGTAATTTGGATTATAACGGAGAATAAGCTTTGTGGGAAACGTTTATGATACTTGAAAGATAATGAAAATGCATCTGGACCCAGACACCATCCTGTCGGACCCGAACCTGTAACTGTTAAATTACTGAGAATTATGACATTTAGACAGCTGACTGCTGACGTTTCTTCACAGTGACCCTGGACCTCAGCCGTTAACTTTATTCTGAGTTCATTTTGTCGTTCAGGTATCAGAACTTTTGTCCGTCAGGTCAACAGAACAAAACACAGCTCCTCCGAATGGGAGAAATAATGTTGAGATGACAATCGGTTTCCTTTTACAGTCACAGAAAAAGCTTCAGCAAACATCCTTCTCAAATCCTCAGACAGGTCCCGCCCTCGGATGGTGTTACGTGGGAACAAGCAGCGGCCATTGAAACTGACGGACAACAACAAATCCCCCGAGGGAAGGTTCCCAGGGCGTTTTTCAGGACATCAGATAAGAACATTCAGTTTTTATTGTCGACGTGTTTTTAACCTTTATTTTTACAGAGAGGCTCGTCTTCAGCTCCGCCCGGCCTCGACTTAATGCAGGTCGACACAGTCACACAAGTAAAGTCACGACGCTGGATGTTTAGTGATTATCCCTCCTGAGTCGGTCCAGCTTCCATGATCTGAAGTTTCACTTCCACTTCTTCTTCGCATGTATTTAAACCTCCCGTCGGTGAGATTGTTGATTTTTTTGTGTCTCTTTTTCCAACTCGTCAAATACTGACACTTTTGGATTTTGGCTCTGAGAGCGTCGAGTATTTGACGAGTTGGGAATGAAACTCAAAAATCAACCATCTCACCAACAGGAGCTTTGAATATAAATATATTCATAATATGTTTTGTTTTTTTCTATTTAGCAACAATCCCTATTCCTAAAAAGTTGGGACGCTGCTCCTCTTTAACTTATACTCACTTGAAAACAATATAGTTCATGTTTTACCTCCTCAACGTCCAGATTTCTGCAGCACTGGTTCAGGAACACATAAAAGTGTTGTCGCTAAAAACAGTTTGTTTGCAAATAATAATAACTTTATCGATATAATGTAGCACCTTTAAAAACAGGGTTATAAAGTGCTTTGAGAGGATTCTCATATAGATAATATAACAGAATATGACTTAATATAAGTTAAAGGAAAGAAGTGATAAAGAAGGAGGCAAAATCACATTAAATAGGAGGACAGATTAATAAAACCAGTGGGGGACGGTAAGAAGTCGACATCACGTAAGAGGAATTAGAAACGGAGCATTGAGAACAGTAAAAAGAATAAAAGGAAATAATGAATAAATAAATAAAGATAAAAGCAATGAAGGAAGAAGAAGAAGACGACATCACATAAGGGAAATAAAAACACATAAATAGATTAAGAACAGAAAAATGAATGAAAGGATAGAAAGACTAAATGAATTAAGAAAAAGTGTTTCTTCACATAAAAGCAACTAAAAAGTGAAAGTGGATTTTAAGAAGTGACGAAGATGTTTCTGATTCTGCATCTGCCTTTTCTCCTCAGGACGGTCGTGCTGAAATGGAAGGAAGGAAGGAAGACAGGAAGACAGGAAGGAAGGAAGGAAGAATGGAAGGAAGGAAGGAAGGAAGGAGGGAAGGAAGACAGGAAGACAGGAAGGAAGGAAGGAGGGAAGGAAGGAAGAATGGAAGGAAGAATGGAAGGAAGGAAGGCAGGAAGGCAGGAAGGAAGGCAGGAAGGCAGGAAGGAAGGAAGGAAGGAAGGAAGGAAGGAAGGAAGGCAGGAAGGCAGGAAGGAAGGAAGGCAGGAAGGAAGGAAGGAAGGAAGGAAGGAAGGAAGGAAGGAAGGAAGGAAGGAAGGTGGCCTAGATGGGTCGAACCAAATGCAAAAGTCACAAAAAAAAAAGTTGTCTTTTGCATTCGTGTCAACCCTTCCGGGCCACCGTAGATTGTTATAAACAACATACTTATAACACACAAGTAGAAATATTCAATAAACAAGAAAAAGAAAAAAAAAAGAGAACAATGACAGGACAAGGATAAAAAACAAGAAAGAGAAACTGGATAAAAGAAAACAAACAACGTTAAAAAAGAGAAATGAAAACGGGCTGAACAGAAAATACAGAACATTTACTTCAAAGAGACGATGAAATAAAACAATGAAAAAAACAAGAACAGCAACTGAAGAACGAGAGAAAAACAAAATGTGTATATGATTTTATAATTTGGTGAAGTGACCCTTTAACAGCAGCAGCAGCAGGGTTGAATGTGTTGTTGGACTCGGGATAATCTCCCCCCTCCACCAGAACATGGATTGAGGTAATGAGGTCATGTCACACAGAACAGACCGGGTGTCATTAACCCCCCTCAGCCCCCCGCTACCACACTCACTGTATAACAGAGAGGTCAGAGGTCGGCCTCTGGAGCTGGTCACAGTCAGCGGGCAGGTTCAGGGCCCTCTGGGGATCCTCATCGAACCCTCACGCTGTTTCTGTCACATCACAAAGGGCCGGTCCGATCCATCGATCGCACCGGCCGAGTTCACAGCAGAGACAGACATCAGCCGGGAGAACGACAGACAGAACCGCTGCTGCTGTTCTGGATCATTTGTTATTACGTCACGACTTTTCCACCGTCAGATCTTTGCTCCTTACTTTTTGTTTTCTCCCGAGTGTCTTTGTGCAATAACTGTATGTTTTGTGTCACTAAAACCCGTTTTACAAAAAGAGAAAGTAGTAACTCAAGACCCTGAACACAGTCGAGGCAGTGCCGAGTTAAAAACTGTGTTCGGTTCAGAGAAATCCTTTTCAGAGAAACACACACACTAATTGGATGTTTAATTAAGGTGGAAACGTCTGTTGTGGCACATTTAGGAGTCCAAACAAACAGTCTGTAACATCCGCCTCAATGTGACTCCTTCTACATGTTTACTTTCTGCCCGGGCCTTGTTGATTTAGGTGATGGGAACCGGCCGCTCCGCTCTCCCTCCCACTTTGATGTGTCGTTGCCATTGTTGGGCCGGCTCTGAATCGCAGCCGGCTGGATGGTTGGTTTCGTTGGTTGGCAGCCATTGAACCTTTTGCGAAGATTAACTGTTATTACCGGCGTCTTTGTGCGTCCGGGCCGCTCTCTGCATACCAGCAGGGAAACAAAACGCTCCTCTCCAGCCTCTCCAGTGGAGGAGGCTTCAGAAAACAGCAGGTCCGATTCGCTTTTATCTGCACACTGACGAGAGTATAAGAGCACTAAGTGGTCTCTCAACTGACAACAAGTTCCTTTTTAGGAGAGGAGAGGTCCGATATGCGCTGTATTAGCCTCGACCACTACACACTCGCGCACACACACAATGGAAAAACTTTCTATTCTGGGACAGACGAGGTCACAGATCACCTTAATAAAGAGGCAGGAATGTGTTGAGGCACTTCTGCGTTCACTTCAACTATACGATCTCTGACTCTCCTCACACGGTCTCCTGCAGCACTAATGAGCTTTGCATTCAGACGTTCATTCATGCGCTGCTGCTTGTGTTTGAAACACATGGTGAGATACACGCTGCCAACACACGTGACCTCTGACCCCAGCCGCACTCCGCAACGCACCGTCACCAACGAAGAAACTGCCGCAGCTTGAAGACATTTCGTCGGTTGTCCGGCCGTCACGTGAAGTTCACCTGGAAAAAGGTGAAAAAATTTGTAATATGATGAAGAAGTGTTAAAGGAGCAGTACGTAGTTTGGGGGAAGAAATGTTAATGAGAAGAGAAAGATCCTCACTGGCTGATTAACAAACTGACCTTAAAAAAACAACGCAATTTATACTGTTTTACACGCTCAGTTTTAGCTACAGAGTGACACATCTCGCCTCTGTTCAATCTTTGATGAGAGTTGCACATGCTCATTACTTAACGGGCAGGATGTAGCCAATCAGAGGCAGAGTAGGAGCAGAGTCATGCCGAGCAAGGTAGTGTGATCTAAAATAACGCCGCTACAGCTGGTAACCATGGCTGCAGTACAGCCGTAATATTTTATAATAAATATATATGTTTATTTATATTTTAACGCCTGTTACATAGAGACGCACATACGTCACAGAAGTAAAGAAGAGAAAGATCTTTGACTGACCTTAATTTTAATTTATACTGTTTTACTTTGTTTATATGTGGCGGACCCTGCCACTTTTCTAGCTTCAAACAGTGTTGTGGGACCTTATTTTCTTCTGAGAACAGCTTGTTTATTCACTTATGGAAAAAAAAAAAATATTATTTGTATTATTACCTCATTAATATTGTAAATATTAAGATTCTGAGTTTGAATTTCTGCTCCAGAAACTACGTAGCACCCCTTTAAGATCAGAATGTATCAAACAATTATATAACAAAGTGACATCCCTGCAGGTTTGGTCGCGACTGGTCTTGAAATAAAATCCAGAGTCCTCTTTGTCCGAGACTGAAACGAGACCGAGTAAAAATGTGGTCGATTCCGAGACCTTCAGAAAGCGGTCTTGAAACCAAGACCAATCTTGTGCACTGTAACATTTGGGTTCGGCAAAAAAAAACCCAACTACTTAGTTACAGTAAAAGATCATACTTTGATTTAAAATAACAAATAAAACTTAAATAAGTGACGTAACTCTATTAAAAACAAATAACTCTTGAAGCTCAGTCACAAACGAGACGTGAACCCTGCGTCCGGAGAGAGGTCCAACCCAACCAGCCGGACCTCACCCTGAGGTGGACCGTCTCACTCTTTATAATACTGCATTAGCGGGTCGCTTCCAGAAAAGGATGCTAGAGGGGTACCATCAAACTTTGAAGCGCACACACGGACCAAATGAAACTCAGGAGAGGTTCCGGTATAAAAACAAAAATATAAATGAATGTACAAATAAAGATAAAGTGGAAAAACTGAGCAGTTGGCCCTCGATGTCTCCGATATCTTCTTGAAGGGTGAGTTATTAAAATGTTGTTTTGCTCGACACATCGTTCTGAAAAGTAAAAGCACGTTGACATGGGGAGGATTTAATAACAGACTCTGACTGGACGTTTGTCTGAAACTCCATCCGCTCCACTTCGGTTTGTTTACAGCAGCCACAAACCACTGAAGCTAATTACAATTGATCTCCGGTAGTTTTTCTGAGTGACACAGAAACCTGTTTTACTGCTGAACATCCAGTTCACTTTCTGTTCCCTCTGTCTGCTTCCTGTCCTGTTGGTTTGAGATGAGTGTGTTGGACTGTGTCGTACAGGTCTGAGGAGTGAAGGTTACCTCAACGTCTGACGACTCAGGATCGATACATTGATTGAAACATCGATTACATCCACATTTAATTACAGATTTTTAAATGTATTCTGAGTTTTTCAAAAGCACAACTGCGTGTACTCTGTTACTACCCAATGGACTCAAAGGTGTCTCTTCCAGCTCGTCCACTGCTGTTTTTACTCGCCAAACACGTCACCAAAATGTATTTTTAAGTACTTGGTCAATGAGCTGAAATGGCCAGCAGGGGGAGCCCCTGTGATTAAACGTTCTGTCCTGAGTGTGACAGATTCGGTTGTAAACGAGGCATGAATTCCTCCCAAACAGAGCGATTTTTCAAAGCACTCTTGGCTTTTGCTGAATAAACCTTCCCACCGGTCCAAAAGGAGCCGTTCGCTGGCGACTCGGAGCACAACAGAGCCACCTGACAGAGCCGCCAGCCAGCAGAAATTCACCTCAATGCCTTCAGAAAGCTGCTTTATGTGTGTCCTGCCGGCAACCGAGGGAGGAGTGAGGAGAAAGGCCTAAAAAGAAAAAGAGTCTGCAGAGTGCAACTCCGAGCTGAAACTCAGAGTTTCCTAGCAACATGCTCTGCAAGATGAAACTGAGAGTTTTGCAGAGCTCTCTGGATCTGCGTGCTTTTATTCAGCGCTGCAGCAGACACACAGTTTGGTTTTATTAGGTAGTTTTTAATGCTCATGTTCCGCTGAAGTGTTCGCAAACCCCTGATACTCACATCCAACCACACACACACACTTCTCCCTCAATGAATTTCCAGCAGCAGCATTCGCAAAAATCGTATGCATGTGTTGTGTTTCCACTGTAATCTCTCTCTCTGTCTCAGACCTGTTGAATCTTAAACCTCACAGCTCCCCCTATTCTCCCCTCCCATGAAAGAAGAAAAAAAAAAAAACAAGACAAAAGCATGAATGCATAATTAATATAGTGAAGCTGCATTTTTAATTGTTGCTGGTCTTCAAAGTTGCCCAGTGGCATTGTCTCTCGGTTCGGGCCGGCTGCTTCCGATGGCAGAGCTTCATTCAGGTCTTTTTAGGGCTGGAGCGCTGCAGAAGCACCGGCAGACAACGGCTCCAAGCTCGCCTCTTTTCTCAGGGTGTCTGCCCGCACAATGGACTTCCTTAGCCTGCACACAAAAGAGGGCTGGCGCATGAAAAAACACCCAAATTCAATGGCATTCCTCTCCACAATGCACTCTGAGAATATGTGCTTGTCTCTCTCCTTCTCCCTCTCGACTCTTTCAGCGCCGGGTGATGTGTGAGGATGGTGTGTGAGGATCAGGAAGTGAAATTTTTTCCTGCGTCAAAATGAAACAAACTTGTGTGAAAGTGAGAATGGAGAGTCTGCAGCCAAGCTAGCAGCTCTGTGAGGCTGTGCTTAGGGACGGAGATGGCATTATGTAATTTCTGCCACTAGGGGGCTCTCAATCAAAACAAAACAAAAGATGTAAGTAACGTGGGATCATGGGAGATGTCGTCTTCCTCGCTGAAACATCTGCCGATTGAAATCGATCTGCATGACTGAGGCAGAAACGTACAGACGAGGTTATGTTTCTTCCTCATTTTCTGACTCTCTCCCAGAAGATTTTCTCTGCGTTGGAACATTTTTGAAAACATGGAAACATTCAGGATGATGTACACAACTCAACAAAATATCTCACAAGTCATTGAAATGCAGAAAAGTTGAATTCTATATATTTAAGTGCCAATATCAGATTGTCTACCCTCACTGATATACAGCAGCTATAATGTTGTTCACCACCTTAGTTTAGCAGAGAACAACTGGGGCTGATGGTACCGTCATTACTTCTTTCTGGACAAATTGAAATTTAAAAAGTTAAAAAGTTAAGAGGTCATCAGAGTTACAACAGATCATGCTTAAAGGTCCTATTTGTAAGAAAAGTAGAATTTATCTCACGTGCTGACGCTTTGGGGGTGGCGACCATCCCGACCTACCACCCCAAAGCATCAGTATTTGACGAGTTGGGACTCTTTTCTTACAAATAGGACCTTTAATGTGAAGACGGGTTGAGCTGCAGCAGAGATGACGAGCAGCTACAGAACAGGACGGCTCTCCGAGCTAATTGCAGCTAACGTTAAGTTTACAGCAGTTCGCACTTACTTTAGCACCAAAGCTGCCGATATCTGTCAACCAGGAGACTCCACAAATCATCTGGGTACTCCATCTGTCCTCTGTCGTCGTTCTTGGAGGCCTCGTTCTGGAGCTGTTCGTTGAGAAGCTGCTGGTTATATCAGTACGTTTGTTAGCAGTTACTTTAGCAACAAGGAAAGCTATCTGCCCAGAACGCCGCCGTAGCACAATGGTGTTCAGGACCAGGACGTGACCTCATGGATTACTGTACATCCACGGCAGCGTCATAAAATAAAGAAAGCGTTTATTGGACGAACAATGTATATACACCCACGAGTGCAGGATGAGTCATCAACATTTTTAATGATTTTCCAGGAAGAAACTCCAAACTAGCATCAAATATACCTACAAAATGCCTGAAATTGATGTAAAGTTGGATCAAGACATATGTGATTAAATCACTTCAACAGCGATCTCGACTTGAAACTAAACGTTGTCTTTCTGGGACCGTTCTCGTGTCCCCGGATGGAATTACGGTCCCCACATTGTGAGTGCGTGAACAGGTTGTTCATCAACCATCGTCACACACACAGCCTCACTGTTGCTGGTCAGATGGGTCGGCATTAACTCCCCCATCACATCCTCTGTGTGAGGAGTTGCGGTGGGTGAGGAGGGGTGAGTTTGGTGGGTGGGGGGAGGTCGTTCCACCATTGTCGGGCGCACATTGAGCACCGTTGGCACGCCGGCGGGCAGCTTACCATCCCGAGGCTGCCGGGAGCCACAAAGGGCCACGATGGAGGGAGAGTCGAGCCGGGTGAACGTCACCAACACCCGCAGCCTAATCCTCCTGCCCTGTACATCTGCGCCGGGCCGGTTTCAAAAGCCAGACCCCCTTTTTTTTCTCTCTCTCTCTCTCTAAAATCCCCCCTCCTCCATCATGCACCACCTCTTTTCTTTTCTCCCACTGTTATTCTGCAGCAGGAGAAAGGACGGGCTTTTGTAGTGGCTCATAGTGTCACACAGACACAAGACCTGAGGCTGCCAGTCATCAAATGGAAGCTCTCTCTGGGCCTTTCACAGCGCTCACTTTGCTCATGTCGACTCGGGGAGAGAGGGGGAAACTCTTATTTTAGCACGTGAAAAGGCTCCAGACGGGGACATGAAGGCCGGCTCTTCACATCGGACACAATCGACTTTGAAAGCCAAGCGTTTCTCTGAGAGTAGTAGGGAGTGTTTGCCGGGATGTTGGCATCATGTTTTAATTGAATTTGACTGTCAGCGGGTCTCAAAGGGGCCCAAACAAGCTTATTATGAAAACGCTCTTCTGGGATCCTGCCGAAGTAAACCAGCGACAAACATGATAAAGAAAAGGTCAAATGGCTTTTTACACACGAGGCCGCAAATCAGTCTGCCTGTTTCAAACTTACACACAAATGAATGTAAATAAACAAACTGATTTAAAAACTAATTCAACATAAGGAGACAATTTTATTTAAGTATCCTACTTTTCAAAAAGAAGAAAATTTAGATTAAAACAAACAAAATAAAATGTAAACATATAAAAAACAAAACAAATAAGAATCTGCCGCACAAACTTTCTCCCTTAGAGGGCTGAAAGTAAACACTTCCTGCCCATATATGTATTCAATATATTATACACTTTTAAGATGCTAAATATTACTACGACCCCGACTGACTGTCGCTCTGTCCGCTGTTCTCAGATTGTGAAAATTAAAAATAATTCAGGAGCATTTTTTCTCACAAAAATAAAACTGCATAAACAGATTTATATCATAATTAATAACATGAAGGTGCAATATGTCAGAATTTGCCATGAATTGAATTCACAATCAGAAGAAATAGGGGGCAGCATTTCACCAGCAGCGAGCAACACTGCAACACAACACAATCTCAAAATGTGGACGACGTCCTGATCCGATTCTCTGGATGTTGTCTGCATTGATATGAAAAAAATAATAAATTAAATTCAAATTAAACAACCCATCCAACCAAACCCTGCTCCTTTTTCTTTGCTTACTGGTACTTACATACGGACATATGTAACTTAAATGACATAATTATGTTACTAATGCATTTATTTTAATCAAAACCATGAACCTTTCCTCAACATAAACCAAGTAGTTTTGGTGCCTAAATTTAATAGAAATGTTGATGTTTCACAGCGTATGGAAGCTCCTGTTCTGCCTAGTTTGGCCCTAAAGTGCTGTGATTGGCTGGTCCTCGACGATGTTAGCTGTGAGCGCAAGTCCGGCCCGGAGACTCCCTAAAAACTTGATGTTTCACCTGAGTGTGACGTCTTATGCCTGCGTCACAGAGAGTGTTGGGTGCCTGATGCACGTTCTCACCGGCTCATATCGGGTGTCTTGTCACTTGTAACGTAAGACAGAGATGATTTATTAATTTAAATCTGAACAAACTGCGACTGAAAAGTGGAAATATTCTTTTAAGTACCTGAAAACAATAAATTCACCAAGTGTGTGAAGCGTGCACTGCCACGTCCTGCAAAACCACCTCCATCCAGGTGAAACACCAAGAGAGAGTCTCTCTGAGTGCATGTGAGGATCTCAGCTGGTGAGAGCAGTTTAGAGATGAGGTCCTGGTGGAGGAGTGGGACAAAAACAGCTGATGATTCTCTGGTTTCATCACTACGATGGACCCATTTAATATTTTCACAAGTTGAAGGTTTTTGAGCCACAGAGCGGTGCAGCTGTCCAGATGTTGCCTATGAGAGTTCAAGTCCAGTCTGGGATCTTCAGGACGTTACTACTAAGATCTGTTTTTCTTTGAGGAAGCTTTACAATAAGTTTGACTCAGAGGAAACCTGGAGATAAATCTACTCAATGTTTTAAAAGGAAAATAAAAAAAGTGAATGCTACATTTTACATTACATTCATCCAAATATCTACTTGTTTGCTTTTCTGTCTGATGACATCGACCTCTGAGTGTCAGTGACTCTTCTCTGATTCATCTGTTTTAGAAACCAAACACCTGCATGATGTGTGAGTCAGGTTTAATGATGTTCAGCTGTTTGAGAAGGTGAAATGAACACAACACAAATGTTAGCAGAGATTAAATGACAGCTGAGGTCGCCCTCTGGTGGAGATTTTAACAAACTGCAGCCTGACGCTCTTCTGCTCCGTCTGCACTTCAGGATTTTCAAAATAAAGCGAGGAAATAAAAGTGATAGTTATAAATCCCTCTGTGTTTTATCAGACAGACTACTGATTTTTGAGTGGTGTCTCCTTCTCTCTCTAACTGAGGAGGTGTTTCTAAAAAACACAATTTTAATTTGACTTAAAAGTCCAGCATGGAGGATTTAGTAGCATGTAGCAGTGAGGCTGAAACCAACTACACAACAAAACTCCAAAACTTTGTCAACAAGTTTCACAATGAGTCACTAAAGCTGACAAAGCTTCACTGAGAGGAGGAGCAACAAGAAGAAAAATCTGCGTCACATTTCCTGAAACGAAAGTGACAGTTTGTCAGAGTGACAGCAGAGCTGCAGTCCAGACGAGTCTCTCTGTTTTCAACTGAATCCATCAGGTTTTTCTCAACTAACCAGCAGAATCTCTACAAACACTGGTGAGTACACTGACCTACACAGACCTGACTGAATATTTCTTCAAAAGTGAGTTAAAACCAGAATCTGACATTTCTACACGTGTTCACAGGAAGTACAGAGCAGATTAAAACCAAACCACAGTGACTGAACTCCAGCTAGTTGAAGTTACACAGAATCCAGTCACAGCTGGTTTTAGTTTAAACTGATTTACCGTCTTTCTCTGACCTGTTTCTGGTGTTAACACAGAACCTGAGCTCTACTCAGACAGGAAGTTTCACTCAGGGCGTCGCCATTTTAACTGCCACCCATCAGTGGCTGAGGGTTGTAGAGAGAAACAGCTTCAGTTTCCTGCAGCTTCCATCTTTTCTTCTGCACATTTAATGTGTGTGATTCTCTGCTCTCTGTATCTTCATCCTCTCTCTCTGTACCTCCTCTTCCTCCTCCTCCTCCAAGCTGACTCTCTGACACTGAAGCTCTCTGGACACAGATGCTGATTTTTCTCTTTCTGCCTCAAACGCTTCAATAAAACAAACAATAGAGACAAATACTGGATAAATATATTATCAGCCTGAAACAGAGACTTTCAGTGTTTTAATAAAATGTAAATTTTCCATCTAATTCTACATACGTTCAATGTAAATGTCACATTAAACACAAAGTGTTTCTGTCATGTTGAGTCAATGTGTAGAAACTAAATAACAAGATGTGCAACTTATTACAGGAGACAGAACAACAAATATCAAATGCTTTTTAAAATTACTTTTAAGTTTAATACTTGAATAATAAACACTAGAAACAAACATTATGTTTATGTAGAAGTTCCCCATAACTTTATATTAATGATTAAATAAACTCATCAGGTTTATTTAACTCTGCATTAATTTAATTTATTCAGACTAAATTATTTATTCACATTGACTCAACATGATAGAAACACTTATTAAATGTGACCCTTTCCATTAAAGTTATGTTATAAAAATGTACATGTAATTAAAACACTTAAATTCACTGTTTTAGCCAAAGTTTTTATTTACGTGCACAGGAAATCATAATAAATGTGTTAAGTTTGATATTAAAATCAGTGACGAGACTTGTCTCACTTATCCAGTGTAATAACATCTTTATTTCTATATTTTAGTGCTTTTAATATTTCATTTTTAAATGTATTTTTAATACTTTATAAGTTTTATCCCTCGTTACTCGTGTCATATTATCTTTCTCTATTTAAATCTTGTTTATATCTACAGTGTGATATGTTTTATTCTAGAAGGAGCGACTGTAACGTGCACATTTTCCTCCTCAGGGATCAATGAAGCATTTCTGATTCTGATTTGGAGTCACTGGGTCACATTACATCGACTCAAAGAAAACTGCAAACATTTTCTTTCAAATTAAACCAAATCAGTTTATTACACATTAGAAATCAATAAACTTGTGCAACTGGGAGCAAACTGTCCTCCTGCTGCCAATAAAACAACTGAATTCATGATGATTCTCCTCATAATCCACCAATCATTGTTACATTTTAACTCATTAAATATTCTAAATAAATGTATTAAAGCTGTTTTTCTTTTCTTTTCATCCTCAGACTGTAAACATGTCTGCTGCCAGCTGTCTGCTGACTGAAGATCAGTTTCTGTGCTCCATCTGTCTGGATGTGTTCACTGATCCAGTCAGCACACCATGTGGACACAACTTCTGTAAAACCTGCATCACTCAACACTGGGATAAAAATGACAAGTGTCAGTGTCCCAACTGTAAAGAGGTTTTCAACACCAGACCTGAGCTGAAGGTCAACACGTTCATCTCTGAGATGGCTGCTCAGTTCAGACAGTCAGCTCAACAGAAAGCCAGCAGCAGCAGCTCAGAGCAACACGTTTCCAAACCAGGAGAAGTTCCCTGTGACGTCTGCACTGGAACCAAACTGAAGGCCCTGAAGTCCTGCCTGGTGTGTCTGGCCTCCTACTGTGAGACTCACCTGGAGCCTCATCTGACAATGTCAGGCCTGAAAAGACATCAGCTGATCAACCCTGTGGAGAACCTGGAAGACAGGATGTGTACGAAGCACGATAAACTGCTGGAGCTGTTCTGTAAGACCGACCAGATGTGTGTCTGCATGCTCTGCACTGTTTTAGACCACAAGACACATGATGTTGTTCCTCTGAAAGAAGCATATGAAGGAAAGAAGGCCGAGCTGGGGAAGACAGACGCTGAAATTCAGCAGATGATCCAGAAGAGACGACTGAAGATTCAGGAGATGAAGCGCTCAGTGGAGCTCAGTGAGAAAGATGCAGACAGAGAGATAGCAGCTGGTGTTCAGGTCTTCACCGCTCTGAAGGAGTCTGTTGAGAGAAGCCAGGCCGAGCTCATTGACACCATCAAAGAGAAGCAGAGAGACACAGAGAAACAGGCTGAAGGCTTCATCAAAGAGCTGGAACAGGAAATCTCTGAGCTGGAGAAGAGAAGCTCTGAGGTGAAGAAGCTCTCAAGCTCTAAAGAGCAACTCAACGTCTTCTTCCAAAGCTTCCCATCACTGAACGCTGCTCCACCCACCAAGGACTGGACAGGAGTCAGCGTCCGTCCACCTTCATATGAGGGGACTGTGAGGGGAGCTGTGAATCAGCTGGAGGAGACGCTCAGTAAAAAGATGAAGGAGCTGCTTGAGCTGAAGAGGGTCCAGCAGTATGCAGTGGATGTGACACTTGATCCTGATACAGCACAGCCCAAACTCATCCTGTCTGATGATGGAAAACAAGTTAAACATGGTAATGTAAAGAAGAAACTTCCAGACAACCCAGAGAGATTTGATACTAATTGTTGTGTCTTAGCAAAGCAGAGTTTCTCTTCAGGAAGATTTTATTATGAGGTTCAGGTTAAAGAGAAGACTGAGTGGGATTTAGGAGTGGCCAGAGAGTCGATCAACAGGAAGGGAGACATTCCACTGTCTCCTCAGAATGGTTACTGGACGATATGGTTGAGGAATGAAAATGAGTACGACGCTCTTGCTCGCCCTCCAGTCCGTCTCTCTCTGAAGTGTCAGCCTGAGAAGGTGGGGGTGTTTGTGGATTATGAGGAGGGTCTGGTCTCCTTTTATGACGTTGATGCTGCAGCTCTTATCTACTCCTTTACTGGCTGCTGCTTCACTCAGAAACTCTACCCATACTTCAGTCCATGTGTTAACAATGGTGGTAGAAACTCTGCCCCTCTGATCATCTCTCCTGTCAATCACACTGAGTAGAACAAACATTTGATTTTCTACAGAAAGATTCACATCATTTAATGTAATAAATGTATATTCATGGGTGATGTATGATGTATACATTGTTGTTTTTTCAGATTCTGATTAATGTGTTTTTATCATTTTTACTTGTTTTTCTTTGATGTGTCACATTGATATTTACTACAACACACCAGTTTTACCACATTGATTGATATTATCTAATGTAGCCTCATTTGTTCTAATAACTGCATTACTGCCTTCAACACTGTTAAATCATCAGAAAACAATGTACTCAGGAATATGAAACATTTGTGTGTTGAGTTTAACCTTTTTATTGTCTGATCATTGTAAAAATAAGAAGAGTAGCATCCTGACAAAACATTTATGAATGAGACAAAAGTAATTTGATTTTGTTTTTCTTTATGAACAAAATAGAAAAAGTAAAAAATATTTCATTGTGTCTGATTCATTATTTAGTTTGTTGTTGTTGATATCAACAGCTGATGTTTCTAATAACGACCAAATCATGTGATTAAAAACACCATCAGCTGTTCTCAGACTGACTTGAGCTGAGGAGCTTCAATCCTCCATCACACCTGAGACAGCTGGTAGTGTGAGATGATGTCATGTTATTGAAGGTTTGAACAGCTGATATGAACTAAACCAGTGATCTGAGGTCGCCCTCTAGTGGAGCTGATAACAAACTGCAGCCTGTGGCCACATGAGGACCTGCTCTTAATGAAGATCTACACAGTCTGATGCTGAAGCAGATTACATGAAGGCAGAACAATGAAATCTAACTGGTTCAAGTTCTCTGATGTCACTGATGTTTGTTGTTTTTGTCATTTATTTTTTAGCTCATTCTCAAATCAGCAACTTTACTTTCACATAAAAAGACTTTTACTTAAAAAAATATTGGACTTCAGCTCCTTTTTAAAAAAAAATAGGCACAGAGAAGTTAATGAATCTACAGCTGTGGTCCAATCAGATGGATTCTCCATCTCAGTTTGAAACACGTGTTTGTCTGTCTTCTACTGTAATCTGTGAGAAATCTGTCAGAGAAAAGATCCAACAGCTTGAAAAGCAGCAGAAAAGTGAAGTTTCAGGCTGAACAGTGAGCTGAACATTGAGTGTTTGTGGGACTGTAGAGGAGCGCTGCAGCCTGCTGGACTCAACATACAGGATGTTCTTGAATATCCTCCACTGACCTCTTTTCTCATGGTGTCTATTGTAGCTGTATGTTTGTGTGGCTGCTGTAAACTTTCACTGCAGAGAAGAGAAGAGAGAAAAAGTAAAAACTCATCTCGTTGCAAAGCTGTCAAGGTGTTTCCCAGTGAGTCACTCAAACACTGAGAGGAGGAGCAACACTGAAAGTAGAAAAAGCTGCGTCACGTTTCCTGAATCGAAAGTGAAAGTTAGAGTAACAGCAGAGCTGCAGTCCAGACGAGTCTGTTTCTGTGCGAAAACAACTTCAACTGGATCCATCAGAGTTTTCTCTACTACACAGCAGAACCTCTGCAAACCCTGGTGAGTACACTGACCTACACAGACTGAACGCACTCACTGAATATTTGGTGGAAATGTTGTCAACACCAGAATCTGACTTCTCTTTCATACGGAAGCGTTTTGCTGCCACACAAGACCAAACACACACTGGATTAAAGCAGCCGAGCACAGCTAGTGACAGTCCTGTGTTTCTACATGGAGTTTGATAGTGATCAATAATCAATAAAGATGATGACAACAACTCCGTTTGACTGAATATGAGCAAAATGCTCTGTTTAACTGGAGGAGGAGGAGGAGGAGGAGGAGGAGGAGGAAGAGGAGGAGCGCTGCGGTGCGTCTCTGTGTGCGTAATGTGGATCTCAGTCCTCTGACCGGACAGGACATCCAGACTATCATCGTGATTAATAGCGGATGGGAGAAATAATCCATCTTTAATGAGGAACATATTAATAACATGACCTGCAGACATCCTCCAGCAGCAGAAACATGAAGTGTCTCCACCTTAAGAGAGACGATGCGCGCGTTGGAGACAGTTTAACTTCATTGATTGTGTAAATCTCCATCACTGCTGCTTCCTCTGGAGAGGATCCTCTGTACTGTCCTGTTTACAACTACAGATTTAGTTTTGCTGCTTAAATGAGCCGTGATATTTGCTACAGTGACATTACTACATGCTTGGAAAGGAAACCTTTAAATGACTGAAAGCAGCCTCTCTCGCCTCATGTAAATGAGATGCAATAACAATATAAATGATCATGTTATCATGTGAAACTCTTGTTAGAAGCTAAATAGCTTAGCTTAGACACCATTGTGAGTGTCCAATATACAGACGGGAGCATCTGGTTTCAGGTGACTTTGTTTTATTGCCCATAAACACATAAAATTGATGTTTTACAACATTTTTAACTGCTACAAACTTTGGTAAGCAGCCTTGAACTTCACACTTTATCTCAGCCTCAGTGTTTCTGTGGTTACTGCTGTCTGCCTTTGTAATGCAGTACAGCTGATCATATTTACTGTGTTTCAGCTACTGATAATAACACAAAACCTGAGCTCTACACTCAGACAGGAAGTTCCTCTCAGGGTACTTTTTTTCTGTCGTAGGAGCTGTGGAAAGAAATAGTTTGAGTCTCCTTAAGTTCAGAACAGCAGCTTCAATCTTTTCTTCTTCTTCACATTGAATGTGTCTGATTCTCTGCTCTCTGTATCTTCATCCTCTCTCTCTGTACCTCCTCTTCCTTCTCTTCGTCCGAGCTGACTCTCTGACACTAAAGCTGTCTGGACACAGAAGGTAGAATAGAGTATATCATGTTCAAACATAATAAAAGTGTTAATTTTAATAATAAGTTGGTTTTCATTTGATGCAGTTCCATTGATATTAACATCCACATCAACATCTCCAGTTCCTCCTGCTTCTCTCTCTCCTACATAGTTTGTGTGTCCTTAACTTTTCTTACTAAATCTCTTTTTCATGTTTGAGCCTCCTTCACTCGCAGCACAGTCCAGGACCTGACTGTGTAACGAGCTGTCTTAGTTAATCAGACACCGAATACGTGACGATTCTGACAAAATTCATCGACAACCACAGCTCATATTAGAGTTGTGTAATTTTCTCTGTATTCTGGCCCTGCTGTTGTACAACTTGTATAGCTGTTAAACACTTAAGTAAGAAGCCTCAGACTACCCAACCCTCTTAATCAAGAGATATCTAATTACAGTTTCTTTTTCTCACTTTTCATTCTCAGACTGTAAACATGTCTGCTGCCAGCTGTCTGCTCACTGAAGATCAGTTTCTGTGCTCCATCTGTCTGGATGTGTTCACTGATCCAGTCAGCACACCATGTGGACACAACTTCTGTAAAACCTGCATCACTCAACACTGGGATAAAAAAGACAAGTGTCAGTGTCCCAACTGTAAAGAGGTTTTCAACACCAGACCTGAGCTGAAGGTCAACACGTTCATCTCTGAGATGGCTGCTCAGTTCAGACAGTCAGCTCAACAGAAAGCCAGCAGCAGCAGCTCAGAGCAACAAGTTTCCAAACCAGGAGAAGTTCCCTGTGACGTCTGCACTGGAACCAAACTGAAGGCCCTGAAGTCCTGTCTGGTGTGTCTGGCCTCCTACTGTGAGACTCACCTGGAGCCTCATCTGACAATGTCAGGCCTGAAAAGACATCAGCTGATCAACCCTGTGGAGAACCTGGAAGACAGGATGTGTACGAAGCACGATAAACTGCTGGAGCTGTTCTGTAAGACCGACCAGATGTGTGTCTGCATGCTCTGCACTGTTTTAGACCACAAGACACATGATGTTGTTCCTCTGAAAGAAGGATATGAAGGAAAGAAGGCCGAGCTGGGGAAGAGAGACGCTGAAATTCAGCAGATGATCCAGAAGAGACGACTGAAGATTCAGGAGATGAAGCGCTCAGTGGAGCTCAGTGAGAAAGATGCAGACAGAGAGATAGCAGCTGGTGTTCAGGTCTTCACCGCTCTGAAGGAGTCTGTTGAGAGAAGCCAGGCCGAGCTCATCGACACCATCAAAGAGGAGCAGAGAGAGACAGAGAAACAGGCTGAAGGCTTCATCAAAGAGCTGGAACAGGAAATCTCTGAGCTGGAGAAGAGAAGCTCTGAGGTGAAGAAGCTCTCAAGCTCTAAAGAGAAACTCTTCATCTTCTTCCAAAGCTTCCCATCACTGAACGCTGCTCCACCCACCAAGGACTGGACAGGAGTCAGCGTCCGTCCACCTTCATATGAGGGGACTGTGGTGAGAGCTGTGAATCAGCTGGAGGAGACGCTCAGTAAACAGATGAAGGAGCTGCTTGAGCTGAAGAGGGTCCAGCAGTATGCAGTGGATGTGACACTCGACCCTGATACAGCACATCCTGAACTCATCCTGTCTGATGATGGAAAACAAGTTAACTGTGGTGATGTAAAGAAGAATCTCCCAGACAACCCAGAGAGATTTGATACTGGTCACTGTGTCTTAGCAAAGCAGAGTTTCTCTTCAGGAAGATTTTATTATGAGGTTCAAGTTAAAGGGAAGACTGAGTGGACTTTAGGAGTGGCCAGAGAGTCGATCAACAGGAAGGGACAAATCACACTGAATCCTCAGAATGGTATCTGGACGATATGTTTGAGGAATAAAAATGAGTACAGTGCTTGTGCTGGCCCTTCAGTCCGTCTCTCTCTGAAGTGTCAGCCTGAGAAGGTGGGGGTGTTTGTGGATTATGAGGAGGGTCTGGTCTCCTTTTATGACGTTGATGCTGCAGCTCTTATCTACTCCTTTACTGGCTGCTGCTTCACTCAGAAACTCTACCCATACTTCAGTACATGTCTTAATGATGGTGGTGAAAACTCTGCCCCTCTGATCATCTCTCCTGTCAATCACACTGAGTAGAACAAACATTTGATTTTCTACAGAAAGATTCACATCATTTAATGTAATAAATGTACATTTATTGGTGATGTATGATGTATACATGGTTGTTTTCAGATTCTGTTCAGTGTGTTTTTATCATTTTTACAGTAAATGTTTTTCTTTGATGTGTCACATTGATATTTACAACAACACACCAGTTTTACCACATTGATTGATATTATCTAATGTAGCCTCATTTATTCTAATAACTGCATTACCTGCCTTCAACACTGTTAAATCATCAGAAAACAATGTACTCAGATATATGAAAAATTTGTGTGTTGAGTTTAACCTTTTTATTGTCTGATCATTGTAAATATAAGAAGAGCTGCATCCTGACAAAACATTTATGAATGAGACAAAAGTAATTTGATTTTGTTTTTCTTTATGAATAAAATAGAAAAAGCAACACAAATATTTTACTGTGTCTGATTCATTATTTAGTTTGATATTGATATCAACAGCTGATGTTTCTAATGACGACCAAATCATGTGGTTAAAAACACCATCAGCTGTTCTCAGACTGACTTGAGCTGAGGAGCTCCAATCCTCCATCACACCTGAGACAGCTGGTAGTGTGAGATGATGTCATGTTATTGAAGGTTTGAACAGCTGATATGAACTAAACCAGTGATCTGAGGTCGCCCTCTAGTGGAGCTCATGACAAACTGCAGCCTGTGGCCACATGAGGACCTGCTCTTAATAAAGATCTACACAGTCTGATGCTGAAGCAGATTACATGAAGGCAGAACAATGAAATCTAACTGGCTCAAGTTCTCTGATGTCACTGATGTTTGTTGTTTTTGTCATTTATTTTTTAGCTCATTCTCAAATCAGCAACTTTACTTTCACATAAAAAGACTTTTACTTAAAAAAATATTGGACTTCAGCTCTTTTTTAAAAAAAATAGGCACAGAGAAGTTAATGAATCTACAGCTGTGGTCCAATCAGATGGATTCTCCATCTCAGTTTAAAACACGTGTTTGTCTGTCTTCTACTGTAATCTGTGAGAAATCTGTCAGAGAAAAGATCCAACAGCTTGAAAAGCAGCAGAAAAGTGAAGTTTCAGGCTGAACAGTGAGCTGAACATTGAGTGTTTGTGGGACTGTAGAGGAGCGCTGCAGCCTGCTGGTCTCAACATACAGGATGTTCTTGAATATCCTCCACTGACCTCTTTTCTCATGTTGTCTATTGTAGCTGTATGTTTGTGTGGCTGCTGTAAACTTTCACTGCAGAGAAGAGAAGAGAGAAAAAGTAAAAACTCATCTCGTTGCAAAGCTGTCAAGGTGTTTCCCAATGAGTCACTCAAACACTGAGAGGAGGAGCAACACTGAAAGTAGAAAAAGCTGCGTCACGTTTCCTGAATCTAAAGTGAAAGTTAGAGTAACAGCAGAGCTGCAGTCCAGACGAGTCTGTTTCTGTGCGAAGACAACTTCAACTGGATCCATCAGAGTTTTCTCTACTACACAGCAGAACCTCTGCAAACCCTGGTGAGTACACTGACCTACACAGACTGAACGCACTCACTAAATATTTGGTGGAAATGTTGTCAACACCAGAATCTGACTTCTCTTTCATACGGAAGCGTTTTGCTGCCACACAAGACCAAACACACACTGGATTAAAGCAGCCGAGCACAGCTAGTGACAGTCCTGTCTTTCTACATGGAGTTTGATCGTGATCAATAATCAAAAAAGATGATGACAACAACTCCGTTTGACTCAATATGAGCAAAATGCTCTGTTTAACTGGAGGAGGAGGAGGAGGAGGAGGAGCAGGAGGAAGAGGAGGAAGAGGAGGAGCAGGAGGAGGAGGAGGAAGAGGAGGAGCAGGAGGAGGAGCGCTGCGGTGCGTCTCTGTGTGCGTAATGTGGATCTCTGTCCTCTGACCGGACAGGACATACAGACTATCATCGTGATTAATAGCGGATGGGGTGTGGGTGGGAGAAATAATCCATCTTTAATGAGGAACATATTAATAACATGACCTGCAGACATCCTCCAGCAGCACAAACATGAAGTGTCTCCACCTTAAGAGAGACGATGCGCGCGTTGGAGACAGTTTAACTTCATTGATTGTGTAAATGTCCATCACTGCTGCTTCCTCTGGAGAGGATCCTCTGTACTGTCCTGTTTATAACTACAGATTTAGTTTTGCTGCTTAAATGAGCCATGGTGTTTGCTACAGTGACATTACTACATGCTTGGAAAGGAAACCTTTAAATGACTGAAAGCAGCCTCTCTAATCATTAAAACTCAGTGTACACGCGTTGTGAACCTGCCTATGAAGGTGCATCTCACTATATGAATACTGAGCCTCTATATAGCAGGTAAAACACTGACATCTACTTTAGATCAAGGACCCATCTTATTGCTGCAAACTCTTCCTGCTGCTCTGAGATGCTCCAGCAAAGCAGCTGATCTCACCTCATGTAAATGAGATGCAATAACAATATAAATGATCATGTTATCATGTGAAACTCTTGTTAGAAGCTAACTAGCTTAGCTTAGACACCATTGTGAGTGTCCAATGTCCAGACGGGAGCATCTGGTTTCAGGTGACTTTGTTTTATTGCCCATAAACACATAAAATTGATGTTTTACAACATTTTTAACTGCTACAAACTTTGGTAAGCAGCCTTGAACTTCACACTTTATCTCAGCCTCAGTGTTTCTGTGGTTACTGCTGTCTGCCTTTGTAATGCAGTACAGCTGATCATATTTACTGTGTTTCAGCTACTGATAATAACACAAAACCCGAGCTCTATACTCAGACAGGAAGTTCCTCTCAGGGTACTTTTTTTCTGACGTAGGGGCTGTGGAAAGAAATAGTTTGAGTCTCCTTAAGTTCAGAACAGCAGCTTCAATCTTTTCTTCTTCTTCACATTGAATGTGTCTGATTCTTTGCTCTCTGTATCTTCATCCTCTCTCTCTGTACCTCCTCTTCCTTCTCTTCATCCGAGCTGACTCTCTGACACTAAAGCTGTCTGGACACAGAAGGTAGAATAGAGTATATTATGTTCAAACATAATAAATGTGTTAATTTTAATAATAAGTTGGTTTTCATTTGATGCAGTTCCATTGATTTTAACGTCCACATCAACATCTCCAGCTCCTCCTGCTTCTCTCTCTCCTACATAGTTTGTGTCCTTAACTTTTCTTACTAAATCTCTTTTTCATGTCTGAGCCTCCTTCACTCGCAGCACAGTCCAGGACCTGACTGTGTAACGAGCTGTCTTAGTAAATCAGACATTGAATACGTGACGATTCTGACAAAATTCATCGACAACCACAGCTCATATTAGAGTTGTGTCATTTTCTCTGTATTCTGGCCCTCAGTTAGGTGTAATATATTTTCCACTAAGCATAGTTTGGATGTATTAAACAATCACAAAATGTAATTTGTTTTTTCTCATTTTTGTCCTCAGACTGTAAACATGTCTGCTGCCAGCTGTCTGCTGACTGAAGATCAGTTTCTGTGCTCCATCTGTCTGGATGTGTTCACTGATCCAGTCAGCACACCATGTGGACACAACTTCTGTAAAACCTGCATCACTATACACTGGGATAAAAATGTCCCGTGTCAGTGTCCCAACTGTAAAAAGATTTTCAACACCAGACCTGAACTGCAGGTCAACACGTTCATCTCTGAGATGGCTGCTCAGTTCAGACAGTCAGCTCAACAGAAAGCCAGCAGCAGCAGCTCAGAGCAACAAGTTTCCAAACCAGGAGAAGTTCCCTGTGACGTCTGCACTGGAACCAAACTGAAGGCCCTGAAGTCCTGCCTGGTGTGTCTGGTCTCCTACTGTGAGACTCACCTGGAGCCTCATCTGACAGCTAAACAGCTGAAAAGACATCAGCTGATCGACCCTGTGGAGAACCTGGAAGACAGGATGTGTACGAAACATGATAAACTGCTGGAGCTGTTCTGTAAGACCGACCAGATGTGTGTCTGCATGCTCTGCACTGTTTTAGACCACAAGACACATGAGTTTGTTCCTCTGAAAGAAGAATATGAAGGAAAGAAGGCCGAGCTGGGGAAGACAGATGCTGAAATTCAGCAGATGATCCAGAAGAGACGACTGAAGATTCAGGAGATGAAGCGCTCAGTGGAGCTCAGTGAGAAAGATGCAGACAGAGAGATAGCAGCTGGTGTTCAGGTCTTCACCGCTCTGAAGGAGTCTGTTGAGAGAAGCCAGGCCGAGCTCATCGACACCATCAAAGAGAAGCAGAGAAAGACAGAGAAACAGACTGAAGGCTTCATCAAAGAGCTGGAACAGGAAATCTCTGAGCTGGAGAAGAGAAGCTCTGAGGTGAAGCAGCTCTCAAGCTCTAAAGAGAAACTCTTCATCTTCTTCCAAAGCTTCCCATCACTGAACGCTGCTCCACCCACCAAGGACTGGACAGGAGTCAGCGTCCGTCCACCTTCATATGAGGGGACTGTGGTGAGAGCTGTGAATCAGCTGGAGGAGACGCTCAGTAAACAGATGAAGAAGCTGCTTGAGCTGAAGAGGGTCCAGCAGTATGCAGTGGATGTGACACTCGACCCTGATACAGCACATCCCTGGCTCATCCTGTCTGATGATGGAAAACAAGTTAAACTTGGTGATGTAAAGAAGAATCTCCCAGACAACCCAGAGAGATTTGATACTTGTGCCTGTGTCTTAGCAAAGCAGAGTTTCTCTTCAGGAAGATTTTATTATGAGGTTCAGGTTAAAGAGAAGACTGAGTGGGATTTAGGAGTGGCCAGAGAGTCGATCAACAGGAAGGGACAAATCAATCCGACTCCTCAGAATGGTTACTGGACGATATGTTTGAGAAATAAAAATGAGTACAAAGCTCGTGCTGGCCCTTCAGTCCATCTCTCTCTGAAGTGTCAGCCTGAGAAGGTGGGGGTGTTTGTGGATTATGAGGAGGGTCTGGTCTCCTTTTATGACGTTGATGCTGCAGCTCTTATCTACTCCTTTACTGGCTGCTGCTTCACTCAGAAACTCTACCCATACTTCTGTCCATGTCTTTATGATGGTGGTAAAAACTCTGCCCCTCTGATCATCTCTCCTGTCAATCACACTGAGTAGAACAAACATTTGATTTTCTACAGAAAGATTCACATCATTTAATGTAATAAATGTATGTTCATGGGTGATGTATGGTGTGTACATTTTTGTTTTTTTCACATTGTGATTAATGTGTTTTTATCGTTTTTACAGTACTTTTTTTTTCATGTGTCACATTGATTTTTAGCACAACAACACACCAGTTTTACCACATTGATTGATATTATCTAATGTAGTCTCATTTATTGTAATAACTGCATCACCTGCCTTCAACACTGTTAAATCATCAGAAAACAATGTACTCAGGAATATGAAGCATTTGTGTGTTGAGTTTAACCTTTTTATTGTCTGACCATTGTCAATATAAGAAGAGCTGCATCCTGACAAAACATTTATGAATGAGACAAAAGTAATTTGATTTTGTTTTTCTTCATGAATAAAATAGAAAAAGCAACAAAACATTTTATTGTGTCTGATTCATTATTTAGTTTGTTATTGACATCAACAGCTGATGTTTCTAATGACGACCAAATCATGTGGTTAAAAACACCATCAGCTGTTCTCAGACTGACTTGAGCTGAGGAGCTCCAATCCTCCATCACACCTGAGACAGCTGGTAGTGTGAGATGATGTCATGTTATTGAAGGTTTGAACAGCTGATATGAACTAAACCAGTGATCTGAGGTCGCCCTCTAGTGGAGCTCATGACAAACTGCAGCCTGTGGCCACATGAGGACCTGCTCTTAATAAAGATCTACACAGTCTGATGCTGAAGCAGATTACATGAAGGCAGAACAATGAAATCTAACTGGCTCAAGTTCTCTGATGTCTCTGATGTTTGTTGTTTTTGTCATTTATTTTTTAGCTCATTCTCAAATCAGCAACTTTACTTTCACATAAAAAGACTTTTACTTAAAAAAATATTGGACTTCAGCTCCTTTTTAAAAAAAAATAGGCACAGAGAAGTTAATGAATCTACAGCTGTGGTCCAATCAGATGGATTCTCCATCTCAGTTTGAAACACGTGTTTGTCTGTCTTCTACTGTAATCTGTGAGAAATCTGTCAGAGAAAAGATCCCACAGCTTGAAAAGCAGCAGAAAAGTGATGTTTCAGACTAAACAGTGAGCTGAACATTGAGTGTTTGTGGGACTGTAGAGGAGCGCTGCAGCCTGCTGGTCTCAACATACTGGATGTTCTTGAATATCCTCCACTGACCTCTTTTCTCATGGTGTCTATTGTAGCTGTATGTTTGTGTGGCTGCTGTAAACTTTCACTGTAGAGAAGAGAAGAGAGAAAAAGTAAAAACTCATCTCGTTGCAAAGCTGTCAAGGTGTTTCCCAATGAGTCACTCAAACACTGAGAGGAGGAGCAACACTGAAAGTAGAAAAAGCTGCGTCACGTTTCCTGAATCGAAAGTGAAAGTTAGAGTAACAGCAGAGCTGCAGTCCAGACGAGTCTGTTTCTGTGCGAAGACAACTTCAACTGGATCCATCAGAGTTTTCTCTACTACACAGCAGAACCTCTGCAAACCCTGGTGAGTACACTGACCTACACAGACTGAACGCACTCACTAAATATTTGGTGGAAATGTTGTCAACACCAGAATCTGACTTCTCTTTCATACGGAAGCGTTTTGCTGCCACACAAGACCAAACACACACTGGATTAAAGCAGCCGAGCACAGCTAGTGACAGTCCTGTCTTTCTACATGGAGTTTGATAGTGATCAATAATCTATAAAGATGATGACAACAACTCCGTTTGACTGAATATGAGCAAAATGCTCTGTTTAACTGGAGGAGGAGGAGGAAGAGGAAGAGGAGCAGGAGGAGGAGGAAGAGGAGGAGGAAGAGGAGGAGGAGGAGGAGGAGCAGGAGGAGGAAGAGGAGCAGGAGCGCTGCGGTGCGTCTCTGTGTGCGTAATGTGGATCTCAGTCCTCTGACCGGACAGGACATCCAGACTATCATCGTGATTAATAGCAGATGGGGTGTGGCTGGGAGAAATAATCCATCTTTAATGAGGAACATATTAATAACATGACCTGCAGACATCCTCCAGCAGCAGAAACATGAAGTGTCTCCAACTTAAGAGAGACGATGCGCGCGTTGGAGACAGTTTAACTTCATTGATTATGTAAATGTCCATCACTGCTGCTTCCTCTGGAGAGGATCCTCTGTACTGTCCTGTTTATAACTACAGATTTAGTTTTTTGCTTAAATGAGCCATGATGTTTGCTACAGTGACATTACTACATGCTTGGAAAGGAAACCTTTAAATGACTGAAAGCAGCCTCTCTAATCATTAAAACTCAGTGTACACGCGTTGTGAACCTGCCTATGAAGGTGCATCTCACTATATGAATACTGAGCCTCTATATAGCAGGTAAAACACTGACATCTACTTTAGATCAAGGACCCATCTTATTGCTGCAAACTCTTCCTGCTGCTCTGAGATGCTCCAGCAAAGCAGCTGATCTCACCTCATGTAAATGAGATGCAATAACAATATAAATGATCATGTTATCATGTGAAACTCTTGTTAGAAGCTAACTAGCTTAGCTTAGACACCATTTTGAGTGTCCAATGTCCAGACGGGAGCATCTGGTTTCAGGTGACTTTGTTTTATTGCCCATAAACACATAAAATTGATGTTTTACAACATTTTTAGCTGCTACAAACTTTGGTAAGCAGCCTTGAACTTCACACTTTATCTCAGCCTCAGTGTTTCTGTGGTTACTGCTGTCTGCCTTTGTAATGCAGTACAGCTGATCATATTTACTGTGTTTCAGCTACTGATAATAACACAAAACCTGAGCTCTACACTCAGACAGGAAGTTCCTCTCAGGGTACTTTTTTTTCTGACGTAGGGGCTGTGGAAAGAAATAGTTTGAGTCTCCTGAAGTTCAGAACAGCAGCTTCAATCTTTTCTTCTTCTTCACATTGAATGTGTCTGATTCTCTGCTCTCTGTATCTTCATCCTCTCTCTCTGTACCTCCTCTTCCTTCTCTTCATCCGAGCTGACTCTCTGACACTAAAGCTGTCTGGACACAGAAGGTAGAATAGAGTATAGCATGTTCAAACATAATAAATGTGTTAATTTTAAGAATAAGTTGGTTTTCATTTGATGCAGTTCCATTGATATTAACGTCCACATCAACATCTCCAGCTCCTCCAGCTTCTCTCTCTCCTACATAGTTTGTTTGTCCTTAACTTTTCTTATTAAATCTCTTTTTCATGTCTGAGCCTCCTTCACTCGCAGCACAGTCCAGGACCTGACTGTGTAACGAGCTGTCTTAGTAAATCAGACATTGAATACGTGACGATTCTGACAAAATTCATCGACAACCACAGCTCATATTAGAGTTGTGTCATTTTCTCTGTATTCTGGCCCTCGGTTAGATGTAATATATTTTCCACTAAGCATAGTTTGAATTTATTAAACAATCACAAAATGTAATTTGTTTTTTCTCACTTTTCATCCTCAGAGTGTAAACATGTCTGCTGCCAGCTGTCTGCTGACTGAAGATCAGTTTCTGTGCTCCATCTGTCTGGATGTGTTCACTGATCCAGTCAGCACACCATGTGGACACAACTTCTGTAAAACCTGCATCACTATGCACTGGGATAAAAATGTCCCGTGTCAGTGTCCCAACTGTAAAGAGGTTTTCAACACCAGACCTGAGCTGCGGGTCAACACGTTCATCTCTGAGATGGCTGCTCAGTTCAGACAGTCAGCTCAACAGAAAGCCAGCAGCAGCAGCTCAGAGCAACAAGTTTCCAAACCAGGAGAAGTTCCCTGTGACGTCTGCACTGGAACCAAACTGAAGGCCCTGAAGTCCTGCCGGGTGTGTCTGGCCTCCTACTGTGAGACTCACCTGGAGCCTCATCTGACAAAGTCAGGCCTGAAAAGACATCAGCTGATCAACCCTGTGGAGAACCTGGAAGACAGGATGTGTACGAAGCACGATAAACTACTGGAGCTGTTCTGTAAGACCGACCAGATGTGTGTCTGCATGCTCTGCACTGTTTTAGACCACAAGACACATGATGTTGTTCCTCTGAAAGAAGAATATGAAGGAAAGAAGGTCGAGCTGGGGAAGACAGACGCTGAAATTCAGCAGATGATCCAGAAGAGACGACTGAAGATTCAGGAGATGAAGCGCTCAGTGGAGCTCAGTGAGAAAGATGCAGACAGAGAGATAGCAGCTGGTGTTCAGGTCTTCACCGCTCTGAAGGAGTCTGTTGAGAAAAGCCAGGCCGAGCTCATCGACACCATCAAAGAGAAGCAGAGAGAGACAGAGAAACAGGCTGAAGGCTTCATCAAAGAGCTGGAACAGGAAATCTCTGAGCTGGAGAAGAGAAGCTCTGAGGTGGAGCAGCTCTCACAGTCTGAAGACCACCTCCACCTCCTCCAAAGCTTCCCATCACTGAACCCTGCTCCACCCACCAAGGACTGGACAGGAGTCAGCGTACGTCCACCTTCATATGAGGGGACTGTGGTGAGAGCTGTGAATCAGCTGGAGGAGACGCTCAGTAAACAGATGAAGAAGGCCGAGCTGAAGAGGGTCCAGCAGTATGCAGTGGATGTGACACTCGATCCTCATACAGCACATCCCAAACTCATCCTGTCTGATGATGGAAAACAAGTTAAACATGGTGATGTAACAAAGAATCTCCCAGACAACCCAGAGAGATTTGATACTAATCGTTGTGTCTTAGCAAAGCAGAGTTTCACTTCAGGAAGATTTTATTATGAGGTTCAAGTTAAAGGGAAGACTCAGTGGAATTTAGGAGTGGCCAGAGAGTCGATCAACAGGAAGGGAGACATCACAGTATCTCCTGAGGATGGTTACTGGTCGATATGGTTGAGGAATAAAAATGAGTACAAAGCTCTTGCTGACCCTCCAGTTGGTCTCTCTCTGAAGTGTCAGCCTGAGAAGGTGGGGGTGTTTGTGGATTATGAGGAGGGTCTGGTCTCCTTTTATGACGTTGATGCTGCAGCTCTTATCTACTCCTTTACTGGCTGCTGCTTCACTCAGAAACTCTACCCATACTTCAGTCCAAGTATTAATTATGGTGGTAAAAACTCTGCCCCTCTGATCATCTCTCCTGTCAATCACACTGAGTAGAACAAACATTTGACTTTCTACAGAAAGATTCACATCATTTAATGTAATAAATGTACATTTATTGGTGATGTTTGATGTATACATTGTTGTTTTTCAGATTCTGATTAATGTGTTTTTATCTTTTTTACAGGAAATGTTTTTCTTTGATGTGTCACATTGATTTGTAGCACAACACACCAGTTTTACCACACTGATATTATCTAATGTAGCCTCATTTATTCTAATAACTGCATTACCTGCCTTCAACACTGTTAAATCATCAGAAAACAATGTCCTCAGGAATATGAAGCATTTGTGTGTTGAGTTTAACCTTTTTATTGTCTGATCATTGTAAATATAAGAAGAGCTGCATCCTGACAAAACATTTATGAATGAGACAAAAGTAATTTGATTTTGTTTTTCTTTATGAATAAAATAGAAAAAGCAACAAAACATTTTATTGTGTCTGATTCATTATTTAGTTTGTTATTGATATCAACAGCTGATGTTTCTAATGACGACCAAATCATGTGATTAAAAACACCATCAGCTGTTCTCAGACTCACTTGAGCTGAGGAGCTCCAATCCTCCATCACACCTGAGACAGCTGGTAGTGTGAGATGATGTCATGTTATTGAAGGTTTGAACAGCTGATATGAACTAAACCAGTGATCTGAGGTCGCCCTCTAGTGGAGCCACCACCACAACAAAAACCCTCAGTCTCTTGTTATAAGGAGAAAAGTTACAAAAATATTCTTCATGTTATTTGAAATATTTGCTTGTTATTACCGGATACTGGTCTGCACTGGTCCTCGACGATGTTAGCTGTGAGCGCAAGTCCGGCCCGGAGACTCCCTAAAAACTTGATGTTTCACCTGAGTGTGACGTCTTATGCCTGCGTCACAGAGAGTGTTGGGTGCCTGGTGCACGTTCTCACCGGCTCATATCGGGTGTCTCGTCACTTGTAACGTAAGACAGAGATGATTTATTCATTTAAATCTGAACAAACTGCGACTGAAAAGTGGAAATATTCTTTTAAGTACCTGAAAACAATAAATTCACCAAGTGTGTGAACACTTGAGTGCATGTGAGGATCTCAGCTGATGAGAGCAGTTTAGAGATGAGGTCCTGGTGGAGGAGTGGGACAAAAACAGCTGATGATCTCTGGTTTCATCACTACGACGGATCCATTTAATATTTTCACAAGTTGAACGTTTTTGAACACAGAGCGGTGCAGCTGTCCAGATGTTGCCTATGAGAGTTCAAGTCCAGTCTGGGATCTTCAGGACGTTACTACTAAGATCTGTTTTTCTTTGAGGAAGCTTTACAATAAGTTTGACTCAGAGGAAACCTGGAGATAAATCTACTCAATGTTTTAAAAGGAAAATAAAAAAAGTGAACGCTACATTTTACATTACATTCATCCAAATATCTACTTGTTTGCTTTTCTGTCTGATGACATCGACCTCTGAGTGTCAGTGACTCTTCTCTGATTCATCTGTTTTAGAAACCAAACACCTGCATGATGTGTGAGTCAGGTTTAATGATGTTCAGCTGTTTGAGAAGGTGAAATGAACACAACACAAATGTTAGTAGAGATTAAATGACAGCTGAGGTCGCCCTCTGGTGGAGATTTTAACAAACTGCAGCCTGACGCTCTTCTGCTCCGTCTAGGCTTCAGGAATTTCAAAATAAAGTGAGGAAATAAAAGTGATAGTTATAAATCCCTCTGTGTTTTATCAGACAGACTCCTGATTTTTGAGTGGTGTCTCCTTCTCTCTCTAACTGAGGAGATTTTTCTAAAAAACACAATTTTAATTTGACTTAAAAGTCCAGCATGGAGGATTTAGTAGCATGTAGCAGTGAGGCTGCAACCAACTACACAACAAAGTAAAAACTTGTTCCAAACAAGTTTCACAATGAGTCAGTAAAGCTGACAGAGCTTCACTGAGAGGAGGAGCAACAAGAAGAAAAAACAGGAACATCACATTTCCTGAAACGAAAGTGACAGTTTGTCAGAGTGACAGCAGAGCTGCAGTCCAGACGAGTCTCTCTGTTTTCAGCTGAATCCATCAGGTTTTTCTCAACTAACCAGCAGAATCTCTGCAAACACCGGTGAGTACACTGACCTACACAGACCTGACTGAATATTTCTTCAAGACTGAGTTAAAACCAGAATCTGACATTTCTACACGTGTTCACAGGAAGTACAGAGCAGATTAAAACCAAACCACAGTGACTGAACTCCAGCTAGTTGAAGTTACACAGAATCCAGTCACAGCTGGTTTTAGTTTAAACTGATTTACCGTCTTTCTCTGACCTGTTTCTGGTGTTAACACAGAACCTGAGCTCTACTCAGACAGGAAGTTTCACTCAGGGCGTCGCCATTTTAACTGTCACCCATCAGTGGCTGAGGGTTGTAGAGAGAAACAGCTTCAGTTTCCTGCAGCTTCCATCTTTTCTTCTGCACATTTAATGTGTGTGATTCTCTGCTCTCTGTATCTTCATCCTCTCTCTCTGTACCTCCTCTTCCTCCTCCTCCTCCAAACTGACTCTCTGACACTGAAGCTCTTTGGACACAGATGCTGATTTTTCTCTTGCTGCCTCAAACGCTTCAATAAAACAAACAATAGAGACAAATACTGGATAAATATATTATCAGCCTGAAACAGAGACTTTCAGTATTTTAATAAAATGTAAATTTTCCATCTAATTCTACATACATTCAATGTAAATGTGACATTAAACACAAAGTGTTTCTGTCATGTTGAGTCAATGTGTAGAAACTAAATAACAAGATGTGCAACTTATTACAGGAGACAGAACAACAAATATCAAATGCTTTTTAAAATTACTTTTAAGTTTAATACTTGAATAATAAACACTTGAAACAAACATTATGTTTATGTAGAAGTTCCCCATAACTTTATATTAATGATTAAATGAACTCATCAGGTTTATTTAGCTCTGCATTAATTTGATTTATTCAGACTAAATTATTTATTCACATTGACTCAACATGATAGAAAAACTTATTAAATGTGACCCTTTGTATTAAACTTATGTAATAAAAATGTACATGTAATTAAAACACTTAAATTCACTGTTTTAGCCAAAGTTTTTATTTACGTGCACAGGAAATCATAATACATGTGTTAAGTTTGATATTAAAATCAGTGACGAGACTTGTCTCACTTATCCAGTGTAATAACATCTTTATTTCTATATTTTAGTACTTTTAATATTTCATTTTAAAATGTATTTTAATACTTTATAAGTTTTATCCCTTGTTACTCGTGTCATATTATCTTTCTCTATTTAAATCTTGTTTATATCTACAGTGTGATATTTTTTTATTCCAGAAGAAGCGACTGTAACGTGCACATTTTCCTCCTCAGGGATCAATGAAGCATTTCTGATTCTGATCCTGATTCTGATTTTGGTTTTGATTTGGAGTCACTGGGTCACAATACATCAATTCTGTTAAGGAAAACTGCGAACATTTTCTTTAAAATTAAACCAAATCAGTTTATTACACATTAGAAATCAATAAACTTGTGCAACATGAGACCCATTAAGTCTAATTTACCTTCAAGTCCACATGAAGTTATTGGAAATTATAAAACATCAGCATTGTGTCATTTCAACAATAATTTATTGATGGTCTCAAAGTCAACACTGAAGCACGAGGGCTGTGAGCAAACTGTCCTCCTGCTGCCAATAAAACAACTGAATTCACGATGATTCTCCTCATAATCCACCAATCATTGTTACATTTTAACTCATTAAATATTCTAAATAAATGTATTAAAGCTGTTTTTCTTTTCTTTCATCCTCAGACTGTAAACATGTCTGCTGCCAGCTGTCTGCTGACTGAAGATCAGTTTCTGTGCTCCATCTGTCTGGATGTGTTCACTGATCCAGTCGCCATACCATGTGGACACAACTTCTGTAAAACCTGCATCACTATACACTGGGATAAAAATGAAAAGTGTCAGTGTCCCAGCTGTAAAGAGGTTTTCAAAACCAGACCTGAGCTGCGGGTCAATACTTTCATCTCTGAGATGGCTGCTCAGTTCAGACAGTCAGCTCAACAGAAAGCCAGCAGCAGCAGCTCAGAGCAACAAGTTTCCAAACCAGGAGAAGTTCCCTGTGACGTCTGCACTGGAACCAAACTGAAGGCCCTGAAGTCCTGCCTGGTGTGTCTGGCCTCCTACTGTGAGACTCACCTGGAGCCTCATCTGACAAAGTCAGGCCTGAAAAGACATCAGCTGATCGACCCTGTGGAGAACCTGGAAGGCAGGATGTGTACGAAGCACGATAAACTGCTGGAGCTGTTCTGTAAGACCGACCAGATGTGTGTCTGCATGCTCTGCACCTATTCAGACCACAAGACACATGATGTTGTTCCTCTGAAAGAAGAATATGAAGGAAAGAAGGCCGAGCTGGGGAAGAGAGACGCTGAATTTCAGCAGATGATCCAGAAGAGACGACTGAAGCTTCAGGAGATGAAGCGCTCAGTGGAGCTCAGTAAGAAAGATGCAGACAGAGAGATAGCAGCTGGTGTTCAGGTCTTCACCGCTCTGAAGGAGTCTGTTGAGAGAAGCCAGGCCGAGCTCATCGACACCATCAAAGAGAAGCAGAGAAAGACAGAGAAACAGGCTGAAGGCTTCATCAAAGAGCTGGAACAGGAAATCTCTGAGCTGGAGAAGAGAAGCTCTGAGGTGAAGAAGCTCTCAAGTTCTAAAGAGAACATCTTCGTCCACTTCCAGAGCTCCCCATCACTGAACGCTGCTCCACCCACCAAGGACTGGACAGGAGTCAGCATCCGTCCACCTTCATATGAGGGGACTGTGGTGAGAGCTGTGAATCAGCTGGAGGAGACGCTCAGTAAACAGATGAAGAAGCTGTTTGAGGCCGAGCTGAAGAGGGTCCAGCAGTATGCAGTGGATGTGACACTCGATCCTAATACAGCACATTCTGCTCTCATCCTGTCTGATGATGGAAAACAAGTTAACTGTGGTGATGTAACAAAGAATCTCCCAAACAACCCAGAGAGATTTGATAAATGTCCCTGTGTCTTAGCAAAGCAGAGTTTCTCTTCAGGAAGATTTTATTATGAGGTTCAAGTTAAAGAGAAGACTCAGTGGAATTTAGGAGTGGCCAGAGAGTTGATCAACAGGAAGGGACAGATTAGACTGACTCCTCAGAATGGTTACTGGTCGATATGTTTGAGGAATAAAAATGAGTACAAAGCTCGTGCTGGCCCTTCAGTCCGTCTCTCTCTGAAGTGTCAGCCTGAGAAGGTGGGGGTGTTTGTGGATTATGAGGAGGGTCTGGTCTCCTTTTATGACGTTGATGCTGCAGCTCTTATCTACTCCTTTACTGGCTGCTGCTTCACTCAGAAACTCTACCCATACTTCAATCCATGTCTTAATCATGGTGGTAAAAACTCTGCCCCTCTGATCATCTCTCCTGTCAATCACACTGAGTAGAACAAACATTTGATTTTCTACAGAAAGATTCACATCATTTAATGTAATAAATGTACATTTATTGGTGATGTATGATGTATACATTGTTGTTTTCAGATTCTGTTCAATGTGTTTTTATCATTTTTACAGTAAATGTTTTTCTTTGATGTGTCACATTGATATTTACAACAACACACCAGTTTTACCACATTGATTGATATTATCTAATGTAGTCTCATTTATTCTAATAACTGCATTACCTGCCTTCAACACTGTTAAATCATCAGAAAACAATGTACTCAGAATTATGAAACATTTGTGTGTTGAGTTTAACCTTTTTATTGTCTGATCATTGTAAATATAAGAAGAGCTGCATCCTGACAAAACATTTATGAATGAGCAAAAAGTAATTTGATTTTGTTTTTCTTTATCAATAAAATAGAAAAAGCAACAAAACATTTTATTTTGTCTTATTCATTATTTAGTTTGTTATTGATATCAACAGCTGATGTTTCTAATGACGACCAAATCATGTGATTAAAAACACCATCAGCTGTTCTCAGACTGACTTGAGCTGAGGAGCTCCAATCCTCCATCACACCTGAGACAGCTGGTAGTGTGAGATGATGTCATGTTATTGAAGGTTTGAACAGCTGATATGAACTAAACCAGTGATCTGAGGTCGCCCTCTAGTGGAGCTCATGACAAACTGCAGCCTGTGGCCACATGAGGACCTGCTCTTAATAAAGATCTACACAGTCTGATGCTGAAGCAGATTACATGAAGGCAGAACAATGAAATCTAACTGGTTCAAGTTCTCTGATGTCTCTGATGAGCTTCTCTGTGTGTTTTGTAGTTTTTTGAGCTCAGACTTTAACTTTAAAATAATTGTACTCAGCTTCTTTTTAAAAGAGCAGAATCACAGAGAAGCTCGTTAATCTACAGCTGTGGTCCAATCAGAAGGATTCTCCATCTCAGGTCAAAACTCTTATTGTCCTCCTTCTAATGTAATCTGTGAGAAACGTTCCCGACAGAGAAAAGCTGCTCAACACTTTGGAGAACAGCAGTGAAGTGCAGAGGGATTAGTTGCTGTGATGGATCACAGACTGTTTAGTGTTTGGATCAGATACACACTGACATGTTACAGTCAAGAGACAGGAAGTAACTAAGTACATTTACTCACATACAGAAATGAGATTACCCGACTTTTCTTGAGGGTTTCTGTTTTTGGAGGCTTTTTATTTTCCCACCACGACAACTGAGGAGGAAATATTGTACTTTTACTGCACTACATCTGTCTGTACGACTTTATAGATATACATTTTACATACGACAAGAAATAAACTCATGTCTCTGTTGTTGTGTAATCTTGTAATTAGAAATAACAGCTACGACATTAGCATCAGTACTTTTACTTTGAACCAGATTATTGTTGTTGTACTTATCTCGACCTGAAGGAGTGAAAACTAATACAGTTTGCTGATGTTTGAAAACATTATGATTGAACTGCCGTCAGACTTTAGTTTTTTTAATATCTCATATTTATCAGTGGTAGTTGTGTCAGTGTGTAGACACTTATTAACCCACACAGGTTCAACTATAAGAGCAAGACGTCACTTCACAATGAGGAACATATTGGAGTTAGAAAGACTTGATTCAGAGTTATTCAGACACTTTTAACACTTGTAGTTTTGAGTTTTGTCACATAAGATTAAACCATGTTTATACATGTTATTAAGGAGGAATGACTTTTCTCTTGAGGCTCATAATGAACAAAGCAAATTAATGTCGTAATTCATGTCCAACAACTTCCTCATTTACTATCAATAAGCAGTAATTAGGAGGTTATTGAGGGAAAGTCTTCATAAACGTTCTAGTAGTTGTAGAAAATGATCACGCAGAATAAGGAATTAATAAGTGCTTTATAATGACTAATAAAGAGACAATATGCAGCTAATAAGCAACTAGTTAGTGGTTAATATGTGTCGCCTGATATCAAGTGATACTGAAAGAATGAGAAAAAGTAAAGACTCATATTGATCCAAAGCTTTTTCAAGGTGTTTCCCAACGAGGCAATAAAAGCTCACTGACAGAGCTCCACTGAGAGGAGGAGCAACTCTGAGAGAAGAAAAGCTTCAACGTCACATTTCCAGCAGTAAAAGAGGAAGTTTGTCTGAGTGACAGCAGAGCTGCAGTCCAGACGAGTCTCTCTGTTTCTCTCTGAAGAAAGATTCAACTGAATCCATCAGGTTTTTCTCAACTCAACAGCAGAATCTCTGCAAACACTGGTGAGTACACTGACCTACACAGACTAAATGACCTGACTAATAATCAGGTCAAACATGAGTTAAAACCACAATCTGACTTTTTTTACATTCATGTAAACATGTTATGTTCAACATGTTAGTCATTGAGTTTGTTATACCACATACTGCCACATAGAAGACAGTAACTAAATCCAACAGTAGCAGAGAAAAAAGTATCACCGTGCTAAAAGCTAACTAGCCTAGCTTAGACGCCCTTTGGAGTGACCAAAGTACAGAACAGTATCTGACTTCAGGTGACTGTTGTTTTATTGCCTTTAAAGGTATAAAACTGATGTGTAACAACTCATTTAAAAACTTTGATAAGTAGCTTGAACTTTGGACACTTTATCTCAGCCTCACTGTTTCTGTAGTTACTGTTGTCTGCCTTTATAAAGCAGTACAGCTGATAATATTTACCCTGATATTAACACAAACCTGAGCTCTACTCAGACAGGAAGTTCCACTCAGGGCATATTTTCACCTGAGGTCCGTCAGTGGTCGTGGGAGTTTTGGAGAGAAATAGTTTGAGTGTCCTGCAGTCCAGAGCAGCTTCCATCTCTTCTTCTGCACATTTAATGTGTGTGATTCTCTGCTCTCTGTATCTTCATCCTCTCTCTCTGTACCTCCTCTTCCTCCTCCTCCTCCAAGCTGACTCTCTGACACTGAAGCTCTTTGGACACAGATGCTGATTTTTCTCTTGCTGCCTCAAACGCTTCAATAAAACAAACAATAGAGACAAATACTGGATAAATATATTATCAGCCTGAGACAGAGACTTTCAGTATTTTAATAAAATGTGAATTTTCCATCTAATTCTACATACGTTCAATGTAAATATCACATTAAACACAAAGTGTTTCTGTCATGTTGAGTCAATGTGTAGAAACTAAATAACAAGATGTGCAACTTATTACAGGAGACAGAACAACAAATATCAAATGCTTTTTTAAATTACTTTTAAGTTTAATACTTGAATAATAAACACTTGAAACAAACATTATGTTTATGTAGAAGTTCCCCATAACTTTATATTAATGATTAAATGAACTCATCAGGTTTATTTAACTCTGCATTAACTTAATTTATTCAGACTAAATTATTTATTCACATTGACTCAACATGATAGAAAAACTTATTAAATGTGACCCTTTGTATTAAAGTTATGTAATAAAAATGTACATGTAATTAAAACACTTAAATTCACTGTTTTAGGTAAAGTTTTTAGTTACGTGCACAGGAAATCATAATAAATGTGTTAAGTTTGATATTAAAATCAGTGACGAGACTTGTCTCACTTATCCAGTGTAATAACATCTTTATTTCTATATTTTAGTGCTTTTAATATTTCATTTTAAAATGTATTTTTAATACTTTATAAGTTTTATCCCTCGTTACTCGTGTCATATTATCTTTCTCTATTTAAATCTTGTTTATATCTACAGTGTGATATTTTTTATTCTAGAAGGAGCGACTGTAACGTGCACATTTTCCTCCTCAGGGATCAATGAAGCATTTCTGATTCTGATTCTGATTCTGATTTTGGTTTTGATTTGGAGTCACTGGGTCACATTACATCGACTCTGTTAAAGAAAACTGCGAACATTTTCTTTCAAATTAAACCAAATCAGTTTATTACACATTACAAATCAATAAAGTTGTGCAACATGAGACCAATTAAGTCTAATTTACCTTCGAGTCCACATGAAGTCATTGGAAATTATAAAACATCAGCATTGTGTCATTTCAACAATAATTTATTGATGGTCTCAAAGTCAACACTGAAGCACGAGGGCTGGGAGCAAACTGTCCTCCTGCTGCCAATAAAACAACTGAATTCATGATGATTCTCCTCATAATCCACCAATCATTGTTACATTTTAACTCATTAAATATTCAAAATAAATGTATTAAAGCTGTTTTTCTTTTCTTTTCATCCTCAGACTGTAAACATGTCTGCTGCCAGCTGTCTGCTGACTGAAGATCAGTTTCTGTGCTCCATCTGTCTGGATGTGTTCACTGATCCAGTCGCCACATCATGTGGACACAACTTCTGTAAAACCTGCATCACTCAACACTGGGATAAAAATGACAAGTGTCAGTGTCCCAACTGTAAAAAGATTTTCAACACCAGACCTGAGCTGCAGGTCAACACGTTCATCTCTGAGATGGCTGCTCAGTTCAGACAGTCAGCTCAACAGAAAGCCAGCAGCAGCAGCTCAGAGCAACAAGTTTCCAAACCAGGAGAATTTCCCTGTGACGTCTGCACTGGAACCAAACTGAAGGCCCTGAAGTCCTGCCTGGTGTGTCTGGCCTCCTACTGTGAGACTCACCTGGAGCCTCATCTGACAAAGTCAGGCCTGAAAAGACATCAGCTGATCGACCCTGTGGAGAACCTGGAAGGCAGGATGTGTACGAAGCACGATAAACTGCTGGAGCTGTTCTGTAAGACCGACCAGATGTGTGTCTGCATGCTCTGCACCTATTCAGACCACAAGACACATGATGTTGTTCCTCTGGAAGAAGCATATGAAGGAAAGAAGGCCGAGCTGGGGAAGACAGACGCTGAAATTCAGCAGATGATCCAGAAGAGACGACTGAAGATTCAGGAGATGAAGCGCTCAGTGGAGCTCAGTGAGAAAGATGCAGACAGAGAGATAGCAGCTGGTGTTCAGGTCTTCACCGCTCTGAAGGAGTCTGTTGAGAGAAGCCAGGCCGAGCTCATCGACACCATCAAAGAGAAGCAGAGAAAGACAGAGAAACAGGCTGAAGGCTTCATCAGAGAGCTGGAACAGGAAATCTCTGAGCTGGAGAAGAGAAGCTCTGAGGTGAAGAAGCTCTCAAGCTCTAAAGAGAAACTCAACGTCTTCTTCCAAAGCTTCCCATCACTGAACACTGCTCCACCCACCAAGAACTGGACAGGAGTCAGCGTCCGTCCACCTTCATATGAGGGGACTGTGGTGAGAGCTGTGAATCAGCTGGAGGAGACGCTCAGTAAACAGATGAAGAAGCTGTTTGAGGTCGAGCTGAAGAGGGTCCAGCAGTATGCAGTGGATGTGACACTCGATCCTGATACAGCACATCCCAACCTCATCCTGTCTGATGATGGAAAACAAGCCAACTGTGGTGATGTAAAGAAGAATCTCCCAGACAACCCAGAGAGATTTGATCCTTCGGTCTGTGTCTTAGCAAAGCAGAGTTTCTCTTCAGGAAGATTTTATTATGAGGTTCAAGTTAAAGAGAAGACTAAGTGGGATTTAGGAGTGGCCAGAGAGTCGATCAACAGGAAGGGAGACATCACAGTATCTCCTCAGAATGGTTACTGGACAATATTGTTGAGGAATAAAAATGAGTACTATGCTCTTGCTGGCCCTCCAGTCCGTCTCTCTCTGAAGTGTCAGCCTGAGAAGGTGGGGGTGTTTGTGGATTATGAGGAGGGTCTGGTCTCCTTTTATGACGTTGATGCTGCAGCTCTTATCTACTCCTTTACTGGCTGCTGCTTCACTCAGAAACTCTACCCACTCTTCAGTCCATGTCCTAATGATGGTGGTAAAAACTCTGCCCCTCTGATCATCTCTCCTGTCAATCACACTGAGTAGCACAAACATTTGATTGATTCACATCATTTAATGTAATAAATGTACATTTATTGGTGATGTTTGATGTATACATTGTTGATTTTTCAGATTCTGATTAATGTGTTTTTATCATTTTTACTTGTTTTTCTTTGATGTGTCACATTGATATTTACTACAACACACCAGTTTTACCACATTGATTGATATTATCTAATGTAGTCTCATTTATTCTAATAACTGCATTACCTGCCTTCAACACTGTTAAATCATCAGAAAACAATGTACTCAGGAATATGAAACATTTGTGTGTTGAGTTTAACCTTTTTATTGTCTCATCATTGTAAATATAAGAAGAGCTGCATCCTGACAAAAATGTTAGAAATGAGCAAAAAGTCATTTGATTTTGTTTTTCATTATGAATAAAATAGAAAAAGCCAAAACACATTTTATTGTGTCTGATTCATTATTTAGTTTGTTATTGATATCAACAGCTGATGTTTCTAATGACGACCAAATCATGTGATTAAAAACACCATCAGCTGTTCTCAGACTGACTTGAGCTGAAGAGCTTTAATCCTCCATCACACCTGAGACAGCTGGTAGTGTGAGATGATGTCATGTTATTGAAGGTTTGAACAGCTGATATGAACTAAACCAGTGATCTGAGGTCGCCCTCTAGTGGAGCCACCACCACAACAAAAACCCTCAGTCTCTTGTTATAAGGAGAAAAGTCATAAAATATTCTTCATGTTATTTGAAATATTTGCTTGTTATTACTGGATACAAATGATTCTGGTCATTAAAAAGATTTCACTTTATATCACAGAACTCATTATTTTCATAAAATAACATCTCTCTCTTATTCAATCAATCTTCTCTGGTTATCACATGATAAAGTGGCAGGTTGTTATAATACAAAACTTCTCCATCGCCTCCAGCAAACGTTTACCCCTTTCACATACTCACAAGGTCTGTCAATAATTTGTTATTATAAAATATTGATGAAGGTTTTTGAACACAGAGCGGTGCAGCTGTCCAGATGTTACCTAAGGTGAGAGTTCAAGTCCAGTTCAGGATCTTGAGGACGTTCCTCTCCCTCTGTTAAATATCTCAGTGGAACCAAATCTTTCTGTTTTTGGATCCTATATAATGTAACATGACGTCTCAGAGGAAACCAGGGGACAAATGTACTCGATATTTCAAAAGTCTTTGTTCATGTGAACACCAAACCAAAACGTTCAATCAGTTTCAAAGAACATAAAAAGTCAAAACCTTCAATCCTAAAACCCTAAAGCCGGCAGTTTTCTAACTGAAATAATACTATGGGTACCCAATGAGTTACCGGTTCACACGGTGCAGGCCTGGTATGAAGCTTGTGATCGTAGCGATCAGGAACACAATGTCTCTTGCGCTGAGGGGAAAAAAACACTTGCATGCAACAATGGCTGCCGCCCTCGCGGAGCGCACCAAGCCGGGAAAAAGGAAATAGGTCTTCTATGCAGCTCACCCGAGATGTTTGGCGACCGGAGTTCACCGCTGTCCGCTGGAGACCTCAGTCCCTTGGTCTCAGTGTGTTTGACTTGGCAGTCCAGACGATGCGTATCCAAGGTGTCCGAGCAGGCTACACTTGTGCAAAGTCCGTGATGAATAAGCTAGCGTTAGCCCCGTTAGCTTCCTGGTGCAATTTGGTGGCTCAGACCGAGTTCTCCGAAATAACTTAACATAACACAACTAAGCTGCTGTACAATGTTTCCGTAAGAGTCACTAGTCGTTCGTCTACAAACATTTACAGTAGCGATGTTTAACTCGGTGTGTTACCACCTAAAACTATAGTTGTGCCATGGAGCATATCTCAACATGTCTTCCTGTTTTTGTTGCCATCACTTCCTGTTGACCCTTCAGCTCACATCTCATTGGCTCAGAAAATAAACATAATGCAAAACTATACATTTGACTCTCTTTTCTCCCAGTATTCAAAAATAGATATTCTTAAAACATTTCCAGCATCATGAACTTAGTATTTAAGAAAACATGATACATTTTACCTCATGTAAATAAATCAATACATGAACTTAACCATGAAATCCTCTTCTGATTGCACCATATGTAATATCCAACCTTTGAATAGTTTTTAACCTTTTAAATCCTATTTATTCTGTTTGTGAACTCATTCTGTTTATGCTATTTATGAATCTGTGAACTTTTATAATCTAAGCATAATTTTCCACAGAGCTACATGATAATTATAAATCCCTCTGTGTTTTATCAGACAGACTCCTGATCTTTGAGTGGAGTCTCCTTCTCTCTCTAACTGAGGAGGTGTTTCTAAAAAACTTAATTTCAATTTGACTTAAAAGTCCAGCATGGAGGATTTAGTAGCATGTAGCAGTGAAGTTGCAACCAACTACACACCCCTCGCCTCACCCTCTCCTACTGCAGTTGCTAAAGTGTTTGGTTTGTCCGTTCTGGGCTACCGTAGGAACCTGACAGACTGTGGAAGAGGAGCTGCTCCCTCTGTGGATATAAAAGTCTCTTTCTAAAGTAATGAAAACACAACAATTCTTAGTTTCAGGTGATTATACACTAATGAAAACATCATTATTAATATTATATTTCATTTCTGCTGATACATCCTCCTACATCCTACACACTGGACCTTTAAGACGGCTTTGAAAGTATTTTAAAATCGCAGTGAAGCCCACTTTCTGTATTTCCTTCCTGTAATGTGACAGGTTAGAAATCACACAACAAAAGTCTGACAAAGAAAAGATGCTGAACAGTTTGTAAAGCAGCAGAAAAGTGAAATGACAGACTCAACAGTGAGCTGAACACTGGAGTGTTGGTGGGATTGTAGAGGGAGCGTTGTGGCCTGTTGATCTAAAGATACAGTTTGTTCTTGAATATCTTCCACTGACTTCTTTTCTTATGTGCTTTATTTGTAACTGTATCTTCTTTTGGCTGCTGTAAACTTCCACTGCTGAGAAAAGACCAAGAAACAAAAAAGTAAAAACTTGCACCAAAACTTTGCCAACAAGTTTCACAATGAGTCAGTAAAACTGACAGAGCTTCACTGAGAGGAGGAGCAACAAGAACAAGCTTCAAGGTCACATTTCCTCAGATGGAAGTGACAGTTTGTCAGAGTGACAGCAGAGCTGCAGTCCAGACGAGTCTCTCTGTTTTCAACTGAATCCATCAGGTTTTTCTCAACTAACCAGCAGAATCTCTGCAAACACTGGTGAGTACACTGACCTACACAGACCTGACTGAATATTTCTTCAATACTGATTTAAAACCAGAATCTGACATTTCTACACGTGTTCACAGGAAGTACAGAGCAGATTAAAACCAAACCACAGCGACTGAACTCCAGCTAGTTGAAGTTACACAGAATCCAGTCACAGCTGGTTTTAGTTTAAACTGATTTACCGTCTTTCTCTGACCTGTTTCTGGTATTAACACAGAACCTGAGCTCTACTCAGACAGGAAGTTTCACTCAGGGCGTCGCCATTTTAACTGTCACCCATCAGTGGCTGAGGGTTGTAGAGAGAAACAGCTTCAGTTTCCTGCAGCTTCCATCTTTTCTTCTGCACATTTAATGTGTCTGATTCTCTGCTCTCTGTATCTTCATCCTCTCTCTCTGTACCTCCTCTTCCTCCTCCTCCTCCAAGCTGACTCTCTGACACTAAAGCTCTTTATTTATTTCTTCAATAACAGAAATAATAAAGACAAATACTGGCAAAATATATTATAAGCCTGAAACTGTGACTTTCATTATATTAATTACATGTAAATTTTACATCTAATTCTACACGTTCAATGTAAATGTGACATTAAACGCAAAGTTTCAATGTGGAAAATGAAATAACGAGGTGTGCACCTTATAACAGGAGACAGAACAACAAATATAACATGTTTTTAAAAAATACTGTCATGTATAATACTTGAATCATTAACCACTTGAAACACACATTACATTTATGTAGAAGTTCCCCATAACTTTACGTTAATAATTAAAGAAACACATAAAGTTTATGTAACTCTGCATTCATTTAATTTAATCAGACTAAATTATTTAGTCACATCGACTCAACATGACAGAAAAACTTTGCATTAAATGTGACGGATGTGATGGAAAATTGTACATGTAATTAAAATACTTAAATTCACTGTTTTAGGCAAACTATGTTTTACATTCACAGGAAATCATAATAAATGTGTTAAGTTAAATATTAAAATGGTCTCAAATCAGTGAAGAGACCTGCCAGTGTAATAATACATTTAGATTCTGATGTTTGGGTCACTGGGTCACATCACATCGACTCTGTTAAAGAACATTTTCTTTAAAATATGAAACCACATCAGTTAATTATACATGAGAAATTAATCATCTTCATCAATAATGCTACATGAGGCCAATTAAGTCACATTTTTTAATGGTGGTTTTTTGATGATCTCAAAGTCAACACTGAAGCACGACGGCTGGAAGCAAACTGTCCTCCTGCTGCCAATAAAACAACTGAATTCATGATGATTCTCTGAATATTCCACCAATCATTGTTCAGTTTCATACAATTAACTATTCTAAATGTTTCTTTCTTTTCCTTTCATCTTCAGACTGTAAACATGTCTGCTGCCAGCTGTCTGCTGACTGAAGATCAGTTTCTGTGCTCCATCTGTCTGGATGTGTTCATTGATCCAGTCAGCACAACATGTGGGCACAACTTCTGTAAAACCTGCATCACTCAACACTGGAGTGTTAACGTCCCGTACGAGTGTCCCAACTGTAAAGAGGTTTTCAACACCAGACCTGAGCTGCAGGTCAATACATTCATCTCAGAGGTGGCTGCTCAGTTCAGACAGTCAGCTCAACAGAAAGCCAGCAGCAGCAGCTCAGAGCAACAAGTTTCCAAACCAGGAGAAGTTCCCTGTGACGACTGCACTGGAACCAAACTGAAGGCCCTGAAGTCCTGCCTGGTGTGTCTGGCCTCCTACTGTGAGACTCACCTGGAGCCTCATCTGACAAAGTCAGGCCTGAAAAGACATCAGCTGATCGACCCTGTGGAGAACCTGGAAGACAGGATGTGTACGAAGCACGATAAACTGCTGGAGCTGTTCTGTAAGACCGACCAGATGTGTGTCTGCATGCTCTGCACTGTTTTAGACCACAAGACACATGAGTTTGTTCCTCTGAAAGAAGAATATGAAGGAAAGAAGGCCGAGCTGGGGAAGACAGACGCTGAAATTCAGCAGATGATCCAGAAGAGACAACTGAAGATTCAGGAGATGAAGTGCTCAGTGGAGCTCAGTAAGAAAGATGCAGACAGAGAGATAGCAGCTGGTGTTCAGGTCTTCACCGCTCTGAAGGAGTCTGTTGAGAGAAGCCAGGCCGAGCTCATCGACACCATCAAAGAGGAGCAGAGAGAGACAGAGAAACAGGCTGAAGGCTTCATCAAAGAGCTGGAACAGGAAATCTCTGAGCTGGAGAAGAGAAGCTCTGAGGTGGAGCAGCTCTCACAGTCTGAAGACCACCTCCACCTCCTCCAAAACTTCCCATCACTGAACCCTGCTCCACCCACCAAGGACTGGACAGGAGTCAGCGTCCGTCCACCTTCATATGAGGGGACTGTGGTGAGAGCTGTGAATCAGCTGGAGGAGACGCTCAGTAAACAGATGAAGGAGCTGCTTGAGCTGAAGAGGGTCCAGCAGTATGCAGTGGATGTGACACTCGATCCTGATACAGCACATCCCTACCTCATCCCGTCTGATGATGGGAAACAAGTTAACTGTGGTGATGTAAGGAAGAATCTCCCAGACAACCCAGAGAGATTTGATCATTGTGTCTGTGTCTTAGCAAAGCAGAGTTTCTCTTCAGGAAGATTTTATTATGAGGTTCAAGTTAAAGAGAAGACTGACTGGGATTTAGGAGTGGCCAGAGAGTCGATCAACAGGAAGGGACAAATCACAGCATCTCCTCAGAATGGTTACTGGTCAATATGTTTGAGGAATGAAAATGAGTACATAGCTTGTGCTGACCCTCCAGTCTGTCTCTCTCTGAAGTGTCAGCCTGAGAAGGTGGGGGTGTTTGTGGATTATGAGGAGGGTCTGGTCTCCCTTTATGACGTTGATGCTGCAGCTCTTATCTACTCCTTTACTGGCTGCTGCTTCACTCAGAAACTCTACCCATACTTCAGTCCATTTCTTAATGATGGTGGTAAAAACTCTGCTCCTCTGATCATCTCTCCTGTCAATCACACTGAGTAGAACAAACATTTGATTTTCTACAGAAAGATTCACATCATTTAATGTAATAAATGTACATTTATTGGTGATGTATGATGTTTACATTGTTGTTTTTCAGATTCTGATTAATGTGTTTTTATCATTTTTACTTGTTTTTCTTTGATGAGTCACATTTATATTTACAACAACACACCAGTTTTACCACACTGATTGATATTATCTAATGTAGTCTCATTTATTCTAATAACTGCATTACCTGCCTTCAACACTGTTAAATCATCAGAAAACAATGTACTCAGGAATATGAAGCATTTGTGTGTTGAGTTTAACCTTTTTATTGTCTGATCATTGCAAATATAAGAAGAGCTGCATCCTGACAAAACATTTATGAATGAGACAAAAGTAATTTGATTTTGTTTTTCTTTATGAATAAAATAGAAAAAAACATTTTATTGTGTCTGATTCATTATTTAGTTTGTTATTGATATCAACAGCTGATGTTTCTAATGACGACCAAATCATGTGATTAAAAACACCATCAGCTGTTCTCAGACTGACTTGAGCTGAGGAGCTCCAATCCTCCATCACACCTGAGACAGCTGGTAGTGTGAGATGATGTCATGTTATTGAAGGTTTGAACAGCTGATATGAACTAAACCAGTGATCTGAGGTCGCCCTCTAGTGGAGCCACCACCACAACAAAAACCCTCTGTCTCTTATTATAAGGAGAAAAGTTATAAAATATTCTTCATGTTATTTGAAATATTTGCTTGTTATTACTGGATACAAATGATTCTGGTTATTAAAAAGATTTCACTTTGTATCACAGAACTCATTATTTTCATAAAATAACATCTCTCTCTTATTCAATCAATCTTTTCTGGTTATCACATGATAAAGTGGCAGGTTGTTATAATACTAAACTTCTCCATCGCCTCCAGCAAACGTTTACCCCTTTCACATACTCACAAGGTCTGTCAATAATTGTTTTTTATAAAATATTGATGAAGGTTTTTGAACACAGAGCGGTGCAGCTGTCCAGATGTTGCCTAAGGTGAGAGTTCAAGTCCAGTTCAGGATCTTGAGGACGTTCCTCTCCCTCTGTTAAATATCTCAGTGGAACCAAATCTTTCTGTTTTTGGATCCTATATAATGTAACATGACGTCTCAGAGGAAACCAGGGGACAAATGTACTCGATATTTCAAAAGTCTTTGTTCATGTGAACACCAAACCAAAATGTTCAATCAGTTTCAAAGAAAAATAAAAAGTCAAAACCTTCAATCCTAAAACCCTAAAGCCGGCAGTTTTCTAACTGAAATAATACTATGGGTACCCAATGAGTTACCGGTTCACACGCTGCAGGCCTGGTATGAAGCTCGTGATCGTAGCGATCAGGAACACAATGTCTCCTGCGCTGAGGGGAAAAAAACACTTGCATGCAACAATGGCTGCCGCCCTCACGGAGCGCACCAAGCCGGGAAAAAGGAAATAGGTCTTCTATGCAGCTCACCCGAGATGTTTGGCGACCGGAGTTCACCGCTGTCCGCTGGAGACCTCAGTCCCTTGGTCTCAGTGTGTTTGACTTGGCAGTCCAGACGATGCGTATCCAAGGTGTCCGAGCAGGCTACACTTGTGCAAAGTCCGTGATGAATAAGCTAGCGCTAGCCCCGTTAGCTTCCTGGTGCAATTCGGTGGCTCAGACCGAGTTCTCCGAAATAACTTAACACAACACAACTAAGCTGCTGTACAATGTTTCTGTAAGAGTCACTAGTCGTTCGTCTACAAACATTTACAGTAGCGATGTTTAACTCGGTGTGTTACCCACCTAAAACTATAGTTGTGCCATGGAGCATATCTCAACATGTCTTCCTGCTTTTGTTGCCATCACTTCCTGTTGACCCTTCAGCTCACATCTCATTGGCTCAGAAAATAAACATAATGCAAAACTACACATTTGACTCTCTTTTCTCCCAGTATTCAAAAATAAATATTCTTAAAACATTTCCAGCATCGTGAACTTAGTATTTAAGAAAAAATGATACATTTTACCTCATGTAAATAAAACAATACTTAACTTAACCATGAAATCCTCTTCTGATTGCACCATATGTAATATCCAACCTTTGAATAGTTTTTAACCTTTTAAATCCTATTTATTCTGTTTGTGAACTCATTCTGTTCATGCTATTTATGAATCTGTGAACTTTTATAATCTAAGCATAATTTTCCACAGAGCTACATGATAATTATAAATCCCTCTGTGTTTTATCAGACAGACTCCTGATCTTTGAGTGGTGTCTCCTTCTCTCTCTAACTGAGGAGGTGTTTCTAAAAAACTTAATTTCAATTTGACTAAAAAGTCCAGCCTGGAGGATTTAGTAGCATGTAGCAGTGAAGTTGCAACCAACTACACACCCCTCGCCTCACCCTCTCTCATACTGCAGTTGCTGAAGTGTTTGGTTTGTCCGTTCTGGGCTACCGTAGGAACCTGACAGACTGTGGAAGAGGAGCTGCTCCCTCTGTGGATATAAAAGTCTCTTTCTAAAGTAATGAAAACACAACAATTCTTAGTTTCAGGTGATTATACACTAATGAAAACACAATTATTAATATTGTGTTTAATTTCTGCTGATACATCCTCCTAAATCCTACACACTGGACCTTTAAGACGGCTTTGAAAGTATTTTAAAATCGCAGTGAAGCCCACTTTCTGTATTTCCTTCCTGTAATGTGACAGGTTAGAAATCACACAACAAAAGTCTGACAAAGAAAAGATGCTGAACAGTTTGTAAAGCAGCAGAAAAGTGAAATGACAGACTCAACAGTGAGCTGAACACTGGAGTGTTGGTGGGATTGTAGAGGGAGCGTTGTGGCCTGTTGATCTAAAGATACAGTTTGTTCTTGAATATCTTCCACTGACTTCTTTTCTTATGTGCTTTATTTGTAACTGTATCTTCTTTTGGCTGCTGTAAACTTCCACTGCTGAGAAAAGACCAAGAAACAAAAAAGTAAAAACTTGCACCAAAACTTTGTCAACAAGTTTCACAATGAGTCAGTAAAGCTGACAGAGCTTCACTGAGAGGAGGAGCAACAAGAACAAGCTTCAAGGTCACATTTCCTGAGATGAAAGTGACAGTTTGTCAGAGTGACAGCAGAGCTGCAGTCCAGACGAGTCTCTCTGTTTTCAACTGAATCCATCAGGTTTTTCTCAACTAACCAGCAGAATCTCTGCAAACACCGGTGAGTACACTGACCTACACAGACCTGACTGAATATTTCTTCAAAACTGAGTTAAAACCAGAATCTGACATTTCTACACGTGTTCACAGGAAGTACAGAGCAGATTAAAACCAAACCACAGCGACTGAACTCCAGCTAGTTGAAGTTACACAGAATCCAGTCACAGCTGGTTTTAGTTTAAACTGATTTACCGTCTTTCTCTGACCTGTTTCTGGTGTTAACACAGAACCTGAGCTCTACTCAGACAGGAAGTTTCACTCAGGGCGTCGCCATTTTAACTGTCACGCTTCAGTGGCTGAGGGTTGTAGAGAGAAACAGCTTCAGTTTCCTGCAGCTTCCATCTTTTCTTCTGCACATTTAATGTGTGTGATTCTCTGCTCTCTGTATCTTCATCCTCTCTCTCTGTACCTCCTCTTCCTCCTCCTCCTCCAAACTGACTCTCTGACACTGAAGCTCTTTGGACACAGATGCTGATTTTTCTCTTTCTGCCTCAAACGCTTCAATAAAACAAACAATAGAGACAAATACTGGATAAATATATTATCAGCCTGAAACAGAGACTTTCATTATATTAATTACATGAACATTTTCCATCTAATTCTACATGTTCAATGTAAATGTCACATTAAACACAAAGTGTTTCTGTCATGTTGAGTCAATGTGTAGAAACTAAATAACAAGATGTGCAACTTATTACAGGAGACAGAACAACAAATATCAAATGCTTTTTTGAAAAATTACTTTTAAGTTTAATACTTGAATAATAAACACTTGAAACAAACATTATGTTTATGTAGAAGTTCCCCATAACTTTATATTAATGATTACATGAACTCATCAGGTTTATTTAACTCTGCATTAATTTAATTAATTCAGACTAAATTATTTATTCACATTGACTCAACATGATAGAAAAACTTATTAATTGTGACCCTTTGTATTAAACTTATGTGATAAAAATGTACATTTTATTAAAACACTTAAATTCACTGTTTTAGGTAAAGTTTTTATTTACGTGCACAGGAAATCATAGTAAATGTGTTAAGTTTGATATTAAAATCAGTGACGAGACTTGTCTCACTTATCCAGTGTAATAACATCTTTATTTCTATATTTTAGTACTTTTAATATTTCATTTTGAAATGTATTTTAATACTTGATCAGTTTTATCCCTCGTTACTCGTGTCATATTATCTTTCTCTATTTAAATCTTGTTTATATCTACAGTGTGATATGTTTTATTCTAGAAGAAGCGACTGTAACGTACACATTTTCCTCCTCAGGGATCAATGAAGCATTTCTGATTCTGATTTTGGTTTTGATTTGGAGTCACTGGGTCACATTACATCGACTCTGTTGAAGAAAACTGCGAATATTTTCTTTCAAATTAAACCAAATCAGTTTATTACACATTACAAATCAATAAAGTTGTGCAACATGAGACCAATTAAGTCTAATTTACCTTCAAGTCCACATGAAGTTATTAGAAATTATAAAACATCAGCATTGTGTCATTTCAACAATAATTTTTTGATGGTCTCAAAGTCAACACTGAAGCACGAGGGCTGGGAGCAAACTGTCCTCCTGCTGCCAATAAAACAACTGAATTCATGATGATTCTCCTCATAATCCACCAATCATTGTTACATTATAACTCATTAAATATTCTAAATAAATGCATTAAAGCTGTTTTTGATTTCTTTTCGTCCTCAGACTGTAAACATGTCTGCTGCCAGCTGTCTGCTGACTGAAGATCAGTTTCTGTGCTCCATCTGTCTGGATGTGTTCACTGATCCAGTCACCACACCATGTGGACACAACTTCTGTAAAACCTGCATCACTCAACACTGGAGTGTTAATGTCCCGTACAAGTGTCCCAACTGTCAAGAGGTTTTCAACACCAGACCTGAGCTGAAGGTCAACACGTTCATCTCTGAGGTGGCTGCTCAGTTCAGACAGTCAGCTCAACAGAAAGCCAGCAGCAGCAGCTCAGAGCAACAAGTTTCCAAACCAGGAGAAGTTCCCTGTGACGTCTGCACTGGAACCAAACTGAAGGCCCTGAAGTCCTGCCGGGTGTGTCTGGCCTCCTACTGTGAGACTCACCTGGAGCCTCATCTGACAATGTCAGGCCTGAAAAGACATCAGCTGATCGACCCTGTGGAGAACCTGGAAGGCAGGATGTGTACGAAGCACGATAAACTGCTGGAGCTGTTCTGTAAGACCGACCAGATGTGTGTCTGCATGCTCTGCACTGTTTTAGACCACAAGACACATGATGTTGTTCCTCTGAAAGAAGAATATGAAGGAAAGAAGGCCGAGCTGGGGAAGACAGACGCTGAAATTCAGCAGATGATCCAGAAGAGACGACTGAAGATTCAGGAGATGAATTGTTCAGTGGAGCTCAGTAAGAAAGATGCAGACAGAGAGATAGCAGCTGGTGTTCAGGTCTTCACCGCTCTGAAGGAGTCTGTTGAGAGAAGCCAGGCCGAGCTCATCGACACCATCAAAGAGAAGCAGAGAAAGACAGAGAAACAGGCTGAAGGCTTCGTCAAAGAGCTGGAACAGGAAATCTCTGAGCTGGAGAAGAGAAGCTCTGAGGTGGAGCAGCTCTCACAGTCTGAAGACCACCTCCACCTCCTCCAAAGCTTCCCATCACTGAACGCTGCTCCACCCACCAAGGACTGGACAGGAGTCAGCGTCCGTCCACCTTCATATGAGGGGACTGTGGTGAGAGCTGTGAATCAGCTGGAGGAGACGCTCAGTAAACAGATGATGAAGCTGCCTGAGCTGAAGAGGGTCCAGCAGTATGCAGTGGATGTGACACTCGACCCTGATACAGCACAGCCCAACCTCATCCTGTCTGATGATGGAAAACAAGTACATGACACTGATGTAAAGAAGAATCTCCCAGACAACCCAGAGAGATTTGATACTTGTGCCTGTGTCTTAGCAAAGCAGAGTTTCTCTTCAGGAAGATTTTATTATGAGGTTCAAGTTAAAGAGAAGACTGACTGGGATTTAGGAGTGGCCAGAGAGTCGATCAACAGGAAGGGAATATTCACACTGACTCCTCAGGATGGTTACTGGATGATATGTTTGAGGAATAAAAATGAGTACAGAGCTGGTGCTCGCCCTTCAGTCCGTCTCTCTCTGAAGTGTCAGCCTGAGAAGGTGGGGGTGTTTGTGGATTATGAGGAGGGTCTGGTCTCCTTTTATGACGTTGATGCTGCAGCTCTTATCTACTCCTTTACTGGCTGCTGCTTTACTCAGAAACTCTACCCACTCTTCAGTCCTGAACCTAATGATGATGGTAAAAACTCTGCCCCTCTGATCATCTCTCCTGTCAATCACACTGAGTAGAACAAACATTTGATTTTCTACAGAAAGTTTCACATCATTTAATGTAATAAATGTACATTTATTGGTGATGTATGATGTATACATTGTTGTTTTTCAGAATCTGATTAATGTGTTTTTATCATTTTTACAGTAAATGTTTTTCTTTGATGTGTCACAATTATATTTACTACAACTCACCAGTTTTACCACATTGATTGATATTATCTAATGTAGTCTCATTTATTCTAATAACTGCATTACCTGCCTTCAACACTGATAAATCATCAGAAAACAATGTACTCAGATATATGAAGCATTTGTGTGTTGAGTTTAACCTTTTTATTGTCTGATCATTGTAAATATAAGAAGAGCTGCATCCTGACAAAAATATTATGAATGTGCAAAACATAATTTGATTTTGTTTTTCTTTATGAATAAAATAGAAAAAGTAAAAAACATCTTATTGTGTCTGATTCATTATTTAGTTTGTTATTGATATCAACAGCTGATGTTTCTAATGACGACCAAATCATGTGATTAAAAACACCATCAGCTGTTCTCAGACTGACTTGAGCTGAGGAGCTCCAATCCTCCATCACACCTGAGACAGCTGGTAGTGTGAGATGATGTCATGTTATTGAAGGTTTGAACAGCTGATATGAACTAAACCAGTGATCTGAGGTCGCCCTCTAGTGGAGCTCATAACAAAATGCAGCCTGTGGCCACATGAGGACCTGCTCTTAATGAAGATCTACACAGTCTGATGCTGAAGCAGATTACATGAAGGCAGAACAATGAAATCTAACTGGTTCAAGTTCTCTGATGTCACTGATGTTTGTTGTTTTTGTCATTTATTTTTTAGCTCATTCTCAAATCAGCAACTTTACTTTCACATAAAAAGACTTTTACTTAAAAAAATATTGGACTTCAGCTCCTTTTTAAAAAAAATAGGCACAGAGAAGTTAATGAATCTACAGCTGTGGTCCAATCAGATGGATTCTCCATCTCAGTTTGAAACACGTGTTTGTCTGTCTTCTACTGTAATCTGTGAGAAATCTGTCAGAGAAAAGATCCAACAGCTTGAAAAGCAGCAGAAAAGTGAAGTTTCAGGCTAAACAGTGAGCTGAACATTGAGTGTTTGTGGGACTGTAGAGGAGCGCTGCAGCCTGCTGGTCTCAACATACAGGATGTTCTTGAATATCCTCCACTGACCTCTTTTCTAATGTTGTCTATTGTAGCTGTATGTTTGTGTGGCTGCTGTAAACCTTCACTGTAGAGAAGAGAAGAGAGAAAAAGTAAAAACTCATCTCGTTGCAAAGCTGTCAAGGTGTTTCCCAATGAGTCACTCAAACACTGAGAGGAGGAGCAACACTGAAAGTAGAAAAAGCTGCGTCACGTTTCCTGAATCGAAAGTGAAAGTTAGAGTAACAGCAGAGCTGCAGTCCAGACGAGTCTGTTTCTGTGCGGAGACAACTTCAACTGGATCCATCAGAGTTTTCTCTACTACACAGCAGAACCTCTGCAAACCCTGGTGAGTACACTGACCTACACAGACTGAACGCACTCACTGAATATTTGGTGGAAATGTTGTCAACACCAGAATCTGACTTCTCTTTCATACGGAGGCGTTTTGCTGCCACACAAGACCAAACACACACTGGATTAAAGCAGCCGAGCACAGCTAGTGACAGTCCTGTCTTTCTACATGGAGTTTGATAGTGATCAATAATCAATAAAGATGATGACAACAACTCCGTTTGACTGAATATGAGCAAAATGCTCTGTTTAACTGGAGGAGGAGGAGGAGGAGGAGGAAGAGGAAGAGGAAGAAGAGGAGCAGGAGGAGGAGGAGCAGGAGGAGGAGGAGCAGGAGGAGGAGGAGCGCTGCGGTGCGTCTTTGTGTGCGTAATGTGGATCTCAGTCCTCTGACCGGACAGGACATCCAGACTATCATCGTGATTAATAGCAGATGGGGTGTGGCTGGGAGAAATAATCCATCTTTAATGAGGAACATATTAATAACATGACCTGCAGACATCCTCCAGCAGCAGAAACATGAAGTGTCTCCACCTTAAGAGAGACGATGCGCGCGTTGGAGACAGTTTAACTTCATTGATTATGTAAATCTCCATCACTGCTGCTTCCTCTGGAGAGGATCCTCTGTACTGTCCTGTTTATAACTACAGATTTAGTTTTGCTGCTTAAATGAGCCGTGATGTTTGCTACAGTGACATTACTACATGCATGGAAAGGAAACCTTTAAATGACTGAAAGCAGCCTCTCTCGCCTCATGTAAATGAGATGCAACAACAATATAAATGATCATGTTATCATGTGAAACTCTTGTTAGAAGCTAACTAGCTTAGCTTAGACACCATTTTGAGTGTCCAATATACAGACGGGAGCATCTGGTTACAGGTGACTTTGTTTTATTGCCCATAAACACATAAAATTGATGTTTTACAACATTTTTTAACTGCTACAAACTTTGGGAAGCAGCCTTGAACTTCACACTTTATCTCAGCCTCAGTGTTTCTGTGGTTACTGCTGTCTGCCTTTGTAATGCAGTACAGCTGATCATATTTACTGTGTTTCAGCTACTGATAATAACACAAAACCTGAGCTCTACACTCAGACAGGAAGTTCCTCTCAGGGTACTTTTTTTCTGTCGTGGGGGCTGTGGAAAGAAATAGTTTGAGTCTCCTGAAGTTCAGAACAGCAGCTTCAATCTTTTCTTCTTCTTCACATTGAATGTGTCTGATTCTCTGCTCTCTGTATCTTCATCCTCTCTCTCTGTACCTCCTCTTCCTTCTCTTCGTCCGAGCTGACTCTCTGACACTAAAGCTGTCTGGACACAGAAGGTAGAATAGAGTATATCATGTTCAAACATAATAAATGTGTTAATTTTAATAATAAGTTGGTTTTCATTTGATGCAGTTCCATTGATATTAACGTCCACATCAACATCTCCAGCTCCTCCAGCTTCTCTCTCTCCTACATAGTTTGTTTGTCCTTAACTTTTCTTACTAAATCTCTTTTTCATGTCTGAGCCTCCTTCACTCGCAGCACAGTCCAGGACCTGACTGTGTAACGAGCTGTCTTAGTAAATCAGACATTGAATACGTGACGATTCTGACAAAATTCATCGACAACCACAGCTCATATTAGAGTTGTGTCATTTTCTCTGTATTCTGGCCCTCAGTTAGGTGTAATATATTTTCCACTAAGCATAGTTTGAATGTATTAAACAATCACAAAATGTAAATTGTTTTTTCTCACTTTTGTCCTCAGACTGTAAACATGTCTGCTGCCAGCTGTCTGCTGACTGAAGATCAGTTTCTGTGCTCCATCTGTCTGGATGTGTTCACTGATCCAGTCTCCACACCATGTGGACACAACTTCTGTAAAACCTGCATCACAAAACACTGGGATAAAAATGACAAGTGTCAGTGTCCCAACTGTAAAGAGGTTTTCAACACCAGACCTGAGCTGAAGGTCAACACGTTCATCTCTGAGATGGCTGCTCAGTTCAGACAGTCAGCTCAACAGAAAGCCAGCAGCAGCAGCTCAGAGCAACAAGTTTCCAAACCAGGAGAAGTTCCCTGTGACGTCTGCACTGGAACCAAACTGAAGGCCCTGAAGTCCTGCCTGGTGTGTCTGGCCTCCTACTGTGAGACTCACCTGGAGCCTCATCTGACAATGTCAGGCCTGAAAAGACATCAGCTGATCGACCCTGTGGAGAACCTGGAAGGCAGGATGTGTACGAAGCACGATAAACTGCTGGAGCTGTTCTGTAAGACCGACCAGATGTGTGTCTGCATGCTCTGCACTGTTTTAGACCACAAGACACATGAGTTTGTTCCTCTGAAAGAAGAATATGAAGGAAAGAAGGCCGAGCTGGGGAAGAGAGACGCTGAAATTCAGCAGATGATCCAGAAGAGACGACTGAAGATTCAGGAGATGAAGCTCTCAGTGGAGCTCAGTGAGAAAGATGCAGACAGAGAGATAGCAGCTGGTGTTCAGGTCTTCACTGCTCTGAAGGAGTCTGTTGAGAGAAGCCAGGCCGAGCTCATCGACACCATCAAAGAGAAGCAGAGAGAGACAGAGAAACAGGCTGAAGGCTTCATCAAAGAGCTGGAACAGGAAATCTCTGAGCTGGAGAAGAGAAGCTCTGAGGTGGAGCAGCTCTCACAGTCTGAAGACCACCTCCACCTCCTCCAAAGCTTCCCATCACTGAACGCTGCTCCACCCACCAAGGACTGGACAGGAGTCAGCGTCCATCCACCTTCATATGAAGGGACTGTGGTGAGAGCTGTGAATCAGCTGGAGGAGACGCTCAGTAAACAGATGAAGAAGGTCGAGCTGAAGAGGGTCCAGCAGTATGCAGTGGATGTGACACTCGATCCTGATACAGCACATCCTGAGCTCATCCTGTCTGATGATGGAAAACAAGTTAACTGTGGTGATGTAGAGAAGAATCTCCCAGACAACCCAGAGAGATTTGATACTGGTCACTGTGTCTTAGCAAAGCAGAGTTTCTCTTCAGGAAGATTTTATTATGAGGTTCAAGTTAAAGAGAAGACTGAGTGGACTTTAGGAGTGGCCAGAGAGTCGATCAACAGGAAGGGAAACATCACACTGTCTCCTCAGGATGGTTACTGGTCGATATGGTTGAGGAATAAAAATGAGTACAAAGCTCTTGCTGGCCCTTCAGTCCATCTCTCTCTGAAGTGTCAGCCTGAGAAGGTGGGGGTGTTTGTGGATTATGAGGAGGGTCTGGTCTCCTTTTATGACGTTGATGCTGCAGCTCTTATCTACTCCTTTACTGGCTGCTGCTTCACTCAGAAACTCTACCCATACTTCAGTCCATGTCTTAATGATGGTGGTGAAAACTCTGCCCCTCTGATCATCTCTCCTGTCAATCACACTGAGTAGAACAAACATTTGATTTTCTACAGAAAGATTCACATCATTTAATGTAATAAATGTACATTTATTGGTGATGTATGATGTTTACATTGTTGTTTTTCAGATTCTGATTAATGTGTTTTTATCTTTTTTGCAGGAAATGTTTTTCTTTGATGAGTCACATTGATATTTACTACAACACACCAGTTTTACCACACTGACTGATATTATCTAATGTAGCCTCATTTATTCTAATAACTGCATTACCTGCCTTCAACACTGTTAAATCATCAGAAAACAATGTACTCAGATATATGAAACATTTGTGTGTTGAGTTTAACCTTTTTATTGTCTGATCATTGTAAATATAAGAAGAGCTGCATCCTGACAAAACATTTATGAATGAGACAAAAGTAATTTGATTTTGTTTTTCTTTATGAATAAAATAGAAAAAGCAAAAGAATATTTTATTGTGTCTGATTCATTATTTAGTTTGTTATTGATATCAACAGCTGATGTTTCTAATGACGACCAAATCATGTGATTAAAAACACCATCAGCTGTTCTCAGACTGACTTGAGCTGAGGAGCTCCAATCCTCCATCACACCTGAGACAGCTGGTAGTGTGAGATGATGTCATGTTATTGAAGGTTTGAACAGCTGATATGAACTAAACCAGTGATCTGAGGACGCCCTCTAGTGGAGCTCATGACAAACTGCAGCCTGTGGCCACATGAGGACCTGCTCTTAATAAAGATCTACACAGTCTGATGCTGAAGCAGATTACATGAAGGCAGAACAATGAAATCTAACTGGTTCAAGTTCTCTGATGTCACTGATGAGCTTCTCTGTGTGTTTTGTAGTTTTTTGAGCTCAGACTTTAACTTTAAAATAATTGTACTCAGCGTCTTTTTAAAAGTGCAGAATCACAGAGAAGCTTGTTAATCTACAGCTGTGGTCCAATCAGAAGGATTCTCCATCTCAGGTCCAAACTCTTATTTTCCTCCTTCTAATGTAATCTGTGAGAAACGTTCCCGACAGAGAAAAGCTGCTCAACACTTTGGAGAACAGCAGTGAAGTGCACAGGGATTAGTTGCTGTGATGGATCACAGACTGTTTAGTGTTTGGATCAGTTACACACTGACATGTTACAGTCAGAGACAGGAAGTAACGAAGTACTTTTACTCACATACAGAAATGAGATTACCCGACTTTTCTTGAGGGTTTCTGTTTTTTGAGGCTTTTTATTTTCCCACCACGACAACTGAGGAGGAAATATTGTACTTTTACTGCACTACATCCGTCTGTACGACTTTATAGATATACATTTTACATTCAACAGGAAATAAACTCACGTCTCTGTTGTTGTGTAATCTTGTAATTAGAAATAACAGCTACGACATTAGCATCAGTACTTTTACTTTGAACCAGATTATTGTTGTTGTACTTATCTCGACCTGAAGGAGTGAAAACTAATACAGTTTGCTGATGTTTGGAAACATTATGATTGAACTGCCGTCAGACTTTAGTTTTTTTAATATCTCATATTTATCAGTGGTAGTTGTGTCAGTGTTTTGACACTTATTAACCCACACAGGTTCAACTATAAGAGCAAGACGTCACTTCACAATGAGGAACATATTGGAGTTAGAAAGACTGGATTCAGAGTTATTTGGACACTTTTAACACTTGTAGTTTTGAGTTTTGTCACATAAGATTAAACCATATTTATACATGTTATTAAGGACGAATGACTTTTCTCTTGAGGCTCATACTGAACAAAGCAAATTAAGATCGTTATTCATGTCCAACAACTTCCTCATTTACTATCAATAAGCAGTAATTAGGAGGTTACTGAGGGAAACTCTTCATAAACGTTCTAGTAGTTGTAGAAAATGATCACGCAGAATAAGGAATTAATAAGTGCTTTATAAAGACTAATAAAGAGCCAATATGCAGCGAATAAGCAACTAGTTAGTGGTTAATATGTGTCGCCTGATATCAAGTGATACTGAAAGAATAAGAAAAAGTAAAGACTCATATTGATCCAAAGCTTTTTCAAGGTGTTTCCCAACGAGGCAATAAAAGCTCACTTACAGAGCTCCACTGAGAGGAGGAGCAACTCTGAGAGAAGAAAAGCTTCAACGTCACATTTCCAGCAGTAAAAGAGGAAGTTTGTCTGAGTGACAGCAGAGCTGCAGTCCAGACGAGTCTCTCTGTTTCTCTCTGAAGAAAGATTCAGCTGAATCCATCAGGTTTTTCTCAACTCAGCAGCAGAATCTCTGCAAACACTGGTGAGTACACTGACCTACACAGACTAAATGACCTGACTAATAATCAGGTCAAACATGAGTTAAAACCACAATCTGACTTTTTTTTACATTCATGTAAACATGTTGTGTTCAACATGTTAGTCATTGAGTTTGTTATACCACATACTGCACACATAGAAGACACTAACTCAATCCAACAGTAGCAGAGAAAAAAGTATTGTCGTGCTAAAAGCTAACTAGCCTAGCTTAGACGCCCTTTGAAGGGTCCAAAGTACAGACGACAGTCTCTGACTTCAGCTGACTGTTGTTTTATTGCCTTAAAGGTATAAAACTGATGTGTAACAACTTATTTAAAAACTTTGATCAGTAGCTTGAACTTTGGACACTTTATCTCAGCCTCACTGTTTCTGTAGTTACTGTTGTCTGCCTTTATAAAGCAGTACAGCTGATAATATTTACCCTGATATTAACACAAACCTGAGCTCTACTCAGACAGGAAGTTCCACTCAGGGCATATTTTCACCTGAGGTCCGTCAGTGGTCGTGGGAGTTTTGGAGAGAAATAGTTTGAGCGTCCTGCAGTCCAGAGCAGCTCCCATCTCTTCTTCTGCACATTTAATGTGTGTGATTCTCTGCTCTCTGTATCTTCATCCTCTCTCTCTGTACCTCCTCTTCCTCCTCCTCCTCCAAACTGACTCTCTGACACTGAAGCTCTTTGGACACAGATGCTGATTTTTCTCTTGCTGCCTCAAACGCTTCAATAAAACAAACAATAGAGACAAATACTGGATAAATATATTATCAGCCTGAAACAGAGACTTTCAGTATTTTAATAAAATGTAAATTTTCCATAAACTCATCAGGTTTATTTAACTCTGCATTAATTTAATTAATTCAGACTAAATTATTTATTCACATTGACTCAACATTATAGAAAAACGTATTAAATGTGACCCTTTGTATTAAACTCATGTAATAAAAATGTACATGTAATTAAAACACTTAAATTCATTGTTTTAGTCAAAGTTTTTATTCACGTACACAGGAAATCATAATAAATGTGTTAAGTTTGATATTAAAATCAGTGACGAGACGTGTCTCACTTATCCAGTGTAATAACATCTTTATTTCTATATTTTAGTACTTTTAATATTTCATTTTAAAGTTTATTTTAATACTTGATCAGTTTTATCCCTCGTTACTCGTGTCATATTATTTTTCTCTATTTAAATCTTGTTTATATCTACAGTGTGATATGTTTTATTCTAGAAGGAGCGACTGTAACGTGCACATTTTCCTCCTCAGGGATCAATGAAGCATTTCGGATTCTGATTCTGATTCTGATTCTGATTCTGATTCTGATTTGGAGTCACTGGGTCACAATACATCGACTCTGTTAAAGAAAACTGCGAACATTTTCTTTAAAATGAAACCAAATCAGTTTATTACACATTAGAAATCAATAAACTTGTGCAACATGAGACCATTTAAGTCTAATTTACCTTCAAGTCCACATGAAGTTATTGGAAATTATAAAACATCAGCATTGTGTCATTTGAACAATAATTTATTGATGGTCTCAAAGTCAACACAGAAGCACGAGGGCTGGGAGCAAACTGTCCTCCTGCTGCCAATAAAACAACTGAATTCATGATGATTCTCCTCATAATCCACCAATCATTGTTACATTTTAACTCATTAAATATTAAAAATAAATGTATTAAAGCTGTTTTTCTTTTCTTTTCATCCTCGGAGTGTAAACATGTCTGCTGCCAGCTGTCTGCTGACTGAAGATCAGTTTCTGTGCTCCATCTGTCTGGATGTGTTCACTGATCCAGTCGCCACATCATGTGGACACAACTTCTGTAAAACCTGCATCACTATACACTGGGATAAAAAAGACAAGTGTCAGTGTCCCAACTGTAAAGAGGTTTTCAACACCAGACCTGAGCTGAAGGTCAACACGTTCATCTCTGAGATGGCTGCTCAGTTCAGACAGTCAGCTCAACAGAAAGCCAGCAGCAGCAGCTCAGAGCAACACGTTTCCAAACCAGGAGAAGTTCCCTGTGACGTCTGCACTGGAACCAAACTGAAGGCCCTGAAGTCCTGCCTGGTGTGTCTGGCCTCCTACTGTGAGACTCACCTGGAGCCTCATCTGACAATGTCAGGCCTGAAAAGACATCAGCTGATCGACCCTGTGGAGAACCTGGAAGACAGGATGTGTACGAAGCACGATAAACTGCTGGAGCTGTTCTGTAAGACCGACCAGATGTGTGTCTGCATGCTCTGCAGTATTTTAGACCACAAGACACATGATGTTGTTCCTCTGAAAGAAGCATATGAAGGAAAGAAGGCCGAGCTGGGGAAGAGAGACGCTGAAATTCAGCAGATGATCCAGAAGAGACGACTGAAGATTCAGGAGATGAAGCGCTCAGTGGAGCTCAGTGAGAAAGATGCAGACAGAGAGATAGCAGCTGGTGTTCAGGTCTTCACCGCTCTGAAGGAGTCTGTTGAGAGAAGCCAGGCCGAGCTCATCGACACCATCAAAGAGAAGCAGAGAGAGACAGAGAAACAAGCTGAAGGCTTCATCAAAGAGCTGGAACAGGAAATCTCTGAGCTGGAGAAGAGAAGCTCTGAGGTGGAGCAGCTCTCACGCTCTAAAGAGGACCTTTTCGACTTCTTCCAGAGCTTCGCATCACTGAACACTGCTCCACCCACCAAGGACTGGACAGGAGTCAGCGTTCGTCCACCTTCATATGAGGGGACTGTGAGGAGAGCTGTGAATCAGCTGGAGGAGACGTTCAGTAAACAGATGAAGAAGCTGCTTGAGGCCGAGCTGAAGAGGGTCCAGCAGTATGCAGTGGATGTGACACTCGATCCTGATACAGCACATCCTGATCTCATCCTGTCTGATGATGGAAAACAAGTTAAACATGGTGACGTAAAGAACAATCTCCCAGACAACCCAAAGAGATTTTATCCTTCTGTTGATGTCTTAGCAATGCAGAGTTTCTCTTCAGGAAGATTTTATTATGAGGTTCAAGTTAAAGGGAAGACTGGGTGGACTTTAGGAGTGGCCAGAGAGTCGATCAACAGGAAGGGAATAATCAAACTAACTCCTCAGAATGGTTACTGGACGATATGTTTGAGGAATAAAAATGAGTACAAAGCTCTTGCTCGCCCTTCAGTCCATCTCTCTCTGAAGGGTCAGCCTGAGAAGGTGGGGGTGTTTGTGGATTATGAGGAGGGTCTGGTCTCCTTTTATGACGTTGATGCTGCAGCTCTTATCTACTCCTTTAGTGGCTGCTGCTTCACTCAGAAACTCTACCCACTCTTCAATCCATGCCTTAATCATGGTGGTAAAAACTCTGCCCCTCTGATCATCTCTCCTGTCAATCACACTGAGTAGAACAAACATTTGATTTTCTACAGAAAGATTCACATCATTTAATGTAATAATTGTATATTCATGGGTGATGTACGGTGTGTACATTTTGGTTTTTTTCAGAATCTGATTAATGTGTTTTTATCGTTTTTACAGTAAATGTTTTTCTTTGATGTGTCACAATTATATTTACTACAACACACCAGTTTTACCACATTGATTGATATTATCTAATGTAGTCTCATTTATTCTAATAACTGCATTACCTGCCTTCAACACTGTTAAATCATCAGAAAACAATGTACTCTGGAATATGAAACATTTGTGTGTTGAGTTTAACCTTTTTATTGTCTGATCATTGTAAATATAAGAAGAGCTGCATCCTGACAAAAAAAGTTATAAATGAGCAAAAAGTAATTTGATTTTGTTTTTCTTTATGAATAAAATAGAAAAAGCAAAAGAATATTTTATTGTGTCTGATTCATTATTTAGTTTGTTATTGATATCAACAGCTGATGTTTCTAATGACGACCAAATCATGTGATTAAAAACACCATCAGCTGTTCTCAGACTGACTTGAGCTGAGAAGCTTCAATCCTCCATCACACCTGAGACAGCTGGTAGTGTGAGATGATGTCATGTTATTGGAGGTTTGAACAGCTGATATGAACTAAACCAGTGATCTGAGGTCGCCCTCTAGTGGAGCCACCACCACAACAAAAAACCCTCAGTCTCTTGTTATAAGGAGAAAAGTAATAAAATATTCTTCATGTTATTTGAGATATTTGCTTGTTATTACTGGATACAAATGATTCTGGTTATTATAAAGATTTCACTTATATCACAGAACTCATTATTTTCATAACATAACATCTCTCTCTTATTCAATCAATCTTCTCTGGTTATCACATGATAAAGTGGCAGGTTGTTATAATACAAAACTTCTCCATCGCCTCCAGCAAATGTTTACCCCTTTCACATACTCACAAGGTCTGTCAATAATTTGTTATTGTAAAATATTGATGAAGGTTTTTGAACACAGAGCGGTGCAGCTGTCCAGATGTTACCTAAGGTGAGAGTTCAAGTCCAGTTCAGGATCTTGAGGACGTTCCTCTCCCTCTGTTAAATATCTCAGTGGAACCAAATCTTTCTGTTTTTGGATCCTATATAATGTAACATGACGTCTCAGAGGAAACCAGGGGACAAATGTACTCGATATTTCAAAAGTCTTTGTTCATGTGAACACCAAACCAAAATGTTCAATCAGTTTCAAAGAACATAAAAAGTCAAAACCTTCAATCCTAAAACCCTAAAGCCGGCAGTTTTCTAACTGAAATAATACTATGGGTACCCAATGAGTTACCGGTTCACACGGTGCAGGCCTGGTATGAAGCTTGTGATCGTAGCGATCAGGAACACAATGTCTCCTGCGCTGAGGGGAAAAAAACACTTGCATGCAACAATGGCCACTGCCTTCGCGAAGCGCGCCAAGCCGGGAAAAAGGAAATAGGTCTTCTATGCAGCTCACCTGAGATGTCTGGCCACCGGAGTTCACCGCTGTCCGCTGGAGACCTCAGTCCCTTGGTCTCAGTGTGTTTGACTTGGCAGTCCAGACGATGCGTATCCAAGGTGTCCGAGCAGGCTACAGTTGTGCAAAGTCCGTGATGAATAAGCTAGCGTTAGCCGCGTTAGCTTCCTGGTGCAATTCGGTGGCTCAGTCCGAGTTCTCCGAAATAAATTAACATAACACAACTAAGCCGCTGTACAATGTTTCCGTAAGAGTCACTAGTCGTTCATCTACAAACATTTACAGTAGCGATGTTTAACTCGGTGTGTTACCCACCTAAAACTATAGTTGTGCCATGGAGCATATCTCAACATGTCTTCTGGCTTTTGTTGCCATCACTTCCTGTTGACCCTTCAGCTCACATCTCATTGGCTCAGAAAATAAACATAATGCAAAACTACACATTTGACTTTCTTTTCTCCCAGTATTCAAAAATAGATATTCTTAAAACATTTCCAGCATCATGAACTTAGTATTTAAGAAAACATGATACATTTTACCTCATGTAAATAAATCAATACATGAACTTAACCATGAAATCCTCTTCTGATTGCACCAGATGTAATATCCAACCTTTGAATAGTTTTTAACCTTTTAAATCCTATTTATTCTGTTTGTGAACTCATTCTGTTTATGCTATTTATGAATCTGTGAACTTTTATATTTTAAGCATAATTTTCCACAGAGCTACATGATAATTATAAATCCCTCTGTGTTTTATCAGACAGACTCCTGATCTTTGAGTGGTGTCTCCTTCTCTCTCTAACTGAGGAGATGTTTCTAAAAAACACAATTTTAATTTGACTTAAAAGTCCAGCATGGAGGATTTAGTAGCATGTAGCAGTGAAGTTGCAACCAACTACACACCCCTCGCCTCACCCTCTCTCATACTGCAGTTGCTAAAGTGTTTGGTTTGTCCGTTCTGGGCTACCGTAGGAACCTGACAGACTGTGGAAGAGGAGCTGCTCCCTCTGTGGATATAAATGTCTCTTTCTGAAGTAACGAAAACACAACGATTCTTAGTTTCAGGTGATTATACACTAATGAAAACATCATTATTGATATTATATTTCATTTCTGCTGATACATCCTCCTACATCCTACACACTGGACCTTTAAGACGGCTTTGGAAGTATTTTAAAATCGCAGTGAAGCCCACTTTCTGTATTTCCTTCCTGTAATGTGACAGGTTAGAAATCACACAACAAAAGTCTGACAAAGAAAAGATGCTGAACAGTTTGTAAAGCAGCAGAAAAGTGAAAAGACAGACTCAACAGTGAGCTGAACACTGGAGTGTTGGTGGGATTGTAGAGGGAGCGTTGTGGCCTGTTGATCTAAAGATACAGTTTGTTCTTGAATATCTTCCACTGACTTCTTTTCTTATGTGCTTTATTTGTAACTGTATCTTCTTTTGGCTGCTGTAAACTTCCACTGCTGAGAAAAGACCAAGAAACAAAAAGGTAAAAACTTGTTTCAAAACTTTGTCAACAAGTTTCACAATGAGTCAGTAAAACTGACAGAGCTTCACTGAGAGGAGGAGCAACAAGAACAAGCTTCAAGGTCACATTTCCTGAGATGAAAGTGACAGTTTGTCAGAGTGACAGCAGAGCTGCAGTCCAGACGAGTCTCTCTGTTTTCAACTGAATCCATCAGGTTTTTCTCAACTAACCAGCAGAATCTCTGCAAACACTGGTGAGTACACTGACCTACACAGACCTGACTGAATATTTCTTCAAAAGTGAGTTAAAACCAGAATCTGACATTTCTACACGTGTTCACAGGAAGTACAGAGCAGATTAAAACCAAACCACAGTGACTGAACTCCAGCTAGTTGAAGTTACACAGAATCCAGTCACAGCTGGTTTTAGTTTAAACTGATTTACCGTCTTTCTCTGACCTGTTTCTGGTATTAACACAGAACCTGAGGTCTACTCAGACAGGAAGTTTCACTCAGGGCGTCGCCATTTTAACTGTCACGCATCAGTGGCTGAGGGTTGTAGAGAGAAACAGCTTCAGTTTCCTGCAGCTTCCATCTTTTCTTCTGCACATTTAATGTGTGTGATTCTCTGCTCTCTGTATCTTCATCCTCTCTCTCTGTACCTCCTCTTCCTCCTCCTCCTCCAAGCTGACTCTCTGACACTGAAGCTCTCAGGACACAGATGCTGATTTTTCTCTTTCTGCCTCAAACGCTTCAATAAAACAAACAATAGAGACAAATACTGGATAAATATATTATCAGCCTGAAACAGTGACTTTCAGTGTTTTAATAAAATGTAAATTTTCCATCTAATTCTACATACGTTCAATGTAAATGTCACATTACACACAAAGTGTTTCTGTCATGTTGAGTCAATGTGTAGAAACTAAATAAGAAGATGTGCAACTTATTACAGGAGACAGAACAACAAATATCAAATGCTTTTTTAAATTACTTTTAAGTTTAATACTTGAATAATAAACACTTGAAACAAACATTATGTTTATGTAGAAGTTCCCCATAAGTTTATATTAATGATTAAATAAACTCATCAGGTTTATTTAACTCTGCATTAATTTAATTTATTCAGACTAAATTATTTATTCACATTGACTCAACATGATAGAAAAACTTATTAAATGTGACCCTTTGTATTAAACTTATGTAATAAAAATGTACATGTAATTAAAACACTTAAATTCACTGATGATTTAGGTAAAGTTTTTATTTACGTGCACAGGAAATCATAGTAAATGTGTTAAGTTTGATATTAAAATCAGTGACGAGACTTGTCTCACTTATCCAGTGTAATAACATCTTTATTTCTATATTTTAGTGCTTTTAATGTTTCATTTTTAAATGTATTTTTAATACTTTATAAGTTTTATCCCTCGTTACTCGTGTCATATTATCTTTCTCTATTTAAATCTAGTTTATATCTATAGTGTGACATTTTTTTATTCTAGAACGAGCGACTGTATCGTGCACATTTTCCTCCTCAGGGATCAATGAAGCATTTCTGATTCTGATTCTGATTTTGATTTGGAGTCACTGGGTCACATTACATCGACTCTGTTAAAGAGAACTTCGAACAATTTCTTTAAAATTAAACCAAATCAGTTTATTACACATTAGAAATCAATTAACTTGTGCAACATGAGTCTAATTTACCTTCAAGTCCACATGAAGTCATTGGAAATAATAAAACATCAGCATTGTGTCATTTCAACAATAATTTATTGATGGTCTCAAAGTCAACACTGAAGCACGAGCGCTGGGAGCAAACTGTCCTCCTGCTGCCAATAAACAGCTGAATTCATGATGATTCTCCTCATAATCCACCAATCATTGTTACATTTTTAACTAATTATATATTCAAAATAAATGTATTAAAGCTGTTTTTGATTTCTTTTCGTCCTCAGACTGTAGACATGTCTGCTGCCAGCTGTCTGCTGACTGAAGATCAGTTTCTGTGCTCCATCTGTCTGGATGTGTTCACTGATCCAGTCGCCACATCATGTGGACACAACTTCTGTAAAACCTGCATCACTCAACACTGGGATAAAAATGACAAGTGTCAGTGTCCCAACTGTAAAGAGGTTTTCAACACCAGACCTGAGCTGAAGGTCAACACGTTCATCTCTGAGATGGCTGCTCAGTTCAGACAGTCAGCTCAACAGAAAGCCAGCAGCAGCAGCTCAGAGCAACAAGTTTCCAAACCAGGAGAAGTTCCCTGTGACGACTGCACTGGAACCAAACTGAAGGCCCTGAAGTCCTGCCTGGTGTGTCTGGCCTCCTACTGTGAGACTCACCTGGAGCCTCATCTGACAAAGTCAGGCCTGAAAAGACATCAGCTGATCGACCCTGTGGAGAACCTGGAAGGCAGGATGTGTACGAAGCACGATAAACTGCTGGAGCTGTTCTGTAAGACCGACCAGATGTGTGTCTGCATGCTCTGCACTGTTTCAGACCACAAGACACATGATGTTGTTCCTCTGAAAGAAGAATATGAAGGAAAGAAGGCCGAGCTGGGGAAGACAGACGCTGAAATTCAGCAGATGATCCAGAAGAGACGACTGAAGATTCAGGAGATGAAGCGCTCAGTGGAGCTCAGTGAGAAAGATGCAGACAGAGAGATAGCAGCTGGTGTTCAGGTCTTCACCGCTCTGAAGGAGTCTGTTGAGAGAAGCCAGGCCGAGCTCATCGACACCATCAAAGAGAAGCAGAGAGAGACAGAGAAACAGGCTGAAGGCTTCATCAAAGAGCTGGAACAGGAAATCTCTGAGCTGGAGAAGAGAAGCTCTGAGGTGAAGAAGCTCTCAAGCTCTAAAGAGAACATCTTCATCACCTTCCAAACCTCCCCATCACTGAACGCTGCTCCACCCACCAAGGACTGGACAGGAGTCAGTGTCCGTCCACCTTCATATGAGGGGACTGTGGTGAGAGCTGTGAATCAGCTGGAGGAGACGCTCAGTAAACAGATGAAGAAGGTCGAGCTGAAGAGGGTCCAGCAGTATGCAGTGGATGTGACACTCGATCCTGATACAGCACATCCCTACCTCATCCTGTCTGATGATGGAAAACAAGTTAAGTGTGGTGATGTAAAGAAGAATCTCCCAGACAACCCAGAGAGATTTGATAAATGTCCCTGTGTCTTAGCAAAGCAGAGTTTCTCTTCAGGAAGATTTTATTATGAGGTTCAAGTTAAAGGGAAGACTGGGTGGGATTTAGGAGTGGCCAGAGAGTCGATCAACAGGAAGGGACCAATCACAGCATCTCCTCAGAATGGTTACTGGACGATATGGTTGAGGAATAAAAATGAGTACGACGCTTGTGCTGGCCCTCCAGTCCGTCTCTCTCTGAAGTGTCAGCCTGAGAAGGTGGGGGTGTTTGTGGATTATGAGGAGGGTCTGGTCTCCTTTTATGACGTTGATGCTGCAGCTCTTATCTACTCCTTTACTGGCTGCTGCTTCACTCAGAAACTCTACCCACTCTTCAGTCCTGAACCTAATGGTGGTGGTAAAAACTCTGCCCCTCTGATCATCTCTCCTGTCAATCACACTGAGTAGAACAAACGTTTGATTTTCTACAGAAAGATTCACATCATTTAATGTAATAAATGTACATTTATTGTTGTTTTCAGATTGTGATTAATGTGTTTTTATCATTTTTACAGTAAATGTTTTTCTTTGATGTGTCACAATTATATTTACAACAACACACCAGTTTTACCACATTGATTGATATTATCTAATGTAGCCTCATTTATTCTAATAACTGCATTACCTGCCTTCAACACTGTTAAATCATCAGAAAACAATGTACTCAGGAATATGAAACATTTGTGTGTTGAGTTTAACCTTTTTATTGTCTGATCATTGTAAATTTAAGAAGAGCTGCATCCTGACAAAAGAGTTATAAATGAGCAAAAAGTAATTTGATTTTGTTTTTCTTTATGAATAAAATAGAAAAAGCAACAAAACATTTTATTGTGTCTGATTCATTATTCAGTTTGTTATTGATATCAACAGCTGATGTTTCTAATGACGACCAAATCATGTGATTAAAAACACCATCAGCTGATCTCAGACTGACTTGAGCTGAGGAGCTCCAATCCTCCATCACACCTGAGACAGCTGGTAGTGTGAGATGATGTCATGTTATTGAAGGTTTGAACAGCTGATATGAACTAAACCAGTGATCTGAGGTCGCCCTCTAGTGGAGCCACCACCACAACAAAAACCCTCAGTCTCTTGTTATAAGGAGAAAAGTTATAAAATATTCTTCATGTTATTTGAAATATTTGCTTGTTATTACTGGATACAAATGATTCTGGTTATTAAAAAGATTTCACTTTATATCACAGAACTCATTATTTTCATAAAATAACATCTCTCTCTTATTCAATCAATCTTCTCTGGTTATCACATGATAGAGTGGCAGGTTGTTATAATACAAAACTTCTCCATCGCCTCCAGCAAACGTTTACCCCTTTCACATACTCACAAGGTCTGTCAATAATTTGTTATTGTAAAATATTGATGAAGGTTTTTGAACACAGAGCGGTGCAGCTGTCCAGATGTTGCCTAAGGTGAGAGTTCAAGTCCAGTTCAGGATCTTGAGGACGTTCCTCTCCCTCTGTTAAATATCTCAGTGGAACCAAATCTTTCTGTTTTTGGATCCTATATAATGTAACATGACGTCTCAGAGGAAACCAGGGGACAAATGTACTCGATATTTCAAAAGTCTTTGTTCATGTGAACACCAAACCAAAACGTTCAATCAGTTTCAAAGAACATAAAAAGTCAAAACCTTCAATCCTAAAACCCTAAAGCCGGCAGTTTTCTAACAGAAATAATACTATGGGTACCCAATGAGTTACCGGTTCACACGGTGCAGGCCTGGTATGAAGCTCGTGATCGTAGCGATCAGGAACACAATGTCTCCAGCGCTGAGGGGAAAAAAACACTTGCATGCAACAATGGCCGCCGCCCTCGCGGAGCGCGCCAAGCCGGGAAAAAGGAAATAGGTCTTCTATGCAGCTCACCCGAGATGTCTGGCCACCGGAGTTCACCGCTGTCCGCTGGAGACCTCAGTCCCTGGTCTCAGTGTGTTTGACTTGGCAGTCCAGACGATGCGTATCCAAGGTGTCCGAGCAGGCTACACTTGTGCAAAGTCCGTGATGAATAAGCTAGCGTTAGCCGTGTTAGCTTCCTGGTGCAATTCGGTGGCTCAGTCCGAGTTCTCCGAAATAACTTAACACAACACAACTAAGCTGCTGTACAATGTTTCCGTAAGAGTCACTAGTCGTTCGTCTGCAAACATTTACAGTAGCGATGTTTAACTGGGTGTGTTACCACCTAAAACTATAGCTGTGCCATGGAGCATATCTCAACATGTCTTCCTGCTTTTGTTGCCATCACTTCCTGTTGACCCTTCAGCTCACATCTCATTGGCTCAGAAAATAAACATAATGCAAAACTACACATTTGACTCTCTTTTCTCCCAGTATTCAAAAATAAATATTCTTAAAACATTTCCAGCATCATGAACTTAGTATTTAAGAAAACATGATACATTTTACGTCATGTAAATAAAACAATACATGAACTTAACCATGAAATCCTCTTCTGATTGCACCATATGTAATATCCAACCTTTGAATAGTTTTTAACCTTTTACATCCTATTTATTCTGTTTGTGAACTCATTCTGTTTATGCTATTTATGAATCTGTGAACTTTTATAATCTAAGCATAATTTTCCACAGAGCTACATGATAATTATAAATCCCTCTGTGTTTTATCAGACAGACTCCTGATCTTTGAGTGGTGTCTCCTTCTCTCTCTAACTGAGGAGATGTTTCTAAAAAACACAATTTTAATTTGACTTAAAAGTCCAGCCTGGAGGATTTAGTAGCATGTAGCAGTGAAGTTGCAACCAACTACACACCCCTCGCCTCACCCTCTCATACTGCAGTTGCTGAAGTGTTTGGTTTGTCCGTTCTGGGCTACCGTAGGAACCTGACAGACTGTGGAAGAGGAGCTGCTCCCTCTGTGGATATAAAAGTCTCTTTCTAAAGTAATGAAAACACAACAATTCTTAGTTTCAGGTGATTATACACTAATGAAAACACAGTTATTAATATTATGGTTAATTTCTGCTGATACATCCTCCTAAATCCTACACACTGGACCTTTAAGGCGGTTTAGAAAGTATTTTAAAATCACAGTGAAGCCCACTTTCTGTATTTCCTCCCTGTAATGTGACAGGTTAGAAATCACACAACAAAAGTCTGACAAAGAAAAGATGCTGAACAGTTTGTAAAGCAGCAGAAAAGTGAAATGACAGACTCAACAGTGAGCTGAACACTGGAGTGTTGGTGGGATTGTAGAGGGCGCGTTGTGGCCTGTTGATCTAAAGATACAGTTTGTTCTTGAATATCTTCCACTGACTTCTTTTCTTATGTGCTTTATTTGTAACTGTATCTTCTTTTGGCTGCTGTAAACTTCCACTGCTGAGAAAAGACCAAGAAACAAAAAAGTAAAAACTTGTTCCAAAACTTTGTCAACAAGTTTCACAATGAGTCACTAAAACTGACAGAGCTTCACTGAGAGGAGGAGCAACAAGAAAAATCTGCGTCACATTTCCTGAAACGAAAGTGAAAGTTTGTCAGAGTGACAGCAGAGCTGCAGTCCAGACGAGTCTCTCTGTTTTCAACTGAATCCATCAGGTTTTTCTCAACTAACCAGCAGAATCTCTACAAACACTGGTGAGTACACTGACCTACACAGACCCGACTGAATATTTCTTCAAGACTGAGTTAAAACCAGAATCTGACATTTCTACACGTGTTCACAGGAAGTACAGAGCAGATTAAAACCAAACCACAGTGACTGAACTCCAGCTAGTTACAGTTACACAGAATCCAGTCACAGCTGGTTTTAGTTTAAACTGATTTACCGTCTTTCTCTGACCTGTTTCTGGTGTTAACACAGAACCTGAGCTCTACTCAGACAGGAAGTTTCACTCAGGGCGTCGCCACTTTAACTGTCACGCATCAGTGGCTGAGGGTTGTAGAGAGAAACAGCTTCAGTTTCCTGCAGCTTCCATCTTTTCTTCTTCACATTTAATGTGTGTGATTCTCTGCTCTCTGTATCTTCATCCTCTCTCTCTGTACCTCCTCTTCCTCCTCCTCCTCCAAGCTGACTCTCTGACACTGAAGCTCTTTGGACACAGATGCTGATTTTTCTCTTGCTGCCTGAAACGCTTCAATAAAACAAACAATAGAGACAAATACTGGATAAATATATTATCAGCCTGAAACAGAGACTTTCATTATATTAATTACATGTAAATTTTCCATCTAATTCTACATCCGTTCAATGTAAATGTGACGTTAAATGCAAAGTTTCAATGTGGAAAATGAAATAACGAGGTGTGCACCTTATTACAGGAGACAGAACAACAAATATAACATGTTTTTAAAAATTACTGTCATGTATAATACTTGAATCATTAACCACTTGAAACACACATAATGTTTATGTAGAAGTTCCCCATAACTTTACATTAATAATTAAAGAAACACATAAAGTTTATGTAACTCTGCATTCATTTTATTTAATCAGACTAAATTATTTAGTCACATCGACTCAACATGACAGAAAAACTTTGCATTAAATGTGACGGATGTGATGGAAAATTGTACATGTAATTAAAATACTTAAATTCACTGTTTTAGGCAAACTATGTTTTACATTCACAGGAAATCATAATAAATGTGTTAAGTTAAATTTTAAAATGGTCTCAAATCAGTGAAGAGACCTGCCAGTGTAATAATACATTTAGATTCTGATGTTTGGGTCACTGGGTCACATCACATCGACTCTGTTAAAGAACATTTTCTTCAAAATATGAAACCACATCAGTTAATTATACATGAGAAATTAATCATCTTCATCAATAATGCTTCATGAGGCCAATTAAGTCACATTTTTTAATGGTGGTTTTTTGATGGTCTCAAAGTCAACACTGAAGCACGACGGCTGGGAGCAAACTGTCCTCCTGCTGCCAATAAAACAACTGAATTCATGATGATTCTCTGAATATTCCACCAATCATTGTTCAGTTTCATCCAATTAACTATTCTAAATGTTTCTGTCTTTTCATCCTCAGACTGTAAACATGTCTGCTGCCAGCTGTCTGCTGACTGAAGATCAGTTTCTGTGCTCCATCTGTCTGGATGTGTTCACTGATCCAGTCAGCACACCATGTGGACACAACTTCTGTAAAACCTGCATCACTCAACACTGGAGTGTTAACGTCCCGTATGAGTGTCCCAACTGTAAAGAGGTTTTCAACACCAGACCTGAGCTGCAGGTCAACACGTTCATCTCTGAGGTGGCTGCTCAGTTCAGACAGTCAGCTCAACAGAAAGCCAGCAGCAGCAGCTCAGAGCAACAAGTTTCCAAACCAGGAGAAGTTCCCTGTGACGTCTGCACTGGAACCAAACTGAAGGCCCTGAAGTCCTGCCTGGTGTGTCTGGCCTCCTACTGTGAGACTCACCTGGAGCCTCATCTGACAGCTAAACAGCTGAAAAGACATCAGCTGATTGACCCTGTGGAGAACCTGGAAGGCAGGATGTGTACGAAGCACGATAAACTGCTGGAGCTGTACTGTAAGACCGACCAGATGTGTGTCTGCATGCTCTGCACCTATTCAGACCACAAGACACATGATGTTGTTCCTCTGAAAGAAGAATATGAAGGAAAGAAGGCCGAGCTGGGGAAGACAGACGCTGAAATTCAGCAGATGATCCAGAAGAGACGACTGAAGATTCAGGAGATGAAGCGCTCAGTGGAGCTCAGTAAGAAAGATGCAGACAGAGAGATAGCAGCTGGTGTTCAGGTCTTCACCGCTCTGAAGGAGTCTGTTGAGAGAAGCCAGGCCGAGCTCATCGACACCATCAAAGAGAAGCAGAGAAAGACAGAGAAACAGGCTGAAGGCTTCATCAAAGAGCTGGAACAGGAAATCTCTGAGCTGGAGAAGAGAAGCTCTGAGGTGGAGCAGCTCTCACAGTCTGAAGACCACCTCCACCTCCTCCAAAGCTTCCCATCACTGAACACTGCTCCACCCACCAAGGACTGGACAGGAGTCAGCGTCCGTCCACCTTCATATGAGGGGACTGTGGTGAGAGCTGTGAATCAGCTGGAGGAGACGCTCAGTAAACAGATGAAGAAGCTGCTTGAGCTGAAGAGGGTCCAGCAGTATGCAGTGGATGTGACACTCGATCCTGATACAGCACATCCCTACCTCATCCTGTCTGATGATGGAAAACAAGTTAAGTGTGGTGATGTAAAGAAGAATCTCCCAGACAACCCAGAGAGATTTGATAAATGTCCCTGTGTCTTAGCAAAGCAGAGTTTCTCTTCAGGAAGATTTTATTATGAGGTTCAAGTTAAAGGGAAGACTGGGTGGGATTTAGGAGTGGCCAGAGAGTCGATCAACAGGAAGGGACAAATCAATCCGACTCCTCAGGATGGTTACTGGACGATATGGTTGAGGAATAAAAATGAGTACATAGCTTGTGCTGGCCCTTCAGTCCGTCTCTCTCTGAAGTGTCAGCCTGAGAAGGTGGGGGTGTTTGTGGATTATGAGGAGGGTCTGGTCTCCTTTTATGACGATGCTGCAGCTCTTATCTACTCCTTTACTGGCTGCTGCTTCACTCAGAAACTCTACCCACTCTTCAGTCCAAGTCTTAATTATGGTGGTAAAAACTCTGCCCCTCTGATCATCTCTCCTGTCAATCACACTGAGTAGAACAAACGTTTGATTTTCTACAGAAAGATTCACATCATTTAATGTAACAAATGTACATTTATTGGTGATGTATGATGTATACATTGTTGTTTTACCACACTGATTGATATTATCTAATGTAGTCTCATTTATTCTAATAACTGCATTACCTGCCTTCAACACTGTTAAATCATCAGAAAACAATGTACTCAGATATATGAAGCATTTGTGTGTTGAGTTTAACCTTTTTATTGTTTGATCATAGTAAATATAAGAAGAGCTGCATCCTGGCAATAATTGTATGAATGAGCAAAAAGTAATCTGATTTTTTTTTCTTTATGAATAAAATAGAAAAAGCAACAAAACATTTTATTGTGTCTAATTCATTATTTAGTTTGTTATTGATATCAACAGCTGATGTTTCTAATGACGACTAAATCATGTGATTAAAAACACCATCAGCTGTTTGTGTGTGCATTTTTACCTTCTAAAGCCTTCGGGGCTCCTTCAAGAAATATATCAAATATTTACGTTTATTTAAGTTTCAGCTAACCTTTTAATTTTTGACTATAAGTTGATGAGCTTCCTGCAGGTCTGACGCTGCTCACTGAAACTCCACTAAAAAGGATTTTATTTATTTTTATATTTGACCTTAATTCAGGTTGTAACTAACATTACTGTGAGCAGCAGGCAGAAGGACATAATTAAGACTGTTGTTAATTAAATGTTAGATCTTTAATACCTTTAAGGGTTGTTTTTTAATTACCTACATTGAATCTGTCACAATAGTCTACTTCAGCTCTGCTGCAGCAGAAACAGTCTGAGCTGCACTGCAGCTTGTTGTCCTGCAGGTGGAGGCAGAGATCTGTCCCTCCACACTTCAGACAACAAGGGACTGATGGTTTTCTCTACTACTAATGAGAATACTGAACACTAACTGAGGAAAAACTGCAATTACACTGTGGAGAGAATATTAAAAAAAAATATGAAGCAGATTAAATGATGACACAAAGTGAGCGGAGCACCACTCTGTCTCTGAGAGATTTCTTGCTGGCTGAGGAAACAAGATGTCTGTAAAACGTCCACAGAGAGGAGAGAGGGGTGGTGGTTGTGGACTTCATTTGGTGTTGGAGAAACAACTTCCTCTCAGGGTGCATGAAAAATATCACCTCCATCCCTGAGACTGAGCAACACCAACCTCACTCTGAAAGCTGATGGGCTGGAAAAACACTAGGAACAGGGAGGAGCTAATGAGACAGATGCAAGAAGATCAGGCAGGGGAGGAGCGCAGGGACACAAGAACACGGGAGGGAAACAGAACAAAAGACACCACAAAAACCCAGAAAACACAAAATAAAGAAGAAAGAAATGACAGGTGCACAGACAGGACCTGTACGTACATGTAAATGTATGGAGAGAAGTCAGAGAGAGCAGTTTGGGGATTGTGCTTCAAGTAAACGCTCCATACTGACCAGTCTGAGGTCTTGAACTGGTCAAAAATAAGTAAAAATCAACCAGTTAACACCAGGAGTTTCTTACTTTTAAAAAGAAAAGAAAATTGCAGACAAAACAAATGAAAATTGTCCAAAAATAAGTCCCATCTATCGCACTGAAATCCTGCTTTCTAGTTGCGTCTTGTACTTAGTGTATATGAGATGTATTTGACTAGAAATTAGACAAATATACTAACAATCTGGCCAAAATGCAAGAAAAGCACATTGCAGAGCATCCAGTAGCTGACGCAACCCTGCAGAGACGCTGCATAATGAGCTGACATGTATAAAAATGTAAATATGAAACTATTTGGAGCAGAATACGATGCTGTGCTCATGTGGGCTGTTTGTCACTGATCCTCCTGACTGTGTTTCTGTTCCACACTCGGCTGTCTGTCCTCGAGGCAGCAGGATTTTCTTCTGTTTTTCAGTTCTGCTGTCAGAAACATTTTCCTCCTCCAGCGGCCTGCTGAGATCATCGTGTCTCTACCGCTGTTACTGATTTCACACAACAAAGATCTGAGGGACACAGCGAGCTCTGCACCGACACAGACGATAAGATTCGTCTCGTTTCATCACAGCTCGGTTCTTAAAAACATAATGTCGGCTCGCTCAAACAGGGACTGGTACTGAAAATACCCGGGTAGAGCCACTGAGAGCTGCTGGGACTCACTGGACAGCTTAATTAACATGCTTCATTTCCAGTGTTTTAAAAAAAGACCCCAAAATTCAAGTAAAGATATCATGTTGAAATATAACTTTGGTAAAAGGGAAAGTCACCCATACAAATAGCACTTCAGTGAGAGTCTTAAAGTGTCAGTAAAATACATATCAAAAGTAATTTCCTGGAGATAAATGTACTTAAGTATAAAAGTAAAAGCATGTTTATACTAAATGCTTCTTTGGCTCTGATGCAGCATGTAATCCACAGAGTAACTAGTAACTAAAGTTATCAAATACATGTAAAAATAAAAAATAAAGTAGCAGAAAATGGAAATACTAAAGTACAAGAACCTCAAAATTGTACTTAAGTACAGTACTTGAGTAAATGTGCAGATTTCGCATTTCTAATCTTCTAAGAGGTTTCCTGGACAGAATGATGTAATCTGGTACAATGAAAGAACATTTTTTTGTTTGTTTGTGTGTTTGTCAAATTATTCTGTTTAAGGTTCAGTAGTTTTTTTAAGCAAAATCTTCAAGAAATTAAAAACTTATTCACTTTTCTCGCCGAGGGTGAGATGAGAAGATCGACACCGCTCTCAGACTTGTACAAAAAAAACAACCCGTAAGGCTCCAGCCAGCAGCTGGTTAGCTTAGCTTAGCATAGTGACTGGAAACAGAGGGAAACAGCTAGCCTGGTTCTGACCGGAGAGCGCACAAAATAATCCGCCTACCAGCTCAGAGTAAAACTTCACGAGTTAATACAGAGTTCATTGTGAAATAAAAAGCACATTCGGTCGTGTGTGGAATGTGCAGAGCTCGATCCTGAAACACACTCGTTGTTGAGTTTTGTGAATGACTGAATTCCTGAGCACAGTGAGATTTTATGTCACAAACACATCACTTCACGTCTCCTCATCCATATTCAGGACTCGTCAGCATCAGCTGGTCTTTCAGAAGAGTCCAGTATGTGAGTGACAGAGCTGCTCTGGTGAACAGCCGGCCCGTTGTGCTGCGTATGAATATTTCATGTCCTGGATCTCCTCCTGGTTTCTGCTGCGACGTGAAGGTTTGTAGCTGAGCACATCTCGACAACAGACTGCTGTTGTGTTGAGATAAGCTGGTTGTGAGTGTAGTCTTGTAGTTGTGGTGTATGTACGCAGGTTTACAGTTTATACCCACCTCTGGGCAGGAAGATTTAAAGGGTAACGCCACCACATTTCACATATCAAAGTGTGTTTACAGGACTTACAGGTGCTGCTGCATATGTGGAAAAAGTATTATAAAGCCTCTTGTGGCACCAGAAGACGCTGCATGTAATCTGATAAATTGCCTCCAGTGATGTCACTCAGTGGCTAAGTTGCATTGTGGGTAATGGAGGAGGAAGTTTTTGAAAGGATGAAGAATGTGTGTGATAAAAGATGTATAATATCTCTGGTTCTGCTGAATCGAGTTTGATACTTTGTTTTTAAACAGTCCATAATGAGTCAAACAGTGTATCATCGGATAATCAGTAATTTAACGGAGAATCCAAAATCAGAAAATGAAGAAAGTATTTGTTATCAGCAATAAACCTTATGAATGAGTAGATACCTGTGATGACACATCAACCACTGGAGCTCTGATGCTGCACTGTTTATTTCAGTGATTTGTGCTGAAAAGGCCAAAACAGGAAGTAAAAGGTGCAGAATGTGTGAGATCCTGCATGTAGCTGCAACATCGGTCGCTGATGTCAGTCGCAAATATAAAAAAACTGTCAGTAACCGGATCTGAAGACTTCAGATAAACTAAAGTCTAAAAACTTAAAATCGTGATCAGTTCAACAGTTGTCATTTGCGTCTCCGCCTTGAAGAAATGCAGCCATTATCTTCCCGGTCAAACTGTGTCTCAGATGGAGTCAGGTGAGGTCTGATCGCCGCCTGAACCACAGCCTCTCTCCCTGGTGGAGCTGTCGCCCTCCGTGCTCTGGCAGCCTGGTTCGGCCCGGCCCAGCCTCGGCCCCGGCCGTCCTCCTGCCTGTATAATCTGCTCTGTCAGATGGAAGCTGTCGTCCGGGGGGGGGAATAAGAGCTTTATTGTCCCGGTTCTTCTCCTTTGTTGGGGATTGCAGCAACATTTCTAGGTCACCGGCTGTGACTGAAACGCCCCGCTGCCCAAACTGATTCTTCACTGAGGGAATTTCTCCCCCTCCTTTCACCCCACTCCCCATATTTCAGCCAGCACCGTCAGGGGGGAACACAATTAGAAAATGCTCCCAGCAACAACAGCCGCGCTGCGATCTGTCAAACGATTCTAGCTTCTGTTTTCAGTCGGAGCAGATACATTATGGATGCCGACTCAAACTATTAGTCAAAAGGCTCTTTCATGGCGGTAATTGGGCGGAAGGGCTCTCAGATCCTCTCTCTATTCATATTTCTCCTCGTAATTATCGTTAACCTTTCACCCTGATCTCTCTCGGAGGGGTTAAGCACACATTAATGTTCTCGCCTGGAGGTTTGGATGATGCAATCTGAGGCTGTGCTTAATCGCTGATGATGGGGTTTTTAGAAAAACATACTGTATGAGCGTCTAACTTAACAATACTTTCACACTAATGTATAAAAATGTTTTGAGATTAAAATCCTACAACTCTAATGTGCTGCATCTCATTTGTTTAAAAAGTGCAGATGGTTGTGTTTAATCTGTATTTGAACACAAAATAAAATAAAATAAAAGATACAACATGTTATCACTGAGCTCTGGAGGCTGATTCTGACTTTAGTGATCTTCAGGTTTTGTTTCTCGCACCACTGGAGGTTCACATTTGTGTTTTCTTTAAGCTAAATATCTCAAGACAAAACGAAAAATTGCTGAACTCCATGTTCGTCTCAGGATGAACAGTATTAACTTTTGGATCATCAGCAGGTCAAAAGGTTTTTGCCAGTATTTCGTCCAGCACTTAAACTGATGACATTCCCATCAGCCTCAGTTGCACTTTGTGTTGAGTGGTAAACAGCTAATGTTAGCATGCTAACAGGCCAATATGGTAAACATTACACCTGCTTAACATCAGCATATAAGTACTGTCACTGTGATCCTGTTAGCACGCCGATGTTAGCATTTAGCTGAAAGCACTTCTGTGTCCAGTGGTGCCTGATTTGTTTTGGTCTGCCAGATGTTTCTAGCGAATAAAAATAGAAAAAACTATTTAAAAAAGTATATGATATAAATATCTGTTAACGCTTTTGTGAGGTAAAACTGCTCTTTCAATGTGTAGGACCCCTCCCTACCGCCCACTCGTGTTTAACGTTTAAGCACCTTGATGTTAGCGCAGCCTCAGAGCTGCTAGCACGGCTGAAAAACTCTGATTCTTACTGCTCTCATGTCTCCTGCATCCACTTCCTGTTTTCCTTCGCTGTTCAAGCTTTTAACTTTAAAGTCACTGAATCACCATTAAACACTCTGCAACAGAAGTGGGTCGTATTAATGCCACTCGGAGGTATTCATGCAGCCCTATAAAGGACTGTGTGTGTGTGTGTGTGTGTGTGTCGCCTCTTCAGTGGTTCACTTCCTGTTTGTGTTTTGTATTTTTCGGACCGTTTGCTGTCAGAAGCAGCCTGCAGTTTCTCTTCTTTGTCTTTTCTGGATGTGAGACTCAGCAGCAGACTGTGAGGAGGTGACACTTCAGTCTGCAGAGTTTCAGTTTGTTCTGGGGGGAAACAGATTGGATGTGAAGAGTTTGTGGTGGAAGCTGCAGCAGACGCCTGGGGGGATTTTTTTTATTTTTTTTTAGAGTGAATCAGATCACTGCAGCTTTCTGACAGCAGCTGCAGTCCGCCTCCATTAATACTCTTCACCCGGGGGCGCAGAGGGCTGCTGCAGAGTCGGGGCTGGTTAACAGCAGAAACACTGTCACACTGCAGAGGAGACGGGAGAAGAAGTGGGTCTGCAGTCAAGAGTTGTCTCTTTTTTAGTCTGAAAACAGCAGGGAACAAGGACAGTGTTGTTAGTTTATCAGCCCAACATGTTGTTTGAGGGGAAGATATCTCTGACTGTAGAAACAATTAAGTACTACAGCAACACATCCTCATACCAACACGACTGAATGACTCTAAAAACATCACAAGTGTTGCAGCGTACCAGCGACACGCGTACCAGACCTTCGTCAGTCACTCGCTGTGTGGTTGGGTTTAGTCTGTGGGGAGAAAAATGCCTAAAAAACAGCCCCAACACACATAAATATAAATAAAAAATATATATATTGATGGGGAATCCCAACGCTCACCATGTTCCCAATGAAATGAAATGGGGAATATTTATAGAGGGGTTTGGATATCAAGGTCTCAAGGAGTTAAGACTACAAAAGAAACCTGCAGACGTCTCATGCAGGTAACCGGATGTTAACTTTTGATGGTCACACAACACAGTTGAATATTCTCACAATTTCCCTCAACAAGAAAGAAGAAGGGCAGTAAAGATCAACAGGGCCTAAGCAGAGTTTCTGACAGTCTGTCTGGATGAGGTTTGCATTGAGTCAAGGACAGAATCAGACCCACCGGGTTGTCATTCCCCACCTCTCTTAAACCTTCAACGCGAGGGCGTCGTCAAAGCCTGATTGGCTGGGAGGGGAAATACCCCAACCTGCTCTCACTCATCAATTAGGAGCCAGTCTCACCAACCTGCACACAGGTGATCTGCATCCACTGCAATCAGCCCAGAGTTTGAAATTGATTTAAAAACTAAAGGACAGCGAGTGCCACATAATGGGACTGTTTCAAGGCACTAAAACCAGTAAAGAACTCCCCGCTGACTTCTGGTTTCACACTGGACACGAACAGATGTCACCTGAATCACCAAACATCCCTGACCTCCTCCCTGAACAGACCTTTCACTCTTTACACTACTTCTCTTCACTTCCTCCTTTGCAGCTGTAAAAGTCCTACAGCCATATGGGTCATAATAAGCTGCTTTAAAAGTCGACCTACATAGGGGTTTAAGCAACAAAGGCACTTTCAGTAAGGTTAGGCAAAGATTGTGCATTTCAGTTAAACGTTAAAAATCACGTCGTGTTTCATGATTCAGCTGTTTCTTTTCTGTATTAAACCAGACGACAATCTTTCTCGAACCTCTGAGTGCTGAACGTGAACGTTTAGTAACCGTCAACACCACCAGCAGATATTTTCTTGCAAGATCGCATATTTTGATGAGAAATAAATGTTACTTGCGAGATTTGTAAATTAACATTACTTCCCATTATCCAACATAATCCAGTCCGCATCAGATTTCCTTTAAAATGTACTTCCTGTTGCACATTAAATGAATAACTGTATAACTTCTATGTCTTGATTGGCCTTTATTTCTTTATTTTAGCCAAGTGATCACGGCAGACTGCTAATTGTTGCTCACCAGAAGAGTGACAGTTTACACTTGGCTAGTACTAAGTGCTGTATCGTAGGCAACTGGACTTGTTTCAGTTTGTTGAAGACGTTTCACCTCTCATCCAAGAGGCTTCTTCAGTTCAAACTAACTGGAGGGGAGTCACAGGGTTTTAAACCCTGCGTGGGAGTGTCCTTACAGAGTCGTTAAGGACACGTGTGAGCTCTGAGTTTCAGAGTCGTTAGGGCCACTGGTGGGTCATTGACCCAACAGGCCTTCATGTGGGTTGCTAGTGCGAGGTGAGCCCAGGTGTGAATGGTCATTAAGCTGTCTGGGGAGGGAACTCAGTACTAGAGTGTAGGTGGGTGGTAAGTAGTGTCGTAGGCCACCGTAGCAGGTAAAATTACCATGACCTGGATGACTGAGAACCTTCATCAACACTTGGCCAATAAAATAAAAACTGAACATTCATTTATTAAGACCATTTGACCACATTAGTTGTAGCTCATTACCAAATATACTGGCAACTGAGTGCATATTTAACCAGGAAAGGGCCTTTTAGACTGAAAATGAATTTTACGCAGATTTGAAAGTCGGGGACTAAACCGCCAAACGGCCGCCAATCATTGGTATCAGTGTATTGTCCAAAAATGTGAGTAGTAACTTAAACACACACATATAGAGATGTCTGCTTATTTTATTGCTGTTTTGATGTTTCGAGCAGAAAAAAGTGATCTTAATCTGCACCAGGACGAGTGGTTTGGTTGCCGAGGAAGCCTGGCTCCTGTCCACCAATCAGGGCCGGCGATCCGGGCCCTCCCAGGACGTCCGTCTCATTCCAGCACACAGTCCTGGGAGCAGTTAGGAGAAGGTCAGTGAGCAGCTTGTTCAGCAGCAGAGCCTCAGTGTACCCGTTGCCCCATTGTCTCTGAATGAATTGGGATGTCTAATTACTGGAGCAGCGACAGGGCCGGCCAGCCTCGTCTACAAAAGAGTCCAACACGCAAGTTTGGTGCCAGAGAACAAATCAAAGCTAAACGGGTGATTAGAGAAGAATGTGGTTTACATACAATGAGTCCCCGCTTGGTGATTTAGGGATGAACTCAATTAGACAAGAATGTTGTGTCATTATCCAAGAACATTGATGCTGTAACTGCAAATTCAAATTTAGATCATATTCTCTTGAATGAAGGCGGAAAGTAGAGTCAAAGATCTTAAAGAAAAATTTAAAAACGTGTCCAAACTCTTTGAATAGTGCCGCTCAAACTGGAGAGACCATGAAGGAGTTCAGCTGAGACAACATTTCTCACAGCAGCCTGATGAAACATCTTCCCTCTCATCATGTCTTTGCAGATGTAATCGCTGAAATATTCTATGTTCAAGCTTCACATGTTGCCTGCATTCAGGAACAGGGATTGCCTCTAAGGTTCATGCTGGGAGCCACACAAACGCCCAATTATCTCTCCAGTTCGACGTAAATGTTCCCATTACACTCTGAATAATTAGTGCTTTCATGCATTATTGCTATGCAACATGCTAAATACAAGCATGCTACTATGATACCTGTACCATGCAAATAAATACCAATATCCAAAAAAAAAAATATGCAAGCTAACATAACTTAGATGTTAAGTGTTGTCAAGTCAATCTCATCTAACCTGCTTATTCTTGCTGTCGATCCGATCCATGATGTGATAACACAAGGCGAGACAGAGGCGGAGTACATCCTGGAGAGGTCGCCAGTCAGTTACTCAACATGCTAAATGTTACACGCTAAGGTCAACGGGTCAACTTCCTACACGTTTTAGCGCAGGTCAACTCTTTAATGATACCTTTCTAACACCTGTGATGCTCCATGTTGCAGGTTCAGGTTGCATGTCGAACAGTTTGGTAGGATTCACACTGGTTACATTTAAAAACAGTAGAGCTGAAGGAAGCTGTACCAGGAACTTGTGCACTTGTACAGTGATATGAATGGAAGCAGTAGCTCAGGTGCCGTCAGGCTTTTGTTGATCGAGCCGTTTGCCAGGATGCGTCCTTTAGAGGCCAGACTGCACCGGATCAGACCAGAAACCATCAGTGACAACTTCTTTCAGTATAAATGAGCCTCGACGCGTTGTCTGCGGTACTGTAGCACTGTTCACTGTGGCGGCCAGCTGAGAGGCAGACTCCCTCCGTCGTCATGACGACGGGAGGCGAGGACAATGGCGCGCTGTGTCCTCCCCGGCTGGGTGGAGACGATGATGACGAAACGATGGCGCGAGAAAAAAAAAAAAACAGCTGAGATTCTGTGCTGAGCCTGACGCAGCAAAATAAAGTGGAATCAAAGGAGGAGAAGTCGGTTTGTGTTTTGAAGGTTTTTTTTTCATTTGAGCAAATTCAATTAATATTAAAACTATTTAAAATAAAGGATCTTCTTGCATTGACTCGTCAAAGCTGTCTGCGTTCTGTCCATGCCTGAGGACGGTCCCGTTGTTTGTTGGACTGACTGTAACTCTGAGTAGATGAGGACACGTTGTGTTCAGACTGAACTGTACAAACAATAGTGACTGTGTGCTCTGGATGAACAGTCTGCACATCATCTCTCCTTCTTCTAACAATGATTACACTGACAACTTCAATTACACATTTTAAGCTCTGCTAATGGTAAGGCTTTGAATAACCTAATCATCAGTGTATTCTTTGTGCCGTCCAACACGCTCACACAGTGGCTGTAGGAAACAGCCTCCAGGGCACCAAAGCAAGATTTTATTTTGTAAGCGCCTGCGGAAAAATTGTGATCGGAGGAGATATTTCAGGCGACCTGGATGTAAAACTCTCATTAATTTTCCCTGACAATTTTACATTGTTTACTCCTATGGCTTGGAGTGAATGAAACTTGAATAATCACGACAAAAGATTGACATGTGTGTTCGAAAGTACCTACTTCTGCTGTGAACAGAAAACCTTAAGAGGAGAAGTTAAATCCAGCTGTAAGTAAGAAACATCAGTTAAGCTTTTTCAGCTTTGTGCGCCACTGAGCAGCTTGCATAGAAATGAACAGGGCTCCACCTCCAAAGCCTTATCGAGAAAGTTTCCATATGTCACCTGCACAGGTTCCTTGTGCAGGTGACATATGGGGTCATTTTTCTGATGAGGGCAAAGCGTTTGATTCAACTGTAACAAATAGAAGTTTAAGTTTTTATTCAAAACCTGGTTTAATTCCTTCTTTCTTGCTCTGTGAGGCCATGCAGAGCTGCCACTGAACAAACAAATCATCAGTCTAGATGCAAAACAGCTTCAAAAGATTATTTTAAAATACTTTTTAATTAAAGTGACATCTCTCTGGTGGCTAAAAAAAACAACAATAACTCCGTCGTTACATGTGCACTGAGCGGCGTGCATCAAACACACAGTGAAGAGAAACACACTCACACAGCTGATTCACGAGAACATCTGCAGCAAACACGACAACAACAGCATCAACAGCCATTTTCAAATATATTACTGTACATCCCATTAACTCACTCACACAAAGAAAGAAAACATCCAAAAGAATGAAACTAGCGGGGCTGACAGCAGCCGTGGTTGGTTGATAAAAGTGTTTATGCAAATTTCAGGTAACGTTTTATTTTCAGGGTCTGTTAACCACTTTAATTATCACTTTGTCAAGGTGTTGAACCACATACAAGTCGGGATCAGGAGAAGTTCAGGGTCCATGTCGGCTCTCAGCTTCTGTAAAATACACTGACGATGAATGAAAAGTAAGACTGAGTGCACGTTCGGTAAAAATACTGGTGAGTTAATTTGAAAGAACTAAACATATAAATGCTATTAACTAAGTCCGACTGTGTTCTTTTATATATAAATTCTGTAAACGGTGAACGGACAGTCAGTCAACACAAACGTGTTCAACAGTTTGGAGTCGATTCCAACTCAGGAAGTTACAGCCTGATATGTCAACGCGTCCATCAATCAAACGATCCCGAAGAAGCTCCGCTAACACTGTTGATCTTTGACCTTTGACCTCAGCAGTGTGTCCCCACGGCCGTGTAGGCGGCGGCGGAGGTGGACGCCTCCCTGCGGATGGTGCCGAAGGGCGACAGCTCCAGCTCGGTGGTGGTGCACTCGTCGCCGTCGCTGGCGGCGGTGGCCGGGGAGCGGGGTGGGCCGCACTCGTCGCAGCAGCAGCAGCAACAGTCCAGGAAGGCTCTGGTGAACGGCTGGCACAGGCAGAACAGCAGCACCGGCGTCACCGCAGACTTACAGAACAGCAGCAGCTGGCTGACCAGGTGCAGGATGTCCAGGGTTCTCCTGGGAACGCCGGCCGCCATGTATACGCTGACGATGTTGCAGATGTTCTCTGGAATGATGCAGAAGCCGTAGAGGATGGCCAACGCCACCACGGCGCAGTTCATCTGGCTCTCCAGCTGGATCTGCTTCTTGCTGCTGCGCACGCAGGTCCGCTCCGCGTGGCGGATCTTGCGCGCCGTGACCAGTGAGCTGCAAATGGTGAACAGCGTCGGCAGGCAGAAGTAGCAGCCGAAGTACCACCAGAGACGGGCGCCGTCGTACGTGAGTCCCAGGACGTAGAGCGTGTCCGGGAGGTCAGTGGAGATCCGGACCACACAGCGCTCGCATGGCGTCACGTCGGGCGGGTCGCCGTCCTCGGTGACCAGCTGTCGGATCAGCAGCTCGGGCAGCGCCAGCAGCAGAGCGCCCACCCAGATGACGGCGAGCTTGGCCGTGGTGGACGCCCAGTTCTCGATCATCTCGTAGTACATCTGCACGTTGGTGGCGGCGCGGAAACGATCGATGCACAGAGCGCACAGCGTGAAGGTCGTGACCCCGAGAGAAGCCACCTGGGAAGAGAGAAGGAACGTCCGGTTACACACTGTTCACAGGAAACTGAAGAAAGATCTCTACACTCGTCTGACGTGATCAGGGAGGATATCATCCCGTACACGTTGGGTGAAACTGTCAACTCCGAAGATAATATTCTGAATTTATCTCAAATCCTGGATCCTGACCCTGAAGTCAACCAAGTAACGAAGTGGAAACCAACCACATAATCTGTGTCACACACACACACACACACACACACACACACACACACACACAACTGGTTCCCCTGTCTGTTGTCTTTCATACAGTGTGAAGTGTTTACAGCTGCTGAGACACAACAGATGGGGTTTGTGACATCATGACGCAGAGCAGAGTGTGTGTGTGAAGTGTGTGTGTGTGTGTTTGAAGACATGTGCACAAACTGAAAATGTGCATAAAGACACACTGTATCGTTGGTCACGTGAGGGTTAATAATAGTCACATTAATTAAATTTATGTTGGATTATCATGAAGAAGACGTTTGTTCTGTGTTCAGTCACTTTCGTTTTATTTTTTTATTTTGTGTGTTGTGTGTGTGTGTGTGTGTGTGTGTGTGTGTGTGTGTAAGCTCCCTCTTTGATAAGTAGACGTCACACGCAAAAGATCACATTTGAAGTAATATTCTGGTAAAAGACCTTAAAAGGTAAAAAATAGTGAATACATGTAGTGCCCTGTTGGCAATGTTGACGTGTGTGTGTGTGTGTGTGTTTGTGTGTGTGTGTGTGCGTGCGTGTGTGTGTTGGGGGTCGGACTGTCACAGCAGTTTAAATCCTCTTTCTGTTTTGTGATTACGCTTCATTAAACAGTTAAGCGGCGACAGCAGTCAGCTCTGAAATGAATAAATGTTTGTTTTCACACTTGCTCTGTTAATGTAAGCGTCTGTTGTCCGTGCTAATAAAGCTTCATTTGAATTTGAATAAACTACCAGCGAAGAAGTAAAAAAAACTGTTATTTCACTTACTGACTATTGAAATTTTAATCAGTTTGGATCTTAGTGAATGGACTGTCTGCACTTAAGACTTAATATACGTATAATATAGATATAAATAAAGTAATAATGACAATAACCAGGAAGTAAAGTCAAACGTGAAACGAAGGACGATGACATGTTGGTGACATCAGTAAATATCAGTGATGTCATGTAGGTCATCGCCTCAAACAAAGAGCTCTGCTGCTGTTAAGAGGATTAAACTCAATAAATACGAGCTTTTGTTTGTCAGATGTATCAGATTTTACACACACGATAACCTGACGCTGATATTTACATTTCAGACATTCAGCTGATTTTAAAACATGTCAACCTGAGACCAACACACACACACACACACACACACACACACACACACACACACACACACCACAACTACAGCTGAACATCTCAGTCACGTGTGACATTTAAACGTGAATCCAAAACCATGAGCAGAAAACAGCCACATGTTGGGTTGGTAAAACGTCCGAGCAGCAACAAAGTGAGAAAATAAGAAACTCTCTGCAGATACGAGACACTAACACGCCTTTTCTCCCCGTTCCAGCCTCCCTCTCTGTCTGTTTACGTCTTCTTACGTCTTTGTTTCGTCTCGCTGCGTCTGAAATCAGTCTCATAATTCACCTCAAATGCATCAAACTAAAGTAACGAGGCTGTTTTGAAGCTTTGAGGAGGAGAAAGTTCAGATGTTTGTGTTCAGATGTGGAGAGGAGAAGCACCTGAAACATCTACTGAAGTACAGCAGTCACTTCTCACCTCTGACCATCAGTATCAACTCTTCTGGTTTCAGACCTGCCAACACACTTTAGACTAGACTAGACTTTTATTTTGGAAGGATGGCACACGAGGACAAGCTGCAGTCAGTGTGTGTGTGTTAAAGAGGCACTAAGATGAAACTCATTCCCCTCTTTTCTTCACATCGTTGGACCTCAGTTCATGTCAGATCCTGATAAACTGACACCACAGTGCAGTGAACACATGCATTATTCCCTCCAGGGGTTTTTGTGCTCCTCAGTCAGACAGTGATGCATCATTAGACGAGACGATTGCTGCAGAAATTGTGGACAAAACAAGACATCCGAGGACGTCAAGTTGGGCTCAACATCTTATATTATTTACAGACCAAACAACTGATCGATTTAATTGAGAAAATAATCGACAGACAAATCGACAATGAGAATAACGGTCCGTCAGCAACACCCCCAAATACATCCAGATCTAATCCGTAGACCTCCTTGTTTTCTCTGATGAAGACTGATCAGAGGGGGGTCGTCCTTCTCTAATCTCAGTCTGAGAGACTCTTCATTAATCCAGATCTGCCCTCTGATTGGACAGCAGGAGGTCACGTGTGCAGCAGGTGTCGTCTTGTTTACCGCGGCCTGATGTGACACTGATCAGATTAAAGAGTCGTCACATGAGGCGACATTAAACCTGATTTAAATCCCGACTGCAGTCTGAAGACGCCGTCCACCTAATTCAGCTCAGGACAGGAAGACGTGCGATGACATAAAGATACATATTCAGCAAAACCTCATCTTTTATCTTTATTTCACTGTAATAACATCAGTTGGTCAGTTTCTGACGTTCAGGACGGATTCACAACTGATAAATAGAAATTAACTGGTTGTCGTCCAGAGTCTTTGCAGCACAAAGTCCTTTTTCTTTGTGTTTCTTGCCGAGTTGTGTCGTGGGATCAGTCACATGAAGGGGAACTTGGTTCTTAAAAAGTCCCTCAGGAGTTGAGTTGAGTAAAGACTTTATATTTTGTCCTGCATGACTCATATTAAGAAGAGATCTCCAGGGACCGTACAGACGTGACGGACATGTGAGGGTCTCTTAAAGAGGAACTACACAATAAATGAGTCATTAATGATGTTAAAGGTAAAGTTCACCCAAAAATGAAAATTCAGTCATTATCTCCTCATGTCGATGGAAAGTCAGGTGAAGTTTCAAAGTCCACAAAACATTTCTGGAGCTTCACAGTAAAACAGAGGACCCAGACTGATCTGAAAAGACGCTATTAACACGGTCTGGCTCGTGAACCCACTGCAGACGGCTGTGCACGCCAACGGTTTTAACGTAGTAGCTACAGTGAAGATTAACGTCAGGGACCATTTTATTGTTTTTGGTTGTTTTTTTACGTCTTAAAACAAGTCTCAAGTAAAAATACAGCGATTGTCTCAAAGGGCCATAAATGTGCCTGTAGTGACGGTCAAAGTCAGAGTCTGACGGCTCTACCAGCTCCATGCTGCACTGACTGGTGGTCAGTCGAGCCGCCACTAAGAGTCTTACTACACAATTATTATAAACTGATCAATGCACAAGTTGTAAAGTCAGAGTTAGAATAGTGTGTAACTAAAGTGGCCTGTTGCTGTTTGCTGCGATGACGTTTAATGTCCCCGACAACCTCTGTAGTCTCATTTAGACACTTTTAGCAACCGCTAACCGTTTTTAACACACGGAAGAGCTTTATAATTAAACTGTGAGACATTTAATGATGTCGGGGGAACAAAACATGTAAATATCTACGGCCTGTGGTAACCACACACCTTATTTCAGACATATAACATATTTACTTTGAGACGAGGGAACCAGAACCGCAAAAATGCGAACTAACTTCTGGGTTTTAGGACAACAGACTACACAACTTCCTGTTTCGACACTAATAACTGAGATAGGACTTCAGCAAGTTCAATCAAAGTTGGTATCTTCCTAAGTTTCAGGGTTTTTAGTACAAAACTTCATCTTTGTCTGACTTTTTCTCCACCACTGTCCAGTACTCGGAAAAAGACTGGAAGATCTGATTAACTCAGACGATGAAGTCTCTCATTAGTTTCAGACAAACTTTGAAATATAAGGATTTTGTGCCCCGTCACTTACAGACACATGAGGGAGGGGTCTTGGAAAAATGTGAACTTTTCCTTTAATTCAAGCTGCTCAGTGCTGGGTCTTGGTGTGTGGTTCAAATAACTGTGTTGATGTGTGCAGAGTCACAGTGCTCATCACATTAAAGCCTCTCACAGATGTGGGGAAACTTTAGGTCTGCCTGCAACATGACGTCATGCGTGATCCTCCCTCCAATCACCTGTCAGACCTGCTCTCACCTGTCAACTGACATGTAACTCGTGAGCAGCATCATCAGCACCACCCGCAGCGCCCTCCTCCCCTCCCTCCCCCCCTCTCACCTCCAGGTACGGGATGATCCTGCACGAGAACTCCCCCAGCAGCCAGTTCTTGGTGAGCTCGTGAAACACCACGAGCGGCAGGCAGAAGAAGATGATGACGAAATCCCAGAGCGCGAGGTTGGCCAGCAGCGAGTTGGAGATGCTCCTCATGTAGTAGTTGTGACACACGATGCACATGACCGACACGTTCCCGATGATCCCGACGCTGAAGATGAGCGCGGCGGTGATCATGACCGCGTACGCGCCGTACGACTCCGCGGTGACCGGATAGAACGGGTTCTTCACCTGCTTCCGTCTGGGCCGCGTGTTCACCGGCACGAACGGCGTGGTGTCGGGGAAGTCCGGCAGAGAGTACTCCTCCTCGTAGTCACTGGTGTTGAGTCCGAACGGGGCTTCGGCGTCTTGTTCCTGCGCCATGGCGGCGGGCAGAGCTTCCCACGCGGCTCCGTCCTGCAGCGGCTCGCTCCGCTTCTTCCGGCCCGGTTTTGCGCTCCGTCTCTGCCGCCGGTGGCGTCCGCTCCTCCCGAGGCTCCAGGTGCGTCCGTGCGGGGTTTGTGTGAGCACTTCACCCGGACCGCATCCACCCCTCCGCGGCTCACCAGCCTCGTTAACATCCGTGCGTAAAGCCTCGTCTCCGGGTACAGGTCGGATGCGCCGCGCTCCATTTTGCGCATCGCTTTTACGCACAGCGCGCCGGGGTGCCCGAGTCCCCAGCCGCTCAGGGGGTGACGGGTTTACAGTATCCAGCCAAGAGGCCTGCGCCTGCGTCCCCCCATTGTCCTCCCCGGTGACTGTGCGCCATCTCCGGCTCTGCGCATTCCTGTCAGCGGCGGGGGATTCATAATGAGGGCTGAAAGTCGTCTTTGTTTTCCAGTGGAACTGACTCGCGACGGCCTCGCTGCAGAGCCACAAACACAGTAACCTCGAGAATGGAAGCAGCAGCATCGTGTGGTTCTGTCTAACCCGTCAGACCAAACTGATCCGAAATGATCGATCCATCTCTGGTTTCTGATAATCAGTCCAAAAAAAAAACAAAAAAAAAACTTAACTTCCGCCACAAAAGATCAGTTTTCCTTCATCTTTGAGCGCAAACAGGCTTCACAAAGTCTTTGGTTGGGTGTTCGAGGGGCACCTGTCGGGTTTGGGTGCGTCCCGGAGCGACTCCAGTCTGAAGGCATCACCAAAGAGATCCGAACCAAAAAAATGTCCTCAAAGTGGGCTCAAAAAGGGGGAGCAAACCGTCCAGATCCTCCTCAGCTGAGGGTGGAGGTATGGGGAGAGTTCTTTAAGGTCCACCTCCGTCACATGAAGTCTCAGCGCGCACAGCTGCTCCGGAGCGCCGGGGGAGGACGCGGTGAAATGCGGCCGGTGGAGACGCCGAGCCCCGTCTGAGAGACAGAAGAGGACCCGAGAGTAGGAGGAGGAGGAAGAAGACATGAGGGAGGGGGTGAGGAAGGGGGGAGGGGGGAGTAATCTGTCAAACACTGAACTGTAAACTGTGCGGGATCATCAAGTTTATATCATGTTCATCTGGACGTTCAGGCATTTAAGACATTTTTTCAAGAAGTTTTGATGATTATGACACAAATATCAGCAGCTAATAATCAATCAAAAAACAGAAAATGAATGAAAATGATCAGGAAGAATAAATATTAAAAACTTATTTAAGAATAAAATGCTTTGCAGTTAATCTATTTAGTAACATAATAATAAATTAGTATAATACAACAACTAATAAGACACACACAGGAAACACATGTTGATATTTAAGGAAGTTCAGTAAACTACTATAAACTACTGGATATTTGCTGTGACAGAAAAATATAAACACACAGTGAAAAATCCTGCAGGAATTCACTGTGTACTTTTCTTATTTAATCATTATCACTTCAATTTATTGTTGAACTACTAAAAGTTTTAAAAATGTCCTGGTCGCCTCTGCAGGTTCAGTCCAGTCACTCACAAACGTTTAGTTTCCCACTGAGTCAAGTCAGGACCAATGTTTATAGGTCCTGTGCGCCCTCTGGTGTAAAGTCAGGGTATTACACCTGCACTGATCTGCTTTGTAAGAGAATATTTAAGTTTTTTGGTTTTTGACTCGCAGGTTTCACACATTTATCCCCTGAAAGCAGATCTGTACTGACCTCGTCGCTCTAGTTTGGGTCCTCAGTTATTTTCTTTTGGTACTTACTAGTTGCGTTTGCTCTCTGCTGCATCTACACGTCACATTTGGCCTCAGATTGTATCAGTAAAGACTCAATGAGAGAAAACACTTAATTAAATGTGTAATGCTGTCAGTGGACCAGCAGATGTCGCAGTAACACCACAGATGAGTACGAGAAGTGAAGAGCAGGGCAACACATTTAGATGTATTTTATAAAATACACCTGAAGTAACGTCTGTTTTCATCGATGAGCAAAGAAATGTTCTTCACAGGATTTAATCTATTTTTAATGCAAAAATCTGACGGACTGGTTTATTGTTTCTGTAAAATGTAATGAGGATTGTTAGAAAGACATCGGATGGACCTGATTTAACCATCCATCCATCCATCCATCATCCATCCATCCATCCATACACAGCTGCTAAAATATCCACAACTTCATTAAAAGTTATTTCTTTTATTTTGAAAGACTCCTGCACAGGAAACAGCAGATTCTTTTAAAATACAGTAACATGTCAGTTTTCTACATTTTTGCAGCAACATTTTATTTACATTTATTTAAATCTACACAATAAATACAGATAAAAAAAACACACACGAAGGAACAAAAACAAGAGTCTTTCAGCAGGACTCTGGTTTCACGGTGACCTTTGACCCGCAGGTGGTTCAGGCGGGGTCGGGGTCGGACCGTGCGGAGGGGAGTTTAGTGACGGCGGTGTGACAGATCTGGTAGCAGGTTCGGTTCTGTCCCCCGTCGTCCTCTGCTCGGTACGCTGTCAGACACAAATCGAGCCACGGACGCTCACCTGAGGACACACAAACACACCTGAGAACAACTTCACACACACACACACCTGAACTCATTCACACCGAGACGCTGTGTTTTAAAGGAGCAGTCTGAACAAAACATCTTATTCCTGAGTGTGATGCATTTTTCAGAATACTTCTTCTTGTATCAATTTTACAGCCAATCATTGCTCTTCACTAAAACGATAACGTCACCGATAAAGACGCTGCTGCTGGACTGAAGAGTGTCAGACGTACCGGTGCTGCCCTCTGGTGGACAGAGGAAGTCCATCGTTTGACGAATCCTGTCCTGAGCCTCCTGATTGGCTGCTGCGTCCTCTGCAGACACCCTGAAGAACAACTCCTGAAGAAAGACACAAACCATCACTTTTTAAAAACCTTTCAACATATCTGAGACAAACAGCCGCCTCATGTATCATTTCAGGTAATAAAATCTGATTTTCTTCCTTCTCCATCTGATCTGCTGTGATCCAGAGTGAGCGGGACCTGAGATGTGCTTTTGAAACTCACGGCGTCTCTCCACAGGAAGACCTCCAGCGTGTCGGTGGCGTCCTGCAGCTCGAGCTTCATCAGCAGACAGAACTTCAGCAGCTGAACACCGAGAGCTGCAGACCAGAAGAAGCAGAGACATTTACAGTGTGATTTATTTTAGAGGAAAACAAAACTAGCTGGATCAGACCTGAGATCAGCGGAGGGGGGAGGACAAGGACGAGGCCGGAGAAGAGAGCTGTTTTAATTTTGATTACATTTGAAAAACTGATTTTAAAAAGAAGCTGATGAATGACCATGTTGTTAAAAGCTTCTGTTGAAACCACATTAATTCATGTTTTGGCCACTTTGAAGCAGAAGAACGAGCAGAAAAACACACAACACTGAGATTTTCTGGTGGGAGCCGTTTCCTGTGGGTTTTCTCCACCTCCTCAGTTTCCACTGACAGAGAGTCAAAGCAAACTCTCTCTCACCTTCTGCAACGATCTTCTCATCGATCAGCTCGACTCCTTCAGCACACGGTTCCCTCAGAGCCGCCTCAGAGCACCGAGTGCACCTACGACACACACAGGAAGTCACAGAGAGAATAACTCATCAGCTCGGGGACGTCTGTGCAGGACAGTTTTATTGTGAATAAAACAGCGATGTGGTCGAAAGTACCTTCAAACAAATCCTCTCATTAGCAGTGCACGTGTGCAGTAACACAAAAGGTTTAAAAATATGTGATTATCCCTTTTTATTAATGAGCTCAGCTGCAGAAGTTTCAGCTCAGAGCCACGTTGGAACATCTTTTGGATAAACATCTGTGGACATTTGCTGAAGCTGTTAAAAACTACTATAAAACTCTCACCCGTAGTATCTCTTCCTGCCTCTGAACAGGAAAGGCGCCGACAGGTCCAGCAGAGTCAGGTGACCTCCCGATGACCTCACAGGGACGATGTTCTGGTAGCCGGACGCCAGTTGACACGTTTCCGCCAAAGTCGAACCTGCAAGACACCAGAACGTCTGTGAGCAGGCGTCTGAGTTCAGGATGAAAACGTGTTGACTTTGTGTTTATGTGGGTTTGATGCAGCATCAGACGGGATATTGATACTTGTCTCGATGTCTCTACTTTGATAATCGATTTCAGTCAGAAACATTTGCCGGTTGCAGCTTCTTAAATGTGATGATTTGCTGCTTGTCTTTGTCATTTATGACAGTCGATGACGAGTCGTTGGGTTCTGGACTGTTTGTTGGACAAAAGAAAGAACTTCAGCTCTAAACTCGTTACCCATGAGGAAGATGAGCTCCTTGGTTTTGCCCTCAGACATGAGCTGTGTGGACAGGTGAACACTCAGAGCTCGCTTCGCGGATCCTGAGGAACCTCCGGGGGTGTCGACTCGACCGGAGAGCGCCCACGCTGGGGGGCTGCAGGGTCCAGAGTCCCTGGACGCCTCAGAGAAGAGACCTGCTACCAGTTCATCATCAGGGACGTCCTGCCTGAGATCACAGAGCACAGTCATTTCATCAAATCTTACTAATTTAATCTAATCTAATAAAGTTTGCAGGAAACATTAGTAAATCTTGTAATTTTGTGTGTGTGAGCCTACATGGATGTACACTTGCTGCAGTAGAGTTTCAGCGCCTGGTGGAGTCTTTGGGGCTCGTAGGATCTCAGCTGGACTCTGACGTGGTGAACTCGACCCGGATCGGAGCGCTTCAGCTCGGACAGCGTCGCCGGCTGTACGTCGTGACCGCAGCTTCTCTCTATTACACACAGACAGTGAAGATACAGATGAATAAACGCGGTCAGGATGTTAACGGACACAAGCAGAGTGAGTAATGACTCGTCTGTTGAACCTCCGTCAGACCTGTTGAGCTGCTGCAGTGTGCTGTGCTGCTCTCAGCTGCTCCAGCATCTAAATCAGAGAAAGAGAAACCATCGATGACTGAACAGGAGGCAGGGACACACATCAGTAAGCAATAGGTAACACAGGCCTGTAAACAAACTGTATCTGCTGAGGAAAACCACTGGTCTGAAAATCACTTTATTAGAAGGCTTCAAACGAGCAGACAGCTTCAGCTCATTTATCCCACAGCACGTGTATTCTGAGCTTTGTTTCTAGTGAATATATGAACAACTCATATAACATATTCTCCTAAATTGTGGAGAGGCGATTATATTAATTAAATATGAATATTTAATAAATTATAACAAACAATATACAAGCATTATGCAAACGAGGAACTTTGAAAGAAAGAGAACGTTAACTGAACTTGACACCTGAAAGAGAATCAAAGGGAACGTTGCATATCAGCGTCTTTATGTCGTGAATTTAATGTCATTTAGATTTTTTCCCGTCGTTAAAACTAAATTATTTAAAGACCCCTCCACACGTGTGTCTAACAGGGTTTTTACAGAGAAAACTGCCACTTTAAAATCCTTAAAATGACACATGCTCATAAATAACTGACACAAGATGTCTGCTTCTCCACTGTCAAGTCCACTCTCAGTGTCTGTGCACTGGAGGCTTTACGTTTCCACATCACAAATTACCGAAATGAAATTACCGCTTTGAATTATGTTTTTATATTTATTTGTTGACTCTGCAGGAGTTACAGCAGAAACAATAAGGCTGAACTTGCCAGTATACACCCCAACAACACATTCATTTAACAGAATACACAAATATAAGTACGGTCAGCTCGACTCGTGTCCTCTGTTAATTTATGCATCCACAGTCGGCAGCTTTCTGTCAGCTGTCGCTGTGTTTTCAGGATTATGTGCTTAACTTCTTCCTCTGTGTGTCTAATAGTTTGTTCTTCTAGAATAAATATCAAATATAAAATATTCTGCTCCGCTGTCAGTAGACGTGTCCTCTTTCCTGTGACCGTGCTCGTGGTGAGATGTTGAACCCTGGGTGGACTTATCGAGTTGATAACCAGCTTTGGTTTGACCGCTGAGCATGATTATGACTGTCAGGGTTCGTGGAGCCAGATAACAGACGTGTGTCCTGGGTATCAATTAATCAATCATTCTTTATTTGTATAGCGCCAATTCACAACAAAAGTCGTCTCATGACTCAAATTAAGCAGGTCGAGACCCTTTGATTAATTAATCACCTCGCTTCGCAGCACAGGCCCGACGACTGGCTCCCAAACTATTTGTGATTTCACAAATCACGCTTGTCGGCCCGTCTCTTAAAATCTGATTTTCAGAGAAAATTAACACTTTGAGCGATGAATGTGAAAACAGCCGTCTGGTGTCGAACTCTTCACAGACATCACTCCGCACAGTGGAGCTCAAACATTCAACTGTAGGAACGAGAAGAGGAGGGAGACTTTAAGTCCGTACGAAGACAAAGTGCTGCAGGTTCATGAAGAGGTTAAAATAAAATAAGCACTTTCTTCCTGCGTCCCAAATATTTTGTCCACTCAGAGTTACACAACAGACATCAGGCCTGCAGGTAGCAAGTTCTATTAAAGCTGCAGCAGTTTGTCTGTCTGTGTGTGTGGAAACCTTCAGGTCACAGTCAAAGTTTGGACTTTTATTATATCCCCAGTGAAGCGTGGGCTTTTAGAAGGCTCAGCTAATGGAAGCAGCTCCCTGCAGCTTCAATCCGTCCATCCGTCCCTATGTCAGTGAAGAAATTGGTTTGTCTGAGCAGTCAGGATGTTCATATTTCTGCTGCTGGCAAACATGTTTGTTATTCAATCAACGAGCTGCAGGCCGCCAGCGCTCACATCATTCTTCCTTCTTTGTATTTCGCTCACGCAATAAAAATATTGTGATTTTCATTCTCGGTCGTTTGTAAGCAGAACCACAAAGGAGGTTTAATGAAAAAACAGGAGGGACGTCGGGTCTGTGCAGGAAGGCTTTTCCATCTGACGCACGTCTGATTGAACAGACGCACCGAACTACTTCAGGACTATTTTCGTCTGTTTTACATGCGTAACTACAGCAACTCTGTGTTGGCTTTGAGTGCACTGTGCCTGAACACATCCTGTGTAGACAGCATGAGAGCGGAGTGGAGCGCTTCCCTGCTCCTTGTTCACGCAGCTGTACGCTCCCCCGCTCAAAGCCGCCGCGCCGATTAATGCTCTGCGCTCCACTCACATCGTTCACCGCTCGCTCTAAAAAAAAGAAATAAAATCTATGTTGTATTTTAATTTTTGCTTCCACTGTAGCCAAGCAATCCCAAATAACTGAGAAGCCAAAGCCACATTTTCCATTGGGGATGCTTCGGACTAACGGTGTGCGAGGTACCGGAGCGAAACCAAAAATCTAAATTGAATTGAAAACTCTTTTATCATAAAATCCTCCTGCTCGTCCTCCCTGCTTGCTCACGCTCCGCTCACATGCTCTGGTAGATAGAGACTAAGTGTAAACCCACCATGATGCTACAATTTGGTTTATGAAATGCGTTTTTTATGCCTCGAGTTCGGATTTATGGCCTTTACCATTTTTGTTTATTGGAGCTGGAAGCGAGCAAATTTGGACTCGAGGGTGGAGCTGGGAAGGATATCCTGATTGGATCTGCCTGAGAACTCGAGGACACGCTGTAGTAGCGACTTGTCAGTCACAAGGTAGCCACATGCTAAAGCACATCCTGCTTTATCGTCTATTTTACAAAGTTGGTCATTTTCTCATAAGCTTACATGCAGTCAGACTGCTGGACATTAGAAAGCCTGCATGTTTTAAGCACCTCCACAGTGGCTTCACTATCAGACTCAGAAACTCCACTCTTTATACAGTCAGTCTGCTAACATGCTGCTCACACCAGGCCTCCTGTGCAGGTGCAGTGTTAGCATCATGCTAGCATGTGTGAGACTGTACTGTATAACTGTAGCAGTGATTTGAGCTCGATGCTTCCAGCACATTCAGATTCTGACCTGATGATGGTGCTAAATGAAATGTCTCCAAGTATTATTGTTGGTGCTGCTGTCACAGAGACAACTGGGTCGCTTTCTGTTCTGTTCCAGCTACCAACAACACAGGACACAACGTGAGTTTATTCATTCATTCAGTGTATTGTGGAGATATGAAAGCAGAAACGGTGCCAGGCTGGATCAACAGTCAGCCTTTATTTTTTCCCAGGAGATTTTGTGCCCGGTGGCAGAACAGAATTTCCTAGAGAAGGTGAATTTACATCATAATGACACGCCGAAGCATAAAATGTGTCTATTGCCAGTTTAGAGGATCACCAAAATCATAACAATTCACCCGGAGGGAAACATGAATGTCTTCAACACATTCTCACGTCAACGTGTCCAGACGAGTAACAGGTTTTGATATTTGATGGGTTTGATTCCAACATCCAGTCGTACCTGACGGAGACTCGGGTGGTGTGCTCCAAATCTCCAACAGCGCCGAGTCATTCAGCTCGTCATCCTCTGAGAAGCCCTCGATGGCTCTACAGATACACAAACACAGCGGATACATTAATCAATTACTGTTCAACTTTTACATTATAATTACATTTTAGAACTGAATCTAAAACCTAAATTCAACCGTGCATCGTTTTATGTTCCAGCACAGTTTTAACATTTTTCTCTAAAATGCTCAAATGAATCTTCACCTCCTCTCTTCTGGTCCAATTATGCTGCACAACCAGAACCAGTAAGTGGAACTAGAGCTTATTATGAAGCAGGTTTTCAACAATGACTTTAAATCCTAGCTTCGAGCGCTCTCAGGTGTATTTGCCCCTCGTCTCCTGCCGTACCTCTTCAGCTCCTGCACGTCGGGGCTGTTTTCTGGAAGGACCCGGATCCCCCTGCCGTACGCCGTCCCTCCATGCAGGTGAAAAGCCAGGTGATCCACCTCATTTAACTGGTTGCTGGTGAGGCCGGGCACCTTACTCGATCCTGGGATCGCTCGAAGGTTGTAGATCCGAAGGAAGTCCCCGGACTGAAGGGACAAATTTTACACAGAAAACATTCAACAAAGATAAGAAAGAGTTACTGTTTTAAATGTTTACTGGCAAAACTTCAAGCAACGAGACAGAGAAACTACTCAGACAGCTGTCATACAAGGTGATACTTGTTTTTTGCTTGACAACAATCAATCATGAGGGACTTCACGTAACAGGGTAACACAAACTGATGAATCCAGTCCAGTATTAAAGGAGACATATTCTGCTCATTTTCAGGTTCATAATTTTATTTTTGGGTCACTACTCGAACACGTTTATATGCTTTAATGCTTACAAACACATCAGTTTTCTCATACTGTCCAGTTCTGCAGCTGCTGTCTCTTTAAGGCTCTCCCTCCTGAATACCCTGCTCTGATTGGACAGCTCACACACGCCTGACCCAGCACCGCTAACAGCAACAGAGCAGCTGTGCTAAATCAATTCTTCCAGCAGTGTTTTCTGTGGGAGAGAGGAGCTTCTGTTGGAGCAGACTTTGACCTTTTTTAACTTTTAGAATCTTTTACATGAACAAGAACAAACTGAAAATAAAAACACTGAAAGCCTCTTACTTTGAGGAATTTGTTCCTGCCTGTGTGTAAAAAGTTTATTTTAACCAATGTGATCTCACACCTCTTGTATCAGCTCCTCTTTGATACAGTGTCAACAAGGAAACATGCTTCATAAAGATTCATCCAAACACTCAGTCACACCTTTTTCTGACTTCACATCAGGTTTGATCAACCAGCAGATGGCGTTGTTGCACCAGACTTACAGTCAGCGTGGTGACAAGTGATTCAGAGGCTGCTCAAAAGGACTCAGTTCGGAGGGTTTGTCTTTTTTTTCTTTTTTTCCTCTTCAGCTCTCCGTCACGACGAGCCCGCAGTCACCAGAAATGTTTCCTCGCTCTCATCATCAACAAACGCTTCAGTGATCAAGTGTCAGAGGGACTCACTCTGCTCAGATATTTCACTGAAGACTTTACAGTTTTTACATGACTGGGTTTAGTCAATACAAGACCCAGATACACACACACACACACACACACACACACACACACACACACACATGACCCTTAATTGCATTATAGCTGGAGAGCAGAAGAAAGACTCAGAAAGTGAATCCTCTATAAGCTGTGGCTTCCTTTAAATCCATTTTCTCCATATACTGAGTGAAGTTTCAGTCAGTGTCAGGGTGGATTAACGGCTGATCTCCTGAGGCCTCTCCTCCTCTGAAGATCCACATGAAGAGCTGAGAGATGAACTGGGAGGACTGGAGAGCTGCACCCCCCCCCCCCCCCCCACTCACATGGAGGCATTTGATTATCTGGAATTATGCCCCCATAACCGGATGTAACTTCAAAACTGACAACCAGCAGGAGCTCTGCCGTTTGTGCGAGTTCGAGACATCAAAAATTAAAGTTCACTTGGTTTTATTTCGTCCGTGTCATGATCTGAAGATATTTAACGAGACAACGGCAAAAATATTTAATATCGAAAGAAGACTAAAAAAGTGAAGAGACTTAATAAGAGATTTTCCCCCGTACTCTCCGACTCTCTCCTGGAAGTTTCTGCATGTTAAAGGTCTGCAGAGTAAAAAAGCCCAAAGTCCAGGCCAAAGGAAGTTACTCTCTCCCACGGGAAACGCTGCTGCACTGCCTGAAACGCCTGGTTTGTAGTCGAGCCTTTACTTCCGTAACTTATGTGCATCACTATGTAACGAACCTTATATAAAAATATATATTTATATATTTATTATAAAATACATGCAGCTGTACCGCAGCCATGGTTAGCAGCTGTAGCGGTGTTATTTTCAATCACACTACCTTGCTCGGCATGACCCGCCCTACTCTTCCTCTGATTGGCTACATCCTGCCTGTTAAGTAGTGCGCATGTGCAACTCTCATCAAAGATTGAACAGAGGCGAGATGTCTCACTCTGTAGCTAAAACGGAGCGTTCAAGACACAGTGTGAAAAGGGATGCTGCAACAATGAACCATATGAGAAAAATAATGTGTTTTTTGAAAAGTAAAGTATGTAAACTTATTCTACTAGGACCCCCAAATAAATGTATGAACTTCAAAAATTAGCATAATATGACCTCTTTAACTCTTGTATGGGTCATGCAATCAGTAACATCTTTATCTTTACAGTATTTAAATAAAACTGGTTTCCATGAAGTTAAATTTAACGCAGCAAAGGCTAAAAGTAGCACTCTCCTTTCAGATCTTCAGCAGCACTTTCTAAGTACATAAGAAAACATTCTGTTTGAGTATGAATCATTATTAAGATCATATAAATCCCACTGTGGCAGGAAGCAAACAATGAGACCAAACAGACAGTGTTTTTGTTTGCTGAATCCCAGACTCTGCCCGGGTTTTTACTGCATCTCCGGAGACCTGGATGTTTAGCAGAATGAGACGGAAGAAAACAACAGTAAGTACTCGGGAGTCTGGCTGTGTTTTCTCAGAGCTACACGAGAGTTTAGCAGTATTTGTGTTTAGGAACAGGTGTAGAGAGAACTGAGAGAGTGACTAATGCTGGGAGACTGTGAAAAAAACTCCAAAGGACAGACAGCAGTTTGAATAAAGACGGAGCCGTGTGGTGTCGGCACTGATCTGAGCCTGGCCGAGCTTCCTGTCTGTATTCACGTATTAAATCCTCTGTAGCGGTCCTAAGAGGTCAGGTGTGATTAGAATGAGCAGACTTTTAGCTGAGAGAAGCAGCACATTGTTTGGACCAGGACCATGACTCATCTGGCCGTCGGAGCAAGGTCACAGTGTGTCCTGAAGTCAAGGAGGTGGTTTTATAGATGAAGAAAGTTGTTGCTGCAGTATCGATCGACCGTAACGTTAGTAATCTACACGCAACGCTGTCAATAACAAATGCAGACCGCCTGTAGGAGGACTCCTTGTTATCAGGGTGCTGACCATGTGTTGAAGAGCTATGGACTGGAGGCCTTGAAGTGCATCTGTGTGGAGCAGGAGGACTTCACGCTGCAGGATTTCCTGGCGCTGCTAATTCCAGTCTCCAGTGAGGCAGCAGAGCGCCGGTCCAGAACCGAATTAAAGTGGCCATGACAAACCGTCTGTCCGAGGCATGACAAAAAAATCCAGCCAACAGCAGGTTAATTAAGTGCAATTACATTGTCTTATAACTGGTTTGTTCATCAAATCAAAGTGATGATAATGAATCATGATGGAATTTTAACAACCCCGTCAGTGAAAATGACAACGAGAAGGTCTGATACAACCTCTGATCCACTTACAGACAAACACGGGCTGTCGATTAAATGGATTTACCACCTTGGTGACCTGCAGAGCCCTGACCTCCACCCAGTGCAACACCTCTGGGGCGAACTGGAACACTGACTGTGGGCCGGACCTGATCCGTGATCAGTGTCGGACCTAACTAATACACCGATCAGCCACAGCATTAAAACCACTGACGTGAAGTGTATAACATTGGTCATCTCGTTATAATACATGTTCTTCTGGGAAATCTTGAGTCCTGCTCTTACATGTCGATGCCACTTGACAGACACCAACCACCCAAACACTGCTGCAGACCAAGTAGACCCCCTCATGTTAGCAGGACTCCAGCAGCGGTGGCTTCCCCCAGCAGGACAATGCTGCCTGTCACACTACAAAAACGCCTCGGAGGCACGTTTCACGGATACTAGATTGGATTGGTTTCTGGGGAATTTGGAGGCCAGATCACGTTGTCCTGCTGGGAGGGGCCACTGCCATCAAGGAAGGAGTACCGTTGCCATGATGGGGTGTACTTGGAATACCAGGGCCTACGGTTTTCATGCAGAACACTGCATCGTAACGAAATGATGAATTTCATTCACTTCATCCATCAGTGGATTTAATGTTGAATTATTGTGTCTAAATCTGATCAAATCCCCGCAGCAGGTTCAGTCTGAAACCAGACGAGTGGAGGCTGTTGTGGTCGACCTGTTGCAGAGCACTAAATCACTACCTACATTCATGTTATTTCAGTGTTTCAAATAGGTCGGGTGTTGGGCTTTATGAAGACCATTTCCAGTGGACGGTGAACAATATGGACCAATCAGAAGTGATTTTCCTAAAACGCTCGCAGCCACAGCGATGAAAAAACACCAACAGAAGGTCAAAAAAAACAAAGCAAAACTAAAATTGCCTCCTTTCAACAGTCCCCCTTTTTTACTCACCCATAGAAACAAGCCACTAAAATACACTTTTTCCCCACAAAGATCCATGATTCACTCCCTGAGGAATGAATGGGGTCTATTCTGGGTCAAAGACCCATCCTCCATCCAAGTTTTGTGGAAATCCCTTGAACAGTTTTTGTGTAATCCTGCTGACAAACCAACAAACCAACAAATAAATAAACAAATGGACACAGGTGAAAACATAACCTCCTTGGTGCAGGTACAAACACAGACACTACCTGATAATATGGTCTGTTGATTATCAAGAGGGAGAAAACTCCTCTTCATCAGAAGAAGAAGAGGAAGATTACCTGAGAAAGGCCGAGACGGAGAGAAAGAAAATCCGGCTTGATCATTACTAAAACAGTTGGCATAGCAACCAACAGCAGGAGAATCAGTGGTATTGTTACAGCTTTGTGAGCTGCTTTTTTTTTTAGCTCTTTGACCAATCAGATCATTCAGCTGAGACTACATTTAGTTTAATGGGTGCATTATCACCATCGGCATGTACACAGGGGGGGCAGGACACAGCGTAGGTCCACAGCTCCGAGAGCGATCGGCCTGTCTGACAGAAAATGGCTCCCTGCAGCTTCTCCTGCAAACAAACCATTTTCTTTTTAAAGAGGCCGAGGGAACAGAGAGGAGCAGCCTGTGGTGGCTTCTGTAAGTACTTGATCTGTATGAAAACTAAACACTCCACCGTCCGCCCACTGCCAGACAGCCAAGACGCCGCTGCCGCTGTCTCATGGTATTAGTGCTGCTCGGCTGCTCAGTAAAAAGGGATTCCTTAAAATTCAAAAGATTGCTTTGGGCTTCCACGGCTTCTCGTCAAAGTGAGGCTCAATAAAGCAGCCAAAAAACTTGTGCCCTCGCTGAGAAGAAGAAACTGTTCATTTCACACTGGCTTCTTTATGGAGCAGCAGGAAATGGGCTTTAAAAGCCAGACAGATACAGCCTAACTCGACAGCGGGGCTCTTTGTGCTGGAAAATCAACTCGATGGGGAACAGGGGATGTGACCGACTGAAGTACACCTCATTTCAGATTAAATACCCAACTGCACTCTGAGCCTTCAGAAAACAATCAAGGACAGAACATGCAGACTATTGTTATTATCGAGTTATCTGTCAATCAAGTTTAATATTCATTAATCACTACTAGAGTCCAACGGATATATTGACATGGCTTATTTCATGTTGTCACTGGTCAATAACAAGAAATATCTGAACATAAATATCACAGATCTCTTTGAGGTCATTTAGAAACAAGAGAGTTAGAGAGTCCTGGAGAGTTGGTAAGAAGAGATCAGTGGTTCTCAACTTGTTATCTATGAAGAGGCGGGGCGGCTTTTGCTCAGGAGGTAGAGCGTGTCCACACTTATCAGAAGGTCGGTGGTTTGATCTATGTTGAAGTATCCTTGGGCAAGAAACTGAGCCCTGACTTGAGTGTCTGTGTGAAAGGCTGAGCACAGAAATATTGCACGCTGTCCGCTCCTGATGAGCAGGTCGGCAGTTCGCATCAGCGTATTAATGTAAAGTGAAGCAAGAGAAAGCAAATCCATTCAGACACGAGACGAGACGACGGCTTAAAATATCACCTCACTCATCATCTGTTATCTTTGATTTTTAATGTACCTAAAGTACTTCATTTCCTTTAAATTGAATAATCCAGATTATAATTTTCAGAAAAGTATAATAATGTCGTCCGACATTCGTCAAAGTGCTCTTTAACTAAGGCGAGGCGGGACACCTGCATTAAAAATTGTCGTGGGAAACCCTACATTACATATCATGTCCACCACAGAGCACTGACGAGATTATTTTACATCTGTACAACGTCCCACTCAATGTATACTGACCAGCTAACAGCCCAGTCACAGGAGACGCTGTGGCCAGAAAACATGGGGCGATTTGAGAAATTTTCATTTTGAGAACTTCTTGTGTCCTTGTTGGTTTTAAAAGTGGAGCTTCAAAATAAATTATTGACCATGGATCCTTGAAAAGTTCAACTTACAAGGCAACATATGCGCATTTCTGCACGCCATCACCACTCTGGACCCGTGAGCTGGAGCGTTGTCCCAGAGAGCGCTGACTGGCAATTTGCAATTACCTTCAAACTTAATCATAATCACTCAGAGCTGAACTTCACGTGCACGGCAACTCATGAAATCTCGCTCTCGGTAGTGTCCTCCTACACCGCTACACGGCCCTGCAGTAATGGCCGCCAGTGGCGCCGAATTGATTTAAACGGTGGGGGGAAAAAACTGTGAGTAATGTTTAATGACATGGCCCTGTGAGGAAACTGAGTGCTCCAGCTGAGTTTGGGCTGAGTTGGGAGGTTTCACTGAAGGGTTCCAGTTTTTCTGTTGCTGAAGTCACAACGCATATCCTGATCAATAATCTCACTAATTAATGTGATTGTATATGTTACCTTTCCAGACCTCTTAACCGTAGTTAAGAAGTTTAATCAAAACGACAATTCACACTGGTCTTTATGTGCAGCTGGCTGTCAGGCGCAGGCACAGTCTAAAAGCGCAACGCCGGAAAAGAGAAAAGATTCAATAACTTTATTCTTATTCAGTGAACTGTCACCATATTCATTTCACACAACAATGGTGCTAATAGCCAAGGCCCGACGAGGCTTGGCCGGTAACACAAGTGCAAGTAAGCGATAGAAGTCATAAGCTTGGATATTATTGGCAGAACACTACGACTGTGATACCTGGCTCTGACATCACCGCTTTGAACAGTAACACCTTAAAGTGGAGGGACAAAAAGTCTTGGTCCACTCTATTTCGGCGCCAGTGATCACTGCAACGCCTGATTTGGTCTGAATACAGCCTCAGTTTAGTGTAAAGTTCACAACAAGGACACCAGAACACAAAAGAGGTTAGCTTAGAAGTTTGAGAGGAACTGAAGTTAGATCGAGTATAAAAGATACGAATATTTGAGATATATTTGAGTTGGCATGTGTGATGACTGCTTCGTGTCTGAACTCTCTCGTTGTGATGTTGGATCTACTGTATGTATTTTGTTCTTCAGTCTCTCTTGTAAAAGAGATCTTGATCTGAGTGAGACTTCCTGCTGTGTATTTGAGTGGGATTATCTGTGACATCTGTTTGTTCATCAAAACTCAATATGACTAAAACCACTAAATAAACCACTGCTTTATTTGCTTCATGCAGTGAGGATCTGTGTTGGGCCTCTCAGTTTTCTGGTTCCTTATCTCTCTTCATGAATAATAGAAGGAGGAGGTCGAGGCGGTCAGCGAGGCCACTGCGGAGGCAGACGGCCGCCAGATCCCGTCGCTCAAAACTTTAAAAAGCCTTCAGCAGGAGAATATTTTAATCAAACCGGTGAGCGGATGTGGACAGTTTTACTCTACATTAATGTAAGGTTTGTTTTTATCTGATTAAAGGGTTGATGGTCCAAATGACACACAGTCCGACATTCTGACAAAGGTGGAAAATAAAAGCTGTTTTTAAACTCTGCTCCTCAGATTAGACATTACACCCACTCACAGAGATAAATCTGACCGAAGCTGTATTATCTAAATAAATGATCTGCACACGAGATGAAGCTCCGCACAGACGAGAGCTGTGTAATGAAGCGTCGGTGTGAATGTGGATCTGAACTCGCGGTTGTTTGAGTGATGCTCTGTTGACTTCTCAAGCGCCAGGAGAAGCAGCATTTCCGTTGCGGTCGGTGGTTTTTTGGAGGAGATTTGAGCCCGCGGGCCGACAGAGCTGTGTTCACTAAACAGGAAACAGTGTGGGAGTAAAGAGCGCGCTGCATTAGCGCTCGACCCCCCAAAAACATTCAATGACATGGAAATGTCTACTCGGTCGAGCGTGAGTGCTAAAAATGAGATAATGAGCGGAAGCTGTCGGAGCTGAACACAGGCCGAGGAGATCATGACGACGATGTGAACACGAGAATCAATGGCTCAAATTTTCTCCACAATATTTCCGGATGTGGCTATTAAAGAAAACAAAGGGAGCATTTATGAAATACACCGCCTGAATCTAAACATCCTCCCTTCTGGGCGAAGACTCTAATAATGACCTCAAGTCCACGAGTACTGACATTGGTCATTTATGCAGTATAATGGGGATAAATTATGGTTGATATGCACTTTTGTCTGAGCGTTCAAACCCTTGGCTGAGTGTCTTCACATTGCAGGTGGTCACCAAGTTTCTTTCTCATTGTGATGAAAAGCCTTTGCGGTCTTATTTCTGCAGATTAGTAACACAGCCATTACCGGTGGGGGCAGAGTTGAACTGACAGTGAAAGCGGAGATATTTGGATTAATCACGGTCAACCAGTCAGCAGCCAATCGTGCAGAATGTACTATTGCATGCCACACCGTAACCAACAAGTCGCTGATGCTGCCTCGCCCCGGACTGGCAGCTTCCAGTGAACACAGCCAGACGGGGACATCACACAGCCTACGAGTACTGAGGTTGTTTTCTTGCCAATTTGGGCTCCTGGCATCGTGGAGGTGAGTGGGGAAATAGGACCGCTGAACCTGGCCTCTGTCGCCGCCTGGAGCTGTTCATCGAGGTGTCAGTAAGTTTGTTAGCAGTTACTTTAGCAACAAGTAAAGCTATCAGGCAGCGGAGGGAGAACCAGAAAATATTTTCCCCATAAAACATGACCCAGATTCACCCAAATCACTGAACAAAATAAACACAGGTGGGTTTTTGTACAGTAATAGGTGAGGTCTGGTCCTGAGCTACACACTCCCCTGCCATAATACTTTCTTCCCTGAGTGCAGGATGAGTCATCAGCATTTTTTATGATTTTCCAGGAAGTTAACAACTCTATAATAGCATTAAAAATACATACAAAACACCTTTTTTCCACGGTCGGGCCTGTTACTGATGTATAGGTGAGATATGGAGCAAGATATATGTGAAAAAAATGGGATCTTTTAAGGGAAATTTTCAACCATCTTTGCATCACTACAGCGTTGGCAGCTCGGACGTGGTGTCATGCATCATGCAAAAGCGACATATGTACAAGCCGTGACGGTAGATCCGTGTTCATAAAACTAGCAGCACATGGTGCGCTATGATCTACATGCTCATCATCTCAGTGTGCATGCAGATTTATTGGTGTTTCTGCTGATGAAATGAGTGTAGGAGTGACAGACTGACACTTTTTTTTGCTTTGATTAACTCTGCAGAAGATTTCTTTCCTTTCTTAAACAAGAACCATTAAAATACTAAATGTTTTATCAGCTGTGTCTGTTTCTGAGAGAATCAATGATGGAAGAAGGCAACACACACACACACACACACACACACACACACACACACACACACACACACAGCAGCACTCTCCTCCTCCTCGCTCTCTCTCTTGTTCTCAGCTTCTCTTTTCATCATAATGGGCTCCTTTCTCTCCTAATGGCCTTCTTCTCCCAGAACCGCCTCAGTCGATTTCACACAATATCACTGATGATTCACCAGAGGAGCCCGGTAATTGGAGGAAATATTCCTGTTCAAACACTTCTTTAGTGGAAAGACTCTCACTGTGTGTCACACTGTGTAAGTGTGAGGTGAATTGACTGACGGGTGTGTGAAGAAACACCTGTGAAAAAAAAAATCCAATCAAAGGGACATTTTTACCCCTGATGCATCATTGTGAGCTTTAGTTACAGGCTTTGTGTGTTTTGAATGGATTCCACTTCACCATTCAGAGTTTAGATTCGTTTGTGTGACTGTGTGCAGCCTCCCGTCAGCCACACGTGATCTCACGTCACTGAACAGATCAGAAATATTTTGGGGAAAAGGCGAAAAGAAGAGAAGTAAGTGTAATTACCTCGAGTAAAAAAAGCACAAATAAGAGAACTGATATGCTCCAAAATAGACAGTGGATGTATTTGTGTTACAGCGACGGCCCATTGAAGTAATAAAGGTATGCAGAGGTATAATTGACTGCAAGGCTGTGATGAGACGACGACATGCTACAAAATAATTGAGCCAAATTAAATTTATCTGATGAATTAAACATGTCTGTTTATCACAGGTTTCTTGAATGACAGTTTGAATCCTGCAGTTTGGCTTTATTGATCAACATCCTTGTCAGTTATTGAAGCTTCAAAATCTGAAAGATGTTTTTCAATTTTCAGTAAAACCGTGAGATCACACATCGATTTGAAAAGATGTTATTTACGCCGTTTTTAAAGGCAAAATCTTCACTGTCGCTGCTAAACTAAGAGCACACTGCCTGTCTGAAGTGGGTACATGAGCTCACCTGTGTGTGGAGGGTGGAAATAATATCTTTTCAAATCAATTTGTGATCTCTGGGCTTCAGGAGACTTGGATTACGCCGGACGAGCTGTATGGAGCTTAAAACAGAGTCTCCAGCTACTTCAGTTGTTTAGGAGGATGCAACAACGCCGTTCAGATGTAAAGATCCAGAAATGTTTTGTGGACAACAAAACTTCACTCAAATTTCCATCAGCATGGTGGTGAGTAAATAATGATCATTTGGGTGCACTGTTCCTTTAAAGTATTAAACTAGGACTGCACAATCTAGTAGCAAAAATCATACTGCGATTGTTTTTTACAGATATTAACACTGTGATGTGATTCATGGTTAACAGGAATGATTACTTTGACATCACAGTTCTCTTTTTCACTGTAAAAACTATTAACATGATGTGATATTTGTGCAGGTTTGTAGCATCTCTGCAGCACTTCATTATAATACTGTTTTATCAAACATTTTACCTTTATCAAAGAAATTGCAGCTTCTGTGATTTCGATACTGCACTGGACCATTCTGAGTAAGTGTGCAGCCATAGTTCAAACCCTGGAAAAGACGACAGTCACCGTTTACTGCAGCAGTGTGCACACAAAGGGGTACTTTCTGTTCAGACTTGTGAGAGAAATTACATCACTGATCTTCAAACAATTACATTTAAATCAGAGTCTACGTTTCCTGTCTAAACATGTTACTGTTCTCTACTAAGGAGTGACAACAGGATCTAAAATGAGCAGGATCTTAATTGAATTTTCACAGTTTTCACACTCCTGACAGTCTTCTGCTCAGACAGATAAAGTCTCACTCTCACTTCTGTCACATGGTGCCTGTATTTCCTTTCTATTAGTGTTTGTCTCTCTGTTGCTATCGATGTCAGGGTTCACACTCAGCTGATCAGGGCACAAATAAAACAACTGCAAATACACAGGCGAAGACAAACTGGGACACAACACATCTTTGAAGGTGGATACAAGGACACATGCTGGATGGGGAGCAACCCAATCCTTACTGCAACGATCCAAACACCAGATCCTAAAAAGTATTCTCCAAAAACCCGATCCTAAGTGCAATAACCCTAAAAAACAGATCCTATAAACGCGGAAAGGAGTACACTTTTAGCATAAACCAGGTCCTAAAAAGTATACTCTGAAAACCCGATCCTAACTGTGATAATCCAAAACTCAGATCCTAAAAATTTGTACAATTCCTGATGTTATATGTCGTTTTTCTTTTCACGCAGCTGCTCAACAATGGAGTCTGGCAGCATCCTTGTGGTTGGATTATAATGTTTTGTTTAAACACGTTGGAGAAACAATGAGTCTGTCGCCCTTTTTTACGTCTTTGATTGCAACACGCAACAAAAACACACAGATGAACATCCTGCGTTCCTGTGAACATCTTGCACATACATTTTGGTGAAAAGCTCTGATCCAAATGACTCATTTCAAAACTCTACTATAAAAGCGTGCTTTAAATGTTTAGTGCCGTACTATGCAGCTCCAGCTGAGGTCGAGACTGCTTTTGCTCTCGCTTTTAACATTTCATCGAGCTGTATTTAATCCAGTGACCTTGAGAACATCTCATTCAACACTTAAGCTCAAAGTCATTACACCGACAGTTGTTTTAAGTCAAATAATGTGTTGATGAAGTGAACTTACAGCATTTAGATGTGGTTAAAGACATTCTGTGTAATGAACCGATTCTGTTTGACTGTAAAGAGCTCTTGAACGCCTCCAGGGTTGAATGTAGATGTGCGTCACGAGGACAGAGTTGGAGAGTTTTTCACATAATAAAGCAGAAAAACACAGACCCTGCTAATCCTCACAGGCTCGACGTTCAACCGACTCCATAACAACAACTGACAGATGATCACTTCGTACGGAGATAATTAAGAAAATGAATGAGAACGAATAAACTTCACTTAGGCAAACGATTGGTAAATAAAGCAAATATTAAGGAATAACATCAGAGTAATTTGAGTCAGTTTCAATCACCATTAAAAAAACTCACTGATGAATTCTCCACAGGAAGAAGCAGCTCCCACTGTCTGTTCTGAACTACTTCCAAACATTAAACTGAGCTATCGAATACAAAAGAATCAAAACTTCGCTGCAGCTTTTTACTTTCCGGTTTTATGATTCATGAAATGGGCCTCAAACAGGGACGTACACATGCGACTGAGCTGAACGTTACAGAAACAACAATTTATATTTGCATTCTAAGTTATAAAAACGGTTCGTTAAACACGTTGTTCAGAAGGTTAATGATGTTCATCAGCTTCAGTGTGGATCTGGTAAGCCGGGACGTGCCGAGACGTGATTTCTAATTATGCCTTTGTGAATGTCCGCAGTCTGTGTGGTTCACACAGGACATGATTGATCAGCGACAGGGGGTCACACAGGCGAGACGTTACAAGATGATATTTAATGATGCCCCGATGATGGTGTCCAAGGAGTCGAAACTGTTTGTGCGATGTGATTTTCAGCAAGTAAACAAGGAAGAAAAAGAAATGAGTACGTGCAAGAGGATGGATTAGGATGCACGGCACGGGCCACAGATGCTTGGTCAGGTTGGGATCTGGGGAAGTTGTGGGCTGAGTCAAAGCCTCGGGATCTTTGTCACATTTGTTGGACCATTCCTGAGGAGTTTTTGCGGTGGCAGGGCTCGTTGTTCTCGCCGCCATTGGTGAGTGCTGTTGCCAGGAGCTTGTTTGCGTGGTTACATTGCATTGTAATGAGATGCTCGATGTTAATCACCTCACCTGTCAGTGGTTTCAAAGTTCTGGCTGATCGGAATGGACAGTTGTACATACTTAAGAGCTTGTGTGTCTATTGTGACAGGAACTTTAAGCTATTATTGTCGACCCAACCAGATACATCAGCGGTGCATTGGCGAGCTCCTGGATCACGTATATAAACAGCTCACACGTGGCGATTGTTCCTTACGGCCAATCTGCCTTTGATCTGGGTCTTTTTGTCAGTGATCTCCCCAAACCACCTGCGAGTGGCCGTGGTGTGCACTGAGGTCGAGTACGACTTGCTGGTAAATATCAGTGTTTTTGCAGGATTCTAAAAAATTCTATCCGAAAAAGTTTGATTTTGAAATGAAGACTCATTTATTAGTTATAGATGGCATTTATCCGAACCTTCTGCAGTTATATTTCCCAATATGTGAGATCATGTGTTAATATTTGTAGCGCAACACTTGTTTCTCTTAGAAGTTCAGTAACTTTGAGGAGATAAAAATCAAACAAGCAAAAACTGCAGCAGCAGCCATACAGATGCTTTGATCTTCTGTTTTTCAGCATATTCTACAGTTTTAAATCTGAGCGTCTTCACAGGGCTGTCCTGAAGTTATTATTGCTGTAAGTTATATACTTATACTTCTATATACTGTTTCCACTGCCCAAACCTTGACTGCATCCCTCAAACACTGCTGCTTATGTAGCATTTGGTACTTCTGCAGTGAACAAGAGATCTAAACAACATTTCATTCTGCTGAGAGCTGTGCTGAAGTCGAAAACACAAAACCTCCAGCTGTCAAACATCCAAGGCTTCAAGGCTTTAAAGATCTGAGTCTGTTTTAAATGTTCAGGGATGTTAAAATAAAGGTTTTAATAAAAGATCAGTTCATCTACAAGCAAACAGCAATCTCTGAATTAAAGTCTGGCAGAAGTGCCGTGGTCCTCTATATGACTAAGAGACGTATCACAGGAAGTAGAGAAACGACAGAAAATGCAGGGAAACTACCCAGAGGTCAGTGCAAACTCATTTATCCTTAAACATATTCAGAGTCCCGGGTGTAAAGTAAAAAAGCAGCTGTGGCAGCGTGAGATTAGCTCTGCACCAGGAGGTCGGTGAAAGTCGTTTCCAGGCCTATAATCAGTGATTTCTCCTGTTAGAAGAGAGTTATTTGTGATTATTACAGGGTGAGTGTCCTTGTAAAGAAATAGTGAAACGGACAAATGAGCTGCCATTTGCTGCCAGCTCTCCCCTGGGGCTTCAGCCGTCATGCAGCTCCACAGGCCACTCTGTCCTTTTCGTTTTTTAACCTGTATAATAATCAGTATAAAGACCCAAGGGTGCTGAAATAACAGAAAATCTGAAAATAAAGCACTTATGAATGTGATTCATAGAACTATTAGACATAATGCTCTCTGAAGAAAGGGAACGTTGACACTGCTCTGAATATACGTCCTCTTTTAAAAAGCACTGCCACAGAGGGAGGGAGTGGACAAATGACTGTTATTAGGTGCATTAAGGTGGCGGTGAGGCCGCAAATTGGGCTCCAACGTAATCTTAGAAAAAAAAGTGCGTGGACTGAGTGCTGGTTTTGTTATCGTAAGCGTCTGACAACATTATGGAAAGAATCCCGAGTAAGATCCTTGTTGTTTAACCAGACTGTCGTCGTGTCTCCTCAAAGACAAAAACAAAAAACAAAAAGTCATTTTAATTTGGAGATCATCGTAAAATTCCACCTCAACCCTAACCCTAACCTCGCTCTTGCAGCCATCTTGGTTGTTTTGTATCAAACCCACACCATATTAGATAATCTGTTGTGATTGGTCCGTCACAAACCAGGACAGACAGAAATCTGTCTGAATGGACGAGGGACAAGATGCATCTGCAAATAAAACATGAGTTTGCAGATTTGTCTGGTTCTTTGTTTTGTGACACTGTCGAATATGTATACATCAATTCTAAGGTTACTGTTGAATGTCTACCTGTTGAGTTAATATTTGAGCAGGTGAAGCAAGAGACGTTTGTGGTCTAAAAGGTAAAAAAAAAACACACAAGGGGTTACATGAAGTTTGTCATCTACAGTTAACATCCCTTCATGTCTGTGTGGACTTTAAACACATCTGTTAAAGACGACAGAGGAGTGAAAAGCTGTGTGTAATTCAATGTGACTTTGTGACCGACGCAATGTAATTTATGTCTCAGAGACCCGAATCAAGATGGATGTGCTTCCCTGCTACCGTCACGCACGCACACACACACACAGAGCAGACTGAGACAAATCATTGTAGAAAGACTTGGGTGGATTTGTTCAGTGTTACATCCAATCTAGCCAGCTGAATGAGCCTGAATCTCAGTGGAGGCAGTGATTCCCCTGACAACACACACACACACACACACACACACACACACACACACACACACACACACACACACACACACACAAAGTAAAGCCAGAGGTCATATAACATGTAGGTGCCGGCTTGATACAACTCTGGTCTTCAGTGCTGTCCATCACTTTGATCAGTAATAACATTGTAATCATTAAGCTGCTAAAGGGACTTCTACTTTGTTGATTCTGGTGGCCCCTGTGGACAAAAGCGGGACAGGCGCCATCACCTGTCTTTAAATTGTCTGTTGTCGGTTGGTTTGTCAGCAACATTACACAAAAAATACTGAACGAATGTCCAAGAAACTTGGATGGAAGATGGAGCTCAGTGCAGAACAGACCTCATTAAGTTTTGGGCAGACTACAGAGCTTCTTCCCTCCTCAGGCTGTGACACTCCTTAAGCACTCAACCATAAAAAGAGTTTTAATTTCTGTAATGCAAAATGAATGAAAGCCAATCTTCTCTCTGATAACTTGTTTGATCGTGTAGGTCGTACGGAGGCATCGGTGTTAAATTAAGGCCAGTTCAAGTTCCTCGTAGTACGTTTAATGCCTGAGATCTGTGAACACGGTGACATCGCTGAGAGGAAGTCGAGCAGACTGTTGAATGTTACCACAACATGTTCACTCTTAGTGTTTCGGCACAGGAGCTAAATGACAACAAACCTCAGGTATCATAAGCGTCAGAGCTCCACAGCTGTATGTTAATGAATCTCTGTCTGCAGCGCTGATACCAACAGCTGAGAAGCAAAGAGGAGCAAAGCTGCCGTTTAACTTTCCAAAGAACGAGGGAGAGAGAGAGCGAGATGGAAATGAGTGAAGTGAGATCTCAGACAACCTTTTTAAAAATGTACACTGATTATTGACGAGTGTGATCTTTAGTGAGCCTGAGGAGCTGCAGAGAACAAACTGCTTTGTTTTTAGCAGAACAGAGAGTGAAATAAATGAAAACATGAAGACGGAAGTCTCTTCTGCACAACACAGGACTCTCAGTGACCGTGGTCAAGTTTGATTTTATTTTTACGAGCTTGTCTTGTGCGATCTTAAGGCGGTAGCTTTCGATTTACAGGTCCAGTGGCAAAATTTGCTGCTAAAGATAAAAGAATAATTGTGGGAGATGAAATCTGTTTCCTCCGCAAAGGAGGGAATGTTTTCAGCCGCGTCCATTTGTTTGGTTGTTGGTTGGTTTGTCAGCAGAATTACACAAACACTACTGAGTGAATTTCCATGAACCTCGGATGGAGGATGGGCCCAGAATAGTATCTGTATGACGTCAATAAAGTGCTGGTGCATTCATGATTTCAAGAATTTTAACCGCTATTAACAGCTGTACTGTGGTAAATTAGTGTTCAGGATGTCGTTTTTGTCAGTGAACTCTGACCTTCAGCTGCTTGGCCGACTCCACGTGGTTGTCGTAGATGAGGACGTTAGCGATGAGGTTCTCTTTCTCCGTAGAGAAGGAGGACGGTCCCTCTATGACGTCTGGCTCGACGATCACCTTCAGCAGAGTGTGAGGACACCTGGTCCCGTCCCACACCTGAAAAGACACAAAACGTGGCTTTAGGATGAATGAACCATCTTTTCCATAATTATGTGTCATCTTCTGTCTGCTCATCTCATCATTACATCTCTACAGCTCAGCGCTTGGTCTACACTACTTAGCTCCAACAAAGGGAAATCTTACTGCCTCAGCATGCGTAGACCAGGTTTTCATTCACTTTTATTATTTCCTGTCACTTCCAGTTTTATTTCTGTACTTTTAGTCACGTTTGCAGACTTCCTTCCTCACTCGTTGACTCTCTCCAGGAAGTTATAGCCACAGGAGACTAAATGAAATGCACCAGTACCTTAAAAAAAACTGCAGATTTCTCTGGATTTGAACTTTGTTGGAAACATTTGGGATGACATAAATACACTGCTCAACTGAATACTTAAGAAAGGTTGTAGTTTTTAGACATTTTGATGCAGAAATCTTTAAATTCAAATGATGGTGTGACCAATCTCTAACAAGATCTACTCTAATAAGATCTTTAATAACCGTTTTTATAATTTGGAAAACATCCTCTCCTGGTCGCCGTTATGTAATAGGCAGCTCAGTGAGAGCAGACTGGCAGTAGGCCAGCAGCCGCTGCCAAATCCTGCTTAAATTTATCTCCTCTATCAGACTCACTGGCAGGAAACCAGCCGCCATTTACAGCCTCATTTCTGTTCTGAAAACTGAGGTGGCAGGTAAAACAGCTCAGGACCAAGATAAAATACAGGAGACCTCCTCCTACTGAGGCCAGCTGACTGTGAAGCAGATTTACTATGAAACAGATGGAGGATGAAAGCAAACAGCTCCGTTATTCCAAAGGGAAAAACACAATATGAACTACTTAAGCAGGTGAGGAGGTTTAAAAAGGAGCTGTAGACGGAGGAACAAACAGTACGAGAAGCTTCCTAACAAGGCAACAAGTCACATTAACATCGACAGCAAGAATAAAACAGGTTACTGTGGGTGATAAAAACAACACGGTCAGAACAAATGGATTCAAGCTGAAAGTAAACAGCCTGCAGGGAAGCTTCCTGGTGACTCTGATGCTGCAGTGTGAACACAAACTGTGGGGATTTATTAGCAGGAGACATCACACACTGAAGGTAAACTTCACCCACATCTGCTTGTTATTATCATTAATCTGTCGTGTCGAATCTATTCAAATTAAATCCTGGAGTCAGGATACGTTTAAAAAAAACCACGGTTTCTGTTAAATCTCTATTATTGTATTTTATATTTACGAATAAATGAACACGGGACGTGAGACACTGAGCTAGTTTGCTCGTTCTAGCGCCGGATGCCAGCAGCCACGAGGACGGCCCATGTGAGGATGAATTATTCAGACACCTTCTCGTTAATCTCAACCACATTTCAGAACCAGATAAGCTCGACAGAACATCACAAAACCCACCGACGGATGGGCTTTTAAATGACAGTGAGGGATATCTGGGATCCAGTGAAGGTTTTCTGATTGAAAGAGCAGCTTCTGAGAACCAAAATGGCTCAAACCTGGTGGGTCTTGTTTATCTGAAAGTGCTTTTGAAATCACCCCTGATGGGAGAAGTACAATTGTTCATGATTGAGCCATTTGTTTCTACTTTTCCCAAGTTGTAAAAGCTCGATCAATCCGTCACCTGCTGAGCTAAATTAGACCGATCCTGACATGTCGTAGTTAATACATGACTGTTGGAAACCGCTGATTTACCCTGAAGCTCACTGTGCCTAACATCATATTTCATAAAAATTTTGTAATTTCCTTTGTCATCAGTGGAAGTGGTCGTCATTCAGGTAATGCGGGGCACCTCCACTGTGAAATATATGAGGATGGGGTTATCACCACATGCAGAGGGTTGCAAATTAGCTTCTGATGAAAAACTCTTTGAGCGATACTTCAATTCAGTGAGACACGTTTGCACATTTGCAAAATAGGCTGTTAAAAATATGAGCCTTCCAACATGAATACAGCAGCAAACAACTATTGACTATGTTAAGATACAGTGGAGTAACAGATGTGAGTGCATGTGAGCGCGCAGGACCGAAGACACACCGATCAATCATTCTCCGACAAAAACAGACAGGAGAAGTTTCAGCATATTAGACATGTTCAGTACTTGTTCGATGAAGTTTTGCAACGCTTTCGAACGGACAGTTACTCAGACTGTACGCGTGTAGTATGTGTATCCATAGGAAGGCAGCTCACGCGTGCCAGGTATGAGGGGTAAACTCCTTCATACTGCCTACATGCCAATGTGTTTCCCATCAGGCTGTGACCATATGAAGCTCGACTAATTCTCTCCCCCACTGCCAGAAACCTCAAAGTGACCATCAGTCCATGTAATTAGTATTTTGAGGCACAACTGGTTTAACCTTGTCCAACAGGCTGCAGGAGGCGACTGCTCCGGGGCGGCTCAACAGAAGATTACACATTTTTCTCCAATATTTTCAAATCTTCTTATTACAGGGAATGTCTGTAAATGACAGTAGATATCGTCTTCATTCTCCATTTTTGAGGTTATTTGTGAAGTCTGACTGTTCGACCTCGTGTTTGATCGGGTCCACGTTTAATTCCTGCACTTTTACCTTTTAACATTGTTAATTTCACCTTGTTGTAGCCGTCTATCGTTGTCTCTATCTACAAGCTTTCTTCCGTGACTTTAGTCGCGTCTGATGTTTTTTTGTGTTTATATCTTGGCACCATTATAAATGAAGCGTCTCGCTTAATGTGTTTTGTAAATGAAAAGCTGCGAAGGTGACCCAGATTTTACACCTGCTTTGGTCTGGTGCTGCAGCTTTTGTCTCGTTCTTCCAGTACAGAACACAACTACATAATAATTACTGATAAACACAATCTGGTTGATTAAGTTGTAGAAATGCACCACTTATCATTCGTAATTCAACTTGTTAGTTACTTGTGCAGTGTATCTGTAGTTCTTTCGCTGTCTTACCCTCAGCAGGGTGCAGGTGCTGTCGATGTCGGCTCGGGCCAGCAGCTGGCAGGTCAGGTCGAAGTAAGCTTTGGGCTGAACGGCAGACAGAGGGATCGCGGGAGCCGTGGGGAGGACAGCCTGACTGGAGGCCCAAGATCTCAGCTCCTCCACGGTTCGACGGTCCTCCTGGTCGAGGTAGCAGGAGCGGCTGGAGGTCCTTGGCTCCACGGCGCCACCTACCGCCCCGTCAAACGTCACCACAGAGAAACCGAAAGTGTTGACCAGCGTGACGGAGTCATTGAAGAACTGAGTCTGTGTAGAGAAACATGCAATCATTTATCACACACATTAATTTATCTCCAAGTTTGAAGAACAACACTGGTGGTTTTAGATGTTTTAGATTCTAACATCCTGCCATCAAAATCTCAAAAAAACATTAATATATTTTTTATTTGATAAAACAGGACATGGTTACTAAAAGAAGGCTGGACCTTGACTCTGTGCATGCGGATGATGTCTCCGATCTGAAAGATTTCGGGATGGTCCTCCAGCTTCTCACAGAAGATGGTGCAGCCGATCTTCTGGTTGGACTGATCTGTAATCTTCAGGCTGGAGCAGAAGTCTGTGGAGAGAAACCCTCCTGTGGTCAGATCTCTGAGAGACAAACATGAAGATCCAAGGACTGAAAACAGCTGAGCTGCTCTTCATAACGAATATGAGTTCAGAACTTAGTCACTTCACAGTCTTTCCTTTGACTTTCTAATGCTTTGTGAAGTGAATGATATTAAACTTAAAGCAACATTATGGAAGAATTGAGTGCAATTCACTTTTTTGTGTAGTTTTGTGTGAATCCTTGTGTGTCTGCACCTCACGTCTCTGGAGGAGGTGAGGTGCAGAGTTAGCACGATAAATAAGAGTCACAGTGGTGCTCATTTATGGGAAATAGGAAGAATTTCACTTTAAGAAAGATCTTATGTGTCTGTAAATCACTGTAGTTGTTTGGTTTTAGCAGTGGATACATTGGAGCGTTATCAGCATTGCAGTGAAAGTTGTATTTGATGTTGTATTTGTGATCAAGAAGCACATATAAGAAAACAGACCAGTGTGGAGGATGTAACATCACAGCAGATGAGAACTATGGAGGAGAAGAAATTGTCCAAATTGCTCAAAAGTAGTGAAAAGTAACTAAAACTCAACTCGGTGGATTGTTAACTTACACTGTACATATGAGTCCTACGTGACAGGGTTTGATCTGTGTATATAGTGTATGAGTGTGTATCTTAGCGCTGAGTGTGTGTGTGTGTGTGTGTGTGTGTGTGTGTTTCTCCAGTGTCGGATCAGATGGATTTTTCTAATATCTTTGTTTACTTTAAAAGACGCCTGAAGGATCCACAAAGATGATGACAAAGTCTGGACGGTTTCCAGCCCTGCTGCTTCTTTCTCCTTTATTAACCCTCCAAAAACACACAGACACACACACACACACACACACACACACACACACACACAGACACACACACACACACTCACACTTTCTCATCCTGTGCTGCATGGCTGCAGGTCGACTCAGACTGATGGGCGTCTGGTGTTTTTATTGTCTCACCATCATTTCCATCGCTCTTCTTTCGTAATTCTGACACAACTGCTCTTTCTGCACTTCATGATATCAGCAGCAGTGTGTTAACAGGGAAACGAGCTAAATGACTAAACATTGTCGCAGAGGTTCAGCGGATTAGATTAATGCAGCTTTCTGTGTGATGTTGACGAGTGCTGAAGCTTTTACAGCCCGAGCAGCCTGTTCAAACCCAGACTGCCATTATGACACTATCAACACATAAACTGAAAAATATATTTCGCCATCCCACTCCTCTCCACACCTTTCTGAGTGGGTTACAGGAATAATCAGAGAAATTTCCATCGAAAAAAATAAACTGCTCTCTCAGCACTGATCTGGCGTTTATCGCTTCATGGAAGATTTTCTCCTCTTTTCTGTCTGTCAGCTCATTTCTGTCTCACAGGAGCTGATTTATGTTCCCAGGTCTCGTTTACCAAAAACCATCTCTTACATTTTTAAACACGTCTCTCTAAAAAAAAAAAACATGTCTCAAACACAGATGTAGAGCAAGTTAACGTCTCTGTCCGTGGTGCTGAAAAGGTTGAAACTGCTCAGAACACAATTGTTGCACTTTCATATACAGATAAATGTCCGGTTACATTTTTTCTTAAATGTAAATGAAAACAAAAGTAGTTAAATCTTGATTACATGTAAATTGTTTTATACTTTACAAAAATAATTAAATAAAATCCATGAGACGCTTGTTGGAAATGTTATTTACACAATATTTTTGTGACGTTTACTTTGGTCACAAAATGTTAGAATCATTTTAAAATTATGACTTCATCTCATTCTGATCCCTTTATTAAAAACAACAATTTCATTTTTACAATAAAACATTAAATCAGATGTGGTCCTCATTATAAAATTTAGTGTAAAATTATGGCTTTGTGTTGACGCTGACGTCAGAGGTCTCACAGAACTGACTTGACTGCATTGTTGGTGATGTTTATCTGAGATTTTAGCACCGTGACGTTACAGTGCATCATGTGAGGTTATTCACATTCACACAGGTTGATGTTGTTGAGCAAATATTTGTTTAAATTTAAGGTATTTATAGAAGGAAAAACTCCTGCTATCCCTGCATGAACTGTAAATATCTTATTCAGTCTATTTTATTCGATCTTTATTTGATTCGTATTTATCTTTTCCAAGTACTGACTTGTTTTAACACGCAGACTTGTTTTATGTCTGTGTGCAACTACTCCACGTTCCTTAAACTGCCCCACGGGAAAAAAGGATTTTGAGTTGATTTGAATTGAAAGCAGTTGAGTTGTTACTGCAGTCAAACAGTCTCTCCGGCTCAGACGAGCTCGCTGAAGATTAAGTCCAATCAGATTGCGTCTCATTTGTAGACGGCCTTCGTTAGTTAACTTGTTGAGTGATGTTATCGGGTTTAAAGAAATAAAATAGGATATATCTCCTGCGATTAATCAGTCATTTGACAGCATTATGGCATCAGTCGATCACTATTAAATGCAGTTGCAGTTTCTGTCCATCATTCCGTCTGCTTCTTGACTGACCTGTGCCGCGGCTCTTGAACGGCTGCTTGAAGAAGACCACCACTCCGTACACGTTGACTACAGCTCCGGGCTTCAGGTCGCCCAGTTTGACATACGTGTATTTTGGAGCCTTGGTCGCCCTGGAAACCTGAGGAGAGAAACAGCAGCCGGGGTTAGCATGCTATGCTCTGTGCCAATGCTAACGCACCAACTTTCACTTTAACGTTAACACACATTACATTAGATTATTTGGCAGATGCTTTACATTTATATTCTTCTCACACACCTACTGAGAGGTAGTAGGTTTACTGCTGTAAGCTTCCTGCGTGAGTTTCAGAATAAATGTGTTTTAATGTCGGGGATGTTAATGATTAATCATTAATCTGCGTTGAATTTAACTGATTAAAAAATGTCTTAATCGACCATCTGTTATTTTACAATAACAGATTACAGAAACTTGTTTTTCAAATATATCCAAATAAAACATGAAATACTGGAATGAGAAAATGTATTTGATTAAAATACAAGTAAGTTGTCATTTAAAAAATACAAGCAGACATTTGACACAGACTCATTATGACATTTGAGCCATTTAATCACCTCAGTATGGGCTGGATTTTGTTGCAAGTTGTTGAAAAGCGACAGATGTGAGCCTTGTAATTAAACTAAAGTCATTATATTGCATTATTTCATTTAAAACTCAAGTAACTTTATGTTCACTTCATCTGTTCTTTTATCTCCTAATGTGGTCGACTCTGATTTGATCGATTAAAGAAATTACTTACAATTTGCATCCCTATTTAATGCGAAGGCTGCGGTCATCTTTGCTGACAACACTAACAAACACTCCACTCAAAAATGTGTTTTTATCATTTTTACTTCACCTTTATGTTTGAGCCTCACTGAGTTTGTTTTCTGAATTTGTACCTTCATTAACAAAGTCTTTGTTTATCAAAACAAATAATCATTATCACCAGAGTAACTCTTAAACAGCTCTCTCAAAAACACACCTGGAGGGGTTCATCGTATCAGAAAATGGATTTAGAAATGTTTGCAGCGCGTGGATGAAATGGATTGTTGTTACATCTCTGACAGAGTGATTTAGGACGACAGGTCAGAAAACAACAAGGACTGTAAAATAATCAAATTTCCATCCCTCGATCCATCAGTTTGGGTTTGGTTTTGATTGAAAGAGAAGGAAAAGATGAAGGTGATGTGATTCGATGTGGGGCAGTCAGAGCCAACTTCAAGCTTCTAATATAACAAAGATTCATTCATCTGTGTCTCCTCCTCTATGTCCATGTGGACATGCAGAGGACTGTGATCACAGCAGCTCAGTGTTGTTTGTAAAGTATGTTCAGTTTTTTAATAAAAGACTGAGCCTACGTGAGGCAGCAGGTTTATGTAGATTTGCAAAATCTTGGGAAATGTCTAAACAAAGGTTTTAGTGTTGCAGGTGGTGCATGATGTGAAGCCACACTGTCAGTGTTATAACTGTGTGTATAACGGGGTCAACAGCTGCATGCTAACATGCTAACTGAGTGTGAACAGTGAGGACATCACCGACTCTCTGTATCAACGCACACCGCAGACTGTGATGAAGGCAAACTGAGGACATATAATAATAAATAATAATCACGTGTCTGAGATTGACATCTGTTATCATCTTGGCATTTAAAAAAAAATGTCATTTCTTAAAAGCTTTGCAAAAAGTCTGATCAGAGCGGATGATAGTTTCCAACTTCGTGCATCTCTTTCAGTGTTTCCTCAGTCAGATGTGATTTTCCAGAGAAAGACAATAAAGATGTGAAAAACTGAGCATATGTTCACACAGAGGAGCCCAGACAGAGGTACTGTACTGTAGAGTACAAAACAGAACCAGAATCAGCCTTTAAATCGATCTTTAGACTTTGATCACTGCTTTCTGAACATATTTAATCTCTTATTTATTTTTGTGTGTCGTTCTGTCTCTTGTATCTGTTCATTTATTCTGTTTCAGAAATGTTTATCATCAGCTCCACCTCACTGTTACTCTGTCGCTGGCTTTATATTATGTAATATTTGTCTCCTTGTATGTATGTTTTATTATATAATCGTATCATTAACCGTGGCAGCAGATTGTCTCCGCGGTTCAGAGCCGACTTCTATATTCGCTCTCATCTGTCTCTGTGGGCCGACACTCAGATGAGCTTTGATCATCAAAGTCTGAAGTTATTTTTGCAATTTTGCTTTACATTCACTGAGGAGCTGAACTGTCCCTGTGCAGCATCCAATATTTGTGATGAGCCACCGTGCTGTTGCGTTTGCAACACTGATTCCCTATGGACATTTTCATTCATGTTATTTCAACACTTGCTGAATCACTGGCAGCTCTCACACACTCAGTGCTCTGTTCATCCTGCAATATAGAGAGGACTGGGGCGTTAGCTATCATTAGCTGTCTCTCTTTCATGGCTCCCACTGAGGTGACGGAAAACCACCAGACTTTTAACATAGACGGTGACGGGAAGTCCGGTCACTTCTGCACTACGTGTGTTAGACAGGATTTGAGACAGAACAAGGAGTCACAAACAGCAGGAAAGCTCAAATCATAGATGCTACAGAACAAAAGGTGAACAACATCCGCCCCCAGCTGACTGCCTGTGAGGCCACTGGTACAGAAGCTGCACTGTGGTCTTAAACAAAGTTTGCCTTGTTTCACCATCGCTATCTTTTGTCCAACAGGGTCCACCAGAAAAATGTAAAGTTGCTTGTAGTAACTTTAAGGGAGTGAAGCGGAAAGACTGTGCATGTATATTACAGAATGATTAAGGTATTTCCGCGCTTTTTACGAAATATCTGGAAGAGATTGGGTTTGACTCATGGATCTGACATTTAAAATCTGGATACAGCTTCAGAGGTGCAGCCCCGTTCATTCCTATGAAGCTGGACTTCCCGGGTAAAAACACAACACATCTGTGTTGTGGGGCCCACAGAGCGTGTGCAACAGAGACTTCCACCGACCGAGCCAGCTGACTTCCAGTTTAATCTTGTGGCTCTTCTTGACTTTCCAAATGTTCTCGAACCAAATGGCTCAAATTATGACAGTGAAACCAGTCACTCTGTGGGTGTTGCGATGCATTGCATTCACCGTTTTACAGCTACTTCTTTCTCAATGTAAGCTTTTGGAAAAAGCCTTTTTGGCCCACAGTGCGTCACGTGACGTTGTAATTACACGGTTTGGCCACTACACAAGTTGGCCTCAAAGCCTGCCGCTTTTCCTGCAGGCTTTTCTACCATCTTAAAAATGATGTAGTGCTTAAAAATGGTCGTAGTTCTTCCAAAAAGCTGTAACATTAATTCATAAAGTCATAATGTTATGACAAAAAGAAAAAAGGAAGATAAAGTTGTGTTTTCACAGACAAAAAAATCTAAAATAGCCTGCAGACACAAAGCAGACATGTATACTGATCAGATAAAGTGTGTCGTCAACATGTCGGATTTGTTTTTCACAGCTGATTTAACACTTTCCTTTTCTACTGCACTTTTTTCAATTTCGTGCATGTTACCAAATAGTGACAATCTTCACCGCCACATTATCACCACCACAGAGACACAGAGGCCCGGTGAGACCCTGAACCTGTCCAGGTGACTCTGGGTCAGCCAGCAGCTGACATGAAGCATCCTGACAGATACAAGACTTCCACAACACACTCCAGCAGCCTCTTCAGCGAACCAGGATTCAGGAGTCTGACCTCAGCGGAGAGCGTGGAGCTTCTCTTGACGGCCAGCGGGGATCTGGGGTCGGGAGGAGGCGGCGGGCGTGACACCTGACGGATGAAGACAGAGAGGAGACGTTATAGCCCCTATATAAAATAACATTTTGGCTGAGAGCGTGGAGCTTCTCTTGACGGCCAGCGGGGATCTGGGGTCGGGAGGAGGCGGCGGGCGTGACACCTGACGGATGAAGACAGAGAGGAGACGTTATAGCCCCTATATAAAATAACATTTTGGCTGTTTAGTAGCCTCAGTATGGGTTGGAATTGTTGGGCCAGTTGTTGGTGACAGACGGGAGCTGACGTCATTATTTTGTGTTATTTAAAAAAAACTTGGTGTTTACTTTATCTGTTCCTTTAACCCTTCATGTTGTTTACTCCGATTCTCTGACATGTCAGTGGTTACAACAGTTTTGTAATGGAAAAACATTCAGCATATTTAACAAGTACCTCAGAATTATACTTAAGCACAGTGCTTTGTAACATTAATTTACTGATATACTGGGGAAAAAAAGCTTTAAAATTGAACATATGACATTTGGTTAGCAGTGGGTGCCTGCAGGTAAAACGTGAGAAGGATGTGAGATTCATCAACAGGTAAACAGAGGCACGTCTCCAGGTGACGCTGGTGATGTTGATATGTCTGTCTGACATTGACATAAGAGTGAGACGGGCCAAAGATGAGTCATGTTCAATTTACAGCTCACCCACAAGATCTAATGCTCCAACCCACTGTGATAGCCTGCAGACTGGATTCACACACACACACACACACACACACACACACACACACACACACACACACACACACACACACACACACACACACACACACACACACACACACACACACACACACACACACACACACACACACACACACACAGACGGAAGCTGTGATGCATCGCTTCAGACGGGGAGAGGATGAGCAGGAAATGTTTTCACGACCTCACTGATAGTCACCAGATCAGAGTTAAGGCACCACATTACTTTTTAAATTTTGCATTTGATGGACAACAACACGCAAAACAACCTGAACAGAGGCTCGTTTGCGTGTTGCGTGTGCAGAGACTCTATAACTGATGAGCGCTTAAAAAAAACTGAAGTTGAAGCTCTTGAATTCATGGTAAAATCACACTAATCTACTATCACAAAATACTGCTCCGTGTGCTTTCAGACCACAAACGAACGACACCAGAGTTAGCTTGGGAGCAGATGGAGACAGTCCAGAGTGGTCTCTGGCTGCATGCTTATTGGCTCACTGAGTTTGTGCGGTATGGCGGGTCGCTTGGGCCCAATCCCAATACACTCCTTGCCCCTACCACTTTGCCCTACCCCTCCGTTTTGCAGGTTCAGGTCTAGAGGTGGTGTTTCCTGATTCTTGCTGGGTTAAAGGGTATTTCGATGGGTGGTGCATGTCAAAGTGGAAGGTTTCTCAGCAGAAAATTGCATTTTAACAACAGCTCAATGTTCTTTACTTCACCTGTTGGGTCCGTTAAAGGTTGTGGCTGACTGGTGCATGCATACATACAGTGCATATTACTCGGATTAATGAAAGTCCTTACATAAACACAGGCGTCGTCTCCTGACAGCAGCAGGTTAAAGGGATGCAACTTGTCCTTATGAACTGTGGGAGATTTACCCACAGTGAAGCCAGCAGCCACCACCACATCCTGCAGGAACACACAAGGCAAACAACAAGAAGCAGAGACATCAGGGATTATAAATGAGAGAGCACAGAGAGATAAATATACATCCTTCTTCCCAGAGGGAGGACAGATTGAAGCAGCAGATGTAGCATCCTGGGAGACATTAAGTAAGGCGTCACAACAAGCCGCCGATGATAAGCTGGTGTGAAAAGTGGAGATTGTCTTTTGTTTGGCGTGTCAGCTGCCCCCGAGACGGCTTTAAAGCCTGACAAAGGGACAGCAGATAGTTTGAATAATCATGTTAGAGAGACACATGGCCTGACAAGAACTCTGTGATCTACAGTGGAGCACAGCGGCTCAGGATGAGATGACTTCAGCGAAGCTTTACGGCGCTTTTGGTTTCATCAAGACGCTGCTGTAGGGAAACCAAAAAACACAGTGAGATACTGCTGACAGGAGGATTATCCCTGATGTGTTCACTGTCCCCGACCAGGTCAAAAACAGATTCAGGGCTCTGTAAACAACATCAAAGCTGCCACTGTGTGCAGATGTGTACAGATGTGACAGTATCAGAATAAAAGATACAGCGAGCTGCAGGAGGTGAACCGTCAGAGTCCTGACACGCGAAGAGCCGAGTTAACGGAGCACAGGACCGTCTATTCTTTGAAGGAATAATAAAAGTTGTAATCCTCAGGATTTCAGTCCCGTTTGGTTTCAGTGACACTTATGGTTACCACGGTAACAGCAAGAGCTGTTTAAACACTGAGTTTCAGAAATCGCTTGTCAGAAACAACACAGCAGCTACTGGTGACAAAAACACCATGTTTCCTGTGGCTGCTTCAAAATAAAAACATTTCTTCAGACACAAAGTACGTGGATTAATTCACCTCCTCCTCAAAAATTGATGTCAACACATCACATGCATCACTCGGCTCATTACCTTATTCAAATCAGAGGTTTAATCATCCAGAAAAACACAATTTCCACAGACACACCTCCAAGTATTCAAGCCTCGTTTTTAATGAAAAATAACATAATGCGTTCCCATCAGCATCACATGAATATTCACCGTAAACAGACTTTCAAACTGCTCTTCACTCAACGCTCTCAGGCTGAAAGGAAGCAGCCTCAAAGGAGTAACTTCCTCAAACTCCTCTCCGTCTCACAAGGACACTCTCTCTACTCGCATGTATTATCTAATCGAATAAATCTGTCTGATATAAACGTAATAAATCATATATTCTTCCAAGCAGAATGATGGATTTGGAGAAAAAGTTGAGCCAGTGAACTGTAACATATTTGAGGGAGCACGAAGAGAACTAATGATTAAGTGAGTTGTAATTAGTGAGTCGCCACTAGTTTGTGCAGAACGACTCATAAACAAAGTGGTCAGTATGCTTATTGAGAGATTTTTATAAACTAATTACTCCCCAATGATTCATTGATACAGTATCTCCCGGTCTGTTCTCACTATCTACTATACAGTCCTCGAATCAAAGTTATTCAGGAATAGCTCATTAAAGCCTGATTATTTATTGTCCTGATTAATTCCTCACTAATTATCTACCCACATTTTTGTGTATTGTAGTTTTTTAAGTAACCAAAAATTAATTACTGATAATTCTGGCCTCTCTGTGAAGCATTAATCAGCATCCAGATAGAGTCTGAGTGGTCTGGGGAGGCGAAGAGGGCGTGATCTTTACAGAAAAACACACACCGTCAGAGTTCGTTAACACTCAGGTGTCACAAAGGAGAGAAAAGGCATCAGAAAATAACTCAAAGTGTAAATTAGATTCAGCAGCAAGACAGTCGGCCTGTGAACGTCACCATATCCGTCCGCACCTTATCACAAGAAGCATATCTGCAGGCACTAAATATAGATGAACATGACAGAATAATCATATCAAGACTGAAAAACCTGCTGAAGGTGTCATTAACAAGACGTTAGTATCTCCAGGACAGTAAGACCCCTGAAGAGTTATCAGGGAGTGAACCTACCCCTTGATTGACAGCTTGATTAAAGTCCTTGGCCAGCGCTCCCATCAGGACGACGTTAATAGACGCATCCGGTTGGGAATCTTCTTCTGCAAAACATATGCACATGTTTTTTAAACTGGCGGAAAGTTTATGTCATGTATGGAAATACATAAACTATATGCAATTTGTGCTGCTGAGAGATGAAAAGATGACTTTTTAACTTTTTGGATTAACTTGTGAGTTTCTGAGTTCAGTGAGAGGTTGACCTGAATTCAAACAAACACACACACACACACACACACACAGGAAAGTGACGGTAAAGTTATCTGGCTGTCTGGGGCAGATAAACTTGATCCATTGGTGGTGAACACACCATTAAACAACCTCCACTGCTGATGAGAATATCATCTGAAGGAACTCAGGCACCAGACGAGGTAATATTTTAGTTTCTTCACGTTACATTCAGTCTCATTCGCTGACTTCCTTCCTCACTCTGACTCCATCGTGGAAGTCGTGATCAGTCGTGACCAAATGAAACGCATCGTTACATTAAGCAAACTTTTCAAACATTGTTGGAAACATTGAGGATAATGTAAGTTAACAACTCAACAAAATATATAACGAAGGTCTGGCCATGTTATTATTTTATTTCATTTTAATGCAGAATTCTTACACATAATTGTTTTTAATCACAAGGACAGGGAACTTTTTATTGACTGGACTTATGAAACCCTATGAACTTTCAGACATATCCCTAAAGTGGTTCCACTCTCTGGGACAGGAACAACTTTGCAACCAAGTGGAGTTTCCTAATGCTCAATTTTAGACCTCTATTATTCCATGTTTACTTGCTTCCATTAGACCAAAATATACAAAACTATTAAAATCCTATCAAAATTGTTAAGATAGCACATTCATTTTGCTCTGCCATCAAGTGAATACAGTCCTATTAATTCAGGCTGCAGTGCACTGAAGAAAGGGAAATTGGTTTTGGTTCAAAGAAAAAGCAATAATTAACTTCCATTCAGAGGTGAAGAGCTTGTATTGCAAAGATGTTTTTCACGGCTGCAGACAACACAACACTGGGCTGTCTGTGTAACAGAAAGATGCAGGTCAACAGGTAGAAAACCTACAACAACCAGAATGCGCAGTACGTCAGCGGCTGGTGGGGGATGTGAGTCGAGCGGTGCTCACAAAACGGTACACCAAATACGTTTCGGAAAAAAAAAGCAGTGAAAGAAACTTGATTAATATTCGATCGGCACTACATAGTTTGACAGTTTGATTGTATTATTATCGTGAGTTTTGAAACAGGAAATAATTTGGCAGCCACCCACCTGCACTGTGAATGATATGAAACAGGCTGGAAATGGGCAAAGTTTTGGTTTTCGGTGGCTCTATTAATGTTTACATTTCTGTTACTGAGTTTTGCCTCTTCTGTGCGCTTTCCCAGATGTGATGACAGTAATCAAGTGTCAAACCTGGTGGTTAGGAGCCCCTAATGCTGCAGTAGGGCCGTCGCTTCCAATGACTGAGAAGCAACGTGTAATTTGTGTGTAAAATGTATGTGGTTCTGTTCATTAGCGGTGCCGCCACTGCCTCACTTGAGTGACGGATTACAGAGCAGTCAGGCAGCTGCATTTTATAAAGGCATCTGTGGCGTTGAATTCAAATTGCTTCCACATATTACTTCTCAGAGGGATTGGTGTCATTTTTATCTGTTCAGCACAGCCTGCTAGTTTCCTCCATTTTGCGGTAACAGTGAACAACAACAGTGTAGTTTACTGACAGGACAATAGGACATCAATGGATACAAATGACAAGTCAAGTACAAGACATGGCATGTTGAATCTTTAATCAGAAATCAAAAATTTATATTTCTCTCCCATGCTGTGGTAGTAGTCAAATGAAATGTTGTGTTCTGATCACGGACAAAACAAATTCTTCGAGGTGTTTTTTCATCAGTCTCAGCAAACTGGACTAAACTGGGGAAATGCACCAGCACAAATCAGGTTGAAGCGAACACAGCATCTCTCTCTCTCTATGGATCCTTTAAAAACTACAAGAAAAGCAGCAGAAAGTGGAGAAACATTAGTGAGACTGTCACAAATCTAACACAAAACCAGCAGGGTCAGACACTGTACCGGAGCTGATAGACCGTCTATAAACCAACAACACAGGAGAGGCTGACCGGCTCATCCTGGAGCTGGAGCCGCAGGCAGGGTGTCAAAGAGTTTAAATGGATAGGAGGAAAGGATGTCCCCCGCCACAATAAGAGCCTCAGCTCTCTGTGGCTTTTTAATCAGGCTGCTCAGAGATAAGAAGGCCACAGACGAGACAACAATGAGACACAGTGGCCTCTGTCTGCGTCTACAATACAGGCCAGCTAAACAGCTTAACACACACACACACACACACACACACACACACACACACACACACACACACACAGTGAGACACTGTCAACTCTGCAGTGGTAAAACAGCCTTTTAGTATCTTTACGCTCCTGGTTTTGGTTTTACAGCACATGAACCATCTGGTTCAATGTTCAATGCTTCAGTGTTGACGAGCTTAAAAACACTGCACTCAGTCGAGCCTTCGTTAACTTTTACATGCAAATTCTCATTGTTGATCGACAGCAAAACCTCTCTAACCATGTGATTAATCACTTATTTGATTTAAAGACAATTAATCTCCAACTTTTTTGATAATCACTTAATCATTTGAGTCATATTTCCAAGCAAATACGTTAAATATTTGTTGGTTCCAGCTTCTTAAACGTGAGGATTTTCTGCTTTTCTTTGCTTTTTAAGACAGAAGTTGATTATTTTATTTGGGTTTGGGGTTTTGCATTGTTAATTTGTCAAAAGAAGCTATTTGAAGACGTCTCTTTGGACTCAGATGAGCATTTTTCACAATTATAGACCAAACGATTGTGACTGTAATTGGTAGATAAATCGTGATGAACATAATCATTCGTTGCAGGCCTGATAAATTTAAGAGCAACGGAGATGCAGCATTGTTACACCGGCCACTGCTTCCAAATGCATCTCCTGAATAAACTGTGTGAACTCATTGTGTCATTAATGATGTAGCCAGGTAGCAACATGCCGGTAAAAAGCTTGGATTGTCGGCAATTGTGGTTGGTTAGCATTGGCGACCATCAAGTAAGCTTGTTGGGTTGTTTCAAGACTTATTAGCGAGTCATTAACGTTCCAATACCACATTATTTATTTATTAGAAACGGGACCCTGCTACTTCCCATGACACCTGTGAAGCTTCTGGCAACACTCATCATGTTTTTCTGGTCTTGAATGGTTGTTATTCACTACATGTGTCTTTTATAATTAAAAAAAAAAATGTTTTTATTCTCCTTCTTAACTAAATAGAAGTAGCTCATTTGAGTTTTTTTTGTAGCATCCTAGTGAGAAAGCCTAGAATTATGTCCAAGCAGTCCGCTGTTCGCGTGCCGTGGTATTATGAAAACAACAATACTCACACACTCGACACTTATTTCAGTCCCAACTCCGCTAAAAAGCTTTTCCTTGAATTTAAAAATGCAGCATCAGATGAGCAAATTATGTTATGCCTCAATTTTTTATGTTGAGTCAAGGTTCCTTTATTCAGTGCGTCACAAAAATGACTAAAGTGGAAAGCCAAATTGTTCATTAACTATCTGTAATGAGTACCAGATAGTGTGCGATAACGATCACAACAACTCCCATTAATCTAAGTCTAATCTTGTATAAAAAAGATTAATCTAACACTATAAATTGAGGTTTTTCCTCTTCTAATTAAACACACTGTTTAAAGCAAAAGCGAAGTACGCAAAGAGATTATTTTTTGACTGACAGGGAGCTGAACGGCTTCCTTGTAGCAGTTTCCTTTAAAGCACCACAGGACTGAACTCACTGTTACATCCGTACTAAAATGCTTTGAAAACTAATTGATAGCACAAAGAAACCCAGCAGGCAGCTGAAACAAACAAACAGCTGATACACACACAGAGACTAACACATGTTGAGAGGTACCTTGGATGACAGTCTTCAGGATGAAGTTGTCATCTGCTAACGACACCAGCCGACCTTTACGAACCACTTTCCCCTGGAAAACAACATAAAACATGCAAACGCTCAAGCACAATAAACTCAAGAGACAAGCTGAAGAGCATTTAGCTCTGACTGAAGCTCTGCAGAGTTTCAGGGGCCTGTCAACTGATCAAAGCCACATCAGAAAACTGAGCAGAGTTGATGAGCGCCGCGGGGAAATGAGCTGAGAGACAGAAGGTGGATTATTCTGATCCTTCGGTTCTCATACGGTAAATATATTCCTGCAGACTACTAATCAAGAACAAGAAAATAACGTCGTGCAAAAGAAGAAAAGAAACAAGGTGGATGTGAACAGATGGTGGCAGGTGACAGAAACACTGATATCAATGTATTTTCCCTCTTTTTTCCAGGAAAATACAGGAAATTCTTGAACACTGCAGAAAGATGTGGAGCATGTGAAAGGCAGCAATTAAATAAATTACAAATTACTAGAATTATTTTGTAGTTTATTTCTTAATTATTTAAATATTGATTTATTTGTTGGTGTTTTTTTCCTGAATAAACTCTCTTGCTGCTCTTAATCCAAAACCCCAAACTTGAGAAAGAGTATGTATATGTTTAATGACACTAACACAGTATAATTCAATGCCTTAGATGAGCAAATGTACACAGTAATTAAACCATCACTGGGTTGAGGACTGCAGATAGAAGCTTCACTGCAGGTCTTGGTCTTAGTTGCTGGTATTGTGAGCAGCAGCAAATTAGTGAAGAAATTCATAGACATGAATCTTACAATTCAGCTGAAAACTAGCTATTATTCAGTGCAGGGACTGTAAAAGAGAGCTCTTTTCTTTTTCTTTCCACTTTTATTAAAAGTGTGAATAAGCTTCTCTAACATCTCTGTGAGAGAATAATGGTCTGCCCTTGGTAATATCTGTAAGCGACAGAACACCGTGTTCCTTCTACAGTTTGAGGCTAAAAGGTTCGATCAGAGTCGGCGGTCACGTCTGATGTAACAGTGTTTAAGGTGTACAAACAGTTTTATTACTCCTGTCATTGTATAAGAATGAAATCCTCTCCGCCTGCTGCAAACAAACCTTGAATGTTTTCTTGGAGCAGTCGGCGCTGGTGCTGATGAGCGAGATGGGAATCCTGGTCAGGTGTGCTGGTACGTTGGCGCCTGGCCCCGCCCCCTCAGACAGCACATGGACAGGCATGACGTCCAGGTGACCTGAAGGACATGGATCAAAAATTATGATTCATTTCTGACCCAACGAACTGGGTGACAACACTGTGGGTTAGAGTTCAGTCTGTGGTTCAACAGAACTGATTGTGTCATTAATGATGTTTGAAACAGCTGAAAATGTTCAGTTAACGTTTGTCTGGTTGGGCAGAGCATCAGCAGCTGCAGGCTTTAATCTGTCGTCTATCTAAAGAGACAGGACGGACAGCTGCTGACAGACACTGATCCGGCCTGTGATCTGTGGTTTGAAGGTCTTTGGTTTGAAGTCCAGTCCGACTGTCCTCCACCACGGACGACTCATTACCAGGATAAAACCTCTGACAGGAAACACCAGATCCATGTCGACAGCGCGGCAGGAGGGTTAAAGTCTGTGAGGCGTTTCAGAGAGAAACCCAGGAAAGTGTTGGCCGTGTTCCCAGCAGGTAGCACGTTGCTTCCTGTCAGAGCTTGTTAGTTTGATTTCCGGCAGATTTGACTGGCGAGTCCCTCGGTGGTACCTCGACGACCGAGGACGGCAGAGCGGGAACAGCCTGCGAGGCAAACGAGCTGTTCACTCGGCCGTACAGTCAACTGCTCAGTCAGGCAGAAAACCAAGGCAGGAAAAAATAAAATCAAACAAACCTCTCTGATTTAGACCAGAGGGGAGGAGACGCAGGCCTGAATTAGAGCACGACGAGTGATTCATTCATCAGTTCAGAGCAGCTCTGTGCGAATGTACCACATCTGACCTACAGCTGCGACAAGTCACTCCGTCAGTCTGTTTGCCCCCAAAACATCACATACCTCACCTACACCTGCAGGTTCATTAGCCAGGACGCTGGAGCTGCACCTGACACTGAGGCTTTGAAAAGCTTCAAAACACCAAAATCAGTCATTCTGGTGTCGTTGTCGCACATTGAAACGGTGTAAAAAGTGTAAAAATGTGTGTAGTGCAGACAGGAAACGTGATGGTAACCTAAAGCTGACATCAAGTGTCTGAGCGAAGTCTTTGTTCTTTGATAATCAAAATGAAAGCAAAGATGAGAGCTTCAAACTATTTCAAATAAAAAGAGGTAAAACCCGGAGAAATTCAGAAACACATTAACCGTGACGCAACATGAAGCAAAGTCACGTTAATACAGAAATGCTTTAAATCACACAAAACAAAATGTCAGGAGAAAAACTGCCCGTCGGGCTGAACAATCTGAGGAACACATTTATTTGTGACTTTTCCACAGTAACACCATCCTGACAAAAACCCACCTGTATGATAAAATCCTGACGCCTGGACCTGCTGGACCTTCTCTGTACACAGTGACCTGACCTGTGTCCTCCTGTAAATTGTCTGTTTGTCAGTTTCAAGTAAATAAATGGTACAGACAGAGCTGTGAATCAGAGTCCCACCCACAGAGCAGCAACATATCAGGGAACACCAGTTGGCTGTAAGCAGTCGGATGATCCCCGCGGTGGGACGGCAGCTGATCCCTGCAATATGACGGCCGGGCCATCCCCAAGCAGGCGGCCTTCCTTCTCCTCAGAGCGGCACCAAAACCCACCGCCCAGCTGCTCCGGGACACTCATTAACTCAGAGGGTAACTCAAGTTCGTACCAACTACATCGTTCATGAGGAACAGAGAGGCTGAGAGGGACGGAGGATGGATCTCCAAACAGCACCTCACAGATGAAACACGGACTCGGTGCAGCACTAAGGGCTCAAACCAGACATGATTGGAAGGGTGGGAGGACACTCAATGGTCACACAGTCTGAGTTATTACTGACCTGGCTCCTTCTAAAGGCAGAGTGACCTGCTGAGGTGCCACTGAGCAAGACTAGTGGCCCTCCCAAGTCAGTAAAACAAAGTCACATCTTCTGATGGCTGAAAAGTTCAATCATTCATCAATTATATTTTAAAAAATACTGTTGAATACAGCTAAAAATATTAGTCGATTAAATGATTGACAGAAAATTAACAACAGTTCAGATGTTCGTCCTCTCTTCTTACCCTGACGCATCCATCACTCTGCAACAGGGTAAATCTGGACTCATCAGACCACAGGACCTTCTTCCATCGCTCCAGAGTCCAATCTTTATGCTCCCTAACAAACTGAAGCCTTTATTTTCCCATCAGCCTCACTGATAAGTGGTTTTCTTAAGGCTACACAGCTGTTTGGTCCCAATCCCTTGAGTTCTCTTTGCATCGTGTGTGGTGTTTCCGTCAAAATGAAGCACAAATTTTAACTGAACTTCTATAAAATCAGCAGAGAATGAATGTGTTTCTATCCACAACTGCAAATATTAGGAGAAGGGCACATAGATGACTATCAAGTCATTAAAAAAAACACTGCAGGAGAAGAGGGCACAACAAGGTGATGTCATTTAAAGAGCACCAGTTAAATGTTAAGAGGAGAGTGGAGAACGTGATGAAAGTTCAGCATTTATGTTTGTTTAACGTGTTAATCAGATATGTGTCATCGGTCGACACGTTCAGAGAGCAACCAAAGTTAATGTACAGGTAAACACAAACAGCACAACAGCACAGAACATGACTCTCACATCCACAGAGAGACAAACCAAACTCTTAACTCACACATTTAATTGCCATTTTACAATCTCCAATTTCCATAAGTACACTCATTAATTATGGACAGAGGTGAACACCGACACACACACACACACACACACAGCTCCGGTCTGGCTGAAACCCGAAAGGTTCATTTTCTACAACATAAAACCTCCAGCTGCCGCAGGCGCACGCTCCGGCAGTTTCACCTATTGAATAAATAAAAAATAAAGTCACACAGCTCAGCAGGTGATTTCAGGGGTTTTTATCAGGTCAGGAGCAGCTTGCGAGTGCAGAGTGGAGGGAGTGTGTCGAGGGAGAGCAGCTCTGCAGTGCTCAAAGAACCCCATTTATTAAAACCATTTAAAACCACACTTCAGTCCTGAGTCACAGGCTCTCTGTGGACCAGAGCAGGGAAAAAGGCCAAACCGACAGACAGACAGACGGACCCTGGACACAGACAATCCTGTTTAAATTGTCTCACATCTGCATTACACTTCTCCCGGGGAAGAAGAAAAAAAAAAAGTAAAAGGTTGCATTTTTTTAAAAAGCCATTCAGTTGCTGCTTCACCCTGCAGCTCCTCACACTCCACAACCATCGAGTACAAACCCGAAACCTGCATCCGGACCTCTGAATCACAGACTGCAGTTCAAACCTGCTCTAACCTATATTTTTATATTAACAATGGAGGGACTGGCGATATATTATGAGTAAAATATCACTCAAACCAAACCCAGACACACTCAGCAGTGTCCCTCAGCTTAAGGGAGCGTTCTACCCTCTTTCAGCTCCTAGTTTTGGTTTTACTTCACATGTACCGTTTGGTTCAGCCTCAGTGTTCACAGCAGCAGCAGCCAGCTGTTTTATCCCCCTTTCAAACTGGACAAAAAAAAAAACACTAACATCTGGCTTTTGTCTTCAATGTCAACGTGTTTAATCGGCATTTACTCCCGGGTCAAATGACTCTGCCATAACACGGGTGTTCATCACCTCCGGCTCCAGTCGGCTGTGATGAAACCACAACACCCTGGTGAACATGTTATTTTTATGGCCCTTGTCAGGCGTGATGATTGGACGTGTGTTGAAGTTCAGGCTGCTGGTTTGTTCGTACTTTTAAATCTGTCTCTGTTCAAACATCTTGAACGTTCACTCGGTGTTGAGTTTGAAAGAGAGACTGAAGTAAAAGATATAAAACAAATTAACTGCTGTGAGTGGCTTCCCTACCTGCCTGATCAGCACTGCCCATGTGCAACTCTCAACAGAGATAAGAAAGCAAGATAAGCAACTTCCGTTATTCCATAAAAATTATGTGTCTAATATTTATCTAGAATATAATTGATTACCTGAGTTAAATAAACCTACATACACAAACTCATTTTCGTGTTTTTGTATAATTTTCACACCTTTTTGCAGGTTTTTTCCATCGTTGTCCAAGACAAGAGTTTGAGGAGGAGAGACTGAAAAAAAAGGTATAAAGTGATTACGGCTGTTTCCTCAATGGCTGTTTTCCAACACAATTGCAAGTTGAACATAACACACCAGAAAAAAAAATTTGAAAGGCAAACTCATCTACTCGCAATGGGAACTGCTAAAAGAATCAATGATTGAATCATGATTAGCTTGTGAAGAAAGTGCAACCTCCAGGACCTGAAGAGTTGGTGGACACCAGTCCAGAGCTAAATAATATCTGACTGATATCCAACCATATACATGTTTAAGGTGATAACATTTAGTGTCTATTTTGTGTTGTTAGATGTTAGAGCGACTGACCGTGTTGGAGTAAAACTAAATATTTCTTCTGTTCATGTTGTTTGATCTGATTAATCATCAGAAGAGGCAAAACATATTCAGCAATTCAGAAGACATGGAGGAGGTACAATGATACTGTCTGTGTAGTGGAGGGCGCTTTTATCTTTGCATCCTCACAAATCATCTGTCTCATCTGCTCACTCCCGGGTCAGAAACACACATCTAAAAGGCTTATTTCCATGCAGACCGGAGGAGTTTCCTCTGCAGCAGGACTCAGAGGAATCCTCCCACCGGGCGGCGAGAGATGAACCTTCTTACACCTCGTGCAGCGGATAAGAAGAAGCTGACACAGGCTGGATAATAAATACATCACAGCACTGTACATGGAGAAACAGGACAACACGCAGCTGTTTAATACAGCCACAGAAACACGACGATTAGAGCTGCAGCTAATTATCATTATCGATGAATTAACAGCTGAGGAGTCAATCACAGTGGTAGAGGATGGGAGGTTGTACCAGCATCTCTTTCAGGATTCATTAGATAAAGTGTAGTGATTCGACCGAACAAAAGTTGATTCAGATTATTGATGATTAAAGGGGCAGTCGTAATTTAAGCCTTCAAAAGATGAGCTAACATGTGGGGCTTTTCCACTGGTACTTTTGGCCACGCCAAGTCTAACCAAGCCGCGCCAATTTGCATTTCCAATACCAGTTTTACTGCACCGGGTTGGGCTGAGCCACGCTCAGGATGGGACGTGTCCGGAGAAAAACCAAAGTGCACAGGACCCGGCACCAAGCGGGCTGTGGTGTCGTCTCGTGACCGTAGCCAGCACATGACAACCTCCGTCTTTCCCTCAAACAAGCTTCTGTTGCGATACTCAACTCCTTAATTTTTGCAGGAAACCAAAGAGAAAGATGTTTTTAAAAGTCATTGTGTGTTCAGCTCTCTGTAATTTTGTAGCTTCTAACTGAATCTCTGATGTTAAGAGTTTAGTTTCTCTCCAGTGTCTCTGTTCGTGCTTTCAGGCATCTGCTGTATTTTCTGTTTCATCATGTTCGCTTCTGGCTGTTTCCAGATGTCATGTTAACATTTCCTGATTTTGCTGCTTCATAATAAAAGCTTTTAATCAACTACAGAACTGAGGACTTTAATTGTGAAGAATTTATAGGAAAACAAAAGGTGTTTGTCACTGAATCAGCGGGGCTTTGTTAGCGGCTTTTCTTCGACACTACTGCAGGTAGAAGAAGTATTTACAGCGGCTCGTTCACCACTACACAAGACAAGCGCGTCGTCACTTAAAGACACACCTTCAATCGGTGAAATCCCTGCCACACTGGGCTGCCATGCCAAGTCAAACCAAGTCAAGCAGCACATGTGTATGGAAAAGCCCCACATGAACATGTTATTGGTAATTCGGACACAGCGGGGGAAAGAGAACAGCTTTGTGAATGCTAGTTCCTCTGCTTCTTCTCTTTTTTTGAAAAGCTGACTCTTACAAACTTCTCCTCAGGTTAAAGTAAAGTCAGTTAAAGGATTGTGACCTTTATGATGATGTGAGTTTCTGTGCTTGTGGAAGCAGATTTGGATGAGCTCCTCAAAATTGAAACACTGAAGAGTTGCTGACTGCAGGCCCCAGAGTTACAGGCTTTATCAGTTTAATGGAGATGGTTAAAGGTTTTAATGAGCTCCTTTGGAGCTATCATCTCACAGAAAAATTAGTTCTACTAAAATTAAATCTCATTTTTGACTGAGAAGCACTCGGGGCCAAAGCTGTCAGATAAGACGACAGAATCAGCAGGTCTGTAATTACAAGATCAGAGAGGATGACAACTTAATTAATTGCAGGAGGTTTTTGTAAAAGAAAAACAGCAACAAAAAATAAATAACCAACAGCAATGTAAGATATCAAGAAAGTATCGCTGTGGGATTAGTGGCATTAAAATGACAGCCCATCATGGTGAGAAGGTAAAGAAAGGCTGACACACATCGAGGGCCAATGTTGACCGGCATCATTATTAATTCTCCACCTGAATTCATTCTGTAAACTCTCAAATTAAGGACAGTTTTCAAATAAAGATCTGTTTCTACCTTACAGTTTACAATCAGTTACATTACTGTCAAGGACTCTCGACACTTCCTGCAGATTCTTCACAATAAAAGCATTCCAGGAGGAGGATCGGTTGTCCTTTGAGCTGCAGGGAGGCTTTAATTGTGAAAGCTTAAGAAAACCTGACTTAGAATAGCGTTTTTTCCACATGTAGGAACTCACATGTGATGCACTCTGCAAAGTACTGAAGTTACAGAAAACTGGGATTGGGTACCAGTCACGTTTGAACCAATACTGGTGCCCAATGGTACCATTCTTCTGTACTTTCTGTAATAACACAGCTGTAATTTTAGTGACCAAATGCATTTTATGACCAGCGATTAGTCAAAGGAGGAGGCTGTTCAAAGACCTGAAACAGCTGGAGAAACAGTTTATATGTTAGGCAGCTGAGTAAAACTGAATAACTGGACTAAAATGAATAAACCGGTGTAATATCAGCACAGTGTCGTATTATACAACTGTGGAAAGGAACATTATCAATGAACAGTATGGCAGCAGTTGCCATTGCAGCGTCTAATCTGCCAAGAAGAAGAAAAAAAAGCGGCAAGCAGCATTACACAATATTAAAGATGAACTTTCAGATTGCTATTTCAATCTAAAATTGATTAACAGCTAAGTTTAACCAACCAGTACAGCACCAGCACACAAAATTCTCGGTTCAGTATGTACCTTAGTGTTAGGGCCACGGTTGGCAACACAGAAGACAGAACTGGAACCGAAACGCATTTGGTCTCTGTTTTAGGATCATTACACATTACTTACACAGAACCACTGGCCTGCAGTCATAGCTAGCTACCTGCTGGACAGATTCAGTCTGCTCTTTCAGTCTCTTCAGCGGGAAACCAGTCAGAGTCTGGAGTCTCTTTTTTTACTCCAACCAACCGTGTTTTCAGGTGCAAAGAGTGAAATAAGTGGCAGTTTGTGACTGTAACTCAGCAGCCACCAAGGCAAGGAGGAGAAATACCAGGATGCCACAGTCAGATGAAAGTCTAATGTCCTCAAACACTCATACAGCTGTCCAGCGGGGGGTCACCGGGGTCACGCATTGTGTGATCTATCCCACAGCGAGCGGCCGCCGCTTCAAAAGCAGGAGGGAGCACTGGCCTTTTAACTCACACAGGCAGGTGGAGTCAGGATGAGTAAGCTCTTCAGACCTCGTAAAAATCTGTCTGCAGCCTCAACCAAAAAATAGTAATAGTAGCTCTCTGTTTTAGCACTGTGCAGCAGAGGCAGAGATGACTATAAGTCCGGAGTACATTTCCCATAATGCAACAGGTGATTGTCTTTATTTAGATCCTCCATGGCTAGTACTGCTGAATCCACGCCGTATGTGATGGATGGTAGATTTACAAATGTTTACATCTTTCGTGTCCACGTCATCAAGCCGGTTGTATTAACACCGTAACTAGTAAAATATCGATTTTTCTTGTTTTCAGGCACTTCTATTAGTGCTTGCCAAGTCAGATAATTCAGAAGAAATGTAAAAGCTATTAACAAGTCAAAAACACGTACATGAGATGAACAAGGTGTTAACACACAGATACAACCTCCTGTGTAAACAAACCACAGCTCAACAGGAAATCATCTGAAAGACATGTTGTTTAGCCGTCACTTCTATTAAATACCCCGCAGCCTCTCTCCCTTAAGAAAATAAATTAGATTGAGATGCAATTTTCGATCATGTGCTCTAAAATAAGAAAGGTGTAAAACAGCAAAATCCATTTTCCGAGTTGTTAGGCCCCACACTGTCATCCCTTCATCTGATTAACCAAGCAGCGCCTCAATAAAACGTCAGCACTAAAAGGCAGAGCTGTTTACAAACACAATCACATCCCATTTGGACGAAAGGAGTGGAAGAAATAGATGGAAAATCAGCTTTTATGTGGCCCATTAGGGCTGAGACGGCCAAATCTAACAGAGATGTCTCCTTCTACTCCTGCACCTCGAAGCTCACTGACTGTTCACTTTCATATATCAATCATATAGACACAAACGGCCAAAGGGACTAAGAGTCAGGTTAATAAACTAACTCCTACTTGATGTAGGAACCAATAACAGACAGGACAGGTTACAGCGCTCTGACAGATCCAACACCACAGTACTGCAAACACAGATCCACTGCTCCAGAACAAATGTCAACTACAGAAACTTCAATAACACCTGAAGATCTGAAGTCACAAAAAGAAAATGCAGTGGTGTTTACCAGTCAAACAGCAGCAGGCAACTTACAAGCATTCATTTAAAAGCCTTGAGCCACTGAAACAAGTGTGCCATCATTAAAAAAAAACCCAGCAGGCACCAATAGTCGTAAAAAACACTGTTTCTCAAACGGACCTCTGCAGTTTCACACCTGTGCTTCAGGTATCAGGAGTTAACGGTTAGTTAGCCTGCTAGCTAACTTTAGCAAACACCACCACTGAGAGCAGCTTAGCCTCCTGTTTAGCACGAACATAATCGTCTTACAGAAGCGTTCATAACAAACTATATACCCTTCAAACTAATGTTATACAGTGTTGTAGTAAGCTAGCTAGTCAACAAAGAGAACTGCAAGAGCGCATAGCGAGCGAGATACGTCCCATTCTGTCCTTTTATCGAATGTCAAGTGAACTCCGTTAGAAAATCGTCAGATTTAAGGTTGTACCGATTTTTTGCAGCCATACACAGAAAATAACAGACAACATACACGTGTATATGAATAAAAGGATCCTATTGGTAAATTCGGCAAGCAAACAATACATGTAGACGCACGTTATTTAAATAATATCCAAACTTTCCCCTTGTAGGGCAAGCAGTAGAAATAAGCATGATTTCGGGGGCAAGGAAAACATCACTGAGGATTGGGTGTAAGCCGAATAATAAAGTGGAATTTACAGATTTGTAAAATGTCTTTAATCGTACTCTAGGTGGTGTACGATCGTGGCAATAAGTAATCCAATCTCAAACATGAGGATTTTCAGATCGAGTCTCGCCACGGATCTCTTCCTGAAAGACGACGGAGGTTTGAGCGGCTCAAACTGTCACTAAACAAGCTTCTATAAACTAATGCACGACGTTTCAAGTACAGGTGATAAAATAAATATCGTCAGCAGTGATCATAAGGACAGAAACTCAGCATTAGATATTAAAAGCAAGAGAAGAAAACTTACGGCTGCAGAAGTTTGGTTTGTTTTTCCCTCGCTTGGTTTCGAATTGACAGGCTTCGCGCATGCGCGTAGTGAATCCGAGCGTCACTGCAGCTTTATACAGAAGAGAAACTGAGTGAAACTAAGACTTTAAAACAATAATGCAAAATAATGCAACAGAAAATAAAATACAGCTTGAGAAAATAAGCAAATACAATTAAAAAATAGCCAAAAAGTATAAATAAATAACGTTAAATCATCAGAAGTTATACATACAAAAACAACATTGTCGATTACTTAAAACGAAACAAGCATTTTATCTCAGCCGTTGTTATTTTTTTAGTAAATCTTTCGTTGAATTGTTCCCATCGTCAAACTTGAACAAAAAAGAAACCAAACTTCTCCTCACCCGCACAATTTCCACTGTTCATGTGATATTTATTCCAACTGCGCTCAGTGTTTACACTTCAACTAATACAATGTCTGCCTGAAAATTATACACGTTATTGACATCTGAACCGACAATAGCAGCTATCAGAAAGTATTAGTTCAATTTATCACTTAAACTTTGAGCTAACATTTCAGCTCTTGAACTTAATTTTGAATCATCAGCTATTTACGGCACTTTGACTTAAACATTTACACTAAAAGAGACACTTAAACTGCCACAGCAATACTTTTTCAGTTTCTTTCAGTGGTTCACCTTCAGCTATTGCTGCCGTTGAAAGACATTTCAAAAGCTTTCACTGTGTTAAACTATACTGAACTGGTAATAGACAGTTGTTTTTTTGCTTCATTGTGTCATTATGAAGTAAATGTTGATTGCACAATGTAATGGCTGGAGAATAATGACACCGTGCTTTCACTGGGCATGAAATCTCCCGGGAAAATGGAGCTGACGATCCAGCCAGGTTGGCAGCCTGGCACCATTTCTGCTTTCACATCCCCATCATAGACTTAAAAAATGAACCCTGTTCTATCAGCAACAGAAACCATCGAATTTGCTAAAGCAGCACCAACAATAATACCGCTTGAAAATGCTAGAGGGTGGAAGGAGGTCCACACTAATGTAGTTTCTCCGTCATGGCGCTGAATGTGACCTCTCCACAGGTTCACGCGGCTCTGTGTGACAGCAGTTTTCTGTTTTGGCCGACTGACATGAGCTGAAGTCTGTCAAGGAGAGGAGGTGTGATGCCGACATCAGGCAGGGTGACCTGCCAGCATCCACACTCCGACTGCAGCCACTGGAAACGGCAGCGGCCAAACTGAGGACATCACACTTGGTGGCTCTGCCTGTTCGGGAGGCATTTCTGCAGCACTCTGTCCTGTCAGGAGTCAAAATAAGGTGAGCTGGGCTGAGATGACATGCACACTCCCTGATCCAGCCTGGCCTGTTCATCAGCTGTCATAACAGCTAATCTCATGGAGATTCAGAAAAAAATACATAGTGTGAAGTACTGTCATGCCACCTGACGCACACTGGTGATATGAAACTCTCGCATAGTGTGAACTCCTGAGGACATAAGGACCACAATCCTAAAGCGTAGCGGCGATGTCTTTGATTAGTGGAGCTTGCTGTTAGCATGGAAATGTTAGCCTGTGATCTATGATCAGATCGTTTAAGTTATGTTAACCACAGAGCAACCACGATTTTACTTTTTCGACATGTTGCGTCTTTGCATGTCAATGCGATTCATCTCTTAGTTGGTTGGCTTGATTCAAGGCTTTAAACTCTTTATATAAGGATTTTCATTAACATTAATGGAATAAATGAATGAATCTGGAAATTCAGCAGAGCCAGAGCTGTTCACATTCACATCTGTATTCTGAATGTGATGTCAGCAACACGTTTCAAACAAAAGACTGAGAAAGACTGGTAACAGGTGATAGTATCATGACTGGGTATGAAAGGAGCATCCTCGAAAGGCTCAGCTGTTCACAACAAGGTTCACCACTTTGTAAAACACATGACTGTATAAAGGATATTACTACGTGGGCTCAGGAACACTGCGTAAAACTGTCGTTGGTAAACACAGTACGCTTGCAAAGGACTGTTTCTGTGTTTATTTACGTCTCGCACAGCGTCCCGGCTTCTCCCCAGAGGGAATTTCATGTCGATCCGTCAAGTGATTATTAAGATATCTGAGCGTGGATGAATCTGGATCAATCAGCATCATTCTGTGCAGGGGCAGAAACAACGACTTCCCTCTCGTCAGACAGCAGCTCTGCTCTGAGCTATCGCCAGTGTCATATTCATGGTACGTTATAGATGGAAACTTCAGAAGCTTTTACAACCAGATTACTGACTGTTTAATTAAATTGAAAAATGCCAAACACTCACAGAGCCTGTGATAGAGAGCATAATTCTGCAGCTGTATTAGCAGGAGGCTCATTACTCAGCACTAATGAGTTTCCTCCAGCAGAGACGCACCACAGCAGCGGACCCGAGGTCCTCTTCCTGCTTTATGTTTCTAATCAAACGTCCTGCTCGGTGAAGAATATCACCAATAAACTACATACATGAAGCTGTCTTACAGATGGAGAACAACAGCTTCCATATTGTTCTATTAGGCACTGTTGGTGCATGGGAGGAGGGGGGGGGGAGGCATTAGCTCTTCCTGATAGACACGGACCTGAGGATCGTGCTGCCGCTGCCTGCATTCAGTTAAGAAACGGGAATCTGAAGCTGTGCTGCATCTCCACCGTCGGAAGTGTTTCAGAAGCAGCACAGATTTCCCATCAGTTTCCAGCGTTTATGCATAAAACTGGATTTTGTGCATCTCTTCCTGGAAACTTTTGTGCATTTTCAGGTTCATACTTTTATTTGGGGTGTCTACTTGAAAAATGTTCACGTGTTTTAACGTTCATAGAGACATTAGTTATTCTTTTTGTATCTTTATAGACCATATTCTCATAGCAGACATCACACTCAGGTTGGTCAAATGTTGTGTGAGTCCTATATTCATGGGGAAATCTAACAAATTGTTATCATGTCAGTACTTCCTGATTGATCAGCAACTAAAAAGCCAAAAATTAGTGAAAATCTGGAGGGGCATCGGGCAATATTTCAAGGTAAAACAACATATGTGATAACCGGTTAGCTAACATTAGCATTCAACCACTGTTGGATCGTGTTACACGGATACGAAAGGTGTAAAATTCATTCTAAAGCCTTGAAATTAAACACACGGGATGTAAAAAGATGGTAGTGTTACAGTAGCTTGGAAGTGATTAAATGCTAACGTTAGCTATCGGTTATCAAATATGTTGTTTTACCTCGAAACATGGCCAGTGTCCCTCCAGATTTTCAAGTGAGAGGCAGTGAAATGAAAACAATGTGTTTGAGTTGCAACCGTGAACACAGCAGCTAACATTATCCCAACATACAAGCTTCCCACCCCAAGACTGACGTCAGAGTTCATTTAGCTCCTGTCTCTTAAGCCCAGTCTGCTCTGATTGGCTGGCTCCAGCAAGCCTGAGCAGGCACCGCCCACTCTCTTCTCGCATCAACGCTGCTGGTGTTTTGTTTGCAACCATGTATGACTGTATAGTTGTGACATGACCATCTTACAGACGTCGCAACGGCTCGTTTGAAGGCTCAGTGTCCGAATACAGGCTGTCTGCATGTCTCTGTACATACATAGGCCTGCTTCATAATCAAAAACAGACATCTCACTCTCAATCTCGCTTTCTACATTATGAGAGCTTTAATATTATGCAGTGTTCACAGACACATTAGAAGAAATAAAAACTAGCTGTGTGGTCGGACCATGTTTGTGTTTCTAACTGTGCTGAACGTCGGGGTGAGAAGTCTGCCGCCTCGTCCTGGACACATCCCACTGCCTCCTGATGTCCCTCCAGAAACTTTGTGTCTTTTGTAAGTCTTTTACTTACTCAATGCCTGTAATCGTCCAAATGGGGGTAATGGAGCAGACTGTCCTTGAGACATTCGTGGTGTTAGACTCAGTTGTTCAAATGAAAAGTGACAGAAGAAGCTGTGAGATGAATGTAAGAGCCTGAGAGAGAAGTTCAAACTCACAACCCACATCGATCACTGTGTAAAGTGGGCACGCTTGTTTGGATTGAAAAGTCGTGACTTTTTATCCAATCTAATGTAATCTAGACTAATCAAGTGTTCTCTCGTCTAATAATCTAATCTAATCTAAATTTGTCTGGTCTAGTTTATTCTGTAGTCTAATCTAATACAAACTATTCCAGTAATCAAGTCTAGTTTCACTTCTATTCCCTAATCTAATAATGTAAAATACCAATCTATTTCTTATCTAGTAAAAGTGAATCTGGTCCAATTTAATCTAATATAATTTAGTCTATTCTTCAATCTAATCTAATCTAAACTCATCCAACCCCAGCCTTTCCCCTCACCCTAATCTCATCTAATGTGTCCAATGTGTCTAATCTCTCTAGACTCTCTCTCTAATCTAGTAAAATCTAATGTAGTCTAATCTAGTTTTGTCTATCTAGTCTAATTCAATTAAATCTAATCCTGTCTATCAACTAGTCTGATCCAGTTTAATCTAATCTAGTCTGGTTTCGTTTTATCGAGTGTAGTCAATTCTAGTCTAATCTCTAATCTTTATCTACCTAAAATATTCTCCAGTCTAATCTAATCTAGATTAATCTAATCTAATATCATTTACACTAGTCAATTCTAGTCTGCTATCTAGTCTAATCTAAACTAATCTCACCAAATATAATCTAGTCTGATCGATGCCTTAGTCCAACCTAATTGTATCTAGTTTATTCCCTAGTGTGATCCAATTAAATGTAATCTAATCTAGTCTAATCTAATACTGTATATCCCCTAATCTAATATATTGTTTCCAAAGACCATAATGTATTTCTTCCATCTATTCTGTTATGTAATCTAATCTAACCTGATCTAATCTACTCACCAGTAGATCATTTTGTCTAGTCTAGTCTAATATAATCTAATTTAATCTAATCTAATCTGATTTTGTCTCCTCTAATCTATTATTTTTTCAAATTTAATTAAATCTGATCTAGTCGAGTCTTATCAAGTCTACTCTGTAGTCTAATTTAATATAATCCAGTCCTGCCAAATCACAAAATGATTCTAATCTAATCTAATCTCAGTATACTGAACAAAAAAAGCTGCAGCACACAGGCGCTGTGTTGCCAGCACTCATAAATAATCTGATGAAAATAACCAGCAGGTCTGCTGCAGGTTGAGTTGGTGTCAGTGTCACCGAGCAGCAACAAAGATGACACAAAAATATGACCATAAATCCTGACACTGACCTCCCAGCATCCTCAGGGGGCAGGAGGAGGAGGAGGAGGAGGAGGAGGAGGTGGAGGAGGAGGAGGTGATTTACTCCTCCTGTCCACCCCACAGATGAGCTCCATCATCCCTGTGAGTTTCAGGCCGGGCCCTGTGGAGCGGCGGTGTTATATGGTGTTGTTGCAGCCAGAGAGCCGAGGGCGTGGTGGCCTGTGATCCAGACTGAAACATAACCTGAGCCCTCCGCTCTGCGGTCACAGCTGTTCATTAATCTGACAGCAGCTCTGTGTAAAAACCAAGAAAAATATAGTCTGCTCCAAGTTCATGTCAGAGAGATTCTATAAAAACCTGTATTTACCCTGTACATGCAGAGATACAGAGTCCTCAGTGATGTTTATTTAATATCACGATATGATCGTTTATGGTAGCATCAGAATGTGAGATCATGATGGGGGTCGGGGGTCCTGATGGTCCCGATGTGATGTGATTTATTACTCGATGTAGACTCAGAGTCGACAGCTGGATGAAGCATATAGGCTCAATGAGACTGTACTTCCACACAGCAGTTGATCTTGAGCTAAAAACTAATGTTAGCATGGCAGCAGCTCACACTGACACGCGCTAAGGTTGCCATGTTCACCGACTTCTACGTCATATTAGACCAAAATTAGCATGTTTCATGAATATTATGAATATTTTGAAGGAAGTTAATGATGCATGGATTAAGTTCGCTTACACTTTTCATGATTTCCCTTATTTTTCAAAGTTAATTAAAAAAAAACGGGGCAGATGTTTGCTTTCACTGTTTCCTATAGTGTAGCATGCATCTGTTATGTGTCCTATTTCAGTCAGCGAATATGTGTGTGCTCGCTGAAAAAGCTGATAATTGCAGTGAGATATGGAGTTATTTATAAATGAAAGGCACATAAAATTCAGCATCTTTGTGCCTTGATCACATTTCTTCCTTCTTTGCTCAATGAACACTGTAAGCCACATTCTTCATTTACAACTCTCTCTGCTGAGCGCTCCAGAGACTTACAACAACTAAAACACAACAAACTCTGACCAGCTTCCAGTTTAAAGCGAAGAGGATTAAGAGGATTAGAGAAGGTTATCGCCTCGTGCACCTATTCCCTAAAAAACAGCCTGAGTGAAAGTAGCGGTACAAGTTTTTCCCCATTTTATCTCAGAAAAAAACTCTTGTTTCAGAAACTTCAGAGTTTAGTTTCTCAGTCACGACTGACATCAATCAGTGAAATGAGTCCAGAACAGCCGAATTGGAGATAATTGATCGCAGAATTAATACACGAGTTAACAATGAAATTGCAAATAACATTTTTATGAAGTTAATTGCCGCGGGCTGATAGAGATTTCAGCAGTGGATCATTTCCTTGATCAACGATAATGTGATGGAGCACGTTGGGAGCCCGATAACAGCAACAACAAAGAGGAATGAAGGTCTGGATCATTACAGACACAAAGCACCAGAGAAGATCTGAAATCTAATCAAACTGACGGAAAAACACTGACGCAGGAATATTCATTCAGAAACGTTTGATGAAATGAACATTCAGTGGAGGTTTACAGCACTGAAACAACAATCATCAATCAGCTGCCACAAGATCTCAACAAATGATTCATCTGATGTGCAGAAAATTATTTCAGTTTTTCAGATATTAACTCTCCTGTGCCGACAAGTTCAATCAATTCAGGCCTTTAACACATCATCTAAGCTTTTTACTGTCTGTGTGATACAAAATGTTTTTGTGAATGCGATAAATCCTGCATATTTCAGAATAACATAATGAGGCTAAAATGCTACAATGTCCCCTTAAGGAGCACTGAAATATTTATTTCTTCCCTAAATGAATAAACAAGTTGTTCTCAGGGGAAAACAAGGTCCCCAGAACACTGTCTGAAGCTAGAAAAAAGGTGGCAGGGTCCGCCACATATAAACAAAGTAAAACAGTATGAAACTGTGTTGTCCTTTAAGGTCAGTTTGTTTATTCAGTCATGAAAACAAAGAGAGTTTGTTTATTTAGTTTGTTTAAAAAAAAAAAAAATCAGCCAATGAAGACGTTTCTCTTCTGATTAAAATTTCTTCCCCAAAACTACATAATGCACCTTTAAAGTTCTGAATTGAATATTCACTAATGATGTTGCCATCATCATTGTGAGCAGGTTAGCATGCTATTGTTAGCATTTTTAGCTGAAAACATAGCTGTGTTTGTGAGGCTACAGCCTCACAGAGCTGCTAGCATGACTGCAGAATATAAGTGTTGTTGAGAAAATGATTTTTTTTTTATCTTTACACGAGTTTATTCAAGTTCTTATTTATAACCCGGCAACTGTGTGGGTTTCGGTTGAAATGTCAACTATCACAGGCAGATATCAGCTGCAGGAAGCTCGTCAGCTAATTAAATTAAGGACATTAGTTGGACTACTCCAGCTGACTTGCCTTTAAAATGAGAACACTGTAAAATGGTCATAAAAATGCACTTGAGACTAAAGTGAACAGATCACAGGTGAATCCAACATCCTCACCAGCTTGTGATTCCTGCAGAAGACGAGGACATGAACATGTATTCTTGCATTGAGGTGATTTAATGAAGAGCTTTACGACTCCCATTACTCACTCTAGTGTTGCACTATCAGATTGTACACGCGATTACCGTGGCCTAATTATTCATGACAAGGATATTATCACGATATCTACTCCCACTGCGGGAATAGTAGTTGTGTAGTTCTGTAACCTGGGTTTATCCTTCACAGGGTCGTGGGCGGCTGGAGACGATCCCACCTGACATCAGTTCCTGACAGGAAGGTATGCCGAGCACGTAGTCTGACTTTAATATCGCCAGTTCACCACAGGGTTGACATATAGAGACGTTCACACTCACCTACAGGCAATTTAGAAAGAACATTTTACCTTACTTGCATGTCTTTGGACTGTGGGAGGAAGTCAGACTACCTGGAGAAAACCCACGCACGGAGAGTCCATACAAACTCTGCACAGAAAAGCTCAGCCCCAAAACCCGGAGCTTCTTGAGATGGCGACAGTGATCCCACCGTGCTGCCCATTCTGCAAACTGTGTCTCATCTTTTCTGTCATACCGCCTCAGACTGAACACAGCGGAGGATTAACAAGCACCAGGTGTTGCTGTGAAAGACTGCCCAAACAAAACCAAAATATAAATCTATTGAATTCTAAGCAGGGCAGACAGCACGGTGCTTTAAAAGTACTGTATTGACCCATATAAAGATGAAGACCAACCACATGTGGAGAGGATATATTTTTTTATTTCTCTCACTTTGTGTACAGAGAGCCGTTGATTCCACCTCATGTTCATTACTTCAAAAGAGATTTGTCTGGCTTCCTCCCAGCAGCTGCAGGTGAGTAACCGTACATCATCAGCCGCTGCTTAAAGTCAGCCTGTGCTCAGCAGACCTTCCTGGGGTAATAAAGGTTTACAGGGGAGAGCTGACCGTTAGCGCTCTGAGCCGGTCTCCTGTGGCTTCCTGCTGTGTCGAAAAACCTCGTCCTCAGAGAGCCATTATTCTGAGCAACGGGCCGGCAGGAGGGCCTCAGGATGAAACGAGCCCGAGCTGCTGCTGCTGGACCAGAGGTGCAGATATATAACGAGACCGAGGAGATGGATCATTATGGGGCGTGTGAAGTGTGAGTGGGTGTGTGACGGCGTGTTTGACAGCAGTGGAGTGTCATGTGGAGGCCTCCAGACAGACTGAGATGGTTAGTTAAATGTTTAGTCTCCAGAGAGTGGGCTGAGAGCTCAACAGTTCAGCTGATTATCACACCAAACCAAGTCTTCACAGTTAACCCTCTCCACCCTCCTGAATGATCGGCATTTGACATATTCGGCCGACGTTTCAAAATCACTTATTTAACCTTAAATATAACACGTCTGTAACACTGTCGGTTTGGTTGGAGGAATTTATTTCATCCTTCCTTTTTTCGTTGTCAATATCTGGCGCCCACATTTCTCATGACGAAAATCGACTGCCAACTGTTCTTGTTGGAGATTCGGGTATGTTATGCTAATAGCGGCTATTGTAGCCTCGAGCTGCTACCTGAGGCAGAGATGAGGAGAAGATGGTAAACTCCACATCCACACGCTTTTGTTTTTCTTCAAACATGTTTAAAATCTGAATTTGAAAACATTACCTAGATTAGGAAAAAGGCTTGTTAAATGCAATTTTAAATGTATTTTCTCCCATTAGGGTGTGAAGTAGCGTGGGATCATGGGAGTTGTTGTCTTTACTGTTAAACAACCATCATTGCAGGTGAAATTCTCACGACGAGAAATGTTCATGGTTAAGATAATGATAATGTTTTAAAGTTTTATTTATGTTACGTCTAGTCATCGATTATGGATTTCTCTGGGTTTGACCATAATTTGGAAACCAAATTTATATATGTTGGGTTGTTTTTAAGACATTTTAATGTGAAAATGTCACACGTTATATGTTTAATACTCAGTGTACGGCTCAAGCTCCAAATCACTGGATCCTACCACCTCCTCGCCTGTTTTTTAACTTTGGTGACCAGGCGAGAATTTCAGAAACACAGAGGTCACGGTTAAAAATTCCCCAAATAAGTCCGGACGCTTCCTCCTGTTCGCTGGCTGTTATTTTAATGTGGTTGCATATTACAGCATAAATCAGAGTAATAACAGCTTACTGTTACTGGAAGCTGCAGCAGCTGAGTTTAGTTTTAGCTGCCTGTTTCTCATAATGACGCTCTGTGGAAACAGACGGGGCTTTGTTTGTCCAGCTCCATCATGTGCACCATTACAGAAGCTGCAATATTTGTTTCGTTGTTTAATTAAAATTGTGTGTGTGTGACGGGGGGCGATATCGCTCTCAGTCTGATAAGACACTATGGATGTTATTTGTCCGAACACTCTTATTGGGTTTCATGTGAAAGATGAAAGTCGTTCACCTCGTGCTGGATCTCAATTATCATACTTCAACGGTGGAGCTGTGCTAAGAGAGAAAAAATGGCTCATTATTGGAATTGTTCTGGAGTAAACATTTGATTAAAGACAGGCTGCGCTCTGCTCCGCCGCCCAATAACTTTCATTTATAAAGCGGTTTAACTTAATGAATCCTGGAGGACAGCTTCGCACCAGCTAGATTTAAATAATCTCAGAGGAACATTTGTCAATCACAACTTTAGGTAACTGAGGAGAAAACTTAAGGAGAGGTTTTCTGCAACTTAACAATCCTTCATCGTGAAATATTTTGCAATTACAGCCGTGCTGCTGCGCTACAAATCTGTTGTGTTTGGCATCTTGCATAATTACTACAAATGTGCTGAATCCAGAGGGAGACCCACAGTCTTCTCCTCCTGTTAGATCACAGATTCAGAGTTTAAAATAGAGAGCGTGAAGATGTTTGAACACTTCTGCTCAAGTCAGACTGTCAGTGAGTTAACGTGTTCATCTCTCCACACAGTGAAAAAACCTCTGGAGATGTCGAGTCGTAGCTCTGTTCATCTGAAAATGGCACCCGGGTTTCTACATGTATGAAAAACACAAGCAGACCCTGTCACATCACGTGTCAATCTGAAATATTAACACACACCAGATGTGCCAGGCAGAAGCAGTAATGAAGGTATAGGTGTATGTATAAGACCATCAGGAAGTGTAGGCGATAACGCTGCTGCTTTTTGAGATGATACCACCAGTGTGTGGGCTTATATGGACGTTAATGAGTGCTCTGCAGGTGTTCTGACCCGCTTCATATAGTCTGCTGTCGGTGTGTGTCGCCTTTAGACATGTAACATTTAAGAAGAGCAAAAAAAACCATGCTTTGGTAAGAGTTTGATTTGCCGACTAGCTGCGCTGGTGGTAGCGCTCTCCTCCTGTTGATCTGATTGGTTGAGGTTATCCTGTGATAGACGCTGATAGACGGATGGTTCGTCCAATCACCTGCCGAGTATCGTTTGCAAGTGGCTGCCCTTTTTCCAAACTGTTTCAAGCGGTACGTTTCCAGATGGTTCTGTGTAACAAACCATCCACCAGGTTACTAATTTTCCTCCGACATGGAAAAGTGCAATGAAACAGTCGTCCAAGTTAGCAACTAGGGCAAAGATCTGTGTAGCCTGCGCTCACAGCAGTATGACGGCAAGTGAACAATTACTTTTTACCTCTTCATCACTTTATACTTCACAGTGAGTGTTTGTTTGTGAAACGTGCCGTAAATAACATTTGTAGAAGTCTTGGACAGTATGTGTTATGAGCCTACTCCGACTTAACGGTCAGATCGGCTGCTGTAGTTGCTTGTGAAGTTCGCAGACTTGCCATTCAAACACCAGTTTGCAGCGAGCGTCCATGTTTTTCAGAGCAGATGCAGTGGGACGCTTTCTAGATTGGAAAATCGAGAATACCGACTTCGATCTTGCAGTGAACTGTTGGTGGCTCGACCAGCCCAACTGTACTGTAGACAGGAAAGGGTTTTTGTTTCTTGACATTTAGTCCCCATCTAAATGTAACCCATAAATAAGACAAAGAAACATAATTCCTACAGTCTTTGTCACCTCAACAATGTGTTGTTTTTGGCCATTTCTTGATATGACTCATGCTGTGTCGTATAGAAAAGCTCTGCATCAACGGGGGTCGTAACAAAAAATGTTCCCCCCGAGTCAGAGTGCAGAAAAAGCTCTGGTCATTTCTCTGGTGCTGTACAGTAAGCCCTGACACGGACCCCTGACTGCCCTCAGACCTCATGCGCAAACACAACTAGAACCCAACATGGGTCATGCCGGCTCCTGCCATGTCCAGAATTTAATCTTTTTAAGTAATTCAGTTTCCCAAAACCTTGAAACTTCAACCTCGATTTGATTTTCATGTTTTCACCTCGGTTTCTGAACCCACAACGGAGCCTGCAGACCTTCAACTCAGTCAAACTTCTGTTGCAGCATTAAATCACAATTTTTATAGGAGTTGTTAAAAAGGGGAAAGAGATTTTTTCTGAGCCTGTAGAGAGTTACGAGAGAATTCAGCCGTGCTGCAGAGAAAACTCTGCAGGTAATCTGCAGGAGGCATTTTATCAGCATCATACAGATGTTCATGTTTGATTTGATGCCTTTTTACATGCTTGATTACCCTTTTATTCTCAGTAAACTCATATTCTGTGCCTCTGCGGTGACCCAGTCTCGTCTGCATTAATATTTCACGTCGCCTAAAAACTTTAAATGGGAGTGAGGCGTGCCAGTCTTTAATTCCAACACGTTAAATAATAGATGCTGTTGGATTCTGATGCACTGCAGAGCTTCAGCAGCGTCTCCACTGGAAGGAAATTTACATCCACTTACCCACTGATCTACATTTCCCATCAGGCTTAGAGAGTGCCTGCCAAATCCGCCACTAAACAGAGAGAGAGAGACGAACGGTATCGAGTTAATTCATCGTTCAAGCGCTGCTGTTCTTTGTCTGACTGCTGTGTTGTCTTTTTTTCAGCAGCAAACTTTTCTTGCATCGATAACCACGAACATTAAAAAGGTACCACGCACAATGAATTCTGGTCAAGGTCGAGCTCTAATACTACGTGTATGTTCGTGTAACACGTGCACTAATAAATGCCACAATTAATTAATTAATTAACAAGATATTTAGTAACAGTAGGTTGGACACTTAAATGAGCCGAGCAGAGAAAAATGAGGCTCCCGCAGCTGTTTCTGAAACTCTCACATTTCTTCTTCTGCTTTGTTTACCGAACACAGCGCTTCATTTCTATTATTCCTAAATAAATCCTTGTTCCTGGAATTTAAATCAGCCGCAGGTTTTAAACCCAAACACTGATAATAACAGAGGGTTTTTCAGGGGACAGTCCCGGATTTGGATCTCCTGGTTTCTCTCCGTGAGGTCTGTTTATTCCTTCTAACCTTTTTATTTTCAATACACGACTTCTTACTTTTCATCTTGAATCTTTCTACTTTCTTTAAAAGCGTTGAACTTCACAGCACTTCTGAGAAACGCTCCTAAATCCTACCGTGACGCCTTATCTCTACATTTTCACTGTTCCTCGTCTTCTCACTACTTTAGATGTAAAATGATCGCTCACACCGGCTCTCTTTCACTATCTCCTCATCTCTGTCGACATAATGATTGATTGTGTGCAGTACAGGTAATTTTAGCAGTGTGGAATATCTCTGACCTTTGGACAGAGGCTTCGGGTAATTTAATATCTTATCTATCGGTCCTTTAATAAATACTATCTCTGTAAAGCTTATTATGTTCAGCTTTCTAACTCATTCAGAGAGAAGTTGATTAAACTGTGGTCACTTTGTGCATGCAGTTAGTTGTAGTGTTGTGGTTGGTTGCATTATATTTACATACTTTATCTGTATATTAGAGAAAAGTGCCCTTATTTAAACGATCTATGGCGCATGGTCTAAAGAGCATGGTGCAAGTGTGTTTAGGTTTAGGTGTGTTAAATCCCTTTTGCTATTTAAATGGCGGATAATCTGGTCACAAACTGAGACACACACAGCGCAAAGGGGTTGGATTTAGACTCTTAATTAGACATGGGTGAGTTTTGGGAATAATGTAAGTTATAATCATCCCCCATTCCCTTTAAGAGCCAGGATAAACGTCGTTTAAATCTCCTGACTCGTCGACAGGGTCAGTTAATATTTCATGTCAATGTATGTTCTGTGTTCGTCTACACACACACACACACACACACACACACACACACACACACACACACACACAAGTCAGAGTTATACAGTAAAATAGTTTGGAGTGAAGCAGCCGTCCGAAAATTGGAAAAATATGTATTTCAAGAGCTAGAAGTTGAATTCTGCTCTCCATGGAGAGTTCCCTTTGTCCTGTCAAGGTTATAACTACAGCTTTTAGTTCTGCTGAATAAATGTGCCACAGTGTTTGTTACAGTGACATTAGTGTGTGCATGAGAACGTTTAAAATGACTGGATGCAACCTCTCTAATCATTAAGCGTACGTTTTACTTTCTGAATAATGCACACATGATAAATACTGCACCTTTGCGCCGCTGGTATAAATACAACAGGATGTTGTACTGAGGTCTGAATCAAGATTGCGTTCCTGATACAATTAATCATGCAGCTATTGATTCGTCATTATTGGACTCATTTAATTTAAGTCCTTACATCGACTCGTCTTTGATTTGGGATCAATACAAATAAATTTCTTTTAAAACGTTTGGGAAAATTGGCAGAGAGTAAAATCAATGCAGAGAGTTTATCTGCCTTTGAAGCGTCTTAACAGCGTGAGGAGAAGTCTGATTTGGTGATAACATCAGGTTGTTTTTCATACGAGACTACGCACCCTCCACAATCTAGAACATCTTACCCAACCCCGCTCTCTCCACACGTATCCGCTCCCATTATATATATTTTGTTCTCGGAGAATGCAGTGATTCAGGTTTCTGCTTCGGCACTTGCACTCTCTTGTTTTCTGTCAGTGAAATCATTTGAGAAGCTCCAGAGGTATTTCAACGTATCGGCAGGAAGCTGCTGTTTTTCCTCCAGCGGGGCAGAAAATGTGAAACGCTTCAGGGAGTTTCAACAGGCTCTGAACTGAGGCACAAACTCCTAAAGTGCTTTCATCACTCCGGGGACAAACAGGATTTCACAGCTTTCTGCAGCGAATCCTGCCGTCTGGGACTGAAAATGGCTTTCTGCCGCGAAATACCTGTAAAAGCTGCAATAAAAGGGAACAATGGTGGTGTTTAATACTAATGACAATCCTGATCCTAAACCACAGACAGAAAAAGAGGCTCTGTGAAGTTCAAATGGATAGACTGCTGGATCTTTGAATGCATTTACTTATTGTTGTTACAGTCTATTTACTCAACAATAAAAATACCAAATCTGAGTCAGATAAAAATGGCAGCAAAGCAGCTAACTGCTCCTCACTACACTCTTTGCTGTAGCTATCTTTGGCTGTAGCAACTAGCTTCCGTTAGCAAGTAGCTCAGTAGGGAGTTAAGTGGCTCTTTTAGCTAATGGGAGACTGCCTGCACATCAACCTCGATGAGACTCCCAATGAACACAGCTGGACACCAAACTGGGACTGAACACAACCTCCAAGACCGAAAGATGCAGGTTTGAAGACAGGGGAAACAGTATGGAGGCGATTTACAGCGGCCATGTTGTTTTGTGGTGACAGGTGTTGGGTGAGAAGACGCAGTTCATTGAGCAGTTTAACACAAAACCTGATTATATTTTAATATCTTAACGACAAACAGAAACTTTATCGACTTAAAAAATCTTTTTGATTGACAAACATCATATGACACAATTCAAACAAGATAATTTATGTCTCTCCTCGTTGACTACTGTATTTTTTAAAATAAGATCCCATGAGGTCCACTGGAAAGGGGGGTGACTTCAGCTTTCAGGGCAAAGTCCAATTTATTATTACTACATTGTAACTACACATAACTGTGTTCATGTCCTACCTCAGTAAGTGTGTGGCAGTTGCACTGTTCGTCTCATTATTTCTGCACCGATTGGGGAGTAACGCAATACATGTAACAGGATTAATTAATCTGGATACAAAAAACAAAGAGATAACTGTATTCTGGTGAAGTTTCAGAAAAAAGATGTAATTAGATTACAGATACATTCAGTAAAAAAAGAGGATTACCAACCATGAATCGTGCAGTGGTTGTGCACTCAGCATACAGATGGGATGTGTCCAGCTTTTGAATCTTGTGTTGGACTCAAGGACACAGCTGGAGGAGACGGACAGACACACGAACAGACACACACTTTCACACCAATTCACACATGTACTGCATAAATACACACACACACACACACACACACACACGCTCTGAGCCACCCACAGACAATTACAGTATAATTACAGAACTCATTATTTGTCTCTGCAGGAGGTTCAGATGGTTTCTGTGGGAAAAGGAACATTTTTAAATCAGCGGCTGTAGCAGGAGAGAGAAGAGCGTGCCGGCTGTTTACCCTCGCTCAGAGTCAGCTGCAAGAACGTCGGCAACACCAGGAGCAAGTCAGATCCACGAGGGTCAGAGGTCACAGCTGTACACAGGAGGTCTGTGCCCATGTGAGAAATTACTCAAGTCATAAATTAAATGCTAGCTGTAATTTTAAATTAGGCATGAAGATACCCTGTGGGGTTTCTTACCACTAGTGGCACTGTGGAGCAACGTTTTTATGAGCGAGTTCCTGTTCTGCATGCCTGTACGAGACCGCGCAGGTGCTCGATGTACATTTGTTCCAGTGTTTCCACACTGTTTCACTAATTTAAAAAGGCGGAGTAACGTGCAAAGAAACACAGCAAAGGCATCAGCAGAGGCAGTGAAGAAGAAGCATGAAATCAACAGATGTAAATAACCTGTTTACAGCAGATGTTTCAGGAGAAAGGACGTGCATTCAACCCATTCTCCTCATCGAGGTCACACACTGAATGACAACACGACTCGTGTGTTTACAAGAAAACACCACAACATCATCTTTCCATAAATGAGCTGCACACAGCCCGTGAGCCACATGAGTTACTATTGCTGTTATTAGTATATTAGTAATTGTACAGTTAATAATCTGTGTGCACTGCAGGCTGCTGAATTAAATTACTGGACTCTTAATTCTGGTTCGAGCACCTTTAAAATATTTTTATTCAGCTCAAAGAAGACGAACATCAGAAGAATCCTGATGGTATGATTTGTGAAATGCAGTTTCTTTTTGTTAGCATGTTATGAAACAAACTGCTAAGATCTATCTTTAGTCTATTTTGTTGATTTTCCTGCCTTGGACAAAGTGAAACGCACCGTTACTTTGAGTAAATTAAGGATTTCTCTGGATTTGAACATTGTTGGACACATTAGGGATAATGTCGGCAACAAAAGTCATTTTTAGACATTTTAACGCAGTATTCATACATAATATATCTTTAACTTGTTGCGGTACGTTCTGTCCAATCAAACTGATTCATGTGTTTGTCCGACCAGAGCTTCAGTGTCCTTGAAGAAGCTGCTGGACTTTGACCGCCAACTCACTTCTCCATGAAACACAACAATAACTACTCTGACACCCCAAATTGAATTTCCAACTTTTGTCTGGCTCTGTGTTTTCCTCCATCAGAAGACTTATTGAAGTGTCACTCTGAGCGGCGCCACTGCCCATTTATTTTTCCATTATTCCTGCTGATAAATATTTTGATGTCTTGATGTTTTGTTGCGGCAGAGTTAAAGTGTCACTTGAAAGTCACACAAAGAGAAAGAAATGCTCCGGATTCTTCTCAACATTTTGTTTTCATCAACTTCAAATCAAACTAATTACAGCACAGATGATGCACACAGTCAGTGTTTGATATCAGGCTTCGTTATATTTCTTAAATTTTTCTTAAACCCAGCAACTATTATCACACTGCAGTTTGTCTGCTAGATGCGACGGAAAAAAAGTTAAATGACAGTCAAATGAAAAGGTTTACTGTAGATGATCTCACCTCTGTTGATGAGTGGAGAACGCAGAATAACTTTTCGTTTTTTTCTCCTGGAATATAAATATTTAGCTGGAAACCTTTATACCTGAAAAGACATTTTACTAACTCACCTTCATCAGGGTCCAAGTTGGTTGTCTGGTTTGCTGGTTGGCTGTCTTGCTAATCGCTTGGCGTGTTGGTTTTTTGGTTTATTGTTTAGTAAGGTGATTGATTTGGTGCTGACTGCTTAGTTGCTTCATTGGTTGGTTAGTTGGTCGGCTGGTAGATTGGTTTGTTAGTTGGTTGTGTCACAGAGGTAAAATGGTGAGGACCCAAATGCAGTCAGGCAAGTTTGGTTTGGACGTTTGGTTTCTTGGGTGGTTGACTGGCTTGTCGGCTGGTCAGTTGGGGTGTTGGGTTGTTTGCTAGCCGTTTGGTTTATTGTTCAGTAAGGTGATTGATCTGCTCGCTGGCAGTTGGTCGGTTAGTTAGTTGGTTAGATGTTTGGTTGGTTTGTCGGCTGGTTGGTTTGTTTGTTGATTGGCTGGTTAGTTGGTTGGTTTGTTTGTTGGCTGGTTTGTTGCTTGATTGGTTGGTTAGTTAGGTGGTTTGTTTGTTGATTGGTTGGTTAGTTAGGTGGTTTGTTTGTTGATTGGCAGGTTAGTTGGTTGAGTTTGTTGTTAGTTGGTTAGTTGCTTGATTTGCTGATCAGCTAGTTGGTTAGATGTTTTGTTCATTGGTTGTTTGGTCAGCTGGTTAGCTGACTGGTTTGTTAGTTGGCTGGCTGTTTGCTTGATTAGTTGGCTGGCTGGTCCTTCAGCGTGTTTTGTTTTTTTGACTGTTTAGCACCGAACAGCTGGTTTGCTGGTGGAACAGAACTAACAGTATCTTGTCACTTTTATCTGGACAGCGTGGTGCCTTAATAAACATCTGTGAAAGTTTAAAAGCTCTCTGATTGGCTGATGAGCAGCCCAAGGACCGGAGTTTGTGTGCGTCTGATCTCATAATCACTTCTATTCACTGAGTTTCCTTTTGTGTAAATAGCCTCGAAGGGATAAAGTGTTTAGTTTACCATGTTTTGGCATACTGCCGACATGAAGTCTGACAGGATGTGAGTTTCATTCACTGCTCTGCATTGTGGAACCATCAGTGTAAGTCTTCATCCAGACATGTACCTGAAGGATGATCTTTATGCCTGATGGCATGAGAGGATTAACTTTTAAACTCTGAACTTTCGAGTGTAAATCATCAACAGTGAAGTGCGATTCCCTGCGCTGAATATTCAGCGTTGTGTTATCTGGTTCTGTGACAGTCAGCGATGGTTGTCAGGGGTAACAGAGGAGATGAAGGCCGAGAGCTTCAACGGGAGGATTCCTTCCGACTTACTGCTGCATGTGACACAACTGTATTTACAAAGAGGTGCGTTTGATTTTTATGTACACAGACAAGACGATGGGGTTCAGTCGCTCCATCTCAGCGTGAGGCGACGTCTGAAGACAACATGTCGGATGACAGCAGGAGACGAGTGATGAGTAACAGCTGAGCTAAAGGCTCCCGTGCAGCTCCACGTCTCATCCGCACTGACAGATTCAGGACGGCGACATCGCAGCACATAGCGATCTGCATCGGAGAGACACGCAACAAAACAACAACAACAACAACAACAGCTGCACGGTATTTTCAGATCAGAGAGTTCAGGTTGTGATTAAGCACATTACATAATGTGAGTTTGCCAGGTATGATATAAAGTGATTTTGTTCATAAACAAAAAGAAGACACGTTCATTCACAGCTCTGGAGGACGTTCCTGCAGTCAGCACAGCATCCGAGGCATTATATCGTGTGTTAACACAGAGTGGTCTTTTATTGTGAGCACACCTGTGCACTAAATCATGCTGTTCAGTCATCTTGATATACCTCACCTGTCAGGTGGACGGACCATCTTGGCAAAGACAAAGTGCTCTCCAAAACAGATTTGAATACATTTCTGAGAGACAAGTTTTAGATCTTTTTTCAACAGCAAACAAAAGTGTTGCATCTGTGTTTTTATTGAATGACAAGACTAAAAAATGTACAAATATCTGGTTACAGCCGCTGACGTCTGCCGACTTCCTTCTTTACTCTTCGACTCTCTCTGGAAGTTATAGTGAGATGGTGTTGCTCATCTGACCTTGATGTATTTTTTCCTTCCTCCCTTTCTGTGAATGATTCGTCTCTTCTGGTCAGATGTTCTGTGGAGAGATTCAATCTTAAAACCCCAAATTCGTGTGTCTCATCTCGTGTGTCTCCAACACAGAACTGAACGTGACACTTTCCTCGCGGGGTAAAAGAAAGATTTTCTTCTTCTCTGCATCTCTTCTTCTGTGGCTGTCTTGGAAACATCAAGAACTCTTCGCTTCTTCTCATCTTCGAGGCCCTTTTATTAATTCTTTGATGCATAGACTGGTCCTCCACAAAATCTTCATCCTTGTCTTTGTTGGGCTCATCTTTTCTTCTGTGTTTTTTTTTTATATGAGGACAGTGTTTTTGGATCGTCTCCATCTCTTCATACAGAAACGCCTTGATGCAATCCCATCGCCATATGCTGGGATGTAAGCAGCCATGGAAGCATCATCTGTTTCTTGAACTACTGAGCTGTAATGAAAACGAAACATGAAGACAAATTAGTTATCTTCAATCTAAGAGAGAGCTTGGCTTAAAATATATGTGCATTACATCCAAAACTAGTTGTTTTTGTGCTGAAATTGTGCTAAAATTCAAGACAATTAATTTTTATAGCCCATTTTTTCTGCTGAACAGAAAACTCTCTGTGACACTGAATGTCTGCAGTATAGACTGTAACCCCATGTAAATAAAATGTTCAAACTCTGTCACAAATTAAATATATATGTGTTATAGTGTACGTTATGTTTCCTGAGATAATTAATGTAGTAATTTATTGGGCATTTCAAGTTCTCTCCTGTAACATTCGCTCACGCTAACAGCTAATGTTTCAGGCAGATACCTTAAATACCTTACCTGTAATCATATAGTCGAGCACTGTCGATGTGAAGCTTCTCACAGGATGTTGAAGTATCTTGTGAATTCAGAAAAAGATCATTTTTCTCTGAGCCGGGCTTCCAGGCTAATGTTGGCTGGGTTAATATGTTCGGTGGAGCCCCGTTCATTCCTCTGGAAGCTGCTCAGTGGCGCATGAACGCCAAGATGGCTCGATAAAAATAGCCAGATCTGACGTGTTGTGCAGAGCGAGCTCACTAGAGACCGAGCCAACTAGCTTCTGGTTTGGTGCCCGGCTAACTTGAAAAGAGATAAAAGTATTTCTATCGTCTCTTCTAGACTTTCCAAATTTTATTGGAGCAAACAGCTCAAATTATGACAGTAAAAGGAGTCATTACGTGGAGGTTGTTGTAGGAGATACACTAATAATAAACACAATTTATCAATCACTGGGATTAATAAAACACTCGTTAATGGGGCACCACCTCCGATGTTTTATCTATTTGAATAATCCGGAGGTAATTAATCAAATTCGACTAAACAAGGTTAACTTGTATCAATTCTAATCAATTTCAGAACAATTTATTCAATCTCAAAAATGAAGAAGTGAGATTCTACACATATCCATCGGTTCTCCACAATAAAACAAACCTGCACAGACAACGACGTACGGTTAAATTTGTTTATTTACTAAATAAATCAAGGTGAATAAATGAAAGGATGATTCAAACAAACAATAATGATAACATAAAATGTAGAGGCTAAATGATCATGGTAATGAATGGATGGAGATGAGCGGATGGTAAAGTCACGAGTCTGGGAAGCATTCAAAGATTACTATAGTAATTTTGACACTAACGAGACCTAACCGGATTTCTTATTAATTAAAGATTACTATGAATCAAAAGAAAAGAGACACCACCAACTCAAGAACATGCGTGTGACTCCAGCAGTGTGCGTGGGTGTTTAGCCTACTTTGCCTGAAGACTGGGAGATGTTCACCACTTTGGACCTCTCCGGAGCTGATAGCTTGACCTCGGCTTGAGGTGTCGGTCCAGGAGAAGGAGCTGAGTCGCGGATCGTCTGCGGCTTGAAGATGCCGCTCGAGCCGGATGGATGTCGCAGCTCGTCCGGTCTCCCAGTGGGTTTCTCTCGTCCAGGTGTCGGAGGGAGAGCGCAGTCTGTCCAGTACCCGGCAGGAAGGTCCCGGTCCACTGCCCAGCGGGATGGCACCGCTTGTGAGCGTTGGGGGCGAGCCGGTCTTGGCTTGGCAAATGTCTATTGTTGCAAACCGTCACACGGTTTGTTGATGCAGGCAATTACTGCACAAAGCTGGTTGTTGTAATAAAAAGTCTTCTTCTTGCCTGAAGTGGTGACTCTGAACTTTTGATCGAACTAATTCAACTTTCTTGACGAAAATAACTAGAGAATAACGCTGGCCTGGCGAGTCCTCAGTTATTACTCAAAACAAGACGAATTAAGTCAAATTAACTTCTACTGAGTAAAATAACGATACTTAACAAAACGAAAGCACTTAGAATTAGTGCGTCCTCAAATTAGAAGATTGAGGTAAAAATCGCACGTGGTCAATTGTGCGGAGATTTCTGCCTAAGAGCGTGTCGCAAAAATACAAAAGGTAAAGGTTTAAAGTAAAGCTAAGAAAAATTTAGAAGAAGAGAGAGACAGAATAGCTGTCCCTTGGTTTTTGTAGTCCATACCAGAAGGCGGTTCCTAAGGGCGGGCTGACGGTTATTACTGTGTATCATATCAATCGTCTACACTTACGAAACTCATAATTAAATTAAACCGATTTAATGTTTCGCGATCGTGCTTCACCTTTCTCAGGACCTTACCATGGCAAAATAAATGGACTTAATGAAATAATATGACCTGATTAAATTCGCTGAACGAATAAAAGAAATTAACACTGGATCAAACATGAAAACACTTAAAGGTACAGTAGAACTGATAGAATCTGACCACATCTAAGCATTTCTTAAAGTCATAATACCTGTAAATGAAGAAACATATTACAAACTTTTAATCAGGAAAACGTATTTAACAACAAATCTTTCCGACAGTCTAATTTCTTTGTACCTGGACTCACCACTGGAGGGCACTGTGGTTCCACCAAACACAAGACACATTTAACATTAAATTAGATTTTAGCCAAATTTCATCACAGAGAAACGGGAGAAAGATCAGTTTTATGAGCTTCTCTTACTGACCCTTAATCTGTTGGAATTAAGAGAATGAGATCCTGACTTAATGGTTAATTAGAAATGGTCTGAAATCTGGAGGAACACAGAGACCATTTGGTGTGGAATGTGGTCACAGATAAGGAACCAGATGAGTCGTAATTCACAGACTTGGGAGTCATGGCATGCACTTCAGAAGGTTTCCAGTGTCTCTCAAGCTAATGTGTGCTTTAGAAGTTAGTGAGGAAAGAGAGACACAGATATAAAGAAATACAGTAAAACAAAGGGAAAGAGAGCCATTTGATGTGTGGATTAATTTACATATGTAAAGACTCTATATTGACACTTTCTGCTGACCAATCCGTTCGTCCTGGTGAATCAACATCCACGTGACCTATGAAAGAGGATTTATCTAAAGAAAGGGGGAGGAAGTTCATCCAAAGGCTTTGGGTTGTAAATTAATTAAAAGTGTCTTCATACGAAGTGTTTATGAGCAAAGAAAACACTGTCCTCTCTGCCAGGCGATAAGATGGCGCCCCTCTTCCTGTAGAGTTGCTTCAAACTTAAAAACAGAGGTGATAAGAAACACAGGGCCTCACATCAAAGATATAAAGGAACACAGCCATGTGCTCCTACATTGTGATGCTAAAAAAAGGCAAAAAGCATATTAGTAAACTAAAGAGTCTGTCTGTGTCTGTTTGATGCATCTTTTGTCTTTTCGTTTCTTCGTCTGCAGCAGTTTGTAACTCTCTCTTCTCTCGTCTCCTCCTGGTTGTTCATCGTCCTCCGCATGTTTCTCAGCTCGGAAACATCGCTCTCTCCTCCCGCTCTCGGCTCCGTGTTTGAACACACAGTAGAGGACAAAGTCTTCAAATTCAGACAAAAAGGCTTAGGCCGAGTATATTTAGCAGCTTAAATCCTGATATAGGCCCATCTACAGAATGATCCATTGAATGTATGTTTTTGTGCGAAGGTATAACTGCAGTGTGTCGGTGTCGTCTCGCTGGGACTCCTGTGATGCTGGATTTCTGTACAAACACAAAAGCATTCTTTGTTTCAATCTGTTTAGGTGTTACTCATCACACTTATCTGTCCACAGCATGTGTTCTTCTCGGCTCCTGCCTCATTCTGAATGCATTACACCAAAAAAAACCCAAAAAAACATTCAGCCCCCGTCAAACAGTACACCTGTACGCCCAGATACACTTCACTGATTCTCTTCAATCCCCGCTGTCCTATTTACATTCCCTCCACTGCTCATCTGCTGAGGAGAGGGAAAACATGCCGCTGGAAGGCCCGCAGCCCAGAATTATTCAAGTGTTTCTGTGGGCAAAAAATAAACACGAGCCTCAGTGACGAGGAAAACAATCTGCACACGTTAGCATCCTAATCATGTTCCTCCTGTCGCCAGGTTGATCCGTCACTGAGCCGGGGGAGTGTTTCCTGCCTGCTGGCCGTCGGCAGTATCACCGGGTCGTTTCATTTTATCGAATGAGACTCACGTTTACTGATTACACTTACAGTAACTGCTACATCAGTGGGTATTAATGAAAAACTTGACACCCCATTTAAGATCGAACACTGTTTCCGCATTCCCATGGATATGTCGAAACTTGTTTTTTTACGTTTTGATTCTCAATTTGATGTTATAACAACGCTGTGCTCACTGTTTGGTTAGGTTTAGGCTCAAGAACCACTTGGTTAGGGTTCGGAAAAGATCAGAATTTGGCTTAAAATACTGCTGCGAAGTACATTTTTTATTTTCAGTGCTTCTTTGTTGAATTTTCGGCCTGTCCCTCCTGTTCCCTCAACAACAACAGAAAATGCACATGCACAATATTTGAGGGGGAAAGTACTGTTAAGTGTCAAACACACGATATCCATTCTTTATATCCACTTATCCTGACCAAAGAGTTGTGGGGGGCTGGAAGTGTCAATCTTGAACTCTACTTTGCTCACCTTCACATTTCCTCAACTCTCTGACTCCATTATTTTTACGTGTTTCAGGAATAGTTTGACCTCAGAGGGACAAATTACCTTCATTTTTATCTGCAGGATCTTTAGAAGACTTGGAGGAAGCCTCGGCTCAACTCTCTCTCAGTCTCAATCAATAACAGCAATGATGTGGAAAAGAAATGAAGGTGGGTGTCCTTGTTACGTTATGAGGAAGGTTATCTTAATCAGAGGGTGCCAGGGTGGCTGTGGGAGTGTGTCAGCTGGCTAAGGGAGGTAAACATGACACTCAGTGTGAAAATCCAGAGTGATCTCTGTCGTGTTCATCATCCTCGTCGTCTTAAGTCTCCTCTGTCAAAGCTACCATCAAAATAAAGTTTGATTTACAGGGTTTATTCTAGCTAGCTAAGTTTGGATGCTGCCAATATTTTCGTTTTTCATCTACTGCTGATGTCTGACTCGATGACGTTTCTCTCCTGCTCGCACGCCTCTCCAGGAAGTGCAAAGCAAAAAGCAAAAGCACCTGATAACGTAACGAGGAAAGATGGTTAGTTACCTCACTGAGAAGTTGGAGGTGTGCAACCTATCGCCTGCAGCTCTTCGTCTAACAGCTCCCTCCCAGTATAAAACTACTCCCAGACATATTTCAAACTGATCCGCTGTCAACAAATGCTGAAAATCACTGTTGTTTTGCTCTGAAGATGCATTTTTGACAGTGATAATTGTGTTTCGCCGGTAAAATACTTTTAAAGTGAAGCTGTAACTGTCCAGATGTTGAGCTTCTTGTAAAAAGACCGGTGTGCGAGGTGACACCGGTGTTGCCACGAGTTTATTAGCCGGTGGGAAAATGTCTTCGCTGTGACAACCCTAGTGGGCAGTTTCCTCGTGAAATCATTTTCATCCAGTCCTGTCTGGTACTGGTTTCTCACCAGTCTGAGCCACTTCACACCATCTCCTCCTCTCAGCTCAGACTGCAGCGTCTGCAGCAGTAAAACCCCGAAAACGACATGTGCAGACAGATGGCGGGGCGGTAAGGAAGAAAATAACACTAAACCCACAGCTATTAGCACCGACGTCGTCCTTGGTTCCTGAGCCGGTTGCTGTCTCCCACGATCCTCGGGGTGTATTTGTGAATAAACACTCTCCCTCGGAGCGACGCCTTAATGAAGAAAAATGCAGAGTTTCCTTCACAGCCAAAGTTAACTGTAAATAATGCACCGTATGCGTGACAGAACAGCATGTGGATCATTAATTGCAGAGAATCCAGGATGGGTCATCTGCGCCTGTAGGGGCCCCACGGGGCCACCGCTAATTATAGCCTCCGCCCAGGAGGGAGGTGATGAAGAGGAGGCTGCTGCAGAGAGAAAGTGTGTGTTTGTATGTGTCGAGCTGATGAGTCGCTATGTGCAGGTGTGTATCAGCAGTCCTCTGTGTGTGTGTGTGTGTGTGTGTGTGAGGTGTATTCAGCACCTGTGTATATTTTTAGCTACAGTTTAAATCACGTGTAGGTTTTGACTGTGAATCATCTGAATGATTACGTCAAAAAAGGAAACGTATGCCAAGCGAGCAGCTCCGTCAGCTCACAGCGATAATGCTAACATGCTAACATGTCAAAAAGTTTGTGGCAAGTTGTAAACATGTAGTAATCACTTTCTGATCGGCCGTATGTGAACGGACTGTAACGTGACGGGAAAAATGAGACCTTCCTCGTCCTCTCTGGTGCCTTTACAAGCCTGTTGACGATTCAAGTTGTTTAATGCTGCTGGACGGTGGATTTGGTTGTGAAGGGCAGCTGAGGCTTCAGGGATTATAATAAGTTTTCCAGGTAATCAGGTAAGAGCCCCTCTTGTACATGTGTGATGGCTGATAAAAAACATTGAGTCAATTTTAAGTTGATGTCACTCTCCCCAGGTTGTGCACAGCATCAGATTTAATAACGTCAAATTAAAGGCTGCAGCAGCACATGGAGGAGAATTAAACTCACATGTTGTTTACCTAATTAAAAACAACTGTAATAAATGTATCATTTCATTATGATCTCCTATCGTAATTAAGATTGATGGATGAATAATTAAATATCCAGCAAAATGCTTAATTTCACGAGGAGTTATGGACCAGGCATCATCAGCTACATCATATTTGGCACGTATTTAGTTTAAATACGTGCTTTGTACTGTTATTTTACACATTTACATTTATTTATGATCTTTGTACCCGAAATACGTTAACTCTGGTACATTACGTACTGTTTTTGGTACATTAGTTTAACATTTCCCGTCCCAACACTGACTACACTGAGAGCCAGGACATTTATCTCCTCGCTTAAACTCACCTCTTGCGGTACAAAGTGGTGTTAGGAGAGAGGACGGGGCTGAGGCTAGCTGGTTAGCATGCTAACTTTGGTAGCTACTGTATCTCTGCGACACAGTACACACGTTACGTCTTTGACTGACAGTAAACACTGTTGTGTCTTCACACTCTGTGGATGGTGTTCGCTAATTTTTAAACATTTTTTGACCGATACTTTTAGAGTTTGTCTTGACTTTCTGTTCGACTGCTAATGCGGTGAAAACTGTGCTCTGTTGACACATTTTGAAGCCGGCCCATCAGTCCGACAGACACCTCAGGGAACAATCTGACGTGTTTCTGCTGAAGAAGTCCTGTCTGCAGAAAAATAAGCTGCTGCACTGGAGACTCATGCATATGTATGAGTTTACATTGAGGAAAAGTCAATTTGTTAAAACCCTCGTTTCCATTGTGCCGTTTATAAATAGACGATGCCCGAGAGATGCAAACAGCAGATTTCAGATGCTAATCATCCATCTGATTTACATGTTAATATCACACAGGAATCACACTGTGACCAGCCTTTATCTCAATATGAATATGTTAAACACCCAGAATGCAGCGAGCGAGCGAACGCACGCCTCCTCCAACATGTGAGAGGCATTGTGCAGAAGAAAACAAAATGTGCCGCGTGACAGCAGATTAGTTTAGAGCTGATGGTGACGCACGAACACACAGGCTGTCATTTCAGGCAACAATTGTAGTTTTGTATATTTTTTCTTTTTTAAACTTTGGAGGATTTGTAGTTTGTGGACAGTTTAAAGAGCAGAGCTGAAGTCACTCTCTGCTGTAAATACTCCTGCAGTTTCATCACAGATGGCGTTTTGAGTTCAGGTGAAAAAAAAGAAAGAAAGAAGTTTATTGTCCACAGGCGGCTCGGGGCATAAATCAAGAGTGTGAAAATGTAAACTCGGCTCTTTTTAGATTCACTTCTCCAGCTTTATATCTTTGAAATTCTCAGTTCAGGCCATACGTGTCATTTAAAACAAGGGTTAGAGATTCATCAACACTTTTTGATTATATTTTGTACCAAATCTCACACTGATTGCTGATCAGATAATTAAAGTAAATGAATTTAATTAGTCAGTCAACAATCAGAACTTTTTCTCAGCAGTGTTTCAGTCTTTTTATGACTAAACCTGACTTGTTTGAGACTCCAGTTGTGTTTAATAATGTTTAATCTGCATCTCCAGGTGTGCCTCCAGTTTGGAAAAGCAGTTAGAGGAAAACATTTGATTTGAATTTGTAAGAACTGCGGTGAAGACTTGATGAAAAGCACTGGAGGAGGTTTTTTTAGGAAAGACTTTTTGGGGCTGATGCTGAAAACGGGGAGGGAAAATCAGACATTGATGTATCGGCTGATATACACACATTTTTGGCAGTTATCCCAAAATGTGATGATCAAACACCTGCGACAAAAGATTTAAACACTAATAACACAACAATAAACTCTATTAGGCTATCTTAAATGAACAGTAAACCTTAAAGAGTGTAGTAACAAGTCCTAAAACCCAGAAATCAGTTCGCACTTTGCACTTCTGGATCCCTCGTCTCAAAGTAAATTAGTTTTTTAATTGGTTTTCAGTTAAATGTGTGAAATAAAGTGTGTGGTTACCACAGGCTGAAGATATTTACATGTTTTATTCATTAAATGTCCCACAGTTTAATTATAAAGCTCTTCCGTGTGTTAAAAGCGGTTAGCGGTTGCTAACGAGTGTCTAAATGAGACTACAGAGGTTGTCGGGGACATTAAACGTCCTCACCGCGAACGCAGAGACTCATCTACTCACTAGTCCGTCTTTACAGGCCCACTTTAGTTACAAACTATTCTGACTCTGACTTTACAACTTTACATTTATCAGTTTATAGAAAACCTGGATAGACGTTTAGGTCATGTGACCGTGATGTCGTCTGTTTATTAGCTTTTTACTGCTAGAGATTTAATTTACGTTTCGAGACTCACAAAGTGGAGTTCATCTGTGAAGATTATCTTCATGAACAAAATGTGTAAATATCATAAACTTGTGTTTGTCACAGATTATTTTCAGCGATAATCCAAAACTCTCAGAGGCTTTTTGTGGAGGGAACCAGAGCGATGCTAACCTCCGGATCAACCTACAAAAATATGTCATTCCTGCAGCGCTCGATTGGAAATTTAAACGACCCCGAGCATATTTTTCCTGCAATATAATCTCTAAAAAGAAAAGTTTTTTCATATCTGACATCATATATACAGACGCTGATATAACTGTGATCAGCCAACAGACAACTTTTCATACTCTTGTGATGAAAAACATGAATCAGAAGCTGTTTCCAATGAATACTAAATATAGCAACTTCTGATCAACACACATCAATTTCAGGCTTGAATTAACAACGTCCAGTGATCCCGCCCACTTCCAACTCCAAGCTCCACCCTCACCGAACACAGATACGGACATAGATAATATTATTGGTTGAACAAACACTGTGTGTATAAATATTGTATGACTACAGAATATATATATTCAGTGTGTTCTGGACCCGAAGCTCAGCGAACACACTCAGAGCGGGTCGTTCGGGGTGAGCAGTGAACTGTGAGCTGCCTGACCTCCTCTGAACCACGGCCACCGAACGTGTCGCTGCAGCTCGCAGACCACCTGCGACTGAACCCACCTGCAGCCAATTAAAACCTCCAAGAGTCAGAGAGAAGCTGTGACCCCCCTCCAACACACACACACACACACACACACACACACACACACTGTGTCTGCTGATCCTCAGAGCTGTGAACCGTCGCCGCCCGAGAGGTTAAAAATAAACTTTGTTTTGTGCGTCAGAATTCTTCGGGGCTGACGAGTTGTGAAATCAGCTGATCACACGACGGGGAGGATCCTGTGAAAACGGGAGAAAACCTCAGATAAATACTTCGATGCTGAACATGAGAGCTGTTTATAGTCTGTAGCTACAATAAATAACTATTATTGAAGCGTCTGAGCAGCAGTCTTGAACGAAAAAGGATGAAAATGTGTTTCTTTGTGCAGCTGCTCTGTGTGTCTAACTGTAACTGACACCAGTCGATGCTAATCACATAAAAACTGCACAGTTTTGAAACATTTTGCCATCTCAGTATAAAAAACTATAAGCTTTCTTTCACCGGTGTTTAAATTGATCCGCCGTTTCACTCCTTGTGTCTGGAATGCAGATTCCTTTAAAACAATGTAAACTCTCAGAGAGTAATTGGCCCCGGGGCCACCTACAGCTGCTGGATGAAAGTGCTTCGTAATGAGAAAAAAACTACAGCGTGTCTGTCAAAGAGCCAATTAAGCTGATGTTGCAGGATTTCCCCGTCAGTGTCAGCCTGGTTTACTGAAGATAAGCAGCAGAGAGGAAGACGCTGAACCTGCTGGAATCACTGTTATCAGTCAGAGAGGAGAGACCGACTGCACAGCGTTGTTTCTGTCTTTGTGGTGAGTTTATTACGGTTTCCCGTTCACAGACAGTCGAGGATGCACGTGCAGAGGGAGGGTAGACAACACATAAACACAATGAGATTCTGGGTCTAAATAAAGGACGGCAGTGTCGAAAACCAGCACGAGGCGATGAGCTCCACTGGTTTCAAAAAGAAGTCCAATCGTATGTGAGCTTATGAGAGAATGATCCCACTTCTCACTGGATTTATCACCTCAGTAAACAGTTTCCTGATGAGTTTATGGTCTCAGTCGCCCAGTTAATTCAGCATGATGCTCATTTTTAAAAATTACAGAAGCACTTAGAGGAAAGAGCTGATAAAGACTTCGGGCGTTGACAAGCTGCTCAGTGAGATCACATCCTCCCCAGCTCACCATCTCGTCCCGTGCAGCTACAAAAAAACAAGACGGTGGAGGCCGTGATGCTTCAAAACAGAAGATAACGAATCAGTTTTGTCACATTGGGTTTACAATCACCCCATCATCATCATCTAACCCCTCCTGTGTGCACATGTTGTATTTACAGTACAATATTTTAACACAATACAGCATTTAAAAGTGTGGGCGGACTCACAGAAACTGGCAGTGATGCACGAAATCTTTCCAAAAATAACGTCAGTCTGACACTCGGAGGGAAAACAGAATAACATTTTTCTGCAAATGTTTACAGAGTCAGAATTTGCATTGCGCCTTGTTTTCTTCCTCTTTAGATCAGGAATGTAGGTGAGCGCTCTGTCTCTTAATTTAAATTCTTATTTTGGACACCTCAGTGCGATGAATTTAATTTTTCTTTTGTTGATTGCTTTGGCAGTGTCCACCCTGGAGCTGATTACTTCCTGGCAGTCACGACAGCCAGTGTGTTCTGCCAGGCTGCTCGGCTGATTCTCCCTCTGTGGGAACAGATTCAGACCGGTCTGTCACATTTCTCCCTCAGCCTCAACGCTGAAAACTGCACACTGAAGAACTCCTGATTATTATTGATTATTTGCTACTGGATTGCATTTAAGACTTCCTGACACACTTGCTAAAGGGCAGTTAGAAGGCTTCAAACGTCGACTGGCTCGCAGTGAGCTTCAGTGTTCTCAGTCACACAGTCGGCGCCTGAAGACGGCATCACAACACATCAGGTCACGTTCAGGCAGCTGATGACTTTTTTTTTTTTCTCCTGGTCTTTAGCTCAGTTGTGTAGAAGTTCATGTTTTGTTCAAGATGAACAGACACAGTCAGAGACGGCTGTAAAACAAAGGCAACGAAACATTTCATATGTATCAAAACAAAAGACTGACGGTCCACAGCCTGATGGCTCTGAGTGCTGCTTCCAGCTAAATGCTAACGTCAACATGCTCACAGTGAAAATGTTCATATTGCCGATACTTAGCAGGTTTAATGTTAACCATACTCATCAACTTAGCTTAGTGTGTTAGCATGCTATGATATGATAATCGGCACTAAACCACAGCTGAGGCTGATGGAAACGTCAGCACTTTTGCAGGTATTTTATACGTAGTGAGGAATTAAAATGTTGACCCAGTGGTGGCGCTGGATGAAAAGGCGGATCAAGAGGGGAACGTCTGAAGTAAAATCCTTTGCAATCCATTCAAAAGTTTTGGAGAGTTTGATCCGCAACACTAATGTTCCCACAAAGAGAACATTATGTAAAGATCCTGATCCTTTGTGTCTCTCACACAGACGATGCAGCTACAACCAGGTCAGACATTTTAATTTTTGGCACGAGAAACTGAGCACACAATATGCTCAGTGTTAAAGTGTTCGCCAACTGACTAGCAGTTCCTTTAAAAGAAACAAACGACTAATTATTGTACTTTCTATATTTAATTGGAATACTAGGAGCAAAAGCAGGTTACAGGAGAATCAATGATCAGAAAAAACACATTTTTAAATAAGTAACTCCCCCTTCATTTTAGAAATGATACAGTACTCGTTAACTTTTAGAAACTTTAAACCGAGCTGTTGAACTCGCTAGTGAACACATTTAATCTGAATTTACTTCAGTCACCAGAAAACTAAACTGAAACTACACGTTGTTTTACCAACACATCTTCAGAGGAAGACAACACAATTGTGACTTACAATACGTGTCGGAGAGGAGGGAAAAAGTCTGTGAGTTTAACACACTAAATCTTATTAGAGCTAAAAATAATAAATCATCCATCTCTGCCTGCTACATTTTTAAAATGCAAAAATGTGAAATTATTATCAGTTATTGGTATCGGCTGAAAAAATCCATATTAACATGTCATAATAAGCTGCTTTCACAGTCGACTGATGTGGTGTTAATTTTACCCAAACCGCTCGTCGGCGTGTCTGAAGTCTTCAGTTGATGAGATCTCACATTTGTGCAGATTTTCACAGCGAGACATTCAAATTATTTTAAAAACTGTCCTGTTATTTTCTGACATGTAATTGTTGTGTTTCTTTTACTCCCTTCTCTGTAATTTTCTGTAATCTGTAGTTTTTCATGTTGAGACGTAATTGGCCCCCTTGTGTTTCACTGCTGTGGAGGTCAGAGGTCACCACCACATTAGTCCCATCTCACTGAACAAACTGAGTCACGTGACCGAAACAAAACCACCTCTGAACCTTTTCTTATCGACATTTTCTGCAGCTGCATTTTTTTTTTTTTTTGAGTGAAAACAGACTGAATGGTGTGACTCACCAGAAGCTGCCAAACTCTTCCCATCATGCAACACGCAGTGGGACCAGTAAAAGATTTTGGGACATGTTGTACTACTGCAGCTCTTAGGAGAACAAAAATTCATCTGCAAGTCAATCACAAATAAATAACATGTAAAATGGCTGAAAATCAGGATGCTGTATTCATCAGACTGAGTGTTGATGAACAGCAGCAGGGAGACGGTACAGACGGATGTAGGACAGACGTCATCCTGCAGTTAATGGGCCGCTTTGGGACGACGATGTCAATATTTATCAGCTGCTCCTTCATCTGAAATGTGGACAGCAACAATCAGATCAACTCATTAATCCCTCTGTCTCAGACTGTCTGAGTCCCCCTCAGGGCGTCATGTCTGTCTGTTAAATATAAAGTTAGTGCCAGCCGGCCGTGCTGCAAAAAGAATCTGGCATTGTACGTTTCTGCAAAACCACGATGTCGCCGCCTCGACCAAAGACGGACAAAGATGGGAGACCAGGCGAGTCAGCAACCAAGAGAAATGTGATTTATTTACAACGACAAAAAACATAAATCAACCGATGTAACAGAAGATAAATCTAATATTATTTGACCAGAAGTCGGGACAATTTACAGCCGAAAACCAGGTTTTTAACGAGACATCTGGGCATTTTTCCAGCCGTGTTTGTGGAAACAGACCCATGTAGACCCCTTTTTATTCACTTAAACTTAACCAGAGCAAAAGCACAGCGTTGTCATAACATACAATTTTTAAGAAATTGAACATAAAGCTACGTTAAGTTTCAACATATCAAACACAACGTCTCAACATATCTGTGGTTTGCAGAAAACGACACTGACGACCTTTATTCTGGCGATCGGGTTGAGCCAGCAGTTCGTTAGCTTAGCTTAGCACAAAGACAAAAGAGGCGGTAACAGGCAGCTGAACTCTTTCTGAAAAAACTAGTGTGATAATGACAATTTGCTGTTTAATGGGAGGGCTGCATGACGGACTATTTCTTGACCGGGATCAGTATCTTCCTGGACTCTCTGCTGGTTGGACGGTAACCACCCAAGAAATCAAAGAATAGAAACCAAACATCCTCGTACAGGAACACGTACAATCCTGTAAATAAAGTGAGTGAAACACCTGCTGAGGAAGGTCAGAGTTCAAAGGTAAAGATTTTGTCTAGTTTGAGACTGTGCACATTGTAACAGACACATAGAGAGAATATGATGCAGCCTAACGTTAAAACATTCGATCATAACAGTCACCAAGAGCTGTCGACTGTAGACACAGTTTGAGTGCAATGACTACAGACATCGTGAAGACAGAAGAACTAAAATCAAACCTGTGGAGGACTCCAGACGAGCCGTTTCATCCTCAGCCTTTATTTCAGCGATGAAGACGGAGCTTCTTTTCTTTCAGCTGGCTGCGAGAGCGAGAAACGGGAGCCGTGTCGAGGGAAATAAAAGCAGGACGCCCGGAGGCTTCATCACTCAGGCTGTACCTGTCCTCGTCTTCTCTGCCAGGAGATGCAGAAATATTCATTACATGCATGAGGAGCTCTCTCTGGCAGCTCTTATTGATCCGGCCTCTCCTGTTCTTCAGCACGTATCGATCACATCGACTGCCTTTTTTTTAAAAAAGTCTGTAATGAGGCGCACACTGTGCCGAGTTTCCTGCCAGACTCTCAGGTTTGTATGTTAAAGGTCGGATCCGGTGTGGAAGGAGTTCCTGTTCATTTCCTGCTCTGCAGCTTCGTCCGGTTGGGAGGTGAAGTTACTCTGTTCTCTCTGGTCACCTCCCGCTGATCATCCGCTATTCGCACAATGAAAAATGTTCTTTCTCGTTAAATCAGAGCTCACATTCGTACACGTCGTCTTCATGAGGATCACTGGACAAACGCAGATGTGCAGCCGCTCCAGTGGAGTTTCAGCGACGACGATCTACACCGGTTACTTGCTTCACTTGGCTCAATCTCTCCAGAATGATTCGGTTTAACTGCTTTTTAATGGTAAGATTTAGTAGCTGTCATGTGAAACCAACAACCACCTGGAGGCATCTGTGAGGTCTATCGGTCCCCTCATCTGTATTCATAACAACGAGATCCGGAGCGAAATCAGTTAAGTTCAGAGAAATCACTGTAATCAGTGGGTGCGGGCGAAATACGTCTACGTTCTAGACGATGCTCTCGGTTGCAGCAACGATTCAGCAGCAACCCAGAAGCGTCTTTTCCTGCTGCTCTGTGGAGAAAACGCACCAAGTTTATTTTTGACAGAAGCGGACGACAGCTGCGTCAACCTGCACTGAGTAGATCGAGCCAGACAGGAAGTCAGACAACGGCATAGTGCATCCGGTCACTTTTCATAATAAACCCCCCCGTGCAGCTACGTAGCCTATTCAACCACAGTAGAAGCACAGAAATCAAGGGGGAAATGACAAAATAAACACATTCTGAGCAAGATATCAACATCAAGGGCTCCTGGTAGGATATGAAGCCGCGCGGAGGACAGAAACAAAATGGCGTGGACAACACGAGGTAGCAGAGATGCAAAGATGGTGCCGGATGCTGCTCGCCAGCCTGCTAACTAGCATTTAGCAGGCCAGCTATCGTGGCTGGCTAACATGTCAATGCTCTAAACCTGTGAAACAAAACTCACGTCCCTGATTGGTTCAGTGTGGTTCAAGTGAGGAGCTCTGGTGTATCAGAGTTTTTTAGGGTTAGAAGTAATCTGTTATCTCCCCACATAGCTAGCTCGCTAACAAGCTACATGTAGCAGCCATTTTAATGAACATCGACATGCAGCTTAAAGACTTTTTCTCTCCGCTGGAGGACGATGAAGACGACGCCTCACCGACCAGAATAAAAACATTAACGTGCATCATCTTCGTTTGTTCTTCTCTCAGTTGAACAGAACGAGCCGTGGCACCGACTTGTGAAACATTCCTTTATTATAAATAGATCATTTGTATAAAAAACTGCATGCTTCAATTCAACCATGGCATTTAGACATTTTCACAACCAAAAGCTACTTGTTCAATTAGCCGAAAAAACAGCGACGGACTCATCTCATAATGCAGGTCGACGGACGGACGACATGAGACAAGAACCAGAAATTTTCACAACCACAAGTTTTTTTTTTTTTAAACGTACAATTAGAATAACAACAAATATGGTTGGTCCCCACAATTTCTTTTTTGTATTTCTTTTTGAAGACTTGTTTTAATTTTTTTTTTTCCCCAGGTTACCATCCCGCTGCTTCCTCGCGGGTGGTTTTGACTTGTGATCCTTTCAGGTTTTTGGCGCCGGTCAAGCCGGTTCCCTGCTGTCTGTAAACATAAAAACACCACACGTGTTGCTTCAGTTCGTCAGTCGTTCAGATTGTTCAGAGCGCCTCCTTTTTTCTGTCTTGAGCTCTGATGACGCCTCCTCTGAGTCCGTCTGAACTCTGCTCGTTAAATGTCCCGCGACGTCTTCGTGTCCAAGGCGTTGTTTTTTCACATGGCGTGGTTGGTGTAGCTGACGTAGGTGTTTTTTGTTGGCGGCACTGAGGAGAGAAAAACAAACAGCAGTTTGGTAAAATGGCAACTTCTCTGACCTTTAGTCAGGTTTAGTTCAGAGGCTGATTTCTGATCAGTGGATGTCAGAAGGCAACAGATAACGAGGCAGCAAAACTAACATCTGATTCTTGAGATTCTTGACATTTCTAGCGGCACCTTCAGGACATTTTTCAGGACTCTCAACACTCTAAGAACAGCATGATTAATCCTCTGAACACTGTGGACTTGGACTTTTGAAGCATTCGGACCGAACGAGTGTTTTAATCTGATGAAGTTAATCTGTAACTGAATCTTCCTCTCTGACTGAACGCTGCAGGATTACAGAGGAAGTTCAGGCCTGTGTGAGGCTGAGAAAGTAAAACTGATGTGAGCTGCAGCTCGTTAGATTATAAGCAGATCAGTTCAGTCAGCACGTCTCTGATGAGTAAACAATCCGACGTCTCCCGGTTTTTCTGCTGACGGACCGAGAAGCTGCTTTGAAGTGAAACTCTGAGCGGTAAACAGTTTGGCTTCATCAGATCTGCTCCCAGGTGACGTCTAAACAAAGTCGAGTCAACTTCCTGTTACATCCTCATTACTGCAGAGAGGCCTCACTCTTACTCCGACCGGTCTTTGTTCAGAGAATAACTAAAGGTGTTTGTGGTTCATCATCACGTGCTGCCTGATTGTACGGACTGGTAAATGCCTGTTTACTGTCTTCATCGCCATCAGATAGGAAGATTTTTGTTTATGTTTCACGTATTCTCATCTCATTGCTGCATCAAATCTACAAAGCCACGTGAGCTCCACTGACAAACATCTGACGTAGAACGGATCAATGAATCTGTGATTGGACGCCGTCTTTCCAAGTCTGTTTGTCAATGTTTCTGTCCTTTTTCAGCTGTAAGTGAAATTCAAACTGTAAATCAGAGGCTCTCAAAGTTTGATGTTGAGGACTGAACAGGAAAACCCGTGAACTAGTCGTGTGATCGGTCTCATGTAGCCCCTTTTTCGACCAGAGCAAACCCAGGTGCTGGTTCCAGGTTGGTTCAACCTTTAAGGAACCGGTTTGTTTTTCTACAGACCCACCGTAGAGTCTCATCATTCAGTCACTGTATACGTCTCCTATTTCCCAGCACTGGTAGGAACCGCTATGGCGGACGACATCGGCTCTTTAAACTTTTGTTTCTTCTCCTGCTGATGAGTCAGGACATGCTACACTAGCTCTGTTTTTTTTTTTTTTAAATGGCTGTCACGAGCGGTTTCAGCTGGTCCTTGGACAAAATAACTCCACCACCAGCCCCTGACGTAAGGGATCCTTCTGTTGGTGCCGCTCTGGTTTTCCCAGCCGAGAGCCGGTTCTATTGCAAAGAACTGGTTCCAGATCTGAACCAGCACCTGAACCGCCTCGGTCGAAAAGGTAATAATGTAATTTGTACATAAAAAGAAGAAGTTTTTATTCTACTTGCATCTTCGTCAGTCTTTCTGACCGGACACGGATCCAATTCTGTTTCGTCATGTCGAGTCGGGCTGAGTTACTGAAAACCCAACATTTCCTGATTTTGCTGCTTCATAATAAAAAGCTTTTAAATCAATAAATAATGTTTATTATTTATCATTATTAAGAATCTATAGGAAATGAAGCGTGTTCATCACTGAATTAGCAGAGCTTTGCTTTGGAGAGGAAAAAGTATTCACAGCTGCTCCTTTGACTAACTGCTCAGGATGAGTGCGTCTGTAGTTACATTAATATAATAACTAAAGTTAGTTCAGTTCTGATTTCATGGACCTGCTTCCACCTATTGAAAGGTGGTAAAGTCAGAAGCCCCTCAGCCCACTCACCGCTGGCCTCCACGCCCTCGCACAGCTCCGTCTTCACCTCGCCGTTGGGCCGCTCGGCCGCCAGCTGCGACAGCTTGCTGGTCATGGTGGCGGCGGTGACGATGGCCTTGAAGCTGCGTTTGCGTTTGGGGACGTTCTGCTCGGGGTGGAAGATGATGATGTAGACCTTCGGCATGTAGAGCATGCCCAGGGAGACGGAGGCGCTGAGGCTGAGGGAGACGGTCAGCGTGGCCGTCTGGATGTACATCTGAGGAGAAAAACAGAGGAGGGAGGAGTCACAGGGCGGCCAATGAGAGTCAGGAAGACAGCAGGACATCGTCTTTACCGATCATCACCATAACTATGAGAAACTTTTACTGTGAAGTGAAGATCTATTATTGTATTCTCGTGACTCACGTATCCGTCACTGAACTGGATTTTTGACAGTTTTGAAAACACTTTTTCTCTCGACTGCGTGCAGAAAAAACCGGAAAAATGTACTTTAATGTTAATCTGAAGGCCTGAACTCAGCAGCGATATTTCCATCAGCCTTCATTAAAGCAACAGATGGTCGACTCCGCTCGCTTCATTTGCTGGAATCAGTCTAGTGACTCGTGTTAGCGGCTGCTCGGGCTGATACTCTGGCTCCTGACCAGCCGTCACTTAAGAGTTTTTTTTAAACTCTCCAGCTGACTGGTGGGAAAGTCAAAGTGGTGAATAATATCCTGGTTGATGTGTTTTGATCAGTTTATTTAGCTTTTTTAAAAATTATTATTATTACTGCTACTGCTCATAAAACTCAACACAGATCTTCACATTAAGAGCTGATCAGGACAGAGGAGCGATTACTGTTTTTGAGCTGAGTTTTAATGTGAAACATCTGCAGGAAGTTATTAGCTTCAATGTCAGTAGCTTAATAAAAAATGCCCGCTACGTAGGGTAAGGTCTCAGGAGGACTCAGCAGAGGAAGAAGTATTCAGTAGCTTTACTTTAGCTAAAGTTAAAAGAAGCCACCTGCATCGTCTCATATGCAGCAGCACTCAGTTACACCTGTAAACACACTTTAATGTGTAAAACTGTTGGAGTTGCCCTTTAAGTCTCAGTCGTGCGAGTGTTTGACTGTCGGCGCTCCATCATGTGAGCAGCTGGACGATCATTAACTGATAATCTCTGTCTCTTTAAACAGGATCAACAACGGAGCAGAGAAACACCACGACCCTCTCTCTCTCTCTCCTCGTCTCAGTTTGACAGATGACCCTGAACGCATCATTAGGCTCCGTGCTGCGTTTATGAGCCAGTACGAGACTATTGATTCTCGGTGTTGTTATCTCTGTCTGCGGTGTGCTGTGAAGGCCTCTCGAGTGTAACTGCGGGTCTTTACTGACAGAAGGAGGCATTTAGAAAACTGATCCACAGTCAGGCACACTGTGAACCTGAACCCAGCAATCTCCCCTCACGTCATACTCCAGAGCTTTCAAAACCAAGCTAAAAATTAAAGTGACTATTTATTTATCTATTTATTTTTAGTGGTTAACGACAGAGCAACAGCAACAGAGTGTAACCCTTCAGTCACAAGTGGAACAAAGTGGAGGCTGTGCTGAACATCTGGGCAGCTGAATACCCAGATGTTGGACGGTTTCTTCTCTTTCATCATACATCCATGATGCACAGCGCAAACTGGAAACTTTGTGTTGCTTCTTTATTTGAATATTGTGTTTTAATGACCGTGACACTCGTTCTGCTGCTCCTCAGACTTCAGAAGACGTCACAGAAACAAACAAGAAGACGTTTTTGTTGTTTATATGTGATAATAAAGTCCATAACTGAAGAAATGCAACAGTAAATATTATATTCACGTCAGTTATCGAGAAATACATGCAAAGCTGAAACCACAGAGCCTGAATGAGACATCCACGTGGACGCTGAGGGCGAAAAGGTCGAGAGTTGTAACAGGAAACATTAAAGTCGTCCGTGCTCTCTCTCGTCATCGCCGTTGATCCTGATAAAAACTCGTTTTGGGGTGAAAACCAACCGCCTGCTGCGGCACGAAGAAACCCAGTTATTCAAGCTTTCTCCACCACACACACACACACACACACACACACACACACACACACACACACACACACACACACACACACAGCATGCAGAGCTCAACCAGGCAGCACAAACCTGTTTCCTCTTCCCACCCTCCAGCATCTGTCACAACACACCTGTGCACACGCTCCCACACAAACACCGCCTAGCCGTCACCGCTGCCCAGAGACCGCCCACGTCGTCATGGCAACCACCCCACGTTAAGTCGATGCCCGGGTTAATGGTCCTCTGACTGAGCGTCGAACTGACGGCGGGGGGAATCCTCGACGGGGGCTCGGCTCAGCCAACAGGACGGGGAAAAAAGGGAAGGAGAGGAAGGAAGGGAAAAAGGAAAACGAGGCGACAGATGGCGAGTTTTTCCCCCCCGAGAGCCCCAAAAACAACGACGACGGTGATTCCAGCAAGGCATCAAGGAATCATTATGAAAATGTATGACAGACAGCGAAGCATAAACTCATTTGTGGGCCTGAGAGAAAGAACAAGCTGTAAAGTGATTTATGCGGTCGCTCCGACTCAAGCTGTCGCTGCAAAAAACCATCGCCAGGAACGGTGTGAAGGTCAGACGAGTGTGAAGACGTGTTGGAGGAACAGCACTCTGTGTTATAAAAGTCACATTAAGGGATGTTTCGTTTCCTCCTATAGCAGAATGACACGGACCTTTTTCTAAACGAGACCAGGAACCTACTGTGTGGAGAAATGTGTCTGTAACGACAATATTTCCATCTGATGGAGCCTTCAAAAAAGTTTTGGTTTCACTCAGTGTGGGAAACTTTAAATCCTCTGAAAGGGGAAGTTTATAAAAGGTTCGGGGAGGTTAATGGAGGGCTGAGTCCAGTGACCGGACGGCTCTGTGTCTCTGTGACCTGGACGCCACCTTCCCGCCTGATCAAAGCAGCTGGTTCAGAGCTCAGCGCTGTGGGAGTCTGAGCGGAGAGCAGCTGAGGCCCCGAGTGAAACTGGAGCAGCTATAATCTGAACGTCAGAAGAGACCAGGTGGAAGAACCAGACGGGCTCACACAATGAAAGAATATGCAGGACAGTTAACACATTTTTCATCGTTGTGGGAGATTGCGATCGCCCCAGAGAGCTCAGAAAAGGAATAAAACTCCTAACCGTCGGAGGAAGTTGTCTGATGTATATTCAGACGGATCAGAAGTTTCAGTTTTTGTTGGTAATGTGATTCTGCTCATTCCTGTTCATCTGTGTCTCCTCATCTGGCCTGGAGCAAACTTTCCCCTCATACAAGTAAGAAAAAAACAAAAGACACGCTGCTTAAATGACGGCTATGGATGGCAGGCAATAACACCGCGGCTGCTATTGACTTTTCTCTCCACAAGTCTGAGGCTCATAACGAAGATAAGCGGCGGAGCAAAGCTAATCGCTGCTCACACACAGTTTTTATAAAGAGGAGCAGAATAAATTGGTCGCAGTCAGAAGGCATCGACAGCAGGTTTTAATGTTGTTCATCACGACAACAACAAAACATTGAGCAGCGAGTGAATTGCCCTGTAAAGAAGGGCCTCACAAACAACTAAAGAAATGAGACTTTCATTAAATTATCTATACTTAATGTTTATATGATTGTTGGTGGCAAAAGTCCACACATCGTTTCCTCCAGTAGAAGTTCAGATACTAAAAAAAAGACTCTGGTAAAAGTAGAAGTACTGATTCAACGTCTTTACTAAAGTAAAAGTAATTAAGTACAAAGTATCCCTCTGAAGGACATTTCTAAAACTTCATCTGTCCCAGCTGTTCCTGAACGCACCACAAAGATAGTTGATTGAGTCTCATTCCCAGGACGTCAAATAGCCACATGTTGGGTTGGTAAAGCGTCCCGAGCAGCAACAAAGTGAGAAAATAAGAAAAATCTCTGCAGATACGAGACACTAACACGACTTTTCTCCCCGTTCTGGTCTCCCTCTCTGTCTGCTTACGTCTTCTTACGTCTTTTTTACATCATGTATGAAAATAAAATAAAATATACAGATAGAAAACACAGCATGGTCTAAAACTGTGACCTTAAAAATGTGGTTTCAAAGCTGCGGACGGCCCAGCGGCGCCGTAAATCTTCAGAAACTTTACGTCTGAATGGATCACAACGATCCATTTGTTTTAATTTGGCTGATGAGGAGTTTAAAGACATCCTTCATTGAGTTTACAGATGAGGTTTTGAGTCAGCACTCTTACACACTCGCCACAGTACTCTGATTACTCTGACTCTTCACCTTGAAGGATCAGTCCACAGCTCTTTAAGCTATCGTGTGCGGTTTGGTTACACCTGGAGAAACATGTGTGAGGACTGAGGCATATTCTTGTCTAATTTCTATCCTCCCAGATAAATCCTGGCAGTGTAGCGGTTGTTGGCGCTGATAATAACACTAATAATAGCACCGTTAGCATATTAATATGATAAAGTAGCTCATCAGTCGAGGTCAGAAGAGTTAGATTCCCCGGAGGAGCAGCTGTGGGCGGAAGCTGCATGTTAATCTTCTCTGGGATCCTCCGGCTGGATATCAAAGCCCGGCTCATTATGTATGGAGGCAGCGTGACTCTCTCCCAGCGGCCCTGACTCCTCTCCGTCTACCTGTGAACGGGAACGCCTCCTCGGGCAGCCGGTGGTGCGTTCAGGGCCCGGCACTTCTGATGTGCTTATTAGTCATTCTCTGGCTTCCCTCTCTCTCTCTGTTGGCCTCAGCTGGAGCCGGCACACAGTCGACTGCTGCTGCTGCTGCAAATGTCACGAGCGAGCGTCCTGCTCCAGATTCACAACCGGACCTGAAAGATCAGCTGATTAGTTCAGGTTCAACACAGTTACGATGGAGTCTAATTATCTTTGGGTCTATTTTCGGACTGGTTAGAACTTAATTTATGCACGTCAGCGTCAGGTACATTTCAACAGGTCAGCTTTGGTTCGGGTCAAAATTGCGTAGACGTCTGTTTTAAGGTCAGAGCAGAAGTCCAGCAGAGACAGACAGAGACAGACTGTACTTGTCCACTCTTTGTGCAAACCCACATGTACAGAACAATCACTGGGACAAATGGACAAAATGTTTTTCACACGTTTTTCTTCTTCTTCTTCCTCCTCTTCTTCTCCTCCTTTGCTTCATGAATGAAATGACTGTGGTCACATGCGGTCCAGACCAGCTCTGAATGTGAGTTATCAGGTCTCAAACGCGTCCTGAATGCCTTCACACCTGTGTTCACAGCTGTTCACTTGTGTTCAGATCACGCAGGGCGGGTTTGGTGATAGCAGGTCTGAACCGGGCCAGATCAGAAAAGAGCTCCGTGTGTCGGAGACGTTTGTCGATTTAAATCCGTCCAAGATGAATTTGACTGTGAAGCGTTTCAAACCCAGACGCTGAATATTTGACGGAGCTGAGGGCGCTCACACGCTGAATATCTCAGGCCACAAATAGACATTCAGCTTCATAAATAACACGGTGAGAGGCTGACAAAGTGTCGACGAGTGTACGGCGGGTTAATATTACTGAACGGGGCGACAGAAACGCTCTGCTGTCATCTTCATCGACTGGATGTTCAACCCTAAAGTACAGAATGAAGATCTGCAGCGAGGACGGGGATCAATAAACGCTCTGTTTCAGAGCTGTGTTTTAATAAGTCACTTTAATGAAGAGCTTTATCTTTATTAAGTTACTCTACACTCCCACAGAGCGACAGAGGAGGAGGAGGGGAGGTTTACAGCCCGACTGTTTCAGGCTGCTGAGAGGATGAAACAGAAACGATGATACAGACGTTCCTTCCTGATCGGGTCTGATCAGTCAGACCTCGTGCCTCTAAGAAAACGAAGACATCAGCTCGTGCTACCAGTGGCTCATTTGACATGGATAAAAAAAAATTACAGGCGTCGGTGGCCTTGTCGTTTGTGCAGGCGGCTGTTGTCCAACTAAATTCTGAGTGACAATTCAGGAGACAAGCTGTTATGAGAGCGATTTGTGAATGTTCCTCTGTTTAGCAGCATCATCAACCCTGCATGAAGCGCCAAAACTGGTGCCTGGTGGGATAATCCTATCAAAGAGGTTGTGGTGGTTACGAGAAAACTTTCCAGAAATTCCTAAATCCGTCCTGATCAACATGCATGTGGAAGGAGGACGATACGGCACGTTTTGTACAAATGTCGATACGGGAGGACTTCTGGTGGCGCTAAAACATAATGGATGTGCAGCGGTGAGCTCCTCAGAGTCTTTGTTTGTGAAGGACCTCCTATCATTATAAAAAAGCATCAAAACCAGTTCAACGTAAGTATGAAAGGAGGAAGATTGCAAAGGAGTCATAAGCCGAACATGACAACGAACAAAACACAGGAAAACTCTGAACAAAAAGAGGATGGCGACAGTGAAGAAACAACGGCAGGAGAAGCTAACCAGAGCGCTCTGCTGGAGAGTCTGACTCTTCTCTCCAACGAGCTAAAGGACTCTAAACAAGATATGAATTTTAAAACTTTGCAAGAAGACTGTACTGAGTTTAAAGACTAAGTTTTACTCGAGCTGCAGAGTCAAAAAACAAACCCGGATGGCAGATCTGGAGTCGGCCTGCCTCGAGATGGACGTCACGCTGCTGGAGTGACGGAAGATAAAGACGGGAGATCAGACATTGAACTTGCGACTGAGCCATTTAAAAAAACAGCTGTGGATATGTGGAGCTCCACGACCTCCACTCAGAGATCAATAATAGTTCATTTCCTACAGTTTCATGTCAAAGAACCGGTCCTGAAGAATGCAGAGGCAGCAGAGGATTGAACTCAACGGCGAGCGACTTTACTTTGACGACTGATGCCTGCCTGTGACACGTACATATGGACGCATCTGTGGTTTGGACGAATGTTAACTGATAACATTTCATCCTGCTGACTGGGCTGTAGTGTGGATGAAGCCTCACAGGTCCACTTATAGCTGCAAATATACAGCGATGTTTAAATTATATTCCTCTGCAGCATTAACTCACGAAATTCCCTCAAAGTGCTTCTTTCATCACAGTCAGTGCGCCCCACACGCAGACGCGACTGCACGCTGACGCTCACATAAACATATTCATCGCTAAAGACGCTGAATCTCTGATGTCTGAGCCCGGAGGTGACGCGTCCTTCAACACGACATCAAACACACACAGTTACCTCAGTGGGCTTCCAGGAAGGAGGAAGAAGAAAGTGAAACGTTCATTAAAAAAAACAATAAAGATGACTTCTTATTTTCCTTCCTGAAGCAGCTGCGTCTGACAATTATCGTCACTTTCTGGCAGACAAACAACAATCAGTCGCTCTGTACGCTGTCATTAGGCAGGTTTGAAAGAAGGGAGGGTTTACGTGTCTCGCAATCTTTTGTTTCTTCAGTTTCAGCACAATTACCTCGATCCATGGGTGGATACTGGCCTCAGCTGAGATCTGATTGGCACCAGAAGTCCCCATGTTCACTTCAAAGCACTTAATTGGCTGAATTTTGAAAGAATAAATGACATTTGAACGAATAACAATGTTGTCTGGTGCCTGAGCTTTGTGTCGTTTCAAAGACAAAACCAGGTTTATGTGCAGACATGAAATTAAGTGTCTAACACACACAGACCTCCCACATTACAGCCGGTCCTGCTGTGTTAAGTACGACCCTGTGATTTAGAAAAATGTAAAGCTGACATTTGACTTTAAATTGTCCACAAAGCTGGACCAGATGAGCAGAGAGCCCCTGCTGAGAAAATATACAGTTTTTCACTTTCAGCTTTAAAGTCGCTGTGTGTCAGAGAAATGATGATGATGAAACTCCAGGAAATGATTTTTTCTCCAAAGAAGATATAAAGCATCGAGGAGTGAAAGAGTTGATAGATGGAAAAAAAAAACAGTCAAATAAATGTGGAGGAGCCTGACAGAGAGACGAAGAGCTCAGGATGCTGAGAGGAAAAATGTTTTTCTGAAAAATTCACCACAGAGTCTAAAAAAGTGTCGAACTACTGGGAGTGTTTGCATGAATCTTTCCTTAGAAACATGCTGCTCGTGGGCAAAATATCACCTCACGGAAAGAATTAAGACCCCAAATCCACCTGGTATCAACATGTGATGATCTACAACAAAATCATAAGTGTAGTTTACGTTTGCATCGTGTTTCTTCTCACGCTCGCTGTTCGAGTGCAGCAGCTGCAGATTCTTTTTTTGAAGATAAACTGAACCTGGCCGAGAATCCGCGAGCAGCTGAGTGGGAGTTACGGCTACTGAAAAGGCCAAACCGACAGTCGATCAACAGCGCTGATCCCTCGCTAAATGAACAGGGCTGACCTCTGACCTCCCGCAGTCTACTTCCTGGCGGGTTGACATTTAGCTTTAAGAGAAACTCCGACATCACTTCAATCTTTCTTTACCTTTGATTCCTGCTTGCGTGTAAACTGAGCTAAAAAGTCTCCGGCTGATTTTCTTTCGGGCTTCTGTTCCCCTGTATGATCCAACATCCAGGATCCCTCCCTGCTCTACCTGAGAGCTTAAACATGTTGTTGGGATCTCCATCGTGAACGATGAGATGGGGTCACGTTGTGCCGGGGTAGGTCGAGAACAAAACACTTGCACCAAATCATCCTGTATCGAGGCAACAGAAGAGTTTCTGTTCGAACGATTTCGCTGCATAAATCAACTCAGACTTGACGTGGATTTAAATTTGAAATGTTGACTCTGACGTACAGCGGTTTATTGATACACCTGGTCTGATTATGTGAAACCTGTCACATTATTCACATGTTTACAGCAGGAAGCTCTGGTCGGTTTGAGCTGCAGCAGCAGAGCTGATGTACAACAGTGTTCAGTGAATAATGGATAAGAAGGCCTGAGGCGGTTGTTGCGTCTCTCTCCACAATTAACTGTGTGGATGCTCCGAGGTCTGAAAAACAAACAGTGCATCTGCTGCTCTGCGTTTACAGAAAAATATTAAATACGTTCGATTTTTCTGTTTAATTATCTTGGAAATCTTATTCTTTCTACTCCATATCTGCTGGGTGCAGTTTTTCAGTCAGAACCGGAGATTTGTTGCAGAAGAAGTGTCTTCTGTCTGCAGACTTCTGTTCTCTGACGCCTCGGGGAGGGAAAAGCCGCCGGCTGCTTGATGTGACGCCTCAGTCTGTTTGGGGGACAGCGATGTAATCTTCATCTGAGCATGTCTGAGTGTTCGGTCTAGATCTGCTGCATCAGTCTTTTTCTCGGGGTAAAAATAACACGAGGTAAAAGCTGAGACTGCTGTCGGCCATTTCCAGTCCCTGTCAGATCAGAGTACACCTGAACATGTCAGATACGCTCTTCTCCTCAAGACTGCACCTGTTGGCTTTTTCTGGGGTCATCGTACGTGATATTCTTACCCGGCTGCTCCCAGTCGTCATTATTTGACTCGTTCAAGTGATTGGTTAACAAAAATTTGAGAAAACTGCTTCAAGCTTTTGTGCTGCTGTTACTGATTTCCCTCACACGGTCTTGAAAAATTAGATTTCATGTCCAAAATGTCATCACCAGTCGTGCAGAGTTCCCAGTTCACATCCCAAACATCCCCTTCAGATCCTCAGTAACTGAACAGTAGCAACAGAAAAAGACTGATAAACTATATTTAGAGGAGATCTCAGCGAATCGCTCCACCTGTCCTCTAGATCTCCCCACAGACACGATAATGAGCAAAATCCTCCATCTGGCAGCTCCCTTACTGCAAACTCAACCCAAAAAACTGTTGTCTGAATGTGCTAAATTTAATTCTGCTCTAATTAGTTTTGTGTCGAGAGGCTGCAGAGCAGACTGGGCTGCGCCTGTGGTGATCAGAAACTAATCAATCATCAATCAGTCAGTCAGAACAGAGTGTGGCCTTCAGTTAGGCCCAATCTCATTTACAAGTTTTACCCCCGACCCCCCTCTGAACAGAGATACAACGAGCAGTGGTTCAAATTTCTCCCCTATGAAATGTGACAACCCCCTCAAGACCCTCATACGTCGTCAGTCGACGACAGTGTTGGCGTTTTGGCCGGACATTTTCAATATGGCGTCTTCGGCTGCAGGGAAGTCTAATGTTAGCAGTGCTTTATAGGCTAACATTAGCAACCCATGCTCCTACCCCACCAGTCTGCACTGATATTAGAGGAGCGGTGCCAGGTGCAGCAACTTCACCGCTGGACTTAAGTTATATTTCAGGCCTCATACACCATCAAAGGCCGGGATGCAACATTGAAATACGTCAAAATGCACAAATCAGCAGTAACAATGTAACGTTAGCGAGTTAGCTGGTTAGCTGGTTAGCTCCTGAGACAATCAACAAACTAAACAAACGGTTCTTCCCTCTTATTTCTTATAGCTTAATGTCTTTTAGTGCAGCAGTGACATGTCAGCAAAAATGGCGTCTCGACGAGTGTAGCAACTGATTTAAGCTGAAAATGTCAGATCAAGAAGTTCTCATTATTAACGGCCAAAATTCATTAAAAAGTGGACACGGTTTGCTTTAAATAACTCGTTATCGGAGCAAATAATATGTCTGACCCGTGACCGTTGAGGGCTCTTGTACAATCCCTGCCAAGTTCAACTCGTCTTTGGAAATGACAATGAATGGCGAGCTCAGCAGCGTGTGTGGCAGCTCGCTGTCCGCCGTCATTGTTGTGTGAACGTGTGTGTTAAAGGGTGAATGAGCATCATTCACAGAGTAACGGAGCCTCACTGGGCTCCTCTAACTGTCTCAACCATACGTCTGTGTATCAGGATACGTCCGCGTGTATTAATATAAAAGTTACAAGTTTTCACAAATATAGCCCAAAAAAAAGAAAAACAGAAAAGAAAAAACATTATTCCAGACTCATCCTGCTGTCATTAGTGTCACACTACAACATGTATGTGTGTGAGTAAATGTAGATGCTGCTGACACTGTATGTTTCCATTTATAAACTCTGCTGCGGGGCAGAACGTTACATTAAACCGCGCCAGTACATTATTTATCAGAGAGGAACACTCACCCGCTCTGCCGACTGTGCCGTGCCAAAGAAGATGGGGATGAAGGCGAGCCAGATGATGCAGGTTGTGTACATAGTAAATCCAATGGGTTTGGCCTCGTTGAAGGTCTCTGGCACGCCGCGCGTCTTGATGGCGTAAACAGTGCATGTGACCATCAAGAGGATGCTGTATCCCAGCGAGCAGATGAGCGACAGGTCGGAGATGTCGCACTTGAGCACGCCGCGAGCGTTCCCGGGATCCTGCGTGCGCTGCTCGCCGTAGTCCACAAAGGTGTGCGGCGGGTCGGCGGCGAACCACACGAGGACACCCAGCAGCTGGACTGAGATCAGAGAGAAGGTGATGACCAGCTGGGAGGCGGGTGAGATGAAGCGTGGCGCCGTCACCGCCTTCTTGCCCTGCTCGAAGATGCGGTGGATGCGGTTGGTCTTGGTGAGCAGAGCGGCGTTGCTGAAGCACATGCCGAGGCCCAGGAAGATTCGACGGAAGGAGCAGACGGCAACATCAGGCGCAGCGATCATGGGGAACGTGATGATGTAACACAGGAAGATGCCCGTCAGAAGCACGTAACTCATCTCCCGTCCAGAGGCGCGAACAATGGGGGTGTCATTGTAGCGGACGAAGGTGACGATGACAAAGGTGGTGGCGATGATGCCCAGAATGGAGATGAAGACGGGCAACAGGGCCCAGGGCGAGTGCCACTCCAGCTTGATGATGGGGATGGGCTGGCAGCCCGTGCGGTTCTGGTTGGGTCTCTTCTCGTAGGGGCAAAGCTCGCAGGTGAACTCGCTGGCCTGGAAGTGGTATCCCTCGCAGCGCTCGCAGTGCCAGCAGCACGGGACGCCCTTCACCACCTTCTTCCTCTCGCCGGTCCGGCAGGGCAGGCTGCACACCGAGGCCGGCAGGGACGGGTCGCCGGTGGTCCACTGCATGACGTCCACCTGGAGGAGGAACCAAGGCGGGTCAACACCTTCATCTTCAGACAGAGAAGCTGAGCAACATCACAATCATCACAGAACGACACGTTTGTTTAACCATCGCTGCAAAGCAGAGTAAATACATGTGCAGGTAACCATAGCAACAGTACTGATGCTTCAGGCCCCGTTAGCTGACGACACACACACACACACACACACACACACTCTCTGACATGGAGGTGGATTTAAACACAGCTGATTTTTCCTTCCTCTTGGTCAATGGACAGAAAACAACTCCCAGGTGTCGACCTCAACACAGCAACAGACTCCCACACAGAGTCAACACAGATTCATAATGTGGAAATATTGCAGGAGTTTACAAAGTTAAGAGAGACGGTTACACCGGAGGGATCACAGAGCTGCCCCCTGCTGGTCAAGATGTCTGTTCATTATTACTTTTCTTGATGACGTTTGGGAAAAATGGGAACAAAATGTGTGTTCCAAGTAGTTTAAGTAGTTTGACTCGTGATCAGCGGGAGGCAACTCTGCAGTTCCTCAAATCACGTTATGACTGTTTCTTTTATAAATGAAGCTTTCCCTCCTGCTGATGTGTTTTTCTTTTGATGCAGAACGAATCTCTGCTGCAGCACTTCAGACAGACTGAGTACCAACAAATGATCTTTATCTTTCATGGAGGAAACATTGTGCTTCAATAAGTAAAGGGGACCTTGAGCTGAGATGTTCTGTTGATTGGCTGTTTCCAAGAAGCAGGTTAGGTAACCTGCTTCTTTTGGTTTGTTAACAAAGAGAAGGTTTAGTTTAACCTCCAACAGACGACTATTTTGCTTTAACTTTAACTCTGAGGTCAAACGCATGGAGAACAATGACAACATCCGCTCATTTCCCAGAAAAACGAAGGTCGAATCAAGGCACAAAGGAAGCACGTCTTCCAGAAAGAGACACGCTCACGCTGGGGGAGCCGGGGATTCGAACCAGCTACCTTTCGATTCCTAGAGCTACAGCCGCCCCAACTACTGTGGAAACGCTACACTGCAAAAGAAAAGGAAGCCGCTGATTAAGGAGGAGAAGAACGTGAATCTCCCAAATTTTCTCCCGTGTTTATGATAATTCTTCACACTTTTTCTGCTTTTAGTAGTCGTAACCTGTTTCTGGCTCTGTACAGAGTGAAGTCTGCTGTACTGTTGTTCCTCGTCCTCCTCTGTGAGTGAGAGACGGACAGAAAAATGTAAAGGAGAACAAATATTTTAAAGATATGTTGAGATAATTCCCGTTTCTTATGTAAAGTCTTAAAGGAAATGGGCTGTAAAATCTGCCACGTCGATGTTTCTGTCAATCGTTGGGGAAGGAACAAAAAAATGAATGAATGAAAAAGTAGTAGATCGAGATTACTGTCCCTTACGTTCAGATGCAGCTGATTGGTCCAGTGTCCGATGACCTTGTACTCTGCCGTCGACCTGTTGTTGATCTGGTACTGGAAGATGTCGTAGCGTCCGGGGGCGTCGCCGTTCTCGTTAAAGGTGACCGGAGTCCCTGCACTTCCTGTAAAGACATAAAGACACGGAAAAAAGACTCAGATGTTGCTCAGGTGTCACAGGTAACACACCAACCTCGCTGCTTTCTTCTGCAGTAAGCGTGGCGTGTGTTCGGTGTGTTACAGGCTTCACATGATGAAATGATGCAGTCTGTGCGAGCAAAGTGTTGTTTGTGTTTGTCTGCCTGTGTCGTCTTTAGGAAAGCGGCGAGCTTTTTATTTCCTCTGGTTTCTCGTTGAGTTTTCCTCTCAGTCTGAATCATCTTATCACAGTTTCTGCGCCGCCTCGTCACCAAAACAACCACACGAACGTCTTGTTGCCATATTGACTAAATCCCTCCTGCCAAGTTAAAATCACATGCTGTCTGACACTGTTCACACTCAGCCTGCACTTTAATAATAATAATAAAAGAAAAACATCTGAAAGAAAATACGCACAAACATTTTCATCTCAACCGTCGACCTCCGTCAGACTCAAATGTTTTCGGCATTTCTCCTGAGCAGTGATGTAAAAACAGCCACAGTGTTGAGACCATGAGGAATAATGATATCCTGACATTTTACATATCGTCCTATATCGTGTTTTCTCACGTGTGAACAAAATAAGTTATAATGGTGTTTTATTTTGTTTAACTCATGATTCTTTTTTGTGCACAAACTTTAGTTGTGAATGTGAATGAAAAGTCATTATCTACTCACCACCATGCCGACTGAAAGTGAAGTTTCGTGGTCAACGAAACATTTCTGGAGCTTCACAACAAAATAGCGTTGCTACCTTCTAACAAACAACTGAATTAAAGTCCTCAGAAGCCCCGAGATCCCAAATTGATTTGAAAAGATGTTATTTACACCCTTGATGGGCGGTCCAGCTCGTGCACCCACAGGGGATGCGTTCCAATACTCATACTACCATAAAGAAAGATTTAATATGTCCCAGTATGAAGTATGTGAGATGCAGTATGCCAAAAATACCAGGATGTCCTACTAGATCCGGTCACATTTTGCAGTGTGCAAGCCAGCGTGCTTTTCTGGCTGTTCTGACCCACAATCCTCTGTGCAGCAGAAGATATGTCACATATGTCACATGAATGTAAACGAAGAGGAGCGAGCACAAACATTTGACACCACAGTAACAGATAATTAACACATTCAAGCATAAAAAAACCTTTTTCTTTGTACTCTGCTGCGACGGATATATGAGCAACAGGGTCAGAGTTCAAGGTGCACGGTCATGAAGTAGTATGTCTGTTGTATGGATAGTGTACGTAACAGTATGGTGTTTGTAGCGATAGCTGCAGTGCTGTACGTACTAAAAGTAAAAGAGATATGCCATTCAGGATGCACCAATGAATCACATTAGACGAGCTGTATGGAGACAGTTTATGTTCTTTCAGCTGTTTTTTACATTTAAATCAAGTCTCCAGCTTGGGTGGTATTAATGCATCCAAAAAGGATTCAAGACAAACTGAAATCCAATTATTTAAACTATCTCAGGATGTGGTTTGAGATAGAAAAACATCTTTACATGTGATCTTTTTCTTTATTCCCGCCTGTGACACAATAAAGATTCACATTTTAAAGTCAAAACTGTTGGATTACACCACATTCGGAGTGTTTGAACATCCGGATGTTCAGTTAATCCTCCTGTACTTGATGTTTTGTTTTCAGATTCAGTCTCTCAGCTGCTGTATCTGCCGTATTGTGTCGCTCTCGTACAGTAGTGGAAGTGTGTTATTGTATTCCTCGCTACAGGGCAAATTTAACATCGAGGAGAGCCGAGTCTCGAACTTAAAGTACATCCACTCGGAGATGCCGAAGCAGAGACGAAGAGCAGCAGATTGGAGTTAAAGAGCAGAACAACAACATAAAAAGAAAACAGATTTATAATGAAGTGAGTGGGCGCTGGTTTGATGCTATCCTGCCCCGATTTCCTTCTTCAACATGAATAAAAGCATCACAAATCACATCAGCGTGGCTGTGAATCACCAGAGATCGCCTCAGGTTGTAGAAACCCCCCCCAACACCGCCACCACCACCACCTCGTCCTCTTCATCCCCCACTTCACTTCACTTCATTTCACTTCAGAGAATCTGTGCTGATACAGAATTAACATCCTCGCTCCACATTATATCCAAACACGGAAATCATGATGAAACTCTGCGGTGACACGAGCCGCAGCTTTCTCATAAACACAGTAAAGACGACCCGCAAACAAACTGCACAATCTAAAACAGATGTTCAAGTCTCGTAAAGAGGACGTTGATGTCTGTCCGTCCAGATTGGAGGTTTTCAAAGTGTAGGTGCACCTCCCCCCGGGGGGATAGAAGGAGGGTCTCTGAGCGAGAGACATCAGGTAAAGACACTGCGTGAGGAGGAAAGAGACAGCAACACAACAGGAAGACATTAATCATAGTTGATGTTCACTGGGAATAAATGTCCATAAATTAGCTTCGAAATCAGGAAAAAGATGCTTCAGAACTTGACTGAGAATCATCGTGTTTTAAACTTAATCCAGAGATAGTTGTCTGTACATCACGGATGAGCCCCATTCCAAATTATATTCAAACACAAGAAATATCCAGATTTAATACTGTCATGAAGTGTGGTACCCTCTCTCTGTTTGGGTCTGTTCAGATCCACGACAGGTTGGATCCATTCTCCGAATATTTAGATAAGTTGTTGCCGTTCTCAGGTCAGTTTTGGGTAATCCATTTAAAAGGCAACTGGACGTGTTTCAGTTTGTTGAAGACGTTTCACCTCTCGTCCGTTCTTCAGTTCTAACTAACTGGAGGGGAGTCGCAGGGTTTTAAACTCTGTAAACTCTGTGCTTAACGACTCTCACACAGAGTTTAACAGCCTGCAACTCCCCTCCAGTCAGGAGGAAGTCTGAATCAAGGTTCACGACTTTGATACACTTTATCCATTTGATCCGGTTGGTATAAAGAACTATAGACGACGCATCTACGTCCCGACGTGAACTGCATTTCCCTTACTTGCAATGTATTGGTTTGTAGATATCAGTTATGTCAGTGCTCAGCATTACTTCCCACCTCTGGCTGTTAGCGGTTACTATAGCAACAAGAAAAGCCAATCAGGAAACTCTTAATCACTGAGGGTTCAGGTGGAGCTGCTGGAGGACATCAGAGGGAAAACCAGAAATCATTGTCTCCACTCCTCTTTTGTTTAACAGGAAGAAGACGTGACTGGATTTTGAAAATACAAAGAAACTGATCTTTTTTTTTTCTCATACATTGTTAAATAGGTGCACAGCATTGTCATGGATGTGATGTAAAATAGTCTAAAAGTCATTTTTCACGTCAGCTCGACCTGATTAAAAGTCTCTTACGTCGTCTTTACCTACACTTGTTTCCACAGAGATCATCCTTTGACACTTAAACTATAAATACTTGTTCAAGGTGATGTTTTGCAGCCATCAGCGACGTCACAGCTGCAGTTTGCAATCAAATCAGAGCAGAAAGAGGCCTGACGCTCCATTAATCTACTCATTCGATCTCAATGGATCCGACAGCAGCGGCTCTTCTTCACCGCGCTGACAGGAAATGTGTGGAGCTCAGCGGAGCGAGGCCTCAGAGTTTTACTGAACAGGTCTCTGTTGTTTTGGAGAGACCTTGGCGGACGGTGTGGGCGGTCGGAGCTGCAGCCCGGCAGGTCGTCTATTCATCAGCGTGATAAAAACCTCTGAGCGTTTTTGCACTCTGCTCTTACATCTGCATCCTGCAGCTTTACATTCATTCGGGTTCATTCACTGATCGTTAAGCTGTGAAGATGTTCTGTCGATTTCAACCTCACTCAGTTTTGATCATTTCTGATTACCTCGGAGTGTTTGTCTGTCAGCCGCGTCAGATGTCTTGATCTCACATGCCACAGGGAGCGAAGCTGACATCTACTTTTACAAATCTGTCATCACCCACCAGGAATCTTGACAGGTGAGGATTGCTGGTGGGTGATTACGGATGTTGAATTGCAGAGGAGATTTGTGAAATTATGTTTGAGCTTTTCAAAAAAGAGTGTGAGAGAGAAGAGACCCTGCAGACAGCCGATAACCTGAAAGTAGTTCAGTGGTTTTATTTTCAATTAAAAGTAGAAAAAGCCAGCCCAGTAGCCACTATAAAATGTTGGTAGTTGAAGTTCCCATCAAGTAAAAATTGCAGTTTAAGGGCCTGAGTCCACAGCCAGCGTCTTTTTTAAATTGTTCCCAATGAAGAGCGAGCATCTGCAGCAGCAGCCGGCCGCCCAGAGAAAAGACGCTTCTACGAACGCTTCGAGTCAAAAATCTCTCAACTTTTCAGAAACTTTCTCCTGGCCGAGGCGATGATATTCACCGTATTTTCGTTTCATATCGACCATGTCATCCACCCACATCCTCCCTGCTCTGACGTCCCGATGTCAAATTAAAAAAAACAAACAGATATTCATGGGAACTTTTATGTTTCTACAAACCATGCGATCTCATCCATGGTTGACATTTCTACAATCATCACATTCATGTTAGAGTGGTTAAAAGTCAAGTTTTTTGCAAAGGAAGTTCAAACACTGAGGATCAGTGATGGGTTGATTCACAGTTCATTCACGTGTCTGTCTGGCTGATGATTGGTCGACTGAAGCGTTTCTCCTGCGCCGAAACCACAAACTGTTTTTTGTTTTTTTTACAGTTCTGTTTATGCGCTCATTGATGTTTATCTGTGAGCTGCTGGTGGCCTCAGGGTTTAGATGCACCATCCGGAGTTCGACATGAGATCCAGCTGAACGTCTCACTCTGACAGAAAGAGAAAAAAAAAACGTATTTTCCCCGGATGCAGAACTGCTCCTTTAATCCTGAAGTTCACACGGCGCGGAGACAAACCGCTGAGCTCTCTCTGGATGTTTCCTCTTCCTGCTTTGTTCAGCAGTTTATAAAAAGCAGCATATTTGAAGTGAAGTCACAGCGGGAGGAGAGCTCTTCACATATTCATCACTTCACTCACCTACAGTATCTCCTCCTCCCCCTCCTCCCCCTCCTCCCTCCATCGCTGATCTGACTGTAAAGAGTTTTTCTCTTCCTGCAGCTCCACAGGGTCAGTCACGCTGCATCCCTCTTAAAAATGGCAACAACAAGCTTTTATCGCCTCTCAGTAAGCATCCACTGTCCAAATGAATCAGGGGGGATCTCCCTGACGCCCCCTCCCACCCTCCCCGCCTCCCCCACTGCTCTCCCCCTCGCTCTGCTGATCGTGTTCAAACAGGACTCGAAGATGGCTTTAGCACAGCGGACGCTAACATTAGCACAAGCGTCTCAATTAGCCTCCCCGACGCTCCTCTAAAAATAAGCGCACAGGCGAGGAGCACACGGGTGAGTTAGCGATTAGCCCCCCCGGCCGCCACCGCCGCCGCCGCAGTGTCCTCGCTTCATGCTGGATTCCCTGCGTTTCATACATGGAATTATGGGTAACCTCGCTGCCCCGTGTTCAGAGAAGTGAAGCATAAAAAAACACAAAGGCAGCCAGAGTTTGATTTATGTCAACGTTTGATGTATGTGAAGGCCCAACGGAGCATGCTGTTCACAGATTCACACAGGAAAGCCCCAAACGAAGCATGACATGACCGTGTGTGTGTGTGTGTGTGTGTGTGTGTGTGTGTGTGTGTGTGTGTGTGTGTGTGGAGGCCTTAATAAGCTCAATCAGGCAAAAATCACACATGAGCCAAATGCTGCTGAGCCAGGATTCAGCGGTGATGCACGTGTGCCGCTGCAGCGCTCGGAAGCTGAGGAGCCCGAGGAGACGTTCTGAGGCTGCAGATTAACTCGTTATCATCATCTTCAGTTCATCACCGAGACTATACGACGAATTATCTGTAGTAACCCGCAGTCCAGCTGATTCCTCTATAGGTGGAGAGGATTAGTCAGTCCAAAGAGGAGCAGGAACCAGATAATATTGGAGATGTTTACTTGACAACTGAACAGAAAAATGATTGAAAACGTTCTAAATATTAGTTTATAAATGATCACAACTTCATCATTACACAACAAATGAACAAAGCAGTTTTTAGTTTCCTTTCTCTGTACATTTTTTTTGCATTTTATGGCCCCAGTGAAGGTTTTCTGACATCAGGCGGGAAAAGCAAACAAGTCTTCCACATTAAACGAGAAAATAAGTCAAAACCCCGACCCAATCGACAGAATAAATGTTATTGCAACACCACAGGTTGAATTTTCTGTTTCTCTTGTCACAACTCTCTGGTTAGGTTAAGGCACGGAAACCACTTGAGGGTTAGAAAAAACATCATGGTTTGGCCCAAAATATCTGTTTTGGTCGCCACAAACACGGATGGAAATGTCTCCAGGCCTCCTTAAAAAAACACCCGATTTTAGGTCGCCACAGATGAAAATGTCTCCAGGTTTCGTGAGTTTTGATGGAGCTATTACAGATTAAGTGTAAAGTGAAGGGTTACACAGCTCAATAAAGTTCTCTGTCCCAAAACTGGTGTGATTTTTGATGATCAGTCGTAATCCTGAAACTGCTGCTTCGACTGAGAAGAGACTGAAAAGTTTCCACAATGTCATAAAAAAATCAAAAAAGTCAGACTGGGTCCTCTCAAAGATATAAGAGCAGGAAACACACAAACACATTATTTTCCTGCAGAGTGATGTTTTCTCCTCCGGGCTTTAATCTGAAAGACGACTGACTAATCTTCCTGTGTGTGACACGTTTCCTGTTTCTGCCCTTGTTTGCTTTAATTCACTGAACGAGGCAACGAACTGTTTAATGTTTAAAAACGACGGCGTGCAGCCTCGAACCGGCTTTAACTGAGCACAGATTTACTGTTTCGGGCCTGCAGCTGAAAATTCACCGCTGATTCAATGTTTAATGTCTCTCCTCCTCCTCCTGAAGAAATAACAGCCAGCAGCTCCTCACATCCATCAGCTGCAGAGAGATGAATCCCTGAGAGCGCATCACCCACAAAATCTGCTCAATCTCCTCCTCTCTCTGTTTTATTTTTGTCCCGTATCTCTCTGTGCTGAGCAGGTAGATAGAAAAATTATTCAAATCGAATCCCTGCAGGTAGAAGGGAGGGAGAGGAGGAGAGAGGGGAGGGAGACATATGGAGATATAAGAGGAAGATCTTCTGTCTGATGTATTATAATTTACAAGAGGAATCCTGGTGGAGAGGAAGGTAAAGATACCAGAGAGGAGAGGATTTTTCTTGATTTCAGCCATAATTAGTGAATGAAAACAGTTTTGTTGGTTGAACAGAGGAAGAGAAAGTGATGTGACAAACTATTTAAAGCATTTTGAATAGAAAAGTCTGTAACAACAGAGATGGCAGCTGTATGACACACATCCCACCACCGTCTGCTTTATAACAGCCTTACCAGTAAACACATCATCCAATCACGTTGCTGCACAGACGAGCGCACAGCTGAGATTCACGACAGTTTCGACTGATCTGACGCGGCTGCAGACGGACTTTGAAAAGCCACGGAAGAGATTTTCCACATTTAAACATCTTTGTAACGTTCGCAGCCCGGCCTCATAAAAACAAACAAAAAAAAACAAAAGGTGGACTGTGAAAGCAGCTTATTGTGACGCGAAAGAAAAACAGGAAATGTACAAAGCAGCAGATCATAAACCTCCTCAGACTTCATCCAGACAACGTTAAAACTTGTTTTAAAAAGTCTTAATTAATAACAAAGGAGTGAGACATCTTCTTTCTCATCTCTGAGGAGACTTGCACATTTCAAACAATATGGAGTAAACACCTTCACTTCAAGTCTCTCTTTCAAACTCAGCGCCGTCTGACCGATGCTTGAACCAAGACGGATTTAAAAGTATTAACAAGTCAGCGTCCAACACTTTAACACACATCATAGCAGCACACCTGACAAGGGGCTAAAGACGGGTGATGTGTTTTCATCACAGCCCATCAAAGCCAGAGCTGATAAATAGCCGTGACTATCAGTGACCTGACCCGAGTCAACTGATGCAGGAGTAAATGCTGGTTATGCACATTTACATTGACGACAAGAGACAGATGTTAGTGGGCATTTTCTCCAGTGTGAAACGAGTCCTACATGTCCAGATATTTATCTTTCGTTGCACATCCTAGCCAGACGTCCCTGTTCATTTAGATCGAGGCCTGGTCTTATTAGCCTGAACCTGAGCAAGACGGCTGCTGAGAGGCGAGACTGGCCTGAAAGGACTTTGGTATAACATGACTGATGTACTGACCGAAAAATGACATTAAACTGAATTTAAATAAGTAATATTTGACAGTTTACAGTAGTGGGTGATGTTTTTCCTATCTGAAACTACACACCTGGAATAAATCTCACTCAGAGACCTGTTTCTTGTTGGTTCACGGAGAGTCCCTCATGTTTTATTTCTACTCTTGGTGTCTCTGTTAGTCACGTGTCGGGAGGTGGAGTTACAGTGTGTGGTTGTGTATCTGGTCCCTGAGAGGGTTGACAAACACGCTCACCTTGAAAAAAGAAAAAGGAAAATGTCACAGTGAGCTTCAGCCTTCAGCCGGAGAGAAGAAGATGAAGCCCTCTCCGGGAACATGTGCTTTTTCTTTTCACTTTAAATGACAGAAATTCTCTGTGCAGAGTCGTGAAAGGAAAGTCAGCCTTGGCAGAAAAAAAAAGCTGCATTCAGAAGCCAGAGAGGGAATGTGAGCTCCATCAAAGCTTTTTGTGAAACCAGTGGATGGCCTTGACTCAGCCGGAGAGAGAAGGTTCACCTCACATGTTCCTACACAGGATTACCGGCAGGAAGAAAAAGCACATAAATGAATCATTTTTTTATTGGAGCCCCTAATAAATCCTACGAACAGTGGTGGGATTTGTTGTGGATGGTAAACTGACCATACGTGTTTCAGCAACAACACGAGGGCTCGCTTTCTGCTTTTGTTGTCTTTTAACTTCCTGTCTACAATAAAAAATGAGAACATGTCCTGTCACCGTGGGTCACATCTGCTGCTCGTGATCACTTTGATCAATATCTTAATAACCAAGAACTCCCGACGGAGCTGAGTGACAATGAGAGATGCTCATCCACGGCGTTTAAATGTCGGCCGATATTGACGTAGCAGCACTGATAAAACCAGCTGGTTGTGTTTGTGACTGGTCAGTGTGTGTTTACTATGTGTGTTAACTCTTATAACACTATGATATCATAAAGAAATTGTTGTTACAGTCCAGTTTTCTGTGACATGGTCTTATTATTGTGTAACAAGCTGATTACTCCACATTGTTTTATCAATAATAATATGTATTACTGTACGTAGGGTCCAACACGTCCTCGTCCTCGATCACAATATTAATGTAATGTAACTTGATTACTTTCCGTTACGTTTGGACTCTCTACCAAACGTGCAAATAAAGACGAAAGAAACGAAACATTAATAAAACGATCGATCAAACGATCTTGTTTGATTCATCCAACCCTCCTTCTCTCCTTCTCCTTCTGCAGACTTCAACTGACTTCCTCCTTTGCTCCTGTCATAATTACTACAGCCACTAGATGTCGCCGCCTAACAATAAATGTAAATGTGGATCCTAATGAGCTGCTTGCATCAGACTACTTGAACATTTAATTATAATAACAGATGCTGCAGCACACAATAAGATGGGGTAGATAGTTGTAAGCTAATCAAAGCTGATTTTTTTATCTAAAATCTGTGAGCCAATCAGGGCCGCTGCTTTTCACTTGTATAAGACGACAGTATCAACCGGACGCTGTGAGACAAATGAGAAGAGGAAGCTCCAACGAATTGCAGACAAAATTTGATTGCTTGACTGCTCATACTTCTCGACCTATCAGACTTCTGTATAAAGATGTCACCATGTTCACCAGAACTCAGCTATTAACTTTAAACTAACAGTGTCATTATAACTGGTAGAAATGATGAACAACACGACCCAAATAAGACAAAACAATAATCATAATCCATCACAATCCCTCATTTTCTCCTCCTCAAACTATAAACTCTATAGAAAGAACAAAGTCCTGCATATTTTCTGCGATATTGGATCTGTAAATAACGTCTCAGTATATATGAGGAGTGTGAGGTTTAATGTATTCCAGAGCTGAGTGTGTGTAACGTTTTGTGATTATTGAAGTTGTGTGAAAGCAGACTGCAGCAGCTCCCACTGAGCTGAGGATAATGAATGTGGAAACAGGAGGAAATAAACCCCGACGACCATATTTGGTGTTTAATAATGAGTGGATGATTCCCTGATGACGGCGTCAGCATTCACACTTCCTGCTGACGAAGGCCTCCACCTGCCGGGAGGTCGACCGCCGTGAGAAGAGCTCAGACCGCGACGCCGAGGAAGACGATGGAGTAAAGAAGAAATCATTTTAGCACCTTTTACGCTGCTAAGTGGAGGGGACTACGGTGGCTGACGAGGCCAAACATGCTGCAGCTTAACACAACACGTGCAAGTAGACAAAACACGAGCAAATAAGATAACATTGTCAATTTCAGTTCACATTTTACCTGTAAAACTGTTCTTAGTGCATCACCGTGATGTGAAAACATCAGATTTACACTCAGTCAAAGAAATAAAAGTAACTCCCTCTTCTGATTGGCTCCTGATGGCGCCGTCACACTGGACGAAGCAGTTATCAGAGTCTGATCTGGTTCAGCAGTGAGAACATCAGAGCAGAAACAAAGACAGAAATGTGTGGAGCCGCTCTGCCCTCCTGTTTGATCTATTTTCATTGAAGTCATTCTGAAATAAGACCAGACAGACGAGGTTTGCGGCTCCTCGACTGATTTAGTCGTTGATTAGCGGGCAGACCTTTTATGCATTTTGAACAGGTTGCTTTCCCAAACATTGTGTCTGAGCGGGACCGAACAGTTGCAGTAAAATAAATGTTAATGAGTTGAAAAACGCTACAAATGTGAGGACGAATGATGACGAAGACGCTGACGATCTTACCGTTGAAGCCGACGGCGCGGACGTGGGCCAGCAGCTCCTTCCCGTCGATGTTGGCCATGCGAGGACACAGGCCGGGGTATCCGGCGCAGAGCTCGCGGTGCATGTGGTGCAGAGCGTGCGCCATGGCGTACACGGCGTCCATCACGAACTGAACCTTCCCCTCCTGCTCGTAGGTGGAGTCACGGCCAACTTTCTCCAACCCTGGAACATAAAACAGTGTCAGGTGATCGAACATGTAACAGCACAGTACGGATCTAAAGTTCTGATCAGAAGCTCCAGAACAGCTGGGATGGATCATGTGGCGTGACTGTTTAGTCATTATTTATATACGGGAAGTGTAGTTTAAATTTAAATTCTGACACACGGGGCATTTAATTACGATTTATTTTCCTAAAGTGTGAGATACAGATCTTGTAATTATGACTTAGTTGTCACAGTTATGAATCTTGCAACTCTGAGCTAATATTTTAATAAATTCAAGATCCTGACCTCATAATTATAGGATAGTTCTCGCAGTCATTATGAGATACAGATCCAGTAATTAAAAAAGTTAATCTCATAACTACGAAAACAGTCTTTGATATCTTAAGTTGTGGATATGTGAAGATAAGCACTGAGCTTCCATAAAATGTGCCTCTATAGGGTTCATCCTGTTTTTGATATCATCGTGGATTTAATGACAATTTGAATTAATTATTGGACATCATCACGTTGAGGTACTTACTCCAATCTGGGCTAATTAAGACTGTAAACATCGACATTCAGAGAGAAAATGGACGCCTGTAAACAAACTTTACTCATTTCCGTCGGAGCTCTTTCAGCCTCTCTGTGTTTCCTTTTGCTTTTGAATGCAAAGGTGTTGGAGTTTGTCCTTGCCACCAGGCAGAGTGTAACTCACAAAGGATTATGGTGAATGTGAAATGAGACACATTTCCTATAACTAACCCATTAACATAAAAAAATACATTTGGCTCCATCTCATTAGCCGTGATTAAATGACAGAGTGCAGAAGACATTGTCATCTTTTATTAGAAAACTCTGTAAAGTCCCAAAAAATGTTCACTGAGTAATTACCGTTATTAGAGTGGCGGCGCTCTGCAATCACGCCGCCGGCCGGAGAGCAAAGAGGAGCGCCAAAGAGAGGAGGAGGAAACTAACTGCCGGACTGGACCCTCCATCAACAGACAAGACTTCTCTGAATTAATAGGGGCTTAGAAATGAAATCCAATTTAATTTTAATAGCAGGCGGGCAGCGGGGGATCTGTCCGAGGGGAGACATTTGCTCCGGCAGTAAAGACTGATTACACGTCTGCACGGCGGTAATGAATGAGCCTTGAACGGCGTGCGGAGAGCGGAGGATGTCAAACAGCCGAGGCAGGGAGGAGATGTACGGCCGAGCAGCTGATGATCGCTGCTCGCCGCAGATGATGAGTGTCTCCTCAATATTTAAAGAATACATGTTTGATCCTGGAAATTCAAAGTGTGGCTGAATGCGGTGTTTTGAATTTACAAGAAGCTCCGTGAGTCCGCGTCTGACTCCGGCCTCCGTGGAGGAAACTTCTCATCTTGTTCACAAACAAAAACTATAATTCTAATTAAGTGTGATCATCTTATATTTAGATTAAATTCGGATCTCGTTTGGAGTATGGATTGGATCATCGTTGACTTGAATTATCACCTAAATCTGCAGCTTCCCTCGGCTTTATGGAGCTAAATAATCAGTTTTCAGCTCATTGTTCTGGTTCAGCCCACACAGCTCTCCTGGTGTCGTTTTCGGCCCCAAACGCTCACTCTACACTAACTGCTCGGCAGCAAACAGCAGGTAGACACAGTTAGATACTAGCTGGTGAACATAATGGAGCATTTAGCCACTAAAGAGGAAGACATTTCCCTCGGGAGATGGTGGAGACCAAAAATGGAGCTAAAAGAGAGGGAATATTGGATCTACAGTCATCATGTGGACACAAACACGACTCCAAACAATAACAATAAAACATGTTCAACATATAAACATAACAGCTGATCACATAAATCTCCAATTTCAAGTTTTTTTCCTTTGATAACATTCATGCTTTTAGATGGTTTACATCTAACTTAATTATATAATTAAGAAAACTATAGAATCTCACATTAATAAAATATGTAACCACCTGAAAAAAAAGGACCAACTCTGACGTAAACACTTCATTTTTGGTCAAAGGTGTCTTTAAAAAGTAGCCTCACTGATAATACACCAGACTAAGAGTCGACAGCCGTGATGCAGCGTCTCTGTGTTATTTTAACATTATCACAATTCATCTTGGGGGGACGCATGCAAATGTCTGAATCAAATTTCGTAGCCATCCATCCAATACTTGCAAAGATATTTCAGTCTGGATGTTTCCTAAACACTCCGCGCCCTCTTAACCTGACAGTTTTCATAATTTCCCATCATTGACAGACAATTAGGCTCGAGTGTTTCCATAAGTCTCAGTTTACTGAGCCGTGCCATCATTAAGAAGCTGTTTGTTCAATGAGCACAAGAGTTGGACTCAAAGTTTCTGCTGTCAAAAAGAAAATAATTCAGAGTTTTGTTGATGTGCAGTGATTTGTAAATGTCAAACTGTAATTATGTGTTTATTATGTTTGTATTATTAACAGTGTTAGTTCAGCTGCAGCAGAGTTTGTATATTGTAAAGTATTGTATATTGCTTTGTAATTTATCATTGCTGCTAATAACAGTGATAAAAGGTGTTTTATATTATATTTTATAAGTTTAGGTTGTTAGTTAACTTGATACTGACACTGTTTATCCAGCAAATGTTTAGTTGTTGAGTTTTCCTCAACATTACAACCCCAAATCCCCCGAAACATAAGAAGCTGTTCAACATAATTAAAAAACGTCTTTAATGTTTTACATCATCAACTTCATTGATTTGTATTTGTACGACTGTCCCATTGAAAACTGGAGTTCGGATACCGTTTGTGACGAAGAGTCGAGAGGGATTTGTTTTTAATTTAAGTAACAAAAGTAAGTGAACATACATAATTGACGTCTCGTCACGTATGTAACACAACTTGAGTTATGTCTCTTAACTAACTTACGTTATTATAAGTGTGATCTTTTGCTGACCCTAACCAAGAAGTTTTTGTATAAACCAAACCAAACTGCAACCGTTTGATAACGTTAATAGCGTTCAAAGCATTCACCACGTTTTATTTTGAAAGTTTAACCAGACGTTGCATATAATGTATAATTGTTAACTTGAACACGGAGCCCATCATGTCCAAAGTGTCATATTTTGAAGCTTAATTCACTGACAGTTAGTGGAGCGAGACAGTGTTTGTGTCACATGTGTGAAACCAAAAAATCCTCACGTCTGTTAGCTAACGTACATTATGTCATGTAGGAGGGCCGACTCCTCAGGTCAAGACTCTGCTGTCCACTTACATCTGAAGGACAAAAATCATTCCTTTGAGGACAACAATGTGAACATCTTGGCCAGAGAAGACAGATGGTTTGAACGAGGAGTAAAGGAATCCATCTATGTCAAACTGGAACGACCATCTTTGAACAGAGGAGGTGGCCTACGACATTACTTATCACTTATCTACAATGCTGTACTGAGTTCCTGCCCCAAACGGCTTACAAACCATTCACACCTGGGCTCACCTAGCCCTAGCAGCCCACATAAAGGCTAACTGAGTCAACGACCCACAAGTGGCCCTAACGACTCTGAAACTCAGAGCTAACGACTCTGTTAGGACACTCCCACACAGGGTTTAAAAGCCTGCAACTCCCCTCCAGTTTGTTAGAACTGAAGAAGCCTCTTGAATGAGACGTGAGACGTCTTCAAGAAACTGGAACAAGTCCAGTTGCCTACGATACAGAACCTAGAATTACCATGACCTGGATGACTGAGAACCTTCATCAACACGTCATTAACGTAACTTCATCTTTTCATGAACTAAATCAAGTAGTTTTGCTGCCTGAACCTTTCCAAACAGGGAAGGATTGGTGTATCACCATGCAAAGTTAGACTCTGTCGTCTGCACTGCACGCAATATGAAAATTTAAGTTGTGTAATATTTAATTTGGGACATAGTTGTTCCTGAAGATTTATTAGAACTGTGGCCTGTAGTTGTGAAAATATTTGGGTCATGAGACAAACAGTGACACTGACGTTCTGGCAGAAAGAGAGGGAAACATTCACAGCTTCTTCATTTGCACAAATCTCATCTTATTCCTCAGCCACTCACTTGAAAGACGTCACCGACTAAAATAAAAAAACATTATGAATTATCCATCAACACCAGAAACTTCATGAATGAACATGATTTCTGGCAGGAAGTGGAAAGAGGCGACCTGAATGCCGTTCGTTTGCTAACGGGCTTCGATGACCGATGATGATGATGAAAGTCCAACGCTGACTGAGATGAGGCGGCGCACTCGACAGACAGCTTCATCATGGCTGCTGGCATTTCAATTACACATCATTTAGAGGGTAAATTTAATTCCTTCTCGACAGGACGAACGTGTTTCTGTTTCCCCGTCGCTCTCTCTCTGTGCCCCTCTCTCTCTCGCAGGCATCCTTCTGTTTCAATTAGATCGGGAAATTAGATAAACGGCAAACTAATTACAGAGGTTAGCAGTGATGGGATGAGTTCGGGGGGGAAACCAGCCAAACTGTTGCATCTCACACGTCTGAATATATTTACATTAATAGAGTTTTAATAGTTGGCTGTGTGTTTATCAGGAACGTCTGTGTCAGATTCATCAGCGAGGATTAATAATGATGTTTCCTCACAACATTGATTCTGACTGAGTCATAAAAAACACGACAGGCACGTGTGAGAGCTGCTCAAACATTCATGAATTCATCCCACATCCGTGTCACAACTGAAGACTATTCTTTACAATAAAACACTGCCTTTCATTTTTCTGCTTATCTTCATGTTTCGAAGGTGATTTGCATAAAAAAAAGATGAAGCAGTGTGTCACATGGAAATAATGAACCCACAGCGCATGAGAAAGAAAAGTGACATAAATCATTTTAACAGTCATTCAAATGTCAACCAGCTCAAGATTTCTCTTGTCTGTGACATTTTAGTTTTATTATTCAGAGTTTAATGTCTGATTTTCATTCAGGGTTTTTCTTGTTAAAGAAAATTTAGTCTGAAGTGAGAGAAAGTTGTTGACCTGTAAGTACCACAGCCTTTCCTCAGCAAAGACGGCTGTCTTTTGGTTCTGAGTTGGGTACCGAACTCATATTTACATTAAATCAATCAGCGTCAAAATTTTGGTACCTGAGAGCTCATCTTTAGAGTAACGTTCTGGAAGATTATTTCCCTTCACTCAAATGATAATGCTAATGCTGAGATATCTTTCTGAAGCTAGCAAGCTAGTGCTGCATGTGCTAGGGCTAGCAAGTAGCCAGTTGAACTAGCATTCTGGGTCTGATTTGATGTGCAAGGCAGAGCTGTAAGTTGGACTACTTAATTGCATGCATTTAAAATGTCAATGTGAAGGGATTGCTACGGGGTGACGTGTCATTATGGCACAATGTATGTGCATTTCACTATAATGATAATGCTGAGATATGTTTTCTGAAGCTAGCAAGCTAGGGCTATCTAGTAGCCTGATTTGATGTGCAAGGCAGAGCTGTATGTTGTTTAGTCTCTCCTGGTCCCAGGGCTGAAGTAACATTCTCCTGCCCTCAGGGCAGTTAAATCATTATGGCTGAGGGGAGTTTAGTCTCTCCTGGTCCCAGGGCTGAAGTAACATTCTCCTGCCCTCAGGGCAGAGTGGTCTAAATCATTATTTGTCTGAGGGCAGTTTAGTCTCTCTCCTGGTGACAGATCAAAATGTTTCCCTCTTTTTATTTACCTGAAGGTAAGTTGCTTTTCTTGCTTGACCAGTCAACATGTCAGTCATGGTTCCTATGTGTATGGGAAAGACCCTGCCTTACAGTAGGAGCAAAATTAGTTATAGGAGTTGGCACGCAATCCGATCACATGAAAAGATCTAGAAACTATAGAAAAGGTAATGAATATTGTATATATTTTGGGCAGCAGCACCAGTAGCCTAGGCCTGCTCCTTATAACATATAACAAGGAGACAGTTGACTCCCTTTTGTCCAACTACGTTGCCCTGAGAACAGAAAAATAGGACTTCTGCCCTGAGACCAGGAGGGATTCACCTGCCCTCAGACAACTTCTGCCCTGAGACCAGAGGAGACAGTTGACTCCCTTTTGTCCAACTACATTGCCCTGAGAACAGAAAAATAGGACTTCTGCCCTGAGACCAGGAGGGATTCACCTGCCCTCAGACACAATTCTGGGAAACAATGTTCTCTGCCCTGGGATCAGATGAGACTAAACAGCCATGGAAAAATCCTACAAAACAACTTCTGCCCTGAGACCAGAGGAGACAGTTGACTCCCTTTTGTCCAACTACATTGCCCTGAGAACAAAAAAATAGGACTTCTGCCCTGAGACCAGGAGGGATTCACCTACCCTCAGACAACTTCTGCCCTGAGACCAGAGGAGACAGTTGACTCCCTTTTGTCCAACTACATTGCCCTGAGAACAGAAAAGTAGGACTTCTGCCCTGAGACCAGGAGGGATTCACCTGCCCTCAGACAACTTCTGGGAAACAATGGTCTCTGCCCTGGGACCAGATGAGACTAAACAGCCATGAGGAAAATCCTACAAAACAACTTCTGCCCTGAGACCAGAGGAGACAGTTGACTCCCTTTTGTCCAACTACGTTGCCCTGAGAACAGAAAAATAGGACTTTTGCCCTGAGGCCAGGAGAGATTCACCTGCCCTCAGACAACTTCTGCCCTGAGACCAGAGGAGACAGTTGACTCCCTTTTGTCCAACTACGTTGCCTTGAGAACAGAAAAATAGGACTTCTGCCCTGAGACCGGGAGAGATTCACCTGCCCTCGAGCAACTTCTGCCCTGGGACCAGAGGAGACAGTTGACTCCCTTTTGTCCAACTACATTGCCCTGAGAACAAAAAAATAGGACTTCTGCCCTGAGACCAGGAGGGATTCATCTGCCCTCAGACAACTTCTGCCCTGAGACCGGAGACAGTTGACTCCCTTTTGTCCAACTACGTTGCCCTGAGAACAGAAAAATAGGACTTCTGCCCTGAGGCCAGGAGAGATTCACCTGCCCTCAGACAACTTCTGCCCTGAGACCAGAGGAGACAGTTGACTCCCTTTTGTCCAACTACATTGCCCTGAGAACAGAAAAATAGGACTTCTGCCCTGAGACCAGGAGAGATTCACCTGCCCTCGAGCAACTTCTGCCCTGAGACCAGAGGAGACAGTTGACTCCCTTTTGTCCAACTACATTGCCCTGAGAACAGAAAAATAGGACTTCTGCCCTGAGACCAGGAGGGATTCATCTGCCCTCAGACAACATCTGCCCTGAGACCAGAGACAGTTGACTCCCTTTTGTCCAACTACATTGCCCTGAGAACAGAAAAATAGGACTTCTGCCCTGAGACCAGGAGGGATTCACATGCCCTCGGACACAATTCTGGGAAACAATGGTCTCTGCCCTGGGACCAGATGAGACTAAACAGCCATGGAAAAATCCTACAAAACAACTTCTGCCCTGAGACCAGAGGAGACAGTTGACTCCCTTTTGTCCAACTACGTTGCCCTGAGAACAGAAAAATAGGACTTCTGCCCTGAGACCAGGAGAGATTCACCTGCCCTCAGACAACTTCTGCCCTGAGAACAGAGGAGACAGCTGACTCCCTTTTGTCCAACTACGTTGCCTTAAGAACAGAAAAATACAACTTCTGCCCTGAGACCAGAGGAGACAGTTGACTCCCTTTTGTCCAACTACATTGCCCTGAGAACAGAAAAATAGGACTTCTGCCCTGAGACCAGGAGGGATTCACATGCCCTCAGACACAATTCTGGGAAACAATGGTCTCTGCCCTGGGACCAGATGAGACTAAACAGCCATGAGGAAAATCCTACAAAACAACTTCTGCCCTGAGACCAGAGGAGACAGTTGACTCCCTTTTGTTCAACTATGTTGCCTTGAGAACAGAAAAATAGGACTTCTGCCCTGAGACCAGGAGGGATTCACCTGCCCTCAGACACAATTCTGGGAAACAATGTTCTCTGCCCTGGGACCAGATGAGACTAAACAGCCATGGACAAATCCTACAAAACAACTTCTGCCCTGAGACCAGAGGAGACAGTTGACTCCCTTTTGTCCAACTACATTGCCCTGAGAACAAAAAAATAGGACTTCTGCCCTGAGACCAGGAGGGATTCACCTACCCTCAGACAACTTCTGCCCTAAGACCAGAGGAGACAGTTGACTCCCTTTTGTCCAACTACATTGCCCTGAGAACAGAAAAGTAGGACTTCTGCCCTGAGACCAGGAGGGATTCACCTGCCCTCAGACAACTTCTGGGAAACAATGGTCTCTGCCCTGGGACCAGATGAGACTAAACAGCCATGAGGAAAATCCTACAAAACAACTTCTGCCCTGAGACCAGAGGAGACAGTTGACTCCCTTTTGTTCAACTATGTTGCCTTGAGAACAGAAAAATAGGACTTCTGCCCTGAGACCAGGAGGGATTCACCTGCCCTCAGACAACTTCTGGGAAACAATGGTCTCTGCCCTGGGACCAGATGAGACTAAACAGCCATGAGGAAAATCCTACAAAACAACTTCTGCCCTGAGACCAGAGGAGACAGTTGACTCCCTTTTGTCCAACTACGTTGCCCTGAGAACAGAAAAATAGGACTTTTGCCCTGAGGCCAGGAGAGATTCACCTGCCCTCAGACAACTTCTGCCCTGAGACCAGAGGAGACAGTTGACTCCCTTTTGTCCAACTACGTTGCCTTGAGAACAGAAAAATAGGACTTCTGCCCTGAGACCGGGAGAGATTCACCTGCCCTCGAGCAACTTCTGCCCTGGGACCAGAGGAGACAGTTGACTCCCTTTTGTCCAACTACATTGCCCTGAGAACAAAAAAATAGGACTTCTGCCCTGAGACCAGGAGGGATTCATCTGCCCTCAGACAACTTCTGCCCTGAGACCAGAGACAGTTGACTCCCTTTTGTCCAACTACGTTGCCCTGAGAACAGAAAAATAGGACTTCTGCCCTGAGACCAGGAGAGATTCACCTGCCCTCAGACAACTTCTGCCCTGAGAACAGAGGAGACAGCTGACTCCCTTTTGTCCAACTACATTGCCCTGAGAACAGAAAAATAGGACTTCTGCCCTGAGACCAGGAGAGATTCACCTGCCCTCGAGCAACTTCTGCCCTGAGACCAGAGGAGACAGTTGACTCCCTTTTGTCCAACTACATTGCCCTGAGAACAGAAAAATAGGACTTCTGCCCTGAGACCAGGAGGAATTCACCTGCCCTCAGACAACTTCTGCCCCGAGACCAGAGGAGACAGTTGACTCCCTTTTGTCCAACTACATTGCCCTGAGAACAGAAAAATAGGACTTCTGCCCTGAGACCAGGAGGAATTCACCTGCCCTCAGACAACTTCTGCCCTGAGACCAGAGGAGACAGTTCACTCCCTTTTGTCCAACTACATTGCCCTGAGAACAGAAAAATAGGACTTCTGCCCTGAGACCAGGAGGGATTCACATGCCCTCAGACACAATTCTGGGAAACAATGGTCTCTGCCCTGGGACCAGATGAGACTAAACAGCCATGAAGAAAATCCTACAAAACAACTTCTGCCCTGAGACCAGAGGAGACAGTTGACTCCCTTTTGTTCAACTATGTTGCCTTGAGAACGGAAAAATAGGACTTCTGCCCTGAGACCAGGAGGGATTCACCTGCCCTCAGACACAATTCTGGGAAACAATGGTCTCTGCCCTGGGACCAGATGAGACTAAACAGCCATGGAAAAATCCTACAAAACAACTTCTGCCCTGAGACCAGAGGAGACAGTTGACTCCCTTTTGTCCAATTACGTTGCCCTGAGAACAGAAAAATAGGACTTCTGCCCTGAGACCAGGAGAGATTCACCTGCCCTCAGACAACTTCTGCCCTGAGAACAGAGGAGACAGCTGACTCCCTTTTGTCCAACTACGTTGCCTTAAGAACAGAAAAATACAACTTCTGCCCTGAGACCAGAGGAGACAGTTGACTCCCTTTTGTCCAACTACATTGCCCCGAGAACAGAAAAATAGGACTTCTGCCCTGAGACCAGGAGGGATTCACATGCCCTCAGACACAATTCTGGGAAACAATGGTCTCTGCCCTGGGACCAGATGAGACTAAACAGCCATGAGGAAAATCCTACAAAACAACTTCTGCCCTGAGACCAGAGGAGACAGTTGAGTCCCTTTTGTCCAACTAGGTTGCCTTGAGAACAGAAAAATAGGACTTCTGCCCTGAGACCAGGAGGGATTCACCTGCCCTCAGACAACTTCTGCCCTGAGACCAGAGGAGACAGTTGACTCCCTTTTGTTCAACTATGTTGCCTTGAGAACAGAAAAATAGGACTTCTGCCCTGAGACCAGGAGGGATTCACCTGCCCTCAGACAACTTCTGCCCTGAGACCAGAGGAGACAGTTGACTCCCTTTTGTCCAACTATGTTGCCTTGAGAACAGAAAAATAGGACTTCTGCCCTGAGACCAGGAGAGATTCACCTGCCCTCGAGCAACTTCTGCCCTGAGACCAGAGGAGACAGTTGACTCCCTTTTGTCCAACTACATTGCCCTGAGAACAGAAAAATAGGACTTCTGCCCTGAGACCAGGAGGGATTCATCTGCCCTCAGACAACATCTGCCCTGAGACCAGAGACAGTTGACTCCCTTTTGTCCAACTACATTGCCCTGAGAACAGAAAAATAGGACTTCTGCCCTGAGACCAGGAGGGATTCACATGCCCTCGGACACAATTCTGGGAAACAATGGTCTCTGCCCTGGGACCAGATGAGACTAAACAGCCATGGAAAAATCCTACAAAACAACTTCTGCCCTGAGACCAGAGGAGACAGTTGACTCCCTTTTGTCCAACTACGTTGCCCTGAGAACAGAAAAATAGGACTTCTGCCCTGAGACCAGGAGAGATTCACCTGCCCTCAGACAACTTCTGCCCTGAGAACAGAGGAGACAGCTGACTCCCTTTTGTCCAACTACGTTGCCTTAAGAACAGAAAAATACAACTTCTGCCCTGAGACCAGAGGAGACAGTTGACTCCCTTTTGTCCAACTACATTGCCCTGAGAACAGAAAAATAGGACTTCTGCCCTGAGACCAGGAGGGATTCACATGCCCTCAGACACAATTCTGGGAAACAATGGTCTCTGCCCTGGGACCAGATGAGACTAAACAGCCATGAGGAAAATCCTACAAAACAACTTCTGCCCTGAGACCAGAGGAGACAGTTGACTCCCTTTTGTCCAACTACATTGCCCTGAGAACAGAAAAGTAGGACTTCTGCCCTGAGACCAGGAGGGATTCACCTGCCCTCAGACACAATTCTGGGAAACAATGGTCTCTGCCCTGGGACCAGATGAGACTAAACAGCCATGAAGAAAATCCTACAAAACAACTTCTGCCCTGAGACCAGAGGAGACAGTTGACTCCCTTTTGTTCAACTATGTTGCCTTGAGAACAGAAAAATAGGACTTCTGCCCTGAGACCAGGAGGGATTCATCTGCCCTCAGACAACTTCTGCCCTGAGACCAGAGACAGTTGACTCCCTTTTGTCCAACTACGTTGCCCTGAGAACAGAAAAATAGGACTTCTGCCCTGAGACCAAGAGGGATTCACCTGCCCTCAGACAACTTCTGCCCTGAGACCAGAGGAGACAGTTGACTCCCTTTTGTCCAACTACATTGCCCTGAGAACAGAAAAATAGGACTTCTGCCCTGAGACCAGGAGGAATTCACCTGCCCTCAGACAACTTCTGCCCTGAGACCAGAGGAGACAGTTCACTCCCTTTTGTCCAACTACGTTGCCCTGAGAACAGAAAAATAGGACTTCTGCCCTGAGACCAGGAGGGATTCACCTGCCCTCAGACACAATTCTGGGAAACAATGGTCTCTGCCCTGTGACCAGATGAGACTAAAGAGCCATGGAAAAATCCTACAAAACAACTTCTGCCCTGAGACCAGAGGAGACAGTTGACTCCCTTTTGTCCAACTATGTTGCCTTGAGAACAGAAAAATAGGACTTCTGCCCTGAGACCAGGAGAGATTCACCTGCCCTCGAGCAACTTCTGCCCTGAGACCAGAGGAGACAGTTGACTCCCTTTTGTCCAACTACATTGCCCTGAGAACAGAAAAATAGGACTTCTGCCCTGAGACCAGGAGGGATTCATCTGCCCTCAGACAACATCTGCCCTGAGACCAGAGACAGTTGACTCCCTTTTGTCCAACTACATTGCCCTGAGAACAGAAAAATAGGACTTCTGCCCTGAGACCAGGAGGGATTCACATGCCCTCGGACACAATTCTGGGAAACAATGGTCTCTGCCCTGGGACCAGATGAGACTAAACAGCCATGAGGAAAATCCTACAAAACAACTTCTGCCCTGAGACCAGAGGAGACAGTTGACTCCCTTTTGTCCAACTACATTGCCCTGAGAACAGAAAAGTAGGACTTCTGCCCTGAGACCAGGAGGGATTCACCTGCCCTCAGACACAATTCTGGGAAACAATGGTCTCTGCCCTGGGACCAGATGAGACTAAACAGCCATGAAGAAAATCCTACAAAACAACTTCTGCCCTGAGACCAGAGGAGACAGTTGACTCCCTTTTGTTCAACTATGTTGCCTTGAGAACAGAAAAATAGGACTTCTGCCCTGAGACCAGGAGGGATTCATCTGCCCTCAGACAACTTCTGCCCTGAGACCAGAGACAGTTGACTCCCTTTTGTCCAACTACGTTGCCCTGAGAACAGAAAAATAGGACTTCTGCCCTGAGACCAAGAGGGATTCACCTGCCCTCAGACAACTTCTGCCCTGAGACCAGAGGAGACAGTTGACTCCCTTTTGTCCAACTACATTGCCCTGAGAACAGAAAAATAGGACTTCTGCCCTGAGACCAGGAGGAATTCACCTGCCCTCAGACAACTTCTGCCCTGAGACCAGAGGAGACAGTTCACTCCCTTTTGTCCAACTACGTTGCCCTGAGAACAGAAAAATAGGACTTCTGCCCTGAGACCAGGAGGGATTCACCTGCCCTCAGACACAATTCTGGGAAACAATGGTCTCTGCCCTGTGACCAGATGAGACTAAAGAGCCATGGAAAAATCCTACAAAACAACTTCTGCCCTGAGACCAGAGGAGACAGTTGACTCCCTTTTGTCCAACTATGTTGCCTTGAGAACAGAAAAATAGGACTTCTGCCCTGAGACCAGGAGAGATTCACCTGCCCTCGAGCAACTTCTGCCCTGAGACCAGAGGAGACAGTTGACTCCCTTTTGTCCAACTACATTGCCCTGAGAACAGAAAAATAGGACTTCTGCCCTGAGACCAGGAGGGATTCATCTGCCCTCAGACAACATCTGCCCTGAGACCAGAGACAGTTGACTCCCTTTTGTCCAACTACATTGCCCTGAGAACAGAAAAATAGGACTTCTGCCCTGAGACCAGGAGGGATTCACATGCCCTCGGACACAATTCTGGGAAACAATGGTCTCTGCCCTGGGACCAGATGAGACTAAACAGCCATGGAAAAATCCTACAAAACAACTTCTGCCCTGAGACCAGAGGAGACAGTTGACTCCCTTTTGTCCAACTACGTTGCCCTGAGAACAGAAAAATAGGACTTCTGCCCTGAGACCAGGAGAGATTCACCTGCCCTCAGACAACTTCTGCCCTGAGAACAGAGGAGACAGCTGACTCCCTTTTGTCCAACTACGTTGCCTTAAGAACAGAAAAATACAACTTCTGCCCTGAGACCAGAGGAGACAGTTGACTCCCTTTTGTCCAACTACATTGCCCTGAGAACAGAAAAATAGGACTTCTGCCCTGAGACCAGGAGGGATTCACATGCCCTCAGACACAATTCTGGGAAACAATGGTCTCTGCCCTGGGACCAGATGAGACTAAACAGCCATGAGGAAAATCCTACAAAACAACTTCTGCCCTGAGACCAGAGGAGACAGTTGACTCCCTTTTGTCCAACTACATTGCCCTGAGAACAGAAAAGTAGGACTTCTGCCCTGAGACCAGGAGGGATTCACCTGCCCTCAGACACAATTCTGGGAAACAATGGTCTCTGCCCTGGGACCAGATGAGACTAAACAGCCATGAAGAAAATCCTACAAAACAACTTCTGCCCTGAGACCAGAGGAGACAGTTGACTCCCTTTTGTTCAACTATGTTGCCTTGAGAACAGAAAAATAGGACTTCTGCCCTGAGACCAGGAGGGATTCATCTGCCCTCAGACAACTTCTGCCCTGAGACCAGAGACAGTTGACTCCCTTTTGTCCAACTACGTTGCCCTGAGAACAGAAAAATAGGACTTCTGCCCTGAGACCAAGAGGGATTCACCTGCCCTCAGACAACTTCTGCCCTGAGACCAGAGGAGACAGTTGACTCCCTTTTGTCCAACTACATTGCCCTGAGAACAGAAAAATAGGACTTCTGCCCTGAGACCAGGAGGAATTCACCTGCCCTCAGACAACTTCTGCCCTGAGACCAGAGGAGACAGTTCACTCCCTTTTGTCCAACTACGTTGCCCTGAGAACAGAAAAATAGGACTTCTGCCCTGAGACCAGGAGGGATTCACCTGCCCTCAGACACAATTCTGGGAAACAATGGTCTCTGCCCTGTGACCAGATGAGACTAAAGAGCCATGGAAAAATCCTACAAAACAACTTCTGCCCTGAGACCAGAGGAGACAGTTGACTCCCTTTTGTCCAACTACGTTGCCCTGAGAACAGAAAAATAGGACTTCTGCCCTGAGACCAGGAGAGATTCACCTGCCCTCAGACAACTTCTGCCCTGAGAACAGAGGAGACAGCTGACTCCCTTTTGTCCAACTACATTGCCCTGAGAACAGAAAAATAGGACTTCTGCCCTGAGACCAGGAGAGATTCACCTGCCCTCGAGCAACTTCTGCCCTGAGACCAGAGGAGACAGTTGACTCCCTTTTGTCCAACTACATTGCCCTGAGAACAGAAAAATAGGACTTCTGCCCTGAGACCAGGAGGAATTCACCTGCCCTCAGACAACTTCTGCCCCGAGACCAGAGGAGACAGTTGACTCCCTTTTGTCCAACTACATTGCCCTGAGAACAGAAAAATAGGACTTCTGCCCTGAGACCAGGAGGAATTCACCTGCCCTCAGACAACTTCTGCCCTGAGACCAGAGGAGACAGTTCACTCCCTTTTGTCCAACTACATTGCCCTGAGAACAGAAAAATAGGACTTCTGCCCTGAGACCAGGAGGGATTCACATGCCCTCAGACACAATTCTGGGAAACAATGGTCTCTGCCCTGGGACCAGATGAGACTAAACAGCCATGAAGAAAATCCTACAAAACAACTTCTGCCCTGAGACCAGAGGAGACAGTTGACTCCCTTTTGTTCAACTATGTTGCCTTGAGAACGGAAAAATAGGACTTCTGCCCTGAGACCAGGAGGGATTCACCTGCCCTCAGACACAATTCTGGGAAACAATGGTCTCTGCCCTGGGACCAGATGAGACTAAACAGCCATGGAAAAATCCTACAAAACAACTTCTGCCCTGAGACCAGAGGAGACAGTTGACTCCCTTTTGTCCAATTACGTTGCCCTGAGAACAGAAAAATAGGACTTCTGCCCTGAGACCAGGAGAGATTCACCTGCCCTCAGACAACTTCTGCCCTGAGAACAGAGGAGACAGCTGACTCCCTTTTGTCCAACTACGTTGCCTTAAGAACAGAAAAATACAACTTCTGCCCTGAGACCAGAGGAGACAGTTGACTCCCTTTTGTCCAACTACATTGCCCCGAGAACAGAAAAATAGGACTTCTGCCCTGAGACCAGGAGGGATTCACATGCCCTCAGACACAATTCTGGGAAACAATGGTCTCTGCCCTGGGACCAGATGAGACTAAACAGCCATGAGGAAAATCCTACAAAACAACTTCTGCCCTGAGACCAGAGGAGACAGTTGAGTCCCTTTTGTCCAACTAGGTTGCCTTGAGAACAGAAAAATAGGACTTCTGCCCTGAGACCAGGAGGGATTCACCTGCCCTCAGACAACTTCTGCCCTGAGACCAGAGGAGACAGTTGACTCCCTTTTGTTCAACTATGTTGCCTTGAGAACAGAAAAATAGGACTTCTGCCCTGAGACCAGGAGGGATTCACCTGCCCTCAGACAACTTCTGCCCTGAGACCAGAGGAGACAGTTGACTCCCTTTTGTCCAACTATGTTGCCTTGAGAACAGAAAAATAAGACTTCTGCCCTAAGACCAGGAGGGATTCACCTGCTCCCAGACACAATTCTGGGAAACAATGGTCTCTGCCCTGTGACCACATAAGACTAAACAGCCATGAAGAAAAGCCAAATTTATAAATTAGTCTACCCTGTCCTAAATATCCATTTACCTTTCTGTGATAAGAACCGTTAGCAACAGCCACTGCAACATTTTAATGCAAGTTACAACACTAGCAGCTAGCTTGCTTCTGAAACAGTAGGCTAGCCTAAACTTACAAGCTGAGCCATTATACTATGACTTGAGTGAGGGCAGAAAAAAATCACACATAGCTGCACAATGCTCCATTTTGGAGAAAATTGCTCACATTTTGTTTTTACAAACTTACTTTGAAATGATATCCAGCTGCAGGGTGGAATTTTTGGCAAGCACAACTTCAAAATGGTGGTCCCGCCTCTGCTATTCTCTCCTCTCTTGCAATTGGTTGTCAGATTGAACCAATCACAAACGTTCCTGCCCTCAGGACAACTTTGAGTAAAGAAAATTCCCACCAGCTAATTGCAAAGTCATGAGATAAAAGAGACGCTTGCAACCGCTGCCTTTTTCTTGGATGAACTGCTGTTCCTCCTTTTTCGATTTTTGACACCTGTGAATCGATTCTGTTTCATGGAGATAAGGATCAAGAACCCTGCAGTGATAATAAGGCACAAGTCAAGACCAAATTCAAGTCCAGACAGGAAACTGCATACAGAGTGAGAGTGAGAGAGTCCACACTTTCTGAGTCTCTCCACACTTTTCATACTGATCTCATCACTGAGAAGCAAAAAGGAAGCTGCTGACAGCCACTTTCTCCTCTTCAAAGCTGTTGACATTAAAAAAAATATTCTTGAGTGCTGCTGAACACTAAACAGCTGCTCGATCTCTGACACGGAGGCAGCTTTTCCCTCAGAGATCACTGCTGCTCTCAAACAGAAGAAAGAAAAGACACCCGGCCTCTGTCGACATCACTTCTTCATCCACTGACGATTGTAACCAAACAAACTACAGCGCCAAGGTAAGAACGAAATGTACACGAGGCAACACAAAGAGGCATTCAAATGCAAATCTGCCTTTTATATCCACTGAGTGTATTTCAAGGGAATCTGCAGCACAGAGGAGTACAAAGGGAGGGAACAGTGCTGTAAAAAGGTGAGAAAACAATGAGACTCTTAACTCAGCAAACACATCGTTCAACAGAGCACGAGAACACAATCAAATATTCATGTTTTCTGGTGAAAGTGTGTTTGTGGAGTCTCCAGGTGAAAGAAATGATCCTCAGAGTGAAAGAAGAAGTTTATTCTCCACACCTGTCTGGTGCTGAGGGAACAGTAACACTGCCAAAATATCTCCAGCTTTCTTTTCTGCTTTCAAACAAAGTGAAAGTGACTGAAATGTTCATTAAAACCACACAAACAAACAAACAAACAACATCCTGATGATTTCACTTCTGCCCTAAAAACAGCAGTGGAGCTAAAAAAATGTCAAGTTTGTCTTGAAGGTGGCGCGAGAGGAAATTAAAACTGGACATGTGGACACATCGTCTAAACGACTACCGCTCTGATTCTGATGAAGTGGTTCGAGAAAATGGTTCACCAGCACATCAGAGATAACATTCTGGCAGCCTGGACCCTCACCAGCATGCTTTCAGAACCAACAGATCCAGAAACAGTGCCATATCCACTGCCCTCCACTCAGTCTTCACACAACTAGAACAGCTACATCAGAATGCTGTTTGTTGACTCACCCATGAAGCTGATTGGAAAACTAAACACGACAGCACTCTGCAACTGGATATTAAACTTCCTTACAAGCACGAGGCCAAAATTCTGGTCAGAGGAGCGATAGAAAGCATCCTGACTGGAAACCTCACATACTGGTGTGTTTCATGCTACAGCGCTACAACATTAAAACATCCTAGAACATCTCTGGTACCATCTACAGTACATCAGTGACATCGGTGAAGTGAGATGTCTGCACAGAGCCCAAAGATACCAAAAGACAACACCGACCCAGCCACAGTCTGTTCACCCTGCTGCCATCTGACAACAGATACACAAGTATCTGCTGAAGTACCACCAGGCGACAGAGCAGCTTCATTCAGGCTGTTCGTCATCAGCAGCCCCAATTCAAAAACTCAACTTTCTTCTTTTCGTTAAAAATAACATGTAACGGGAGGTAAAATGATACCATGAACACAACATCATTTGTGTTAAATCATCGCGCCTGATTGCTGCAATTTGTGTCAAAAGTCCAATGAAACCGCTGGATATTTTGACTGACATCCAGCCATGTTTGTGGCAACAAGACCCGGTTTTTAAGCCAAAACATGATGTTTTCCTCGCCCTATCCAAGCAGTTTTTGTGCCTAAACCTAAGCAGCAGTAAAGCTGCAACACAAAGAAATGTAAATGGACTGCATTTATATGGCGCTTTTCAGGTCCGATCCTTTCAGACGAGTGGACGACCACTCCTGAACCACAGGCGCCCCTAAACGTAAGTTTTCAACATATATGTTCTTTGCTGGGCTTTAAATTAAACATAGCAGGTTGTTTTCTGACCAAAGTCTTTGTCAAGAGGAGGTTGTGTGCTCGCCTCCATCCTCCAGAATAAATAACTCGTCAGGATTTTGGTTTCTCTTCATCGCTGCAGCTGATCAGCTGACATGCTGTAATCAGGATCTCAATGCCTGAATCAGGTGTTCACATGACGCACGTGTCTCCATTATCCAAACAAGCCTGTCTGTCGACGGCGGCTGCTGCTGCTGCTGCGAGCACACAAACAAACAGACCACTAATTATAGATCAGAATCAATGAGAGGCTGACAGAGAATCCATCGGCTGGAGGCTGCTGAGATCAGGGACGACCCCGAGCCACGACGGCTCAGACCTCGACCTTCAGAGAGGAAGAGGAGCACGACTGTGAAACTGAGACAGACGGTTTCAGTCTGATTATTTGGCTGCCTCAGCAGCTGGAGGGGCGAGTCTGCCTTTGACTGACAGCAGCGAGACAAAGTGAAGAAACTTGTTCTGTAGCCAACACGTCATCAGCAGACAGTGTGTGGTTAGTGGTACTGAAGAGTGAGGACCACATCATAATCTAACAGACCCAAAGTGACATTTACATGCTGCTGCTGAGTTTCCTCTGTGAGTGTTTGTTCGGAGGCTCTTTCAACCAGCTGAACTACGGACAGGACGGGATGTGTTTTCATGTTTGTACACCAAATATAAGAAAATATGTTAATCGAGGAAGAAAATATTAAAAACTGTTTATTAAAGTGGATTAATCATTTAAAAAAGCCAACATGTTTGGACCACAAGGACGTCATCAGGGCTCCAGGACAACCTTTAGTGTCAACAGCCAATCGGAGGCAATCACATGAACCAGAAAATAACAAAACAGGTGATTTTTTTCTCAAATTAGCAACTACCAACAACACAGGACAAATAGTGAGTTTATTCATTCATTTAGTCTGTAACGGAGACGTGAGAGCTGATAGAAATGGTGCCAAGCTGCCAGCCTGACTTAATTTTTCCCGGGAGTGTAGTGAAAGGGACCCGATCTGAACGGTGTCATTATTCTATAGCAGTTATATCGTGCGACCACATTTACTTCATAATTATTTACTTAATTAACTCGTCTCTTGACAGTTTAAAGGTCCAGTGCGTAGGATTTAGGACAGAAATTGAATATAATACTCATAATTATGTTATCATGAGTGTATAAGCACCTGAAACTAAGAATCTTTGAGTTTTCGTCACCTTGGAATGAGCTTTTTATACCTACAGATGGAGACGGACCTCCTCCACTGAGTCTGCCATGGTACAGTAGCCCAGAACGGACAACCAAACACTGAGTCTGGGGTTTTGGGGGTTTTCTTTTTTTTTTTTTTAGCAGCCGCTGTAGTGTGACACGAGGTGTGCTCAGTTGGTTGCAATCTGCAACGGCACAGATCGATGCCACCAAATCCTGCACGCTGGACCTTTTTGAGATGGAAATGAAGGAGCATCTCTAAAGTCATCTGTACATTTTAAGGGTTTTTAATCCTTAATGAACCTATTCATGGATGCAAAAAGTGTAAATCTATCAAATGCCTGAATACTGAGTAATTCAGAGCTCTAAAATGAAGCAAAATCCCAACCATAATTACACTTTAACAAATCGTTAATGGATTTTTCAAACGTTTCAAATGAGTGAGTAAATTAAGGGGAAAGTTGTGTACCTCTTAAAATATCGTTTTTTAATCGAGGGGATTCAGTTTGTCAAATTAATGGACAAATAGAGGGATCTTTGGTGAACAAACAACTTGATTTGGATTAAAGTGTTTTAAATTAAGGGTATTTTTAAAGGAGTATTGTTTCTGAGTGAAAGTCTCAGTCGTGAGGAGGTGATTGTGATGATCGCATGTGAAAGAGGGAAGAAAAAAAAAGATTTTCTTATTTACTCTCATCTGAGCGTTCAGGACGGGGGAGGGGCTGGTGGTGGAGGTTGGAGGTGGGGGTGGGGGTGGAGGTTGGGAGGGTATAATTACAGTATCGGATTGCTTTTAAAAAGCGACATACTCTATCTGGCAGAAAATGAGGTACTCAGAGGCGGCGGTGGCGGCTGTAAACGTGGCGGAGCGGGCGGGCGACGGAACGTCACCCTCAGACCTCGGGCCACCGTGGACATGGATATTTAATTATCCTAATTAATTACGATTAATGAGCGGGGTCCCCGGTGCCCTCTGGAGGGATCGCACTGAGCGCGCTCTAATCTCTGTCAGCTGGTGAGACGCTCCTGAGGCCGCTTCTTCTTCTCAGCTGGAGGGTTCGAGGCTTCACAGCTGCAGACAGACACGACTCATACCAGATGTTTACAACACACACAGTCACACACACAAACGTGTAGGACGTTTCTCTCCACTGACATCCCAGCGTTTATATTTACAGGAAGCTATGAGCAGTTATAATTAATTCATTTTCCATGGATACAAAAACTGACTCTCTCAAGATGATTAGGAACCCTGAAGTTATCTTTATATACAACTAATGTTCACCAGCAAACGTGTTTTTAACTACACGTAGTAACAAAATGACACCTAAACTATGTTTTTTATGAACATGATGAGGAAACATTTTCTACTAACATATCTGGCAAGTTGTAAAATGAAAATGTTTTTTTCTAGAAAATGTTGACTGACAACATTTTTCGTTTGTTTTCCTGCAAAATCTGTTTGTTGCATCCAAAGCATGATTAAACCTTTTTGTGGTTATGTTTCATCACTCACTTCGTTCACTAGTTAACAAGTTATATCTAGTTTATTTAATCTACAGTTTACGGGGGTTTCTCTGTTTCTCTGCAGCAACAAGTCACTTCCTGGAGTCTCTGCTGGTTGAGAACTGTTCAGAGTCATGAAATGGTCCAGCACATAACCCGTCGTCGGCCGGTAGGTGGATTTTATGAATGCTGGACAGAGCCAGGCAACCTGTTTCCCTCTTTAGAGCTAAGCTAAGCTAACTTATGGCTTATGGACAGATATGAGAGTGGTATCAATTATTTTTATCTAACTCTGTGTCACAACGCAAAAAAAGAATCACTCCCAAAATGTAGAAATAAATCCTGAGCATGAAATGAATGTTTCTTGACATGTTTTCTTGAGCTCCACGTCTGTCAGGTAGCACAATGAGGTATTTGCATCTTTATAATCTTTATGTAAATAAAAAGAGATGTGATGCATGAAAATAGGTTTTGCCAGAGGGCGGTCGATGACAGCTGCAGCCTTCAGCAGTCTGAGCTAACATCTCTACAGCTCTGAAAGACACAAACATCTGTCTCTGCACACACAAACACAGGCAGATGGACGCTGACCCGCTGACTCAGCTGTTTGTCTGTTTGTGTGATGACTCTGCTGCAGCTCAGAAACTCAATCTGGAGCTTCTAACACAATCAGTCGAGAGCTGCGTCCAGACAGCAGCCGTCCATCGAGCTCAGGTAAAAGACTCGCAGCAGCGATTCTCAGAGCGCTGACGCCGTTGTTCTGTTGTTTCACTTCTGTCTGCACGACTCGCCTGTGTTTAGCCAACACCTTCGGCAAATCCCATTTCGCGTGTCGGACATGTTTGTAAAGGATTTGGCCCTCAGTGGCCCCCTGTTCTACAGAGAAAGTCCTCCTGATTCAGAGGGGGGATTACATTGTGCTGCAGGGTCTCTGCAGTCAGCACAGAGAGACTCAGCAGAGGAGAGCTGGGTGTGATCGGAGAGGAGAAGAAGAACTCATTTATCATTCAGAATCGACAGCTTTTAATTTACATCTGCTGTCAAGTTGAGGCCTGAATCTACTTTGACTTTAAACAAGGTTACAAGTAGAGGAAGACACTTATTGTTCAAATGTAGAAAGAAGAATCAGAGCTCTCAGGAGGTCCGGGGTCCCTTTATTAATACATTTGAAAGTAATGAAAGAGACAAACAGCACGGTGTTTGACACTGATTATACCAAATCCCCCTGTCCTCTATTTCCTCCTCTCCTTCTCTAACTCCTTCTGTCCTCTTCTACCTCCTTCTTCTTTCCTCTATGTCCTCATTTCCTTCTCTACCTCCTCCTTCCTTCCTCTACCTACCCATTTCCTTCTCTGCCTCCTCCTTTTCTTTTCTAACTCCTCCTTCCTTCCTACATGTTTGTAGGAAGGAAGCAGCAGCAGTCGAGCAATGGCTGCTGCTGGGGTACGGCAACACAACCTGGACAAACCAAACGCAGAACTGCATTACACTGTAATACTAGAACCGGTAGCCATAACAATGACAATCTGTTTGTGTGTGCCCCTCATATATATCATTATTATGTCCTTTGGTTTTCATTACATTCTAGTTTCAGAGTCAAAGGGCGACTCCAACAATTTTACACATTAAAGTGTAAAAAAGTAGTATAAAGCCTTTTGTGGCTCCAGAGGAAGCTGCATGTTTTCTGATAAATTCCCTTCAGTGATGTCACTCAGTGGCTAAGTTGCATTGTGGGTAATGTAGGCACCAGGTTTTGAAAAGAAAGAAGAATGAGTGAAATAACAAAAGGTGATATCTCTGGTTCTACTGCATCGATTTGTCCATAATGAGTCCAACAGCGTTACAGGAGTTAAATGCAGACCAGCGGACTGCTTTTCAATAACTTGTGCCTAAATTACCCACAATGCAACTTAACCACTGAGTGACATCACTGGAGGCAATTTATCAGAATACGTGCAGCTTCCTCTGGAGCCACAAATTCTTTATACTACATACTGTATGCAGTAGTACTCCCCAAGACCTGTAAACACACTTTAATGTGAAAAATTGGTGGTTTATGAATCCCTGATGTTCTTTAAAGAAAAACACAGGAGTCTAGTGAACCACACTTATACAGAGCATCTGCATATCTGGATCAAAAGGTTTTCAGCTGCATGGTTCCCGTAGCCGATCATTTTGATACTGGGATTTACCTTTTTACCCCATTTTAAAAATGTATCTGCATTCATGTGCAGGTATCTGTTGATAGAGACAGAGCACATTGTTTTTCTGAAATTCAAACTACTGTTCAAATGTGAGAAACAATAAAAAACAGCTTTGCCAGCACAGTTTACATCTTTCATCATGACAATCACGAAGTAAACAGTAGAAATACTTAAATACTGATCATGTTACAAAGTAATCTACCACAAATGTGCTCTATCCCTTGCAGTCTGACAAAGATGGAGAGCAGCTCAATGTTTTTATTTTGCCAGGCGACATTCTGCCCTGCTGGACTGACTTCATTTAAATGAATAAAGGGGCAGGATTATTCGATGTAGCGCTGAAGTCGGTCTGAACGCAACATCAGGACCAGCATCATGCCAGGTTGGACTGCAAAGGTGAGCCTGTCCCCTTCACTAATCCAAAAACTAAAGAAAACTAGTTTATGTTCACACATCTGATGTGTTTTCAAGGCTCAGGCCGTCTGGCTGTTGAAACTGTCAAACTGGTACATTTGCCTTGGCGAAAGTCGGCTCCAGCTGGGTAAAATGGGCAGAGCAAGAGCACTTCTGGTCATTTGGAGCGCTCTTGTCGAATGTGGACTTTGTCTTTGACGTCACTATGAATCAAATCCAATTGTTGTTCTTTCTTGTTTTTGTTTAATTTCTGTTCTTCTCTCTTTCCAGACCCTCGTGAGAAAGGTGACACATTACCTTCAGATTTTGAAAGGTTCAAAATAGCACTGTCTTCTTCTCTTCCTGCCGACTGTAGTCACTATTATACTATCCCTCAGTTTCATATGGGAGCTGTGAGTTAAACTGCTGACACCTTTTCATATTCACACTCAGCGGGATTGAGTGAATGTCGGATTAATTACTGACAGTCAGAGACGCTGGGGTCGAAAGCTCAGGCCCCAAAATGATTATCCAGCGTGTTAATTGGCAGTCGCTGGTCAGAAATCCAGTTCATGAATATAAATGGAGGAGAGGTTGAGTGTTGGAGTGTCCCAAAGAGACAAGAGACCCTGTTAACCCTGCAACATGGAGGAGTTCCTGGACCGCCGAGGTAAAATAACATGCCGGTCTCTCAGGTTCTCTGGATTTTCACTCAGATCTTCCCTCAGTGGTTACAGGACAATATCACCTCTCATATTATTTGTGGTTGCTAGAAGTCAAGATGATGTCATGCTCATATCTTTTTCTTTGTCTTAACTGAGCTGCTGTTTTTACTGAATTCAGACTGTTATCACATCTAAAAAAGGCAGAAAAAGGCAGGAAATAGAGGAAGGAAGAAGGAAGAAGAGAGGGAAACGAGGAGTGGAGGAAGGAAGGGGGAGGTAGAGGAAGTAAAAAGGGGGTAAAGGAGGAAAGGAAGAGGCAGAGGAAGGAAGAAGGAGGTAGAGGATGACAGAAGGAGTTAGAGAAGGAAAGGAGGAGGTAGAGGACGGGGGAATTACAGAAGGAAAGCAAAAGCAAATGGACAAAGAAAAGAGGAGATAGGTAAGAAGGACACGAGGGAGAGGTTTTTCGTTTTTTTTATAACAAAACTAATTCTCCTTGCTCGTATAATGAAGTCCATGTTGACCTTTGACCTCTGTGTTTCCTACCTGTACATTTCTTGGGGCTGCCCGGTCTCTTGCCGTGCATCCCCAGCTTGCAGCCGAAGTTCTCCTCCCAGAACTCAGCGAACCAGACGTTCCTGCGGTTGTTGGAGAGGGAGCGGCTCTTGAAGTATCGGTCAAACGCTGCGGAAAGAAGGAAACTTACATTACACTGATGATCCGCTTGTTAAATGACGCGCTGCTCTGAGATCTGTTTCCTGCCTCACCGTCCACTGACGCCCTCTTGGGGAGGATGGTGATGGCGCCCTCGGCCACCCGCTCCTGCTGGACCACCGGAGAGATCTTGGAGCCCCAGCTGTCAGAGCCCACCCACAGGAAGTGACCTGTCAGGTTGTTGCGTTTTGCCGCATCTAGGATTCGCCTGTCAGAGTCGGGACAGCAAATGAGAAAGAGCAGAGAATCAGTTCTTGCTGCCACCTGGAACATTTTTGAATTCATTTGTATGAGCCATGTGTGGAGAAAATGTAGCATAAAGCCTTTTGTGGGTTGTTGTTGCATTGAGGGTAATGTAGGCACAAGGTTTTGAAACGCAGTCCACTGGTCTGCATTGTACTCTATAACAATGATTCCACTCATTATGGAAAACAAATGATCAAAATCGATACAGCAGAACCAGAGATGGAGCCCAGAGAACTCAATTAGGTCATAAACCAAAGTACTGCAGTGTTGGTCTGATGGCGGCACAAGATGAAAAGTCAGAGGATCATCAAAGTGATTCCACATCATCCCGAGGAGGAAATGAACCAAACTAATGGCAATCCAATCAAATCAGACAAATGAAACATTTGCACAAAAACCACAAATGTAAATCTGATCCGCTGTGTTGTTATTGTAAATTAATATCTTCATTAAATGAGTTCAAACATGAGCGATGATCCATCTGGTCCTTTACATTCTCATCCTGTCTGTTCTCTGTGTGTGTGTGTGTGAGGTCTCAGGGTGAGTGATTTCCCTCTGTGCGTGATTCAGAGCTGCAGATTAACATCAGCTGTTACACTGATATCAAGTGTGTGTGTGTGTGTGTGTGTGTGTGTGTGTGTGTGTGTGATGCTCTCAGTTCACTCAGATAATTGGAAGCTTGTTATCTTAATCTGCACTCAACACTTGGTGGATGTACTGATTAAATACATTTGAAACATACAGATATACAGAATATAGAGTGTGTGTGTGTGTGTGTGTGTGTGTGTGTGCGTATGCATGTGTGTGTGTGTTATGTTTGAAGACTACTTTCAGATGAACTGCAGGGACGTGGGTGTTAGTACTTTGTATTCATCACAGTAACCTTCAGAAGATGATCAACTGATTCTTCTCAGTGTGTGTTTTCTAACACAGCACAGGGAGAAAAATCTGTGAGGCTGAACAGCTGTCTTTGAGCTAAATGCTAACATAATGTAGAAGGTAATTTATTCGTCATTATACAACACAGGGTTGCATAGTGAACTCCTTCATGCTACATAGATTACAGAACATATATACAGTTATTTATAAGCTTGATCCAAGATGTTGTGGTGCTGAAAGGTCTCTGTAGAGATGTGGCAAAGTCAGGTCTCTGTAAAGATGTGGCGCTGAAGGGTCTCTATAAATATGTGGTGGAGACAGGTCTCTGTAAAGATGTGGTGAAGACAGGTCTCTGTAAAGATGTGGCACTGAAGGGTCCCTATAAATATGTGGCGCTGAAGGGTCTCTATAAATATGTGGTGGAGACAGGTCTCAGTAAGATGTGGTGAAGACAGGTCTTTGTAAAGATGTGGCGCTGAAGGGTCTCTATAAATATGTGGTGGAGACAGGTTTCTGTAAAGATCTGGTGGAGACAGGTCTCTATAAATATGAGGTGGAGACAGGTCTGTGTAAATATGTGGTGGAGTCAGGTCTGTGTAAAGATGTGGTGCTGAAGGGTCTCTATAAATATGTGGTGGAGACAGGTCTCTGAAAAACAATGGGACACAGCAGTCTGATCTGTCCATTTCCTTTTCCTGCGACTGGTCGTTAGCCAGGAGCAGCCTTAAACCATGCTCTCTTCCTCCCTGGTTCCTCCTGGCTGGTCAAGATGGTCATAAAGATGACACAGGCCGTGATGGTCCACCGCTATTAATCCAAAACTCACGCTTTCTTCTCCGATTATGAAGACAGATTTCTGCCATAAGCAGCACACGTTTCACCAGTATAGCCAAAAAAAAATCCAGTTAAAAAAGCTAAAATGTAGCATAATTTGGAGGAGCTGCATCTCCTGCTGCATCTTCATGTGCCACTGTTGCCATATCAACAGACAGAGCATGCTCACAATGAATATGAAGAGAATAAATGAATAAATAAAAATTTGGTCATAAACCAAAGAATTGGAATCCATAGTTTATGAGATATTTCAGTCTATAGCAAAGTGATGGACTAACATGGACAGTGTAAGATCTTGTTGACTAACTTTACAAAATCAAAAGCTTGTTTTTTACCGGATGTCGTCCTCGTTTGCGAACATGATGACAGCGCGGGCGTTGGGCGTCTCCAGCAGACGCAGGATGATCTTGTCGAACTCTCCAGGTCTCGGCTCCCGAGGAATCTTCAGAGACTGAGCGATACAAACCCCACCTGAGAGAGAGGCACACAGAGAGAGAGACATTGAATATTTAGAAAGAAAAGCTTAAGCCAGGATTAGTCTGGAGGATTCTTGAGACATCATTGTGTTGGATAAGTAGATCGCAGTCATACAGTCTTGGTGTGATTCTGCCGCGAGATGGGTCGGACTACAAGTTAGACAGCGACAAGACCTCGACTGGTGCGCCGTACAAAGGGCGCCTGAGATCTGAATGCAAGCCTGATCCCAATGCATGCGGCACCCAAGCTGTTTTGGGACACCACCTTGGCTTGCATATTCTGCGTCTGTTTGGGGTGTAGGTTGTGCATGTCCTCAGAAATTAGTGCAACGTGTGCACAAGATGCAATATGCACATGAACAGTAGGAGCAGTGTCAGCAGCAACTAGTGGTATCCTCCAGTAACACGCAGCGGCAAGAATGTACCAACTACGCTCACAACTCAGCCGGTTGTCTAACTGGGATCATAGTACTATTTTGCATCTTAACACCATAATACAAAATGTGTTTTCTTTTAGCCCCCGCCCAACACTGAACCTCACTTTTGGCCCTCAAAGGGAAAAACGTTGAGCATGTGTCGTGAAGCACTGAGCGGTCGGTAGACGTGATGTAAATGCAGTCCATTTAAACACTGATCCTTCATGTGTAGCTCTGCTGGCATGATTTTGTTCAGCAGTGTGAACATACAGCAGCAAACGTGTTAACACATCTGCTTCTATCTATAAATCTGTTAATGAACACGTTTCATCTTATCTGTCGGTATCGTTTTCTCTGTGTGCGTCATTATGCTTTAAAGTTTTAATTATCTTCGCTGTTGTCTTGTTCTTATCTTCACTCCGTCGCAGTGAAGTATCACCACAGGGATCATTAAACTTTCATCTGCAGTCACCGAAACAAAGGTCGGGGGGTTTATTAATGCTGCCAGACACTAAATACTGTCAAATTATTACCAACATCTCCCTAATGATACTGCAGGAGTTGGACTGCATCATGCAGCATTTATCTGCAAATTTGGTTTGCTTGAGAAACAGCTTCATTAGTGTGAAATCTATTTTATAATGAAAAAATGAAGAAAAAGAAAAAAAGAAATGGACTTTAGGTTGAGTTAATGTAATCTTTTTCCAAAGACATGTCAGTTTGATTTGATATATTCTGTCTTGTCAGGCTTACAAGCTGCTGAGGAGGCAGATGAGGACGTGAAGGAAGAAGGTGGCAAAGGGGGAGGAGCAGAAAGTGAAAGTAAAAGACGAAGAAAGAAGAGGAAGGTCGTGAAGGTAATAAGAAATGTGGAGGAGGAGGAGGAAGACGGTGGAAGAAGAGGAGAGAGGGAAGAACAGGAGGATAAAACTAATTCTTGGTGATTATTTCTACTGCAAAAACTGCTCAGTCCCTCCACTCCAAGCTGATCTGTAAAAAGAGTTTTGACAAGATATTGATGGGTGAAGCTTTTGGAGAAGGCTGATTATTATTTCATTCACGTCCTTTAATGTTGTGACAATTAGCGTGTTTCCCTTCAAAGTTCTGCAATAAAAGTCGATGTTTTCTCTTCCTCACATCATTAAACTCTGCTTCCTCCTCACCGAAACACTCCGCTGCTGGAAACACACTCGAGGTTTGAGATATTGTTCCTGCAGCGTCGCCCCTGGGGCAGATAAATGAGAGCAGCGGTGGAGTTTTGAAGATGAACTTTGTGCCTCTGAAGTACAGTAGAGGCTGCGGAGGCACCAAACCTCAGACTGTAAGCTGTTCCAACTTAATTGGCTCTTTCATTTAAAAAGACGGAGGGACTCGGGAAATCTCGAGGGGGGAAAAGAAACAAGAATCAGAGCTGAAAATAATCTCGCCTGGTTGGTCTGACCTCAATTGTGTAAACAGCAGAGCCGTCCAAGAGGTTTTTTGAGGAGACAGAACTGGAGCTAAAGAGTTTTAAGATTCCTGCAACTAAGAAATAAATAGAAGTATTTCTAAGGGAGACTGAAAGTGTCTCTAGTCTGACTTTACGTAGGAGGTCTTAGCTCTCAGGTAGTTAAAGGTGTTTCTGTTGCTTCTCACAAACCAGAGATGTGACTTCAAATGATCGAAAAATCTATCAAAGTTGTTTAACAAATGAAACCTGTGTTTGTTCGATACAGTTATCTCACTGAGAGGACGTAAGTAGCACGAGTTTGACATCAGCCACGTCTAATTTAGATTCAAGAATCGATTTATTGAGTGATGTGCGTGATACATTTCATTCTTCAGTATCCCTTTTTTTTTAATCAGAAAGTGTACTTTTATTTAATTTTACCAAAATGTTTCCAGGACCACATGCAATAAGGTGAAGCAATCCTCTCCCAAAGAAAAAGTCACTTTATTTTATATACTTCTTTCCAGGAAGCTTCAGAGGAAATTATTAAGAAATCAGCCTACGGACCTGTCGAATAAAGCGTTACAGTCGCTTCATTGCTGTAAAAATACTCTGTAATATTACAGAAATGTCACAGAGTTGGAGTTTTATCTCAGTCCGAGTAAGTGGAGCTGTGTGCGTTCGGCTCTTGTCTGTTCAGGCTGATCTCTGAGGCTTCAGGGGAAAGGATGGAGATAAAAAAACATTAAAGACCCTGCTGCCATTATCATCATCACACTGTCCACAGCGAGCTGAGAGGCCATCCACAGTCTCTCCCCCAAGACACGGCTTCATTCAGGCGCTTTCAGAGGAAAATTGATTCCATTTTGAGCTCATTTCTACATTTGCCCAGGACCACCAGGCCATCAGATTGGAGCCGCAGCATCTCTCTTGTACAGATCTCTTTTTTAAAACGAGGGTTTGGGATTGTAAGGTTTGAAGGTCAGGCTGCTGAGAGCCTGTTGACAGCAGTATCATCTCACATCTTAGAGGATTTTTTTTTTTTACATCTTGCTGCAGTCAACGTAATCTTAGTTTTATTGACACTTGAAGGTCATTAGTTTAGAAAATTACAACTCTAAGAAACAAGTTTCAATGAGAGGTGGATGATGAGAGAGATGTTTGTATGATTTTCGTGAAGGTACCAATTAAAAAGCCTCTGACTCATCTCCCAGCTGCAGAAAATTATTCAGAACATTACTGTCCTCATTTGTTTTTTATCCAGCACCAACCGCAATGACAGTTGTACCTCTGAAAGTAAAAGACTTGATTAATGCAAGCAGAGCACATACAAATGCTCCCATAATCACGATAATCTGCTCTCTGTTACCATATTGTTGTGCGGTCAGACTGAAAACAGGACTGCTACAAAAAAACTGAGAGGTCTGTGAGACGGGGCTGTGTTGTGTTCAGGTGCATGTGAGACATGAATTGCAGGAAGTCTGTTGTAAGTAAGAGAGTCTGAGTGCTTATCAGACACCAAATGACCTGATGGATGGATGGTAAGATAGACAGCAGCAGAGACCGGGAGAGAGGCTGAAGAGATTGGCGTGTTTACCCGCAGAACTACAGCCTATAAACTGCTAATAACAGACATTACCAAAGCTACTGTGTGAGTTTCCGAATGCGAGACGCTAGTTGCTTTCATGGGAAGTTCGACAGCGGAATATTCCACTTGTTAACTTGTAACCCCGGCGATAACGCAGCGTTCACAGGCCGGGAAAAATTCATGCTTTTCGAGAGGAAGAAACTCTTTAAATACCGAGGCCACGTCGGTGAAATTTCATCGTTGGTACTCTGACGTTCTGTTTCTGTGAAGGCAGCATGAAGCGGCAGTGTGGCAGTAAGCTGACAGAAACACTGAAGTAAACAGGTATGCCTTATAAATATTGCAGACCACATTCTTGCAAGGAGACGTAAGCTTCAAATCGTCTTGTTGTCAATTTTTGGTGTAAACTTGCAAATTCTCAACGCCCCCCTTTCAAAAGTATGACTTCCAGCACTCCTGACATTCTCTGAACGCCGCCTGGGAGGCGGTACCGCACCATTGGGAAACACTGGACTAGAGGAAAGGTCTGTTGGTCCCCAGAGTCAGTAGGATTCATCCTCTGTGGACCAAATTTTCATCTGACAGTTGTTGAACTATTTCAAGTGACTGATGCACCGACATCCATAGATTAACAACAACAAAAAAGCTTTACAGCACTTTTGCATCCATCGCTAAATCTTCTCTCAACCCTGCTCCAAATAAATTCTGAAGTCTTGGTCTCATGTTTGTTGACATCTGATCCTCTGCGGTGTGAACAGCTGTTTTTCATTTGCAGCTAAATGACTCTATCTGCCTCTCCTGCTTCACCTTATTGTTTTCTGTGTTTTCCAGCTTTCCTTCATGTTTAAACTGCAGCGATCGATCCATCCCTGTGTAGTCCCCGATAACTGCTCCACAGTTGAGATTTTAATTTGAAAGTCTCTGTGCTGCTGCGGCAGGAAAGGAAAAGCAGTTCTCATTTGTATGCAAATATGAGGCGCAGAATACAGAGTGTGAGATAATGTTCACCTCAGAGTGAGCAGCTAATATTTAAACCTGACATGTTAAGATGAAGATGATATCGCACGGCAACGTGATGTATTAACACGAGCTTTAATTAAACTACTGTAGAGACAAAGTGCTGAATAGTGACGCCCTGAAAATGACCTGTGGTGACACATTTTGGGTCCTCAAAAAAGTATTTTCTCGCAGTTTCTTTTTATGTTTGAAGTCATTATGGTACATCCACTGGGTACCATGAACATCTGTTCAAAATCTGGATTCATAATAAAATGGTGGCATTGTACGCTTCTGCAAACCACGGATACGTTGAATATCTATGTTTCTACAATACAGGTGCAGTGATGCAGTTCAGACGACATCTACATGAAGCTGACTTTCTCATATGGTGGAGGAGGGGTTGAAAGGTGGCTAGACAGACGGCTAATACGCAGCATAGTACTGTTCCAGGCCACCATTAGCAGCCATTTTTCTGAAAATGTAAAAATAAACAAACATTGGTTTGCAGAATTGTACGATGCCAACACGTAGGTTGCGGCAACATTTACGCAAAATCAACACTCATTTCCCGTCCACTTCCATTCTGTGCACGCGAAGGGGCAAAATAACTTATGTGCCAGAGGGTGAAGCAAATCCACATCTCGGTGGTCGACCCCTCACACTCAGACTACAAACCTGAGTGTGCCTCACATCCTACACTGGCCACATTAAAGGGTAACTCCACCAATGTTACAAATTAAAGTGTGTTTACAGGTCTTGTGAAGTACTACTGCATAGGTGAAGAAGTTCTATTAACCTTTAATCTGATAAATTGCCATTAGTGATTTCACTCAGTTGCTAAAATGCATTGTGGGTAATGCAGGCACCAGGTTTTGAAAAGCAGTTGGACTCATCATGGACAGTTTAGGAACAAATGATCAAAATCGATACAGCAGAACCAGAGATATCACCTTTTTATTCCATGCATTCTTCACCCTTTTCAAGACCTGGTGCCTACGTTACCCACAATGCAACCTAAGCCACTGAGTGACATCACTGGAGGCATTTTATCAGCTCACATGCAGCGTCCTCTGGATTATACTTGGATTATACGCAGCTATAAGTCCTCAGCTACTTCAGTTGAAATGTTTAGTGAACTACAAAACTTCAGCTGACTTTCCATCAGCACGGCAGTAAATAGATAGTTCCCACATTTTCTTATTTTGTGTGAACTTTTCATTGGGACAAGATTCAGCTGGAGGCCTTGAAAGCGCTGCCCGTTGTTAATCACACTCGTTGTTGTGAATGTTTTTCACAGAGGAAAAACAACACTACACTCTCCATTAGGCCACTAGGTGTTTTTTTATGAGGGCAGCCTGGACACACATCTGAAATTTAGCTCCCGTTACAGCCGTCCAGTGAGCTCGCATGTTCTCCAGCTCCTAAACCTCGTTCAGCGTTATGTTTTTCTTTGTAGCCTATATACTGGCTTCCAGTTAGGCCGCGTGTCGGTGTGAAAGCGCTCATGATTATTAGGTTTGGCAAAACAGAGAGCGTGCAGAGCTGATATAAACCCCAGATTATGTTCAATTATACTTTATTACTGAGCTGCGTCTGATAATAAACACATTTATCTGTATGAAGGAAGCCAAGGAGGGTGTGAAACACCGGGGTGGCCCTCTGAAACCACCGCAGATAAATGTGAGAATAATAAAGATGGACACACACGATGTGATTTTAATGAGGTTTTATATTCGGCTGATTTTTTCCAACAGAGGAAAACCAACGTGGAAAATCCTCCGCTGAGGTTTTTTACTCCTGCTGCGCTCAAATCCACCAAATTAACTTTGGGTGACAATGTGGGGAAATAATCACTTAACAGACCCGGCATGAAAGTTGTCATCTACAAGTTACACTTCAACGTGCACTACTGTCACGCACATACACACACAGGCAGATGTGATAATGTGGGAATGTGCTCCCATTTCCTGGGAAACAGATAAGGAAATCCCTGCTGCTTCTAACGGGATGAGGATTTACTTTAAGCTCTGCTGGGAACATCTCGGCTGTAAGCTGCTGCTCTGAACTGAAGGAGTTAATTCAATGAAACAGCTCCAGATTTATACATCTTTTAAAAAGAGAAAAGGGAAAATCATTACCTGGAGCCCGTCACTCAGCATCTCTTCATAAATACCACTGAAGTTAAATTGTTATTGTTGCTGAAGTTACCTGCAGTCTGATGAATCGTTTCACATTACTGGATTCTGTTTTGAAGCTGCTGTCACTTCTTCTTTTAGGCAGTTTTTCTTTTCTTTAATTTGGACCTTCTGCTTTCTGCCTGCGTGTTTTTTTTTACAAAATGAAAATGAAAAACACAGTGAGGACTTTTTGCAAATGTGTTATGCAGATGGGTGTCCTTAAAGAGAAGTGCATGTAATGATAATCAGTGACTCAGGGGGCAGAAGTTTAAGTGCTTGGGATGGAGGGAAAATATTGAAATTGGTCCAAAATATAAGTAATCATATAATCATTTTAGTAATTAGTTTGGTTATTTTTTTGTGTGCGCATGGAGCTCAAGGTTTTACAACACACAATATATTTCATTATACAATCCTCTCTCCTCGATGCTCACCAAAACAAACCAGAGGTCGGCCATTGTTTGTGTTTCAGGTGCGTGCTCATTAAACAATACAACAATGAGTGTGCACAAATTGGGGCTGATGCCGTCGTTTCCCAAATGCTCCATTTTTTAATGCCCACATGGATACACAAAGTTTCGAAAACTCTTAAAAAGATTGGGTGTGAATACAGTCCAGTCGTCAGGATATAATGTTAGCAGCTAACGTTTTTGCAAACAACAGATACGTCCACGGTTGAGATGTTTAGCAAATGTGGCATATCACGTTTATTAGCTAGTTAGACTTTCACATCAGGATAGGATCTTGCTCAAGATCAGGATAGGATCTTGCTCAAGGAAACTTCAACATACAGCTGGTGGAGCCAGGGATTCAAACCAGTGACCTTACAATTACTAGACGACCCGCTCTACCTCCTGAGCTACAGTCGCCCATCAAATGGGCGACCGCAGTTCTAGTCAGACACATCGAGACATTTCAACCCATTTTTGTTGCATCCAAATCGAGTATTTTTTTCACGAAGTCGGACCATCTCGCTCCCTGATCGTGGAGGCCAAAACATTTGACATTTGGGTATTTTAAGCCAAGTGGTTTTTGAGCCTGAACCTAAAAACAACATGAGCACAGCTTTGTGACAAGAGAGAAATAGAAAAATGATACCTAAACAAACGTAAAGTTGCAACTTAAAGACGCTCTCAGTTTTTAACTCATCTGTGGTTTTGCAGAGACTTTGTAAACATTTATTCTGGTGATTGGGTTGTGCAAATGAGAGGCCATGACACAGAGGAAAATGTCTGTAAAAAGAGTAGGAAAAGAGACATTTTACTGAATTTATCATACAGCAGGAAATATGGAGGAAGCTTTGAGTTTGTATCACCGGTAGATTAAACCTGCAGCGACCAGAAGACAGGGAGGCTTCTTGGGAACCTGTTCACAAACCGACTCTCTGTAGTTGAGATAAATAAAAACCTCAGCTACTTTTTTTACAATTTACAGTCTGACAGAAACATGAAACCTAATACATGTGTGAATCTCTTCTGATTTCTGGCAGCAAGACGAAGTCGTTTATTAGCATAATGTCAACATTGCTGATGTGAGCTAGAAAACTGGATGCTTTCAAGCTGACGCCTTTTGTCTTTCACGCACAAACACAAGCTGTAATTCAGCACAGCTGTAATGATGTGGAATCAACTGGAGCGTATCAGAGGGACAAAGGACCAATGAGAGGAAATAATACAATTTCACTTTGACTTTCAATTTAGTCTCACAGCGGAAGCCGCTGAACTCAAAGGCGGACCGAATAAACATGGCCGGGACATTCAAAGGCATGCAGGACTAATGGAATTATGGGTAATAACAGATATCATTAAAGCTAGCCTCCGGCAAAGCCTTTACACTGACCTTTCAATTAACAGTTCACCACGGCAGCGAGTGTTTACCCCCCTCTACATACTGAGTCAGAGTGACAGATAAGGACAGGACGTATGTGCCCACTCGCCTCTTTCATTCCTCGCCTTTGAGCAGCTGAACGCCGGACCATGAAAGGTTTCCTGGGTAACACATGCGCAGCCTCGACTTGAAAGCCAGACGAAACAGGAGAAGCAGTGTGCCCACAACGCTCCCAGTCCACCTTAAAGCAAAAAAAAATCCCTCAAACTTCAAAGCCTCTTCCGGGTGTCTTTAAGATTCTTGGTGAGTCTTCTCTGACTCCATTTTCAGAAGTCTCCGAGTTAAACTTTCATATGAAAATAGACATCAGACACTGATCCAATTAATAATCCTGAATCGGGACCGCTGTTGTTTGGAGAAAAGTTGTGAACTCTGGAAAATAACTTGCAAAGGTACGGGGATACAGCTGTACAAGTGTTTCTGCCTTCTCAGACAGAAAAAGGTGGTAACAGATCCCAACAGAATCTTTAAAACCCCTTCACCTCTGTTGGCTTCTCGCTTGGTTACCTTGCGAGGCAGCTGGATTTGTGAGATCAAGTGATCTCGCAAAATCCATCTTGCCAGGCTTCCAGCTGTGTGCCTTTGGCCGAACATACAGGTGTAGGACGAGTCTGCGTCCTTTGAGGAAGTACTGGCGGCGAAAGACCAGCAAGAGAAACAACTGTTCGTTTCAAAACAACCATGGCGGCTCCTCGAGAGGTTGGCGTAGCTGCTAAGGCATCAGTGATATCAGAGCAAAGAACGACACTGAAGGCTTCATTAAGAGTTTGATTTATTTACCAGCTGGCTCCGCTTTATACCATCGTTCCACTGTGCAAACAACATTTACTACAGAACGACATGTTAAAGCATGAAAGCTGTCAATTGCCGGGTAAACTGATGTTCAAAAGTCGTACTGAAGAGGAGAATTTAAAGCGAGGGACACACTGGCTCTGTCCACTTTACTCTTTTGTTATTCAGCTGCAGATCAGATATCATCAGACCCGCAAAGTTTGTACCAGAACTTCACACGGCTCTAAAAATATCCACACAGCAGGGACAGAGAGAGTCAGAATTGGGACACTTTCAGCTGCAGTGTGAAAGGTCTTCTTTTTAGTCAGACTCTGGGCTCGTTTGTTAAAAGGAGCAGAAATTTTGGCTCAAGCTTTGGCTCGGACCCAGTGACCCACATATGAAACTGCTTACAGTGTTATCAGTCCTCTGAATGGTGCCAGAGGTAGGCTGGGCTGCCAAAGTTTCACAAAATGAGCACCATGTTCTTGAAATGCAAACGAGGAAGAGAGAAGTGTATTTCACCTGCAGTGAAGATTTAAAGGCCTGTAGATGAAAGTGAGAGGGACAGAAACTTTAACTTTCAACTCTGACAATCGAAGTTCAACAACTCCACTAAAACCGGAAATTAACCCGGCCCCCATGCCCATTGGCATTTCTGTAAAACTGTAATGAGCTGACGTTCATGTCAGGAGGTGGAGGGCACGGTGACTTTACAGCTGGGTGAGACCACTGCCAAGCCAGAGACCACTGTCTGACCACTGCCGGGACAATTTTCAGCCATGTTTGTGGCGACAGAACCAGGTCAGCCAAAACGTGATCTTTTTACGAACCATAACCAAGTGATTGTTGTGTCTAACAGCTCAGAAACACCAAACTGACATCAATCATTACAGCCAACAAGCCTGCCAAATGGCTGACCACAGTTCGAGTCACACCAGTGGATGTTTTTTAGGACAGCTGTGGATATTTCGAGCCATTTCTGTGCAGTGAAAAGCGGGTGTTTTTACAGGATACCTGCGGATATTTCCATACGTTGTTGTGGCGACTAAAACCGGCTATTTCTCACAGGAAGTCAGGCCATCTCCATTCATCATCCTTGTTACCAAAACAGGTATTTTAAGCCAAACATTGGTGTTTTCGAAACCCTGACCGAGTGGTATTTGTGCCTAAACCTAAGCAGAGCATAAGCACAGCATTGTGACAAGAGAAAAATAGAAAATTTAACCAAACTTGCAACATAAAGAAACGTTCAGTTTGAACTTATCTGTGTTTTTTGCAGAAATGTACCTGACATTTATTCTGGCAATTGCGTCATCTCACGTCGCCTGCGTCTCGGCCTAAAAGCCGCACTTGAACACACCACAAATACTACCGCTGACGGCCAACTAGCTTGTACATTCTGCGCCAGCGCGAGAGGAAATAACTCTCCATACCACGAGGTGGCAGCGGTCTGTATTTGTCATTCAAGAAGCGAAAATGGAAAACTCAGGACTGCAGATACACCAACCGTGTTTTGCTGCTACTTTTTAATCAAGAATATGTCCGATAAAAAGTTGCAGATGGTCCTGGCGAAGAGCTTGAGGCAAAATATAAGGAGAAATTGCGCTAAATGGGCGATATCATCGATACGACAGCGACAGGCTTCTCTTCTCCTGCACTGATTCCCTCAGCTGAACAGCCATCAAAGTGATTTCTGTCACCGACGGGCGCCACCACCGATTCAACATGCTCAGTCAGCCGCGAAGCTGCCAAAAAGTTCAAAATAGTGCCAACGCTGTGAGACACGCTGCAAAAACTAGTGCCACAGACGCTCACTGACGGCCATGACTTTACAGGTGACTGTCCAAAACTAGAGAAATGTAAAGATGCAACATAAAGAAACTTAAACATGACCGTGTTTTCTGGAAATGTACATCGACGTCATTCATTCTGCCGAGTGAGTTGAAGTACTTGTATTGTAGATCTATCTGCATGAGCTTTGTCACTAATGTCAAGCTTATAAAAGCATGAAAGGACTCATCAGTTACAGGTCACATTTACATATTTTTAAGTTAAACTAACACAGACATTTAATTTTTTTATTTAAGGAAGCGTCTGATGTGCAAACTCTGCTCGTATGAAGTATTAATCAGAGAAAGTAAGGCAGCAAAGTTTTCTCCCCCCATTAAAGTCCACTTTGCTTCAGGTTTCAGTTTCACCTAAAAAACTCTAATGAGCTCATTTAGAGCATCATTATATGAGTAGTGAAGCAAATGAGGAGGTGAGGAGGACGGTGACGGTCCATATGGCTGCTGGCTCTGGTTCTGTCTCCCAGCCTGCCTCAACATCTGTCTAACCTGCTGACAAACAGGAGGAAATGGGACGAATAAGAGGAAAACCATCAGACCCAGAGCCGGTTCCTGGCGTGTATCGGTGCCAAGGTGCTGTGGGGGCGTTCAACGACCACGGGAAAAACACACACTCTAAAATTAAATGATGCAGAGGGGGAAGCGCCTCGTGTTCAGAATGGATTGGGTTCACTTTGGGTTTTTCTTTCTGCTCAAACCAATTCTGACCACAAAGAGTAGTTTTATATGGCTTGAGGCAACACACCCCAACATCTTGAAACTTACATCAACACACAACTATCAGCACCTTTAAGACGTTTAAATTAGAGCTGTATTTTTGTGAGCGCTCTTTAAAGGTCCGATTTGGGATGGCAGGTCGGCCACCAGTCCAGAGCGTCAGTGACGAGTTGGGAAAGAGCCTCAACAATCAACTATCTCACAGACTGAACCTTTAAACTGGCTGCTGCTTGTAAAAGGTAAATAAAATAATCAGAAGAAGATTTTTTTCTAATTTTTCTTCTTCCTTCCTTCCTACCTTCTTGCCTTTTTTTCTTTCTTTCTTTCTTTCTTTCTTGCTTCCTTCCTTATTGCCTTTCTTTCTTCCTTCCTTTCTTTCTTCCTGCCTTTCTTTCTTTGTCTTTCTTGCTTCCTTTCTACCTTCCTTTCTTTCTTTCTTTCTTGCTTCCTTCCTACCTTCCTTCCTTTCTTTCTTCCTTCCTGTCTTTCTTTCTTTCTTTCTTCAATCTGTGTACAAATAACATGAGTTTTCAATTTCTTTGGCTTCGCAGAAGACAAAAACACAGTTGTTGTAGGTGAAAGAGGCGGCAGCAACTTGAGTTAAACAGCTGGGGGAAAGAAAAAAGGAAGGTAATGTTCGATGACGCCTTCTCGCCAGAAAAACTACGCGCTCCAACAGTTTGGGCTGTTTTTGGGTCGTTATTGCTATAATAGCTTTCAGGTGGAGGAAAAAGGTTGAAGCATTTGTGAGCGTTTTGCACCACAAACCAGATAAAAATACAAAAGAAAACAAAGGGGAGAGACTCATTTCAGACGCAAACGTCACAAGCTCAGACATAAAGTCTCGTCGTCCTCCCGATCTGGTGCAGGTGGTTGAAAGCCCTGTGTTTGTTTGGCCTGTCAATCCATCCCAGCCTCGCTATGCAGACTTTCTCACTTTTCCTACGTCACCACCTAAATTTTATGCCTCCACATTGGTGATAGCCGCGGCCAGAGGCGTCGTGTTTTCAGGTTGTCCGTCCATCCATCCACCCGTCTGTCCCAATCTTGTGAACGTCTCACGAACGCCTCGAGGGAACATCTTCTAATCTGACACAAATGTCAACTTGGACTCGAGGATGACACTGATTAATGAAGATGAAGAATCACTGACCTCACAAAACACATTTCTTTATCATTACTCAACAAGTATGACAAACAAATTTACACAAATGATGAAATGAGGGTCGACTTCACTGTGACATCTCGCCATTATTCAACGCCAAAGCTCAGGAACAGACACTTGACTGGTGCAAGGAAGAATACAACTAATTTCAGTTTTCTCGATGGTATACGTAAAATGAAAAAGCAAACAACACCTTTTGATAAAACGCAAAATTACTTCAAATGTGATATTCATACGCCGTTCGGTGATACCAGGCAGTCGAAGCTCATCTTATCTTTGAAATCCCTCAAACATGATGTAAGCTACAATCTCTATAAAACTCTTGGATGCCGTTTTGTTAATTAAGGCAGACTCATTATTAATTCAACAAAATAAGGTACTAAGTGTTGACCGTGATGGATTTTCTGTCTGCTGCAGTTTCAGATCTGTGCAGGCTGACTTCTGAGGACATGTGTTGAAACCGATTGCTGCATAAAAGCAGGGAATCAAATCTAAAATCTGACGCTACGAGCAACAACTGTTGAAAACACAGATGTGCTCCTTTCATCGCCGGGTTAAGGTCAGGTTAAGGTCATGTACGTAATTCCTACACCGTGCTCCTTCATGTGAGATGATGAGCTCTGATTTCTGTGTCTTTCATCGTATTCAGAGGCTTTTTCGCTTCGTTTGAAGCCTGCAGCGTCACAGCCGTAACACTCGTTACCCTCCGTTCGTTCCAAATAACGCTGCCGCTGGATGGAGCGTCAGGGCGGCGTGGGGAGTCCGTCCTCTCGCTGTGGGAGTGGGTGATGAAATCCACAGAAACAAGCTCACGACTGTGACTCAGTCAGGACCCTTTGTGAAACTTCTCAAGGTTACTCTGTGTGTCTGTCACAGGGGGTGAACATCATTAATCTCTGTTCGGTTGAAACACAAGGAGAAACTGTCCGCTGATGAAGCAAAATCCTTTCTTTTGACACGTGACGTGTTGAAACAAGGAGTCGCTGATCATATTTCATAACACTGACACAACTCTGTTAAAGACAGTTGATCCATGTTGATGCTGGGAAACACACATCAACCCATGACCTCACATGTCAACGGTTAACGCCTGCACAGAATATATTGTGTTTTGATGCACATCCCCATAAAACTGTATCTTGTAGGAGGTTATGTTGTGCTGTAGAGCTGCTGACAGAGGCGGAGAGAAAGAACCTTTTGTCTTTCAATTCATCCTCATCATTGTTAACGAGCTCCAGATAATTGGAGAACTCAGGGTTTCCTGCAGAGAAAGAAAGGAAGGAAAGAAGGAAGGGAGGAAGCCACATCTGCTACACGTCAACCTTGGATGTATCTGTGGTTTGCAGAAACGTTATATCCTAACATTACATCCTGGAGACTGGCCTGCACGCAACGTATTGTCCCTGAATCCGTGTATGTAGATGCATACGGATCATCTTATAACGGAGAATAAATCCAAAGTGTTCTTGTTTCTGTTTGTGTGCTTCTGTCCTCTCTACAGTGAGAATAAGGTCACTGCTGTCCAAAGACAAACCTCCTGAATGAGGCTTTTCCCTCTGAGTGGAGGCGTCTCTCACCTGCACCTCACCTCACCGTGTTCGACCGACCGCCTCTAATGGACGAGCGAGTGTTGTATTTGTTCGAGGAAAGGTGAGCCGCTGACTACCGATGAGTCGCTTTGCTCCGGTAACTTTTCCTCAAGGGAGGAAACCCTCACCATGAAATATTCATCCTCTTCTCAGACTGCATGCAAAGCAGGAGGAGGAGGGAGAAAAATGCTTCTCTCCAGGAAAAAATGGAAATAAATAAAGATGACAGAGAAATTGGGAAAGTTCAGAGCAAGGAGAAAAAAGACTTCCTCCTTGAGCGGACAGAAGTAAACGGCAAAAATGAAAATCACCGACTTAACAGCGACAAGCGAGGTGAGACGGTATTTATGTCTTATACGAGCGGGAAGAGAGAAAAAGAAATAGTTTAAGGGATGAAGAAGTACAGAAGGAAAGATGGGAAGAGGATGAGGAAGTGAGAGAAAGAAGAGAAAGAAAAGCAGATTATCTCCTGCAGGCTTTCACACTTCTGAGTAGGAGGAAAAAAGACGGGAGAGTTTTTTTCCACAGCGACTGATCCGACAGAACGTCAGCGGAAAATACAACACCATCACATCCTCCGTTTAATCTGCTGCACACACACACACACACACACACACACACACTGTGCTGTATTTGACTGAAACGTGTTTGAATGCGAGGACTATCTGCCGCAGAGTTTTTCAAAGAAGAAGAAAAAGAAAGTGCTTCCTGCGACACTTTGTCTTTATTAGAACATCAAACGTTCAGCCGGAGTCACAGCAGGTAAATAAAGTCCGTCAGCTTTCCTCCGTAGCGCTTCTGTTTACCGAGACGCGACTGAAGCTCCCGTCGACGTCTGCCGTGTTTTCTAATCGCAACAACTTATGCTATTACATCTAAACTTCAGCGTTAGTTTACCAAAACTAATGGAGGAATAAAATAAGGTTAAAGCATCATTGTGTTGTTTTGGTCTTTATGCACCCGTCAGCTGTCAACTTATCTCAGCCTTTGTACAATCTTTGTCACTTATCCTGTGAGAATGAGTATAAGTGCCCAAAGGATTTGCAATTTTGAATATAAGCAGACAGGAAGATGTCGCACTATGAATTACAACAAAAAATTGGGTATTAAATATACAACAACCGTCTGGAGGTTCACTTTTGCCGACTTTCTATAAAAAAAATTGGTATCTGTTGAACAACTTTTAGCCGTAAAGTCTAGAAAAGCAAAAATAACCTGTCAAAATGTAACAATTCTCAATAATTCATTAGCAGCCCGGTCACAACGGTATAATGTTTGCAGTTCACGCTTCTGCAAACCACAGATACATCCAAGGTCGACATTTAGCAAATGTGGCGTATCAGGTTCACATTAAATGTTTATTGGCTCACTTTCACATCGGGAGGTGGCGGGAATGTAAGTGGCGTTACGACAGCCAGCACGGACACACCAGCGGATATTTTTAAGGACACCTGGGGATATCTCCAGCATGACTGTGGCAACCAAAACAGGTATTTAAAGACAAACCAGGATGTTTTCCTCATCCTAACCAAGTGGTTTTTGAGCTGAACCTAAAAAGAGCATAAGCACACTGAGAGAGAAATAGAAAATTCAGCTTTAACTCATCTGTGGTTTGGCACAAATGTACTTACAGTAGCTAGTAGCTTTAAAGGTTACAGGTTCAGGTTCGGATAGGACGGCATCTGGGTCCAGATCCAGACAACGGTCTGCTTATTTGTGAACTCGCCAGCTGCCCAGAACCCAAAATACAAGAAAAATACCTGTAGAAAAGGTATCAATTTTCCACTAACTATCCAGGCAGGGTCATTGTAAGTCCAGACGTCCCTCTCCTCTGCAACACTTTGCAGCTCCTCCTGGGGGATCCCGAGGCGTTACAAAGTGAGATGCAATTAATTATCTCTCCAGTGTTTTCTGGGTCCAGCCCAAGGTCTCCTACTCATCGGACATGCCCAGAAAATCATCCAAAGGAAAGTGGCTGAGGAGGCTTTCTGATCAGATCCACCTCACCTGGCTCCTCTCAGCACAAGTTTACTTCAGTGATAATCACTCAAAATATTTGTGATTTTATTCTCACTTGTGTCTGCGCTGCTGACGTCTACTGAAAATATTAATAACTCGCAGTTTTCACTGTGAAAGTCTACAGACATAAATGAGATACAGTGTGAAGCTGCACTTCAGCACTTGTTCTGGTTTTCTCAGCGTGTCTCAACATGGTATTTAAATGAAGTTATGCTGCTATTAATGAAACATGTTCAGCGTTTTCACCGACGTACAGACAGACTCCAGAGGCTTAAAACTGAATATTAAAAACTGCTTTTACTGTGCAAAAGCTACACGACTCCTTTTTGTTCCCAATAAAACTGAAATATAAAAAGTCTCAGATAGTAAAGCCTTCATTCATTTCTCTCAGATTCAAGCTCCTCAGATTAAAAATACAGAGAACATCAGCCTGTTTTCTAGGAAACTTTATAGTTGACTGGTTTTGTTTAGTCGTCCTGTGAGAACAGACTCAAAATCTTGCTTCATCCCTTAAATTCGCCCGTGAATTACGCCTCTTGTTGAAGGTTGTATAACCAATGACGTAATCGATGTAATTCCTTCATTGTTCTGCGGTTCTCATGTTTCCAGGTCTTAAACTTTTGAACTCCTCAGAAAATCTCCTCCAGCCATAAGCAGCTCTGATCGTCATGAACCCCTCAGCCTCAAGATGCTCGAGAGACAAACAAACTAAAGCCGGCTCGGAAACAGCCGACAAGACGCCACTGCAGCTTTTCAAACCGACACCTGCTCGCGGGTGTTGAAGATGAACATATAATCAACAGCCGCAGAGCAGAATATGAGATTCGGAGGCAGCGGAGCGACGTTTCGGTCTGATATGAGTTCAAATAAGTCATGACCCCGACGCCACGAAGGCCTCCAAATGAATTCTGGTCCAGCAGAGCGACTGCAGATCTGTCGGCATCGCAGGAACAATTACCCAAATAATGACGATAATTATTAATAATAACAGTCCAACAGGTTCTCCCTCTCTCTCTCTCTCTCTTCCTGTGTCATCCTGCTTCTTTCCAACAGTTTCTTCACTTCGCTGACTTCCTCTACCTCCTGATTCAGAAGAGAAACCTGCGTGTTGAGTCTGCACAGTGTGAGACTTTCATAGACAGAAAAAGACATCAGTGAGAGCAGATTTCCCAGCTGACAGCGGGTCCCTGAACGTATCCTGAAGCCATTTTTTCCTCCAGTGTGGTTCCTGCTGTTCATGATGTTTCCAGACTTTACAAAGTGAAAAGGTGAAAACAAAAATATCCTCAGATGAAGAGAATTAACTTCTCGAGCGTTACACCCCAAACACCTCTGGATCCATCTGTACGCGCTGCTGATTATATGTGCTGCCACAAAAAGTTGGGAAGTGAGTTAGAGAAGTCGAGAGAGTCTGGAAAGAGTATTTTTCATTTCACAGGATTACCCAGAAGGCCGTGTTTCCTCACCTCCCCCTCAAGGCTGGAACACAGTTTGTCCAAGCTGTAGGTGAGCAAACCTGTACGGGTGCTTTCATACTTATTATCTCAGTATCATTTTAATTATCTCTGTTTTTTTTATTCGTAATTTAGTTAAAATACTTTTTTTTGGTGAATCATTTCCATCCTGTTCTTGTACGTACAATTTTTAACATGTTTGATCCTTTAGATGGAGAGATAACTGTTAGCTACGTTAGCTAGCCACATGCTATCGTTGGGTCACTATAGTTCTTTCTGACTCTCCGTGCAGAACGTCTTGTGAAAGCGAGCAGTAAAGCTCCGACCTCATCGCTGGATCACAAATCAGAGAGAAGGTGACCGGTTCTGGTTCTGCTGTTTGTATACATGCAGAGCTTTTTTATGAAGCCAGCTAACCTCGCTGGTAAAAACACTGACGTGATTATCTAAATGCGGTAAACTATTAGCAATACATACAAAGTGAACTAAGTGATGTATTTTAACTTAAGTTAGGATGAAAAAGCACTGAATACTGTACAGCTGGTACCAGGAACCACTTCTGGTACCAGTTCATAGCCCATGAAGCAGATAAACTGTACGTCACACTACATTGTGCAGGTGGAGAATATGTCGTCTGATATCAGCAGATGTGAAAACATTTTGTTTTTACTGAACGTAATGCAGAAAAACACGATTTAAAATGATCACATTTCCAGTTAAGTTTACTTTTCAGTTCGGGGTAGACCAATAATCTTTATGATATTCAGCTTTTTTCTTTTAAATTATCAGTATCAGTGTTTTTTCTATCAGATTGCTGATAAAATAAACTAAGTTAAAAATGTGCTACTTTGGCTCTGATGCGACATCCTCTCACACGACGTCCCGCCCACAGCACCGCAGTATCTGATCGCTAACACGTCACAATTTATAGCCTATAAACACACTGAGTAATCTGAATCTGCAAAGTAACTAGTAACTAAATGTATCAAATAAATGTAGCAGAGAAGAACTCAAGTAAAGTACCTGAAAATTGTACTTTCATCCCTGAAAAAGCCGTACCGGTCGACCTCGGAGTTTCAGTGCATGTATGTAATTTAAGACTATGAAGTTTATTGTTAATCTGTAGTTTTGTACAGAGATCATGCTCCCCAGGGGATGAAATGACTTTGGTGATCCTTTGACTTTCCCTCTAGCGCCTCCACGAGGTTCACATTTTTGGTTTTGAGTGAAACTTCTCAACATCTTTGGATAACCCTGAAATTTGTACCTGTGGCTCTGCTTGGCCCTTTCTGACAGGGAAACACAGGACCGGTGACCCTGATGGGACCGAACACGAGTCACATGGGCTCTGAAAGCTCTGAAAGCTCATCTCTGGGAACTAATGAGAGGTCAAGATGTAAAGCGTTATGCAGTGACGGAGCTGTGTGATCATCTTTCTCTGTTTCCTGCCTGTGTTCGTTATAACAAACCCAACACAAAGCAGCTGAAAGCGTCGGCATCGGTGTTTGAGGTGGTGGCGGTGACTCAGCCCGAGCCGGCAGGAGGTCGCTGCCTCCTGGAGTTCAGACCTCGGAGGAAAACCCTGCAGCTGACGGCAGAGAGGATTCAAAGACTTCAAAGGCAAACGGACAGAAAGGATATTTAATCTAGGGTTGATAGGATTATCCAGCCGAGGAAATGATTATTTAAAGACATTTTGATATTTCCTACATATTGCTGCTGGAGTGGGATCGGGGGGGTTCAGAGGAGGAAGTTTCAGGGAGAAAAAAGAGTCGGGTCTTTTTGCAGTGATATTATGTAAATGCTCCTTTAATCAGTGCCAGCTTCTCTCTGCCAATGAGGTCACTGACTCTGCTCTCTGGGAAACTCTGCTGTCATCTGCCAGCTGGCTCGGCACGGAGCGGCTCAGCACGGCTCAGCCTGGTGGAACGAGCGAGCCACCTACGAGTCAACCCACCTGGGCTCATTACAGAAACAAACCACGAGGAAAAACCGAACTGCAGCTCCGAGACGTTTTTTTTTTCTGCAGGAAACGAGCCGCCGCAGAGCTCTGGACCAGGTGTCAACGATTGATTATGAACCGAGTCGACGCTCCGAAGCAGCTGATTGTCATCTGGAGGATGAAAAGAGGTGAGCGGGAACAAAATAATGCCCCGATGGAAGGAATCAGGATGTTGGAGGATTTAACGATGTCTGTATTTAGATGGAAACTCTAATAACGTTACAAAAAACAAATAAGATCAGATAATAATCATGACGAACGATTAATGAGTTTCTTGGCTTTAATGCAGTTTTGTTTTGTGGATTTCTGCATTAAAATGTCTAAAAACGACTTGACGACGTGTGTTGGCATTTCATGGAGCCTAAAATTACAATTATCTCAGAGGCTTTACATAATTCAAGACATAAAACATCTTCTATCCTTTAAGATATAATATGTAACACATCTGCATTAAAGGTGCAATATGTAAAAATGGCCACCTGTTGTATTCATACTCTAAACAAATGAGTGACCCCTGACTGTTAACTGCTCAGTTAGCCGTGTTAGCTAACTCGGGAGCGTTGGTGTTAACACAGGAGCCGTGGGCCGCTGGCGCTAGCTAGTTAGCATGCTAGCTTCAGTTGATATCTCTGCAACACAGCACGCAGCTGTGAACACGAGTGTTTCTTCACATTCTGTTGATAATGTTAGTTTTCTTGTGTTTTAAAGTAAAAAAAATGTACATATTGCTTCTTTTTGTGGATTTAAAATGTATCTTATTGATGCCCTGCAGTCGTCTTACAGTCAAGTGGAAAATCGAGGTGAAACGACCTCCCAGCAGCCCACGGGACCTCACGGCGACATCAGAGGTGGCGAAGAGGCTCGGCCCACCTGTCAGCTGTCTCAGAGCTCCGCCCCTGCAGGTTAACACACACCTAAACCCGCTGACGAGCTCGACTCGGAGGGGCGGTTACAGCGTTTTTCTATCCATCTGTCCCCGAGCCGCTCGGCACGCAGCCGGCAGATCTGCAGCTGTTGTCATGGAGGCAGCAATCCTGTCTGATGTCGCAGCCATCAGTGCACGTCTCTGCGGGCCTCAGGTGACAAACATCAGCAACATCTGTTCACGTCTCAGCAGCTGGATCATCACACTTACACAGGTGACACCATCAGAGGACGCTGGGGGATACCGCAGAGGTGCAGTCTCTCCTCCACTTCTTCTCTGACTCCTTACTCTCTTCTTCCTTCTTTCCTAACTCCTCATTTTTATTTATTTTGATCTCATTCTTCCATCTTTTACTTCCTTGTTTCCTCCTTTCCTTCTCTACTTCCTCTTGGTTTTTCACTGAACAGGAAGGGTACGAAAATGTAAAGTAACTAAAGCTGTCAGATAAATGTAGTGGAGTAGAAAGTACATGTTCTCTTTTGAGATGTGGTGGAGAGGAGGAGTCTAAAAAAGGGAAGCACAAGTACTTCAGATTTGTACTTGAGTGCAGTATTCATCCTATCCGGCCATATTGTGTTTTAATTGTTATCCCCACAGCAACCATGTTAACAGTCTGTCGTTCAGTGTGATAGAGAGAGGGGGGCTGAAGTGAACAGAAGGTTTGCAGATCTCTGTTTGATGTACGTTAGTGAAAAATAAGAAAATAACTGAGCTTTTTTCTTCACGTTGCTGCATGTTTTCTTCACTTTCAGCAATCTGCAGCAAGAGAAACCAGTTTCAGACGCGTGTGGCAGAAAACACAAGCAGCCCGAGCTGAACGTTGGTGGAAACTCTGGAGCAACCGGAGCCTCCTACAGCTGCTACGTGCACATCTGCTTTAACCCCTTAAAGGAGCAATTTGTAGGATATGGTCAGAGTTTTTTGTTTAGTATTAACAAAGACGTCTGTGTACTGTGTTGCAGAGATGTCTACTGAAGTTGGCATGCTAAGCTGTTAGCCCCGGCCCGTCCTGCCGCTTAATATTACTTGATAGCCTCCGTAGTTTCAGCTGGCAGATGTCGAAGCTTTTAGTGTCATAAATTAACAAAATAAAATCAGACAAATTCAACCGTACACCCTCTGAATTGGAGTTTCCCTCTTAAACTCATCGTGAAACACACTTCATTCAAACTCGACATAAACTAAACCAAACTCTCCAAAACAGTCTTGGTTTGTGTTTTCCACAGTCACCTCTGCTGTGGTGGAAATAAATCCTCAATTCAAGAGTAAGATGTTAAAAATGTTCCGGCTCCACACTTACTTACAAATTAGACCTTGGAGGCGCAAACCGATCCGATGCATCCAGAAGGATGAGCAGAAATTTTGTGAATCTTACAATCAGACCTCCTTCTGCAGACTGACACTCAACAGAGCTGTGTAGTCCTCAAAAAGCAGAACCAGAGATGCTCTTTAAATCATGTATTCTTCTTCTTCACAGTCTGGCGCCTGATGCATCTTGACTGCCGACAGTCTGGTTGGAGAAGTGTGTGTGTTATACTAGTGTAGGCTAGGTAAGGAGCTGCAACAGAGGCCTGGCGAGCTCACTTCTTTCTAACTCCAGATTATTTTAATATTTTAAACTTGTTGTCTTCACACACAGCCGGCGCTGACCTCACACAACTCGATCCGGAGGCACTAACGTTAAAGGAGGAGTACGCCCCGACACCTGCCAACAGGCTAATTATCACAGTTTCACGACGAGGCTGTTGCACACCAGGAGATTAAACACAGATTTTTTTCTTTAAAAAGTCGTCCTAATGAGTCGTTTTATGCCGTGTTGAGATAAAGTGTAAGTTAATTTAATCAAGACGACTGCATATTCAGTGACGACGTGCTTCTCTAAAATCTGCTCATTACAAGCTAATCAGCTCTAATCAATACTTCCTGTGATCATGGTGACTGTGCAGTCTGTGGTTCCTGAGAGCAGCTTCATACCATCAGACCTCTCTCCTGTTGATATAAATACATATTCGGGGCTGCTAATGAAGCCATTCCCTTGTGCAGCAGTGTGTGTGTGTGTGTGTGTGTGTGCAGAGACAGCAGCAGCGGCAGCAGAGATGAAAGCCCATTGATCCCACAGAGGAGCCACAGATGCTCTGTGCACAGCGTCTCGTTATTAATCTGAAGCCTTTAAACGCCTCGATTGCAACCATTCTTCATGATTACTGCTGCTGCTGCCATTTACACACAGATTACAGCAGTGTTTTGCAGGCACAGGTAAATATGTAGGTATTACAGCGGCTCACGGTGACACAGGGAGCGAGGGAGCGGGGCAGGCACGAGAGGAAACATCTCATTTTATTACCCGTGTTGTTGTGTTTGCGTTTTTTAATACTGTGAGGGTGAAGTCGTGGTGGAGAAGCTGGTGTGTTTGTGAGTGTGGAAGAGGAAACATGAGCTGCAACACGATGCTCATTAGAGCTCAGATACACAGTATATAATCAATACGCTGATACATCCTGATACACTGTGTTACTGAAACAGAACTCCCGACAGCTCAACTGTGTTGACATGAGAGCCCGACCCATACTGGATTTTTTTTTATCTGCAAGAATCTACTCCCACCGTACAAGGAAGCTAAGACCCTGTGGATTAAAGGGATAGTTCATGTCTTTTGATGTGAGGTTGTATGAGGTACTTATCGCCAGTCGGTGTATTACCTGCAGTAGATGACCGTCAGCTTTACCCCGTGTGGAGGAGCAGCATGTAGCATGGACAGGGAGGCAGAGCGTTGTACTGCTGTCTGCCTAAAATAAGCCTCAAACAGCCTTTTCCTTTGGCACTACATTCCCTCAAACGTACAACGTCCGTATTCCTACACAGAAGCGGAATGTAGTGCCAAAAAATGTTCAAAACATAGCGTACACTTACACAGATATATATATATTTTTTTAGGTGGCTAAAATACGTCTTGCTGCTGTTAAAGTTTCAGCAGCATAACGCTCTGCTTGCTGCACAACGAGCAGAGAGCTGCCGGTCATCCACTGCAGGCAACACTCTCACTAGGGATAAGTGCCTCATACAAACCCACATCAGAAGACCCAAACTATCACTTTAACTCTTTTTGTGATGGAAATGTCTTCACAACAACTCTATCTACTCTAACAAGAGGCTATGTGTGCGCTAAACATTTTACTTCGGATTGGTTTCTCTATGAGGGTCAGCAACATAAAAAGGAGGATGCGCTTTAAAACTCAAGCTCAGGGATGGATCGTTACGCAGTCCACAGGCATCCAGTGTGTCCAGCCTGTTAGGTGACCGTGTATTTTGCAGGTAAGTCAGGAAGTTAGCGTTAGCATGCCTCACGGCTAATGTGGCTAGTGTCTGTTGTAGAGCGACGTTGGAGGGACGGTTAAGAGACACTGACACAAATACCGTAAAATAAATGTTTGATCATATCGCCCACTCCTAATCATATAGATTACACGTCCTGCAGTCCATCACATCTGATGAAAGCACCAAGTTTCAAATCCCGGCGGGAGTGTCTGGCTTCACAACGCCTTCTTGGCTTCTTAGTTGCGGTAAAGAGGAGCCGCAGGAGACACGTCTTCGCCAAAAGCCACAACTGATAAAAAAGACAATGTCTACAAACCCAAATACAGCACGCTCCTCCCAGCTGAGATGTGTTTAGATGTGTTTAAAGTTTGATTGTTTTTTCTTCTGATCATCACTTAATGCCTCGTCTCAAGTGAGAGAAGAAAAACAGCTTCTAACCCAGAGCTCACACACACACACACACACACACACACACCGCTGATCTCCAGCATACATGTAACCCTCATGATGTTCAACACGTCTCGTACGATCTAATTAAAGTCCGAGCTCGTCTCGCTGCGATAACATTTCAATCAGGGGAGAGCCGGGTCTGATTACCTCACGGTGACCAGCCGAGGAGAAAGCATCGTCGACTTCTGCTGTAATTACATCAAGAGTCAATTACACGACCTCTCATCAACGCACAGCGAGCAGGATGTAGAGCGAGCGTTTTTACAACCGGCAGCACAGAAACCACAGAGGCTGCTCGTCCTGCAGCACTCTGCAGAGTTGTTATCTCAGGAGGAGATACTTGCAGGGTTTAATCTGATCGTCATAGTAAAACAGACTCTCAACATCTCATCACAAAGTTTTGGAAGCAGACATCCAGCTCTCGAGCTCTCCTACCTGACTCTCTCGAGATCTGGACGAAGGCCTCGACGCCGCTCTCTCCGTAGTTCCCCTCGGAGGCGAGCGTGGAGACGTAGTTCCAGCCCATCGCGGTGACGATGTCCAGCATGGCCTGAGCCTGGTAGGAGTCCGGAGGAACCACGCGGGAGAAGAAGTCGTAGCGCGTGTTGTCGCTGAGCTCCGGAGCCGTCGAGGCGTAGCTGATCTGAGGAATCTGTGGAGACACGGAGGGGTTAACTGTCAGACGGCAGCGGACACACTGTACGCACCTGAAGCCATTTTGATGACACTGAGTCAGAACGATGCAAAGTTCAAACCTGATTTCTCCAGAGTCAAACTGACACAACAGGAACGTACTGTCAGGTTTCCAGCGAGTTGACGAGGCCGTCAAGCTCGTCTTAGTTCAGTAAAAGAGAAACTTTAAATCCAGATGATGTAAAATTGTATTTTTCTGTTTATTAAGGGGAAAAAAATCATTTTATTCATAGTTTCTGGACATTTTGTGAGTTTATTTTGTTGACTTATTAGACTAAGTAGCGTACTCACTGCTTTAACAGCTCCTAGCTAAAACTACGGAGCAAAATCATCTTCCAAATAACGCTGACAGTGTTGTTTCTTCACACTTTTGACTGTTTTAAACTAAAATTCAAGCCATTTCTTACAAATTGCTCCTTTAAATGTTAAACTTGTATTATATAAAAGTCATTGAAATGAGTGAATAAGCGTATTTTCCATGTCGTACTATTCCTTTAATCACATGACTAGACACTCACCGTGATGTGGTCGCCACGATCAGATACACAAGTTCAGTACTTTGTCACTGAACATTTAGCAGGATCGTTTCATCAAACATTTCCTGATTATGTTGATTAAAAATGTGGTCAGTTCTGTTAAAACACGTTTCCTGTTGTAAATAAAAGTCATTTCAAGAGATTAAGTGAGGAAGAACGCTTCATATCAGCCATAAGAAGAAAAAACACAACGTTTTAAGATTGGAAAATAACTTTTTTTTTTCATTTTGAACGTCTGAAGTTTTTCACACAGATACTAACTGAAGGCAGGAGGGTGTTAAACATTCACAGCAGCTGCTTTGTTGAAGTGCATCCAGTGAGATGTTTAAAAGTTGTTCAGTGTCACTCCCAGACACCCTGCAGTATATTTGTTGAGATTTAAACAGATCGAGCTTGGACCTTAAATCCTGACCTTCCTCGCTCCTTCCTGTTGTTCAGCTTCCTGTCAGAGTTGAGTTAGCGAGCTCTGCTGTGTGAATTAGAGAGGCGGGCCGGGTCATAGATCCTGCAGCGGACACGCCGACAGGCCCGTCGGGGCTGGATAATGGTCCTTTAGAGAAGGATTGAAGGGCTGATTGATTTCACTTCAGTCAGAGGCCGGCGTGTTTGGACCGAGCGCCGCCGGACGCCTCATCAGGATTCACAGCGGACGAGGGAAGAAGACGGACAGCCGAGGGCCTGACAGCAATACAAATGTCACTCAGCCCGACTCGCTCGGCGACAGGCGGCAAATTAAAGGCCTGTACTGTAAATACAAATCTGTCTGAGGGCTGACGCTATCGGAGGGCTGCAGGTTGAACCATCAGGCGGGAGCTGAAGTTTATTTCTTCCAGGACTGAACACAAAGAACAGCACCGAGGTTCTGATGCTTCACTGAGTTTCTTACGTTTTAGAGACTTGAATGAATGTTTCACTGTTAATCTGATGACTGATTACTTTAGACATTCACGTCTTCTACTCGACATGAGTCTGATCTGATTTTTCATCTACAGGATGAAAAACAAACGTGTTTTCTGAACCTGCATAATGGTGATGGTTTGGTTCAGATACAAACACAATTTGATGATTTCAATAATGAGCACTTAGTTAAAGTTTTGGATTGATTATATTCATGTTTGAAAGAGCAGCTGGTAAGAAACTCCTCCTCACTCTGAGGACTAATAGTCTCATTTTTGTTGAGATGAGCGTCTCTGAGGGGAAATAACTGTATCCAAGATTTCAATCTGAAAGTCTGGAAAACACACAATGATTTAAAACATTTTAAGATAATTTATTTCTTTCATACAATCCTTTAAACATGATGAAATAAAATCTCTATCACTGGATTCCTGAGACATCACCCATTCAAGAGAAGATTCAAAATGTCTACATTAAATACAAATCAAGATATTAATTAATGCTCAATATTTAGCTGAATAGATACATAATTGTCCTTTAGACTTGTTTTCTTTTAATTATGACAGTAAATGCAGATGCAGAAAAAGGAAATTGGATTTCACTTTACTTGGTTTTAATGTAGGCGTTTAAAAAGGCCCTGTCCACATGTGGAAGGTATTTCTTTAAAACAAAGCTTTTTCTATAAGTTCAGGCCTTTCGTTCACATGTAAACAGCGTTTTAAGTCACTGACATCCTTCCAGGATGAAGATACTCAGAAACTTGACGATGACGCAGACGCACACGTTTATCGATGTTTGTGGATCCTGGATACTAGATGCTGCATCCTTTAAAGTTATATTTAGAAAGACCCAAACTGGCATTGGTTATACAATGATGGAAAAGAGATAAAACCAGCTGCTTACAATGTTTTGCTGACAAGTTATCCAAGAAGATTCTGTCATATTTCACTGCCTCATTCATCGTCTTCTCTGTAGATAAACTACCAACCAGAGAATAAAATCTGCTTCCTGTTTACAACGACACGCACATGCCCGGTGTCTGTGAACGGCCACGAGATATGATGTGTTTTTCGGTGCGTTGTGTGCACGGAGATGAATAAAACAAAGATGTGTCTCAGTATACGGAGTAAATGATTTAGAAACAGAAATGAAAGAGTGTAATCGACACAATAGATTTAAAAAATGATCTAAACACAAGATGATTAACACACTTAAAACAGAAGTATGAACACCAGAGTGTACAGTAAAATGAGTTTGTATTTAAAAATGTGTTTATTCTTAGTTGCTGTGATCTTCTTTTATTGCTCTGTATAGTTTAAAAGCAGCTGACAAAATATAATTAATGTTAGAAGGGTAATAAACTTCAGCCTGCACCTTTATGGTCCTGTTTTGTTTGTTTGTTTGTTTGTTTGTTTTCAAACAGATGTGGCAGAAAATAGAGTCAGACATCTTATTTGTAGACGGATTAAAGCTACACAAAGACGGGGTGGAATAATCAGTTCGTGGGACTGTTGTAATGATGATTGGAATAATTTCTGTGATAATTAAACAGTAGGGAAGCACCGAGCAGTCAGACGCTGCTCCTGTGTGACCGCGGCGAAGGCTCGGATCAGAAATCATGGTGAACACACACGTTCGTAAAGAAAAGTGTGAAATAGCTGCAGCTGCACGGAAACAAAAAGGAGCCTCCATTAGCATTAATGATGCATTGTGGGCTGAATAAACAGCAGCATCAGTTTTTGATGCTCAGTCAGCAGCTGCTCCATTAAAACACATCAGCACCTCTTATTATCATCACCCCTCCCGTGTTAAAAGGAACCGCGCCGCTGTTCCTCAGTGATTTATCCCATTTAATGTAAATGAAATGTTACTGCTGACCTTTTCCTGAAGAACATCACAGTGTTTCTTTTACTCACTACAGATACAACCATCCTGTGATACGAGCACGTGGAGCGAACATGCACATTTTCATGTGATTAATGCAGTCTGACCTCGGGTCTACTCACACGACCAATGAGATGTCTGCTCTGAGGTGCGTCTCATTGAATAATCGCAGCGGACAAAACAACATAATGATTCGAGCTTTGTGGGTAAGAAAATTGACATCGTATTACAGCGGTAATGATCGTGAAACTATCGTCGCACCGAGTTACAAATGTGTTATTAAATAAATTGCAGAGAGATTCTCAGGCAGAAATCAAACGTGTGCCCCGCTGGTGGCTTCTGAAGGAATCCCTGCCTCGACTGGAGGACTGCAATTTTAATTAGCAGCCTAATTGGACACCCCGCCGATCAGCTCGCAGCACACTCACATCTCCATCCTCACAATGGTGCAATCAGCAGCTCGAAAAACATCGCTGTTCAGTGTGGGGCTTTTGCTTTCACGACGCCTGCGTTCACTGTAAAAAATAAAAAAGGACAGAAGCTCAAAACGTCTGAGCAGACCTGAAGCTGCAGACTCTTATCTTCAGCTTGAGTAAACTCACTTGTCTGTTTTAAAATCATTTTAATGATTTGGTTTTTGCCTCATCGAGGCTGAAAACATAATACTCACTAACTTTAGTTTAAATTCTGGTTTGGTAAAACGAGAACAAAGCAGGTTATCCAGCGCCTGCAAACACACAGAAAACATCAACCTTTTTTGTGAAAAAACAAACAAAATAACAGTCGAGAACACCTAAACCGAGTGTGTATTGAGACTAGGTCCTGTCTCGACCGAGACTTGGATGGGTTGAGACAAGATGTCATGTCAAGATCAAGACCAGGCTCCTTCAACTGATCTAAAAGATCCACATCCAGACAAATAAACACCTCTTTGCCATATTTGTGTGTATGTATGAGTGAACCACGAGAAATGTCTTGATAAAATGATCAGAAAGCACCGAGAGGTGAAGCGTCAGGTTTACTGGGTGACTCTCGTCTTCCCATAGAAACCGTCATTAAAATCCAGAGTCCTCTTTGTCCGAGACAAGATCGAGTAAGTAAACTGCGGTCGATACCGAGGTGAGAGTGAGACCTTGTAAAAGGGTTAGGGTTAGGTACTCATCTCGAGTACGGCAACACTTCAAGCTGACGACTGTTTCTCCTGACAACAGTAACGAAAACACAGAGCAGATCAGTGTCAGAAATATGACATCACAGTTGCATTCTGTCATTTAGGAAGTTTGTGCATCAACCAGGCAACAAGTGCAACAGAAACAGACTTTTAGAGGATTCAGATTTTATAGAAAATTCTTAACCAAGTTGATTTATGTTGAATGGTTTGATATAATACTGATGCACTCCACTTGTTCACGTTGAGACTGACTTTTAAGCTTCATTATGGACAAATGACGTGTAAAGCTGGAGATGTGTCTGCAGTGTGGAGGAGACTGAAGAGGCTGAAGGTCTCAGTGGGATAAAAACAGCCGAAGCGATTTGGACCTGGACCCGCCGTGAAGCAACAGCGGCTGCTGATGGACTTGTCACCTCCCGGCGGGCGAGCACTGCGCTGATAGATGGTGTCCTGACAGCGTTCATTACCCCCCGACACCAGACCTTTACTTTGAGGCCCGGCGAGCTGCATCAGACCTGGCCTCACGCCGAGGAGAGGTTCCTGTGAGTGGACATGTTCACACCTCTTCACCTCGGAGCAGGCTTGCCGTTTTTCTGCCGTCTCAGGGTGTTTCCCCGTGACAGTGATTGATGCTCGTCATCCCGCGACAGCCTCAAGCTTTCTGCCCGACTGCACGATGAAAGAGGAAATCCATCTGAGGTGACAGCGCACGTCCATCATGGTTCACTCTGCGCTCTGATTGTTTTATTTAAAGTTAAGCTCTATTTACTGTCATCCGTCTCTTTCCCGGACAAATAAACAGCTTCGCCCTCGAGGTAAAATCCTACATGACTCCTGCTGTCACTGCTCTGTTTCTCTTAATGTTTCTCTCTCGCTGGGATCAAATTGAATTCAGGGAGAAGTCAGAATGACTCACTGCGGCGCCGAATAGCCTCTAATGCAAAGGACAAAACTCAGAACTCAGTTTCCGTCTTTAAATAAACATTTAACCACCTCAGATAAGGAAGACGTGCTGTTTTACGCTCTCTGGCTCCTCTAATTCCCCAATAATTCTCTAAGAGGAGTTTATTCTGCAAGCTGTCACCTCCGAGTAAAATTATTTCATAAAATGCACCATGTAAAACTGACTGTTTGACCCAGGGTCAGCCGACAGGACGTGGTTTGTATTTATCAAGTCATCTCAGAGTCAGAAACCAGTCCTGACCTGCAGTGACTCATATTTAGTTCTGCCTTTAAAGATCAGGACGACATTATTTTACCAACATTAACATTCAGGAGAGCTTCAGGGGTTTCTGAACCCGTTACGAGGCACCGGGATGATGGAGGTCATCGTAGTTAAATAAAAGATGTCCTTCTGAGTGATGTTTCTGTTCTGACCTCGCACTCGACGCCAAAGATCGTCCGTGTTCTCGCCACAGGAACTCTGATCACGGCCCAGTCGCCAGGATAGAGTACCACAGATACAGTCCAAGGTCGACATCTGCAGCAAACGTGACATATCACGTTCACATTATATGCTTATTCGCTGATTTTCACAGCAGTTCATACACCTGCCATCACAGTTTCCATCCCTTTCTGTGCCGACCAAAACTGGATATTTTTCACGGGAAGTCGGATCGTTTCCATCAGTGATCGTGGCGACCGAAACAGGTTAATTTAAGCTAAATGATGATGTTTTTCTAATCCTAACTGAGTGGTTTGTGTGCCTAAACCTAACCAGAGCAGAGTTGTGACAAGAGAGAAACAGAAACAGACGTAAAGTTTGAACATAAACATTTGGTTTTAAATTAAATGTGGTAAACAAGACTTTGAACTGTCATGACAGCAAAAAAGGGACAAACCAAACACTAAGATATGAAATTCATGGATATTTTCACTCAAACCATTCACACTGTCTCAATCTGACACTGGAAACTCTCCCGATTGGTTGACACAACCTTCATTCAACAGCTGAGGAAACAAAGGAGCATGTGTGAAGCCCTTTAAATGAAATCGGCTCCTGAGAGGCGTCTGATGGGAAACCCAACAGAAAGTGAGAACACACTCCTGTGAAACGAGCCTGACATCAGCCGGGGTCACGCGTCTCTGGTGGCGTTCAGTCTTTTGAAGCTCAGCGGAGGAAAGAAGGTGAACTGCAGTTCAGCGTGCGATTAGAAAAGAAGCTGGAACAGAAACAGATCCTCCGTCAGCATCAGAGGAGGGAAATAAACTTCTGTTGGTTTTTTATTTTTCTTGGGGCTAGCGACTCATTGAACGGAGAGACTGCAGGCGTCTCTGAACGACACAGAAACACAATAAAGTGTCTGCAGATCGTAGAGTTCACACACTGGAGAGACAACCAGTGTACACTGAGTTAAAACTGTGAGAAACCAAAGCCGAGTTTAAAACTGATTCATTGTTTTAAATAGTTTTAACTCTAGTTTGACGCTTCAGACTGAAGCTTGTTCAGAGGTTTTTTTCTTACTTTTATGTGAACCAGACCAAAAGTTGAAGACCTGGTTGACAACCTGGGGCTAAATTTCTGATTTATTTTTGTGGATTTAACACTGCTGTGCTTATGGTCCGGTAAGTTTAAGGCACAAAAAACACTTGGTCATGGTTAGGAAAAGATATGGTGACCAGATGAGAATGGGTGAAACGATGGCAAAACGTCCTTCGTTTGCATCTGGTAACGCAGCAGCAATCCACTGCTACTTCCCTCCCCCCTCCTCCCGCTATCCGTACCAGCGTTTTTGTGTTTTGGCTGGATGTTCACCAGGTGAGAATCAGAATCAGAAATGCTTTATTGATCCCCAGGGGGAATGCACCTAGTCGCATACGCACTACTGTATTATGTCAGCGATGGGTGGTTTCATTTCCATCCATAATAACATCGTAGCGTCGCCCACAGCGAGCTGTTTATTAATTCTCTTCACGACTGTGCAAAGTTTAAAAGACAACTTTTTGCAGGATGTGAAGAGGCGGCTGCAGGGCGACGCCAAAAAAAGTGTTTCACAACGATCAATATTTAATTATTTATTAGGCGATAACTAATCAAAACTCGAGTAGCGCCAATTCACAACAAAAGTTGTCTCATGACACTTTCTAAATTGCGCCGGTCTAAACCAAACTCCTTGATTAATTTATTTACAGAGAGCCAACATTTCCCCCACGAGCAAGGTGAGAAATAACTGCCTTTTAACAGGAAGAAACCTCGAGCAGAACCGGACTGAATGATGGGCGGCCGTCTGCCTCGACCCGTGGGGTTGAAAGAGAGGTCTGGTTTTAGCTTCATGTTCCTGTTTTGACACACAAACATGGCTTGAAACGTCCCAACATCGAAGTGTCCACTTCAACCTCTGACACGACCATGTTTGTTGCATTAACGAAGCATTTCCTTTTGCAAGAAAAACTTCCATCAGACTGTAACTTACAAAACAAATATAGTACATCAACTCGATGTCTGGGAGACCAGCTCAGAACATCAGCTCGTCAGAATGCAAATCAGAATCATGACATTTCCACCGACTCACATATCTGAAACATCAGCATCAATGGAAATATTCGACACGTCTGCTGCATAATTTAAGACGCATTTCTTCAAAATCAACCCTGGCAAATTTTGAATATGAGGAATCTTTGAGAACTTCACTGGAATTTAAAATAGTTTTGGACACTTTGGACAAACTGTGTGGGTTTTTAAAGATATTGAACAGTATTATGCGCTCCAACTGATTAAAACACTTTCTCCATGGCCTTTCCTTGGTTCTCCAAGTCTGAAATAAATACCAGAACAAATGTTCTGGTATTCTTTTCTCCTAAAAATAACCCGTCCTCACTGCAGCATTATTCATGTGAGCAGCAAAATCAGCCGACAGCCAGAAATCGATTGACTGAACTGCCCTCCCGCTGACTCTCTGAGCTCCGTCCAGGCCCGGCTCAGACCTGTCCGAGCCTGAGGACACCGTCTGATGTGTGCGACCTGCTGCTGACACTGCGGTCACAGCCAGCTGGCTTTTTGGCCTCCAAAACCAGCCAGACACCGGCCTTCACCTCCTGTCAGCATGGAGGAACTGGAGCCACCACAAACTGCCTTGTCTCAACTGTTCAGTCAGGGTCCAGCCCGTCTGCTGAGGACACAAACAAACAAATAAACAAACAAACCGTCCCCTGAACGTCTCACATTCAGGTTCTCCGTTTACATTCTGTCCTCGTCCTGCCGAAGACGCCGAGCATTCATCTCATCTCCGCCCCGGGGGGATTATGTAAAGTGCTCAGCTTTAAGGACGGTCCTTCAGTTCAGAAACATTTTCTCCACTCGTGTTCAGCAAATCAGCTCAGTGGAGCGCGGAGAGGAGCTGCTGCATTATGGATATACAGTCAGATACGGGAGCGTGTGTGTGGGTGTTTCTCGCCCTCAGACGGTGTAGAGTGGAGTGGTTGAACTCCAACAGAAGACAGAGTGTGTTTTATTTTGTGAACAGCTGTTTCGTAGGTTTCCCTCACTGCGTTCACACCTTCGGTCTGTTTGGATGGAAGAAGAATTCAATTCTCTGACGATTTTTCATCTACAGGTGCTGAAAAACAACCAAAACATAAAGTGAAAGGATTTTTCTTTAAAAGATGAGAGAAGGACCAGCAGCCTCGTCACCAGGATATAATGTTAGCAGTTAACTGTAAACCACAGATACGTCCGAGGTTGACATGTGTAGTTAACGAGAGATATCACGTTCACATAATTTGCTTTTTAGTTGACTTTCACATCAGCAGGTGGAGGTGATGGTGGTGGTGTTACTACAGCCAACAGCTGCCAAACGGCCAACCGCAGTTCGGGCCACAACACTGGATATTTTTCAGGACATGTGGAGACATTTCCATCTGTTTTCGTTGTGGTTTTTTAAAGGAGACATTTCCGGCGGTTTTTGTGGCGACCAAAACCGGCCATCTCCATCCTCCACTGAAATGAAATAGTCAGATCTCTCTCTATATATATATATGAGTTCCTTGGTTAGAGTTTAAAAAGGGTTGTAAAGGGTCGTGAAACTACATTTTGTGTGGAGGACTGACGTAGCTATTACACGTTTTGATGTGAGACTGGTTTGCTAATCAGCCCCCAGAAAAAATCTGTAATTACTGAGTTTTCTTTCTAAATCGGTGTTTTATCTTCACAGCTGTTCTTCCTTATGTTGTTTTCTCCGTCCTCAGCAAGCAGCAGAAAACTGCCGAATTTTGTAGGATCGTACCATTTTAAGCATCCGCCCCTCGGTTACCTGAAACTGAACCTGACCTGTACCCACCAGGACCACACCTGGGCAGCTGTAGTCATTTATTCTCTTGTCTCTCTACTTTCCGGTCTTTTTCCATCTTAAAAAGTCTTTGTCGTGATTGAAATAATTCCAGTCTGACTTCAGGATCAAACAGTAGATCGGTTTAATGGTTGAAGTGGAGACTGTTTTGCTCTCGTAGTCAGTTTTTTCCTCACAGCGTGTCGAGTCGACGGGGAATAACAGAGACAGTCTCTCTCTGTCAGCAGCTGACAGCAGAGAGAAGCTCCAGCAGCCTTTTCTGCATTGTAAGTACATTTTTTTACATATTATTTATTTGGGCTGTCCCACTTTAACACACACAGGCCTCAAACACTGACTGACCCACTTGCTGCTGTGAAGCCTAAAACACTCGTTCAGACGACTCTGATGATCAGACAACAGACTGTTAACTGCTGTGGATCAGACCTGTGAGCTGTGTTTACTGGCGTTGTACGTAAATATCTGTTTTCTACACAACAATACTTTCAGTGTACGGGTTATATCTTCACACAGTCCAGTAACAGTAATATAATTACAGTTACTCCGTCCAGTAACACGTAACCACCCGATATTAAGACCCGTCAGGTTGCTGGCGACCTGTTTAGGCCGACGTTAGTTCAGAACAGCTCATAACGATATAAACGTTTTGTCAGTATGGACCTGCTACACATGGTACGATCAGTCATTTTAACAGAAACCAGAAGAACTGAAGAGTAATTCATTCAGATTTGCCGGCATGTCAAAGAGACGGAGAAAAGTGGAGCCTCCCATCCTTTGAAGCGATCATAAAGTCCTAATTTGTGTCGATTTCTCAATAATTCATATTCCTTTCGTGCTTAAGAATCGGATCAAAAGCATCAAAAAGGGCTTTTTCATCAAATGAATCCAAGTTGTGAAAACAGTGAAGTCCATCACTCACTGTCCGTCTGTCGAACAGAAACACAACTTCTTTCCACAGGAGACATCTTCTCTTCTTCCTGCCCGGTGTTGTCGGGTGTGTTTGTTTCCTTTATGTTGCTGCCTACAACATGAAAGTGTCTCCAAGTTTGTCTGGTGAAGTTTTCTTGTCTTACAACGAGCCCATCGGCCCATCTTCCTGGTCAGGACAGAGCACAGTCTTTGCAGCTGTTTTCTAAACGCGGCTGAATGCAAAATGATGATGACACGTTTTGATTGATAGTAAAAGGTTGTATCGTCAACGTAGACCAGGTTAAATTGAGGTTATAGTAGCAAAACACTGTTACCCTCTTCCATATTAGTGGAAGGGAAAGATACCTATTACAGATGGAAGTGAAGAAAAACACTTGAAGAAGGCAAAGAAACAGCCACCTCTAGTTAGCTAAAACAACGACAACGCTTACAACAGCTTTAAGTCTATGCCGTGACTGCACGAGTGTCATCTTTTGGTGGTGAGAGAGAGAGAGACAGAGACGCAGGCTGTCTAATTATGTCATAACAACATCATTACATCATTCTGAGAAGCTCGATTAAGATCGGATCACTCTTTCATCTTATTCGGGATTGATTTATGCTCCCGGTTTGAGCAGATTGATCAGCTGGATGGGGGGAAGATGAAGCATCCGTCCTCCAGCCCAGCTGAGTCAGCATGGAGCAGCAAACAGGATTAGAAGTGATGAAACAAACGCTGAAGTTTCTGCAGAGAATAATTAGCTTCGGCCTCTGCGTGAGGACGAGCAGCTTCCCAGCTGTCTCACGTCTTAGAGAGTGAGACAGTTTATCAGACGGACGAATCCCCTCCGGACCGGGACACAGAGCCGGCAGGTACGAAGCCACAGGTTTCTGATTTTTATTTTTTATTTGGATAAAAATGGATGCACAAAACCTTCAGTAGACCCTATTCGGAAACATGCTGAGGCTCAAACATATTAGCATATGAAAGGATCAGCTGTCAGCCCTGAGGTGGAAACATCATGAAAACACAGCTGAACCGTTTCAGCAGCTCCCCGGCTCGTTGTACGATCCCGGAGCCGCCTAAATGAGATGTTGTTGGTGTTTCTATCAGTTCACCTTGACATGAGACGGGAATGCTCCAGACATTTATCTTCATCCCTACCACTCATTAGCTCCAGCGTTAGCGTCACCCTGACAATTTTAATTTATGACCATGAGAAGCAGCTGCCGGCCTGCTAGCTCTCTCTCTCTTTCTCTGTCTCCTGAAATCTATCCATCCTGCTGATTGAAATCTCTCTCTCTGTCAGGCCGGATCATTTCTCTGCAGGAATGATTATCCGGAGCTGCTGCTGCTGCTGCTGCTTCAGCTCGTCTAAAAGGGGAAATAAGTTATTAATTTGGACTTTTTGGGAAATGTGGCCCGTTTAGAAAAACTCTCCCATGATAATTGTTGCTATTTAAAGAAGCGTTATAGCAGTTCTGCATGGTTAACCTCTTCAGCAGCAGAGTTTTACTAAGTACATTTGCTCAAGAACTGTAATCATGAACAATCTGGGGTACTTTACTTGAGTATTTCCATTTTCTGCAACTTTATACTTCTACTCCACTACATATTGTACTTTCTATTCCACAAGATTGATATATTTAGTTACTAGTCACTTTGCAGACTACATGTTGCATCAGAGCCAAAGTAGCAAGTTTTTAATTCATTTATTTTATTGACAGTTGAATAAATAAAACTCATCACGATGGTATACAGTGCATACATACATGAGATATGTAGAATTTATTTCTACTTGTACTTTTGACACTTAAGGGTCTCTGAAATGGTCGCGTTTGTTGCACAAGCTAACGTTGCTAATGCTAGCTACCTAACGTTAACGTTGCTCTCGCAAGCTACGTTTCCTTTCTACAAGCTCTACAGCTGTATTTTTAATTGTAAAACATGATTCGTCTGCATAGAAATGTTCAATCAATACTCAAGACCTTTAAGTAGATTTTATATCAGAGTCCTTAAGAATTTTATTCAAGCACTATTCGGATGACTTTTGGGTACTTTTTACAACGCTGACCTAATTTACTGATACCTTGTACAGTCTCGAATAGTTTATGTCAACCAGGCCTCTATTTGAAACAGCCTCACAATTAATCGGTATTGGCATCAGCCCCAAAAAAATGTAGTATCGGTCAGCTTCTACTATCAACTGATATTAGTTCACAGCAGATATATCAGTATCGGTCTATTTTGGTCAATAAATAACAGAAAATTGTCCTAAAACAAACAACTTTTTCATAACGTTTTTATAAATTTGGCTCTAATTTGGACTGATCTTCCAATAACACAAAGTTTTAATACATCAACTTCAGCTGTGGGAAATTATAATGGGCATTTTTCACTGTTTTCTTACATTTTACAGGCCAATCAATCAAATGATAAATTGAGAAAAAGGTTGACAGATTAATTTGTAAGACATTAATAGATAGTTGCAGCCCTGAAACTGTCATCGTCATCATTATGCGTGGCGAACTCTTCGTCCTCATTAGCATTTTACTTTCCCGCCGTGTTCGGCTCCATATCTTCAGCAGCGGGGTACGGCTCGGTCTCCAGAGGAAACAGGAAGTTCCTCTGAGAGCTCGGCTCAATACAGCTAATTACTGACCATTCTTTAAATGACAATAGGCTCCAACCACAGGCACATTTAATTGTGGGGTTCTTGGGGGGGCGACTGTGAGGAAAGAGCAGAAGCTCATTATGTGTGGGAAAGCACAGCATTTCAGCAGGTTTGGAGGATTTACAGAGAAAGAAAATTAGAACCTTTTATAGGGAAACAAAGAAATGTTAAGTGCAGCTGTTAGGTGATTTACATTTTAAACTAAAAAAAGAACTGGTAGGAAAACTCCTGAAACTCTCAGACTTTCCTTTATCCTTTATTCAGGATACATCTTTTCTTCTCGTGGATAAGAATGCAGACGTTGTGATATCGTGATCATGTTGGCCATTTATTTCCACATTTCCCTAATATTTTTTATTAAAGACAGGACATTTTTAGAGTTTAAAAGTGAAGGCCTCCAGAGTATCAGAGAGAAATCCATCACGAGTTCAGAGACAGGAGAGCTAAAACCCACAGCAACAAAACAAGACGAGCAGAGATGAACGCTAATTTCTTTTGACTCGAAACTGGAGGAGAATCAAAAATCATCACTGAACCTCGACTCCATTTCATATTCTCTGATTTGAGTGAAACTGTCTCATGACAGCGAGCGATGAAGGAGGACGGTGTTTTGCCGTCCTTGTCTGACCGTGCTCACTCGGAGCTGCCAGTCGAAGGGAAGTCAGCAGTGGAGACTCTGGTGCGGGGCGTAACGTATATTCATTCACCGCGTCAAGGGGACTTTAAGGTACGATAGCTTCCTCCATTTTGCATTTGGCTGCAAAATGTCACCATCTTAAATTCAGCCGTGACCAGATTTTTTCCCTTGTCGACTATTTTTGTATTGTAACACTCATTTCTTCCAATTATTTAACTCTCAGCGTGACATTATGGTCCAACACAACACCAGATTTTAACTTCACGGTTATCTTCCAGTCTGCGCCTGGTCCATAATAACATACTGAGTCCCTGTTAGACGAGGCTCTGTTTTCCAGCAGTTGGTCTTCATTCGATCCAACATCCCACCGCCTCCTGGGAAGCAGTTTAACAGGATTTATGGGATACTTTCTGTTCTGCTGATATTTTTTGGCCAGCTTGATGGTTTTCTAAATCTGGGCCTCGCCTCCACAAGGGTTCTTTGAAGTGGGCTCTCCACCCTCCATCATTTTGTAATTATCAGGGAGGGCTTTTGATGGCCAAACAGCAAGTGATGCTGCCCTGCAGTAAATCCTGCCAGATAGAAGTGGACAGACAGGAAGTGAGGAGAGGGAAACACGTCGGTCCTGTTTATCATACGGTGGGATCATAGTGTCAGTTTGCCTTTGAAGTCATTATGAAATTCGTCCTGAGGAGTCAGACGTGCCGTGATCGTTCATCAGCTGAGGGACTAGAGAGACAGGAGGGCTTTACACATCCAGGCTTCAGAGGCTGGAACTGCTGATCTGGGAAAAATGCACATACCCGTCTCTGCTGATCCACATGGAAAAAGGTGACTGTAAGCACGATCACCAACACAGGTGTTCTTACCAATTTAATTAAAAGGTTTTAAAGGTTTTGAGACATCAGGAAGTTACATTTAATTTTATTCTCACCCGTCTGTTTATTTCTCTGTTATAGTCTTTAAAAAAATCTCCAACAAGTTAGGCTGAACACCGACAGACCTGATCCCCATTTAGTTGAGTTTAGGCACTAAAACTACTTGGTTAGGTTTCGGAAAACATTGTGGCGAAGCTACGTGGGCCATCCGGCTAGTTCGCCAAACAAAACACACATAGCTAACACCTGAATGTAACTTTGTAGTCACCAATAAAGTGTCTGGGTGTTGCAGTAGTGCATTAAACGCCAAGAAAAACTGTCTTCTCTTATTCCCAAATGTCCACCACATACATGTCAGTGAGGTTTTTAGTCCAAAACACAGTATTTTCTGATTAAATGGTGACAAAAATGGCAAAAAAAATGTAATTGCGGTTCAATTACAGCTCATAGGAGCTTCTACGCCCGCCCTAGAGCCTTAAACAGCCAATGAATGATCGTGTAGACAAGTGACCCAATCCATCTAATTTCTCCGCTCTGCTGAGCCACTTAGATGCCAGCCTCCGGATGATTGATGCATCCTGTGGCCAATGAGATTTCAAATCCAGTAATATATAGTTAATATCAGTTTTTAGAGGCCCAAATATGGAAATTAAGGAAAATTATGTAGTTTTATGCATAAAGTTAATGTAAATAAGGGAAAAAAGGAATTACAATGAGTCTTTGCACCTATTACTCTCAAACAGGGGTATCATGAGGTCACACAATAACATTTTTTTTGCCAAGTGCCTGGATACTTCCTTAGAAAAATATGTTTTTTCTAATGTGAACTAATACTTAATGATGTGGAACCTTTGTTTTCCAGCTAATAGGGACATTTACAGTTCACCTGCAGGCTGATATTTGCATTTGCAAATTCAGGCGAGAAAAAAATAATAATTCAGTGTGTTCAAACTTCTAAAGATTATTTCCAGAAGCACTTACAGAGCTTTTTGACAACTTGGGATAGAAATTCAGCTTATAACCTTTCAAAAGAGCCCAAAACCATGCCTGTACTCCAAACGGTTCAACAACAGCTTTGGATTTACTTTGGGGGGCTGGGAATTGAAGACATAAAGCCGTTAATGTTCTGCTGATGCTTTATTTCTCATATAATGAGCGCTTTTGTTTTCTTCAGCAGCACTGTTTTACATTCCCACTGAGCCCACCTGTGTGACCTCCCACTGTACTGGTTTTAAAGGATGTTGGAGTTGAACACGACTCACAGCTTCACACCTCTTATAGAACAAACAGAACAAAAAAGCTAAAGTGGAATGTTATACAAGAGGAAGCTGTCGAATGGCTGCGCATGTTTTCATCGCACGGAGGCATGACAGTCGTGGGCTGAGGCGGCTGCAGCATCACTAAAATCACACATGATCAAACGTGTTTTTTTACTTGGATGTAAAGGTGTGGCACACTGGCATCTCTGAACGTTTCAGTGATGTGATTCGCAGCAGGTCGGAGCTTTTCTAATTCTCAAAAGAGTAACCAAAGTCTTCAGGACACCGATCATCCTGTCAGACACTGGATGTGTGATTTGGTTATAGCTCCTGAAATCTAAAATAGATGGTAACCTGAGGTCGCTCTAAATTGTAGGTTTCGTCTGATTATTCGTTTAATAGTCGCCATCTAACTGACTCCCGGAAGAGAGAAAGAGAGAGCTCGTATGGATGAAGGAGTGGGAGAGAGAGTGTGGGAATATGGACAGTGGAGATGCCATACAAAAACTTTATTTAATCCTGAAGCCTGATGTAACTCAGTGTACAGTTAAAAACAGAGCGACAGCTGTCTTATACGAGTCCAACTCTGGTTCAGTGTGGGTTGGTTTACGCTTCTCTCATGTATAAAAAGGCTGCATCCTTCAGCCTGCAATGCCTTCAGCCTCAAACTACTGTATGATGAACTGGATCACATACTTGAGGCCCTGTTTGACTCCTTATCATCTCTTTTTCAGTCTTCATGCTTGATGTGTTGTAGACTGTGTAGTTGTTATAGCTAAGCAATGTAAATTGTGTGAATATCAGGATGAAATGTGGCAAAAACCCTGATTGTCACGCAGCGTTTAGTACAGTACACTCAAACGAGCTTGGGGCCACTGCTCGTATTGTGATGTCGTAGGAGTACTTCAAGAAAGCGCAATGTGTCTGAAAATGTAGGTTGCAGGTTGCACTGAACTAACAAATTAAACACAGTTGTACTTTATTTCTTGCCAGACACCTGGCAGCACTTTGGCTCACATTTTCTTCACATCTTTTTGTCCTCATAAATAACTTATTCAAACCTTGCACTAGGCTTGCCGTGGTAGTTGGTGTTCCCGGTGTTGCACTGTGGTCGGGCTTACACCGATTACATTACTTCCCCACCGCCCCCACCGCCATTTAAAAAAAATCAATCATCCAACGACAGATGCTACGATTATAAACTGCTGGAGGCGTCAACTCCGTGCAGCGGCGGGGCCAGCAGCAGAGTCGCAGCACAACGGGAGTCACATTTGACTTTTAGCGTGGAGAGAGTTTGGAGAGCTGAGGATTTGTTGTCAAAGCGAAAGGAGAAACACCGGTATGGTTTACCTGACGTTGTGAGAAGTTGGCGTGCACGAACACATTTCCAGCAGCTACCTCACCTCTGGACAGAGCCAGGCGAGCTGTTTCCTCATGTGTGTTTAAGTGTTTCTGCTTAGTTAAGCTAACCAGCTGCTGGCTGTAGCTTTACATTTAACGGACAGATGTGAGAGAGATGTCTTATCTAATGCTTGAAAAGATAGTGAATATGCATTTTTCTAAAAATATTCCTTAAATGTCAAGGAAAGATGGTAAAGTGGTTATTTTCACGTCCCGTCCTTCAAGTCACTGTTGACTCTTTATATTTCAGCAGGACCACCATCGCTCCTGGACTTTATACTCCACGTACTGTTACTTCCTGTTCATTGTGCAGACTGGCACTCTATTTTCTGCGTCTGACTCATTTGTCACAGGGAAGAAGATATTAAGGTCTCCGATTAATGAACCTGATCTGAGTCAGTCTGCAGGTTTTGCTGAGAACATAAAAATGTTTTTATCCCGGAGAACAAACTGAAATGCCATTGAAATGCCAGCGCTCTGCTCTTTATATTTTGGCTCGTTGCTGAAGGAAAACGGCGACTCGTCCTCGTCTCGGCTGCTCCTCTTAATGATGTGTTTTAAATGAGCGGCGGCGGAGTGCAGGTCGGAGGTCAGCTTAAAGGAAAAGGACACGAAACGCTGTGTGAGCTCTGCAGACTGTTAGTGTGACTCACGTTAGAGGGTACAAGCTGATCGAGGAAGTGACACCATTTACAGGTAAAGTGTGTTGTAGCAACCTACTGACTGTTCCTTCAGAAATACAGAAATTAAATAACATCACACAGAAGCTGAGTGTTTCTTCATGTTTACATAACAAATTACACGTTTGTGATGCTCATATTAATCTGTTAAAACTTTAATACCAGGCTCATATTTTCATCATTCTGATTAACTCAAGTTACTCTGCAGTCACAGAAAAACCTGCTCCCTCACCGGCCGACACGTCCTCATATCAAAACGACTGAAGAGGTTGTTTGCCAGCGAAAACAACTCATGCCACATCAGCTACAGTCGACAACAGCGAGGAGATGAGGAGGGAGAGAAATTCCCCAGACTCCCTTTGAAAATTGCTCAATTTTGTGAGTTGTTGAGTTTGGAGAAACTTAATTAACTCTGTGAAAAGCTTGTATGAAATATTCTCAGTTATTTAGGCCTTCTTGTAAATTCGGCATGCGTTATATAATAAATTCTTAAAAGCATCGCGTCCATTTGTCCCAGTGATATACTTGTTAATTTGCATTTTGAGCAGGGAAGTGAGATCCGATCACAGGTGGTTACTAGAGATGCAATGTCGAAACGCCTAATGCCAGTTGTGAACTGATGAGCTGTCCCCTGATGATAGGATCACCAAATACACGTTAACACCAAGGACAGACTCATGGTTCATAATAATGCAGCGCAGTGAGGATACAAACGTTTCATAGAGGAGACGAGTGTATTTAATGCAGATCTGCCTGTTTGTCACTGTCAACAGAGACTCCAGCCTGCAGTATAGTTCATACTATAGATTTAACGATCAAAGACAGTTTTTATATCCGTTGGATGCTTCTGTTCATATTCTCACGCTCCCTCTCCCTCTCTCTCTCTCTGCTGCGAGTCTGCGGCACGCTTTATTATAAATTGATGGTTTTAATAATGCCTTGCTTTATGGTGCTGCAGCCGCCTCAGCACCCCTCGTTCCTGCGTCCGTGGAGAGAGATGCCGCTGCCACAAGTGCCGCCGACGTGTCGTCTTCTTGTGCCACTATCCGTTATAGATGCGTTTCTGGTGTGAGAAAATGAACGTGTGGCGTGAGATCATGTGAGAAGTGATAATTGGGTGAGTCTCACAGTCAATGCGAGCTGGCAGCCCTGTCCAAAACTGTAATCCTGATAATCCAAACTTTAATGGACAACAGTTACTTCTTGTGGGTATCCTAATTACTTAACACCGTTCCTTGTAATCTGTTACTCCCCTGGCCTGTTGCTCAGTCACATCTGAAGACACAGACAGGATGCAAACACTTCGATTCAGAGTGATACGCACTTCCTGACAACATCATAAACTCCACGTACACGCACCTAATCAGCATACTATTAATGCTCACTGAACCCATGGAAATACTCTATTTCCTGTTTGCATTCCCCAAGGCATGATGGGAGTTGTAGTTCCAAAATTAGATAGAGCCTCATTAGCCCCTGAATAGAAGTACGACAAAGATATAAATATCTGAGTACAACCTGCTAATAAGTGAGCTTCAGAGACTGACGCCCATCTTCTCATCTCACTCTCAGAAATAAAGACAATAAGAGTATTTACCAAAACTTTGAACTGTTCCTTTAAGCCCTGCAGGAGGGGTCAGAAAAACAACAGCTTGGTAAAACCTGACTCCACTCGGCTCTGCCCGAAGTTATCGATCCTCCTGATGCCTCCTGTCTCTGATCTGATATAAACGATGGTCTGTTGTTGAACATGGACTGAATGTGAATGTGAACTGTTGTGTGGTGTCTCCCTCTGTGTGACAGTGACAGTGTGATGACAGGCAGCAGGTTTTCAGCTGATCTGCAGTCAGGCGGCAGGATCGCCCAGAGGAGGGGGGAGGACGGGGGAGGAGAGGGGGGTCAGGGTTACTCGACCAATCAGCAGCAGGCAGCTGTCAGGACCAATGAGCATCAGCGCTGAGGGAGAGCAGCAGAGGATGATGGGACGGAGAACAGATCTGACTGAGACCGAGACTGTCGAACAACGACGTTTTAACACCGCGTTCAAAGTCAACTCAAGTCGCTGTGAAATGTCTTCGCTCGAACACAACCTGAGCTCAGATTACAAAACCAAAGACTGACCGATTGAATATCAGACTTTCTGAAGGTTACAGCCTGAAACAGGTGATTCACCTACACATCACTATATTTTTAAGTGTGGGGATGTTCGTGTAAACCAACAGAGGAATGGTCATTATTACCCTCTGCTGGTTAAAACCTCCAAGTGACTTAGTTCAAACCTTTTGTCAGCTGCTTGGTCTGAAAGTAAAGCTATAATGTGAAAATATGACTCTGATATCAGTGCATATCCTGCACAAACAGCATAGCTAATTATTTTTTTTCCATTAATCAATTCTCTGCTTGGTCTTGGACAAGAAATGTCCGAAACACAAAGACCTTTTCTACAGATGACAAAGAAAAGCCCCAGCAATCGTTTCTACTTTCATGAGTTCGAGGATTAATCAGTCATAATCAAATTGTTGCCAGTCAATTTTTTTGTTGATCGTCTGATCATTTACTTAAATATCCGGCGTGTCGAGATGCAAAGTTTTTACAGCCACACACTGCAGTTTGGTGGAGCCTTAAGATAAAATGATTGGTGACATCTATTTTATTTTGTATGACTAGAGATATAGTTTATAACCAGTGAGGGAATGTAATGAGTACTTTTACTCAAGTGCTGTACTTCAGTACAGTTTTGAGGTTCTTGGATTTACTTGAGTATCTTCACTCCACTACATTTTGGAGGCATTTAAACAAAGTCAGGGATAACCCTTAAAAAATCCAGAGGAAGCTTTATAAGTCGGCCTTTCTGTACTTTGTCCTCCAGATTAAAAGAGTTTTAAAGAATATTTTTGCAGACTCTGTAAAACCTGTGAGAACAGCAGTCGCCGTCCACCAGGCGGTCCAGTTTACGAGCAGCGAGCCTCTTCTGAACTCGACGTGACGGCTGAACGACGGCTCAGGGCCGCAGACGGCTGTCAGCGAGCATCACGTCCCGCGGCAAGCGGGGAGCGCCGTCCTCCCACAGCTTAACCCCAAAATGTCACGCCGACGCTCGGCTGCCGCAGAGAGACGTGAAGAGACGATCCGAGGAGCCGGTTGACGATAATCTGGAAGAACAACATTAGCGACGACATGCTGTGACATCATCATCCCGAGGCTCGGAGAGAAACGACGCAACACGTTTTGATTTTGACCCGGTGTCCTGTGACCATCTGCAGCCTGCAGCAGGAAACATCAGGGCTCATGTGTGTAACCGCTCAGTCCGGTACACACACGGAGCCTGACTGGTGCTGCGTTCAAGACCACAGAAATCCAGTATTTTAAATCAGGAACCTGAAAGTGGACACAGCCTCTGTGAACAACAGACCATAAAACATCAACTTATTGAACTCGTAGGTGAGACACAAACTTCAGACTGGACTTGTAATTTGTTATTTTGAAATTACAGCAACTCGACCGCACATTCATGGGTCAAAGTGACGAAAAGCTCTAGGTTAAAGTCAGCACACTGGACTGAGTCACTGCAGTGAGTAAACACATCTGTGTGGTTAAATGTGTTTTTGTTGGATACATGTGTGTGTTTAGATCATTTAAAGAAAACAGTACACAATTTAATGTATGAGAAGTGAGGGGATCTGCCAGTGAGCTCATTTTGCTCACAGATTTACAGTTTATACTCATCAAGAGTTTCAGGTACGACAGATAAAACACAAAAACGTGCCTCTGCGAACGAGTCAAGTTGCTGTTTTGGAGCAATGGTGTTGATTTGTGTCCAGAACATGTTTTGCAGAATATGATGATGTGTTTTTTTTCCAAATGTGAAGAAATTCCCTCAAGATGTTCTTGAGATATTGCTTTCACAAGAACGGGACAGACGGCAGATGGAGGGTAGGACAGTTGGACAACCTGAACATAATTTCTCCAGCAACCGCTATCGCCAAAGAAAAACTCTGACTACTCGAAGCTAAAAACTCAGGAAGAGTCCTGAAATGTAAGCGACAGCCCTGAAAAGTCCATATTCCTGTTAAAAATTGGTAGTAGCCCTGAATTTCCAGAATAACCCAAATAAAAGTTACTGAAAACTGAACCTGAGAAGTTAACAGCACTGAAAATCTGGAGTGAAAGTCCAGCATAAATCTGGAAAAAGCAATACAAAACACATTTTAAAATAAATCCTAATTTCTAGAATAACAGTGACATATGTATGGATTACCTTGTAAAGAATAAAAACAAGGCTGATAATGAGAAATCTGGGATGACGATAAAGTGTCCAAAAATACCCTGAGACGATGGCAGTGACGATGAAAATAGAGCGGGAAAGTCAAAATTAAGTGGGAAGGTCTGGCATAAAAAACAGAATTAACAAAGTAAAAAAAAGCCGTGAAGAAGTAAACTTGAGAGTCAGGAACAAACCGTCAAAGTCAGGATGAACCTGGAATATATTGGAGTAAATCTAATAAGGACGCACAGGAAAAAATAGGAATAAAGTCCCGTAAAACTTGAGGTCAAAGTCAGGAATAACCCAGAAAAGTCGACCATCACAGACGGATAAATCCTGAAACATCCAAAGTCCGGGATTAAAATAAAAGTCCAGCATGAGACTGAAGAAACCAATTAATCCAAGATTACAACGCTGCAGCCTTATAATCAGTGAGTTTCATTCATCCAACCCTGAAAAGAAAATAACTTCAAACACTATGTATTAACATTTAAACGGACACGTGAGATCGAGAATCAACAGAATCAAATCTGCATGGACACATGAAGGTAAAGAGCGGGTCACAATCTCCGTCTGCACAGTGCTAATTGTACTTGCTGAAGTAATTTAAGGAAACAACAAAAAAGAATAAATAGCAGGAGTCTGACGTGTGGAGAGAAAATGAGGGGGGACTCTGTGATTAAGCCGTCACTGAAGGACTCGTCCAGGTAATAGCGTCCTCCGCACAGCAAGAAAAACCATTTAGCTGAAAGCCGGAGGCACAACAGGGCGAGCGGTGATTTGTTTGGCTGCTCGGGAAAAATGCTGTTAAAAGGTTTTTGTCTCTGTTGTTGAATTACTTTGTCTTTTCTTTCCCTGAAGCGTTTTGAATTAAAAAAAATAAAAGGTTCAGACACAGAGCAGACACAGAAAGGTCTGTTTAACAACCACCAGAGCTCCTGTCACAATCCAGACAGTACTGAGGGGAGGGGGGGCAGCTTCAGTCCAGGTCTGGGATTTAACAAGCAAGAAGAGTTTTGTTTGGGGAAGACGCACGAATCCTGACGTCCTGTAGAGAGATTCAAACGTGCAGCTGTTCACTTCAGCTTTAAAATGTTAATCTGTTGCTGTCAGGCTGTCATTAGCCCAGTCTGCAGTGTGTCCTCAAGCCCAAAAAAATACATATAGGAGTCTGATTCTTCTTCCAAAAAAACCAGCAGGGACCCCCGAAGCCTCATCATCCAGCCAAATCATCGGGAGTCCTGTCAGAAATAATCACAAACTGCTGAAAAGTGTCTACGTGTCCGTCATCGAGACAGAGGGATTAAAAAGTTAGTCTGCCAGCAGGGGGCGCACCCAAATAAGTCATCTGACAAGAGCGAGAGGCTACGGTCACGCTGGTCACACTGTGAAACACTGCTTCAAGCTAAATGCTAACATGATAGTACGGGTTATGCTCCTTCCATACCGGACCTTCGTTGTACGCTCGCTGTTCGGTTAGGTTTAGGCAAGACAACGTCGTGGTTTTCAGAAACCTCGGTGTAATCACGGACTCAGCAGCCACACTAAGACAATTACAAAGTCAGCCTACTGTCACCTTAAGAATATATCCAGGATAAAAGGACTTATGTCTCGGCAAGATTTGGAGAAACTTGTCCTCGTATTTATCTTCAGCAGACTCGACTCCTGTAACGCTGTGTTTACACGACTCTCTCGAGCCCTGACAGGAACCAAAAAAGTAGATCACATCACCCCAGCTCTCAGATCTTTACACCAGCTTCCTGTCAGTCAAAGAATAGATTTCAAAATCCTGCTGTTGGTTTATAAAGCACTGAAGGCTGCTACGTTATGAACCATCCAGGCCTCTGAGGTCGTCAGGTTCAGGTCTGCTTTCAGTCCCTGGAGTCAAAACTAAACATGGAGAAGCAGCGTTCAGTTATTATGAACCACACATCTGGAACAAACTCCCAGAAACGCAACATTTATCATCTATTTTGTGAGCGGCAACGCTGTAAAGTATATGAACAACGACCCCTTCTTCTTCTCTCCGTGACAACGAGCTCATCATACTCGTTACTACTAAACACTGACATGTGTTGGCTATCAAGAAAACAGCTTTTCTGATTGGAGTTAAAAATGAAGTTAGAGAAAGTCGGAGCAAAGCTGCAGCCTGAATCTCAAAGCCATCTTGATATCGAATGAGTGGTGTAGTACAGAGCGGCGGTGGAATGTAACTAAGTACATTTACTTTAGTACTGTACTTCACTTGAGTATTTCAGCTGCATTTTCTCCTACTTTTTCCACTCCACTCCACTACAGAGGGAAATATTGCACTTTTTACTCCACTGCATTAATTATTTAACAGCTATACTTGCTACTTACTTTTCAGATCAATATTTTATATGTACAATATTTGATCAGTTAACATTAACTCTACAATCCACATAGAAAAGGTCTATTTTCACTAGAGCTCAAAAAAATCAGTATATCTGCTGCCATATCAGTAATCAATGGATTTTTCCTCTCTTTAATCGGAATCGGTGTCAAAAATCCTGTCGGCATCTGTCGAGAATTTGTTGATTTTCTTTATCTTTATATCACAATAAACTTTGGGTTTTGGACTGTTAATCAAACACGACAAACCCGTCTGGACTCTGGATCAACGTGTCCTAATATCTTCTGACATTTTAATAGACCTAACGATTAATCAACTAATTGAGGAAATAAATCAGCAGAATAACACAAAATAAAAACAACTCTGAATCACTCAGATCGAGCTGAATGCAGGATAAAAAAAAAAAACCTCTCCCACAGCAGCTGGAGCCGCTGACACACTCAGAGACGCGACGGCTGAGCAGCAGGGAGGAAAAGACGAGTGTGGGAGTGTGGAGGAAACACAAATGAAGCATGAAGCGTGTACAGACACAGAAGAAGAAGAAGAAGAAGAAGAAGAAGAAGATGGCTCCTCCACTTATGAGCGAGCCTCCCGAGACGACAGCTCCTCCTCCGACCGACTCATTCATGCAAAAAACGATTTCCATCTGCAGCCAAATAAATGTCAGGTCGCCGTCTGCGCTCGTCAGCGCCGCTTCATGCTGTGACTCAACGCGCCGCACATCACCGACACATTTCACAACATGTCAGCGAGGACGGGCGGGACGAGAGCCGGGGCCTCGGGCTGACCTGGAAAATCAGGGAAGGAACGAGGACGGCGGGCAGGCAACCAACCAGCACACAAAAAAAAAACTGCTGACTGGGAGCCTCTGAGCAAGGCATCACACCTCCAAACCGCTGTAGGAGAAATACTCAGAGACTCACAGGCTTCATCTGAACGAGCTGTTAGAGGAGACCAAAATGTAAATGTACACGTGGCACAAACACAAAATCTGATAAAATAATCTTTTATCATTTGTCTTCATGAGTTCTGCGAGAAACATCTGCAGCTGTTTCTTCAGGTTGACTCATATTCAAACATTCGTTCCTCATGAAACTACAACTTTGTATGAGTGACCGTCAGGAGCCATGCTGCTCACAGCGTTGCCAGGTTGGGCAGTTTTGGGTCACAGTGAGTGAGCGAATGAGTGAATCTGAGCACCTGTACAATAAAATCACTGTTTTTTATAAATACGTTCATGAATTGTCGCTTTTTTCTTTCTTTCTTTTTGAGGCAGACGCCAGAAATGGAAAATAATGTTGTAGTCACGTTGTACGAAGTAGCCTAACTGGGGTTTTCCCGACTTACGAAAACTGGAATTGTTGTTTTATTATTACGTTATATTAAAGAAAATTGTGACGAACCACAAATACGCTTGTGAATTAATTTATGCTGTTTATTATAGATAATATATGCGTGTTTTTTCTTTTAATTTGGGCAGCTTTTGAGCAAACGCTGGGCTGGAAAGCATCAAACCATCAGTTCGGAAAAGTTCAAAGGTTCTTAAATTCAATTTCCTGCATTTATAAAAACATATTCTTCAAACTAATTACTCATTTTATTATGATTAAAGTGGTTATCATACTTTCGATCAACCCTAAAAATCTTTAATAACCCTGCTGGTACCTAATGACAGATCCGTCTAACGGGATTAGCATCCATCCTCCGACCAGCGTCAGTCGACCCTTAGCCACTTCGCTAACACGGCTACAAAGCTGGAACACCGTGAGAATGATGGCGAACAGACTGCGGATCAGAACACCTCGGGGCGGTGCTTTATCAAATCAAACAGCGACAAAGCCGAGTTGTTTCATCATCTCTTTATCCTGCAGCACAGACGCACAGTGACTGACAGGACCGACTGCAGGAACAACTCCACTGACTGTAAACACAGCGAATCTACGAGGCAGAGGCAGGGAGGCCTGAGACGGATCGCTCGGTGGTGATGAATGAGCTGCGGTGGCTTTGACATTCACAAGGACAAGAGACAAAGCATGTTCAACTCCCACAGGAGGAGGAAGAGGAGGAGGAGGAGGAGGAGGAGGAAGAAGAGTCCAGTTCATTTAGATTCTTCTCTGAAATTAAGACGAGGAGCGGGAGGGGTCAGGTTTTGATATTTTTGAAGATTAAAACTGATCTATAGTGGGTTAAAAAAGTTTCTTGTTGTGTCACTGTCATTTAAGATTACATTGTCAGAGGTGATGCACATATATTGTCATCTACCTATCTATCTATCTATCTATCTATCTATCTATCTATCTATCTATCTATCTATCTATCTATCTATCTATCTGTCTATCTATCTGTCTGTCTGTCTGCCATCTATTACAGCATGTTCTGTATTATTGACCAGGCTCTGGAGAAACAAGTGTTGGACGAGAAATCAACAGAGTTGAAAGGTCCACATGTTCTATCCTCCAGTAGAAGTTCAGATACTTGTGTATAAACACACTCTGGTAAAAGTAGAAGTACTGATTCAACTTCCTTCCTCCAGTAAAAGTAATAGAGTACAGGCTCTGACATGTACTCAGAGTATCAGAGTAAAAAGTCTCCCTCTGAAGGACATTTGTGGTCAAAGCTAACTGAAGCTCATGTCATATTAATATAATTCAAAGCCTATTAAAGTTAAAGGTAGAGTCAGTAGGATTTGTCCCAGCTGTTCCTGAACGCACCACAAAGATAGTTGATTGTTGAGTCTCATTCCCAGGACGTCAAACAGCCACATGTTGGGTTGGTTGCCTAAAGGTAAGAGGTTTATGTTGTTCGTTGCCCCAAAGCGGCCCAAATAAATGTGTTATTGTTGAGTTAAGAAGTTAAAAGCATGTGATATGGATGTGAGGAACGTGTGAAACAGAAAGTTGCGGCAGCACGTACAGGTCGTGTCACAGGTGAGAGGTCGATTACACGTGGTCAAACCACCTCTGAACAAGAAGACTTTGTTTGAATTTGAACTTCCTCCCACGAGGCTAAAGCAGATCAGAGGTCATCATCTCTGCCCCGAGGCTGCTGTGACTCACAGCGGAGGGTTTCTCCTCCTTCAGCGTGTCCTGAACCAAATCCAAAATAACAGTCTGAGGAGACGGAGGAGGGGTCATTGCATAAGCGAGCGCCTGTAGGGCTCCCGTCCAATAAATCCACCAGAGCTGAGAAGGCTGTTACTGAAGCTTGGATTCACCGCAGCCGACCGGGCAGTGAGATCTGTGAGACGCCGATGCAACCCGAAAAAACAAGCTGCTGAGGGCGGAGGAGGACGAGAGGCGGCTGGTGCTGCCGTCCAGCTCAGACGGTAAAACAATGTGAGAGACGCTTACAGCCGAGGAGAGAGAGATGTGATGCCTCCGTCCTCCAGCAGCTTCTGTTTGACTGACTCTCCATATGTGACGTCACAATGATCGTTAATGTATAAATAAATAAGATATATTTATTAGCATGTCCTAATCTGAGCACAGTAGCTGCTATTTATCAAGGAATATGTTTTGGCCTACATTTGCTGTATTTATACCCTTTATTCTTGCTTTAACTTAATTTGTTCCTTCTTTTCCTCTCCGTGGGGTGTCCAGTAATCGGAGGGTTGCTGGTTCGAATCCCTGGCTCTTCCAGCTGCATGTCAAAGTATCCTAAATTGCTCACCTTGCATGGCAACATCAGTGTATGATTGTGTGTGTGTGAATGGGTGAATGTGACAAGTGTTGTAAAGCGAAAAACTTGGAATTGCAGGTTTATTAGCCGTTCATTAATGGTTAAAATTTAACAGATATTTCTTTTGTTTATGAATAAACATGAATCATTACAGAGCCGGTGCTGTTAATATACGATACTAACACATTAACAGTGTTGAGGAGCACAGCAGTTCCTCTTTAACTACTAAAACTACAAACAATTTTGGTCCATGAAGGGAAAATAATGCTTTTTATTTTTACTCAGATTTTAACATTCCCTCTCTGTTGTAGTTGGGCCTCTCTTTGGACCAGCCCTGCCCCCCCTTTTCTCTTTCATCCTGACCGCTGTGAAGACACGTCCGGGCCTTCGTCAGGCAGCCACCGCCACACACTTGACCTTTGTGTGGTGCATGTGCAAAAAGGGCAGGCGTTGCTCTGTCTTCACACAGTGACAACGTCATCGCGGATAAACCTCCAAAATCTCAGCCTGAGGAAGAATCACCAGAGACGAACACTGAGCGGCTCCAACCGACAAAACCTTGATGTTTAGGACATCCCCTGCACTTTCCCATGAACAGTGGAGATTATACATTTCAGTTTGATGTGTAACCTTTGAATAAATCGCCACTTTTTACAGAAAACTACTGACTTTTGTATTATATTATGTTTTGTAACACCAAACTAGATTTCTCCGCAGGGTATCTTTGCTGTTTTTGAACTTCTTCCAGCGTGAAATCATCAGCAGGCTGTTTCTTTTTTATACTGTCACACCACATCATCAATCAAATCAATCAAAAGTCAGATTTTGACTGAAGGGGTGTCAATAACTTCCTCACTGGATCCACCTTTAGTTCCTCGCTGCTCCACGTCCTCCGGGAGCCTTCTCGTCTCCTCGTCTGTGACGCGATTCAGGAACACCCCCGATTGATGGCTGACCTCGATTGATTTCCACCAGGAGGAAGAGTAATTATCAGAAGGGAAAGCACCCGGAGTGTCAGACTCTGACACCAGAGACCGCCGGTCACATCCCGTCTCCTACTGACAGTCAACATGGTCTTCTTTTAAAGGGGCAGTATGTAGTTTTGTGGAAGTTTATGCCTAAACAAACTTAATAAACCTCTTTTCATTTTCATGACTGAATAAACTAAATAAACAAACTGAGCTTGACACAATTTCATACTGTTTTACTTTGTTTAAATCTGGCGGACCCTGCCAGCTTTCTAGCTTCAAACACTGTTCTGGGGTCTGAATTTCTTCTCCAAAACTACACAGTGCCCCTTCAACCATGACGACCATAATCCCTCTAATATTCTGCTTAAAACAAACCTTAGTTTAATCATTGAGACGGTCGATCAGAAAACAGCACACGAGTCACATTTGTGATTTGTTGTTGGTATGAGGACTTGTTGGATGTGGATCAGGCTAATGATACGTATCCACAGGGGCGTTTTTGGATGTGAGGGCTCGCGGCGCTTCTCAGACGCTTGACCGACACCCTCTTACAATCATTGGCTGCACCTGACTGGATCAACGGCGCTCGTCTGCTCTGGGATTTCAAACCTGACCAACAAGGCGGCTCATTTGGAAACTTGTTTCTTATATAAAAGCAACACTTTTAAAAGGAAATCTCAGTCCCAGGTAGTCAAATACTGACGCTTTCAGACCCGAGCGTGTTGGTATTTGATGATCTGGACTTAACCAAACACACTTCATTGCTACAGGTCTAATCAGAGCTTAAATGACAGTTAATTAACTGAGTTTATCAAAAGAAAACGGACTTTAGGAGCTGATTATTGTTTTTGTTTGTTAGTTATTGATTTCTCCAATGTGAAAATATTATGAAGGTATCTGATCTGTTTTATACGGCTGTAAACTGAATGTTCTGAGTTTTGGACTGTTGGTAGAAATTGTCTTTCGGCTGTGATATATTCAGACCTTTACAGTCTCAGAGAAAAGACGCTCTGCTTGCTCTCGGTTCATCTCGTCCACACACACTTTATTTCTGTGTTTGTGAATATAAAAGGTCGTCATTCCGCCACCAGATGAGAAATACGATCCATGTGGGAATAAAAGGCCCCGAGTGGAGCTCGAGATAATACTCTGAAATTTCAGACTGCTGCGGAGTGAATGAGCGGCCGGCGTGACCTCTGCAAAATCATCATCAGCTGAGCGGTGGTAAAGGTCACAGGTCAGCCCGTTTCATTACCAACAGACTCCATTCATCACAGAGGAAACGGGGATTCATGTTCACACACTTTATATTCTTGTATCACACACACAAGACATTATTACAGTCTTTAGTCAGTATCACACGTTACGGTTTCCAAGCAGAGAGATGACGTTTGGCCTGAAATTACAGCTGTGATTACAGATGAGACCAAACAGGAAGTGACTGTGTGTTTACTCTCTTTTCAAAGATAACCGTCCATTGTACCTTCATGGGGTGGACAAAATAAAAGGAACTGCTTACAACAGGGTTTTCTACAACCTTTTCCACCTGTTATCAGGTGTCAGTTTGTTCCTGAACTCAGCACACCGAGTCTGCTGCTCTGTTTCAAAACGGCTGACAGAGCAGAAATAAGATTACGGGCCTGAAGGGTTTTATCAATTATTTATTAATAGCGTTTATACCACAGTCGTGGAAAATACTAAAGTCTGATTGGATGGCAGGATCCATCATTTCCACACTTGCACTTCATTGTCTATGTCAACAGCCGTGCGATTCGTTCTGGTAGCATCGTGTTGTGTTCAAGACAGAGGCCGTCATGTTGCCACGCTATCATTGGATGAGTGGCAGGGTACGCCATGGACAGGCTGCCAGTTCAGCGGACACTTAAGCCTGAGTCAAGTTTTCATCATCTGAGACACATCCAGTCAGTTCTCAAGTCACTGAGAGTCAGGTGTGAACAAAGTCTGAAGTCAATTATGGCAGATCTGAGTGGAGCAGTGCTTAATCTGTGCTGTGGGTCAGCAGGGAATGAAAAATATTTACATTTACTAATCAGAGCATTCAAAGTAATCACTCAGAATCAGCAGGGAGAAGTGCGCAGCAACAGCTGATTAACGTTAATGTTTGCACACAGTCTTTGTCTCTCGACTCGTCTCCTCTCTGTTTGTGCACAGCTGCAATGCAAAAGCTGAAATTAGGGCAGAGAGATCAGGTAAAAACTACAGGAAGCAGCAGGCTGACAAACCGAACCAGGCGACATGTTGTTTCTGTCCGTCCGTCTGATCGAACGCCTCCGAACCATTTCTGTACTGAAGGAAGGCGTCGCACACTCGCACCTACGTGCACACGTCTTAAACACACTCGCCCCTTCTTGTGAGGTTTACAGTGATAATATGCGAAAATATCTAGACACTAATCAGCTTAAATCACACGACATCTCAGCTCGTGTTTCATGCACAAAAGACCACTCCCTCTTTCTTTTTTAAATCAGATTTCAAATGCCTGCAAAACAGACTTTTGTTCAACTATAAAACATGAAATATTATACAACATTTAACTAATAGTGACAAAGGAGGTGTCGGCGCCGTTCTGGGAGGTTCTGTTCCGGAGTGGAGTCTCAAGTTATTTTATAATCCACTTCCATAATGTTCGAAGAAACTTATTAAATCGAGATTTGTACAATACAATTAAACAGCACAATACAATATTACTGTATGTTCTACAGATTAAAACACACACACGTCTGTCTGAGAGAATGCATTATTAAAAACTGGATGGATTACAAATTGAGGCCATCAAAATGAGCATAGAAGCAAAAAGCTTTATTAACACTGACAAAAAACAAAACAATGAGGACGATGGCTCCAGACAGCTTAACGAGGTTGTTATTATCAGACGCACTAATGAATTGCCGCTACAGTGTGCAAATTCCCCTCGATTAAATTCTATTATCCACCCTCTCCTCCATTTTTTTTTCCTTTCAGAAAGAAATTACATTTGTTAGCCAACAATGGAGCCATCAGGTAATTGAGACAGATCAGCGGGCGGACGCCTCCAGCTTGCATTCATTTTCAAAGAATGTGGAGCCGTTTCACCCTCGTTCGTTTTGGACGTTAAGAAGATGAGATGAGGTGACTGATTGGACACGAGGCTGCTGATCGGACCAAAATGTTCAGGACACTCTGTAGGTTAATGAGACGCACACAAGTCTGATTATCTGTCCGTGATTGGCTGTGGGAGGTTGAGATGCTTCAAGTGTCGGGTCATTTAGGACAAGTCCAAGTCAGGTAGAAAGTCATTCAAGTGTCGGGTCTTTTGAGAGAAGTCTGTCTCAAGTCTCATCATTTTAGTCAAATATCAAGTCTCTGGAGTTTTGTGTCAGACTGATCCAACGATGTATAGCATCCATATTGACAAAAGTTTAAACATTTCTATCACAATGTGCATCTAAACGATTTTAAACGAGTTGCCAGCAACCCAGTGGATCTTCATTAGAGGTGGTAACGCATTACCCGGCTTAGTAACTGTAAAAATAATGGTGGTGACTGTATAGTTGTGACATCACAACCTTGTGCTTTTAATAGCATCTAGACGTTCTTTTTGATAATAAAAAAAAGACGTATGGGCCCTTTAAAGAGGCTATAATCAATATAATCGTCACTCACAGGCTGAGCAGCTCAGTCGAGCTGCAGAGTTCGCTGTGGGTTTGTCACTCTTTCAGCTCCGACTGTTTCTTTTCTGGCACATTTACAGTTTGGTGAAGTTGCCATGTAGTCCGGGAGCGTGATGTCCCGGGCAATGTCACAGATGATACTGACTGACAGCGTTGCTTTTCTTCTTCTGTGGTTTGAGGCTGTCGTTCCGCTGGAGGCCTCTCCTCTCCTCCTCCTCCTCCTCCCTCCGACAGTCCATATGAAACGATGTAGGAAGGTTCCCTCTGTTTTCATCCCTCCCTCTGTTATTTTCTCACCTCTTTCATTTCTTATTTTGTGTTTTTTTTTGGCCGAGCCGGCAGCGAGCTCATAAACAGACTCGGTGGTTCTGTCTCTCCCACGCAGAGATGGAAATATAACGCAGCAGCGTGAGCGACAGTCGCAGCAGAGCGTCCTCCTGAAGACCATGCCGGCCTCAGACTGTGTAATACTGTGTGATATGGACGTGCAAATATTATGTAAATGCGCCGAGAGAATATCACAGTTTCAGATGGAGTATCTCACCTCTGACACTCTCTGTGAAGCCTCCGACGAGAGTTTTACTAACAACGAAACTTCTCTGAAACAAGACAGGACAGATTCAGGTGATTTCTCTTCGACTCTTAAAAAACTCTCAGCGTTTTCTTTGTTTCTCGATGTTACCGCACGCTGTGATCGACCAATCACCTGCTGAGCAGAATAACACAGATCCTGTCACATCTCATCTCGTCATCACTGTAGTTACTGGATGATGTAACGATTACCTCAGTAAATAAATGACCTTTGCGGCGTCATGTTTTTCCCTGAAGGTTAACTTTTCCAAAAAAATGCAGCAATTTGTTCTGACATTAGCGTGGGCAGAATTTATTTAAGGCGGGATGTCACCGGGAAAACCTGACAGCTGTTTTAAATTGTTGAAATGTGGATGAATATCCAGAAAAGCTGCTGTGAATTTACTGTCTGAGCCATCACTGTCAAAGTCACTTCTCCCTCTGTGAGTCAAGCTTAAAAAACGAGGGTTTAAAACAAATCGAGCAAATTTATTCAAAGGATGCGTCATGTTGAGAGTCGTCTTTATAGTGGGATCAGGAGCTAAAATATCTGGTGTTATTGAAACCTAGTGCTAATTCCAGAAACAGTAGCAGGAGTCAGTGTTCATATTTATATTCATCAGTTCATATCTGTTAAATCACAAGTGTAAACCCGATGACGCCTGCGCCTCCCAGTGCACCTCCAACGGAAATGGTTTCAAGACAGACGAAATGTGAAGCTATCCTTCAACAATCAAGCATAATTCACTGCATTTTTCTACTTTTACTTAAAGGACCAGTGTGTAGGATTTAGTGGCATCTAGTGGTGAGGTTGGAGACTACAACAAATATCTCATTTACAGCAAAATTAGTGCGTATAGGCAGGTATATATATATATATACACACATCACACGTCAGGGCATCGCGTCTGGAAAGAAGAGTAAATTAGCATGTTTGCCTGACCTGGGTGTTATGTTTACATCGCAGCGGTGATAAACACTTATTGTACACATTCAGATTACATCACTGTCAGGAGTGGCTACAGGCGCAATGAAACTTTCAACAACGTCGAAACTGAACTCTGCTTAGTGTCACTTTGTTCTCTGAGTATTGTTGCATCCAGAACGTACAAGCCAGTCGGCCATCGGCTGTAGTCACTGCGGTGTGTTCAAGTGCAGCTTTCAGCCGAGACACAGGCGACATGGCAAGATGAGGTGTCGCAACCGTGGTCGTCACGTCGCTGCTTGTTCTTTGGTGCGTCTTGGCCGTTACTAGTTAAGTTAAGGATCCGAATACTGTCCCAAACAGTAGTTTCACTTATCCTTTTCAGCCCTGCTGGAGTCTGCAGTGAGAATATTCCTCTGTGATTAAATGGTGCAGTTGTAAAACAGGGCTTAATGAGTTCACTTAATGAGATGTTTGTATTGCGTTACCTTAACTGAGATCATGTTGCAGACAAAAAAAACAACTCCTGCAGTCATCTGTGTTTTCTGTCCAAGTCTCGACAGCAGCTGAAGGATGTGACGGTGCTGGTCTGGGTGAGGAAACCTCTGCATCAGCAAAATCTGGCTCTCCCCACCCTTCCCTCCCCCTCCTCCTCCTCTCACCCAGAGGCTTCTCCAGCTAATTTTAGATAAGTGATGTTGTTGGGCCTTTCTGTCCTCATTAAGCTGGCCGGGCTCTAACACATACACATGAATCATACAGCTCATCACTAATTTAACGCAGTGGAATTTGTTTGCTGCCGCTGTGCGCAGCAACACGCCGCCTCCAGATACAGTTTGTCTGCACGCACCGAAAGACGACGACGAGGCAACGTCTGGGATCAACTTTTTGTTTTTGCGAGAAACAAAACGTCTGACAACTTTATCTGCGCTGCATCCGGCTCGGAGGGAGGGTGAGGCTGATGAAGAACTGAAGACTGAACATGTTTCCTCCACCAGTGAGTGAAATCATTTTAGGGCTGATAGTCACAGGACGGTCAAGTCCAACACTCAGAGGACTCGTGACTAAAAAACCATGTCCAGGAAAAACAGTCATGGACATCGAGGAGCAACAGACCATTTTGAATGAGGTGTCTTTGAAGCACTGGTATTGAGAGTTGTAAACAATATTGTACCTTTTGTGGCTTTAACTGACATTTTAATTGCTGTATCTCAAACAGAACGTTTTCTGAATAAGGTCACGATGCTTTTCTACGAATGACAGCAGGGAGACGGTTTACATTCAGCATCACCGCTGAAGAAAAAACCTGTTCACCTCTTCTTCACAAGATTTATCCAGGCTGTGAAAACACGCAGCGGCCCGTCACACTGATTAAACGCTTCATATTGACATGTGTCTCCTGCACATCACGTCCGACTGTCTTTTCTGGGTTAAAGCTGCCGTTCTGCCGCAGGGCGAATTAAGGATGATGTCACGAAAAAACAAAGACACGGTGAGACAATCACACAGGGAGGAGTCAGATTCTCTTCCTGCTGAGCTTCAGTGTGTCGGAGATGCAGCTGCAGACACAACCAGTAAAATAAAATATTCTGACTGTTACAAAATTCCCCCTTTTTACTTTCAACACATCAACCCTGCGAGAGACAACGCCTTGAGCAAACACAGACCACCACACCTGCTCTTCCGAGGTTTCCTCCACCTTAACTGCTTGAAAAAAACCATCTGCGTGACTATTTTTGCAAAAGGTTTTCCCTTTTTTTTAGCTTTGGAGAGCCTCTACTGTCGTGCTCATCTGTCAGGTTCAATACAGTCATTTTACAGCTGCTGAGAGATGTGAAATATTTGGACTCTGCTGGCCCAACAACCGTAGAAAAAAACACTGGCTCAACAAAAGAGACACAATGTATTTTCGCAGGCTAACAGCTGTTTCTCTGATAGTTTGTCATTCGCCGTGGCAGCGGCAGCAAATGAAGGCGAGAGCTGCAGGGACGGCGTATTTTTGGAAGCTAACCCGGAAGTTATGATCGCCCCGGTTCCCGAGACAAAAAATTGAATTGGATTCAGGATTATTGCAGAAAATTAGCTCCATGGCAAAGAGAGTTTATGACACTTACACGTTTTGATCAGGAAGATAATCTTCACAGATGAACACCACTTTATGATTTTCGAAGCCAAACTTAAATCGCTAGAAGTAAAAAAAAAAAGCCACTGTCAGGCTGTAAAACGAGCGCATGACTCAGCAACGTCAGCACCACAAAGATTCCTTCTACACTACAACACACACACTTTCATCTAAACCAATCAATCCACAAGTTGTTAAGGTAGAGTTAGAATAGTTTGAACGCTTTATTGTCCAAACGAGAAGGATTAACTAGGATTAATTAGGTGTTTCTCGTTCCTCCTCCTGCAATAAAAGAGAAAATAAACTTTCTGGTATCCCCGCCCGTTTTATCCAATCAGGACAGAGACTTCCACAGACGTACAGAGGAGGGAGGGGATTGCTAGCCACTAAAAAAACAGACAGGAAGTGAGCTAAAATGACAGCAATGCCTGCAGGAGACTTTGGGACGAGTAGCTGCAGACGTGCTAACTGATTTCCAGGTTTTAGGGACCAAAGTTGAGTCACATCGAGCTGCAGTTCAGTAAAAAGCACAGAGTTCAAACGACAGCGGTCTCTTACCTTGAACAGTCTGAGGATGTTCGCCACCATGATGGACACGGAGCTGGCCGACGCCCCGATGACGCCCACCACTTTATCCGGCTTGGCGAAGATGGGCGGGTCTCCGTTAGCGCAACGGACGTCAGAGCCGTCCCTCTCGATGAGAGCCTGGACGAAGGTGAGCGACTGCTCCAGGGCGTAGGTGTCACGTGAACATGTGTCCAGGATGCGCGCCCCAAGCGTCACATTGGGCAGCAGCTCCGGGTCTTTGTTAATGAGGTCGATGGCGAACAGCATGGCCTCCAGCCGGTGGATTCCCTTCTCCTTCTTTAGTTCGCCACAGGGAACGCCTCTCTCGCCGCGAGCGTGCACAGGGAACAAGCCTCCCAGGATGATGTCACCATCCAGCCGGATGGAGTGAGCGTACTCCTGCTGGGGCTGCTGGGAGTCCGTCAACATGGTGGGCTTCTGGGAGGCGGCGCCCAGCAGCCAGCTACTCTTCAGCATCAGCAAAGAGAGGATGCAGTGGCCGGTGATGCTCGGGGGCTTTGAAACCCTCGCCATTTTGTTGTGAGTTGAGCTGCAGGGAAAGGTGGCGGTGGTGTGATCGCACAATCAACAGGCAGGTGGCTGCAGCGGTGGTGTGGCGAGGACGGGACGAGCCAGAACATGGAGTCTCCCGTCACGCAGGGCAGGGTCAACCGCGGCGGGGATTTCCACCTATGAACACTGACCCCGAGGATTTCCTGCGGTACAGGTTCCTGTGTCGGACATAGCTGTCTGGGGCAGCGTAGGAGGCGAAGCTTCAGGGTCTCAACAGCTCCAGTTTCACATTCTTCCAGAAGCCTGTTGGAGATTCAAACGAAGGAGGAAATAAAAATCAATAAACCAGAGATCCCTCAAGTCCTTTCTGCTTTACACGCCTTTTTGCACATAAAACCAGAAGAACAACCTTATTAAATTTGCAGATTTCGGTTAAATAATAACATTCTTGTCCTGCTGACACCACCTCTCTCTCAGTGTGTACAAAACCATGTGGTCAGTCACTACTGACGGTGTATCTCCAACCCTCTTACTTCGCCTTATATAATGTCACATCTACCCAAACTTTGGTTCATTTTTATTGTTACGCTACTGAAAATGTTTTTACTGAACTACAGGTCGTATCTTTCATTCATGACTTGTGGTGGAACGATCAGTTTTTTTTTATCTGTGGTACCTGTTTCTGCCTCCCGGCTTCATGTTCGAGTCCTCCACCGAACAAAAGCTGCACAATTAGTCAAGATGGCCCCTTAAATACTCTACAAGCGGAAGAAGTGGAACAGACCAACTGTCTACGTTCAGTAGGGGGGTCCATCACCTGGAGTCCCTGTTAAATCTGATTGCTTTGGACGTCTTGTGTTGTGTCTTTTGATCGTAGTGAGGAGACAGGAATAAATACACCATGAGCTTGAATTTTTAGAAATTTTGGAGACAAAAGTTTGGTTTACGACGAAATAATCGCAAAAACAAGATGGTGAACATAGTATTGATATGAGGTTGGTGAAGAATCCCAGTCGTCCATGTGATGGTATATCTGAGTACATCAGTGCTAAAGCCAAGATGTTGTATTTGCATTATTTGCCTCGATTTCACCTTTTAATCTCTGCTGACTTGTTTTATGTGATGAATTATTGTACTGTACATCCTGCAGGCTGCAGAAGAAAAAACAATCTCATCTCGTGGACGACTCTCTATCTAGCCGAGACCTCTAAATGACGTCTTTTGCTTGCTGGGTTGTCATCAACTCACCTTATCCTCTGGTTACGTGCGTGTGAGCAGTAACCCTGCTGTAATCTCACATAGCCAGACCTGATGAGCCTGATGAGCACACATTAATGAGGTATTTAACACGAATAAAATATTTTGTCTCTTTCAAGGGGGGCGGGGATAAAATTAAGACAGTTGATAATGTTAGTTATTACGTAACGTGAGGGTTCGTTGGTGGTGACTGGACTTTTTCTCCATGCACGAACCAAGAACGTTATATTACATCTGGACACATCCTTGGAGGCGGAGCCCCATTCATTCCTATGAAAGCAGCTCAGCGGCGTTTTGAAGCAATAAAAGCTCGACTGATACCTGGGTCTTTTGTGTTGTGGGGCCTGGCGCCAGGCTTTTGAGCTTCACAACGCCAACGAAATGACTCGTTCGACTATCATAATTTCAGCCATTCCGTCCAATAACAATCTAGAAGAGCCAGAAGGTTTAATTATTTTATCCCCATTCATGCTAGCCAGGCACAGAACCACACGGCTTTCACAGAAATTAATGGGACTTCCTCTGCATGTCTGTGTCCAGGTATAATTATAACATCCCTGAATTAACCAAAATGTGGGAAAATTAGAGAGGCAGATTCAACAGGTCAAACCTATGAATTCACTTAACTCCTAAAATATATAAATTAGCTTGACTTCTGAACCTTACAGTTATTTTTAGGGTGCTGGATGAATGCGCAAAACTGGAGAATATGATTTATCTGCAAAACTTTCCAAGATTTCCCCAATTTCTCTCTCTCTCTCTCTCTCTCTCTCTCCCTCTCTCTCTTTCTCTCAGGCCAATTACAGTAAATGACTTGAGAGACGCGCACTCCACATCTCAGAGGCAAAATGCGCGCAAAACATACGGATCAACGTGCGCTACAGTCTCAAACACACCTGCGCGCACACATGGACCCTCCTAAGAAGTGCGCACACAGACTGACGTTGGGTTTAGTTTGATTACACACACACACACACACACACACACACACACACGAGCCACTCAGCACGAGCTCAAGTTGCCTTCCAGCAGAATGAGTTGAAATCAGAAAAAAAACCGGAATCTGATCTGAAACGCACAACCCGAGATCCATCCAGCGAGTCTCAGAGCCTCTATATTGATCCTCTGGCCTTCTGATCGATAAATGAATTAACTCATTGATTTTTACGGGTGGATTTACAAGACAATAATCTGTGAAGATGCGACAGTGAAAGCTCCACTTCACAGACACGCAGGACGATATTTAATGTTAATGATGATAATGATTTAATCTGCAGCGGCTCTTTAACTGAGCGTTTTGTAAACCTGTTGTAGATTGTGGATGTTGTGTTCAGGTACCTTCTCTCTCCGCAGCAGGAGCAGGTGTTTCCTCTGTGTCACAGGTCACACAGATGTTTTCTGTCTCCAGCTGTTCGTCACAACATCACACAAACATTTTCCTCTAAATTCCTCCGCGGGGACTCGATCCGGCGCCGCGTCAGCATCCATCAACCAAAAAACAAAACAAAATTAAAATCCAAATCCACTTTTTCTTTTTTCTTCACAGCGCAGAGTTGTTCCTGGTCCCGACAGACGGAGAAGCGGTAAATTCCTTTGAGCAGCAGCTCTCTGACGCTCCGGATCACCTGCGGGTGTCGGTTCGACTCCCCGCCGCTCAGAGCCCGGGTCCCTTGTCCTCCCGCAGGCACAGTGCTCGCTCTCAGATCAGTGCGTCGGGCTGCTCGCCACAGTTAAAGACGTGCTCACATCAGGGTGGAGTGCTTACAGAGGACCGGAGTCACTGACGCGCTCTTCTCCCGCTCCTCGCAGCTCTCCAAAGTGCGCGGTGCGGCGCGGCGCGGCGCGGCACGGCGCGGCTGTCCTGCGTCACAGGGAACACGGGAGGCTCCGGGGCTCATCACACCGGGCTGATGGGAGTCTGAGGGTCTCATCAAGTTCCCCGGGCTCATGAGCCGAGCTCAGGTCTGATCCTGGTCCCGGTGGAGAGGAGAGGGCATCCTGAGAGGAGGAGCGCGTGTGCGGCTCGTGCGGCCACAGATGAAGTTAATGAGCTTCATCATGCAGCCTGTTGGAGAGAAGCTGCCGAGAGGTGCAGCAGCAGAGGTGGAGGCAGGACGCCACCCAGCGGACAAACACCGCGACTGCACACAAACAGGCGCTGCGGTTCTTCATGGCTGCATCAGACACACCTGTGTCTATTGATCTGCGTCACTGAGAACAGGCTGATTGATTGATTGATTTGTAATAGTGGCAGTGATGGAATGAAACTAAGTACATTTACTCAAGTTCTGTACTGAAGTATGATTTTGAGAAAATCAGTGGCAAATATTTTACTTTTTACTCCACTAGATTTATTGAGATAACTTTAATCAAAGTAGTGCAGTTTTAAATTAATTTGTTGAATATCGGACACAATAATCGTCCAGGTCTATAATCGATCGAAACATAGTGAAAAGTTTATAGAATTTACTTTTATTTGTACTTTTGATAGTTAAGTAACTTTAATATCAGGTGTGTTCTGACTTTTACTTTTACCAAAGTTATATTTTAACATGATATCTTTCCTTTTCCTCAAGTATGACACTTGGGTACTTTTTAAAACACTGTTTACAAATCAGGCTCACATTGTTTTCAAGTCCATCTTTAAATTATCCTCATATTTTCATGGAAATCATTGTATTGATCTCTTACACTGACTTTTCATAATACCTTCTTTACCTTGAATTTCTTAGTTTCATTTATACATTTTGCATGTATGTGTTGTGTGCATAGGACAAAAAAAAACACAATTTAGACAAACTTATGGAGCTGCAAATAGGAGATAAGAATAAAGTAGGCTGGTAAAAAAAAAGTATAGTAAACTCTAACGAGCCTTCAGTCAGATCTGGCCACTGTAGGTGTCAACTTTAAAATCTGTCAGAGAAATCACTTTCCTTTTATTCCATGTTGAACCCAGAAAATCTGTTCATGTTGATCCGGGACCCTCATCCCCATGTTAGTATGTCGCTATGTCCTTTCATGTTCGACCTAAGCTCCCGTTACAGCCACGTGTATAAGCACTTATACAAACTGATATACAGGTGACCAGATGAAACAGACCGTACCTTGAGTAAGACTGTGAATTTTCCTGGGTTGAACATTGTTGGAAAACATTGGCATAATGTAAGTACACAACTCAACAAAATACATAACAAAGGTCAAGTCGTTTTTAGTCATTTTAATGCAGAAATGTTACATATGACATCTTTCAGGACAGCCGTTCTACTCATCAGCCTAAATATTCCACATCACGTATCTGTTTACCTGCTGTCTGCAAAAATGCACTATTTAAGCACGACTGCCGCATTGGTACCATGACTGATACATACTCCATATTGTTATCTTTATGTTAATAGCACTCTCAGTGCGACTAATGCTCTTCTGCTGAGCCGACCTGGTTTCTCGTCTAACACACTGCATTGTCACGTTGACCCTGTGTTGACCTACATATGACTCAAAAAACTGAAATGAATACGACATACTTTATATACACTACTAAAATTAGTTAGTGATATTTTAGTGTTCACTTGATTGTTTTATTCTGTGTGAATCCGAGTTATTATTTCTTCTTTCTTTGGTCCCCAAAAAAATAATATTCCAGTAACCAACTCTGGGGATACACAGTTGGGCAAAATATATGTAGCCATATCCCAATATCCCATATATTTTTGGTAGTGCATAAAAATATATATGTAGTATGATCAGACAATAAAAAAGGTTTGAATTTGCCACCCAGACATTTAAGGATTGTACAATTGCTTCTGATTTCTGAGTACTGAGAGTCAATGTAACATCAAACAACAACACCGACACAAGAAAATGAAAAAATGTATTAATCAGATTGATCTGATCAAAAAATAAGGCACATCCCATATATCACCAACAGTTGTTCTAGTCAGTCTGATTGACAGGAGAGATGATCAGAGGGGCAGAGTTTTTACCATCTTGGTTACTAGAGGGACTGAAGAATGGGTAGAGTTTCTCAGTGAAGCAGCAGCCAGTAATTGAGTAGAAAAGAGTGACAGTGTCAACGTCAAAAAAGGAGACTAGACCCTCCTCATAATCCACAAACACCCCCACCTTCTCAGGCATAGACCTCAGAGGGAGACGGTTTCCAGGGCCACCATTAGCTTTGTGTTCACTGGCATCCCTCCACCATATTGTCCAGAAACCCTTGTGAGGAATCGGTTGGATTTTTACCTTCCTGTTGATCGACTCTCTGGCCACTCCGAAAATCCAGTCAGTCTTTCCTTTAACTTGAACCTCATAATAAAATCTTCCTGAAGAGAAACTCTGCTTTGCCAAGACACAAGTAGTTGAAGAGAATCTCCCTGGGTTGTCTGGGAGATTCTTCTTTAGATCAACATGTTTTACTTGTTTTCCATCATCAGACAGGATGAGTTCAGGATGTGCTGTATCGGGATTGAGTGTCACATCCACTGCATACTGCTGGACCCTCTTCAGCTCAGCCTCAAACAGCCTCTTCATCTGTTTACTGAGTATGTCCTCCACCAGAGACAGAGCTCTTGCCACAGACCCCTCATATGATGGACGGACACTGACTCCTGTCCAGTCCTTGGTGGGTGGAGCAGTGTTCAGTGATGGGAAGCTTTGGAGGAGGTGGAGGTGGTCTTCAGACTGTGAGAGCTGCTCCACCTCAGAGCTTCTCTTCTCCAGCTCAGAGATTTCCTGTTGCAGCTCTCTGATGAAGCCTTCAGCCTGTTTCTCTGTCTTTCTCTGCTTTTCTTTGATCGTGTTGATGAGCTCGGCCTGGCTTCTCTCAACCGATTTCTTCAGAGCGGTGAAAACATGAACACCTTCAGCTGCCTCTCTGTCTGCATCTTTCTTACTGAGCTCCACTGAACGTTTGATTCTATGAATCTTCAGTCGTCTCTTCTGGATCATCTGCTGAATTTCAGCATCTCTCTTCCCCAGCTCGGCCTTCTTTCCTTCATATTCTTCTTTCAGAGGAACAACATCATGTGTCTTGTGGTCTAAAACAGTGCAGAGCATGCAGACACACATCTGGTCGGTCTTACAGAACAGCTCCAGCAGTTTATCGTGCTTCGTACACATCCTGTCTTCCAGGTTCTCCACAGGGTCGATCAGCTGATGTCTTTTCAGGCCTGACATTGTCAGATGAGGCTCCAGGTGAGTCTCACAGTAGGAGGCCAGACACACCAGGCAGGACTTCAGGGCCTTCAGTTTGGTTCCAGTGCAGACGTCACAGGGAACTTCTCCTGGTTTGGAAACTTGTTGCTCTGAGCTGCTGCTGCTGGCTTTCTGTTGAGCTGACTGTCTGAACTGAGCAGCCATCTCAGAGATGAACGTGTTGACCCGCAGCTCAGGTCTAATGTTAAAAACCTCTTTACAGTTGGGACACTGGCACGGGACATTAATATCCCAGTGTTCAGTGATGCAGGTTCTACAGAAGTTGTGTCCACATGGTATGGTGACTGGATTATTGAACACATCCAGACAGATGGAGCACAGAAACTGATCTTCAGTCAGCAGACAGCTGGCAGCAGACATGTTTACAGTCTGAGGAGAACAAAAGTGGGAGAAAAAAACAAACAAAAGCACAATTAGATATCTTATGATATTTGACAATGATTATGACTACGATGATTTCTGTAGGTATGAGTATGTATAACGGTTGCTTAGCAAATGACAAGCTGAACTAAACACAGGCTATAACGGAGCGTGTGTTCTCATGTTGCTACCATACGCAGTAAACTCACTATCAATGGGGAAGCATTGTATTTCTTCCCTGCTATTGCTACATTGCCGGTGGGCAGCAGAGTCCTGCGATGTGTTTGGCTAAGGCAGCTTCATGAAGTCTTGAACAGTGAATTGCAGTTTAATCAAATGCAACAGTAACAGTTTACAGTAAATAAATAAGTGTACTGAATTACTTCTGCCGAGTACAATTTGGGGGTAAAAGTATTCGACTACGAAGCAAATATAATAATTACAAAGATGATTTTGGGACATTCACTTCAGGGCGGTTAAAATTATTTTTTTCTGGACAGTTCTGGGTTGTCAATGTGAATTTGCGGTCCTAGTCTGCATGCATAATCTCGAGGCCAAACATTAGCAAGCGTTAATCTTAAGGGAAATAATAGGTAGATAGATATGTATGGAAGCCCAAAGCTAAGTTTTAATGAAAGCTAAGTTTTCATTAAAAGTCAGCCTCAGAAAGTCAAAACTGAGAGAAAAGTTATTGGTAGTTATTCGATAAAAAAGTCATAACTAGGAGATAAAAAGTAGAAATTAAATTATTTGGTAAATGTCGACTTTTTATCTCATAATTATGACTTTTTTATCGAATAACTAGGACTTATCTCCTAATTATGACTTTTTATCTCATAATTTTGACTTTGACCTCATACATTTCAAAATGTTCTCTCATATTTATGACTTTTATCTCATAACTACGACTTTTTAAAATCTAATTATTACTTCTATTTCATAATTTTCCTCTCATAATTTCCACTTTTTCGCTCATATTTATAACTTTTTTCTCTCCTAATTATGACTTTTTATCTCATAATTTTGACTTTTACCTCATACATATCAAAATGTTCTCTCATCTTTTATCTCACTACGACTTTCTATCTAAGTATGACTTTTATTTCATAATTTTTCTCTCATAATTATAACTTTGTTTATCACATACCTATGACTTAATCTTTATTCAGTTCCATGTATTCCAATAGTTCAGTCATTCACATTTATGACTACAAACCCAAACACCCTAACACCCGGAGCCCTGTAGTTCTTGTTTATGTTGTAATTTAAAAATCACTTAAGATCATTATTGAATTGAAACCCCTCCAAAACACAATGTGATCCCTCATTTACTGTAACAACACATACTGAATAATATAATAATATTCCTGTTGTTTTAATTCCAGATTATTACTGAGTTTAACAGATTCATCTTTAGTATTTGTCTTAATCATTTGTTTGACTGTAGCATCTGAGGCAGTAAAGCTGGAGATACATCACCATCAAGTGCTTCAGTGGAGGAGGTTCAGAGCCTGATAGAGGGCTGAGGAAAAAACAAAGTGGCTGGTAGTGTTTAATTACTATTGTGTGGCTAAAAAAGTGACTGTCCCAGCCTGCTGTTGAAACAGAGAGCAGAGAAGAAAAGATGGAGGCTGCTCTGGACTGCAGGAAACTTTAGCTTTAACGTCATTTCTTCTGTCTTGAGTAGAACTGAGGTAATACAAATTGTTTGGAAACGCAGTAAAACAACCATCTGCTGTTACTCACCAGAGATCCCGCCGCTTCATTGAGGAACAACTCGACGTTTTCTTTCTGTAGAGACAGACTTACTCTGTAATGTCAGTCATAGAAATATATATATATATATAACGTCTTTATATATATTAATATATATCTGTGGCTGAGACGACCGGTTGTGTTTTGCTTCCGGGACAGTGACGGTTGTTGTTTTTGTTTTTTTTCCCCCAAAACTTTATTAACACTGTACAAAGCGACGAAGACACGCCCCCTTTCCGGTGTAGTGCCGAAAAACGACCGCCCCCGACGGGAACGCGCATCGGTTCAGAGGAAGCGGGCGCAGGTCCACTACGGGTCAGCTGGCAGAGCAGCACAGAGAGAAATGTTTTGTTTACTGTGCAGTCCTGTAGCCCAAGTGAAGAGGCTCCGGAACAAGAACGGCGCAGATAAAAAAAAAAGTAACCTGATGTTTCCATAATGTAGGCGAGTTGTCAACAATTGATGAGGGTAGATGCTTTACCTTGCCACTTTTATTGTTGTTGTTGTTGTTGTTGTTATCGTTGTTGCAATGTGATTTTACACCGCTTTGATCTATAAATAAAGTCATAAGTCAATATCCCTGTTTCAGTGATTTTATAACGAGGATTAGGAAATCAATGCAGAAAAGAATGCAGGAGTGTTTCCACGTCACATTAGATAGCAATCATATAACACATACTGAGAAATTAGTGCTATCAGAGGTGGGTAACATTCTCAACAATGCATAACATCCTCTGTGTTTGCCAGGTGCATGTACAGTGAATTTGGTCAATATCACTGTGTCACTGTAACTCTGGATTGGGAGGGGTTACATTCTCTGTCTTTTCAGCATTAATAGTAGAGGAAACCAGGTGCATGTACAGTGAATTTGGTCAATATCACTCCTTGCAATAAGGACTTACAGGGTGCAGTCACTTTTCGGCAGGGCCTGCCGAAAAGTGACTGCACCCTGTAACTCTGGATTGGGAGGGGTTACATTCTCTGTCTTTTCAGCATTAATAGTAGAGGAAACCAGGTGCATGTACAGTGAATTTGGTCAATATCACTCCTTGCAATCCAGAATTACAGGGTGCAGTCACTTTTCGGCAGACCCTGCCGAAAAGTGACTGCAACCTGTAACTCTGGATTGGGAGGGGTTACATTCTCTGTCTTTTCAGCATTAATAGTAGAGGAAACCAGGTGCATGTACAGTGAATTTGGTCAATATCACTCCTTGCAATAAGGACTTACAGGGTGCAGTCACTTTTCGGCAGGGCCTGCCGAAAAGTGACTGCACCCTGCAACTCTGGATTGGGAGGGGTTACATTCTCTGTCTTTTCAGCATCAATAGTAAAGGAAACCAGGTGCGTGTACAGTGAATTTGGTCAATATCACTCCTTGCAATCCAGAGTTACAGGGTGCAGTCACTTTTCGGCAGGCCCTGCCGAAAAGTGACTGCACCCTGTAACTCTGGATTGGGAGGGGTTACATTCTCTGTCTTTTCAGCATTAATAGTAGAGGAAACCAGGTGCATGTACAGTGAATTTGGTCAATATCACTCCTTGCAATAAGGACTTACAGGGTGCAGTCACTTTTCGGCAGGGCCTGCCGAAAAGTGACTGCACCCTGTAACTCTGGATTGGGAGGGGTTACATTCTCTGTCTTTTCAGCATTAATAGTAGAGGAAACCAGGTGCATGTACAGTGAATTTGGTCAATATCACTCCTTGCAATAAGGACTTACAGGGTGCAGTCACTTTATACAAAGTTTTTCTGAAAAAAAGGTCCCATGAGGCAAAAAGTAAGGAGTGTGACTTTGGCTTCCTTTATTTTAGAAGTATTCATTAAATGTTGCTTCTCTGTTGTCATATATAGAATGGTGCAGTAATTACTTCTAAAACCAAGGATCACTAACACCCAACATATCTACGTCGTATGACCTCTGATGAAGAAATGAGTCCAGAAAATGAAAAAACACACATCAGACAGTCCGTTACTGAATTAAACACTATACAGTCTCTGGTCCAACTAATCCCTCTGCACTTCACTGTTGTTTTCCAAAGTGTTGAGCACCTTATTTCATCACCTGCTTAAAATAAAGAAAAACATTTTACATAATCTTTACCTTTCATCATTTTAAAAACATAATGACAGAAAATAAAACCACATTTGTCTTATCCACAAAATGTTCTTCAGCAATTTATGAGTAAGTAAAATATTTAAGGAACCGAAAATGCTGATTATTTTTGAATACTTTGTTTCTGATGATTTAACAGTTCTTAGAAAATTAAACGTTACATCATATCAATCAGAGCGACACTGTGATACATTAAACAAAAACATTGACAGAAAAAAAGGTGAAAAATGCTTCATCAGAATCTGAAAAACCAACGATGTACAAACCAAATATAATCAGTAAATATACATTTATCACATTAAACGATGTGAATCTTTCTGTAGAAAATCAAATGTTTGTTCTACTCAGTGTGATTGACAGGAGAGATGATCAGAGGGGCAAAGTTTTTACCACCATCATTAGGACATGGACTGAAGTATGGGTAGAGTTTCTGATTGAAGCAGCAGCCAGTAAAGGAGTAGATAAGAGCTGCAGCATCAACGTCATAAAAGGAGACCAGACCCTCCTCATAATCCACAAACACCCCCACCTTCTCAGGCTGACACTTCAGAGAGAGACGGACTGGAGGGCCAGCACCAGCTTTGAACTCATTTTTATTCCTCAAACATATCGTCCAGTAACCATTCTGAGGATTCAGTTTGATGTTTCCCTTCCTGTTGATCGACTCTCTGGCCACTCCTAAATCCCACCCAGTCTTCCCTTTAACCTGAAGCTCATAATAAAATCTTCCTGAATTGAAACTCTGCTTTGCTAAGACACAGGGACAAGGATAAAATCTCTCTGGGTTGTCTGGGAGATTCTTCTTTACATCACCATGTTTAACTTGTTTTCCATCATCAGACAGGATGAGTTTGGGATGTGCTGTACCAGGATCGAGTGTCACATCCACTGCATACTGCTGGACCCTCTTCAGCTCGGCCTCAAACAGCTTCTTCATCTGTTTACTGAGCATCTCCTCCAGCTGATTCACAGCTCTCACCACAGTCCCCTCATATGAAGGTGGATGGACGCTGACTCCTGTCCAGTCCTTGTTGGGTGGAGCAGCGTTCAGTGATGTGAAGCTTTGGGAGGTGATACGTTTCTCTTTAGAGCTTGAGAGCTGCTCCACCTCAGAGCTTCTCTTCTCCAGCTCAGAGATTTCCTGTTCCAGCTCTTTGATGAAGCCTTCAGCCTGTTTCGCTGTCTCTCTCTGCTTCTCTTTGATGGTGTCGACGAGCTCGGCCTGGCTTCTCTCAACAGACTCCTTCAGAGCAGTGAAGACCTGAACACCAGCTGCTATCTCTCTGTCTGCATCTTTCTTACTGCGCTCCACTGAGCGCTTCATCTCCTGAATCTTCAGTCGTCTCTTCTGGATCATCTGCTGAATTTCAGCATCTGTCTTCCCCAGCTTGGCCTTCTTTCCTTCATATTCTTCTTTCAGAGGAACAACATCATGTGTCTTGTGGTCTAAAACAGTGCAGAGCATGCAGACACACATCTGGTCGGTCTTACAGAACAGCTCCAGCAGTTTATCGTGCTTCGTACACATCCTGCCTTCCAGGTTCTCCACAGGGTCGATCAGCTGATGTCTTTTCAGGCCTGACTTTGTCAGATGAGGCTCCAGGTGAGTCTCACAGTAGGAGGCCAGACACACCAGGCAGGACTTCAGGGCCTTCAGTTTGGTTCCAGTGCAGACGTCACAGGGAACTTCTCCTGGTTTGGAAACTTGTTGCTCTGAGCTGCTGCTGCTGGCTTTCTGTTGAGCTGACTGTCTGAACTGAGCAGCAATCTCAGAGATGAAAGTGTTGACCTGCAGCTCAGGTCTGGTGTTGAAAATCTTTTTACAGTTGGGACACTGACACCTAACATTTTTATCCCAGTGTTTAGTGATGCAGGATTTACAAAAGTTGTGTCCACATGGTGTGCTGACTGGATCAGTGAACACATCCAGACAGATGGAGCACAGAAACTGATCTTCAGTCAGCAGACAGCTGGCAGCAGACATGTTTACAGTCTGAGGATGAAAAGTGAGAAGAGAAAACTGTAATTAGATATCTCTTGATTAACTGTTTGATAAACTATTTCTCCTGTAATATAAGGTGAGTAATGTTAAGTTCTGTTGTTGTTCTCCACCCAACTGAGGTACAAAGTTACTCAGAAGTTGGTTCAACTCAAATTAGAGCTGCGATTGTCAATGAGTTTGTGGTCTGCATGTGTACGATTGAGGCTCAATGTTATTATTAAAACATGAGCAAGCTTTAACCTCCACAAGTTTATGGAACAAAAGTAGATACACTAAGACAAGCTAGGTGTTATTGTGGATGTTAATATTGATGTTAATGCAGTCAAACTCACGTCAACATTGTTGAAGCCTTGAAGTGATTTTTATTGAAGGTCAAGTTTCAATTCAAGTGTAAGAACACAAATCTCCTCATTTACTATTTTGTTTGCATTACAGTGATCATATATTGTTTATTTTATAACAGCTTAATTGCTCAATTAATGTTTGTTGAAATTGTTCAATTATTTATAGTTATATTTGAGCCCTGAGTGGAACTTCCTGCCTGAGTAGAGCTCAGGTTTTGTGTTAATACAGATTTCTAAAACACAGTGAATATTATCAGTTGTACAAAGGCACACAGCATGTAGCTGCTGATACATTAAAGTAGCAAGGATAGGGTTATAAGCTCTATAAGTTGTAAAACAACCATTTTGTGCCTTTTATAGGCAATAAAAGACACTGTCAGATAACATCAGACATTGTTGGGAGGATCCAAAGGTCATCTAAGCTAGGCTTGTTAGCCTTTAGCAGACTAGTTGATCTGTGTTTGTGTTTGTCGTTGTTATGGTTGGATTTAGCTGCGACCCTTTACAGTGAATGTATGCGGTATAACAAACTGAAGTATTAAGATGTTGGGGTATCAAGACTGATGTTTCAATTTTCAGAGACAGATCGGTAAAAGTGGGTAAATTAGCTTAAGCTAAAGCTAGCTGTGACTGTATTCTATCTAACTTCATCCAGAGTTCAGTCACTGTGGTTTGATTTTTACCTGTTTTGTAGTTCTGACAAAATGTACATGTTGAAAATGGTACATTTTGATGGCATTAAAAATGGTAATAGAGGTGTAACAAAGTCAGATACTGGTTTTAACTCAATTCAAACAAGTATTTCTGCAGTTTGTCTTTGTTTGGCCGTGTACTCACCAGTGTTTGTCAGAGATTCTGCTGTTGTGTTGCCGGAAACCAGATGGATTCAGTTGAAGTTTTCTTCAGAGAGAAACAGACTCGTCTCGACTGCAGCTCTACTTTAATTTGAGGAAATGCTTTATTATTTATGTTTTTTATCTCTCAGTTGCTCCTCCTCTCAGTGCAGCTCTGTGGTTTTATTGCCTTATTGTAAAATACCTTCAAGAACATACTGACAGATTTGTAACTATCACATTTACAGGAGAAAAAAGTGAACAAAAACTGAGATGGAAAAGTTTTGTGTTTTTGGACCAAAACAGGAGTTGCACAGAAACTGTTTCCTCACTCAGTCACTGCAGCAACAGAAGAGGAGTGGCTGGTTCATGGGCAGTTTTTTGTTTATTGTTGTGTGCTCATGAAAACATTGTGCTGAAGTTTTCCAATGAGAACATATTGTGTTTGTGGTGCAGTTTATTGCATTAACCATATTTTCCAATTAATTTTAAAGAGCCAGAAAGTTCATTTAACAACATTTAACATAATTTCCAGGATCCTCAAAGACTCTTCTAATCATCTGGATGAAAAAATATTATGTCTGCTGCACTGGAAAAACAATTTTAACCTCAAAATTTTAAATGTTATCATCAGATACAGAGTATCAGTTTATAATTAATGATTTTGGCAATATTTTATTTTTAACAAAACAACACGTTGATATTTTGACTATGTTTGACGACAAAATGACTTCTATTGGTCAGGGTGACAGACCCCCCCACTGACCATATAGTCAAAACTCCAGCTCCTTCTTTTGTTCTCGCTCATCTCCACATCTCTCCCCACGGGGCTGCCTGCCCTCAAGTTCTCTTCTCCTGGACTCTTCTGGGCCTAACAGCTGCTGAGCTGTCAGCTGCATTTCCAGCAGGCCCAAAGAACTTCTCCTCACAGCAGCGACGTGAGGTCCTGCTAGTATTCCAGCTTAGTTGGCGCCAGCAGCTGAGACGCAAAGCTAACCAGCTAACTACAGAATCCAAGGAACAGGAAGCAAGTTAACACCGGGCAGTTGTCCTTGCAAAGGAAAGGAGCGACCAGTTTCCTCCATCCGCTGTCTTTCATCAGACCTTGGACAGTAAGAACAGCACTTTTCAACATTGGAATTACAACCTTCTCCTGCTTGGCTCATCAACCAAGGAACCACCAGCACCTTTTCTTCAAAGAATGGTAATGTTGAACAAGGCCTAGCACACAGCATAGCATAGCACGGCTAAGCACAGGGCTTTTTTTTTAATTCTGGTTGATGTAATGCACATGTGTTCAATCTATACGTTTGTTCACTGTTTGGGTGTTATTGTGTTCTCTGTGTAGTCATGTTACCGGTAGTTTGCTGTGTTACGCGGCTAATTTGACGTTATTATGCTTCACACAGACTCAGGGTCTTTGCATGCAACTAACCATCTTCTCTAAAGTGGCATCACGTCACACACACACACACACACACACTCCTTCAGCCTGGAGCATATCACACCCACATGTGATATCAGTGAGCACATGATGTGAACACCACCATTGTTTCTTTGTTCTCTCCTGTCAATGAAATGGTGAATGAAGTGGTGATCCACCATCTTGGACCTGAGTCCAACCCTTCAATCAGCCATCTTGTAGTCCCTTTTGATCAGCTATTTTGTTTGTAGTCTTCCTTTGTCCATGCCATGTGGCTATTTTGCTTTTGTTCTTACACACACACACAAACACACACAACTGTATATAGTACAGGTCAGATTGTGTGTTTTCATCTTTGTGTTCAATAAAAGACTTTTGGACCTTCATGCTGTCTATTTAATATTGTACAAGAGTGAATGTTGCCAACCTCTACTCTGTCAAGGACTCCAGAATCCTTAGACCAGTACTAGCTGTTATGGTAATTTGGTTGTAGTTATTAAGTTACTTATTGATCAGAGTCACCGACTGACAGTTTAGTAACTTTTTATGAGACTGATTTGGTGAATTGGCAACCTTTCCCTTCTTCAAGGGTGGTGCTCTGAGGTGATCTAATGTAAATTGGATCTTATTAATCATAATTCATATTTATCCCCGATAATCATAAATGATTATTGATAGCCAAATTTAACCCAAGACTCCCTATTAATGTTGCATGAAGGACTACATATGGTGCCCAGTGTGAGGCAGTGTACTGTTGGCAATCATTCATAATTGTACAATATTAATTTCAGCATAATTTGGCCAGTGCTAAAATTTGAGTTTCACATCTTGAACCCTTTAGCCAAAAGTCTAAACATTTAAACCTACTAGTCTGCTACTTTGATTTCTACTTACACATAGTTGCATGGTGGTGAGCACTGATTCATCAATCAAATATCAAATATAACCCATTTGATTAACCAAAATCTTTTTGGTTATTGAGACATTTGCTATTGCCGCTATTGATTCAAGTTGAAAGTGTGAGGGTTGTGTGTTTCTGTTCTGTCTGTTTTCTCCGCCTCTTTTGTCTCCCCTGCAGGGCTGGGCAGGCGGGGCTGACGAGGCACACCTGCATGCACTCAGTTCATCACCACCTCCATAAAGCCTCTGGTCTTCACTCTACTCCCCTGCCAGATAATTCCGTCTCGACGGTACAGCTGACCGTTCCTAGTAACTATTTCCAGTGTGCTTCCTTGTGTTTTTCGATCGTGAGTTTTGACGTGTTCTTCTCTCGTGTTTTTCAGTTCCACTTACCTTGCTGCCTCGTCGCCTGCGTTCCTGAGTTGGTTGCCTCCGTGCCTGAGTGTTTTTGTTTGCCCTGGATTTTCCCCGCTGCCTTGCCAGCCACCTCTCATTTTGTTTGTGGACACCTTTTTGTGAAAATAAACATTGTTCTGCTCCTAGACGCCTGCCAGTCTGTGCTTCCGGGTCCTAACCCCCATTAAGCCGTAACAGAAAGTGCTCTGTAGAAATTGTAAGAATTTCAGTTCAGCATTTGAATATCCAGTGCTGTGTCACGATGGAAAATAACTGATGCTGATGTTTCTGTTTTAAGCTGGCCTTAGATCTGAGTACTTTTTAATGCTGTTGAGAACATTAAATGCACCATGCTGTCGCTGTGGATTGGAAAGCTTACATCTTCAGGTTTTTAGGGGTCATGTCATCAGACAACATGCTGGATTACATGACGTCCCTTAATGGGTGGAGGTTTGTACAAAATGCATGTAATATTAGCTAAAATGAAATTAGTTTGAAATTACAAGATTACACAACAACAGTGATTTGAGTTTATTTCTTGTTTCATGTACAATGTGAATCTGCAAACAGCAAATCCAGATGTTGGACAGATGTAGTGGAGAAAAAAGTAAAATATTTCCTCTCACAGTGGTGGAAAAGTCAAACAGCCTCCAGAAACAGAAATGTATGGCAAGTTAAGTTCTGTGCTTTTGTATGTGAGTAAATATACTTAGTTACCTCCTGTCTCTGACTGTAACATTTCAGTGTGTATCTGTACACTAAATTCGACACAATATTTATTTTCTAGAAGTTCTTTATTGCTTGCAAGCAAGAGTCACACGTCAGCAGTGCGTAGATGATGACTGAAGAGAGGCAGTCTTTCCTCATCCTTTATAATAGCAGAAACCAATTCACACAATTGCAGCAGTCACAAGGTTACATGTGAACTCACTTAAAATAACATTCCACCATCTCCACATACAAAATTTGGTTAAACATAAACTTAGCATACATGTACATTTCATAGTTTGTGTCATACATCAACCATTGTCAGAACACATATAGACAGAAAAGGTTACACGAACACCCTTCAGGATGAACTCCTAAACCGAGTTCCTATTTAGGTTGGTTTTCAGAGCCTTATACCATATATGCTCTGCAAACATATAACTGTCACAAGACAGAAACCATGCAAGAGGCCCACAGACATAAGTTTTCACCCTACACACATCTTCTATATTTGTTAAATTTCAAATGCAGGAATAAAGTATCAAAATGATAAAAGGGACTTAAGAGAATTTCCCTCACACATTAGAAGGAGGAAAATAAGAGTTTTGACCTGAGATGGAGAATTCTTCTGATTGACCACAGCTGTAGACTGTAGATTCTCACTTTTTAAAAAAAGTAGTTGAAGTACAATATTTCTATAGTAAAAGTTTTCTTAAGTGGAAGTTGCTGATTTTAGAATGAGTTCAAAAAATGCAAAACAAACAAGAACTTGTCACTGACATCAGACAGAGTACTTGAGCCAGTTAGATTTCATTGTTCTCCTGCCTTCATGTAATCTGCTTCAGCATCAGACTGTGTAGGTCTTTATTAAGAGCAGGTCCTCATGTGGCCACAGGCTGCAGTTTGTTATGAACTCCACTAGAGGGCGTCCTCACATCTCACTTATTCTCTACAAACCAGTTGGACAGGTTTAGTTCATATCAGCTGCTCAAACCTTCAATAACACAACATCATCTTACACTACAACCTCTCTCAAATGTGATCTGATCTGAGAACAGCTGATGGTGTTTTTAATCACATGATTTGGTCGTCATTAGAAACATCAGCTGCTGAAAACAATGAAAAATACATTTCTGATTAAGGCAGAAAAAGATATTCATTTTACTTTACATCATTTTAAAAAGAAAATGAGAGAAAATTAAATTACATTTGTCTTATCCATAAAATGTTCTTCAGCAATTTGTGCCAGTATGCAACACTTCTTATATATACAATGATCAGACCAGAAAAAGGTTTGAATTTGGCACCCAAATATTTAAGCAACCGAAAATGATTAGTATTTTTGAATACTTTGTTTCTGATGATTTAAGAGGTCTTAGAAAAATGAAATTCATTGCATCATATCAATCAGAGAGATACTGTGACACATTAAACAAAAACATTGACAGAAAAAAAGGTGAAGAATGCTTCATCAGAATCTGAAATACAAACAATGTACAAATCAAATATAATCAGTAAATATACATTTATTACATTAAATGATGTGAATCTTTCTGTAGAAAATCAAATGTTTGTTCTACTCAGTGTAATTGACAGGAGAGATGATCAGAGGGGCAGAGTTTTTACCGCCATGATTAAGACCAGGACTGAAGAGTGGGTAGAGTTTCTGAGTGAAGCAGCAGCCAGTAAAGGAGTAGATAAGAGCTGCAGCATCAACGTCATAAAAGGAGACCAGACCCTCCTCATAATCCACAAACACCCCCACCTTCTCAGGCTGACACTTCAGAGAGAGATGGACTGGAGGGTCAGCAAGAGCTTTGAACTCATTTTCATTCCTCAAAAATATCATCCAGTAACCATCCTGGGGAGTCGCTGTGATTTGTCCCTTCCTGTTGATCGACTCTCTGGCCACTCCTAAATCCCAGTTAGTCTTCCCTTTAACTTGAACTTCATAATAAAATCTTCCTGAAGAGAAACTCTGCTTTGCTAAGACATTAGCACAATAATCAAATCTCTCTGGGTTGTCTGGGAGATTCTTCTTTACATTCGTATTATGTACTTCTTTACCATCATCAGACAGTTTGAGTTTGGGATGTGCTGTATCAGGATTGAGGGTCACATCCACTGCATACTGCTGGACCCTCTTCAGCTCGGCCTCAAGAAGCTTCTTCATCTGTTTATTGAGCGTCTCCTCCAGCTGATTCACAGCTCTCACCACAGTCCCCTCATATGAAGGTGGACGGATGCTGACTCCTGTCCAGTCCTTGGTGGGTGGAGCAGTGTTCAGTGATGGGGAGCCTTGAAAGACAACAAAGATGTTCTCTTTAGAACTTGAGAGCTGCTCCACCTCAGAGCTTCTCTTCTCCAGCTCAGAGATTTCCTGTTCCAGCTCTTTGGTGAAGCCTTCAGCCTGTTTCTCTGTCTCTCTCTGCTTCTCTTTGATGGTGTCGATGAGCTCAGCCTGACTTCTCTCAACAGACTCCTTCAGAGCGCTGAAGACCTGAACACCAGCTGCTATCTCTCTGTCTGCATCTTTCTTACTGAGCTCCACTGAGCGCTTCATCTCCTCAATCTTCAGTCGTCTCTCCTGGATCATTTGCTGAATTTCAGTGTCTCTCTTCCCCAGCTCGGCCTTCTTTCCTTCATATTCTTCTTTCAGAGGAACAACATCATGTGTCTTGTGGTCTAAAACAGTGCAGAGCATGCAGACACACATCTGGTCGGTCTTACAGAACAGCTCCAGCAGTTTATCGTGCTTCGTACACATCCTGCTTTCCAGGTTCTCCACAGGGTCGATCAGCTGATGTCTTTTCAGGCCTGACATTGTCAGATGAGGCTCCAGGTGAGTCTCACAGTAGGAGGCCAGACACACCAGGCAGGACTTCAGGGCCTTCAGTTTGGTTCCAGTGCAGACGTCACAGGGAACTTCTCCTGGTTTGGAAACTTGTTGCTCTGAGCTGCTGCTGCTGGCTTTCTGTTGAGCTGACTGTCTGAACTGAGCAGCAATCTCAGAGATGAAAGTATTGACCCACAGCTCAGGTCTGGTGCTGAAAACCTCTTTACAGTTGGGACACTGACACCTAACATTTTTATCCCAGTGCTGAGTGATACAGGTTTTACAGAAGTTGTGTCCACATGGTATGGCGACTGGATCAGTGAACACATCCAGACAGATGGAGCACAGAAACTGATCTTCAGTCAGCAGACAGCTGGCAGCAGACATGTTTACAGTCTGAGGATGAAAAGTGAGAAAAACTGTAATTAAATATCTCTTGATTAAATGTTTGATAAACTATTTCTCCTGTAATATAAGGTGAGTAATGTTAAGTAATGTTGTTGTACTCCACCCGACCGAGGTACAAAGTTACTCAGAAGTTGGTTCAACTCAAATTAGCGCTGCAATTGTCAATGAGTTTGCGGTCTGCATGTGTACACTTGAGGCTCAATGTTATTATTAAAACATGAGCAAGCTTTAACCTCCGCAAGTTTATGGAACAAAAATAGATAGATTAAGACAAGCTGAAGACCAAAAATACAGAAACAGAGAGAAGCAGGAGGAGGAGGTTGTGTTATTGTGGATGTTAATATTGATGTAAATGCAGTCAAACTCACACTTCAACATTGTTGAAGCCTGGAGTGATTTTATTGGTGAAGTTTGAATTTAAGTGTAAGAACACGAAACAAATTTCCTCATTTACTATTTTGTTTGCATTACAGTGATCATTATCAGTGATCATATTGTTTACTTAATAACAGCTTAATTGCTCAATTAATATTTGTTGAAATTGTTCAATTATTTATAGTTATATTTGAGCCCTGAGTCGAACTTCCTGTCTGAGTAGAGCTCAGGTTTTGTGTTAATACAGATTTCTGAAACACAGTGAATATTATCAGCTGTACAAAGGCACACAGCATGTAGCTGCAGACACATCAAAGTAGCAAGGACAGGGTGATAAGTTCAAGGCTTCTTATTTACGTCTTTAACTGCTATATAAGTTGTAAAACAGCAATTTTGTACCTTTGATACACAATAAAAGACACTGTCAGATAACATCAGACACTGTGCTCTGAGCTAGGCTAGTTAGCCTTTAGCAGACTAGTTTATCTGTGTTTGTCTTTGTTATGGTTGGATTGAGCTGCTGTGCTTTACAGTAAAGCTATGTGGTATAACAAACTCAATTAATATCAGGTATCAAGCATGATGTTTTTATATCAGGAGATGGTACATTGATATTACAAAGTCAGATACTGGTTTTAACTCAGTTCTACCAAATATTTATGCAGTTTGTCTTTGTGTGGCGGTGTACTCACCAGTGTTTGTCAGAGATTCTGCTGTTGTGTTGAGAGTTTTCTTCAGAGAGAAACACAGAGACTCGTCTCGACTGCAGCTGTGCCGTCACTCAAATTTTCACTGTCATTTGAGGACATGTGACGTTGAGGCTTCTTCTCTTTCAGTGTTGCTCCTTCTCTCAGTGCAGCTTGGTGAGATCTAAATGTTGAAATACTCTGACATGGTTTGGCACCAGGATGAGTTTTTTTTCTTCATTTTTTTATTTCTACAATGGAAAAAAGCAGCCAGTATATTTAATAAGTCAATTCTTTTTCCATGCATGATTTTGAGAATCTTATAGTGCAGACATTTAAAGTCTAGCTGATTTAGAGTTCATTTAACTCCTGTTTTCAATTTGTTTCAGTATCAGACTGGTGATACAGTCATTTATGAAGAGGGCTGCTGTGAATTTATTGCAGTGTGTGTTAATGGTGTGTCTGTGTCAGTGTTTATTCTTGTCACTGCCTGTCTGTCTTATTCATTTTTCATTGTTGGAGGATTTTACAGTTGAAAACTTCAAACTTGCTTTCGAGGCTCAAGTTGAGTCAAGTCTTCGTGGAGTTCAGTCTCGAGTCCTCTTGTTTTTACGTCACTAAGACGTGTGTGTTAAAAGGTGAAAACATCTCAGACTGGGCAGAGAGTCAGCTGCTTACATGTTAGTCATAGATAATCTATATGTGTTGGAAAGACGGGCAGTGACACCTAGTGGACCAAAACAGGAGTTGCACAAAAACAGTGTTTTCTCAAACAGTCCCTGCTGCAACAGAAGAGGAATGGATGGTTCATGGACAGTTTATTGTTGTGTGTTCATGAAAACAAGTTTTCCTCATTGAGAACATATTGTGTTTGTGGTGCAGTTAATTGCATTAAAAATGTATTAAAATTAAAAATTAAATTTCAAAGAGCCAGAAAATTCATTTAACAACATTTAACAGAATTTCCAGGATCCTCAAAGAGGCTTCTAACTATCTGGATGAAAAAATATTCTGTCTGCTGCACTGAAAAAACAATTTTAACCTCAAAATTTTAAATGTTATCATCAGATACAGAGTATCAGTTTATAATTAAGGATTTTGGAAATATTTTATTTTTAACAAAACAACACGATATTTTGACTATGTTTTACAAAAGCATCAAGAACATATGTCATTTCTGGTTACGTGGAGGAAACAGAGTCACAAAATGAGAAAAAGGTTAACAACAAGTGAAAATCTTCAGAAATCATCTAACCCGACTACAAAATGACTTCTATTGGTCAGGGTGACAAACCCCCCCACTGCCCATATAGTCAAAACTCCAGCTCCTTTTGTTCTCGCTCATCTCCACATCTCTCCCCATGGGGCTGCCTGCCCTCAAGTTCTCTTCTCCTGGACTCTTCTGGGCCTAACAGCTGCTGAGACCTGTCAGCTGCATTTCCAGCAGGCCCAAAGAACTTCTCCTCACAGCAGCAACGCAAGGTCCTGCTAGTATTCCAGCTTAGTTAGCGACAGCAGCTGTGATGCAAAGCTTATGAGCTAACTACACAATCCAAGGAACAGGAAGCAAGTTAGCACCGAGCAGCCATCCTTGCAAAGGAAAGGAGCGACCAGTTTCCTCCATCCGCTGTCTTTCATCAGACCTTGGACAGCAAGAACAGCATTGTTCAACATTGGAATTACAACCTTCTCCTGCTTGGCTCATCAACCAAGGAACCACCAGCACATTTTCTTCAAAGAATGGTAATGTTGAACTGGGCCTAGCACACAGCATAGCATAACAGGGCTAAGCACAGGGCTTTTTTTTAAACTCTGGTTGATGTAATGCACATGTGTTCAATCTATACGTTTGTTCACTTTTGGGTGTTATTGTGATCTCTGTGTATCTTTGTTCTCTCCTGTCAATGAAACGGTGAATGAAGTGGTGATCCACCATCTTGGACCTGAGTCCAACCCTTCAATCAGCCATCTTGTAGTCCCTTTTGATTAGCCATTTTGTTTGTAGTCTTCCTTTGTCCATGCCATGTGACGTGACACCTTGAACCCTAGCTGCTATTTTGCTTTTGTTCTTCCACACACACACACACACACACACACACACACACACACACACACACACACACACACCTGTATATAGTACAGGTCAGATTGTGTGTTTCCATCTTTGTGTTCAATTAGTAACTTTTTATGAGACTGATTTGGTGAATTGGCAATCTTTCCCTTCTTCAAGGGTGGTGCGCTGAGGGTGGTCTTGGTACCCAAGACTCCCTATTAATGTTGCATGAAGCACTACATATGGTGCCCAGTGTGAGGCAGTGTACTGTTGGCAATCATTCATAATTGTGCAATATTAATTTCAGCATAATTTGGCCAGTGCTAAAATTTGAGATTCACATCTTAAACCCTTTAGCCAAAAGTCTAAACATTTAACCCCACTAGTCTGCTACAGAAGTAGACATTGATTTCTAGTTACAAACAGTTGCATGGTGGTTAGAATTGATTTATCAATCAAATATCACATATAACCCAATTGATTAACCAAAATCTTTTAGGTTATTGAGACATTTGCTTTTGCTGCTATTGATTCAAGTTGAAAGTGCTCTGTAGAAATTGTAAGAATTTCAGTTCAGCATTTGAATATTCAGTGCTGTGTGGCACAATGGAAAATGACTGATGCTGATGTTTCTGTTTCAGCTGGCCTTAGATCTGAATACTTTTTTAATAATATTGAGAACATTAAATGCACCATGCTGTCACTGTGGATTGGAAAGCTTACATGTTCAGGTTTTTAGGGGTCATGTCATCAGACAACAAGATGGATTACATGATGTCCCTTAATGGGTGGAGATTTTTAAGGTTATGAACAAAATGCATGTAATATTAGCTCAAATTATAGTAGTTTTAAATTTCAAGATAACTCAACAACAATGATTTGAGTTTATGTCTTGTTTAATGTAAAATGTGAATCTGCAAACAGCAAATCCAGATGTTAGACAGATGTAGTGGAGTAAAAACTACAATATTTCCTCTCACAGTGGTGGAAAAGTAAACCAGCCTCCAGACACAGAAATGTAAGGCAAGTTAAGTTTTGTGCTTTTGTATGTGAGTAAATGTACTTAGTTACTTCCTGTCTCTGACTGTAACATTTCAGTGTGTATCTGTTCCAAAAACTATACAGTCTGTGATCCATCACAGCAACTAATCCCTCTGCACTTCACTGCTGTTCTCCAAAGTGTTGAGCAGCTTTTCTCTGTCTGAAACATTTCTCACAGATTACATTAGAAGGAGGAAAATAAGAGTTTTGACCTGAGATGGAGAATCCTTCTGATTGACCACAGCTGTACAAAATTAATGCAAAACAGACAAGAACTTGTCACTGACATGAGACAGAGTACTTGTACCAGTTAGATTTCATTGTTCTCCTGCCTTCATGTAATCTGCTTCAGCATCAGACTGTAGTTCTTTATTAAGAGCAGGTCCTCATGTGGCCACAGGCTGCAGTTTGTTGTTAACTCCACTAGAGGGCGACCTCAGATCTCACTTATTCTCTACAAACCAGTTGGAAAGATTTAGTTCATATCAGCTGCTCAAACCTTCAATAACACATCATCATCTTACACTACAACCTCTCTCAAATGTGATCTGAGCTGAGAACAGCTGATGGTGTTTTTAATCACATGATTTGGTCGTCATTAGAAACATCAGCTGCTGAAAACAATGAAAAATGCATTTCTGATTAAGGCAGAAAAACATCTTTATTTTACTTTTTTTTTTCATTTTAAAAACAAAATGAGAGAAAATTAAATTACATTCATCTCATCCATAAAATGTTCTTCAGCAATTTGTGCCAGTCTGCAACACTTCTTATATAAACAATGATCAGACCAGAAAAAGGTTTGAACTTGGCACCCAAATATTTAAGGAACAGAAAATGTTTATTATTTTTGAATACTTTGTTTCTGATGATTTAACAGTTCTTAGAAAAATAAAGTTCATTACATCATATCAATCAGAGTGATACTGTGACACATTTAAAAAAACAGAAAAATAAGGGAGAAAAAGTGATTCATCAGAATCTGAAACCAAACCAAATATAATCAGTAAATATACATTTATTACATTAAATGATGTGAATGTTTCTGTAGAAAATCAAATGTTTGTTCTACTCAGTGTGATTGACAGGAGAGATGATCAGAGGGGCAGAGTTTTTACCACCATCATTAAGACATGGACAGAAGTATGGGTAGAGTTTCTGAGTGAAGCAGCAGCCAGTAAAGGAGTAGATGAGAGCTGCAGCATCAACGTCATAAAAGGAGACCAGACCCTCCTCATAATCCACAAACACCCCCACCTTCTCAGGCTGATACTTCAGAGAGAGACGGACTGAAGGGTCAGTACCAGCTTTGTACTCATTTTTATTCCTCAAACCTATCGTCCAGTAACCATTCTGAGGAGTCAGTTTGATTTGTCCCTTCCTGTTGATCGACTCTCTGGCCACTCCTAAATCCCACTTAGTCTTCTCTTTTACTTGAACCTCATAATAAAATCTTCCTGAAGAGAAACTCTGCTTTGCTAAGACATTAGGACAAGTATCAAATCTCTCTGGGTTGTCTGGGAGATTTTTGTCTACATCACCACAGTTGACTTGTTTTCCATCATCAGACAGGATGAGTTCAGGATGTGCTGTATCAGGATCGAGTGTCACATCCACTGCATACTGCTGGACCCTCTTCAGCTCAGGCAGCTTCTTCATCTGTTTACTGAGCGTCTCCTCCAGCTGATTCACAGCTCTCACCACAGTCCCCTCATATGAAGGTGGATGGACGCTGACTCCTGTCCAGTCCTTGATGAGTGGAGCAGCGTTCAGTGATGGGAAGCTTTGGAAGTTGAAGAAGATGTTGTCTTTAGAACTTGAGAGCTTCTTCACCTCAGAGCTTCTCTTCTCCAGCTCAGAGATTTCCTGTTCCAGCTCTTTGATGAAGCCTTCAGCCTGTTTCTCTGTCTTTCTCTGCTTCTCTTTGATGGTGTCGATGAGCTCGGCCTGGCTTCTCTCAACAGACTCCTTCAGAGCGGTGAAGACCTGAACACCAGCTGCTATCTCTCTGTCTGCATCTTTCTTACTGAGCTCCACTGAACAATTCATCTCCTGAATCTTCAGTCGTCTCTTCTGGATCATCTGCTGAATTTCAGCGTCTCTCTTCCCCAGCTCGGCCTTCTTTCCTTCATATTCTTCTTTCAGAGGAACAATATCATGTGTCTTGTGGTCTAAAACACTGCAGACTTTGCAGACACACATCTGGTCGGTCTTACAGAACAGCTCCAGCAGTTTATCGTGCTTCATACACATCCTGCCTTTCATGTCCACAGGTCGGATCAGTGAATGTCTTTTCAGCTGTTTAGCTGTCAGATGAGGCTCCAGGTGAGTCTCACAGTAGGAGGCCAGACACACCCGGCAGGACTTCAGGGCCTTCAGTTTGGTTCCAGTGCAGACGTCACAGGGAACTTCTCCTGGTTTGGAAACTTGTTGCTCTGAGCTGCTGCTGCTGGCTTTCTGTTGAGCTGACTGTCTGAACTGAGCAGCCATCTCAGAGATGAAAGTATTGACCTTCAGCTCAGGTCTCGTGTAGCAAATCTTTTTACAGATGGGACACTCGTATGGGACATAAACATTCCAGTGTATAGTGATGCAGGTTTTACAGAAGTTGTGTCCACATGATGTGGTGACTGGATCAGTGAACACATCCAGACAGATGGAGCACAGAACCTGATCTTCAGTCAGCAGACAGCTGGCAGCAGACATGTTTACAGTCTGAGGACAAAAGTTTGAAAAAGAAAACTGTTATTAGACATCTCTTGATTAAGTGTTCAATAAACTATTACTGTTGGAATATAATGAGTTCTTTTGGGTTAATATTTGTAGTGTCTGAGTGTTTCTTATACCTCCTGAGCTCTGAGTGACAGGACAGGATGGGACAGGACCAGATGCTTCCCTTTAAGTATATGTGGGAAGGGGACAACGTAGAGGTCTCATGTCCAGGATAACAACATATTAGCCCTGTAGTGTGCGTCAGAGAATAGCTAAAGGAAGAGGCCCCACACCAAGGACTGACTAGTTCAGAGGTTCAATGTATACATTTCCATCTAAGTGTAGAGAGACTAACATCAACATAGTCACGCACACACATCCACGTACACATATTCCCTTGAGAGAGAGATGTTATGCAGACCCATCCTTTTCCAACAGGATAGAGGGGCCCTCAGTTCCCCAAAAGTAAACAATTAGAGAAACAGGCGGGCCTGAGCGAATGGACTCTAAAAGGACACACACACCAGAGAACGGGGGTGAATTTTTGTTGATCTCCTAAGACTGAGGGTCTGAGAGGAGTTCTGATAGAGCAGGGGGCAAAGCATTTTGGGCATCATTTTGCCGAGATTTGAGAATACCAGGGAGTGCACACTCTGGTTCGGACGCTGGCTTGAAATCTGTTTCAATAAAGATTGCTCTATCATATCCACCCAGCCTTGCCTCCGCAGAATTTATTTTATACTACACGCCGACACCTTTGGAGGAGAACAGCCCATTCACTTCATATTTGCCCTGGATACACCGGTGAGTGGAATTTCCTGTCTGAGTAGAGCCAGGCTTTTGTGTACAAAGGCACATAGCAGAAACAGTAAAGTTGAAAGGACAGGGTTATAAATTCAAGGCTTCTTACTTAAGTGTTTATCAGCTATATATTTTGTAAAACAGCAATTTTGTACCTTTTATACACAATAAAACACACTGTCAGATAAAATTAGACACTGTCCTCTGAGCTAGGCTAGTTACCCTTCAGCAGACTAGTTTATCTGTGTTTGTGTTTGTCGTTGTAATGGTTGGATTTAGCTGAGGCCCTTAACAGTAAATGTATGTAGTATAACAAACCAAAGTACTAAGATCTTGGGGTATCAAGTCTGATATTTCAATTTTCAGAGACAGATCGATAAAAGTGGGTAAATCAGCTTAAGCTAAAGCTAGCTGTGACTGTATCCTATCTAACTGTATCCAGAGTTCAGTCACTGTGGTTTGACTTTGACCTGTTTTGTAGTTCTGACAAAATGTACATGTTGAAATTGTCCGTGTACTCACCAGTGTTTTTCAGAGACTCTGCTGTTGTGTTGAGAAAGTTTTGTTCAGAGAGAAACACAGAGACTCGTCTGGACTGCAGCTCTACTTTCATTTGAGGAAATGCTGCACATTTTTTTTTAATCTCTCGGTTGCTCCTCCTCTCAGATTTCTAACTATCACATTTACAGGAGAAAAAAGGGAAGAAAAACTGAGATGGAAAAGTTTGCAGTGTGTGTTAATGGTGTGTGTGTGTCAGTGTTTATTCTTGTTATTTTTACTGTGAATATTGTAGCTGAGATCAGGTCCTTTCATTGTAAACTGTGAAGTCCTGCCTGTCTCTGTCTTCTTCATTTTTCATTGTTGGAGGATTTTACTGGTGAAAACTTCAAACTTGCTTTCGAGGCTCAAGATGAGTCAAGTCTTTGTGGAGTTCAGTCTCGAGTCCTCTTGTTTTTACATCCAGTTTGTGTTGATCATCAGCTGCACAAGTGACATTTTACTGCTATATTTAAGCTTCTGTGTTGCTTTAAAGTTCATATTTTGAGCTTTGTGATCATTAGTCAACATTATACTGAATGTTTATTGTCTCATGTATCACCCTAACACTCAAGTAACAGAGCTAAGAATCTCATTTTCCAATTAATTTTAAAGACCAAAATGTTACAATTTGTGGTAAAAAGGTGATGACCCAAATACAAAACACCAGGGAGGCAGGCAGGATTAAGAACAAAAGACGAGCTTTATTTCACAAAAAGCTGAGTAAACCAAAAACCAGGAATCCAAAAACAACCAAGAGGCGTAAATCCCAAAAACACAAAGTAGAAACACAAAAGCTAAAACAAAGTATCAACCAAGAGGAGCAAAGTACAACTCAGGAGAAACAAGAGGAACAAAAAAAAACAGAAACATGACACGGGAAGATGGTGGAAGACACGGGAACGGGTTCAGAGGAAACACAGGACGAACTGACAAAGACATCAGGGAGCACACAGACTATATACACACAGTGCTGACTGACAAACAAGACACAGCTGAACACAGAAAAAGGCAGAAAATTCACACAAAGGGAGGAACTGAAGAGCAACACACGACACAAGAGGGCAAAACTTCAAAAATAAAACAGGAAATCACAGAAACAAAAACAGAATCATGACACCAAAAAGTTCATTTCACAACATTTACTTCTGTTCAGAATTTCCAGAATCATCAAAGACTCTTCTAACCATCTGGATGAAGAAATATTCTGTCTGCTGCACTGGAAAAAATATTTTAATCTCAAAATTTTAAACGTTATCATCAGATACAAGATATCAGTATATAATGAAAGATATTGGTCATATTCAAATATGTCATTTCTGGTTACGTGGAAGAAACAGAGTCAGAAAATGAGAAAAAGGTTAATAACAAGTTAAAATCATCAGAAATCATCTAACCCGACTACAATATGACAACAAAACAGTTGAGTGGTAGATGTACAGAAACATACTGACATCAGCAGGCTGTAACACTCCTTTTATAGACCCCACAACGATCCACCATCATCTCACACTACAATCTCTCTTTAATGTGATCTGATCTGAGAACAGCTGATGGTGTTTTTAATCACATGATTTGGTCGTCATTAGAAACATCAGCTGCTGAAAACAATGAAAAACAAATTTCTGATTAAGTCAGAAAAAAAATTATTTTACTTTTCATCATTTTAAAAACAAAATGACGGAAAATTAAGCTACATTTGTCTTATCCATAAAATGTTCTTCTGCAATTTGTGCCAGTATGCAACACTTCTTATATATACAATGATCCGACCATAAAAAGGTTTGAATTTGGCAAAAATTAACGACATCAATCAGAGTGATACTGTGACACACTAAACAAAAACATTAAGAGAAGAAAGGGAGAAAAAATGCTTCATCAGAATCTGAAACAACAACAATGTACAAACCAAATATAATCAGTGAATATACATTTATTTCATTAAATGATGTGAATCTTTCTGTAAAAAATCGAATGTTTGTTCTACTCAGTGTGATTGACAGGAGAGATGATCAGAGGGGCAGAGTTTTTACCACCATCATTTTTACATGGACAGAAGTATGGGTAGAGTTTCTGAGTGAAGCAGCAGCCAGTAAAGGAGTAGATAAGAGCTGCAGCATCAACATCATAAAAGGAGACCAGACCCTCCTCATAATCCACAAACACCCCCACCTTCTCAGGCTGACACTTCAGAGAGAGAGGGACTGAAGGGCCAGCAAGAGCTCTGTACTCATTTTTATTCCTCAACCATATTGTCCAGTAACCATCCTGAGGAGTTGGATTGATTTGTCCCTTCCTGTTGATCGACTCTCTGGCCACTCCTAAATCCCACTTAGTCTTTTCTTTAACTTGAACCTCATAATAAAATCTTCCTGAAGAGAAATTCTGCTTTGCTAAGACACAACAATTAGTATCAAATCTCTCTGGGTTGTCTGGAAGATTCTTCTTTACATCACCATGTTTAACTTGTTTTCCATCATCAGACAGGATGAGGTAGGGATGTGCTGTATCAGGATCGAGTGTCACATCCACTGCATACTGCTGGACCCTCTTCAGCTCAGGCAGCTTCTTCATCTGTTCACTGAGCGTCTCCTCCAGCTGATTCACAGCTCTCCTCACAGTCTCCTTATATGAAGGTGGACGGACGCTGACTCCTGTCCAGTCCTTGGTGGGTGGAGCAGTGTTCAGTGATGGGAAGCTTTGGAGGAGGTGGAGGTGGTCTTCAGACTGTGAGAGCTGCTCCACCTCAGAGCTTCTCTTCTTCAGCTCAGAGATTTCCTGTTCCAGCTCTTTGATGAAGCCTTCAGCCTGTTTCTCTGTCTCTCTCTGCTTCTCTTTGATGGTGTTGATGAGCTCGGCCTGGCTTCTCTCAACAGACTCCTTCAGAGCGGTGAAGACCTGAACACCAGCTGCTATCTCTCTGTCTGCATCTTTCTCACTGAGCTCCACTGAACGCTTCATCTCCTGAAGCTTCAGTTGTCTCTTCTGGATCATCTGCTGAATTTCAGCGTCTCTCTTCCCCAGCTCGGCCTTCTTTCCTTTATATTCTTTTTTCAGAGGAACAACATCATGTGTCTTGTGGTCTAAAACACTGCAGACTTTGCAAATGCACATCTGGTCGGTCTTACAGAACACCTTTAGCAGTTTATCGTGTTTTGCACACATCCTGCCTTTCATGTCCACAGGTTGCATCAGTGAATGTCTTTTCAGATGTTTAGCTGTGAGATGAGGCTCCAGGTGAGTCTCACAGTAGGAGGCCAGACACACCCGGCAGGACTTCAGGGCCTTCAGTTTGGTTCCAGTGCAGACGTCACAGAGAACTTCTCCTGGTTTGGAAACTTGTTGCTCTGAGCTGCTGCTGCTGGCTTTCTGTTGAGCTGACTGTCTGAACTGAGCAGCCATCTTAGAGATGAGAGTATTGACTTTCAGCTCAGGTCTAATGTTGAAAACCTCTTTACAGTCTGAGGACAAAAAGTGAGAAAAAGAAAACTGTAATTAGATATCTCTTGATTAAGTGTTGCATAAACTATTTCTCCTGTAATATAAGGTGAGTAATGTTAAGTTCTGTTGTTATGGAACAAAAGTAGATACATTAAGACAAGCTAAAGACCAAAAATACAGAAACAAAGAGAAGATGGAGGAGGAGGTGGTGTTATTGTGGATGTTAATATTGATATAATTGCAGTCAAACTCACATGTCAACATCTTTTTTTTGTCAAGTTTCAATTCAAGTGTAAGAACACAAACCAAATCTCCTCATCCACTATTTTGTTTGCATTACAGTGATCATATATTGTTTATTTAATAACAGCTTAATGGCTCAATTATTATTTGTTGAAATTGTTTCTCAATTATTTATAATTATATGAGTGTGTAGAGCTCAGGTTGTGTGTTAATACATATTTCTGAAACACAGTGAACATTATCAGTTGTACAAAGGCACACAGCATGTAGCTGCTGATACATTAAAGTAGCAAGGACAGGGTTATAAGCTCTATAAGTTGTAAAACAGCCAGTCAGATAACATCAGACACTGTTGGGAGGATCCAAAGGTCATCTAAGCTAGACTTGTCAGTCTTTAGCAGACTAGTTGATCTGTGTTTGATTTTGTCGTTGTTATGGTTGGATTTAGCTGTGACCCTTTACAGTACATGTATGTGGTATAACAAACTGAACTACTTAGATGTTGGGGTATCAAGACTGATGTTTTAATTTTCAGAGACAGATCGGTAAAAGTGGGTAAATTAGCTTAAGCTAAAGCTAGCTGTGTCTGTATTCTACCTAACTTTATCCAGAGTTCAGTCACTGTGGTTTGATTTTTAGATTTTTGTAGTTCTTGAAAATCAAAATGTACATGTTGAAAATGATAATACAGGTGTAACAAAGTCAGGTACTGGTTTTAACTCAATTCAACCAAATCTTTCTGCAGTTTCTCTTTGCGTGGCCGTGTACTCACCATTGTTTGTCAGAGATTCTGCTGTTGTGTTGCTGAAAACCAGATGGATTCAGTTGAAGTTTTCTTCAGAGAGAAACAGATGCGTCTCAACTGCAGCTCTACTTTAATTTGAGGAAATGCTTCATTCATTTTTTTATATCTCTCAGTTGCTCCTCCTCTCAGTGCAGCTCTGTGGTTTTATTGCCTTATTGTAAAATACCTTGACACAGATTTGAAACAAGTTGAGATTTGACCTTTTGTTTAGTCCTCTTTTTTCTACAATGTGTCAGTGTTTATTCTTGTTATTTTTACTGTGAATATTGTAGCTGAGATCAGGTCCTTTTATTGTAAACTATGAAGTCCTGCCTGTCGCTGTCTTCTTCATTTTTCATTGTTGGAGGATTTTACAGGTGAAAACTTCAAACTTGCTTTTGAGGCTCAAGTTGAGTCAAGTCTTTGTGGAGTTCAGTCTCGAGTCCTCTTGTTTTTACATCACTAAGATGTGTTTGTAAAAAGGTGAAAACATCTCAGACTGGGCAGAGTCAGCTGCTCACATATTACTCATAGATCATCTATATGTGTTGGAAAGGCTGGCAGTGACACCTAGTGGACCAAAACAGGAGTTGCACAAAAACAGTGTTTTCTCACTTAGTCACTGCAGCAACAGAAGAGGAGTGGATGGTTCATGGACAGTTTTTTGTTTATTGTTGTGTGTTCATGAAAACATTGTGCTGAAGTTTTCCTCATTGAGAACATATTCTGTTTGTGGTGCAGTTTATTGCATCATTTTACTGTTCATTGTTTGTGGTTAATCGTCACGATGCAGCAGCTGATTAGCAGACCCACTTTGTGAGCCTCGCGTTGGAGCCAGTTTGTGTCGATCATCAGCTGCATAAGTGACATTTTTCTGCTGTAATTTAGCTCCTGTGTTGCTTTAAAGTTCATATTTTGAGCTTTGTGATCGTTAGTCAACATTATACTGAATGTTTATTGTCTCATGTATCACCCTAACATTCAAGTAACAGAGCTAAGAATCTCATTTTCCAATTAATTTTAAAGACCAAAATGTTACAATTTGTGGTAGAAAGGTGAGGACCCAAATACAAAACACCAGGGAGGCAGGCAGGATTAAGAACAAAAGACGAGCTTTATTTCACAAAAAGCTGAGAAAAACCAAAAACCAGGAATCCAAAAACAACCAAAAGGTGTAAATCCCAAAAACACAAAGTAGAAACTCAAAAGCTAAAAGAAAGTATCAACCGAGAGGAGCAAAGTACAACTCAGGAGAAACAAGAGGAACAAAAAAAACAGAAACATGACACGGGAAGATAGTGGAAGACACGGGAACGGGTTCAGAGAAAACACAGGACGAACTGACAAAGACATCAGGGAGCACACAGACTATATACACAGTGCTGACTGACAAACAAGACACAGCTGAACACAGAAAGAGGGCAGGAAATTCACACAAAGGGAGGAACTGAAGAGCAACACACGACACAAGTGGGCAAAACTTCAAAATAAAACAGGAAATCACAGAAACAAAAACAGACTCATGACACCAAAAAGTTAATTTCACAACATTTACTTCTGTTCTGAATTTCCAGAATCATCAAAGACTCTTCTAACCATCTGGATGAAGAAATATTCTGTCTGCTGCACTGGAAAAACTATTTTAATCTCAAAATTTTAAACGTTACCATCAGATACAAGATATCAGTATATAATGAAAGATACTGGTCATATTCACATATGTCATTTCTGGTTACGTCGAGGAAACAGAGTCAGAAAATGAGAAAAGGGTTAATAACAAGTTAAAATCATCAGAAATCATCTAACCCGACTACAAAATGACAACAAAACAGTTGAGTGGTAGATGTACAAAAACATACTTACATCAGCAGGCTGTAACACTCCTTTTATAGACCCCACAACGATCCACCATCAGTCTGAAGTTGATCTTTAACCTTTTCACATGTCAGCAGCCTGTATTTCTTCTTACTCACTTGGGTCAAGATAAGTACAACAAATAAAGTCTGTGTAATATTGATAGCCAAATTTAACCTAAGACTCCCTATTAATGTTGTATGAAGCACTACAAATGGTGCCCAGTGTGAGGCAGTGTACTGTTGGCAATCATTCATAATTGTGCAATATTAATTTCAGCATAATTTGGCCAGTGCTAAAATTTGAGATTCACATCTTGAACCTTTTAGCCAAAAGTCTTAACATTTGACACCACTAGTCTACTACAGGAGTAGATGTTGATTTCTACTTATAAACAGTTGCATGGTGGTGAGAATTGATTTATCAATCAAATATAACCCATTTGATTAACCAAAATCTTTTAGCTTATTGAGACATTTGCTTTTGCCGCTATTGATTCAAGTTGAAAGTGCTTTGTAGAAATTGTAAGAATTTCAGTTCAGCATTTGAACCAGGGCCGACCCTGGGCATAGGCAGTATAGGCGAATGCTAAGGGCGCCGTCATCCATGGGGGGCGCTGCAAACGGGGGAGAGAAAAAAAACAAAACAATAATGCTATTTTTTTACCAGTGCTATTAGTAATATTATTTCCAAATATTATATAAGCCCACAGCAACATAACCTTATTGCAAAGCCTATTAAATAATGGAGAGGCCTTTCTTCTGGGTTCCTGGCTCGTTGCACTGTACCTGCCCTCTGTGAGGGAGGGGGCGGGGTCGAGAGGCGAGTTGCCTGAATCTGACCGGACCGTGACCCAAGAGAGACGTTTATTGATACTGTAGCGGAACCACAATGTCCAAAAGACTGAAACCATCCGGCGCCCAGGGAAGGAAAAGAAGGAAAGAAGAGGAGAAACATGTGAAAAAGAAAGAGGTACAGTAACGTCAATGTGATGAAGTGAATGAAACTAATATGCATCATAGTTACCGTTGTTGGAGCAGAGTGTTAACTTGCTAGCTTCCTTCAGACGATTGTTTAATAATCAGTAAATAGCTGAGTCGACGTAAGTTAATGTTACTCCACCTTAAATTCATCAGGGACGTTTGGAAAGTTAACGTCAGGCCTGTTCAGGTGCTATTTTAACCTGTTCACTGTGTTTTCCTGCTTGTATGTCAGTTAAAATGCTCTGAGTTTTCCATCCACTTTATAAGTAACAGGGTAGTTGTAAGCCTTTGGTTTATTGTGTCACAGTTTATGTTTGTTAAAGTTTACATCAGTGTTAAAGTGCAGTTAAAGTGTAATACTGTTAATACTCCATACCTTAGCTTTCCCATATCATTCATAGGCTATATATAGCTATATATAAGTTTCGCTGCACTTTACTTTAGTCTATATAAGTCTTATGTATAGCACACACCAAGCATCTGTTTTTTTATTAAAATGTAACATCCAGTGGTCACATATACTTCTCTTCTCTCTTCAGATGCACTTTTAAAATATTTCACCACCACCGCCAGTGACACAGCATCAGGTGCTCCTGTCCTCTACCTCAGCACAGAGAGTGACACAGCATCAGGACTAAAGGCTGCTGACTGGCCGTCTCTTCTAACTGACACAGTAAGAAAGGAGTTAGTTCACAGACGACCATTTCAAATAAAAAACAGTTACACATATCCCAAAAACAAAGATGGGAGAAAGTGTCCACATGACTTTTTTACCAGAGTCTTAGTCAGTGTGGAAGAAATCAAAAGAAGCTGGCTGATGTACTCAAAAAAGAATGATAGCTTGCACTGCTTCTGCTGCAAAAGGTTTCCTCCCAAAGAATACAGACTGCTTTTATTTTGTATGTAAATAGAATATTCTTTAATATGTGTGTGCAATACCTTGTTTATATTGTATTTTTAATTTTTTATCACTTGTTTCTTTCGTTTTTATTTGGTGTGATATTTTTGACTTAAAAGAAATAAAATCTTGAATACATAGCTACATGTAGTTTCTGTGTGAGTGTATGAAAATTGATTGTGAAATTGTCTGTGATGCAAGGGGGCGGCAGCCAAAATCTTGCCTAGGGCACCAAATTGGTCAGGGCCGGCACTGATTTGAACATCCAGTGCTGAGTCACAATGGAAAATTGACTGATGCTGATTTTTCTGTTTCAGCTGGCCTTAGATCTGAATACTTTTTTAATAATATTGAGAACAGTAAATGCACCATGCTGTCACTGTGGATTGGAAAGCTTACATTTTCAGGGTTTTAGGGGTCATGTCATCAGACAACATGCTGGATAACATGAAGTCCCTTAATGGGTGGAGATTTTTAAGATTATCAACAAAATGCATGTAATATTAGCTAAAATTAAAGTAGTTTTAAATTACAAGATAACTCAACAACAGTGATTTGAGTTTATTTCTTGTTTAATACAAAATGTGAATCTGCAAACAGCAAATCCAGATGTAGTGGAGTAAAAGTACAATATTTCCTCTCACAGTGGTGGCAAAGTCAAAAAGCCTCCAGAAACAGAAATGTTAAGTTTTGTGCTTTTGTAATGTGAGTAAATGTACTTAGTTACTTCCTGTCTCTGACAGTAACATTTCAGTGTGTAACTGATCCAAAAACTATACAGTCTGTGATCCATCACAGCAACTAATCTCTCTGCACTTCACTGCTGTTCTCCAAAGTGTTGAGCAGCTTTTCTCTGTCTGAAACATTTCTCACAGATTACATTAGAAGGAGGAAAATACGAGTTTTGACCTGAGATGGAGAATCCTTCTGATTGGACCACAGCTGCACACTGTAGATTCTACTTTTTTAAAAAGTAGTTAAAGTACAATATTTCTAGAGTAAAAGTCTTCTTAAGTGGAAGTTGCTGATTTTAGAATGAGCTTAAAATGCAAAACAAACAAAAAAACAAATTTCTGATTAAGGCAGAAAAAATCTTTATTTTACTTTTCATCATTTTAAAAAGAAAATGAGAGAAAATTGAATCACATTTGTCTTATCCATAAAATAATCTTCAGCAATTTGTGCCAGTCTGCAACAGTTCTTATATAAACAATGATCAGACCATAAAAAGGTTTGAATTTGGCACCCAAATATTTAAGGAACAGAAAATGCTGATTATTTTTAAATACTTTGTTTCGGATGATTTAACAGTTCTTAGACAAATAAAGTTCATTACATCAAATCAATCAGAGAGATACTGTGACACATTAAACAAAAACATTGGCAAAAAATAAAAAGGAGAAAAAATGCTTCATCAGAATCTGAAAAAACAACAATGTACAAACCAAATATAACCAGTAAATATACATTTATTACATTAAATGATGTGAATCTTTCTGTAGAAAATCAAATGTTTGTTCTACTCGGTGTGATTGACAGGAGAGATGATCAGAGGGGCAGAGTTTTTACCACCATCATTACGACCAGAACCAAAGTATGGGTAGAGTTTCTGATTGAAGCAGCAGCCAGTAAAGGAGTAGATAAGAGCTGCAGCATCAACGTCATAAAAGGAGACCAGACCCTGCTCATAATCCACAAACACCCCCACCTTCTCAGGCTGACACTTCAGAGAGAGACGGACTGAAGGACCAGCACCAGCCTTGTACTCATTTTCATTCCTCAACCATATCGTCCAGTAACCATTCTGAGGATTCAGGTTGATATGTCCCTTCCTGTTGATCGACTCTCTGGCCACTCCTAAATCCCACTTAGTCTTCTCTTTAACTTGAACCTCAAAATAAAATCTTCCTGAAGAGAAAGCCTGCTTTGCTAAGACACAGGCACAAGTATCAAATCTCTCTGGGTTGTCTGGGAGATTCTTCCTTACATCACCACAGTTGGCTTGTTTTCCATCATCAGACAGGATGAGTTTGGGATGTGCTGTATCAGGATCGAGTGTCACATCCACTGCATACTGCTGGACCCTCTTCAGCTCGGCCTTCTTCATCTGTTTCCTGAGCGTCTCCTCCAGCTGATTCACAGCTTTCACCACAGTCCCCTCATATGAAGGTGGACAGACACTGACTCCTGTCCAGTCCCTGGTGGGTGGAGCAGCGTTCAGTGATGGGAAGCTTTGGAGGAGGTGGAGGTGGTCTTCAGACTGTGAGAGCTGCTCCACCTCAGAGCTTCTCTTCTCCAGCTCAGAGATTTCCTGTTCCAGCTCTTTGATGAAGCCTTCAGCCTGTTTCTCTGTCTTTCTCTGCTCCTCTTTGATGGTGTCGATGAGCTCGGCCTGGCTTCTCTCAACAGACTCCTTCAGAGCGGTGAAGACCTGAACACCAGCTGCTATCTCTCTGTCTGCATCTTTCTCACTGAGCTCCACCGAGCGCTTCATCTCCTGAATCTTCAGTTGTCTCTTCTGAATCATCTGCTGAATTTCAGCGTCTCTCTTCCCCAGCTCGGCCTTCTTTCCTTCATATTCTTCTTTCAGAGGAACAACATCATGTGTCTTGTGGTCTGAATAGGTGCAGAGCATGCAGACACACATCTTGTCGGTCTTACAGAACAGCTCCAGCAGTTTATCGTGCTTCGTACACATCCTGTCTTCCAGGTTCTCCACAGGGTCGATCAGCTGATGTCTTTTCAGGCCTGACTTTGTCAGATGAGGCTCCAGGTGAGTCTCACAGTAGGAGGCCAGACACACCAGACAGGACTTCAGGGCCTTCAGTTTGGTTCCAGTGCAGACGTCACAGGGAACTTCTCCTGGTTTGGAAACTTGTTGCTCTGAGCTGCTGCTGCTGGCTTTCTGTTGAGCTGACTGTCTGAACTGAGCAGCCATCTCAGAGATGAACGTGTTGACCTGCAGCTCAGGTCTGGTGTTGAAAATCTTTTTACAGTTGGGACACTGACACGGGACATTTTTATCCCAGTGTATAGTGATGCAGGTTTTACAGAAGTTGTGTCCACATGGTATGGCGACTGGATCAGTGAACACATCCAGACAGATGGAGCACAGAAACTGATCTTCAGTCAGCAGACAGCTGGCAGCAGACATGTTTACAGTCTGAGGATGAAAAGTGAGAAAAAGAAACTGTAATTAGATATCTCTTGATTAAGTGGTCAATAAACTATTACTCCTGTAATATAAGGAGTCATGATGAGCTCTGTTGGATAAAAATGTGCCCTTCCTGTCTGAGTACAGCTCAGGTTTTGTGTTACAGGTAATACCAGTTTCTGAAACGCAGTAAATATTATCAGCTGTACAAAGGCACAGAGCTGAGACAGTAAAGTTGAAAGGACAGGGTTATAAGTTCAGGCTTCTTACTTAAGTGTTTAACAGCCATATAAGTTGTAAAACAGCCATTTTGTGCTGTTTGAAGGCAATAAAAGACACTGTCAGATAACATCAGACTCTGTGCTCTGAGCTAGGCTAGTTAGCCTTTAGCAGACTAGTTTATCTGTGTTAGTCTTTGTTATGGTTGGATTGAGCTGCTGTGCTTTACAGTAAAGGTATGTGGTATAACAAACTCAATTAATATCAGGTATCAAGCACAATGTTTTAATATCAGGAGACAGATCAGTCAAAGTGGGTAAATTAGCTTAAGCTAAAGCTAGCTGTGACTGTATCCTATCTAACTGTATCCAGAGTTCAGTCACTGTGGTTTGATTTTGACCTGTTTTGTAGTTCTGACAAAATGTACATGTTGAAATTGTCCGTGTACTCACCAGTGTTTGTCAGAGATTCTGCTGTTGTGTTGAGAAAGTTTTGTTCAGAGAGAAACACAGAGACTCGTCTGGACTGCAGCTCTGTTGTCACTCAAACTTTCACTTTCATTTCAGGACATGTGACTTGAAGTTTTTTCTCTCTCAGCTGCTCCTCCTCTCAGTGCAGCTCTGTGGTTTTATTGCCTCACTGAAATAACCTTGACACAGATTTGAAACAAGTTGACTTTTAGTTTATTCCTCTTTTTTCTACAATGGAAGTATTACGGAAGAGTGTTAGGGTGAGGGATGAGGGGGAAAATGAGAGGAGGAAGTTTTTGGTTTTTTTTCATTATTTACTTCAAGAATAAAGTCTAAATTTGGAGAATAAAGTCAACTCTTCTGGTCCCTCAAGTCCAGTTAGGGGGGCGACCTGGTAGCGACTGACAGCTATGCGAGCTGCCCGAGCATCCGGTCTCTGCCATTACTACATCCTTGGAGTGTAACGTTAAAAGTGAGTTTTTTGAAGCGACGCAGCGGCATACTTAATCGATATGTGTATCATATGAGTATCGTTAACTCATTAGCAACCTAATGCAAGTCATCAACCAGCCACTAGAGGATATGAGGCTAGCTAAAACTGCAAGATGCTATTTTTGCTGTTGCTGGAACGACATGCTGTATTCGCTCAACTTTACTAACGGGACTGTTTGCAACTATTTCCAGGCTAGTCAAGATGCAGAGCCTCAAAATCACCATGAAATAACGTGCTAATGTTCCCTCAGAGTATAATGCTGTTTTGCTGTTAGCTACAACTTTGGTGCTAAATGCTAAACCTGTTTTTATTCATTTAAGGTGCCGTCTACGTGCTGAGGTTAGCAGCGGTTAAGTAGTAAACGCTCACTGACATTGACGTTATTGTTCATTGTACAGCAAATACAGTCAGTAATAATAAGTGGCTGCAGTTTAGGCTTGCAGAGCTAAGGTTGTAAGGTTGTAGCTCTTAAATGTTTGCTTAAAGTTTAATACTGTGCTAAATGTGGTTACAATATGGACTCATCTGCTCATGTCTTCTCAAATATCACCATGTTTATATGTGTGCTAAAATACTCCTGTGAGAGAAAAGACATTGTGTGTAATTATAAGACGTGATGCTTTTGAGGAACCGTTGCGAATAAGGCCAACTGTTGCTGAGAAGCAATGACACTTACAGCTTCTTCCAGCTCTGTTCCAACATAATCTGTTCATCGGTACCACCTGCACTGTTCTTCACTGCTGTTGCTCAGGGCTGGGCAATATATATTGATATTATATCAATTTTCGCCATCTGAGAGTGGTTATAATCTCAGATATTGAATATGGTTAAACAGTGATATGGCGTAACAGTGTGTTGTAATTTTCTAAACTTACCAGACTGTTTTATCTGTTCTATTATTTGTCTTTACCCACTCAGTCATTATATTTACTGATTACTATAATTATTAATTTAAAATCTCTTTGTGTTAATATTTTGTGAAAGCACCAATAGTCATCACTACAATACTGTAGATGTCAAGGTACAGTATTGGATATTTTGCCTATATCTAATGGACGTAATGAATTATGTAACCTCATGCGACTCTTTTAAAGGACCATGAGCCACAAGAACACCGGTTCTTTGGACCTGTTCAAAATGTCAATCACAGATTGACAGATTTGCTACGACATCGGGGGGTTTCCAGAGAAAGCCCTCACACTAATGGAGGAGCAAAAGGTGCATTGTGGCCACTGAGGTGCAGAAGTCCAGTTAACAGGCTAGCCAGTCTAGTTAAGTTAAAATCATCAGAAATCATCTAACCCAACTACAAAATGACAACAAAACAGTTGAGTGGTAGACGTACAAAAACATACTTACATCAGCAGGCTGTAACACTCCTTTTATAGACCCCACAACGATCCCACCATCAGTCTGAAGTTGATCTTCAACCTTTTCACATGTCATCTGCCTGTATTTCTTCTTACTCACTTGGGTCAAGATTAGTACAACAAATAAAGTCTGGTTCAAGTTGAATTAGTTATTGTGAAGTATCAAGATGGAAAATGACTGATGCTAATGTTTGTGTTCCAGCCAGCCTTAGATCTGAGTACTTTTTAATAATATTGAGAACATTAAATGCACCATGCTGTCGCTGTGGATTGGAAATCTTACATTTTCGGGTTTTTGGGGGTCATGTCATCAGACAACATGATGGATTACATGACGTCCCTTAATGGGTGGATTTTTTATTTTTGAGTTTATGTACAAAATCCATGTAATATTAGCTAAAATCTTAAAACGTTTAAATTCTCCAAAGTGTTGAGCATCTTTTCTCTGTCGGAAACATTTCTCACAGATTATATTAGAAGGAGGAAAATAACAGTTTTGACCTGAGATGGAGAATCCGTCTGATTGACCACAGCTGTACACTGTAGATTCTCGCTTTTTTAAAAGTAGTTGATTTCTAGAGTAAAAGTTTTCTTAAGTGGAAGTTGTGGATTTAAGAATGAGCTCAAAAAATGCGAAACAAACAAGAACTTGTCACTGACATCAGAGTACTTGTACCAGTTAGATTTCATTGTTCTCCTGCCTTCATGTAATCTGCTTCAGCATCAGACTGTGTAGATCTTTATTAAGAGCAGGTCCTCATGTGGCCACAGCCTGCAGTTTGTTATGAACTCCACTAGAGGGCGACCTCACATCTCACTTATTCTCTACAAACCAGTTGGACAGGTTTAGTTCATATCAGCTGCTCAAACCTTCAATAACACAACATCATCTTACACTACAACCTCTCTCTGATGTGATCTGATCTGAGAACAGCTGATGGTGTTTTTAATCACATGATTTGGTCGTCATTAGAAACATCAGCTGCTGAAAACAATGAAAAACAAATTTCTGATTAAGGCAGAAAAAATCTTTATTTTACTTTTCATCATTTTAAAAACAAAATGAGAGAAAATTAAATTACATTTATCTTGTCCATAAAATGTTCTCCAGCAATTTGTGCCAGTCTGCAACACTTCTTATATATACAATGATCGGACCAGAAAAAGGTTTGAATTTGGCACCCAAATATTTAAGGAACAGAAAATGCTGATTATTTTTGAATACTTTGTTTGAGATGATTTAACAGTTCTTAGACAAATAAAGTTCATTACATCATGTCAATCAGAGCGATACTGTGACACATTAAACAAAAACATTGGCAAAAAATAAAAAGAAGAAAAAATGCTTAATCAGAATCTGAAAAAACAACAATGTACAAACCAAATATAATCAGTAAATATACATTTATTACATTAAATGATGTGAATCTTTCTGTAAAAAATCAAATGTTTGTTCTACTCAGTGTGATTGACAGGAGAGATGATCAGAGGAGCAGAGTTTTTACCACCGTCATTAAGAAATGGACTGAAGTATGGGTAGAGTTTCTGAGTGAAGCAGCAGCCAGTAAAGGAGTAGATAAGAGCTGCAGCATCAACGTCATAAAAGGAGACCAGACCCTCCTCATAATCCACAAACACCCCCACCTTCTCAGGCTGACACTTCAGAGACAGATGGACTGGAGGGCCAGCACAAGCTTTGTACTCATTTTTATTCCTCAAACATATCGTCCAGTAACCATCCTGAGGAGAAAGTGTGATTTGTCCCTTCCTGTTGATCGACTCTCTGGCCACTCCTAAATCCCAGCCAGTCTTCCCTTTAACTTGAACCTCATAATAAAATCTTTCTGAAGAGAAACTCTGCTTTGCTAAGACACAGCAACTTGCATCAAATCTCTCTGGGTTGTCTGGGAGATTCTTCTTTACATCTGTATTATATACTTGTTTCCCATCATCAGACAGGATGAGGTTGGGCTGTGCTGTATCAGGATCGAGTGTCACATCCACTGCAAACTGCTGGACCCTCTTCAGCTCGGCCTCAAACAACTTCTTCATCTGTTTACTGAGCGTCTCCTCCAGCTGATTCACAGCTCTCACCACAGTCCCCTCATATGAAGGTGGACGGACGCTGACTCCTGTCCAGTCCTTGGTGGGTGGAGCAGTGTTCAGTGATGTGAAGCTTTGGAAGAAGTCAAACAGGTCCTCCTTAGAGCTTGAGAGCTTCTTCACCTCAGAGCTTCTCTTCTCCAGCTCAGAGATTTCCTGTTCCAGCTCTCTGATGAAGCCTTCAGCCTGTTTCTCTGTCTCTCTCTGCTTCTCTTTGATGGTGTCAATGAGCTCGGCCTGGCTTCTCTCAACAGACTCCTTCAGAGCGGTGAAGACCTGAACACCAGCTGCTATCTCTCTGTCTGCATCTTTCTCACTGAGCTCCACTGAGCGCTTCATCTCCTGAATCTTCAGTCGTCTCTTCTGGATCATCTGCTGAATTTCAGTGTCTCTCTTCCCCAGCTCGGCCTTCTTTCCTTCATATTTTTCTTTCAGAGGAACAACATCATGTGTCTTGTGGTCTAAAACAGAGCAGAGCATGCAGACACACATCTGGTCGGTCTTACAGAACAGCTCCAGCAGTTTGTCGTGCTTCGTACACATCCTGTCTTCCAGGTTCTCCACAGGGTCGATCAGCTGATGTCTTTTCAGGCCTGACTTTGTCAGATGAGGCTCCAGGTGAGTCTCACAGTAGGAGGCCAGACACACCAGGCAGGACTTCAGGGCCTTCAGTTTGGTTCCAGTGCAGACGTCACAGGGAACTTCTCCTGGTTTGGAAACTTGTTGCTCTGAGCTGCTGCTGCTGGCTTTCTGTTGAGCTGACTGTCTGAACTGAGCAGCCATCTCAGAGATGAAAGTATTGACCTTCAGCTCAGGTCTGGTGTTGAAAACCTCTTTACAGTTGGGACACTGACACTTGTCATTTTTATCCCAGTGTTCAGTGATGCAGGTTTTACAGAAGTTGTGTCCACATGGTGTGGTGACTGGATCAGTGAACACATCCAGACAGATGGAGCACAGAAACTGATCTTCAGTCAGCAGACAGCTGGCAGCAGACATGTTTACACTCTGAGGACAAAAAGTGAGAAGAGAAAACAGTAATTAGATATCTCTTGATTAAGTGTTTCATAAACTATTACTAGTGAAATATAAGGAGTCATGATGAGCTCTGTTGGGTAAAATGTGCCCTGGATCCATCTCTGAGTGGAACTTCCTGTCTGAGTACAGCTCAGATTTTGTTTACAAAGGCACAGAGCAGAAACAGTAAAGTAGCAAGGACAGGGTTATAAGTTCAAAGTTTCTTACTTACTCTACGTGTTTAACAGCTATACAAGTTGTAAAACGGCCATTTTGTTCCTTTATAAGCAATAAAAGACACTGTCAGATAACATCAGACACTGTTTGGAGAATCCAAAGTTCATCTAAGCTAGGCTAATTAGCCTTTAGCAAACTAGTTTATCTGTGTTTGTCGTTGTTATGGTTGGATGTAGCGGGTCCATGGCACTGGTCCGACCACCCATTGGTCCGACCTCCCATTAGTTCGACCTCCCATTAGTTCGAACTCCCATTGTTCCGACAATCGGAGTAATGAGAGTTCGAACTAATGGGAGGTCCTCATTAGTTCGAACTGGACTAATGCATCTGTAATCTAAACAGACAGGTCGGATATTTGAGAGCTGCCAACTTGCACGAGCACGCACTGACCAGGTTGAGCACGCCACCAGATGCGCATTTCTCCGGCCCCTCAGCTGTGTGTCTGTGGGTAGCTCGTGTGTGTGTAGCCTGTGTGAATGTGTGCATTAATCCCTCTGTTCAGCATCTCTGTTAAGATGAATAACACAAATCTCCCCACAGAGCGCGAGCCTGGCACAGAGGTGCGCGCTCTGGCGCATCTGGCACAATCGGTTAACGGCACCGAGAGGAAACTGGCTCCGCTCCGTCCGTGTGTGTGTGTGTGCGTTTCCGAGAGCTCTCTCTCTCTCTCTCTCTCTCTCTCTATCCCTCTCTTTCAATTTGCTTTATTGGCACGACTGTGATATACAATGTTGCCAAAGCATTGGGACAGCAGAGTTAAAACAAACTCTCAGAGAGAGAGAGACGCATGCTCGCAATGAAAGCGCTTGTCAGAAAGTAGGGATGACAGGTCGAACTAACGGGACCACCCATTGGTTCGACCTCCTATTGGTCCGACTTGTGGTTGATTTTGTCGGAGTAACGGGAGGTCGAACCAATGGGAGGTCGGACCAATGGGCAGTTCCCGGATGTAGCTGCGACCCTTTACAGTAAATGTATGTGGTATAACAAACTGAAGTACTAAGATGTTTCAATTTTCAGAGACAGATCGGTAAAAGTGGGTAAATTAGCTTAAGCTAAAGCTAGCTGTGACTGTCTTCTATCTAACTTCATCCAGAGTTCAGTAACTGTGGTTTGGTTTTGACCTGTTTTGTAATTCTGACAAAATGTACATGGTAAAAATGGTACATTTTGATGGCATTAAAAATGGTAATACAGGTGTAACAAAGTCAGATACTGATTTTAACTCAATTCTACCAAATATTTCTGCAGTTTCTCTTTGTGTGGCTGTGTACTCATCAGTGTTTGTCAGAGATTCTGCTGTTGTGTTGAGGAAAACCAGATGGATTTAATGAAGTTTTCTTCTGAGAGAAACAGACTCATCTTGACTGCAGCTGTACTTTAATTTGAGGAAATGCTTCATTCATTTTTTTATATCTCTCAGTTGCTCCTCCTCTCAGTGCAGCTCTGTGGTTTTATTGCCTTATTGTAAAACACCTTGACACAGATTTGAAACAAGTTGAGATTTTAATTCTAGTTTATTTCTCTTTTTCCTAGAAAAAGAACATATAATTACAAATAGCCAACATGAGAAAAGAGGTGAGTGGAAGATATTCAAGAACATACTGACAGATTTCTAACTATCACATTTACAGGAGAAAAAGTCTGCAGTGTGTGTTAATGGTGTGTCCGTGTCAGTGTTTATTCTTGTTAGTTTTACTGGTTAATTTGTGGTTAATCGTCACGATGCAGCAGCTGATTAGCAGACCCACTTTGTGAGACTCGTGTTGGAGCCAGTTTGTGTCGATCATCAGCTGCATAAGTGACATTTTTCTGCTGTAATTTAGCTCCTGTGTTGCTTTAAAGTTCATATTTTGAGCTTTGTGATCATTAGTCAACAATATACTGAATGTTTATTGTCTCATGTATCACCCTAACATTCAAGTAACAGAGCTAAGAATCTCATTTTCCAATTAAATTTAACCAAAAAATTACAATTTGTGGTAAAAAGGTGAGGACCCAAATACAAAACACCAGGGAGGCAGGATTAAGAACAAAAGTGGAGCTTTATTTCACAAAAAGCTGAGTAAACCAAAAACCAAGAATCCAAAAACAACCAAAAGGTGTAAATCCCATAAACACAAAGTAGAAACACAAAAGCTAAAACAAAGTATCAACCGAGAGGAGCAAAGTACAACTCAGGAGAAACAAGAGGAACAAAATAAACACAAACATGACATGGGAAGATAGTGGAAGACACGGGAACGGGTTCAGAGGAAACACAGGACGAACTGACAAAGACATCAGGGAGCACACAGACTATATACACAGTGCTGACTGACAAACAAGACACAGCTGAACACAGAAAAAGGCAGAAAATTCACACAAAGGGAGGAACTGAAGAGCAACACACGACACAAGAGGGCAAAACTTCCAAATAAAACAGGAAATCACAGAAACAAAAACAGAATCATGACACCAAAAAGTTCATTTCACAACATTTACTTCTGTTCAGAATTTCCAGAATCATCAAAGACTCTTCTAACCATCTGGATGAAGAAATATTCTGTCTGCTGCACTGGAAAAAATATTTTAATCTCAAAACTGAAAATGTGATCATCAGGTACAAGATATCAGTATATAATGAAAGATATTGGTCATATTTTGTACAAAACAACACGTTGATATTTTGACTTTGTTTTACAAAAACATCAAGGACATATGTCATTTCTGGTTACGTGGAGGAAACAGAGTCACAAAATGAGAAAAAGGTTAATAACAAGTTAAAATCATCAAAAATCATCTAACCCGACTACAAAATGACAACAAAACAGTTGAGTGGTAGATGTACAGAAACATACTGACATCAGCAGGCTGTAACACTCCTTTTATAGACCCCACAACGATCCACCATCATCTTACACTACAACCTCTCTAATGTGATCTGATCTGAGAACAGCTGATGGTGTTTTTAATCACATGATTTGGTCGTCATTAGAAACATCAGCTGCTGAAAACAATGAAAAACACATTTCTGATTAAGGCAGAAAAAAAAAAAAAAAAATTTTTCTCATCCATAAAATCTTCTTCAGCAATTTGTGCCAGTCTGCAACACTTCTTATATATACAATGATCAGACCATAAAAAGGTTTGAATTTGGCACCAAAATATTTTAGTAACAGAAAATGATTATTATTTTTGAATACTTTGTTTCTGATGATTGATGATGAGTGATACTGAAGACAAAAACATTAAGAGAAAAAAGGGAAATAAATGCTTCATCAGAATCTGAAAAACAACAATGTACAAACCAAATATAATCAGTAAACAAACATTTATTACATTAAATGATGTGAATCTTTCTGTAGAAAATCAAATGTTTGTTCTACTCAGTGTGATTGACAGGAGAGATGATCAGAGGAGCAGAGTTTATACTACCATCATTAGGACATGGACAGAAGTATGGGTAGAGTTTCTGAGTGAAGCAGCAGCCAGTAAAGGAGTAGATAAGAGCTGCAGCATCAACGTCATAAAAGGAGACCAGACCCTCCTCATAATCCACAAACACCCCCACCTTCTCAGGCTGACACTTCAGAGAGAGACGGACTGGAGGGCCAGCAAAAGCTTTGTACTCATTTTTATTCCTCAGACATATCGACCAGTAACCATTCTGAGGAGATGCTGTGATTTGTCCCTTCCTGTTGATCGACTCTCTGGCCACTCCTAAATCCCACTTAGTCTTCCCTTTAACTTGAACCTCATAATAAAATCTTCCTGAAGAGAAACTCTGCTTTGCTAAGACACAGGGACAAGTATCAAATCTCTCTGGGTTGTCTGGGAGTTTCTTCCTTACATCACCACACTTAACTTGTTTTCCATCATCAGACAGGATGAGGTTGGGTTGTGCTGTATCAGGATCGAGTGTCACATCCACTGCATACTGCTGGACCCTCTTCAGCTCAAGCAGCTTCTTCATCTGTTTACTGAGCGTCTCCTCCAGCTGATTCACAGCTCTCACCACAGTCCCCTCATATGAAGGTGGACGGACGCTGACTCCTGTCCAGTCCTTGGTGGGTGGAGCAGCGTTCAGTGATGGGAAGCTTTGGAAGAAGACGTTGAGTTGCTCTTTAGAGCTTGAGAGCTTCTTCACCTCAGAGCTTCTCTTCTCCAGCTCAGAGATTTCCTGTTCCAGCTCTTTGATGAAGCCTTCAGCCTGTTTCTCTGTCTCTCTCTGCTTCTCTTTGATAGTGTCGATGAGCTCGGCCTGGCTTCTCTCAACAGACTCCTTCAGAGCGGTGAAGACCTGAACACCAGCTGCTATCTCTCTGTCTGCATCTTTCTCACTGAGCTCCACTGAGCGCTTCATCTCCTGAATCTTCAGTCGTCTCTTCTGGATCATCTGCTGAATTTCAGCATCTCTCTTCCCCAGCTCGGCCTTCTTTCCTTCATATGCTTCTTTCAGAGGAACAACATCATGTGTCTTGTGGTCTAAAACAGTGCAGAGCATGCAGACACACATCTGGTCGGTCTTACAGAACAGCTCCAGCAGTTTATCGTGCTTCGTACACATCCTGTCTTCCAGGTTCTCCACAGGGTCGATCAGCTGATGTCTTTTCAGGCCTGACTTTGTCAGATGAGGCTCCAGGTGAGTCTCACAGTAGGAGACCAGACACACCAGGCAGGACTTCAGGGCCTTCAGTTTGGTTCCAGTGCAGACGTCACAGGGAACTTCTCCTGGTTTGGAAACTTGTTGCTCTGAGCTGCTGCTGCTGGCTTTCTGTTGAGCTGAATGTCTGAACTGAGCAGCCACCTCAGAGATGAACGTGTTGACCTGCAGCTCAGGTCTGGTGTTGAAAACCTTTTTACAGTTGGGACACTGACACGGGACATTTTTATCCCAGTGTTCAGTGATGCAGGATTTACAGAAGTTGTGTCCACATGGTATGGCGACTGGATCAGTGAACACATCCAGACAGATGGAGCACAGAAACTGATCTTCAGTCAGCAGACAGCTGGCAGCAGACATGTTTACAGTCTGAGGATGAAAAGTGAGAAAAAGAAAACTGTAATTAGATATCTCTTGATTAAATGTTCAATAAACTATTACTCCTGGAATATACGGAGTCAAAATGAGCTTTGTTGGGTAAAAATGTGCCCTGGATACACCTCTGAGTTGAACTTCCTGTCTGAGTAGAGCTCAGGTTTTGTGTCCAAAGGCACAGAGCAGAAACAGTAAAGTAGCGAGGACAGGGTTATAAGTCCAAGGTTTCTTACTTACTCTACGTGTTTAACAGCTATATAAGTTGTAAAACAGCCATTTTGTGGTTTTGGGCAATAAAAGACACTGTCAGATAACATCAGACACTGTTTGGAGAATCCAAAGGTCATCTAAGCTAGGCTTGTTAGCCTTTAGCAGACTAGTTGATCTGTGTTTGTCGTTGTAATGGTTGGATTTAGCTGCTGCCCTTTACAGTAAATGTATATGGTATAACAAACTGAAGTACTTAGATGTTGGGGTATCAAGACTGATATTTCAATTTTCAGAGACAGATCTGTAAAAGTGGGTAAATTAGCTTAAGCTAAAGCTAGCTGTGACTGTCTACTATCTAACTTCATCCAGAGTTCAGTCACTGTGGTTTGATTTTTACCTGTTTTGTAGTTCTGACAAAATGTACATGTTGAAAATGGTACATTTTGATGGCATTAAAAATGATAATACAGGTGTAACAAAGTCAGATACTGGTTTTAACTCAATTCAACGAAATCTTTCTGCAGTTTGTCTTTCTGTGGCCGTGTACTCACCAGTGTTTGTCAGAGATTCTGCTGTTGTGTTGATAAAGTTTTCTTCAGAGAGAAACAGACTCGTCTCGACTGCAGCTCTACTTTAATATGAGGAAATGCTGCTTCATTCATTTGTTTTATCTCTCAGTTGCTCCTCCTCTCAGTGCAACTCTGTAGTTTTATTGCCTTATTGTAAAATACCTTGACACAGATTTGAAACAAGTTGACATTTGACTTTTATTTTATTCCTCTTTTTTCTACAATGGAAGTTTACAGCAGCCAAAATAACATATAAATACAAATATACAACATAAGAAAAGAGGTGAGTGGAAGATATTCAAGAACATACTGACAGATTTCTAACTATCACATTTACAGGAGAAACAAGTGAAGACAAACTGAGATGGAAAAGTTTGCAGTGTGTGTTAATGGTGTTTCTGTGTCAGTGTTTATTCTTATTATTTCTACTGTGAATATTGTAGCTGAGATCAGGTCCTTTCATTGTAAGCTATGAAGTCCTGCCTGTCGCTGTCTTCTTCATTTTTCGTTGTTGGAGGATTTTACAGGTGAAAACTTCAAACTTGCTTTTGAGGCTCAAGTTGAGTCAAGTCTTCGTGGAGTTCAGTCTCGAGTCCTCTTGTTTTTACATCACTAAGACGTGTGTGTTAAAAAGTGAAAACATCTCAGACTGGGCAGTCCAATTATGAGCTTTGTGATCATAAGTCAACATTATACTGAATGTTTATTGTCTCATGTATTACCCTAACATTCGAGTAACAGAGCTAAGAATCTCATTTTCCAATTAATCTTAAAGACCAAGATGTTACAATTTGTGGTAAAAAGGTGAGGACCCAAATACAAAACACCAGGGAGGCAGGCAGGATTAAGAACAAAAGACGAGCTTTATTTCACAAAAAGCTGAGTAAACCAAAAACCAAGAATCCAAAAACAACCAAGAGGTGTAAATCCCCAAAACACTAAGTAGAAACACAAAAGCTAAAACAAAGTATCAACCAAGAGGAGCAAAGTACAACTCAGGAGAAACAAGAGGAACAAAAAAAAACAAAAACTTGACACAGAAAGATGGTGGAAGACACGGGAACGGGTTCAGAGGAAACACAGGACGAACTGACAAAGACAACATTCATATCAACTAAAATGGAAGTATTTTCAAATTACAAGATAACTCAACAACAGTGATTTGAGTTCATTTCTTTTTTAATGTAAAATGTGGATCTGCAAACAGCAAATCCAGATGTTAGACAGATGTAGTGGAGTAAAAACTACAATATTCCCTCTCACAGTGGTGGAAAAGTGAAACAGCCTCCAGAAACAGAAACATATGGCAAGTCAAGTTTTGTGCTTTTGTATGTGAGTAAATGTACTTAGTGACTTCCTGTCTCTAACTGTAACATTTCAGTGTGTAACTGATCCAAACACTGTACAATCTGTGATCCATCACAGCAACTAATCCCTCTGCACTTCACTGCTGTTCTCCAAAGTGTTGAGCAGCTTTTCTCTGTCTGAAACATTTCTCACCGATTACATTAGAAGGAGGAAAATACGAGTTTTGACCTGAGATGGAGAATCCTTCTGATTGACCACAGCTGCACACTGTAGATTCTACTTTTTTAAAAAGTAGTTAAAGTACAATATTTCTAGAGTAAAAGTCTTCTTAAGTGGAAGTTGTGGATTTTAGAATGAGCTCAAAAAATGCAAAACAAACAAAAAAACAAATTTCTGATTAAGGCAGAAAAACATCTTTATTTTACTTTTCATCATTTAAAAAAGAAAATGAGAGAAAATTAAATTACATTTGTCTTATCCATAAAATGTTCTTCAGCAATTTGTGCCAGTCTGCTACACTTCTTATATAAACAATGATCAGACCATAAAAAGGTTTGAATTTGGCACCCAAATATTTAAGGAACAGAAAATGCTGATTATTTTTGAATACTTTGTTTGAGATGATTTAACAGTTCTTAGACAAATAAAGTTCATTACATCATGTCAATCAGAGCGATACTGTGACACATTAAACAAAAACATTGGCAAAAAATAAAAAGGAGAAAAAATGCTTCATCAGAATCTGAAAAAACAACAATGTACAAACCAAATATAACCAGTAAATATACATTTATTACATTAAATGATGTGAATCTTTCTGTAGAAAATCAAATGTTTGTTCTACTCAGTGTGATTGACAGGAGAGATGATCAGAGGGGCAGAGTTTTTACCACCATCATTAAGAAATGGACTGAAGTATGGGTAGAGTTTCTGAGTGAAGCAGCAGCCAGTAAAGGAGTAGATAAGACCTGCAGCATCAACATCATAAAAGGAGACCAGACCCTCCTCATAATCCACAAACACCCCCACCTTCTCAGGCTGACACTTCAGAGAGAGACGGACTGAAGGGCGAGCACAAGCTCTGTACTCATTTTCATTCCTCAGACCTATCGTCCAGTAACCATTCTGAGGAGTCAGTCTAATCTGTCCCTTCCTGTTGATCGACTCTCTGGCCACTCCGAAATCCCAGTCAGTCTTCCCTTTAACTTGAACCTCATAATAAAATCTTCCTGAAGAGAAACTCTGCTTTGCTAAGACATTAACACAATAATCAAATCTCTCTGGGTTGTCTGGGATATTCTTCCTTACATTACCATGTTTAACTTGTTTTCCATCATCAGACAGGATGAGTTTGGGATGTGCTGTATCAGGATCGAGTGTCACATCCACTGCATACTGCTGGACCCTCTTCAGCTCGACCTCAAACAGCTTCTTCATCTGTTTACTGAGCGTCTCCTCCAGCTGATTCACAGCTCTCACCACAGTCCCCTCATATGAAGGTGGACGGACGCTGACTCCTGTCCAGTCCTTGGTGGGTGGAGCAGCATTAAGTAATGGGGAGCCTTGGAAGTTGAAGAGTCTCTGGAAAGAACTTGAGAGCTGCTCCACCTCAGAGCTTCTCTTCTCCAGCTCAGAGATTTCCTGTTCCAGCTCTTTGATGAAGCCTTCAGCCTGTTTCTCTGTCTCTCTGTGCTTCTCTTTGATGGTGTTGATGAGCTCGGCCTGGCTTCTCTCAACAGACTCCTTCAGAGCGGTGAAGACCTGAACACCAGCTGCTATCTCTCTGTCTGCATCTTTCTTACTGAGCTCCACTGAGCGCTTCATCTCCTGAATCTTCAGTCGTCTCTTCTGGATCATCTGCTGAATTTCAGTGTCTGTCTTCCCCAGCTCGGCCTTCTTTCCTTCATATTCTTCTTTCAGAGAACCAACATCATGTGTCTTGTGGTCTAAAACAGTGCAGAGCATGCAGACATACATCTGGTCGGTCTTACAGAACAGCTCCAGCAGTTTATCGTGCTTCGTACACATCCTGTCTTCCAGGTTCTCCACAGGGTTGATCAGCTGATGTCTTTTCAGCTGTTTAGCTGTGAGATGAGGCTCCAGGTGAGTCTCACAGTAGGAGGCCAGACACACCAGGCAGGACTTCAGGGCCTTCAGTTTGGTTCCAGTGCAGATGTCACAGGGAACTTCTCCTGGTTTGGAAACTTGTTGCTCTGAGCTGCTGCTGCTGGCTTTCTGTTGTGCTGACTGTCTGAACTGAGCAGCCATCTCAGAGATGAACGTGTTGACCTGCAGCTCAGGTCTGGTGTTGAAAATCTTTTTACAGTTGGGACACTGACATGGGACATTTTTATCCCAGTGTATAGTGATGCAGGTTTTACAGAAGTTGTGTCCACATGGTACGGTGACTGGATCAGTGAACACATCCAGACAGATGGAGCACAGAAACTGATCTTCAGTCAGCAGACAGCTGGCAGCAGACATGTTGACAGTCTGAGAATGAAAAGTGAGAAAAAGAAACTGTAATTAGATATCTCTTGATTAAGTGTTCAATAAACTATTACTCCTGTAATATAAGGAGTCAAAATGAGCTCTGTTGGGTAAAAATGTGCCCTTGAGTAGAGCTCAGGTTTTGTGTCCATATGCACAGAGCAGAAACAGTAAAGTTAAAAGGACAGAGTTATAAGTTCAGGCTTCTTACTTAAATGTTTAACAGATATCAGTTTTAAAACAGCCATTTTGTGCCTTTTGAAGGCAATGAAATACACTGGCAGATAACATCAGACACTGTGCTCTGAACTAGGCTATTTAGCCTTTAGCAGACTAGTTTATCTGTGTTTGTGTTTGTTATGGTTGGATTGAGCTGCTGTGCTTTACAGTAAAGGTATGTGGTATAACAAACTCAGTTAATATCAGGTATCAAGCACGATGTTTTAATATCAGGAGACAGATCAGTCAAAGTGGGTAAATTAGCATAAGCTAAAGCTTGCTGTGACTGTATCCTATCTAACTGTATCCAGAGTTCAGTCACTGTGGTTGGATTTGGACCTGTTTTGTAGTTCTGACAAAATGTACATGTTGAAATTGTCCGTGTACTCACCAGTGTTTGTCAGAGACTCTGCTGTTGTGTTGAGAAAGTTTTGTTCAGAGAGAAACACAGAGACTCGTCTGGTCTGCAGCTCTGCTCACTCAAACTTTCACTTTGATTTGAGGAAATGTGACTTGAAGTTTTTTCTCTCTCAGCTGCTGCTCCTCTCAGTGCAGCTCTGTGGTTTATTGCCTCACTGAAATAACCTTGTCTAGGCCTGCACGATATGAGGAAAATCTGCGATGTGCGATAACACTGTGCAATATTGCGATGACGATATAACTTGCGATAAATAAACAAATATTGAAGTTTGCATATTATTAACTATACAGTTAATAATAGTGTTTCCGCATTAATAGGTACACTGCTAACATAGACCCCAAACATTGAATAGCCAATGCCCACTGAATAAAGAAATTAAAAAAATTATTTCGAACATGCTTTTATTGAACAAACTGCACATGAATACCCAACCAATTAATTAGAACATTATTTTTATAACTATAGGAAATTAAAGTTTAATTCCCCCTGCTTCCTTTAAACTATTTTCTTGTAAACTCAACCAAAACATCTCTTACCCATGCAGAGTTGAAATAAATAAAAAAATCCAGGGGGAAACAACCTAAATAATTAAATAAATGTAAATTAAACATGGCACTTTAAATTAACTGTAATGTCTCTCATCACAATCATCAAGGCCCTTGACTCTGCCTAACAAGGTGCAGAGATCTATAGTATGAGGGAGAAAACTGAAATAGAGTAGGGCCAGCCCACTAAATCAAGAGAAAATAAAATCAGGAAAAAATATCTACCCTTTAGGGCAAGTTACAACCTTAGTTATTCCCTTAATGCAAGTTCTTGGCCAAGAAAACCAGCATGTTAACTTTGTTAGGTTTCAGACATGTACGTTGACATGTTACCACATTCCCTGATGTGCTGAAGAGCCTCTCCGAGGGTGAACAAGTGGCAGGTATACAAAGATACCTCCGAGCTCGTTTGCTCAGCTTTTGGTAGGTGACCTGGTGCAGTTTCCACCAAGCCAAAGGGTCTGCCTCACTGTCAGTGGTGAGTTCAGCTTCAACAGCTTGCTCCAGCTGCATCAAAGGTGCGGTGGGAGTGGGGCCTGGATTTGTTTTGAGCAAACTGCCCAATGATCGCTTTGCCTTCTCATCCCTGGGTAGATCCATGCTTTGGGCCTCAGTGCTTGCAGAAGGTGTTCCCTCCTAAAACAGAGAGACAATTAAGGATACGTAGAAAAATACACAATTCACATTCAGATAAAGCACCATCTGATTACAGTATGTGACATCTTATCCGACCAGTGCTCATCATGTCATTAAAATGTATAACCTCATTACCTTCCGTGCTGTTTCCTTCATTTCTGACATCTCCCTGGTCTTGATGTCTTGGACTTTTCCACTGCTGATGTAGCTGACCTTGAACCTGGGGTCCATGAAGGATGCAGTGTCCAGAAGTTCCTGCGTTGCTGGGTCATCATACTTTGTATTCATGTAATCCAGGATTTTCATCTTCCTTTTCGGACAGAACTGATGTCTTCAAGAGATGAAGGACTGGTTTCACATACGAAACACTCACATAGCTTTCCCCGGAAAGCGCATCAGTAAATTCTTGCAAAGGGTGTAATGCCAGGTTCACAGACTCAAGTAGACTCAGATGCCTTGTTTTTCGGTCTGCAGAGAGGACATCACATGTGGCCCGCCACTGCTCCAAGACCCTCTCCATCATTTTTTGCCTCGAACCCCACCTGGTTGAGGATTCTGTGATGAGTGAGTGTTTTGGGAGGTTGTGCTCCTGTTGTGCTTCTTTCAGCGCCATCTTCTGCTTCCAGCTGTGGGAGAAATGTCCCACCAATTTTTTGAAAAGCCCAGCAGCACGGGCAATGCGGCTGTCATCTTTAACAGCATTTTCTGTAAAGAAGAAATGAAAAAAATTATTAAAATCTACCAATTATCATTGTAACCTAACTGCACAATATAACAATATTGTAATAATTACAAAGTAATGAATCAGGGACTATGAGAGAGACAGACTACCATTATGTGACATTTAGTAGTAGTTTAACTTGTAGGCATGAGCTCAAAATCAATAGGTAAATCCCCTAAAACTCTGGCGCCCCCCAGGGGAGGTGTGACGGGGTCAGTTCGTAGGATGTTGCATGTTTTGTTATTTTGCTGTGTTTTAGTTACAATTATGAAATATTGCATGTTGTATTAATTTGTTTATTTTACTGTGTTCGTTACGTTTATGAAATGTTGCATGTTACCTTGTTTGCAGTATTTTGATTATTTCAGTTGGAGTTTATGTTGAACTGCATGCAGAGTTTTTATTTCCGAACTGACATTGAACTGCACACGGACTCATCCCGGTGTCGTACCAATGTTGGTATCAACAATTGCATTGTTTAATTCAATGTTCTGGTTTTGCAACACGGCCCACCCATCAAAATAAATGCTTTTATTCTGTTGTACGTCGTAACGTCGTGCTACTTACTGAACGGAAAAACCAAGGCAATAATTTCCTCATGTGATTGACATACAACACGCTGTAATTCAAGTCCTGGTATGAAATTTGTCAAACTAAATAAACGTCGATATCCAAAATCAAGATCACTGTGATTGTTTTCTGGCTTCAATTACATCTATTAAATCTACTTCACTCAAAATGTACTATAATGGACAGATGAAGCCTGACCTTTGAATGATTTATCTTATGTGTACTTCAGATACAACTCTATAACCTCTGTGATTATGAACAAGTTTCTTCTCTTCTAGCCAAAGATATGGGGGGGAAACATGTTATTTCAGACTGTCAACCTGTCTGCCAGAATTTGTATCCCCCAGTATCTTTTGTGATATTCTGTCTGGTGTAGTTTTTTTTTGTTGTTGTTTTGAATGTTTTCTGGTGTCACTGAGCACTCGTCCTTGCAATTGTAACTGGCATTTCTGATATTTCCGACAGCACTTGAATGCAGCATCGGCAGCCAATGAGCATCCGACAAAGAAGGGGGCGGGGACCACGGACGGATTAAATTCATCTTCTGAACCCAAACTTGTTCATCACGACCTCCTCTGTGTGTAAACCCACGAACAGCCATCAGAACCGACACCTGTGTGGGCCGCTCTGTGGATACACAGTGTGTGTTAAAATAATGTGTGTAACTACGATGTTTGTGCGGCTACAGACACATCCACAGTGTCACACGTACAGGAGACGTGCTGCTGCTTTGCGAACAGACAGATCTCCGGAAATGGTCGCAGTGTGTCGGTCAGTGCAGCAGGACCTCAGCTCGGCAGCTATATACGATGATTGTTTACATTTGTGCCATCGTCCACATTTACCCAGAGTTCACCGGGAGACATGGAGGAAGAGCTGCGTCAAGCGTGCGTCATCTAGCGGACAACCGGAACGTGCAATGACCTGTCTTCAAAATAAAAGCATGTAAAAATATTAAAGAAAGGAGAAACAGACTGTTTTATATCTTATGCTACTTTATATTTATTAAAAAACATAAAACACAACATATAAGCACTAACAAGTAAGACAGCCCCTCTTCAGACCATGACATGCCGTCCCTCTCATGCTCATAACACACGAGGACAATGTATCATGTAACATATGAAGCACAAACAAAGCACATCAGTGCTTAAGCACATTAAACATAAACAACTTAAACAAATACGCATTTGAAAAACAGACAAAAACAGCATAAGCTCAGACAAAAGCACGTGGACACAGGAAATTATTAAAAACAAAGACATAACCACATCATGACAGCATATTTTTTTCATACCATGAAAAGTTTTTATTCACAAGTAAAATATGCAGATTTGATCGCCTCTCTTCTGCCTTTCATTTAAGCTATTTTAAGGCTTTGAACTGCAATGTGGCATTTAGTCTTTAGTCTTGTCTCTGTTAAACCTCTTCTATTGTCGCCTACTTTCCTATTTCTTAACTTGTTTTAATGTTTTGTTTCTTGATGTCTTCCTACTTGTTTTTAAATGTAATTTAAATGCAATTTTTAATGTATTTTAATGTAATCTTATGCTGCTGTAAAGCACTTTGAGTTGCCTTGTGTCAGAATTGTGCTATACAAATAAACTTACCTTGAATTTTTATCCAGTGTTTTCAGGGATTTTTTTTTAAAGATGTATATATATATATATATATATATATATATATATATATATATATATATATATATATATATATATATATATTATCTTTTCTTAATGGTTTAGGGCCAAAATACATTTCTGATCTTGCTGTATGTATGTTATGAACCGTCCATACCTCTGAGGTCGTCCCTAGAGTCAAAACTAAACATGGAGAAGCAGCGTTCACTATTACTATTATGCATTATAACATTTGGAAGCAATTGTATGGCTCTGCACTGTGACTTTTATTTATATATTTAGTCTCGTGTCGTCTAAACCTCTTCTGTTTCAGCTTACTTTCCTATTTCTTAACTTGTTTTAATGGTTTGTTAATTGATGTCTAACTACTTGTTTTTAAATAATGTCTTTTAATGTAATTTTTATGCCCCTGTGAAGCACTTCGAGTTGCCTTGTGTCTGAAATGTACTATACAAAAAAAAAGGGTCTTTTATTTTGAATACGTCGACCGGAAGTTCCGGTGTTACCCCTGTTGTCTTGACGTGGGACCGAGGCGCATGTCGCAGCGAGAGTGACCAGGAACATCTGCTAATCTTGGGAATACTGGAACAAAACAACGCGGATATTTCTGGATAAATCGTGCAGAAATGTTGCAATGAGCGTGTGAGATGGTATCACTTCCGCCAGTGAGGATAACTACCGCCGCCTCATTGATGAATACGACCGGAACGGGTCTCAGGAAAAGCTGCTGCTGCATTCATAAACACTTCTTTAGGACTCACAACAACCCCTGAGCCTTTTCTTGTCATTTAGGGGTCACAACACGACACGTTATCTTCCCCACCACACCCCCCAATTCCTTGTCGTGCACGTGGGGTTGACAATGGCCGAAAGAGGTCAAATGAATGTGGAGCATGTGGACGGAGTTGTGAGGCTCCGAGAGGAACACGAGAAGGTAATTTCTGGGTTTGTTGGCACGAGATATGTTGGTTTGTAACTTCCGTCCGTCGCTTGCCAGAGTGCTGCGAAGCTACTGAAGGTGTCTGACCGGACCTACAGGTCACACAACACACCTGTGTGCACTTTACTGTACTAACCTGTGTGTCTCATTAGCACGATGTGAGTGTGTGTTGTGTTGTCCATTTTCCAGAAGCTTCCCCCTCCGACACACACACACACACACCCTCCTGCAGCCACTCACATGTTCAAGGTCTTGTTATGTGGCCTGGAGGTGTTTTTTAGTTTCGTTTGTCTGCATTTCTCTGATTGTTTCTCACTCTGCTGGGGTTGTTTTTCTAGTGGATTAGCTATCATGCTAAATAATCATCCAGGAAGTGCCACATGATACAAGTTTACAGCAACACAATCTGAGGAGTGTGTCTTTTTGTTTCTGTGTAGTTTGTGTAAAGTTGATGCTTTTTTCTTCTAGCAGGTCATCTTATTGCACAACAACAACAACAGTGTGAGGCTTCATGTGTATAGACTGTGTGTGTCACCATATATCACAGTGAAGAGCTGTTTGTGCAAAATGTCCTCCTGACCATTTGGGTGAAGTTTTGACAGCTGTGTTTCGTCTTCCTCTGCTGCCTCTTTGATCTGGTTATTTTATTTTCTTAGATTCTTTAAAGAGCTCAATTTTCAGGTTCATGCTTTTATTTTGGGAGTCCTAGTAGAATAGGTTTACATACTTTCATTTTCAAAAAACACATTATTTTTCTCATATGGTTCATTGCTGCAGCGTCTCTTTTCACACTGTGTCTTGAACGCTCCGTTTTAGCTACGGAGTGAGACGTCTCGCCTCTGTTCAAGCTTTGGTGAGAGTTGCACATGCGCATTACTTAACGTGCAGGATGTAGCCAATCAGAGGCAGAGTAGGGCGGGTCATGCCGAGCAGAGTAGTGTGATCTAAAATAACGCCGCTACAGCTGGTAACCATGGCTGCAGTACAGCTGTGTATATTTAACTTAAAGATAGGTACAAAATAATAACATCCCACTCTGAAACGTTCCTGCTCCAGTCTTGGTTGCGAAGGTGGTTCGGTTCGTTCTGCCTGGGTTTCGGTATCAGAATCGGGCTCGAACATGTACGACTGTACCGCAGCCATGGTTACCATCTGTAGACATAGACATATATACGTAGACGCCGCTTTGACTGTGCTGTCTTGTTGCCACGCTATGTTAGCGCGTCCGCCATATTGGATGTGGTAACTGTGAAAACTGTCGGTTTTCTGAATAAAAAGCATGAACGTTTACATTGAACTAATTTCGATTAATCAGTTTTATATTCATGTAAGTTCTTATAATGACTTGCAGGAGGCTACTATTATTAAAATGCACAATATATTATGACCTTTCAACCTGTTTCAACAACTGAAGGATTTCCGTTGTAATTAATACTAAACACAACAACCTGCCACATCCAAAATGGCGGCGACGTCACCGTGCGATTCAGCGAGTCAGTGCGGCGTCTGCGTACATATGTCTATGGCTGTAGCGGTGTCGCACTACCTTGCTCGGCGAAACCCGCCCTACTCTGCCTCTGATTGGCTACATCCTGCCCGTCAAGTAATGCGCATGTGCAACTCGCATCAAAGATTGACCAGAGGCGAGATGTCTCACTCTGTAGCTAAAACGGAGAGTTCAAGACACAGTGTGTAAAGGGACGCTGCAGAAATGTCCTGTATGAGAAAAAATAATGTGTTTTTTGGAAATTAAAGTATGTAAACCTATTCTACTAGGACCCCCAAATAAAAGTATGTACCTGAAAATTGGCATCATATGACCTCTTTAAATGTTATGCACAAGGCTGTGTGAGTTGCACAGATTTTCACTGTGATTCATTTTTAAATAATTTGTCCTGAAACAGGTGGTGATAGACTGTGAAAGTCGGATACAGCACTGGTGAGTATCAAGACAGTCTCATGCATTATTTCAACAGTTGCATAGTGATAGCATTGTTCACTTTATGGCTTTGCACAATCAATCATCTTGATGTCACACAGAGCAGCAAACACCAGCAGGTCAATACGTGTTCTGATGTGATAGATTTTTTTTCCATGGAGACACAGAAAACATATTACACATTGTAAGAAGTCATTCAGAAACATTGTATAATGTACTTACAGTTAAATGTTACAGGCCAAGTCTTTATAAATCGCAGCCAAGACTTTTATGGCCCTGCACTTGCTTGTCTCTGTGTGATACACGTCTTTGAATACAACTAATTTGGAATAGAAATGAAATGGTCATCATCATCATCACCTCTTAATTCATCAGTGAAGTTTGTATTCAGTTGAGACACAGTTGGTGTAGCGCCATGTAAGGACCGTATTATTTATGTTATAATGACAGCCGACACAAGTTTGGCTTCCCGCAATTAATCAAGCAGGATTTTATTCAGTGTTGAGGCTTTGCGTTTTAGAGTGCCAGCTCTGGTCAAAATCAACAAATTAGACACTCTATGACCAATCAGAGGCGTTTGTTTCAAGTGTGCCGTAATTAGCCTGTTTATTCCTGATTTTAAAAAAAATGCCGTTGCAAGGAGCAATTTCAGCACACAGACAACCTTGAAGGCCCTTCACACCCACACATTAGTTGTCAGTCATTCTGTCTGATTGTCTTTGGCCGATCTGAAGGTTCGTAAGACAATGTTTCACCTTTTGTGGACAAAAAAAAAGTTGTATTTCATTCTCCACCTCTTCTCAGGTTGGGTGGCGTCAAACTAAATGTACCATCAGGCCTTTTTTCAAAGCAGAGTTTTTGACTTTGTCACAGTTGGAAAAGGTGTTGCAAGTAACATTAACGATGGCTCTGCTGTATTCAAGAGTCCCAGTAGGTCGTGACAGCATGACAGTCTGCCAGCCTAAACAATATCAGTAGCGATGGGCTGATGAAGCCTTAAGAAGCTTCGTTTGTGCCAAAAAAAGATTTGAAGCGTCGAGCAAACACGGTGACGTCTGGATTGCTTGTGAAACTTCTGACAGCCCTTTAAAACCAGCACACCTCACTGATATTTAAGAGTCCCTCCACACAAACAGTATAATGAAACCTCTTGGAGAAAGACAGTTGATTATTAAGTCCCGTACCCAAGTTGTCGAACGCTGATGCTTTTGACTGGTGTTCGACCCGAGCTACCAACCCAAAACTTCAGTATATGGAAATCTGGGGATGAGACTCAATAGTCAACCATCTGTCTCCAGGAAGTTACATTGTGTTGCATTAAGGCATAAAAAAGACTCTGTTGTGTGTCTGAGTTGGTTTTTGCAGCAAAAAGTGTGATTACCACGTTAAAATCCTTAAAATGGGACCTACTTCTTCTCCCTCCTTTCTCGTTGTGTGTGTCCACTGGAGGCTTCGAGTTTCCACATCACACTTGTGTTTGCTGACGATTGGCTTCCAAACTATTTGTGATGTCACAAATTATACTTGAAACGAGATTTTCAACGAGCACAGGGGACATTTACACTTTCAGCAATGAATGTGAAAACAGCCTTCTAGTGTCAAACTCTGCCCATCTGTCGTTCTACACAGTGGAGCTCAAAAATTAAACTGTGGGAACATAAGGAAGCACATTTTTTTTAATTTTAATAGTGGGACTTAATTTCGGTTAGATAAGTGTCCAATTAAAAGTCCAAGAAGTCTACATTTTATTATATCTGTAGAGTTTTGTTCACATGCTGCATTAGATATACAGTCGTGTTCAAAAGTTTACATACACTTCTAAAGAAAATGTATATCATGGCACTTTTCAGTTCCAATGATTTCTATAGCTCTCATTATTCAACAAATTTAGTTGAACTGTCGAGAGGAACGGTTTTAAACTCAGGTGCATTGGAGGTAATTGAGGTGAAAGTGGCCAAGGGACATTTAACCAAGTATTATAATTACCGTCTGAATGTTTTTGAGCCAGCAGATTTGGTCACATTTTCAGAAGACCCATAAAAAAAATCATATTTGAACCAAACTTCATGAATGTTTTTTGCAACAAAGTCGCGTGTTTCACTCATTTCATAACAGAAAATGAGCTGTAGAAATCACTGGAAGTGAAGACTGCCATGTTATACATGTTCTTTACAAGTGTATTCAGTCATTCAACCTTTGTTTAAATCTCGAAAGATCATTTTCAGTGATGTCGAGAGCACAAAAAAAAAAGGAAAAACACAATAGATGCAAAAATGTGATAACAAACATAATCACAGAGCGGATAAACAGATTGAGTACATAAAAATGATAACAGATAAGAAGCTACATGACAAAACACAAATAAAACTGAGGTGCATAAAAGATAAATGGTATGTAAACTTTTGACCGTGTCTGTAGATGTTATTATGCAATATATTAAATAAAATAACGATGTGCTCTCCGTGAGGATATGAAATACGTCTGCTGACACGAAGCATTAGTGCACCTTAAGAGCCGCTGCAGGCTCCTGACTCCAAACCTCATTGTTGATATTTATGTGATATATTTAACGAGTCACAATGTGATGTAATTGGAGAATGATACATTAAATTAGCCTTTTACTTTTATTAGATTATTACTTGGTGTCGCAAAGGGAAACGTACGTATAATGTTATTAAGTCGACGCGTTTCTAAATCATGCTCGTCTCTTCTTATCCTACTAATGTGCCAACTGCACAGCTTTAGCAGTAAAAACTTTCAAAATGTACTGACACAGTGCACGACAAAGACAGAAACAAGCTTCAGAGCGTTGGTCCCATCTGCCCGTCTCTACTGATGTGTCAAAATGTCTTCATTGGAAAAAAGGGGCTATTTGCATGATAAAGGTGATTCCAGTCGAACAGATGCAACGATACACAGGGAGGGTGAGCGAGATGTCGATCGAGCACATTGTAGACGGACTTGTGTCAGTCCTGACAAGAGAACTGATCAGGTAGATAAAGTGGGGCGTTACTTTGGTGTAACTTCATTTTTCCTTTGCTGTTGATTGCGAGCAGCGGGTTACCTTTAGTATTCTTGAAAGGCAGACTGATTGAACTTATTTGTGTGATCAGAGCTCCTCTCAGGGTCGTACATGCTCGTACAGACGACACTTTTATACGTCTTGGTACAACGTGTCCGGTGACCTCGCATTATTCCCAACACAGCTCCATCCACCTTTAATCTAAACAGAGGACTAATGAGGCAGAATAACCAGAAACACCTGTGTGGTGCTCGAGTAAACCGAGTGGTGACTTCTGTGCTGAACTCTGTGACATTGTTCTCGCTTGTTTGTGAATTTGAGTGTTGTAAATCCAGATTAATGTTCATGTGGGTCCAAAAGTCCAACAGTAACACCTCCTGTCTCACTTTATACAACAAGCCTACAGTGTGTAATTACAGGTAGAGCTCACATGGTTATAAAAAACAAAAAAAGAGGTTGTAAAAGTTTATTTTGCATGATAAAAGATTAAAGATACTCTCTCTGCTGTCAGTTTATTTAAAGCTTATACAAATCAAGCATTGTAACACGATGGTAAAAGTCAGCAAAACGTATTTTTGTTTGAAAATTTCCCCCTTTAACTAAAAATTACCTGGAAAACATGATACGTTGTTTTGAGGGTCAGAGGTCTGAGAGAGGTTTTAACAAGAAACAATAGATTATTCCAGCAGATCACATCAGAAAACCAGTGAGGAAAGTCTATAAGATAAAGTCTGAAATAAGAGATGATGTCTTATCTTTGATTATGTTTCAAAAGACATTGGTGCAACTTCCTAGATTGTTGCATTTAAAAACATCCAAACTGATGTTGTGACTCTCACAGGGAATGTAGACGATCTCAAAACATAACAATTCTGTAGATACAAATGAAGAACGGTGAAATCTTGTGGTCTCCCTGAAAGAGACGGGAACAGAAGCTTCCCATTGTTCTTTTTTAAAGGTACAGTGTGTAATATATCAAGTATGGCTCCAGAAACTACAGTGGCCCTCACGGACAATTTTCTAAATACGGACTTCTTTCATCAGAGATTCTCGTCTTCAGCTCCAATGTTTACTCTCGTTTGATGCCGCCGCTTGTCCGGATCTCTTTTAGCGTCCTGCCAAAACTTGTAGTTTTTGTTTCTTCGACAGTGATTCACACTCTTGTAGTTTTTCTTGTACAATATAAGTGTGATCATTCATCCTTTATCAGACTGTGGTTTCAAACTTCTCACAATACAGACTGTTTGGCAGGAAACAGCAGCCGCTCGCTCTTGTTTTTCTTCGTCTTCCACCCGGTCATTTCTTGCAGCCACGTAAAACGCAAAATGCCCACACTAGTGTCAGGTTGGTCCCTTCTGGGCTACTGTACAAACATGGCGACCTCTGTGGACGGAGACCCGCTCCCTGTTTAGATATAAACGGCTCATTCTAAGGTAATGAAAACACGACGACTCTTATCTTGGGTGATCGTACGCTAAATTAAACATACTTGTGAAAATTATATTCCATTTCTGCCAAGTCTGTTCTGCTAGATGCCACTACATAATACACACTGCACCTTTAATATCCCAAAATAAACTAAACAGACAAATTTGGACAACAATGGCTTCAGAGGAGAGCTGTGGCTTCACAGGAAAACAGCATTTATCTGAGTGTCTGTTGGCCTAACGTCAGTGTACACCAATGCTTTTGCAGGAAGAAGGTGTCAGGTGACTATGAAGCCCTGAGTGACCGCCTTGAAACTCTTCCAGAGCAACTGTCTTACGACATCATGGTGAGTGCTGTCCTTGTTTACAATGCACAGAAGAAAAAAAAACAGGCACACAGTCGATCAACTTGTGCATTGTAGGTCAGATTTAAAATTAATTCCTGCTGCAAATGGCATTCACCAGAGTCACGAGCTGGGTTTATATTCTTAACTTTGCAGAAGTTGATCCTAAAGATGTATATTTTTACTGCTGTAACTAAAAGTTTTATTTCTTCTTTTCTCCTGCTTTCATGTCCACATTCTGCCACCTGCCTCGCCTCAACGGTTTGGCTGTAAACAGGTGCCGTTTGGCCCTCTGGCCTTCATGCCTGGTAAGCTGGTGCACACCAACGAGGTCACGGCGTTGCTCGGTGACAACTGGTTCGCCAAGTGCTCTGCCAAACAGGCTCAGAAAATTGTCAGCCACAGGATGAAATGTGAGTCTGTTTTCTGTCCTCTCTGGGGAAAAAAAAAGACAGCATTGTGTCATTTTAATGAGATCACCCAACACTGCTCTTGTTCATCCAGCAGAGGGCGACGCTGCATCAAGTCTAGAAAGCCTTGTCTGAACACTGAGGACTAACTTCCTTTTTTAGCCTGAACCATTATTTGCTGTGTGATTTTAGGAGAAACTTTTCGAGATGTTTATAGAATTAATCCATTTTATAGATATGTTCAGTGAACTGTAACGCTGCTGCTAATAACCGTCGGAGCATGCATGATTTTTCGACACACGTAGGTCGCTTTGTTTCACATGAGGTTAAAAAGGCACATTAGGAGCACTGATTTACTGTCTTGGATTCATATGTTACAGGTCGTCACTGCCTCTGTCGTGAAATCCTTTTTCTCTCTCCTGCGGTCGAAATCGAGTCCCTCTAAATGCGGCACTTGTGTTTGGTCGAGTGCGAGAAGGAAAAATAAAAAAACGTGTTTACTCTCACATGGGTTATGCGTAGCCATACTTACAAACTGTGTTTGCCCTGCTGCTCATTCCGGGTCTGAAAATCTCATATCGAGTCAAATGGGCCCAAGTAACGATCTCTGATGTGAACATTATTAGAGTGTTTAGTGAAGCAGAAATGTGCTGCCACAGCCCATCCGCAGCCGTCTGGCCTCCCCCTCCTCCCCCCTCCTCCCATCTCCTGACCCTGCCCACCCCGCTATTACAGAGCTAAGTGCTGTAATACAAACATAGCTAGCTGAAATGTGTCAGACAGCGGCTGAGTTGTCAGGCCTTCTGTGTTTGACCTTTCCTCACTTCCAGTTGATGCACTGACTGGAGGGGCTCCCGATCGCCATGGAAACAAGGGCCCTCTGCTGCTATTAGTAAAAGGGCTTAATTGTTGTCAAGATTTAATGATCCGGAGTAGTATTCAGGGCAGAAGATATTATGAACTGTTTGTGTCATCATTTTTCAATTTTTTCCCCCCAACTTGTTCAGGATTTTAACTCTTTCAGCAGCTGGCTGTCACTGGTATATTTTCCTCAAAGCTCTTGTTAGCCAGCAGCCAGTTTTTTTTTTTTTGCTCGATGGGTTTTTTTGTCAGTCTGCCTCCGACTCTCTGAATGAAACATTTTCATGATGATGTGTCTGTTTTTTTTCTGCAGATGTGAAGAAGGAACTAGATGATCTGTCGAAGACGATGAAAAACTTTGAAGCCAGAGTTAGCCTGGCAAAGAATTTGGAAAGCATGTCAGCCGTACGTTGCATCACTACAAGTCGTCTCACAGATAAAGATGTTGCGCAATTCATAAATGGGGACACACGTATTGACTTTGTTTTCTTCTTTAGAGCAAAGGAGATTATGTTGACATAAGAGAAGATGCCGGAAACAATGACGCTGCTCTCACCAAAGGTACCTTTGTCAGCCTTTTTCTGCCCTCGTTTTACTTGCACGTCTTTGCTTATGAGAAAGCAAAGAAAGCCTTGAACCTGTTCTGTAACCTGTCAGCTTAAGAAAAACTCAGGAATTTCTCTCCCATCTTGTCTGCTTTGACAGGAAAGCAAAGAATAGCTCACAAACCAAATTCTAAGCCCAAGCTGGATGCCGTGTTGGATGTAAAAGAGGAGGATGAGGAGGATGATGAAGGGAGCAAGAAAAGCGTCTTGACTGAGGAGGAGCTGTGGGCTCGATTGGACGAACTCGAGAAACTGGAGGAGCTACAAGACGACCAGGACAGGTAGACGAACGCACTCTTGTCTTTGTAGCCTTCATAATTAGGAAGTTTGTGACGTCTGTAAAAATGAAAATGTTTTTATCTCCAGGTTATCTGATAATGCAGAAATGAACGGTGAAGACACGTCATCCTCTTCCTCCGAGGAGGAGAAGGAGGGACAGGCTGAGCCTCGGGTAAACGGCCTGAGTCTGAAGCCCAGCTGGAGCTCAGTGCCTCACAGTAAAGCGCCGCCCAGCGTCGACAGGAAAGAGGATGAAGACGACGAGGAAAGCGACTGTTTGCCGACTATCTTTTTCTCTCACACAGTCGAACCCAAGAAGGTCAGAGTGATAAATGACATTTTACAGATTTGCTTTTTTATAAGATAACGTACCTTTTTAATTTCTGTTCTGATGACTTTTTTTCTTCACCCTCTTTTGCTGCAGGTGAGGATAAACACTGGAAAAAACACCATGCTGAAGTTCAGCGAAAGGAAAGAGCAGAAGGAACACTCGAAGAGGAAAAAGAAAAACGGGCACTCCCATCACGAACTCCACAAAATCACAACACCAGCCGACATTTACAGGTAAAAAACAAACGTAATTAATAAATTACTTTAATCAACATCGTACAACTCAAGATTGCATAACAAAATTCCAGCTTGCTTCGAAGCTACACAGCCGCACACAAAAACTGTACAAACTAAAGAAGAATCAAATCACAAAAATAAACCATTCATTGGGTGCTGAGGATGAGTTCAGGAGCTTCACAGTCTGAGGAAAGAAGCAGCGAATACTTCTGTATCTTTTGTCAAAGCAGAGTAAACAGACTAGGAAACATCACAAGTTAAAAACAACAAAAACATTTTTTAAAAATGACTGTTTTGAGGTCTGTTTCCTTTGTCAGGCTGTTTGTGGATGTGAAGAACGGGGAACTCATCCCGAGGAAGTCCATCCTGAAGTCACGCAGCAGAGAGAACAGCGTCTGCAGCGACACGAGCGAGAGCAGCGCGGCCGACTTCGACGAGCGCCGGATGGTCGGACGCAGCTTCAGCCACGATGAGGCGACGCACAGCGACACCAGTGACGGCATCACAGAGGAAGACAGCCCCACAGCGATCCCGCTGCACCCCACCAGCAGATTTGAGGTAAAAAAAAAAACAACATCTTTTGGTTTCAGTTTTATTTCTCGCTGTCTTAGTTATTTTATTTTTTTCCCCCCTGAACTGATCTCAGTCTAGTTTCTTTTTTTTGGTCTTTTATCTCAATTACAGAGCGGAAGAAAACTGCAATATATCTTTATTATGAAACAGCTTATGAAAATTACACATTTGAGCCTCAGATCCCCTTAATGAGAACATAACAAAACTCCCACAGAAACCTCTTTAAGTTAAAGCGGAAGCTGCATGTGGTCCAACAATCATTAACTGTCAGTCACGAGAGGCAATATGAACAAGAAGACACGTCATTAAAACAGGATAAGCTCCTTTTTTTTATTTTTAGCGTAAATCTTTAATGTCGGACCAGTTTGAGTGAAGTGAAAGTGATCCGTCGTGGTTTCTCTCTTTCTCTCTCTCTGCAGGCTTTTTCAGGCACGGTGGTAGAAAAGGACCCGATGCCTCTGGCTGTCCCACATCTCACCATCGCTCCACCGGCTCTGCCGACTATACTGGAGAGGAAACAGGAGGAGGTGGCGCCCGACCCCCCTCCGCCCCAGGAGCCCCCAAAAAGGGTGTCGAAGTTTAAAGCTGCCAGGTTGCAGCAGAAGTGACTGTTAACAAGCAGATAATCCATTTTTCACAATAACTTCTTGTTTTTTTGTTTTGTTTTTTAAAAAGCCTTTGTTTCTTTTCTACGACTGATGAACTGGACACACAGCAGACGATCCTCTCCTGATTTCTTTCACGTCTCTTTCACTTTCGATCATACAGGGTTTCTGTTGAGTTGGACTGTTCGGTGAGAAGAAGCACAGCAGCAAAGTTAACGAATAACGACTTGTGTGTAACTTTTTAACGCTGATAAACGCTGTCTCTTTTGCTCATCTACTCCTAACAGTATAAATGGCGCTTAACTATTGTCCCATCTTTTTTCCGGGCTAGTTTGACCTGATCGCTGTCCGTCTGTCTGTCTCACGCTTACTGTCATCTGCTTCTCTGTTGATCCATGCTCCTGCCAGTTTTAGGTCGAGCTCTAGGCTTTGCCGCTTGTGATGAGTTGCCTTGTTTTGTTTCTACTGATCATTAAACACAATCAGGTGCCCGTTAGTGCTCATTTTACCTTCTCTTGACCTGCCTAATGAATGTATGTATTCCTTTGTGACGAGCTTTATGTAAAGACAAAAAAAGAATATTGATGGAAACTAAAAGGAAAATAAAAGATTTTGGCTAAAAGTCTTGTTCCTTCTTGTTGTTCGATGTTCTGCCTTTAGTCATTATTAAAACATCTTAGTCAGAATCAGTTTGGGAATATTTTCTCAAATTGTTGTTACTGCGTAGTAACGCTGTGTAATAGTAGACCTCGTGTAAAGTGTTTAGGTTTTTAAACTGCTGTTACTAGAGACAGGCTGAGCTAATACGCTCTTTTATGAATTACTGTCACTCCTTGGGAATTTCCTTTTTGTGCATTAAAATGTGAGGAGCTAAAGTAAAGCACCATCTCTGTGTACTGCAGCCACACTTTGTGAGAGAGCAATAACATTTCATCAAAAGCTGCGAAGCAAACTGAACACAAAATGCCTTTTCCCCCGGTTAGTAAAAGTACAATCAAAGTGCAGCCTTAATGTGAGAGAGGGGATTTCAAAGGCAATCACTGTGGCAACAAATCAAATTAAGCGTGGGCCCAAAAACCAAATTTAAAGTCTGATTTAGAGGTCTGCAGTTGGTGTTTGCCATCAGTGAGCTTTAGGAAAGGCACTGGATATAAAACAGCTGCACAGTTGTGTGATTTGACATGTGGATTTCGGGAATTGCCATGACATCACTGACTGTGAAACACTTAAAGATGTGAGCTCTTAGCATAATTCAGATTTAATTAACAGATTCTTTAAACTTTAAAGAAATTAGAGGGAAAAGTCCTCCTCCAGTCAGAACTGTGCTTTTCTTCTCGTTCCTACAGGTGAAGGTTTGTACTTTTTCTCCGAGCTCATTGAAAATCTTGATTTTAAGAGTGATTTGTGACATCACAGATTGTTTGCGTCGAGCCACTTCCCAACGGTACGGAAATGAATTTTTTTTTTTTCTGGTGCTCCTTTTTCTAAGTTCTAAAAAAATGTTTTTGTGTGAAACAGTGAAAAACATTTTTTTCAGAGGAGAATTTTTTTTTGTGTTGAGCCAAGTGAAAAACCTTTTTTTTTCACCTGTGAAAAAAACATTTTTTCACTCAGCTCGACGCAATAAACCCCAATTTTTTTCACTGGGAAGAGTGAAGAAAGTGCATATTTCTGGCAAGAAATGACAGAAAACGAGTTGTATGTGTCTGAGATGGAGGTTGGAAAACATTCTTTATTAATTCTGCAAGAAAAAAACATTTTTTCACTCGGCTCGACAAAAAAAACCCAAACATTTTTCACTCATGAAAAAAACATTTTTTCACTTGGCTCGACACAAAAAAACTCAATTATTTACACCTGTGAAAAAAACATTTTTTCACATGCTTGACACATGAAAAAACATTTTTTCACCCGTGAAAAAAAAAACATTTTCACCAGTGAAAATAAATTTTTTTCACTCAGCTCGGCACAAAAAAACCACATTTTTTCACTCGGAAGAGTGAAGAAAGTGCATAATTCTGGCAAGAAATGACAGAAACGACTTGTATGTGTCTGAGATTGAGGTTGGAAAACATTCTGTATTCATTCTGCAAGAAAATAAAAAAATTTCACTCGGCTCCACACAAAAAAAAACATTTTTCACCCGTGAAAAAGACATTTTTTCACTCGGCTCCACACAAAAAATCTATTTTTTTCACTGGGAAGAGTAAATAAAGTGCATATTTCTGGCAAGAAATGACAGAAAACGACTTGTATGTGTCTGAGATGGAGGCTGGAAAACATTCTTTAATTCTGCAATTCACGTTGTCCTTTAGCTGCTCGACACATGAAAAGAACTTGTTATCCCCCCGTGAATATAACATTTCTTCACTCAGCTCGACACAAAAAAACTCAATTATTTCACTGGGAAGAGTGACCAAAGTGCGTATTTGTGCGTACTCATTTTCTGTCATTTCTTGCCAGAAATATGCACTTTCTTCACTCTTCCCAGTGAAAAAATTTGGGTTTTTAATGTTTTTTCCCCCATGAAAAAAACATTTTTTCCAACACCCGTGAATTTTTTTTTTTTTTTATTCACCCGTGAAAAAAATATTTTTTCACCCGTGAAAAAAATATTTTTTCACCCGTGAAAAAAACATTTTTTCACCCGTGAAAAAAACATTTTTTCACCCGTGAAAAAAACATTTTTTCACCCGTGAAAAAAACATTTTTTCACCCGTGAAAAAACATTAAAAACCCAAATTTTGTCACTGGGAAGAGTGAAGAAAGTGCTTATTTTTGGCAAGAAATGACAGAAAACGAGTTGTAACGTGTCTGAGATGAAGGTTGGAAAACATTCTTTATTAATTCTGCAAGAAAAAAAGACTTTTTCTCTCGGCTCGACACAAAAAAAAACATTTTTTCACTCGGCTCGACACACAAAAAAAAAATTTCACTGGGAAGAGTGAAGAAAGTGCGTATTTCTGGCAAGAAATGACAGAAAACGAGTTGTACATGTCTGAGACGGAGGCTGGAAAACATTCTTTATTAATTCTGCAAGAAAAAAACATTTTTTCACTCGGCTCAACACAAAAAAAACATTTTTCACGGGTGAAAAAAAACATTTTTCACGGGTGAAAAAAACAATTTTTTTCACCTGTGAAAAGAAACATTTTTTTTCACCTGTGAAAAAAAAATGTTTTATTCACCCGTGAAATTTTTTTTTTATTATTCACCCGTGAAAAAAACATTTTTTCACCCGTGAAAAAAACATTTTTTCACCCGTGAAAAAACATTAAAAACCCAATTTTGTCACTGGGAAGAGTGGTGAAAGTGCATATTTTTGGCAATAAATGACAGAAAAAGAGTTGTAACGTGTCTCAGATGGAGGTTGGAAAACATTCTTTATTAATTCTGCAAGAAAAAAAAACTTTTTCTCTCGGCTCGACACAAAAAAAAACATTTTTTCACTCGGCTCGACACAAAAAAAACCCATTTTTTCACTCGGCTCGATACAAAAACCCCCATTTTTTCACTGGGAAGAGTGAAGAAAGTGCGTATTTCTGGCAAGAAATGACAGAAAACGAGTTGTACGTGTCTGAGATGGAGGCTGGAAAACATTCTTTATTAATTCTGCAAGAAAAAAACATTTTTTCACTCGGCTCGACACAAAAAAAACATTTTTCACGGGTTAAAAAAAAAATTTGCACGGGTGAAAAAAACATTTTCACCACTCGGCTCGACAAAAAAAACCCAAACATTTTTCACTCATGAAAAAAACATTTTCACCAGTGAAAATAACATTTTTTCACTCAGCTCGGCACAAAAAACCCACATTTTTTCAGTCGGAAGAGTGAAGAAAGTGCATAATTCTGGCAAGAAATGACAGAAAACGAGTTGTATGTGTCTGAGATTGAGGTTGGAAAACATTCTGTATTCATTCTGCAAGAAAATAAAAAAATTTCACTCGGCTCCACACAAAAAAAAAACATTTTTCACCCGTGAAAAAGACATTTTTTCACTTGGCTCCACACAAAAAACCCAATTTTTTCACTGGGAAGAGTGAAGAAAGTGCATATTAAGAAAATAACATTTTTTCACTTGGCTTGACACAAAAAAAAAAATTTACACCTGTGAAAAAAACATTTTTTCACGGGTGAAAAAAACATGTTTTCACTCAACTACACAAAAATAAAAAAATTTAACCCGTGAAAAAAGATTTTTTTCACCCGTGAAAAAACATTAAAAACCCAAATTTTTTCACTGGGAAGAGTGAAGAAAGTGCATATTTTTAGCAAGAAGTGACAGAAAACGAGTTGTATGTGTCTGAGATGAAGGTTGGAAAACATTCTGTATTAATTCTGCAAGAAAAAAACATTTTTTCTCTCGGCTCGACACAAAAAAAACATTTTTCACGGGTTAAAAAAAAAATTTGCACGGGTGAAAAAAACATTTTCACCAGTAAAAATAACATTTTTTCACTCAGCTCGGCACAAAAAAAAACACATTATTTCACTGGGAAGAGTGACCAAAGTGCATATTTCTGGCAAGAAAAGACAGAAAACAACTTGTAGGTGTCTGAGATGGAGGCTGGAAAACATACTTTAATTCTGCAATTCACGTTGTCCTTTAGCAGCTCGACACATGAACAAAAAAAAATTTTCACTTGTGAAAAAAAACATTTTTACCCATGAAAATAACATTTTTTCACTCTGCTCCACACAAAAAACCCAATTTTTTCACTGGGAAGAGTGAAGAAAGTGCGTATTTCTGGCAAGAAATGACAGAAAACGAGTTGTACGTGTTTGAGACGGAGGCTGGAAAACATTCTTTATTAATTCTGCAAGAAAAAAACATTTTTTCACTCGGCTCGACACAAAAAAAAAAATTTACACCTGTGAAAAAAACTTTTTTCACCCATGAAAAAAAACATTTTCACCAGTAAAAATACATTTTTTCACTCAGCTCGGCACAAAAAAAAACACGTTTTCACTCGGAAGAGTGAAGAAAGTGCACATTTCTGGCAAGAAATGACAGAAAACGACTTGTATGTGTCTGAGATTGAGGTTGGAAAACATTCTGTATTCATTCTGCAAGAAAATAAAAAATTTTCACTCGGCTCCACACAAAAAAAACATTTTTCACCCGTGAAAAAGACATTTTTTCACTCGGCTCCACACAAAAAACCCAATTTTTTCACTGGGAAGAGTGAAGAAAGTGCGTATTTCTGGCAAGAAATGACAGAAAACGAGTTGTACGTGTTTGAGACGGAGGCTGGAAAACATTCTTTATTAATTCTGCAAGAAAAAAACATTTTTTCACTCGGCTCGACACAAAAAAAAAAATTTACACCTGTGAAAAAAACTTTTTTCACCCATGAAAAAAAACATTTTCACCAGTAAAAATACATTTTTTCACTCAGCTCGGCACAAAAAAAAACACGTTTTCACTCGGAAGAGTGAAGAAAGTGCACATTTCTGGCAAGAAATGACAGAAAACGACTTGTATGTGTCTGAGATTGAGGTTGGAAAACATTCTGTATTCATTCTGCAAGAAAATAAAAAATTTTCACTCGGCTCCACACAAAAAAAACATTTTTCACCCGTGAAAAAGACATTTTTTCACTCGGCTCCACACAAAAAACCCAATTTTTTCACTGGGAAGAGTGAAGAAAGTGCGTATTTCTGGCAAGAAATGACAGAAAACGAGTTGTACGTGTTTGAGACGGAGGCTGGAAAACATTCTTTATTTATTCTGCAAGAAAAAAACATTTTTTCACTCGGCTCGACACAAAAAAAAAAATTTACACCTGTGAAAAAAACTTTTTTCACCCATGAAAAAAACATTTTCACCAGTAAAAATAACATTTTTTCACTCAGCTCGGCACAAAAAAAACAAATTTTTTCACTCGGAAGAGTGAAGAAAGTGCACATTTCTGGCAAGAAATGACAGAAAACGACTTGTATGTGTCTGAGATTGAGGTTGGAAAACATTCTGTATTCATTCTGCAAGAAAATAAAAAAATTTCACTCGGCTCCACACAAAAAAAAAACATTTTTCACCCGTGAAAAAGACATTTTTTCACTCGGCTCCACACAAAAAACCCAATTTTTTCACTGGGAAGAGTGAAGAAAGTGCATATTTCTGGCAAGAAATGACAGAAAACGAGTTGTATGTGTCTGAGATGGAGGTTGGAAAACATTCTTTATTAATTCTGCAAGAAAATAACATTTTTTCACTCGGCTTGACAAAAAAACCCCAAACATTTTTCACCCATGAAAAAAACATTTTTTCACTCGGCTCCACACAAAAAACCCAATTTTTTCACTGGGAAGAGTGAAGAAAGTGCATATTTCTGGCAAGAAATGACAGAAAACCACTTGTATGTGTCTGAGATTGAGGTCGGAAAACATTCTTTATTAATTCTGCAAGAAAGTAACATTTTTTCACTCGGCTCGACACAAAAAAAAAAACATTTTTCACCTGTGAAAATAACATTTTTCACCTGTGAAAATAACATTTTTCACCTGTGAAAATAACATTTTTCACTCAGCTCGGCACAAAAAAAACACATTTTTTCACTGGGAAGAGTGAAGAAAGTGCATATTTCTGGCAAGAAATGACAGAAAACGAGTTGTATGTGTCTGAGATGGAGGTTGGAAAACATTCTTTATTAATTCTGCAAGAAAATAACATTTTTTCACTCGGCTTGACAAAAAAAACCCAAACATTTTTCACCCATGAAAAAAACATTTTTTCACTCGGCTCCACACAAAAAACCCAATTTTTTCACTGGGAAGAGTGAAGAAAGTGCGTATTTCTGGCAAGAAATGACAGAAAACGAGTTGTACGTGTTTGAGATGGAGGTTGGAAAACATTCTTTATTAATTCTGCAAGAAAATAACATTTTTTCACTCGGCTCGACACAAAAAAAAAAAAATTACACCTGTGAAAAAAACTTTTTTTCACATGCTTGACACATGAAAAACATTTTTTCACCCATGAAAAAAAACATTTTCACCAGTAAAAATAACATTTTTTCACTCAGCTCGGCACAAAAAAAACACGTTTTCACTCGGAAGAGTGAAGAAAGTGCACATTTCTGGCAAGAAATGACAGAAAACGACTTGTACGTGTCTGAGATTGAGGTTGGAAAACATTCTGTATTCATTCTGCAAGAAAATAAAAAATTTTCACTCGGCTCCACACACAAAAAAAACATTTTTCACCCGTGAAAAAGACATTTTTTCACTCGGCTCCACACAAAAAACCCAATTTTTTCACTGGGAAGAGTGAAGAAAGTGCATATTAAGAAAATAACATTTTTTCACTCGGCTCGACACAAAAAAAAAAATTTACACCTGTGAAAAAAACATGTTTTCACTCAACTACACAAAAATAAAAAAATTTAACCCGTGAAAAAAGATTTTTTTTCACATGCTTGACACATGAAAAAACATTTTCACCAGTGAAAATAAAATTTTTTCACTCAGCTTGGCACAAAAAAAACCACATCTTTTCACTCGGAAGAGTGAAGAAAGTGCACATTTCTGGCAAGAAATGACAGAAAACGAGTTGTATGTGTTTGAGATGGAGGTTGGAAAACAATGTTTATTAATTCTGCAAGAAAAAAACATTTTTTCACTCGGCTCGACACAAAAAAAAAAATTTTCACCCGTGAAAAAAAAACATTTTTTTCACCTGTGAAATTTATTTTTTTTATTCACCCGTGAAAAAAACATTTTTTCACCCGTGAAAAAACATTAAAAACCCAAATTTTTTCACTGGGAAGAGTGAAGAAAGTGCATATTTTTAGCAAGAAGTGACAGAAAACGAGTTGTATGTGTCTGAGATGAAGGTTGGAAAACATTCTGTATTAATTCTGCAAGAAAAAAACATTTTTTCTCTCGGCTCGACACAAAAAAAAAACATTTTTCACGGGTGAAAAAAAAAATTTGCACGGGTGAAAAAAACATTTTTCATGGGTGAAAAAAACATTTTCTCATTCGGCTCGACACAAAAAAACTCAATTATTTCACTGGGAAGAGTGACCAAAGTGCATATTTCTGGCAAGAAATGACAGAAAACGAGTTGTACGTGTCTGAGATGGAGGTTGGAAAACATTCTTTAATTCTGCAATTCATGTTGTCCTTTAGCAGCTCGACACAAAAAACATTTTTTCACCCGTGAAAAACACATCTTTTCGCTCGGCTCGACACACAAAAAAACATTTTTTCAAGGGACATTTTTTTTGTGTGAAACAGAGTGAATTTTTTTTTCACAGGTTTTTATGTGTCGAGCTGAATGAAAAGAAAAATTTGCGGGTCCAAATATTTTTTTTTCATGTGTCGAGTCAAGTGGGGAAAAAAAATTTCACAAGTGAAAATGTTTTTCACTCGAAAAAATTTCACCAATGAACAAAAATTTCTTACTACAGAAGCCCTGAGGGGCAAGGGAGAACATTTTTTTTCTAGTGCTCCATTTTCTAAGTTCAAACTTTTCTTTTCATTCGTGTAACAGTGGAAAAATATTTGTTTCATTGTCAAATTTTTTTTTTCTTTTTCGTAACAGTGTAATCAATATTTTCAGTGTTTCTTTCTGTAATACACAGTTTGACCACAAGGGGCTCAATGGCACATTACTCGTATACTAAATAAGATGAAAAGCATCCATGGTACTCCAGGGGAGTTTTCATCTCTCTCTGCACTTTAAACACAAGATGCATCTATCATATGTAAGCAGGTTATGTAACATGACTGTCATGTTTCTTTTGGCGAGGAATATGTCAAACATGGCAAAAAAAAATTCACGGGTCGAGCCAAGTGAAAAAAAATTTTCACCCCTGAAATTTTTTTTCCCACTCTGTTTCACTCAAAAAAAAAATTTGAATTTAGAAAAAGGAGCACTAGAAAAAAAATGTTCTCCCGTGCCCCTCAGGGCTTCTGAAGTACGAAATTTTTGTTCATTGGTGAAATTTTCTCGAGTGAAAAACATTTTCACTTGTGAAATTTTTTTTTTCCACTTGACTCGACACATGAAAAAAAAATATTTGGACCCGCAAATTTTTTTTTTTCACGTGTTGAGAGGAGTAAAAAATACATTTCACTCGTGAAAAAAAATGTTTTTCACCCGGCTTGACACACGAAAAAAAAATTTCACCCGCGGAAAAAAAAAAATTCACTCAGCTCGACACATGAAAAAAAAAAATTTTGAACTCAGAAAAAAAAAAATCTCCCTTGCCCCCCAGGGCTTCCATACAACGGTCACATGATGAATCTGAGGGGTCATGAGATGATTAATGGTGAAAGGAAAGAAGAAGAAACATACATTTGTATTCTGTTACATTTTGGATAATTCCACCGCTTTGCACATCGAACAAATTATATGAAATTATAAGAAAGAGTGGAAACAAGGGAACCCAAAAATTCTGGTGTGGTTGAACCAGACTCAGCAATTGTTTTTTTTGTATGTTGTCACCAGCCAAAAAGTTTAGAAATGTCAGAAGTGTTTTTCTTATTATACTGTATATGTTTATTCTTGCAAAATCTTCATCTAAAAGTAAGTACAGCTGTCAAATAAATGTGGTGGAGTTAAAAGTCCTGTATGTTTTCCTCAGAAACCTGGTGGAGAATAAGTGAAAGGAGGCAGAGATAGAAATAAAAAATTGCAATTTGCCTAATATTTAATAAGAAATGTCACATTAGGTTTAGTTCTATATGATGTATGATACAAGATATAACCACCTAGAAAGTAACATTCCAGTTGTGTTGTGGTTTTTTTAAAAACTTATTTTGGAAGTGGCTTTTTTCCAGTGGATAAACATAGTTGTACTTTTTTTCCTCTTCCCACTGACAGTTTGGTCTGCGGTCTGTGAATGTTTGGAGTTTTGCTTGCAATAATCATTTTCAGCCCCGTGATTAATATGTTTGGAAGAAGAAGGGAACAACATTTGTTTTCTCCTTCCATGGAAGTGAGGAGACGATCGCTCTGGACTGAGCTGCATTGTTTGATGTAGTTTAAGATTTTTTTTTTTTAGTGGGGCAACTCACACGCACACAACGCTGCACTTCATCCCCCCCCACACACAAGCAGCTTTAATTAAAGCTGCGGCTTGTGAGTTGAAAGGCTATCACTCCCCTTTTAGTTAAATGGTGGGAGTGCAGGTCTCTGATAAGAAGCTTTTAAACAGGTCCTGAGGTGACTCTGCCCCCCCCGCCCCCCTCCTTCATCAGGATTATTTTTCTCCAATATGAAAATCCAGGTAGCATGAGACAGATTAGGCAATGCTTAACATGCTAGCGTTGTGTTGGTGAGACACGGATCAATGGACTTATGTAGGTTAAGCTGTGAAGGTATATGCTGGAACACAGTAGAACTACATCACAAAGAAATCTAGCATACAAACTATGTAAGAGGTCCGAACGAGATCTACATTTCAGGGATTAAGAGGGATTTTAAGAGTTGTGTGATGAAGGAATCAAGCAGGTATTGTTTTCCAGACAGGTGCTCGGGCCCGAGAGGAGGAGAGGAAGAGTTGCACTTAGCTCCAAACGTCAGAGGGATGGATTAAACAGCAGCAGTCCGCATATCTGCTTCACCGCTATTTGAACATCTCGTACCTACATCATTTACACTCACAGCCTAAAACGGGAGCTGGTTTTTTCGTTCCTCGCTCGCTCCACTAATGAACCTCGGGTGGAATCACAGGAAAGAAAAACGAATGTTCAGGTGATCCACAGCGATATCACAACTCTGCAGCTTCATGACACTTGGATTCTCACATCCTCCTCAAAAATTACACACCACAAACTAATTAAAACTATCACTTTAATGCTTGTTTTTTTGCTCATCGGTATGTTTTGTGTATCTTATATATTCATCAAAAACCCTTTGAATGATCATTATTAGAGCTGAAACGATTAGTGGATGTACAGAAAATCAACTGTCAACTTTATTGATAATTACATAATTCAATTTCTGTGGTCTTGGTCATATAAAACATGCAATCTGAAGACATCCTGGGCCCTGAGAACTTGAGATAGCCTTTTCACTATTTCCTGACCAACTGATTCAATGATTAATTGAGAAAATTACACAATATCAATTGGCTGCAACCTGAAGATCTCTTCCACAAATGTATGAAGGCATTATACAATTCACTAATATGTGTTTAACATGGTTTTTGTAGGAAAAAGTACCAAATTACCACATTAAAATCATTAGAAAGGCACCTATACCTGGAGAAAGTCTGGTGGATTAACATGAAAAAGTAGCTACACTGGTTGCACATAATAAAATCATGTTTACTGGGAATGATTCATTCATCTGGAGAGAAAAATACTGCGTAAGTTTTTCAGTTTGTTCAAAGAGATGATATTTTTGGGCTGTGAATGAAGCCACTTGAAGGATTTCACCAGCTTGAGGGCTGCTGGTCGCTGGTTATAGTTTTGCGCCCTGTAACCAGTAACCACTGGATTAACTTAACTAGCTCAAGTTTCATTATCAGGAGGCGGGGCTTTCCATTTTTAAACATAACGTTATTCATTCATCTCAACTTGATTGAGACTTTACGACCGTCAATATTTAAAGAAATCATTACATCAGTAAATTGAACAATCCACCATGTTCCCTTTTTTTCTCCGGTGCTGCTCATCAAATAATCGAGTAAATATGAATATGCAAATATTTTTCATTTCACAAGTGTAACCCTCCGGACACAAGATGTCCGCTTCATATATATGTAAATGTGCACTGGAGGCTTCAAGTTTCCACATCACACATCCGTACGCTGAACGCTGGACCGGGATTGGCTTCCAAACGATTTGTGATGTCACAAGTCATGCTCGTAGGCTCCGCCTCTTAAAATCTGATTTTCAATTTTCACTTTAAAGAGGTCATATTATGCCAAATTTCCGGATCATATTTTTATTTGGGGGTCCTAGTAAAAACACATTATTTGATCAGAGTAGGTAGTGTGATCTAAAATAACGCGGCTACAGCAGCAGCAACTGTATGTCTGCTGGCTGACTGGAGTGTATATATTTCATAATAAATACATAAAAATATATATTTATACAACGCTTGTTACGTAGTGACTCACTTAACTTACGGAAGTAAAGGCTTGACCCCAAACCAGGCGTGTCAGGCAGTGCAGGAGCAGAGTTTTCTGTGGGAGAGAGTAACTCCCTTCGGCCTGGACTTTGGGCTTTTTCACTTTGCACATGCAGAAAAAATGCTACATAACACGATGAAGGAAAGGCAAAAACCCAGAAAGCATCATATGACCTTTTTAAGCAGATGAATGTGAAAACAGCCTTCTAGGGTCAAACTCTACACAGACATCATTCTGCACAGTGAAGCTCAAACATTCAACTGGAGCAACAACAAGAAGAAGAGCACATTTTTGACCGGAGGGGGACTTTAAATCATTGTATGACTAGGTGTGCTGCTCGATAATAAACTGCAACAGATGGGATTCTTTTACATCCAATGCAAAAACTAAAAAAAGATAAGCACCTGCCGCAACATCTGAATGCAAATCTACACAACAGCAGCGAAACTAAGGACCTGTTGCTGTGTCGGTGTCCTTTATGTTGTATTTTTTTATTATTATTTCTAGACTTTTGAGTGTCTCTGAGAATTTCTCTGAGAGCAAAGTTTGGAAAGCATTCTTCACTTCACTTGTGTGAAGTACAAGTCAAGGTCCTCCTTACTTTCTTGGAGAGAGAGAAAAAAAACTCCACAGTGAAGGTCAGGAGGCTGCTAGAAATGTGATGTTACAAGCATCTAATTAAAGCTTCCATAATAAAGCCATTTAACAACTAAAAATGCTGCATCACTGAGGTTCAGTCGCCCTGAACAGTACAAAACAAACAGCTTGGGTACATGAAGGAAGATGCAGAGGGGGTGAACACAGCATCAGCCTGTGTCAAAATCTGCATGTATGTTGTGTCTGTAACGACAGCACGTTTAAAGATCATCACACCGAGTCACGAGTCAGTTTCTAAAGGATACAGAAGTGTTACTCCTGCAGACAAATGTGGCAGAAAACCACATAACGCTTCCAAACGCATCCATCTCGGGAGACGGATTGACGAGGTCTGCGTCCTGAAGACGGCAGTGCACATTTTACGCACGGTGCCAGTCTGTTACACTTACACACCAGCGGCCAGATGAGGGAGACATACGGCTTCGGGACATGTCGAAGTATCCCGAGTACATTTTTTTTATAAGATTTCATTACCTCTTTCTTCATCTGGGAAATACTACAGAGCGAAAAGCGCGCGGCTGTCCGCGTCCGGCGAGAGCGTGAAAAAAAACCCCCTAAAACCCCCAAAAAACAGGTGAAGAGGTTGTTGTTTTATTCAGGAGAGGAAGCGACAGTTCAGGAGGAAATCTGGGTCCGACTGTGCGCGCTGCATGGGCGTCTGTGATAAAGCGTGTGAAGCGAACAGTCCGTCAGTCAGCAGTCAGTCAGTCATCCAGTTCAACATCACTCTCCTGCTCAACTCCAGCTGTCAACCCCGGCGTCCTCCGCGGATCGGCCAGGTAAGAGAGATCGCCGCTCGCTCCTGAAGGTGTTTTTTTTTTTACTCAAGTCATTTGTGAGAAGTTTAAGTTTTGTGACGAGCCGGATTGTGACAGACGTGTTCGCCCACAGCTGAAGCCACTGTTGGCTTCTGTTTGTCGGCGTGAAAAGGAAAGTAAAGGCGAGGGGCTGAGAGGTGAGGGATCCAAGACGTCTCCGTAAAAAAAGAAATAAGTATGTTTCTTTTTTAGGAGGTGTGTGTTTAATGGGTGTTTATCTGAGCATATATGATCCATATGTTTTTCCAATACGACCGTCTATCACATGTTATATGAAGCCATAATGTTTGTCTTTAATTTCATATACATATATATAAATATATATTTTTTTTAAAAACCCAAAAAACAAAAAAAACATTAAGTTCCGGATACACCAGACTCCGTGCAAAATTTGGGCTATTTAAGAAGTTGTTTGTTTGTGGCTGAGAATAATGATGCAAGGTGTGTATGTGCATAACAATGTGCAGGTTATTAAAACACAATAACACTTCACACAGAGAGATGTGTTTTAAAGTTGCACCGTTAACAGCTGCAACAGCGTCTGAATGGGCCACGTTTTAGATATTGTAACCTTTTTTTTTTTTTTTACCGTCACCTGTACAGAGTGGCACAGCTACTTTCAAAGCCACCCTCAGCCTCTGCCCCCCACCCTCCGCCCCCTTCCTCCTGTTTCCAAATGCTCTCCTTTGAAGCGATGATGCCCCATCTGTCATATGTGAGCAAAGAGAGACCATGCTCTGCTCTTCTCAATTACTGAATTCTCCTCATGCCAGCTCCGGTGGGACAGGAGGAGGAGCAGGTGGGTGGCAGTCAGTGCGATCAATCAACATGAAATATTCAGCTTTGAATATACACATCATTTACTGCCGCTGCTGCCGCTGCTGCTGCTGTCCTTGTTAGAAAACACCCCCATCCCAAAAAAAAAAAAAAAGAGTTGGGAGTGTTTGTCTGAGGTGTTTTATTTTTTCTGACTGGGTCCATGTGTGTTGCTGCGACACACTTCCTGAAAAATTAGGGGGCCTGTCTGTGTCTGTTCAGGTGACACCGTCTTGTAAAACTATACCCCTTTTATGGAGGCTGGAGGAGTGTTTGAAATGATCACCACAACTGGGAGGAAATTAGAGAAAGGGAGGGACGGTGCTTGGATGAAACTGTATTAAATGTAGCGCCACGGCCGTTTTCTCATTATGCTGCAGTAAATTCATACAGCTTACATGACAAAGCCCCGCTTGGCAACTTTCTCCCCCCTGATAGAGGCACTTGTTTGAACACCAGGCACATGATTTGAATATCTGTAATCCACGCTGAAATCAACAGGCCAGATGAACTTTTTGGCACCCTCTCACCCACCACATTGAGAAGGATTTTCTCCCTCTAACCCCCCCTTCCTAAAAAAAAAAAAAAAAATGAAATGCCTCAGCTTACCTAGATTTCAGCTGAAAATCACTTAAAGGAAAACAAAAACAACAACAAAAAGAGGCAGAAGTTATTTGTCTTTCCCCTCCAACTTTGAAATCTCATCAGACGAAAAAAATCCGAACCTTCTCCAATCATTCAAACTCTTCAGGAAACTTTTAATCTCCATAGTTTCCGCCTTGTGATAATAATATCTCTGTGATGTTGCCTCGTGAAATTTGCCCGAGTACCATGGCCCTAAGTATTTGAGCTATGAGGCAATACAGTGAAAAGCATAGCCCCCTCGTATGAGAACACAACAGTGAATAATTAATAACCTTGCTCCCAATTCCAGGAAAACAATAGCATATTGTAGGAACTCTGCGCTAATTTAACTAGAGGAAAAAAAAAAAAAGAAAAAAAAACAGTCGACAACTTCGACAAAATCTGGAATGCACCGCCATTGTTTTAAAGCACGTCTGCATGAGTTCTGGTCTAGTTTCTGCAGCCACCCTCCCGTGCACAGCCGTGCAGCGCTGCATGTGTGTATACTGTAGCGGTGCATGCTGCATGATATTGTAGTGTAATGTTGTTTGCCTTTGAGATTAATCAGAAGCCATTAAATACCCCTCTCCCTCACCTGCTGGCAGTGTGCGAGGTGGAAGTGCACATGCAGGAAGCTATTTTCCACAGGCCTCCTCTCTTGGCTGTCAGCTCCCATTAAGGGGGAAGGTGTCATATCTGTAACACAGCTGAGTGCAGATGGCAGAGTGGAGGGGATGGCTCACCGATTTAAACAATGATTAATGAACAGAGATGGAAAACAAATTACATTGGACTATTGGAGGCAGGGAATTGTTTTTATGAAAATGTTAATTGTGTCTGCCAGGCTGATACCAGGAGTGGGGGAAGGGTGGAGTGAGGGCAAGGCAGCGAGGCAACCATGGGGCTACTGATAGGACGTCTACTACTCCCCTGGCTCAGATTATTGGCGTGTCTCAGCATGCGATGTTTAGTGCCGTACCTTGGCTTTAAGACCTCTAATGTGCCATAACTCTCAAGGTTTGGCTTTTTATGATGAACCCCATGAAGAATTGTCGCCCACCACTGCACCAATTAGCGTTATCTCTAATAATAAGTGGTTGTAAGTGACGAGAGAAGGCGCCCTGTTCTAGTTGTAATTATTGCAGGCGGGTGCAGCTGCACTACTTAGGGAGATGATGATAATTATTTTTCTTTTTTTTTTCATTGCGGGTTGATTATTTAAGAGCATCATACACTCATCAGAGTAATCAGGAGAGAGTGATTAGTGAAAATCCACGAGGCTAACAGCTGCCACATTAAACACTTGCCTCTGTTGCCAACACACGGAGTCAGACGAGCCCTTCCACAGGACAGAGACGAACGCAAGCACTTCACCTTCAACTCCAGGACCACATGTGTTTGTTAGAGAGTCAAGGCTCAGGGCGCACAGAGAATTAGAGTAAACACAAGCGCCTCCATGAAAAGGCGTGTTGTTGTGCACCAAGGTCAGTCTTCAATGCTTAGATTCACACACAGCTCTGAAGGGGAGGCAAAGTTTGATATGGCATTTTTTTTTTTTTTTTTGGTGGGAAAGTGTGGGAAAAAGAGACAGTCGCTGCAGTGACCTTGCGCTGCGCCTCCAGAACTGTCGACTATAACGCAGAAGCAAGTAAAATGTTGAGTGCTCTCTGCGAACGGGGTGATCTAACACCCAGTCTGACACATAATCCACAAAAACAGCCTCAATTGGAGCGTGTGTGCCACGGCCATGTCCGGCGTTCACGCTGCGCCGCTCGCCACCGTGGAAGGCCCGCTAAACTAAGGGCTAATTCTCTTAGCCCAGATGTTGCCTGAGCACAGTCCTGGGATCCCACTGGGTTGATGAGCTCAATCAGTGAAATGATGAAAAGATGATTTTGTCCCTGTAATTACAGTGTGTAAACTACTTAGCTAGGATTGCAAAGGAAGTCATTTTCTAATTACGCTGGTACCCCGTTGTCTAATGGTGGATGTTTTGTTGTTTTAGAGAGCGCAGGAGAGAGAGGAAGACTGTGTGTGTGTGTGTGTGTGTGTGTGAGAGAGAGAGAGAGAGGAACTTCATGAGGGGTCTGTGCTCTGCTGCTGCGGCGGAAAAAAGACCATCACAAGGGCAAGATGGCTGCCAAATGAGAGTTCATTGAATTATCAGCCCAGTTAATGTGCCTTGGATTATGCTCTTTGTTTGTCAGTTTTTTCCTGTAGATGCCATAGCTTAATGAGATACTGTAAGTGGCATTACCAGACTCCTGCTGTGATTTTGTGATGACTCGTTTAATGACTTTTGTTTTTAGTGCCTCCGAGTGCTTTAGCTGCCGAAAGGAGACACAGTTTTTTCCCTCAGTTTTTTTTTCTTTTTTTAAAGCAGTTTTTGCTTTGCAGACAAACTCGATGGCGAAGACGAAATCACCCTGTCTCTTTAAACGATATAGTGACGAGCGTCCCCTGCTGTCCCCCGCGCCGGAGGAAAGTTGTACTTCTCAAGAAAAGCAAAACATGTCAGTATGTTGCGGACTGAAGAAGCTCCGTTCTTTTGAAGGTCTGTGTGAGTTCTGTTGGAGCTGGCCGCCGTCCTGCAGGGCCCAACCATCTGATGCAGCCTACACCATGTGGATATGCTTCTCTCGTGCAAGGCATCCCCTACGCACCCCACACTGTTAACACACCCCATCGTACGCCAAAGCTTTGTTTGTGTCCAGAAAGAACAGGTGGTCTGTGCAAACAAGAGCAACTGTTTACACATTAGTGATTTAAAATACATTCTATATGCACATGCCTGCGTCTGTGTGTGCGTGTCAAAGTGGGTGTCTCTGCATGAGCACGATGAGATTGAGTTGAGGAGACGGTGTTTATATTTCCTCGCGATTTTTTTGAAAGCATCAGAGGAAGCTCGCGAATGCCAAGTTTTAACTATGACACGCACACGCTGTAGTGATGTGATAACGATCCTGCAATGTTTCCTCCAGAACATTTAGTCATTTTCACATCTCTGCCCTCTGCATTAATGTGATTTTTGAACATTTTGACAGAGGGGGAATTTGAGATTTTCCAGAAAACTCCCTACAGGTACAAACACAGCTGGTCACCACAGAGCAAACCTGCTGTTTACAGTCTGACTTGCAGCTCTGATACCCTGTAGCTTTCAATACGTTGCCAGAGGAACTTTACCCCCCCCTCCTCCCTCTGTTGCATTCAATGCCACTAATCTGCAATACTGAACGAGACAAACAAAATGAATCGAATGCCTCCTCTCACTGAAAGTGTGGAATAGCTGACTGCACATCGCGGCTGCGCCACATGCACGCCAGATTTATTTTTGCAGGGCACGAGCCAGATTTCTGATAGTTGTTAAAGGAGTGGCATAGATTTACTGCATCCACAACAAATGTGTATGTATTCCTTTATGAGTTCTTTAGCTATTACTCACAAGGAGCTAGTTTGTCAGTGCTGTGTGTGCTCTTTCTGTGCTCTGCACTCCCCGCAGTAATGAATGGTGCTGGTTAGACTATTCTGTCTCCGTCAGGCTTTTGGGGGGCCTACAGAGGAGCTCCTATAGGGTTTCATTAATCTGGCTGTCAGAAAGTATATGGGTGCTATCTTTTGTACAGGTCATGGTGGGCAGCTGTGTTACCACTGCCCTCTTCCTTCCACTGCCTCTTCATCTCCTGACAGGGCAGTCCGCAGGACGGTCGGCTGGCTGATTGGGTGGGTGGGTGCGTGGGTGATGTGAGACACAGGGGGCACAGTGCGTGGCACGGGGCTTTTTACTGTTTGCACATAAGCCCGCTCTGTAATAATGAATGAAACTGTTGTTATCCGCAAACTGGGACGTAATGGAATTCCAGGAATTTTCAAAGTCATGATCTCACGTTATGTTATTTTGATGTAGGCAGAGCCACATTTCAAAGAACGTGGGACATCAGCTGTATCATCACAAGGTACCAGAATGTATCATTAAACATGTGTTTCATGACAATATCATCATAAATCACGAGCTGTATGAGTGAAGAACATTTTTATTAGTGCGTCAGCCGGAAAACTATTCCCAGCCTGCACAAAGAGAGAAATCAGGATGAAAAACACAAAGTTAAATAATCCAACTTTCAATCTTTTCCGGGCTTTTAAAAGGATAAATTCACCCAAAAACTGAAAAATGCAGTCATCATCTACTCACCTCCATGCTGATGGAAAGTCAGGTGAAGTTTCGTAGTCCGTGAAACATTTCTGGAGCTTCACAACCAAACAGTGTTTCGGCATTCTCCTAAATACCTGATGTAGATGGGGACTTGTTTTAAAATGTTGAAAAAACAACTGAAAGAAAACTTAAACTGGCTCCATGCAGGTCGTCCGGTGTAATCCAAGTCTCGCGCTGAGATCCAAACTTGATTTAAAAAAAACAAACTAATTTATGCTTTTAGCTTAGCAGCTACAGTGAAGATCCTGGCATAAAAAAGGGTGTGAATAAAGTCTTTTCAAATCAGTTTGGGGTTTTCGGGACTTCTGGAGACTTGATTTACGCCAAATAAGCTGTATGGAGCTATTACATTTTCCATAAGTAAAGTCTCTCATCTACTTTAGCTGTTTAGGAGAAAGCTGCAACCCTGTTTTGCTGTCAAGCTCCAGAAATGTTTTGTGGACTACGAAACTTCACCTGATTTTCAATCGGCGTGGGGCTGAGAAGATAATGACTAGGTTTCCACTTTTGGGTAAACAAATTTAGTGTATGTAGAGTATTTCAGGACTTTGTTGACCCATTCTGAGGAAGATTGATACTCTTAAATCTAAAACTGTTATAATTGATTAGTTGTGATGAGCAATTAATTGGTCTGAGTAATTTATTCAGAAAAAAAGAGTCCACATTTTTTAACTCCAGCTTCTTAAATGTGAATATTTGTGGTTTCTTTGCTTTGGGTTTCGGACAAAACAAGACTTCATCAATCAATTGAGAACGAGAACAATGAAAATGATTGTTAGTTGCAGCCCTGCTTAATATGTAAAATACAAAAGGAAAAGATTATATTTGTTAAATATTATGTTATAGAATAGTATCATCTTATCATCACCATCTTTTCCGCCTCTCCTGGCTTATAGATAATCATTATTTTGGGTGACAGTAGATGGGTTACTGTGACTGTTGGTTGCAGGCTTATTTGGATGTTTGTGCGGTGCATTCATAGCTTTCAGCTCAACCATCCACATAAATTATGAATGCTTTGTAACCGCTGTTAAAAAGAAATATGAAATATGCACTTCTGATCTATAAATTTCAGCCATGCGTTTCATTCCACTGTCACCTCTTTATGGATTTACAATATTGTCCATCCATCCTATCTGTCAATATGCTGCAACTACAGAAACCTGAAAAGATTACACTTCCACCCTCATGTAGATTAGATACTAAAATACAGAATCCTTAGGCTGACTGCGGTAAAAATAAATGTAACGATGTCTGATATCTTCAGATCTGAAATCATCCAGAATGCACAGCTCCCATGGCTGGTTTAATTGTGTATGTGTCACATTTTTCCCCCCTTTTTATTGCCTTGTGCTAAATCACACCTGCTCCTTGTTCGTCTACGCGCGGGCCACACCTAAGAGGCGAAACTGTGACACGATGCTTAATAACAATCAAGCTCTCTCTCAATCTGCACCAAAAGAGCCTAATCCACTCTGACAGAGAAAACACCTGATGGCCCTGCATCCTGCTCCCATCTCCACCGATTCCATCATAACCTGTGCAACAGACACACACACACACACACACACACACACACACACACACACACACACACACACACACACACACACACACACACACACGTGAAAAGCGTTGACGGCTTTATGCCTCCTCGGTATGCTTAGTTAATCAGAGGAATACCACTTTAGCGAATATGAAGTGGATCTAGTGTATGCTAATACCATTCGCTCACTTTCTCCCTGTCAGATATGATTAGGTCAGGTCCGTATCCTTACATTGATCTGAGCTCAGAGCAGACACACTGCTCACGCTGCTTTATCTGTGTGGGTTTGTCTGCAACATTTTCACGACTGACTGAGGACCGCTATGGACTATAGGCAGCAGCGGGAGGCTCAGACTCCTTTGTCCGACATTTTATTAAGAAGGCCTTCGGCTGGAGCTCAGTGTCACGGCATTTCGTGAAACCGTCACGAAAATCTGATCAACAGGATGTCGATCAGGTTTCGTGGTGTTCTCGGACGCAAATTTTGTATATGTTTCGTGACTCTCAGGACGACTTATCTTGCATCACGTGTCCTCGGCTGAACAAACGCTACATTTAGGAAACCGCGTTGGAGTCAAAGGGGAGGTGGTCAGGATGGATGGAGTGTGTATAACATACAGCAGTCCTGTGGTCAGGTTTCGGCAACAAAAGGCGTTGTGGTTGTAGCTGCTGTAAGCATAGTTGTGATTTTATCTAACTTCCTGCCCACTTTGCAGTCAGCAGTCCCCTCCCCCCTCTCTACGTCACCACACCTACACAACTCCTTCCTCTTTTTTTTTTTTTTCTTTTTGAGGCAGCTCTTGAGTGGATCCTGCTCTCTACACGTTCACAAGCAGACAGGACCACCTCTTTATGTGGTTCTCCGTGCTGATTGGATAAAGCTGGCAGGGATACCAGAAAATGTCTTTACTCTTTTACTGTGTAGGAGAGACATGGGTTACTGACGAAACACTCTATAACAGTGATTACTGTTCGAGCTATTTAACAGTCATTTGATAAGAAAATTAACCTGCCAGACGCTTTAAGATCATTTCAGTTTGTGAAACAGTCACAAAATGTAAATCTACAGGACTGACTTTGGTAGTCGTGAGGGGAAGATTGTCTTTTTGGTTGTATGTGAAGAAAAATCAGGTTGTGAAATACTGACGAAATTAAACTCAATGATTTGTGTACATGGACAGGTCATTTCATGAACATGATGTTGGGTTTTTAGTTTAGTTTAGTTTGATTTAGTTTATTTGCACTTTTGTGTTTAGAAAACAAGAAAAGTTAGACAAAAAAAACGTCAATTAGAGTAAAATACACGTGCAGGCGAGGTAGAAAACCATTAAAAACCGAGAAATAAAAAATGCAAAATAAAACATAAAAGTTAGATGAATAGTTTCATGATTTTGAAGAAGGTTATCTGGCATTTACTCTTTTTGCAGGCGGTTATGTTTCGTGTGGGTTGCTCTCTTATTACCAGTCTCACTCATGCTTTCAGGTAGCTAGATGTGACAGGGAGTTAAGAAAGAGCACACATGCATTACTTCATAAAAGGAAATGCACACACACACACACACACACACACACAGTTATACAATAGTTATTTGATAAGATGCTGCAGACGCAAAGGGCATTTGAAGTTGATCAATCATTATTGATTGGGTGCAGACTTCAGACTGGATACACTGTACAGTGTTACACATGCGAGGCTGCAGCACGGTGATGACAATAATAGAGGCAAATACAATAATAGTTCAAGTGACCGTAATCCTTGAAAGGCGGGTGAGAGAAGGAGGGAACATCCTCTGTTGTCTGCTCCCTGTTCTGGCATGAATGCTAAAGAATTAAGAAATATGAAGTGGATCTGCTGACATAATCATATAATTTACTCACTTTTTCCCTGTCAGATATGATTAGGTAAGTGCCATATGGTTACATTGATTTGTGATGTAGCGCTCGGAACAGGCTCGCACTTGCCTCTGCTGCCAGCTCTTTATCTGTGTGTTGTTGTGTACATCATTTTCATGACTGACTGAGGTTGCAGTCCAGGATGATGTAAGCCTGTGTTAATTCAGTGTGGACAGTGCAGGCTTTGTTCTGTGCCCTTTGGTGCTGCACTGGAGCTGCGCAGGGCTCGCTTATGTGACCTCTACCATTGTAGCACGATGTGAATTTGAAGCTTTGTTTTGCTGCTACGGTAGAATCAAACAAAAAGCTGGGCATGAGAGAAGTGAGGCATATTTCAAGCTTTCCATTTTGATATTCTGTCTTTAACTTGAGTTTGCATTTTTGCATCATCAAGTTGTTTATTTTCCTTAGCACTCCTGTGACATAATTATCCGGGTAAAGTTTTATTCAAATATGCAATAAGACCTGCAGAAAAACTCTTAACTCTTTTACTTTAATCTTTTTTTTTTTCCTTCTTCTTCTTTCTGAAGCGGTTCAAGATTTGTGAAATGCAGAAGAAGGCCAAGTTGAAGCAGACAGTCTTTGATGTCTGTGCTGCTTTAGTATTGTGTGTCAGTACAAAATGAGATCAAGACAAAGATTCTCACCTTAGCCTTTTACTAAAGATGAGATATTTGTTGAGGAAGCCTTTGTGGTTTCGACTTAATCAGCATTTTCATAGTCTCCAACAATAATCTAAAACCACAAGCATACTTTACACAGGATGAGGAGAGTCAGAACCTACTTTGCTCTATTTCCTGACCTATTTGTGGTGCATCACTGGCATTATACAGCAGTTGCAAAAGTACAGATTTAATTCAGTGACATCTCATAACCCCACTGACATTTAACTTACGTATTGTTGGACTTTTCACGCTGGTAATGAATGTATTCAGGTTTAGGGTTAGGGTTAATGTCTTTGTCTTGGCAGAATTTGAATGCATTTAATGTTTCTTTTGTTTTCTCTTTAGGTCTGTGCTACAACAGAGAGACACTTCATCTGAACAGCATGAATCCACATCCTGTTTCATCTGAATAAGTGCAAACAGTCAGCATACAGCTAACTGATAACCTTCTGACTGTCCCACATAGACACCCCTGACCACCATACTGTAACACCAGCCAGTCCCTGAAAAAAGGACAGCTTCATTACCCCGTCCACCGATCCAATTAGGAGCCAGATGGCGCTTCTGGCCAATCAAATCATGGATGCGAGGATCCTCAGCAGTATGAACGGGAGAGCAGAGCTTTCCCAGTTCTTGAGAGTCACCAATCAGAGCATCGTCTCCCAGGTAAACTCCACCCAGGATGATAGCCGCAAGAACAGGAAGTATCCGTGCCCGCTGTGTGGAAAGCGCTTCCGCTTCAACAGCATACTGTCCCTTCACATGCGCACGCACACCGGCGAGAAGCCCTTCAAGTGCCCGTACTGTGACCACAGGGCGGCGCAGAAGGGCAACCTGAAGATACACCTCCGCACTCACAAGCAAGGCATTCTGGGTAAAGGCCGTGGGCGCATTAGGGAGGAGAACAGGTTGCTTCATGAGCTTGAGGAAAGGGCGATATTGAGGGACAGGCAGACGCGAGGTGGTCACGTTCAAACATCTAATATAAACCAACTTCAGAAGCCCCTTCTGTCACAGACTGTCCCGACTCCACCCTCATTCTTAACCAACTGTGGCGCTCCAGAGAGCCAGCCGCATACATCCACATCTCCGAAGGCGACTGCCATCCCTGATGAGCCCATCCAGCCCCAACCCAACAGCTTCCGCTGCTCATTCTGTAAGGGAAAGTTCAGGAAGCGGCAGGAGCTCGAGCGCCACATCAGGATCCTTCATAAACCCTACAAATGCACCTTGTGCGAGTTTGCCGCCTCACAAGAGGAGGAGCTCATCGGCCACGTCGAGACGACGCATATAACTGCTGATTCAGGCTCAGGACAGAAGCCTGCGATGGGGGCTGGTGACAAGAGGAAGCCCGTTGGTGAATTCCCCTGCGAGGTGTGCGGCCAGACCTTCAGCCAGGCCTGGTTCCTGAAAGGTCACATGAGGAAACACAAGGACTCCTTTGAGCACTGCTGTCAGATCTGTGGCCGTCGATTCAAAGAACCCTGGTTTCTCAAGAACCACATGAAGGTCCACCTCAATAAGCTGGCAGCTAAGCCTACCAATAATCTCCCCGCTGAGCATAACACCTCCATGAGTAACCTGACACAAGAGCATCAGAGCAACCTCTACTCGCAGTACATCTCCCGCATTCACAACCGCTTCCTCGCGGCCGAGAGAGCCGAGCATCAAGATTATAACCAGATACTTGCCACGGCAGGTGTTGACATGAAGGTTAGGGAGATGTTAGGGAGGATGATTTCCTCAGGTCCAGGCCCGCTGACAGATGCAGAAAGCTCTTCTTTGCTGGGTTTGAATCATCTTCACCCTCCTATGAGCTCCACTAGCATGGAATACCTGCAGAAAGTCATCTCCAACAGAGATACACTCAACAGCAGCAACAGCAGCTACCCCGGCTGGCAAATCATGACTCCAGGGCTGCCTGTCGAGCAGCAAATGTTCAGCCCTAAAGACCAGCAGCAGTGCTCCTCCTACCTATCTGAGAGATGTCTCCCTGTAGACGATGGGAAAGTGTGTCTCGGTGATCCAGACACCAAAGCCATCAGCAGGCCCGGTAGCCCAGTCAGCATGAGTAATCATGGGCCAACAGAGATCGTCACAGAGATGGGGAACTCCCGACCACAATCTTCCTCTCCAGCTGCAGGTAATTCAGTCAAGGAAAGATGAGATAATTTATTTCTGAAGGTAGTTCAGTTTACTCGGCACAAGTCAGTCTAGCTGTAAAATGTCTTCTGTGAATGACATGGATCCAGTGTTTATAGAGCTTGACCACGAACTGAAAGTCAGAATATTTTGGCCTCTACTGCTTCAATTTTGACAATTCAACGCTGAATAAACAATCAGAGGAAAATAAGGTCCTCAGATCTTGACATTTCACCTTTTATGTCTGCTTTAATGTTAACTGTCAAGTAGAGAAGCAGACAGGAGGATAGAGATGCTGACGCGACTACCGTAAAGCTGCAACGATAATTGATTAGTTGACAGCTATTAAATTAATCGCCAACTATTTTGATAATACCAAAAAAAAAAAGTCCCTTTAAATTCTCAGATTCCAGCTTCTTAAAACTGAATGTCATCTGGTTTCTTTGCTCTGGTTTATGACAGTAAACTGAATATGTTTGTGTCATAGATGAAACAAGACATTTGAGGAAACACTGATCGACATTTTTCACCATTTTCTTACATTTTTATAGACCAAACAACGAATTGACTAATCAAGAAAATAATAAGCAGATTAATCGACAGTGAAAATAGTCATTAGTTGACTCAGACTACTGTGCTTTTCTTTAAAAAGCCTCTTGCGAGCCCCCCAACATTATGAAAGTATCACACTGAATCAAGAGCCCCTTTAATATTTTGCCTTTGCAGGATTACATGTTTATAGTCTGAGAAGTGATATGAGGTGTGGCTAAGGTTGACAGACCTACACACGTTCAGGCTGTGCAATAATAGGCTTAGAGTACCACAACAAAGGATCCAATGTGTGCGTCTCATAATCTTTTCCTATATGTTGCCCTTTTTTAAAAAAAAAATATAATAGCTATGTGACAACTGTGGCCTGTGTCTTCCTCTGGCGTTGTGTAGGTGGACATGAAGTGCAGGGTCAGCCACACAACCACAGATATTACTGTTCATGCACGAGGACTTTGTCTTCCTTTTAAAGATAATGGCATCATGTTGAATTGTAGGGATAATTAGTACCCTCTATTTTTTATCCGTCACATCCCCACCCCTTGCCTACGGGGGCACAAGATGTTAATGCATGCCATCTGGTGTTTTTAATGATTTGATATATACCACCCAGTGATTTTTATGATTTGATCTACCACCTGGTATTTTTTATTGATAGTCTTCTGTTCCACCTGGTGATTTGGATGATTCGGCTCTCTGGGTAAATGCCTTTCTTGTCATGGCATCCTGCTAACATGTTATCATGAGCCTAAATTACTGCTATAACAGTGTTGGTAAGAGACGAGGAAATAATCCAAACTTTTGTTCTGTTTCTTCGTTTGGCTTATACGACCGTGGTTATTCTCTCCGGTTGGAGTACTGCTGTTATGTACATCTAAGTCCGACGCGCTCATGTGGGATTTGATCCAGCATCCTCTTAAATGTTGGCCGCATAGCAGAGATAACTGGATCAGGTCTAATCTCATTAGATGTTTTGTTTCCACATTGTGCACACATACTGGTATCTGCATATTTACATGTAAATTCTGGCAGTTTACGGCCAAATCCCTCTCTGGTTGCTCTTTAAGAAACATATTCAAGCTCTATTGTTTTTTACTTTCCCTCTTCTCCCCTATCACCAAGACCATACGGTGTCACTTCCAGAAACATTTATGATCGCTGGCTAGCTGAGGATTTGAGTGCACACAGTTCTGGGATGGCACATTCAGTATCAGACTCTAATTTCAGTCAATATTAAGCATGGAAACTAATTCATTGTAAAGGTCAGGCGTCATTGCTTTAGTCAATGATGGATCCGGCAGGCTCTCTCTCCCCCTCTCCTCCTCTCCTCTCTGTTCTTAGTCTTGTGTAATGGTAGACTCACTCTGGGGGCTTAGCACCGCATTGTTTAGCTCTGACAATATATCCCAGAGACCTCTGCAGCTGCTCCCTGCGCTCACAATGACAGATTAATTAACACAATCACACGCTGCTGGCCCTGGCTCAACACACAGGTCTGCTGCGGGACAGATAGGTAAATCCTACACATATGGAGAACACGCACCACTTGATGAGGGTTTAATAACAGGGATAAGTTTTTTCGGAGGTGGGGGGTTGTAACTGATCAAGTCTGTCTGTCTCGATGGTCGGACGTGGAGGCAGGAGAGAGGGAGAGAGAGCGAGTGTTTTCTAATTCAGGAGAGCGGAGATGCTGAGGAAGAATTACCACTGCCAGATGTTCAGCTTGAGGAACATTGATTAGTCCAGAATTACTGGCTGCATTATTCATAGTCAGCCTATGGTGGTCATGAAGTTATTGATGTTCTCAATATGGATAGCAAATATAGTACAGTCATGGCTGTCAGAGTGAGAGACGGCTCCTTTTACCCGATGCGTCCAGATACAGTGCTGGATTTAGATTTTTAACTACAAACAGCCAGCATCTTCAATTAGAAACCGTGCTTTGATTTCAATAGAAGAGCCGCGTGTGAGGAATTACTTCTCTCAATATCTCATCAGGGCAGATTTGAAAATGCACTTTGACTTTAATTATAATCTGAGATTAAGAAAGCTGACGACTCTTCTTTAAAATGATAAACTAATGAAGGGTGCACGCTTCAGGCCTCTGACCTACATTGGACCAGTTAGATCGCAGCTCAGAATAAAAAGCATGCCGAACAAACATAAAATGCTCTGACAGTTATTAATTAGTCCCATTCAAAACTCTTAACCTCAAGGTCAATGAGCAGACGCCATGTAATGATGTTGTCCCCACATGTGTTTTTCTGCCTTTTGCACGTCTCTTACAGTAAGCTAAGAGAGCCTGAAAACGATAAGCGTCTGTAAAACTGTGAATGGAAACATGAGCAGAGGTTTACCCAGAATCACAGATAAAGCAGGCTGCTGTACAGACTATCACTTTTCATTCGCCTGTTCCGGTTACATCAGCCTATTCTTCGTGATTGCTGACAGTAAAAGCATCTTTTTAACTAAACAGGTCCTTATCTAACTCGCTCCTGTGTCGGGCTTAAACAAATTCAGCTCTTATTCAGAGATCAGAGCCCGTCTGACTGGTTTGTCTACACTGATTACCTGTTGGCTTTTCCGTCTCCCTCTCACTTCTGTCTTTTAATCCTCTTTTTAATTATTATTGCAGATATGAGGCTCAAATTAAGCTCAAAATGCTTGTTTTCCTAGCATGCAGATAAAAAGATTTACCCAGGGAGTTCTGAACACCTGCCTTGAAATATTGTTCCACCGTCTCCTGAATGCCATTTGGCTTAATTGACTTGGAAACGTCCCAAATGCGTCATTGACTATGTGGTCTAATTAATATTAATAATATATGCTATTATAAACATCAAAGAACATCTGGTGCCCCTGTTTTTCTCACCAGTCTTGTGTGTGACTCTCTCTCTCTCTCTCTCTCTCTCTCACTCTGTTTCATCTTAAACCAAACCAGCCACCATGTATCTCTGCTTTGCATTTCAGGTGCTTGATTGCTTATATAGAAAAGAGCCAAAGCCCCCTACAGTATACAGAGTTTGATATCTACAATATAACTGCCAGATGCCTATGTAAGCATAGTATGTGAGGCTGTGATTGCATTGACGGTGATGTATGGTTGTAAATCTTAAAGCCTATTTCCATATGAAATGAATCACTTGTCCAAGCCCAGCTGCATGCCTTTTTCCATAGACACGGCTCACTTGAGGCATTTATTTATTTATTTACCTTTTCCCCCTCCGCCTCGCACATCCAGTAAGGGCGGATAACTCGTACGCATCACTTCATTAGATGCTCTGTGTTAGGTGAGAGAGGCTGGGGTTTGTAATGATGCAGTAATTGGAGTTTTGGTTGATAAATCTAAGCTCTAAAATTACTCCCCTCACATAATGTGAGCCTCGGCAGTGTAAGTAAATCTTAAACTGATTAAGTTAGCATGAACCAGGCAATCACAAAGATGGCACCCGTCCAAAAGAAGAGAAAAACAGGCAGAGTCTTCGAGTCTTTTGTGTTGTTTTACCGCTTCTCGTGTAGGCTGGCAAATGGGTTTAGGAAGGGTCCACGCTGAGAGATGAGGTCAGATATATGTGTTTTCTGCATTTGGAGCTGGCCGGTAATGTCATCGTAATTTAAGCCACAGAATAATTGAGATATATAGCGTGTCTGAAAGACTTCCATTAAGCTGTTTAGATTTTTTTTTTTTTTTTTTGTCTGTTACTGGAGACAAGGGTGTGGCACTGTTGAAGTGTCTTTCCCGCTCTTGCACGCCCACGCACGTCCCTCCCCCCCCCCCCACCAACACTTTGTTGATTTACATTAAATCAAACATACTGTACACACTCTGCCCACAAACACATATATACGGTACTAAACACAGGTGGCTGTCTTCGGATCAAGGACGCCGTTTTTGCCTTTTCAGCAGTGAGTTTTCAATTTCATTAGGTTCAGCTCTGTTTGATTAATATACAGGTGCTATTTTACGGTTTAGTACGTTTGAAATAGTAAAAAACAAGTCGTTCTTTTACTGCCATTCAGCTCGCAAAGGCGTTTTTTCTATTAAAGTAGGAAACAAAGTAAAGTAACAAGTACAGATCATTAGATTTAGATTTACCTCGGAGAATTACCTCAGGGTCAGATCTCGGGGTGTATGAAATTGATATTTCTCTGGCGGGGATGAATCACTGTTGTAACTCAGATATTAGTCCATTAAAGAAGAACAATAAGGCATCAATATGCATAGAATTAAATTAATGGTGGTGGGTTTATCTCTCTATCCCAGACGCATCCCTAAAAGACACAGTATAATGTATGACCTGACCTTCAAATGCCAGGAGAGTGTTGGGCAATAAACTGCCAATATTTGTGGCTTAATGGCGTCGGATGACTTTTACTGTAATTGGAATGGCAGCGAAACAGCTGGGCTGTTTAAAGACAGTGCAAGGCTGAGGTCTCAGACAATCACTAACTCAAAATGGTCACAGGGAGAGTGTGTTTAACCCTGGAGGGAGTTTCTGTGATGGCGGTAAGGATTAAACTGTAGGTAAACAGAGGGAAGAAGGCATTTAAATTACCTTTAATTAAAAGTTATGGTGAGTGGGATCAAATCTCGTTTCCAGATGGATATTTTTCACCGGCTAAAAGGAGAAAAATTACCCTTTGTCATTCTCCACAATAATACACTTTGTACTTTTTGAATTATGGTTCCAGCGGACCATTTTTCAAGTATGAAGCAAAAATAAACTCAGCTACAGTGCACGGTGCGGTTAATCAGAACTGCTCACATGTTGGACTTCGTTATTTCTGACTGGGAAACCCACTTACTGGTTTTGATGGAATGAGGTTCTTGTCTGCGACATCTGCCTCGTTCTAGTTGCTTTAAATTTCACTGTTTATTATTTCTGGAAGAATCTTGTTTGGTGTTAACATCTTTGGGTGTATTTATTGCACATGGTGGTGGCGTCCATACTGTAAAATGATGGATCACTGGAGCTGAAAGCTGATTACAAGCTTGATTTACTGCAGGGCAGCGCTTAAATCATTCAACTCAGCCTGGTGTGGGATTGCAACATTTTTCATGTTTAGACAACGCTTGTTGGTACATACTTCTCTCAGGAAAAAAAAAATGCTCAGCATGCCTCATATACACATAGTTTCCTAATTTGATCTGGATTGTATTATGTTTTTGCTGTTATTGTCTGTGTTAGGTGAGAAAGTCTACAGGTGTCCACTCTCCAGTGACTACACCGCAGCACAGACGGCCTCCCTCGGCTTCCATCTGGATCGCTACCACTTCCCCCACTGGCAAAACAGCAGGGATCTTTCTTCTCCACTGCAGCCCACCAGCAGCAGCAGCTCCAGCCCCAACCCCAAGCTCAGACCTCGATCCAGGGAAGACTGGAGCCCAGCTGCAGGTCACTACCTCGGCCTGGAGAGCCACGGCGAAAACGCCCTGCTCATCAACAAGCAGCCCGACCTCACTGACAAAGACGCAGGTGTAGACGGCTCCTTATCTGCTCAAACCAGGAAGTCCCAGTATGAGCCTTTGGATTTGTCTGTCAGGCCGGAGTCTGTCATGTCTCATTCAGCCGTGTCTCCTGCTGCACTGGTGCAGATGTCTGGCGTTTTTAGTAATGGACTCTCCTCCTCCATTACCCGCCGGCTACAAAGTTACTCTAATGCTGCAGCTGAACTCAGTGTGAAACCCGCATATCAGTGTGACCTTTTGGTGCAGGGAACAAAAGAAGAGATGAACACACAGAATGCAGGCTCCACAGGGCACGACGGCGAAGGTGAATTTGAGAAATCTGAGCATGGGAGGGAGGAGGAAAACGACGATGCTGCCAAGTGGAAGATGCCGCAAAATAACGTCCTGAAGCCGGAGGAGCTGGGACAGGCTGATTTTGAGACGAAGCAAGACAAGCCGGGACCTTGGGGCAGAGCTGTGGCTGAATCTCCCATCTCCTCTCTGGAGAACTTGACTCCAGGACAGGCCGAGCAGCTCCAGCACCAGGGCGGCCTGCTCTCCTTCCTCAGATCCCAGGGGAACCTGAGCAGCACACCTGGCAGCGCGCACAAAGACAGTCTGAACGGCGGGGGGGACATGGAGAAGGATGTTGCATCAGGTGAGCATCAGCTTATATATCATATATGCTACATGCAGCTGTCACTGTAATCAGGACGTATGCAGGGTTGCCTTCACATTTGAAAGTATCTAGTGCCACCTAGTGGACAAAATTGTCCTTTTTTTTCTCATCTTGTTATCTCCTTTTAGATGCTTTGTACCAGCCCATGTGAATGTGATAGATCACTGCAGATGGCAGTATTACAATCATACAATTGGTTAACTAAAGTCTAAATATAACTGGCTGACTGGCACTCTGTACGCTGTGGAACAATACGTGACGATGTCACCCACAAGGATGCTGCTGTAGAAATCCCAAAAAAAGTTTTTTCTGTCAGTATCTCAGCCCTCATCACCTGACAGCGGAAGTGTGAAGAGCGAGAGTGAGTGTGTGAATAAATCATGCCAATTACAAACAACACACTTCTCTTATAGCACTTTTCTCTCGCCAGATCTTGTCTCTGATCTCAAATAAGGACTAAAGAAGACACAGGTGCGTGGCACTGATTACCCCTACACTTATAAGGATGATATAATCTCCTCGTGTGATAGGTTACAAATCGCCCAAGCCAATGGAGCCCACTGATGGAGAGGCTTAAGCTCTTGTGCTGGTGTGATATGCTTGCTGAGTGCAGATTTAATAATGCTGTCTCTCAGGAGAGGGAATCCAACAGCTGGGGTCTTTGATATGCATGTATTATGAGTGCAACATGATACACCTTCCCTCTGATCCCCCTCTTATTCAGAAACTCAATATGTTCATGTGAAAGACAGGAAAGTGCCTGTCAACTCCATTAGGGATTAACATCTGTTCCCTTTCTTTATGATTCCAACAGCAAGATGTAGTTTTCTATTTGATAGTACAGATGGTGATTATAATACGCCGAAAAGCAGCGCTCCTCTTCAGCTCCTGTCTCAGCCTTCACACTGTACATGTTTCTCTCTGGCTTTAACTGCGTGTAATCAGTGGTGAAATGTAACTAAGTACATTTACCGGAGTACTGTACTTATGTTACAATTTGACGTACTTGAAATTTAGTCTTGAGTCTTTTCTTTTCATACCCCGTTTTACTTCTGCTCCGTTACATTTCAGAGGGAGATGTTTTTACTCCACTGCAATTGTGAGTGCTTTAGTTTTGTTTTGTGCAAACAAGAAACATGAAGAGGTTTTATAAATTAAACTACCCAACAGTACAAGTACAGCTGAAACGATTAGAGGATTGATAGAAGATTAATTGGCAACTCTTTTGTTAATCTTTAGCAATCAAGTCCTTTTTTTTAAAGCAAAAATGTCAATTATTTCATAAAATGTGAAGATTTTCAGCTTTTCCTTTTAATTATTTCAATAATTTAAATGTATTCTTTATCATTTTGAGACTGTTCACTTTGGACTCTGGGTAATAGTGACGGCATTTTAAGAAGTTTTACAAACCAAACAATCACCGGATGAATCCATGATGAAAATAATCATCAATATAAGCAGTCCTAAAAAACATAGCTCCACCTCGACTGACTGCGACAGTAAAATCCTGCTGTTACAATAATGCACAAGTCTTCCAATCTAATCAATGATACAATATATGATATTATAACAGTTTTCTGCATATTGAGCTCTTTCACTTTTAACTGGAGACAGTACAGATAAAAACATACATGTTGCCTCTGAAACGTAACAAAAAAAAGTCACATTTAGGTGTTTATTTTAGTTCAGATATCTGTTCTGGTAATATATGCAGATTAGTACATATTTAATTAAGTAGACTCATTTACATATTTAAACATATTATATCATAAATCTTGTAAACAAAAAATAATTCCTGTAACGTAAGTTATCAACTGTCGATGTTTTGTTCTCGTTATTCAACCACAGCGCCTCCCCTTATAACTTTAGGTACATTTCACTTCCTGTACATACTTTTACTTCAAATACATTTTGATTACATGACTTTGACTCATAACAGAGTACTTTTACTGTGTTATTAGTACTTTCACTAAAGTAAACAACACTACATGCTGTGTATAACACAAGAGAGATAGAGATTTGGAGCAGCCTGCAGTTTTTAGAGTCATAATTTAAATTCCTTTAAAAATTTAACAACATTTAAAACATCAATAAACCTCTTTTTACCTTAAATTCAGTATAATACTGTAACTGTCGCTTGTTTTTTGCTGCAATCTGATCAATGTAGCGTTCGCTGCTGCTGCTGCTGGGAGTTATTTCAAGCATCCCTCGTCTTTTGTTCGCTGCAGATTGATCCTCCATATTTTTTTTTTTTCTGCCTCTCTCTCTCCCAGAGGAAGTCGATGTCAAAGACACAATAAACACCTGTCAGTCAAACTGGACACTGAGACGGGTACCTGACATTGAGAGTCCATCGAGCGTCCTCTAAAACTGAACTAAGCAGGTGGCCCGGCAGCCTGTCCTGTCTGCAGTGCTGACCAGGTGGCTTTGTCATGGGGCTGTCTCCTGTTGCCCCCATCCTCTCCATACTGTATGGCACGTCGAGTGGCATGGTGACATATTGCCGGGCAGTTTGGACATGGAGTGATGTGTTTGTGATGACAGTTCAGGTCGGCTCCAATGTGCCAGCAGTGGTAATTGGCCAGATGGTGACCTCTGGTTGAACCTGTCTGCATGCTCATTAGTCTCACTGAGCCCTCCCTTGTGTTTTAAACAGAAACTCTCCTCGCTGCACTGCTCAGACTGAACCACTAGATGGCAACATTTACCACTCTAACAGTCGAGTTGCTGTGAAGCTTCTAAATATTTCTCTGGCAGGTATTATGGCATGCTTTCCTATTTTACAGGCACAATTAGGACAACTATTTTTTTTTTTGAGTGTGGCGCCATGAATGCCTTGGGGTTTAGACTCATCATCCAACTTAAAACCAGTTAACCAGTTTACTAAAACCAGCTGCCTCTTCTGTGACATCAGATCAGGCCTCTCAGACGCCTGAGAACAAGTGAATATGAGAAGATCGATAAAGAAAGGATTAAGAATGAAAGAGCAACAGAGGACGGAGGGAAATAAAAGGCCCTGATTTGAAAGGTTGAAAGGGGTGAGTCATTATCTCATTGTCTGACCTCTGCATACCCTCCGCGGAGAGGGTGACAGAGAGCGAGAGAAAAAGGAGAGAGAAAAGGAGCGAGAAAGATCACCATAGATGGAGATAGATGGAGCGACAGGGAGGTGAAAGAGGAGCGGTAGTGCGGCTGTCTCCATGAGCAGATGTCGTTTGAGGGCAGCAAGAGGGCAGCGCGGCCTGCCTTTGTGCCGCGCTTCTCCCCATAGAGATAATGAAGGGTGGAGCACTGGGAAGGATGTGCAGTCATCACTCACTGTCTGTGTGCCATCAGAGCTCAGCCCTGTGTCATCCGTCACCATTCAGCTCCTCTGGCCCCCGTCGGCCCCGCCACTGTCATCATGGTCATTATCTCAGCCTGCGACACACAACACACTCTCACCGCACACACACACACACACATGCACACACAGCGGAAAACATGCGTTGCGGGTGCAAACATATATATGTGTACAACGTTATGCAAATATGCACCCAGGAAAGGGTTTGAAATCTTTTGATGCTAGTGCCTTTACAATATGTGAGTGTGAATACCAATATGAACATAAAACTTACCTTGATACCTTTCTTTGAGGAAGAAATAAACTTCTAAATCTGTTTCCTGTCAAGCAAAAGAAGCCAAAATTAGCTAAAAGATTATATAATTTTGTCAATAAATGTTCAGAAAATACAGAAAGAAGAAATCAAACCTGACCAAAAAAATGCTAACTCTGCTACGGACCCATTTTTGTCACTACTATAATAAACTGAGACCAGTTACAGTATAAAATTGTACTTATCTGTAAAAAATAATTTGACATTTTGCAGAAATAGCCTACATTTCTTTTTATTTTCCAGCTTAGAGTTAAATATATGTAATATATGTTAAAGATACCTGATCATATCTGTCCTTTAACCCCTGAAGCTAGGCTAAAGCCAGGTAAAGGTTAGCTTAGCTAGCATAGAGAGAGGAAACAGGGAGACAGCTAGCCTGGCACTGTCTGAAAGTAAAACACATCCAAGCACTTCTAAAACTCTCAAGTAAACACAATATATCTCTTTTATTAAAGTTGTACATAAACCTGAGAGTAAAAGACGACACATTGTGGGTTAACAGAGAGTCGGCTAACGTACTCGACTCTTTTCCGGCAGGTGAAGTGATAACGCTAAAAGTCTTGAGTGGGCGAGAAACACAAGCGGTCGAACATCATACAGCTTTTTAACAAACTTGCATGTTAGCTTAACATTTTTGACCCAGAGAGGTGAATAATATAATTATTGCCCAGTGTAGACCAAATCAATGTGACCACGTGCTAACAACAGATAGCTTGTGGTTGACCTGCGTTGAGGAAATATTTCTGTTGTCATTTTCAGCCACAACTGTAACGTTAAAAGATATATAGTTAAACATGATGTTGATGAAAAAACTGCTAGTTGGGGGTAAATTCAGTGACCCAACACGTACATTAAGTCTCCAAGTGTTGCTATTAATGACATATTAAAGCATCAAACACGCATTTTAGATGAATGACATGTATACACTTTGAAATAACACATTTTAGGAGACAAAATTAAATTGCATGTAAGCTAGTGCGTGACCCACGGAGAACATGGTGATTGGTTTCAGACTGACTTCCTGGTTCACCTTTGACCGAGCATGCTTGCTGTAGTTGTGAGCGCACACAGTTTCCCATGCAGTGAGTGATGAATAAATAAATGTATTACCAAATAAAGTGGTTAAGCTAATCTTGCTAAACTGTTAGCTTCTTTACAACCCGATCATCTGACTGCCTGTGATTCCCGCCATGTCTGACATTGCTGTTGCGATGTTGTCGTGTTCCCAGATCTCAGCGATCACTCTGGTGCGCACAGATGAAAATGATGGCCATAATTACATAAGACCCGACTTGTAATAAACCCGAATTGTCCTTTAACACAGTCCAATGTCAGTATTACACGGAGTCAAAGTCAGTAATCACTCATTCTGCTTTTCCTTCTTCACTCTTTCTCTCAACACCACACAATCCCACCCCTCTCATTTCCTGTCCAGTCTATTTGTGCATCCGTGTATGTGTACACGCATACAAGTGCGTGCATGTGTGTGTGTATGTCTGTGGTGTGTGTATTTACGTGAGCATGTGTGTGTGTGTGTGTGTGTGTGGCATGTCTGAAGCTGTGGCTGGAGCAGCCTATGAATGGAGGATCATGTGGTGAAGAGATGGATGGCTCGGAGCCCACTGCTGTCTCCTCTAATTGTAAAATATTAGTTACATTAGACTCTGGCTTGTGATTAATGGAACTTATTTGGAGGTTGCCCTCTCTTGGACCTCCCCTCTCCTCTGATGGGAGGGAAGAAAAGAAACAGCAGACCCGGGGAGACGAGGAGGGAGAGGCGATAGAGGCAGAGAGGGGAAGACAAGCAGGGCAACACGCGACTGATGTAGACGCCGACCTTTTGGCTTATTATTAACTGACTTTATGAAAGTGTAATGGGCTACAGGATTGTTCGCAACCTCTGAGTGCATTTACAAGATTTTTTAACACGATTGAGGGAAATCTGCCCAGTCTCTCTCAAGTCACAATGGATGTGTAAGATCTGGAAAGTGGGATGATGGTTTTATAGTTCCCAAGCAACTTTTACGTGCGTCAAAGTTTTAATAGTTTAAAATCGGAGATGTGTATTTTTTTTTTTTTGGGCTGTCCGACCCCTATTTCCTGTTTTTCCACTTCCATTGATTGAGGCTTGGAGAAGTTGAAGTGAGGAAGTGAGACAGGTGGAGTTTAACACGCACCACAAACTGCTCCGTACCTGGATTTTGACAAAGCTTTTCTTTTACTATTGTTCCTCTCAGACAGCTCCCCCTCCCTCCCTCAATAAGGCTATTCCCTCTCTCTCTCTCCCTCCCTCCCTCTCTCACACACACACACGCACACACATGCACACACACACGCACACACAATACCCTCTGTGCCATCCTGATGATATTCAGATGTGTCAGGCCTCATCCTCTCCCTGACTAGTGTGTGAATGTCGATGTGTGTCCTTTACGGCCATCAGGTTATTATACACCAACAGATGGAGCATTACCTTTTATTGCTCACACCTTCTGTGAGTTTTCCCACTTTCCCCCCAAAAAAACACCTTTTTTATGTAGATGTGAAAGCGAGTGTTCAGCTGCCTACAGCTGTCTCGGCTCTGATGAGGAGCAAATAGAGAGGAAGAGGCGAGGGCGGGGTGAAAAGGCTGAGGCAGCCCTCAGTTTTTGGGAAGTGATGTCAAATGACATCAGCACATAATGGTTTACTGTAACCATGAATCACAGAAAAACACATTGAAGTGTTAGACAGGGGGGGAAGAGACAGTCATTATATGAGGTAACATCTCAAAAATAGCACAGCAGTGAACAAGGACACATGGCTGTCGAGGCAGACAGGTAAATGAGTCAACTAGCGCACTTTTTGTTTTGATCTTAGCAACACCTTCAGGCTTTGGTGTCATACTGATTTTTATTGAGGTCAGATAAACTTCTGGAAGCCATTAACGGTACGCCGTGTTGTTTGTATCTTAAAGGTACACCGTGTGCTGTGTCATGTAGGTTCACAGTATTTGCAGTGGAGTTATGTAGCGGGCGCTAAAGAGGGGGACAGACAGGAAGTTTTGGCATGCCTTGCCTCCCAGCTGCAGACGTCTGTCATTCCTCAACTCAACACTTGTGTGTGTGTTTATTTGTGTGTGTGTCTGTGTGTGTCTGTGCGCGGCTGTGTTCGTGTCATAGGCAGGAAATGTGTTACAATGAATTAGAACTTGCTGGCCTTTTTATAAAAACCTGTTAGCTCAGAGTGTTTTGGTAAAGTTGGACTGTTAGAAAGTGCAAATTGTTATTATGAGGCCACATCAATGTCACAGTTTATGGTGGTATTTTATTTTTTTTTTACACTTTTCTACAAAACCACAGCGACTTAAGCACATCGTAACGAAGAGGAAACATGTTTCAACCTTACTGAAACATCAGTGTTCTCCTCAATCTTTTCTTCATGAGCAGAAACCTGTATGTTGTGAAACATTCAGTTAGGATTAGAGGTTTGAGTGCAGTTAAACAGTATAAACAGTCAATCATCCGATAGGTGTGACAGCGTGCTGCCATGCTGGAAAAAGAAAAACAGATCAGTATCCTGAAACATTTCAGGTTATAACATGATGACTTATATTGTTATAAAATACAATGTTTCATGATGTAACGTTATCTTAAGTTATCTTACCTAAGCTTCATCACGATACGATATTTGCCGATACCACAAAGTCTGCCACGATATGATTTCGATTCGATTCGATTCGATACAGGAGCCTGCGATCGATATGAGATGACATCATCTGCCCATTTAACACGATCAGTTACATTTATCTCAACTCACAAAAAGCAACTACAATTTTATTACTGAACTCTTCAGTGGAAACATTATTTTATCAAAGGTTCCAGATATTTAAATGATAAACAATCTATTAATAAAAAGAAAGCACTGTTTAGAAAGGAGTTGTGCATGGATGGAAACGGTGACACAGATGTGGGAATTTCAAAATAAAGGCGTATCTTAACGATGGCGCCGATATGAATCGATGTTTTCACTTTGCATCGATGCTTTTGGATCGTTGATCATTGAATATATATATCTATCCAGATCAATGCATCGTTACACCGCTAGTTATAACGTGAACTGTTTCATGTTATGACCTGATGACAATATAACATGATTCATATTTATATACTGTAACATGAAACTTTCATGTTATAACTTGTATTCTTATAATATATAATGTTTCATGATGTAACATGAAACATTTCACATTGTAGCAAGAATTCTTTCTTGCTATAACAATATACAGTTTTTCTTGTTGTAACAGAAACTGTTTCACGTTATAAAGATATTTTTACAAAGCAAAATACATGCATATCATTGCATAACAAGGAACTTCTCTTGTTATCACAGTATACTATTTATCTTGTTATAACATTGAATGTTTCACCACTTCACCAACATGATGCTGATGTAACATATGATGTGAAAATATCTTGTTATAGTGGGAAAAGTTTAATGTTATAACAACAAGTGATCAAGTTATAATGTCAAAGGTTTAACATTATGATAAATAAGATATTGTAATAACAAGAAAAGTTTCCTGTTATAACCTGATACTGAACTATTTGTCTTTTTCTGTTATGGCATCAACATGCTTCTGTACACCAGAGTTGATCATTGATTTACTTTTGAAGGAAATACATTTAGTATTCACCAGGTGCTCATTGCAGACACACAGCGGTGAAACTACTACTCTCGGTATTAAATCTGTTTCCTCTGTCTGCACTCTTTTTCTTCACCAGCTCGGAAGCCATTCCAGTGCAGGTACTGCCCCTATAGCGCCTCCCAGAAGGGCAACCTGAAGACCCACGTCCTCTGTGTCCATCGCAAGCCCTTCGACAACAGCCTCTACCCCGACCGCCGCCTCCGACGCTCGCACACGCCCCAGAGGCCCTCCAGATTGCCTCAGAGCATCGCTGGGGACAGTCGCGCGTCAGGAAGAGACCAGATTGGCATGACATCACTCTGTGGGACTTGACGTTGTCATGGCAACAGCAGACACAGACAGTTATGATTATTGTTTTAGCTTCACCTCGAATGGGGGGTTAGGATGATTGAGATTGTTGAGGCAAAAAAAAAAAGAAAAAGAAGTTAACAACCAACCTTGATGTACATTCCAGTGTTTACTTGAAGAGCCACAGTACGTATTTATCTGTAGCAAAGAAGCTGCCTATAATAATAATAAAGTCCATTGTGATGTGAAAGTGTAGCGAGGCTATTTAGTGCCGTTCATTTTGTCAAAAGTGTCCAAACGATTCACTTGTGTTTACACGCATCTATCAGTTCAACACTTGTCTGATAGGGAGAATGTACCGTGCCTGCCCAAAGCACTTGTTCTTTCATCCAGTAAATACCCTGTGTTACATTTTTGTAAATATCGCTCGATTTCCCTTCCAGTCCAGAAGTCTTGTCTATCTGTCAGGATATGGTGCCAGATGTTCGGGCTTTAATCGCGGCAGATGTAATGAAGTAGAATGTTGCACATCGGAGCTTCCATTTGTTCTGGATTCCACTCCAGGGAGAAAGCCTCTCTCACATATAATTATTGCCCATTAACTCCTATGCTTCATGCCCTCGTGCTGGAACAATGCTCAATTAAGGGGAACCAAGGAAATGGAAAAACTGCAGAGATTCATTGATAGTACATTCAAATCCTTTCTTTTTTTTTTTCTCCTTCTATTTTTTTGTAAATTGAGTGGAACCACCCATGTGTGTATATACCAGATCTGCCCACTAGTGTAAAAAAAAAAAAAAAGAGGCCCAATCAACACGGCTATTGTACGCTGCCACTGCCATGTATGGTAATTTTAGTATGATCTGAGCTGCCTCAGCCTCCCGTGCCAAAAGTCTGCGTGTACACCCAGAGATCACCTTGGGCAGCTGTGTGCCTGTTCAGCCGGGGCCTTGTAGCCACAGCGATGTGACTTTGACTGACAGTCGGCCTGACAACTCCATTCATGCGCCACCTGCTAGCTGTCAATCAGGGCGGCCATCCTGGGGCTATTGACGGAGCTGTCAGCCTGTGTGAGATGTGTCTGTCAAAGCCCACCCACTCTGCCACTCTGTCTCCCTGCCTGGGCAGTCTGACATTCGTTTACTGTCCCCTTTCCACCCGTCCTTTCCCTTGCATCTCTTTCTTTCGCTCTCTGTCTGTCCGTCTCCTGCCTGTTTTCCTTCAGAGACACGGCAGCCCCTTAATCCCCGATCCAATCACAGATTCTTTGGGTACACATTTGTCATCCTCAGACCCTCAGGTTTTTGTAATGGAGTGCTTCACAAACACTTCTGCAGGTGACTCAGGCCTGATATACATGTGGGTTTTTTTTTATCTCTGCTCCTTGTATTTGTGTGTACCCCGTCAGCGCTGAACGCCACCGTCACCAATCCTTTCCCACTTTTTTTTTTTTTTTTTGTTTCTCTCTTCCTCCTTCTCCTCCTCTGCTCACTCACCCTTCATCTCTCTACCTGACAGGTGACAAGGTCTGGGCCTCCAGCTGACTGGCTAATCGGAGGCCTGTCATACCTGTCAATAGTTTCTCAGAGCCATGCCAAGCCAGATCAGGCCAGACCAGACCATCTTGTGGGTTGACCAAGGGCACAGTTTTTTTTTTTTTTGGTTTTTTCTCCAAAAACTCTGCAGCTCTGTGGAAATTCAGTCACTTGTACCCCTCCAACAGCCCTCTGGATATGGATCATCCCTAAGGCCTCATCCTGTCAAATCCCCTAATTAAGCCAGTTTCCCTTAAAGCAGGGCCCTTTAATTAATGCTGGGGAAGTTTGTTAATTACTACTAATGGTGATGAATGTTTTAGTTAACGTCTCACAACCATAGTCAATGTCATACTCGGGCTTGTTGCTGTTCATCTCGACCCCGTTTTTTTTTTTCATAATTTCCAGTGTTTTTTTTTTTTTTTTTACGTTTGAACTCAAGGACCCGTTGTGAATTCAGAAAAAATGGCACGATATCAAGTTCTGTCATGCCTTCACAGCCTGATCGGCTTGACAGACAAGTGAAACACGCAGATGCCAAATTCCTGTATTTTATCCACCTAAGCTTTAGCTCACCTTGACCTTTTGCTGAGAATGACATCCTGTTTACCTGCAGTAAATCAATCCTCATTCTCTGACACCTATAAATAACCCTTTCTCTGGAGAAAAGGCAGACACGCCATCTCGCTGGCTGTCAGCGTGGGTGTTTATCTAACAACCTCAGATCAGGTCATTTCTAATTGATGTTAAGTGAAAGCTAACTTCTGAAATGCGCTAATTGGCTGTAAACATACCCAACCGATCTTTTCTACTTTTAGTTCTTTGTTTATCTTTTCTTTCCATCACAATAAATTAACACCACTCCCCTTTTTCTTTTCATCATTATCCTCCACATCATTATGGCTATTTACAGTAGCTTATCTGCAGACCATGTTTGAGGTCTCTTTTTCAGTCTCATTGAGAGAGGCGGGCCATGTTCGGCTAATCAGCTTGAATAAGTAAAGGAAACAGTTTGACAGGCCAGGTAATGAGAAGTAATGAATCACTAATCACAGTCTCTTACAACCCTTGGAGCACAGATGAAAAATTAAAGGTAATTAGCTTGCACAGTTGTGAAAACAATATTTAAGACTGTTGGCATCACATGGCACAGACTTAACAGATTTTCTCCGCCGACAACATACATCAACGCGGCGCTGAAGTCCTAATATCAAGCTGTTATTTGAAAAGCTTTCTCGATGTAATTTTAGTGACTGATCTGATCAGGGTATACAAGTCTCCCCTTTTTTTTTCTCCTCTTGCAGGCAATCTTGCCAAAACGCGAGCATGAAAAATGTTTCACTTACAGTTTTCCCCCTTAGGATTTCGTCTACTTGCAGAAAAGAAAGAAACATGCCAGCAACATGCTGCTGAGAATCCGCTTTGGTTAAAAGCAACACCGAGGAACGGCCGAGTGCGAGATAATATTCATCCTCTACTCCACACACGCACACACATATAGGGAGTGTAAGGTAATTCAGAGACATGTGGTCAGAGCTGCGAACCCTCTGCAGCTCTCCGAGGTTCCTGTGCTTGACAGCAGAGTGAGGGATGCTTTGACAGAGCCCGTGTTTGACAAGTCTGCGTGAGACTCAAAGTACAGGATCCAGACATGGGCTGTCAGTCAAAGCCGGCACATCTCCCAGCTGAGACGTGCCAGTTTAGTCACAGTTACAAAGGAACTAATATGCGTTAACTGGAGCAAGGCACACATATGGGCCTGGTAGAGCCCTGTGTCCCGAGGCTGGGATTGAACGGATGCCAAAGAACATAAGCCCAAGATATAAAAAGAATTACAAGGGGACAAATAAAACATGGGGATTATGTCAGTGTGAGAAATGGAGGCGCTGTAATTCTGCATGTGTGCCGGCTTGCCTCTCCCGTTTCAGCATCCAGGGCCTGTGGGGTGTAGCCCTGCAGTCCTGCACCTGTGCACCGAGGATCCTGGAGCTTTAGAGACTGGAGAGGAGGAGGCTGTTGTACTGTATGTGTCAGGGAGGGAGAAGAAGAAGAAGAAGAGGAAGAGGAAGAGGAGGAGGAGGGAGGGCTGGAAGAGAAAAGTGGGACAGGACAGACTGATTGGGGGTGCTGGAGACAGCAATCAGGCCCCAGAATGCTGTATCTGCCAAATCAGATGCCAGCACCCATGTTTTAAGTTTTAAGGCGCACATGCAGGAGAGTAAACCCCCCCCATCCCCGCCTCATATCGTACAATACACATGTTCTGTTAAATACCAGTGACAGGAAGTGACTAGATTTAAGCCCACAGCTACTCCCCTGCTCAGCCGCTCGTGTCGTGTTATCACCCAAAGTTCATTTGAGTTTCAAGCCTCTTCTCTCTCCTTCTCTCTCTCTCTCTCTCTCTCTCCCTCTTTCCGCTCAAAAGACCTGTCTCGCATAACAAACAATTGCACCAAACTCCATTAAAATCACTTCATGGGGATGTGATAGTGCCTCAAGTTAAAGGCTGTAATTGAAAAGCATTTGACAAACCACGCACTGCAAAGCGACAATAGACAAGCTGTGATTCTCACTTGAGTTATTCAGTGGAAATGATTATCATCATTTCATTCGGCGCCCTACACAACTTGCTTGAATAGCACGTCTGTAAAACAGTGATTCTCGGATTTGTTCATGCTAACGATCTTCAGATGGATCGACACCCAGATAATGATTTTCTTTTCCACCACACGAGTCAGTATATAATGGCCACTGGAACCTATAGGCAGTTTCCCTGGAGAAATAAAAGCAAAAAGTGAGCCACTTTTGGGGTCTTTTATTAATTTCTTTTCTTTTTTGATCTGATGACACCTAAGCAGAAACTCCCTGAATGCCACTTTGACAACTTACTGTTCTCCAACCTGCACTGAAGCGCGGTGTAACCAGTCAAACCCTAAGAAGTGGAAAGTCTCCCTGGGAAGATGCTCCCGTCCATTGATTTGAAGTGACAGCCACATCCTTGACAAACACACCTGTCATTGTTCAAGTCACATCACATTTTCAGTTTCATAGACAGAAGACAGTAGAGGTGTGCAGGTGTGTGTGTGTGTGTGTGTGTGTTTATGCACATGTGAGCATGAGTGCCCATAAGAAAGTTTCTTCATCCCTCTCTTTTATTTTTTTTTGGGGGGGGGGGGCGGGGGATAAATACATCCACTCTGCTCCAGCTGTTGTACAGGAACGCGGCCAGATTCTTTCATTGGCTTCCTCAGCCGATGTTTATGAAACAAGACATCTGGTGCGTTTATTTTCAAACACGCGTCAGAAAATGGATTTAATGTGCCAGAACCTGCTGACCATCACTCTGCGTGCGTATAAGTTAGTGTCGCCGAGCTGGTCAGAGAATCACCTCTCTGTGTGTGCATCTGCAGTGGTGGTGGTGGTGGTGGTGGTGGCGGCAAGTTTTGGGGGAGGAGGGGCTGCTTATGGGGACTGAGGGAGGGGGAGGGTGATGAGCTGCTGCAATAATAAGCAGATTTTAATGATTTACTATAAATCAGCAGCCGAGGCCTCTGCTTGGGGAGACTGAGGGGGATGACAGCTCCTGACTCACACACCTCGCAAATGCCTTGCTGATGATGTGTGTGCGCTTCAGATCATCAATCACTGAGCGCATACACACACACACACACACACACGCACACGGAGACATCGCACTTTTACAAAAACATGCTTTCAACACACGTACGCAGGTGCACCGGCCCACACACACACACACACACACACACATGTTCGGCCACACACATGTTTCTTGTCTCTAATGTCTCCTCTGCTGTGGCAGGGGACAAATCAATCACGGGTACAGAAGTTCAAGGGGGTAAGAGATTGTCTGGTCCGTTTTTCCCTATGCTATTGATCCCATTTTACTGGCATCATCGCCAAGCTGTCTCACAAACCCCGGGATGGCGATGGATTGAAAGTGGATGATTGAGAGAGGAGGTAGGGTGACATTCACTGTAATCTCAGCCCCCCCACCACCACCACCTCCACACCCTCACCCCTTCCCCGCCCTCCCCCTCCTCCTCCACCTAACACGCAGACGAATCCAATGACATTGAAAGTTAGCATTGTACCAGGGGTTCTTTGGAGCCGATAGAATCAGACCCATCAGCTTAAATCTGGCAGTGAAGGAAGCACACTTGGCAGAGATTAACAGTGGTGGGGTTTTTTTTTTTTGTTTTCCTGTCTCTTCGCATTCCTTTGCCGGCCGTCATACAGTACATCTTGAGTGTCTGAAGGTGTTGTGCTGTTCCCTGAATTTGATGAAAAAGACATTGGAGAGAACACCTCCTGACAGCGCCTCCCCAAGTGTGTGGGAGACGCACAAAGAGTGACACAGAGCATTTCTCGAAAAAATCAAAATGGGGCTTATATGAAAAAAAATACCTATGCGTGCTCAGTTTCCTCACAACGTTTCCTTATCTCCTGTGTATAAACAAATGAGGGGGAATTTTCCAGGGAATGATTGAGAGTCATCTGGTTTCTGAGTGCTATTGAAGGGAATCCCAAGATAAACACAGATTTTCCAAGAGATAATCGTTTCTGATGAATCCTGAGAATGATTTATGACACTGCCTTCCAGTGAAGCGTTGATTCCCACTGGTCAAACAATACAGTGAGATGATTATCTTCATGTTTGGAAGACATAACAGAGAAGATATTTCAATATTTCAAGTTTTATATCCTTGCTGAAGTTCTTCCAGTGAGTTATGACTGTATTCACAGTAAGTAATCCAACTGTCTATCATATTTATAGGAGCTGTTTGCTTGAGCTTCATCAGAAAGTGTTCATAATTAAAATCAGCTATTAAATTACACCTAAGATGTTGCTTGAATCATTCAGCGCAAAGTTTCACAATGTAAACCCATAATGCCAATATAGCTGAAATTATTTACCTCCAGTCTCACAATGCAAACTTCCGAGCGATGATGAAGCTCAAATCACTCACCGCACTATTAGTATCAGTATATCACCGTCAGGCTGTTTATCACATTATATCTACATTATGATGATGCACAAGTTTAATTACACGTAGATGGATGCTTCATTCATCTCTCCTGCTGCTGACGTCTTGATTAAAAATGTTTAAAGGATTATCTATGGGACTCCTATTTGTGTCCTTGTGTTTGTCTTTTCAACTTTCATCCACTCGCCTGATTTATTCCCCTTGTCTATAAATAAGTAGACAGGGTCCATGTGATGGATTAGTCTGTTGACATTGTACCAACTGCAGGTAAACAATTACTATTCATGCTTCATCGTCGCAGAATCTATACCAGGATACTGCCACTTAGCGAGGGGCAAAAGGTTAGGTTGAGAGCTATTGTTCTGCATTTGGTCGAATGTCGTTCATTTCATAATCAGCTCCAATAACAGAAAATTACAAGTTTCAGGATGTCTTAAGGATTGAACCGACATTGCGTAGCGGTGATGGCGATTCATGTGAAGAACACAAACTGGAAATGAACGAATCGGATGAGTGTTGTAATCAACAGCAGGCCTGTTTTGATAAATCAGTGTCTGTGCACGACGCTGCAGTGTCTGCGCAGTATCCTTTTACGTTGTGAAACACACACTAGTTTACGACCACATCCAGCCCCTCCTCACACGTCATTCATTGTTTATTCAGAATCCAGTGTTGCTCCAACCCTCGGCCCCTGTGGGCTGGATCAGTCTGCGGTCATTATGCTGATATGAGCAGTGAGTCACTGGGAAAAGAAAAAAAGGGGGTTAAATCTGTGCATGTGTGCGTTTGTGTGTGTGTGATATTATATGTAGTAGGCCTACATCTGTCAGAGTGTGATTACAGTGCGAGGAGTTTATGAAACAGCCTCTGTATCAACAATTATTCATGTCCCTTAGGCCACAGAGTGAAAGGCCTTTCTCAGGCTCGACTGTGGAAAAGAGGATTAGGCAGAATACTATGAAGATGTGTGGCAGAGGAAAACATGTCGTACACTAACAGCATTCAAATGCTATTCAACCCGTCTTTGCTCTAAAAAGATGATTTGTTTGCTCAATCAGACTCAACTACATTGCTTTTGTTTTCTTTTGTTTTAGCTCGAAAAAAAAAAATGAAAAAAGGCAATAGAGTTGTTCATAGTCAGGCGAAAGCCTGTGAGAATGACAAAGACAAAGTCACGAGTCAGAGATCAGGACCATATTTGGTCATATTTTGACACCGGCTGTTGTTGGTGTGTCAAGCAAACAAGATAAAACCAGTTTGAACTGACAGGCTCACATACGACTGTCCCTAAAAGTCCAACTCTCATAGTTTTGACCATTGTTTCAATGTGAACATGGTGAAATCGCTACTACAAAGATTTTAGGTAACACAATAAATGTTGGCAATGTATGTTCAAACTTTACATTGCTTTATGTTGCAACTTTACATTTCTTGAGGTTCAATCTTTTGTGACAACAGTTCAAGACTGTATTTTAACATTTTTAAGCACGAAACCATTGCGAAGCCAGATGGTCTGATTAGGTTTAGGCACAAAAACCACTTGGTTAGGGTCAGGAAATGTCATGTTTGGCTTAAAATACACAGCCTGAAATTGTCCATTGGTCTGCTTAAAGACATCCACTGGTGTCACACTTAAAAATGTTAAAATGCAGTCTTGAACTTCAGTCAGTGACTTGGGAGCATTCTCGCCATCATCCACTTCAACCTGCCGATATGGCACTCAGGTCATAAACATGTAACATGAACGTACGAACCTGCTCCTAAAGGAAATGATAATGTTACCCTCCTTGTATCTAGTTACTACAGCTGTAAGATAAATGAAGTGACACAAACAGAACAATAACTTCCACTGAAATTGCTTTAAGTATAGTTAAAGTCAAATTAAGTATATAGCAGCATAAAATTGAAATACTTAAATAAAGCACAATAAGGCATACCTTAAATGTAGAGAGTGAACGTACGTAATTACTCTACATTCCTCTTTAGAGTTCGATGTTATACATTACCTAACCATTAAGAATGGCATTATAAATGACATAAACAATGAATATTACCCAAGTAATATTTAACTGGAATTGTCCTTTAAAATGTACTACTTTCATAGACGCATCAAAAAGCGTATACTTCATCAAGATGATTATTTTTTCAGTTTTACCATCTGTTTTTGAATTTCCTACCTCGACCCAAAACAATGTCATATGGTCTCATTAACGCTGATCAGCACACATCTAAAAATCAGAGCCAAAAGCGAGCAGAAACAAAATGTTAACAATAACGGGTCACGTGACGGAGAAGCACTGACGCGGTTAAGGCAGGTGTTTATATGCAGACACGTTAACAGACAGTGACAACAACAGGCTGCAGTTTGGACTGATGGAGGGACAAAGCTGTGGCCCGTGGTTCATCGGCAGAGACATTACTGGGCCATCTCTGTCTGAGGCGGCGTGATGCCTTGTCACCTGACACCGGGCCGCTTTGACAGGCTGGTGCACCTTAGCCGAAGTGTTCTTCAGACCTCGTGTACACACACCATCAGTTTCTCTTACTCATGTCGTCTCGAGGACTTGTCTCATGTACAGTGTGTCTCTGCGGACGTGTGTGTGTGTTTGATAGAGAATTACACTTTCATGACATTATTGAGCCCTAATTTAGGATAGTTGGATAGATGAAATAGATGCTTTTGTCTTATTTCTGATCAGAAACACTTGATGATATTATACAGTGAACATTTATATAACCTTTTTGAAATTCAGGGAGATTCTGTCTCAACTCTGTGGTGATTTTTATAAACAATAAGTTTTGCTGTTTGAGCCATATTATCGGTTCCTTTTGAAATTTGTCCACCTTTGTGTAGCTTTATTGGGAATCCTCTTACCACCTAGCTATAGCACAACAAATTTCACATAATGCTAATGCAGTACTGCGTATTACATGTATTGATACATTAGAGTAATATCTTAAAATAAAATGAATGAGGCCAGTAAAATCGTCGTAAAATGAAACCAGGTACGTTGCACAGCAGAGTAAGCTACACAGTTAAAACCCTACATATATAGTGTCTACTAACGGCAAAGTCGCGTGGGAACTGTTGGAGATTTCAGAAAGTAAACTTTGTTGTTTGTTTGTTAGTCTACAAAATCAATACACTCTAATATCTGTCCATTAAATATGACGTCAGCAGACTGTTGGCTTAGCTTAGCGTGCCTCAATCCTAGGAACATATGGAAACAGCTAACCTGTCCAAAGGTGAAAAAGGCAAATAAATTAACACATTATATCTTGACGTAGAATCTGCGTGTATTGATTCATCACTCAAACGTGATAAAAACCTCTTTAAAAGTTCAGTGACTTTGCCCCAAAATAAGACATAATATGCAGGTTTTCAATGGGTTGAATTCAGTTGGCTTTTGGAGGAAAGGGGCGCGATGTGTGTCATCATACAACCGTCATCTCTGGCTTTATGGACTTACATATTTAAAATGCTTTAAGTAGTTTGTCTCCTCTTTTATAACGTCTCAGACTGTTTCCCTCTCTTTCCAGTCTTTACACAAAACTCACTGTCTTTTGGCTGTAGCTTTAGCCTGTGCTTCACAGACAGATATGAGAGTGGTATTGATTTTCTTATCTAACTCCCACCAAGAAAGAGCATAATTGTATTTCCCAAAATGTGGAACGATTCCTTTTAAATGGTTGAAACAAAATTCACTGTGTGTAAAACCTCAGTGTGACTCTTTGGGTCACAGTCAACCAATTAAGGCTGCTGTTATAAAGCTCTTTTCTTCACTGTACAATAGGTGTACAACTTGTTTGCTTGTACGCCGACTGTCAGGATAACATGAAAGGTCAGGAAAAGGATCTGTGAGACAGCTGCTCATGCTGTAAATATTGATTGAAGTGTGGTAGACCATAGGGAAAACATGCAAATTGTTAAAGTGAGCCGTAAACCCCTTTAAGTGGCGTGTTTGCTTTAAACATTAACCTGTAACCGCCTGCAGTATGTGTAGAGTTTGGTGCTTCCAGGTATTGTACATCTGTTTCCTCTTCTCGTGAAAGATGGATGACTAGATTTACTGTATATCTATTGTTACATTTTATGAGCTTATGAGTTCTCGCCGTGTTTTCATTCATAGTGCGGTACGGTACAGTATGTATCGACACATGTCTATGTGGACAGCACATTGTCCAGTAAATCTCAGGAGGGATTAGTTTCGTGTCCCCTCCCCTTCCTCCTCCTCCTCCTCCTCTAACCCTCAGGAATGGAAGACATTTCTTGTGAGAACAAACCTTTAATTGTCTGCCCTGTCGACATGTAAGGGAAGTGATGCGTTATATTATATCATCACTCTCCCTGACGTCCCCTGAATGACCCCAGAATCAACGATTCAGCTAAATGGGCCTATTGTTGCTCACATTTTAATCTTAACCTCTCAGTCATGTGAGGAAATATGTCTGTGACTTTAAAAAAAAAAAAAAAGTCTGTTTAAATCACTTCCTGTGTCTGTTTAATTGACACCACAGATATCTGATCAGGACTGACACGGGCTCCACTAGCAGCCTTCTCCTAAGGGCCGCGGTCGATGGAGAACATCCACCATCCTGGTCGAGCCTTAAACTGTTACTGCTCTATATCTTTTGTTCTTCCCTCTTTGCGGCGGCACCGGAGGGGAGAGCTGAAGAGGGACTGCAGCTGAGTGGCAACACTGACTGAATTACCCTTCACCCCATGAGGGTGCAAGTTTGGGTCAGTTACTATTGACAGGCTTCTGCCGGGCTCTGGAGTAGCTGGAGGGAAGAAGGGAGGTATTGTTGTCTCCTCTGTGCTGCTATTATTGGACAAAATGTTACTGCAGTTAGACAAAACACACAGAACGACAACTCAGAGCCAAAGAAAGTAAAGTGAGCATACAAATTTCCCCAAACACAATGTGTGCATTAGCCTATTCTCTAGTGGTGGTGGGGGGCACGCATTCTTTTCAGTGACTGACAACTAAATAAGCTGTGGAATTACAACGCTATTTCTCCCTTTGTACATGTTGCCGTCCACTGGCTGGGCCCCTACTGGATAGCTAATTAGGCAAAGAAAGTAAAGTGCGAAATCCTGTACCGCTGAAAGGTTTGAGAGGGGGGAAAACGGCAATGCATTCTCCGACAAGCGACTGTTTGGTGGACCTTATTGATTCGGAGGCAGAGGCAGAGATCAATGAAAAGAAACAGACTGAGACAAAGAGTGGCATTTAAGGGTGGAAAAAGCTGACATTTTCTCCATCACTGTCACAGCCGCAGCCATAAAGCAGCAGCAAATATTAAAACATTTCTCATCTGCGCGGGAGTATTGGCAGCAGAAATTGTTTTCTCCGCGGTGTGATACTCAGGCTGAACTCCCAGTAGAATCCCCGGGGACTGCAGATTGGTGCCTGTGACATATCGGCACCAGCATTTACACACACCTGCCACTCATTCCCAAACAGCCCAGGAGCGGGGCTGTAGAGGGCAGATAGCAGCCGAGGAGGCTGCCGGTTGGACTGCTGTCAAGGTGGGTAGGTGTGGTGGAATTCATCACTGATAACGCGCTTATGTTTGCAGGCCGCATGGAGTGCTTCTATTAGTCAGCAATGCCCTCGACGCTGCATGCCGGTTATGCATATGTAATGAGCGTGTGTGTTTATGTGCGAATGACGTTTTTCTTATCTGTGTCTATGTGCGCTTCATGCGGCACCATTAGCGCGCTGCACAGGCATGTGTGTAAAAAAATGTAATGAATGTTTATGCGTGCGCTATAACCACATTGTGTGTAATTATGAGTGTGTGTCCTGTCCTTCGAGTGCACTCCCCGAGTCTTGAACTCTGAGTGACACGGGTACCGCAGGGTCATTTGTCTATTTGCGGGATAAATGATATTATGCTACACTAAGAGAATTACAAAGAGGATGTCCCTTGGAGTCACCAGGCTCGGCCATCAGTCATAGTTAACTTTGTGCGTCTCCGAGCCCCCTCTATCTGTACTCATCCACTGGTCTGGAACGGGTGTTAAATGGATCCTCGACCACATCCTGTCATTATGAGCTTATTATTTGAGCCTTATGACTGAGAGAGGAGGAGAGGCAGAATAAGCTAGAGGGTAATTAAGAGAAAGAGATTGCTGAAAGAATGCAGCACATCCTCCTGCACCTCCTCTGTTTGCAGAATCACACGCTCACACACCTAGCTCATCATCTCACTTTCATCTTTTCTTCATCCATCGCTCCCGTTCCTCACCTGTCGTGCTCTTTCTTTCCTAAAACCTGCTCTCCCTCTACCCCGGCTAGCAACTTTTCCTTCCCCTCCCTCGCTCCTTTCACTCCCTCCTTTGCTCTCCCTTGGCGGTATTTGATAGCAGTAAAGCAGGAAGCAGGAGAGCAAACAGCAGGTGAACCCACTCTAATACTCAGCTGTGCCATCTGCTGCGGTCACATGACTGAGCTGCAAACCCGCTCTAACGCCATGATGCCCCATCATACCTGACATATCGATCAATCACGACCAAAGAGCAGAAGAGAGAGGGAGAGAGTCGGAATGGAAGAAACCACGGCTACATCAAACACTGTATGTATACTGCCAGTATATTACCTTGTTTTGGCTTGTGATTTTCGCCTGTCACCTGGACGCTTTGGAATAATTAAAACAGATCGTATCTGCAGTGGAAATTTGGTCAAAATCTGACCAGCTGTTTTGGAAAAAAATGCAAACAAAACATAGAAAATTGAAGACATAATGTTCCATCCTTGATTTATTAGTGCAACTTTTTGTCTTGTAACCAAAAAATCAATCAAAATTTGATCACTGGAGTTGGATTTGCTGTGTTCCTATACAACAAATAGATACGCACGGACATAAACAACAAGGAAACACATTAAGGGAAAACAAACAAACAAACCTCCGCCTCGACTCTGAAGGTCTCGATCGGGTGTGAAGAACACATTCAATTACAGCAACAGTGGCCACAGGAAATGATTTCAGTCAAAACTGTCCCTACCACAATTAAGCTGTGTTAATTATGTATTTCATTAAGTAAGTGGATTAGAAGCAGTGCTGATGAAATCATAACAGGGTTTGCCGGAGGCCAGGCTGCAGAGAACAGACAGGAAACGACTGATATCTCTCTCTCTCTCTTACTTCTCTCTTATACCCTGAAATAACCCTATAAATACTTAACACCTTTACCGGCCTATTTAGGCTGTCTTCACTCGCACACAATCACCTGGTCTCTCCGTATCTGCATACCTTCTCCCTGTGTAGGATCATATGGTGTAATTGTGCCATAGATACTGTTGACATCCACATGCTGTTTGCAAGTCCGCTGGAAACGATGAAGTCTCTCCATTTCATCTAAGCCAGTTCATTACCATTCAGGTGCAAAAAGGAGATAAAGCAAAATGCAGATCGCTCTCTCTGTCTCCCCCCTCTTTCTCACCCGTCCTCTCTCACTCACTCACATGCACTCTTTCATTCTATCTCTCTCTCCCGTTCTCTGTGTTCTCTGATGTTTTATTTGATATCCCACAATAAAGCCTCTCTTTGAACTGCCATCAATTGTGTATGGATTTTTCCTCTGAGGAGAAACAGAGAGCTGTCTGAAAGGGCTCCAGTCCCGCAGGCTGCCTTCATATTGATGCAGAGGAGTATTGCCATCTTCATTGCTGGATCAATCACTCACGTCACTGTTGTTTTATGGCTGGGGCCACTTCACAGAAAGAAGCCTGACAACATCACCGCAGAGGTTTGCAAAACGATACGGCTCTGATAGTTGAGGAGGGTGGAGGGGGCTGCGGGAGGCAAGAGGGGATGAATTTAGATTCTGTAACTGTCACACACATGCGCTCGCACATATCTCTCTTCTCTACAGCTGTGGGAGCCTCTGGTTTTATCGCTTGGTGTGGTTAAGTCAAACGGAGAGCGTAGAGAGGACCGCGGGATGTCGTCAAAACTTGATGTGATCTCTGTCACCCTGTGGATGCAAAATCCTCCTGATGTCCCTCCACGTCCACTTCTTGTCTGCATGTTCACTTTCAATTTTTCATTTTATGTCTGGTGCTTAACTTCCATGTAGCAACAAAGTCTAAGGCCACCGACAATATAGAGATCAACTATTTGAAATATTTATTATTACTATTTGACCCCTTGACCTTTTTTTCCCCAAATATTTTCCTTCAAACATTTTATCTTCTCACCACCACCAAAGCATTTGTGAATGAAGACTCAGTCAGGGTGTGAATGTTGCTTACAGTTTTATGGAAACCCTAAACTGTTGTATTTGAGTTCATACAGAGGTAAACAGTCCCCTGGTTGCAAGGCAAGTTTATTCATATAGCACCTTATCGTACACAGGCGTTATTTAAAGTATTTAACAGGTGAAAAAGAATGTCAAAGAAAAAAGTCAAATAAGATAAATAAAAGTAGAATTTTATTAAAAGTAAGGTAATAAAATAACTTAACATCTCCTCAGATCAATGAAAAGCATGGGTAAAGACAACAATCTTTAGTTTTTAAAAATGCCTACAGTTTGGGGTATATCTTATATAGATCCAAGGCCAAGTGATTCCAGCAGTGGGCAGCATGGCTCAAAGCCATTTGCCAGAGCTCCTCAAATGAGTCTCTTGAATCTACAATCAGTTATAGATTTTAGGTGGATGTTTTCCAATCTTAGTTGGTGCTGGTAGTCAACCACATCACTGGAGAAAATGCCCCACTTCCAACATAAATAAAAAATGTTGAAAACAAGGTTTGTTTGTAATAAATGGAAATGGAATGGTTGAAACTGTTGAAAAACAAGCGTCCTGTATCCCACTGAAATGCTATTTTCTTAGTGATGGTGTTATATATCTTAAATAAATTGTGGTCAGATATTTTGACTGGAAATGAGACAAATACACTTGGTAAGATTTTGAGTTTTTGCAGTGAAATGTTTGCTACATACACAGTCCATCCCAGAATGTGAATTATATAATGACAGTTGAGGGGGTCAACTTTTTCTCCAGGGGAACCCAGTAAACCGCAGGCTCGTGCTTCAGTGAGCTGAAGTCTTACAATCCCTACAGTATCTTGCTTGTTCAACATAATGTCTGCAGTCTGTAGATGATGTTAAATCAAATCCATTACACCAGCTCACTGGGAAAGTACCGCACAAAAAGGGGTCACCAACAAAGTATTCGAGATCAAAACTGCCACCATCATCTCCAGTCTGACACAGACCCACACAATGGTGTACCAGAACCAAAGAATCTATCAACAAGCCAAAGAGGTAGACAGATATGTTATTACTACAAAGCACCAAGGTTGTGCCTGACTAACAGTAAAAGCATAGAAAAATAAATCAACCTTCTACGCTGTAGATCAAATACTGGTCCCAATACCAAAATGAATGGATAAGAAGCCTAAGCATTGATTCAGAAGTGAGAAACATATGGATCCTGTATGGATTTATTTTTTCTAATAGACTATTTTCAGGGTAAGATTTGTGGGTGGTCTATGCCTTTAAGTAGTAGCTAGGCTAATGTTTCTTTCTTCAAAGTAGCCTAATGCAAAAATATTTTATCAAATCAGTCTTACCTTAAAAAAACTGACCACAGAGGTTTGGGTTGACTCTCCTTGGCTTTTTCCTCCCTGACACCCACGACGGTGAAATAAAATCTATCATGCTCAGTATTAGGCCTGCATGACAACCACACAAAATACAGGTTGCATTATGAAACAGAAAAAGTGGAAAAAGTGCCTGATATCTTCTCCTCTCCTCTTGCTCATTATAACTCTGTGAATGAAATCCAATCTGAGTTCAATAAAGTAGTCATACATTTGGACTAATATAATTACTCAGCTTTCAGCACACATTGATTTTAATATTGTTTAACTCATGTATTCCTGAGTGAAAACAAACAGGATGCTATCATAAAAACTAATATCAAAAAAGGCAAAGGACTAACTAAATCAAAATTAAATAACAAACTCTATATTCAATGGTGGAAAGTAACTAAGTACATTTACTCATGTACTGCACTCTGGGAAGATTAAGCTACTTCCACTACATTTATTCAACTGAATGCATTGACTCCTCAGTATATTTATAATGTCCTCTTTTAAATATATTTAACATATCAGTCACTGCAAAATTAGCACTTAAGCTAATCCTCCATTTTCTCACTGCACCTAGCTGAGCAACAGTGTTAGCTAACATTAGATGACATTTTATATTGAAATGCTAATCCGCAGACGAACACTAGCATTCATGTGTACATCTTTGACATAATATAATTCAGAAACTATGAAGGTAAGACAGTAAAGTCTGAGTAAAGTGTATTAACACTAGCTAAATGGCTACTTACGTTGTCCTACAGCGTTTGGCGCGACGCGCTTGAACGTAACCCAGCAACTGCTGGGAGTGACGCAGGAAGATGAGTCATTCACCTGACGTACGGTGGAGAAATGGTACGGTCCACTATAGGGGTGTCGGAAATCGCATTAAAAGATTCTTCTCGGCTTGATTATGGGAAATATACTGTCATGTTTGCGATCACAGGTAAGAAGAATAAATGTTTCAACCTGTTGTTGTTTTTGCCTCTTTTGGGGGGTCCAAGTCTTATTTGTGAGGGTCAGACCCCCCCAGTCACCCCCGTGATTTGAACCATGGTCCATCCATATTTAGGTCATTTTTTTAAGAGCAATTAGCCCCAGCTGCACTCTCTCTTTAGCAAGAAGTTGGTTCATGCTTTTAATTGGGGGTCCTAGAAGAATAGGTTAACATCATTTAATTTTCAAAAAAAACACATTATTTTTCTCATATGGTTCATTGCTTCAGCATCCCTTTTCTCACTGTGACTTGAACGCTCTGTTTTTAGCTACAGAGTGACACATCTCGCCTCTTTTTTTTAATCTTAGATGAGAGCTGCACATGTGCATTACTTAACGGGCAGGACCTTTAACATGCACAAAAATGCTACACGACACAATAAATGAAAGGTAAAAACCCCAAAAGCATCATATGACCTCTTTAATACTTCATTGTATCTACCTGCCTTGTCTATAAGACCAGACAACCTGCTTGTGTTTACCACTACGTTTCTAGCACGCACACATAGTAACACTAAAAACAGGCCACAGCCTCACACTAATGTGAACGAACCATGAATACAGCAGGAAATAGAGCCTTGAGTTGGTTCACATACTGTAAAGCACAATAGTACTTATTATTCCAGTATTATTGATTTCAGCTTCCTCATTCATGCTCAGTATCAGGCATCGTCTGTTTGACTACCTGCTGACTAACAACATCCAATCATGTGGACCATCCAAGCTTTATAAACTGTCAGGCCTCACATCTTAGCTGCTTATGACTTCATTCAACACCACCCTCCACCGCCCCACCTGCTTCCACCACAATCTAATGTTTATGTATATTCACGCTTGATCTGATATCGCCGTGTTGGTGTTGTTCCTGGAACATCATAATTAATGTTGCTCCATGAACTTCACTGCAACTGACCAAACACGTTTCGATAATGTCACAGCTTTGTGATTAGGAAATAAAGGCCAACAAAATTCACACAGGGGAGGAGTTATCCTTTGAAACACATGTTAAATGTTGAGAAATGGTATATTGTAACCCAAACTACGTGTACTATGGTACTAAACCAACTACTTTTGCTGCCTCAACCGAACCAAACAGCAGCAGAAAACTGAAGGGAAACATAAAATGATGAGTCACCTTATTGTTAAAATAATAATATAATAATATTGCTCGAAATGCGGCCTTTGTTGCTTTCTCGAATTAGAAATGATGGCCTTGGGACAACATTAATTATGATGTTCTAGGAACAACATCAACACTCTGATATCAGATAGTATAATAACAGTCTCTGATCCACTAAATCCTTAAACCTCATCCTTTAGGTGATGTAGTTCACCTCTTAGATTCATTGTTACCGGCTGAATTATTGAAAGCTTCTTCAAGGTGCAGAGCCTCTTCTGCATAATGTAACTGTATGACCTCAGTCAAAAAAAAAAAAACACAGCATGCGAGGTGTGCTGGTCGGGTGTAGAAAATGATGTCCCTCCGGTGCTCTTCAGGGTGGAGATTTTACTAGATCAGAGTTGTTGAAGAAGTCTGACGCACTCAGAGGGGTGATATGTTAAAAAACCTCATGACTAATAAAGGTTGTTGAATAGTAGTTTCTCGTGAGGAAGTGTGTGAGTAAGTTAGTTTAGGCATCTAAGAAGCTACTCTTTGCTGCTTTTCCTTTGTGTATTGAAATATTAAGATATTGTAAGATGTTCTGTATATATCAGTTTATTTATTGCTCATTTTTATCTGCTAAACATGGACTGTCATGTGATTTTAACTGCCTTAATGTGACAAATTTCTACTAGTAGTGGTACTAGTAGTAGTCGGACACAATGATTTCTATTAAATTTGAAGTGTTTTGGGAAACGTAGGAGGCTCAAAGTTCTTGTGTTCTTGTCAGAATCAGTGTTTTCCCAAATCGTTGCAAAAATAGTTGGTGAATAAAATGTTATGGACGAAATATGAGAATAAGCTGACGAATACCCCGGCAGTTTGCTCGTAAACTTTTGGTGATTTTTTTTGTGAGCCCGACAAGAGACAGATTAAAAAAAGGATGGTGAAATTCAAAGCGGCAGAGGCTGAGATATCCTAACACTTAGTCTCTTGTATGGGTCGAGCTCCAAAAACACTAATGACTTCATAATTTTTCTAACTTTGGAAAGCTTCCCTCGAAAGCCACAGAAGACAATAAAGAACTGTATTCGCAGACTGAATAGCGCTCATTGTGATGAGTAAACTGAACTTAATGTGTAAAATTGGTGGACAGAACTTTAGTTTACAAAGTAGCTTCAGCTGGAAATACCAGCGAGAAAGCAAGACAGCTTCGGTCAACTTTGTACAGCTAGAAAATGGCTTCAACTTTTAAAGCTTGTTGTCTCAGTGGAGAAACTGGCTTTCCATAAGTTGTTGGTCCAGTTAAATGGCACACGTCTGAACGCACTGGGCCTAAAGTTCAGCCCTGGCCGTCTTTGGTCCGGTCCCAGCTCACCGTGGCCTGCTCACAGCCAGTGAGGCCTGGTCTTTGAGGTGCAGCAGCAGACACCAGAGTCCCTCTACAACCATCAGTCATCGCTCTCACTCTGAACTCTATCTGACCTTCCCCTCTGCTCTGGAAGACTAGTTGGCCGTGTGCACTCTGGCATCTCCATATTCACCTTAAAGAGACAGAACCTGCTTTTTTCCTGAATGAACCTCAGCGGGAAAGTTCCTCTCTCAGCACCGATTGCTGAAAGAGTATCATAGCTGACCTAAAAGGCGTACGAGCAGGGCGAGAGGGAACAGCGTGGAAGTTGGAAAAGATGTGGAAGTCTTCATGTCTGGTGAATGGCCCTTTAATTCCCTCTCCTGACAGAAGGCAATGGCAGCCTGGAGGAGGGTCAGGACACCAGTTGGCATGAATAGACACATTTTTGTCTCGTCTCCAACTTTCTCTGCTCCGTGCCTCCACTGACTGTAACATCTCATTTTTTCCCCCCAAGCTGGAAGTCTCAACAGCCATTCTCTTGTCATTGGGAGGCGGGCTGGGCAGCTCTGTGTCTCTTCACTCGCAGATGAATAGAAAACATTGTGCCAAAAAGCTTCAGAATCACCAAGCTGTTTTCGATTGCATATAAAACACAGAATTTGAGAACATGTTTGAAAATGACAGGCTGATTGGCTGTGGTCATTTCAGGCTGTGTGGGCCTCATTTTTTCCTGTGTTTCATCAGTGGGTGCATTCATCCATTCAGGATAGATTGAAGCAGTAGCCTTTAATAAAGTCACTAGGCTTGAAAATATATGAATAAAATGACATCCACTGCCTTGGATGGATCAAATTGACTTATCCTGGTAATAGCCCAAGGATAATGTGTGCGTGTATGCGTGTGTGTGTGAGCGAGAGAGAGAGTGTGTGTGTCTGTGCAGAGAGCGGCGGGAAAAAAAAAGAGAAAAGAGCAGAAACAGAGATGGATATAGAGTTAAGACAAAGGCAGGAAAGACAAGAATATCAGGGAAATAAAACAAACTTGACCTAAGGGGACAGAATTCAATGAAAACCTGGAGCTGGACACATGACTTTGAATCTTATTTGTATTGGTGAAAGTGACCCATCACTGGCGCAAGCGTTATTAGGGATGCTGGGAAGGAGAAAAACAAAGCCATTAAAGGAGAGAGCAGAGGAAGAAGAGTGACAAACTTGATCCTAACAAAGTTAAAGGGTTATTCAACACAAAACATCAAAATTATGAGTCCAATTTCTCCAATTCTGCAGCAATTTGATCGCGCTGGGCCACTGAGGACTCCCAAATCCAATGATACACCAGAGGAGGCATAAAGAGTTGAACGCGGGGAGTAATGACGACAAAGAAAGTTTTATATTTCAGTCAATTACAAGAATAAAAACCACAGAAACTCATATCTTGACCCATCCTAATGCTTTCCATCCATTTCCCCCCTCTTTTTTTCTCGTCCGTGCCTGGCAGATGGGTGTCGGACTGCGATGTTGATGGAGTGGTCGTGAACCACAATAATGACAGTCAGAAGCGATGGCTGTACAAGGAGACACATGTCTGTTCTCTGCTCTTCAAACGTCCAGCTTAAACTCCTGCTATGTGTGAATAAAGAGGACAGGAAGTGGCAGTTTGGCAGCTCCAACCAGGAGTGTCACTCTCAATTGCGTCCCCTGCCAGCTCCAGACACATCGCGCGGCCGAAGAGGTCACGGGTCTGACTCCTGCTTTTCTCTCGCTCTCCCTCGCTTTCCTTCTCTCCCCTCTTTCGCATGTTTTACAGGACATTCCATTTCAATGCCACCTACGCAATGCATAACAGTCAAGGAGAAGACAGAATGATGTACGGAAGACACGAGCCAGAGCGACGGCGGCACATTTTTTGAACGCTCCGATAAAACATGAGGCTTGTCTTGTCAGATTACCCTGACACCCTGTGTCAAAATCCCTGCCATGTCTCCGTGAAGCAGAGAAGCAGATGTCCTGAGTTTGCCTTCCTCCTCTGGACAGAGCTGTCAAGATTTGCTCGTGAAGGACACTGAAGACAGCGCAGATGGAAAGAATGAGTTGTCCGAGGGTTTAGCTTGTTTCTCTGTCAGGAATGAGTTTGGATGATGAGAATAAAGTAAGCTCTGTGGTGAAAATGGTGCTGGATTTTCTTTTACAGGATTTATTCATTTTAACAAATCCCAAAGCTGAGGACTCAATCTTAAGAGTATGAGACAAGTCTGCCAAATCAGCTTGTTTGGAGTAAAACACCTATAGTATATTTTAATGGACCAGTGTGTAGGATTTAGAAATGGAATATAATATTTATAATTATGTTTTCATTAGTGTATAATCCCCCAAAACTAAGAATTGTTGTGTTTTTGTTATGTTAGAATGAGCTCTTTAAATCTGAGTGGGTCATCTGCCATGTTTCTACAGTAGCCCAGAAAGGACAAAGCAAACACTGGCTCTAGAGAGGGCCTTTTCGCTTCTTGTGCATTTATAGTAGCTACTGTAGTGTTTTCTACATGCTTGGAGGAGGAGGGTGAGGGCTATTCAGCTGGTTGTCACCTCACAGCTAGATGCTCCTAAATCCTACTCACATGCCCGATGACGTTACCCAAAAATCTTGAAATTTTACAGTTGAATTTCTGACACTAATATATGGCACTAAAAGGAACTCAAGAATATCAATAAAGTGTGATTTTACTTTACTGTAGTACTTACAATTCATGTTACTTCATGCTGCAGAGGTAAATATTGTACGTTGTTCACAACTATAGTTACTTGTAACTTTTCAGATTGAGATTTTCTATGTAAACATACAATATGAAATTTGATGCATTGTTACAGATTAAGATAGTACAGAAAAATGTTGGAAATTTTACATTCTGCTCACAGTTACTCAGTTAATATTTCACTGATATATATTATAATATAACAATTTAAATAAAGACCATTTTGCATAATGAGTACTTATTCATGCTGATGATACTTCTGTGCTTTTACTTAAAGTTGTAATCCTGGTTGATGTTGACAACATTGGAAACAGTCCTTGAAGAGCTACAAAACTAACACTGGAATACATGTGTGGTTTCCTGGGAATCCCCTGTAACTGTGAAGGAAATTCCACTACAGCATGGGAATGGCAGACCACAACAATAAAGACCACATGGAGTGGTAATTATGAATGTAAATATATATAGAAGGGCTGTTTCTTAAAAAAAATCATGACCATGAACAGTCTAACAAGCAGAGTTTACATGAATGAATAAAACTTAAAGGGAATGCAGCAATCTTCCTCATAATAGTAATATTTTTAACAATGCAGTATTGCTTCATCTACTTAAATAAAAGATCTCAATATTTCCTCCTCTACTGCTGTGAACAGTTGGCATGTGTACACCCACACTGGAAAAGTCATACTAATGGTTCCTCTGCTTCAAATGTCAGTTCCTACACTCGCTGCTGATAAAACAAAGCTCCACAGTTACAGCATCATATGTATTAAATTCGGGAACCTAGATTAAAAATCCACTCATAAATGTCATTTGTTTCTAATAAGAAATGGTTCTTGATGATAATAAGCCCCTTGCCAAACAGAAGGAAAGTCAAATGGATTTTGATTCCACTCCAAATCATTCAGTAGCTTCCCACTAATGTAACTTGATCAGAGCACTCTCAAACTGGAGCTCTATGAAATGACAGCTGAGATTAATTTTGTCAGCCTTGTAATCGCGCCTTATTGATGTGTTTCCTGTGAAATGGCACATTGGAAAGAGCAGCTTCAGCCACGGGGCAACTGTGTTTCATATGGTAGTCATGGATGGACATTTGATGCTGACCTCCTGATCGCACACCTTCGTACTGTCAGGAAGGCAGGCACGCACACACACGCGCAGGTAATGCTCTATTATGCTGATTTATTGAAGGTTAATTTAATCACTCTTGTAATACCTGACCAGAGGGTGTTCTTACCCGTGAAAAACCCAAGTAGTGGGAAAAAAAAGGAGAAAAACATGACAACAAATCAAAAAGTGATTTCATGAAGGTGGCACCAGAGACAGGCCAATCCATCAGAACGGCGGCAGAGTGTGGACGTGTTGCCACGCGTGGTGCCAGGCGAGGTGCCAGGCGGTCCAAGGCACATCCTCCATGCCAGCGCCCTGAGGCTGTGTGTCCTCGTCACAAGGACAGAGAGGTCGTTAGGACCAAACGCACTAAATCACACACCTCCTCCCACCCACTGTCATGGCCAACGAGGCAGGTTGATGCAGAAATACTGGGAGAGGCAGAGCGGCTACTGGTCGAATCTACTGGTCTGTTCCGAGCGATCATCACATCCTCTTATTCCAATTGATACAGTGATGTATGATGTTGTTATGACACTTCCCCTGCTTTTGAGAGCACCCCAATGTCAACAAGGCTTTACACAGAGTGAATGATTCCCCCTAAATGCATTTTAGAGTTTTGCACAAATACATTTTCAGAGCTAAGTAAACAATGCAGGCCATTATCTAGATGTATTGTTTATGCATTTTTTCACTCCGTGGCTGGGATGAGCAAGTGAGCGAGAGAGCGGTACAGAGAGGGACAAAGAAGCAGAGAGAAGAGAGAGAGAGAGAGAGCGACACAGCCTCCTTCTCCAAAAGACATCAGCTCTGTGAACAGCACAGGCAGATTTTCCATTCCGTCAGCATTTTCCTTTTTACGTGCCGAACAGATAGCTAAAGGTACCACTTAATGTGATGGGAGACAGGACTTAATGGATTGATACACAGGTTTTGACATGCTATTTGAGCATGTAGCTCGCTATAATTGGTCATGTCATTGTGCATTAAACTAACGATATATAGAGTAGTGCCCTGAGACGAGTGTCTTTAGCAAATCTGTCAGATATCACACCAAAATACCTCTGACAGCTATCTCAGACGGCAGCGGCACACTGCAACACAGCAGCATGAAAACCTGCACCCACTAGTGAAGGCACATTTGGAAATCAGACCATCTTAAACTCACCTCTCTGTCTCTTCCTCTGTGTGTCTCTGTCTCACGCAAAATCTTTGCACGCTTAAATCTTTTGTGCCCATCCAAAGAAATTACATTAACGTTGATTTTCTTTAATGTTGCGGAGAGTGAAGGCAGTATTTCCTGTCTGGCACCGATTGAAAACAGGCCAGTGACCTTTATATTAGCTGTCATAGATGCGTGTGACTCCTCCCATACATTAGAGACAGGGGGTCAGAGGTCCAAGGTGAAGCTAACTCAGCTCTACCCATGACTCCTTCGCTGCTGTCAGAAGACATCATGTCACCTTCACTACAAACACTTTCTTACATTGTCTTCCATCTTGGCACGCAAAGATTTAGGATGACTCGGAGCTTGTTTGTGGCCAACAACATGGTTGTTTATCAAATCGTGATGTCAAGCAGGGGACACTTAGAGGAACATTTGATTTGTCGTCCCTTTTTAATAGCGGTTAACCCATTTTATCCTCTTCAACCTGTTGATATTTTTAAGACTTTCTCTGATTAACGTGAAGTCATTAAAACGCACAACGGAGCCGGCTCCTATAAATCTTCCTGAAATCACAATCTACGTATTTTCCGGATCACGTGCTGTAGTTTTTGTGTGTGACACAGCTGCCCGCATCCGTTTGCACAACTGTGCAAGCACACGAAGACAGGAGCGATATATATCAATGTGCTCTAAAGACATCCACCACTATTTTGGCAGCCATTTTGTTTTCCTAAATGCATAGCCTCTCCTCCCTCAGCTGTCTGTCTGTCGGCGCTGTCAGCCACTCTTGTGTGATTGGTCTGATGGGCTTGATGCTCATCACTCTGTCAGGCTAGGCTCGCCTTTCATTAGTCTGGGCCCCTCCATCCGCCACACTCACACAAATCACATTGACATCCAAACTCCTCAGATCCACAGAGCAATTTAACTGATATTCATTAGAGGGATGACAAGAGCTGATGGGAGATCTGTGGAGTGGAGGAGTGGGGGGACTCATTCTCCTCCTATCCTATCCCTGTCCTGTCCGCCTCCTTTCTTCCCCCTTCACTGCTGACTTTGTTTTAGGAGCATTGAGGCGCATCGGCGTCTATAACTACCCAGCCCTCAAGGATATTCAAGACAAAAGAACAATGGATAACACATCTAATCTCCTCTTTATTATCACGGAAAAATACAATTGAGAGGAGTTTTGTGTCTTTCATGCTAAATAATTGGCTGCAGCAGATCTACAGCTTCTACAGTGCTCTCCTCTAGCAGCCACTATAATGCTCATCCAAGCAGAAGTCCAATCATTTAGCCCTCTCCCTCCAGCCCCTCATTAACCCCCAAAGTGTCAACTATCTCATTAACGCCCCCAACCATCCTCACCACGAGTCCATCACTAAGCCTAAAGCATTCATCAACACATACCATGTTGAAAAAAAACAACAAAACTGAACACGTCTGAGAGATAATTTTATATCTGCAAGGACTCGGTAAGCTCGGAAAACGCACAAGATATTCAATAAGGCAGCTCAGCCCCGTTTTCATTTGCATTATCAATGGCTACCGTTCTGAATCCCATCTTTCAATTATCATCCTTTGTTAAGGGCTTTATTCTGCTTGTCAGATGTGAGTCATCACTGGGTTCTCCCACAACGTTAGACCAATGTATCCTAAACGTCGGAGGGCCGGGAGCAAGTCTGAGGCGGTAATGAGTTTGTGTGAGAAGACGGGGTCAGGACACAGTGTGTGTGTGTTAATTAATCTGTTCCCGGGTGGGAGGAACTGAAGCGAGATGATGAGATTTAAGAGAGTAAATGGGTGTGCTGCACTCGGGCTGTCCTCCGTTGAGTGAGCGAGCAGGGTTAGAGGCTGGGCAAATGGCCGTCACCATAGTAACCAGATAACTTCCCCGGCCCTCGAGTCACTCAGTCAGTCAGTCATGACAAGTGAAGCCTGGGAACATCAAACAGAAAGAACATGGTGTCCCCAGGCATCTTCAAATAAGACAAAGGTAGATGGTAGAAAAATTTTGAGAACTAAATGTGTGTGTTTGTGTGTTTGTGTGTGTGTGTGTGTGCGCGCCTTTATCACACACTGCACACTGACAAACATAAAAAAAACTTTCTCATTACATGGCACTGAGCCTGAATTGTGACTACTCTGATAGCATCAACACCTGCCAGTAATATTGTTAGATCCAAAAGCCTGCTTTGAGGGAATAGCACCTGTCTGTGCATTCTGCACCACTGTCAGCTCGTCTCAGTGCGCGTATATAGGATCCGCTTTATTTTTTCCAAGGGACAGTCTTGGAGTCCAGGTGTGTGCCAGATCTGCTGTCTGTGCCCAGGGCTCCTGATGGCATCCAAGCCCCCGTGGTAATCAGCCCACTCTGCCTGCTGTTGCAGCCCGCCTGCCTCCTCCTCCTCCAGTGGCTCGTTTCAGAAACATCTGGTGGTTTACATGCAGCACACACCACCTGCCAGACGCCTTGCAGGCAGTGGCACCGCTCGCACCTCTCGAGTCCGCCCCACAACAACACGACGACACAGAAATCACCGGGAATATCGAGACAAATTGCAGTTGTGAAGACAACGGCGGATTAAAAATGCTGAGGGTTTTTTAAGTTCTGCTCAGCATTTCTGCAGATGTGGCTTTTTGAGCAATCTGTCAGCTGATTTGTAAATGCTTAGTCATTACAATGTGGGACGGGAATTGGGAGGGGTTGGGTTTTTTTTTTTTCTAAGATGGATGATTTTTCAGTAAGCCAGGTGAAAAATTAGGTAACAGCTTGGAAATTATATTTTTGGACACTTCTGTGACGTGTCAGTTATCTCTCTTCATTAACGGACTGCTTTAAAATGTCACCTGTTGAAATATCGCTTTTTAAATTGGAGACTCATCATGCACCTTGATCTACACATTTTTCTGGTGGGAAATACGAAAGAAAACAACTTTTTTATGCAGCAGTTAATTCAATTTAATCATAGAAGCACAAGGCATTAACATATTTGTATTGTTGTTTTTTTTTATCAAATAACATTTATAAAACTATTGTGCAAAACAATGTCCTTTTAATCTTCTTCAAAGGCTCTGCACCAGTGGATAGTCATAGTCCTCTTAAATTAGGAAATATAACAAGTATGCATAATTTAAACAGCAAGTTGTAAGCTTATACACTTTATATACATTTTTACACAGACCTGGATTTTAAGTGCCCCTCACTCAATGATAAAGAACAAGGCAGCTTTTACAATCAGCAAGAAAAATCAATAGGCTGTACAGAGAAAACTATAAAAACAAGCAATGAACTTTTGCTGTTTGGCAGATTCTTTTTAAAAGGAGCGTTCCCAGGCGTTTGGCTGTTTTAAGGTGTTTAAAAAAATGACCAGTTTGAAAGGGCATTTTTAAAATCTGGACAGGACAGGACTGTACAAATGTAACAGTAAAACTTGTTGAACATGCAGTCTACCAGCAAATCAAAAGCAAACTCACAAAAAATACAAAATAAATACAATAAAGTTAATACATTTTCAAGTCAAGTTATTAGCTGACCTTCTAGTCAAACGAGCTTCACCGTGATCATGAAATCATCTGTCTTCTGTTGTCTCTCGCGTTAGCAAAGGTGTACATAGAGTGAAAGGAGACAACAAAGCTGACAACAAATCAGGCTGTATATCTTTGACCTACAGTATATTTTGATTTGAAATAAATGTCTTTTTGAAATACAGAGAAATCAGAAATGTTTATAGGCCGAATAGATGTAAACACCTCGCGCTGACATTTATAACAGTAGTTCATGCCATCCTTGTGCACTTTGAAATATTCTCTGTTTTTTTTTGTTTTTAACAGCCATTCTACATGTGTTTTCCAGTACGACTACTGCTGAGAGCAATTTAGTGTTTCTCTAGTTCGCACACATATAGCAGATGGTCCTCTGGAGACTTCCCATGGCTCTTGCTGAGGTGAAGCTTGATGGCGTGCTTAGTGGCAAATTTACGGACACAGAGCTGGCAGCGGTACACTGCCCCATTACTACTGCAGTCATCTTGTGATTGTGGGGAAAGGAAGGACTCCAGGGGCACTAGTTTCTCAGTGAGAGTGTGGGAGTCCCTGACAGTCTGTTTGGGAGACAGCTTGGCCAGGTCTCTGATTCTGAACCCTAGGTGGGCTTCCAGGTGGCATACGTACGCTGCTGGGGTTCGGATCTGTGAGGCACAGTCACTACAGAAGAATATGGGTTGACCAGAGTCCAGGTTTTTGAGGAACTTGGTTCTGCCAGTTCTCCTTAGCTGGTACTTGACATTAGCCAGCCAGTGGCTGATGGTGGTCATGGAGAGGCCTGTGAACCGAGACACGTGCATTCTCTCCTGCGGGCTGAGGTCGTTGATGATGTACTTCCCCTCTGATGTCTGCCTCAGGCTCGAGGCAAACTGGGCCTGCAGGAGGAGGAGGTGCTGGGGGTTCCAGTTGGAGTGACGACCTTTGCGCTTGTGGCCATGCATGGTCGCGTCATCTTCGTCGTGAGTAGAGCCCACAATCTCGGCTTTATCGGTGACCCGGGTCCGTGAGGGAGGCTTTGGGACATGGTGGGACTGTGTCAGGTTCCTTAGCATGTCTGAGATATCCGACAATGCGTTTTCATGGAGAGGGCTGCTGGATGTGTAGGGGGAGACCACTGTTAGCTTTGCAGGAGTAACAAGGGAAGAGGGGGAGATGGAGGAGGCTGTGGATGAAGGAGTGAGGGGGGCAGAGCCAACAGATCCTCCTCTATCGCTTTTCCCTTTTGTCAGGTCCATAGGCTGGTCATCACTTGGCTGGCAAAAACTATTATCAACTACACTTTCCGGCTTTTTGGTCTGTGAGGGAGGGGCGGCCACAGCAGCCCTCTCAGCCATGCTCTGGTTGAGCCTGGAGAGCATGCTCAGGGGATCTTGGTTTGGCAAGGCAGGCTTGGCTGCTTTCCCCAAATGAATGTTCATTACTGACTGAAGAGCACTTAGAGGGTTGACAAAGGGCTGCTCTGGAGGAGTATGGCCAGTGATAATGGCGGTACTGCATCTCAGCGTCGAGGTGAGTGGGGATTTGACTGCTGTCTCTCTCTTGGGTTCTGTTGCAGGGGACGCTCTGTCGCTATGGCTTCCCCTGTCGCTATTGGCTGGGGTGACTGCCCGCCATTCCCGAGGCGAGTCAGCCTCTCCTCCCTTATGAGACTCTCCAGCCTCACTACTGCAGGGAGAGAGATGATTCTCCATCTTGGGAGACAACTGTTTCACCCTTTGCTCTACTTTTGCTACTTTCTCAGTCACTTTTTTCACTAAATCCTCCATCGCCTGGAAGTTGTTGCAGGGGAAAGGGGAGGACTGGCTAAGTGGTGGGGAAATGAGGGGCTGGTTCTTGGCAAGGGAGGACAAAGTGCCGTCCCCTCCGTTGAACAGGAACTTCACTGGGGAGTTCTTGTCCATGCTGCCCTGTTGGAGCTTGAGGGCACTGGGGAACTGGTAGGCTGCATGAATGCTGGGGTAGCCCCCCCAGCTCGGATTCCCACTCTGTGCCTTGTTGATGGCTGAAGTCACAGTGTTTTCCAGTGATTTGAGAATATCAAAGCCACCTTTAGGGCTCTCCTTCAGGTCCTCTTCAGTGAGATAGTTATACATCGAGATGTCATATTTTTCTTCCTTCTCAGTGTCCTCCTCCTTCCCAACTGGAACTGCAACATGCTTCTCATTTCCAACAGCCTCTTCCTTAGTGCACTCCTCCTCGACCTCCTCCTTTTTGATCTCTTTAAGAGGAGGGGAGGTAGCGGGGGAGGTCGTGGTGGTTTGAAGAGGTGGAGGAGAGAAGGTGGAGGGTGCGAGCGGGACAGACTGGACCCTGTGTTCAGTAGGTGTGGTGACCCTCACAGGATTGGGGGAGGTGGCCTCAGGAAGTGTTTTGATTCTCTTTCCCACAGAGCTGGTCACCCTCAGGAAGTGTCCTGTCACCATCATGTGGGTTCTCAACTCTTGTAGTGTATTATGGGAACTGCCACACTCCATACACTTGAGGATCTGGAATTTGTTGGACTCGAACTGCCAAGCATAGCTTGCACCGTTCTGGTGGCCGTAGCGGTTATTGGGAGTGCTGTAGGGGCTGGAGGAAGACTTCTGTGAGGTTTCGCTCAGGTCTGCCTGTGAATGCTTAGCTTTGGGGGTTCCTTCTCTAGAGCGTGGTGACGGGGTGAGATCCAAGCCCACGAGTCCCCTTTTCTTAGAAGACATGATTTTGGCTGCCACAGGGGCCATGGGCTCCTTCAGAGGCACTTTCTGGTAGTGTTTGGTCTTGATCATGTGGACACTGAGGTCCTGGAGGGATTCAAAGGAGTGGCCACAGTACATGCACTTCAAAACCTTCTGGGCATCCTCCTTCCCCTCCATCTCCAACAGGGAACGCTTGCGTGGTTTAGACCAGCGCTTCCCGCCGCTGCCGGCCCTGTCCTGGTTGTCATCGCGATAGTGGCCTGTATCATTCATGTGAACTGTCAGCTCCACCAGGGTGTCATAAGCAGCACTACAGCCCTTACAGCGAAATTTACTGGCCCCACTGAAGATTGAGCCAAACAGCTTTGGGTTTTGCCTGTGGAGCTGGACTGTACTAAAGAGGCTGGGCTCAGACTGAACATGGTGACGGCTCTGGGGAGGATGCTGCTGTAGTGACTTTGCCACTGCAGACTGGTGCCAGTCATAGCTTCCACTGCTGCAGCTGCTACTGCTACTAGTGCTGTTGCTGCGAGCTGGCTTCTCTGTAGAAGCTGACGATTGCGCCTGTGGCGGTGCGGAATTAAAGTTCAGCGGCGACCACAAGGGGCTGCTCAGGAAGCTGGAGTAGATAGCCTTCATTTGTTCTAAGGTGTCCATGCCTATGGGAGGTGTTTTAGTGCCACCATTCAGAGGTGCTGTGACCACGTTGCTCTCAGCTTTTGTGGAGGGGCTCTCGAAGTCTGAGAGACGGTCACTGGTCTCACTCACATGTGACTCACTGTCCATCTCTTGTCCTGAGAGCTCTGCGGCCCCAGCTGATTCCTGGTCACATGCCTGCTCCTTGGCAGGGTCTGCACTTTGCTCCACAAACTCATCTTTCATGGGAAGGTCATCCTGAGGGGCTGAGGGCAAGTCGTCTGCTTCCACCTCCTCATCCTCCACAGCCTGCTCTGTCAGCTCCTCAGGAGAATAGGCTGCAAGGAGAATGGAGACAAAGAGAGAAAGAAAGAGATGAGTTAAATTGCAGGGAGTGAACACGCTATGTTAGAATAACTGGAGAAAAAGTTTCCCTGCTATGTGTGCCCGAGGACTCCCAGGGATAAATGAGCCATCTGTGTGGGAGCCTTTAAAGCTGAGCTGAGAAATTACAGTCATCCCATTTCACCTCATCAACCGTTGAGGTGTTATTTTCCTCTAGGCGAGCCTGTATTTATATACTACCCCAGCCACACGGAACTTATGCCTCCCCTCTTTTCACTCCTTCTATTGGAGGAAAACAAAAAAGAAATATCTTGGCAAAAACATAATGCGCCATTTTATTTATCTCAGGGCGCAACAGCTTGAAATGAAAACTAAATCTGAAATTAATGAAGCCCAATCTCACTGTGGCATTCTCCTCTGGGGTAATAAATGAGTTGGATCAACCTCCATCTGTCAGTTAATATGTCTGACGCCTCTTCATCTGCCTCTTCTCTGATTACACACACACATACACACACATGCGCATGCAGACAAAGAGCATATCTTGAAGAATTTCAAGAAAAAGGATGTCAGGATTTTGTTGAAGAAATTCTGACATGTTGAATAGACATCCGACAGTGCCATCTAGACCGAAGTGAGTTCATTAGTTTCTTAATGTGCGGAAGATTGTCGATACTCCGGGTTAAAGCTGCATTCTTAAAAGCAAATCACCACGGTCCAAACAGGTGTTAGATGTCATGCGAATATAAAACAAAGACATTTCACTCATCGTTAAAAAGAAAAAGGAACTAACAAAATAAAGGGAGGAAGAAAATGAGACCGCAGGAGACGGATGAAGATGACGAGGTGAGAGTGAGGCGCGTCAACATGATGGCAATGCATAAGCGATCTGTCACTTTGCATGTTGGCGCCCACTGCTTACATGGAGAATGATGTGTGTGTGCGTGTGTGTGTGCGCACAAACTCCCGTGTCTCCTGTGGTGGCGAGCCTACCCACTCAACGCCAACTCACCCACCGCTCGCCCCCTTCTTCCGCAGTGTCATCATGCCTTCCCCCCTCCCTCATTTCCTGTCCACCTCACTCACAAAACCGCTCAACTTAAGGAAAAACAAACAATCTCTAAAAAGAAAGCGGATGGCATGTGGACAGGTCTGAGGCCATTTTCGGACAATATTGTAAACTAAGACAAATGCCACAGAAAGAAGCTGTAGGTATAGTCATAGTTTGTGCGCTCATACATTGTGGACACAAACAGGCACACACATACACACAGACACACACGCTGTGACTAAATCCTTCATTCCCCCAACCGCCTCACACACACACACGTCCAGTCTAAACAAAAATGTCATAGCTGAAATAACTCTCATTTCCAGTGCTAACAGCCAATCTCTAGGCAGCCATGCGGCTGGCGCTGGTCTGATTTGGGCCCTGGGGGCACAGTCAGCAGGCAGCCCCACTGAGAGGCCAGCCTAATGGAGACCTGGCAGGTGCGGCCCACTCTCCGTCCTCCCGGAGATTTGGTTTGTCACTGGGTATCCATTACCTGCCATTCTCCGCTGATAGGCCCCGACAGCCCTGATCAAAAGATGTCGTCGGGCCCCAGTCCGCTTGGCAGTCAGTGGCATGTCGTTTGTAAAAAGGGCCAAGCAGGGTGTAAATAAAATGACATGATCACTTCCCCGGCCCCTCATGTTCTGGACACAATTATGATAATGTGGATGTGGAGGGGAGGGAGGGGTCTGGGAGGATGGAGAAGGGGGCGAGGAGGTAAATCGCTCACGCTCGGGAAAACACGCAAGGAGAGATATCTCACTGCTACCACGGCTCGAGCGACTGCCCACACCCTCCTATCCCCCTCGCTTTACTTTCTCTTCCGCTTCTCCTCTGGAAGGATTTCGTGTCAGATTCTCATTTGAAAGAGGAAATCCAGCCAGGATGAGGCAGTTAATGTGTTTGTATCCTGACTAGCTGGTCACAGATGTCAGCTTGCATCAGGCGAGCCTGACACACCGCTTGACCAAGTTGTCAGGTCACCTTTCTCTTCCTCATCAAGAAAATATTCCACATATTTCTTCACATTGTCAAGCTATTTCATCAAACCATTGCTATATCCAATTTCATGCCATGTTATCACATTCGTAAGCCTTCCCAGGCCCCTCTCTGTGCCTGAGCTTGGTATTAAATGTTTTACATTTCATACTAATAGAGCTGCGGCCCTATAGGTTATTGTTCATTTGTCATTAAGCCTTGATAGCATGGAGAGGGGGAAAAGAAGTCCAAAAGGACCAGCTATAAAACCTGGAGAGTCTAGCCGTGCTCCCAGGCAATTTAAAATGCAAAACAAAAACCATTATGTCTGAGCACTATCTGTTAATTTAATCCCCAATGACTGATAATCCATCACACAGGGCGACAACCACATCCAATTATTCTCCCTGGCTTGACTGACAACAGAGGTGATTTATCAAGCTAATAAAAGGTGATGGGAGTATAGAGGCTCCCTTAGAATAAAAAAAAAGAGGAGAGGATTATGAATACAACAATACTCTTGGATGCAGTCTTAACTATTATCTGAGCATATGGTGTAGGGCCAATGTATGAGTTTTCCTAGTGTGTGTATAAGTGAGAGGAAGAGAGAGTGTGTGTTCTTGTAATGATAAAGTGAGCTGATGCCATGTGGGGGAAAGACAAGAATCATTAGGTTCCATGAATGATCCCTTTCTCGGGGAGGGTGGGTGGGGAGGATAAGAACGGTCGGAGGTGCACTTTCACACAATCAACATCTCAGTCACGGCTCGAACAGAAATAGCAATAACACATTCACACAAACACACATGCTGCAGAAAAAAAATCTCATGCAGAAACACACATTTCACCTTTAATATACGCAACCTCAAACACACCCCCACGTAATTATAAATAAAGCTAGTCAGTCAGTCAGTCGGTTATGACACCAGCTCACCCCCCCAACCACCACCACCACCACCACCTCGCTCTCTCTCTGCCTCACACACACAAACACACACGTACATGCACGTAGATGCAAGCGATGAGGAAAGACAGTGACATCTTGGCATGCAGGAGGCATTCCTGTGGAGTATCATTTTCATAAACATAAGGGCCGCAGACGAGGAGGGAGAGATCATCTGATAGAAATACTGCAGTGCTGCTCTGACGATCAGGAACAACAGACAGGGCAGGGACAGGGGGTGATTAAGCAGGAAGGTGCTGTGGCTGCCTCTAAAGCAGAGCCTCTCTCTGTCTCCTTCCCTCTGTCCCATGGGCTGTCTCTCCTCAAGTGCTGCTGAAAGCACTGTCTGTTTTTTGATGCTGCATTTTAAATAGGCCTCGTATGCAAGAGTGATAATCTGAAGACCTAAAAGAAAACAATCAATCATCTGTTTCTCCAGTAGAAGTCCTTGCGCTCCTTTGTTTGTTGATTATCACGGCTCGACAGGGCTGGGTGATGTGGCCTTAAAATAACATCACAATATTTTTTAGGTTATATTACGATACGCTATAATATATGTTGATATTCTGAAACCGACCCAAAAGCACTTCATGAAGGACTGGGTGACAAAATCAAACATCGTAGGGATTATTTGTCCTTTCACAAAATATTAACACAATGAGATTTTTGATAAATTATTACCAGTAATGAGCAATTAATGACTAAGTGCTTAAAGGCAAAGTATCAGAACAAGTAGAACAATTCAGAAAATTACATAATTTTACTGTAATGCAGCCTTTTAAACCAGAAAGACAAGATCTCATATCACAATAACGCTATAATTCTGATTTATAGTATTGTCCAGCCCTACAGCATATATATTTAGTTTCATTTTAGTGGATGTGAATTTGCGAAAGCACAATCCACTACCTCTTCATCAAGCTATAACTAACTCCTGTCTCTTTTCTTGAGTCTGTCCCTTGATGACCAAAGTGCATATTCCTGGTCCGACCTCCACAGCTGGGAAAACAGTCTGGGAGCCAGATCACACCCAACAGCAGCGGGATAAACAGGATGTGTCATTAAAAACGCTACCTATGTCTGACCCTCATACTCGAATGACTGCTTGGAAAAAAAAGAAGAAGAAAAAAAAGATACAACCTTGCCACAGGCGTCGTGATATAAAAAAGGTGAGTCCTTTGTGCGGTCGGCATGAGTGCAATATTTAATCTGTGCTTTTTTACGCTATAAAAAGGTGGCGCATCGACGGCAGATGTCTGTATATCGTTTGTTTTTCTGAAATTATTTGCCAGAAAATACAGCAAGAAGATAAGAGGACCTGTTTACATTCATACTGAGCTTCTGTTATGTGAGATAATCTCAGAAAAACGGTGTTTACCTGCTTCATAAAGCAATGTAATGAATAATGTAAATTCAAAACATACATTTTTTATATTACACTGATAGAAATGAGGAACAGCAATGCTTAAAGGTGCACTATAGTTTTTATCAAGGAATTTAAATTCCACATTTTTATATTTACAATATTAATAAGGTAATAATATAAACTCATAAATATGTATTTCCATAAGTAAATAAACAAGCACAATAAGGTCCCCAGAACACTGTTTGAAGCGAGAAAGGTGGCAGGGTCCGCCACATATAAACAAAGTAAAACAGTACAAGTTTTCGCCGTCCTTTTAGGTCAGTTTGTTAATTCAGTTTATTCAGTTATTAAAGTCAATCAATGGAGATTTTTTCTCTGCCGATTGAAAATTTCTTCCCAAAAACTACGTAGTGCTCCTTTAATTATCAAACTAGGATTTTAAGAAAACACAACAAAAACTGCCACTTAAAACAAAGGTAATGTTCGTACGGGGGTTTCACAGCTTGATTGCATCTTTATTTATAACTCAATCACCGTATGCATGGAGGACTGTGCCGTGCACAAAGACGCAACTGGGTTGATCCAGGGAGGGGAAAGGAAATTGTCTACATGGGTGGTCCCTTATAGCTCACTGTAAAGACTACAAAACAATTTTATGGCCTTGTTTAAAGACAACAACAAAAAAAATCAAGCAACAGGAAAAAAAGGAAAAGCACAGAGATTTCAGTCCATTGTTAGTGGTTTAATAAACAAGGATGCACGATGGCCGTGTTTCTGTCCCGCAGACATTGAGCTGCATTCCTCGCATAAAAGAATTCATTAAAAGATGAAAGGAGGTTACACACAGTTGTCACGACCTTTGATCACGTGTCAGCTCGCGATCGGACAGGAGGCCTCTGCGCAGTTTAAACTGTGTCACAACACGACGAGTGCTTCTTGACATGTGTACAGTATTTCAACTGGACCTCGACGCCCCCTTAAAAAACCAACACGGCCCCTCAGCAGGGGGGCTCTCGCTGACAGGAAACGGCTCCAGAACACTACAGGACAGGAAGTCACCTCAGTCTCAATCACAAGAACCGCAAAACCGCCGACTTCCACTCTCTGTCTCTCTCTCGAGTTTCCCAGCAGCCTAAAACTCTTTAAATAGATTAGAATAATTCAGTCCAAAACAGCCCCATTCTGTCAAAATAGCTGCAGATCAGTAACATACCTAAAATGCCTCTCTGTTGTACACATTTGTCAAAGTAACACACTCAATCAAACTTAGCTCTCTCCCTCCTCTCCCTTTGATCCTTACAGGCTGGCTGAAAAGTCCCACGAGAAAATATGTAACAGGTGATCTGTGGCCACTTGAAAAATTAACCAGCTCTGACATAATTCGCTGCTTCAGATATGACCACAGAAGGCTATCTTGTGCTGCTCATTTCATTTTCCAGGGTTTTAACACCTCACTCTGCTGCTACGTTTTTGCTCATACGAGCGATCGCGTAACTGGCGATCATGGATGTCTTTGTCAAGTTTTTTTTTTTATTTGTGTGTGTTCTCTACCCCCTGATGGCATTGTGAATACATTGTGTCCGCCGATTGTAGTGCAGGATGTGTGATATGGGAGATGGGAAAAACAGAGAGATCATTCTGGCCCCAGGCAAAGCTTAGGGCTGAACCTTGTCAATGCACATCGTAAGAGAGGGGAGAGAGACACGCACAGAAAGTAAGGCAGAGAGACAGGCACTGAATAGATTCAACCCTCGGCTGACTGTTATGTTACGAGCGAGCCTCAAAGCCACCAGCTGCATATACAGACCTTCAAGACCTGAAAATTCATCTTCTTTATCTGACACCAGATGAGCCACAAACATATAAAAAGGCCTCCCGCTACTAAACTCTAATGTAGAACGAGCAGGACAAACTCATAGCTCCGGTCCCAGTTTTGAAACCTGATGCAGCCACAACAAGCGATAAACAAAATGGAAACAAACAGAAAATCCAACACAAACAAGCTTCCACAGGTGCAGAACCAAGGGCAGCAATAAGGTCCGAGATAGCAACGGGGGGAAGGCGCCGTTACACATCGAGCCATTTTGATTCTTAGTTCCTTAAACTACCCCGCGTCTCTGCCTCCTTCTTCTTCCCATCAATCTTTCTCCAGGACTTGTTCCCAAACAAAACTCCATGAAGCAGAACTGCTGTTTGCTTCCCCATTCCTTCAGCTGTTCAGGCCTCATACAAAAATGTTGTTACGAAGTCACCAGGTTGTGTCAATGAGGCGAGACACTAAATAAACTACTGCTATTTTGTTAGAGACACAACAGGACTGCACACAACGACTGGTTTCACTGGAGCAGACAGGATTTCAACACGTCAATTTAAATGCAATAATAATAATATTTGTGGCTTAATGTTCCTGAATAGGTCTCAGCTACATTGTGACAAAAAAACAGAAACATCTGGCTTTTGTCTTCAACGTGAACAGGTACAGTCAGCAACAACTCTGCAGTAGTCAAAGGTTTTTATCGGCTGCAGCTCAGATCGGCTGTTAAGGAAACAACACCTGGGTGGACACGCTAATACTCACCCCTTAAGACACGATGCTATAAACATTGTTCAGCTGGCGTTGAGTTTGAAAGTATTGTTACTACACATGTGCAACTCACAACAACTTCTGTTATCAGCTCCGGAAAAAAATGATGTGTATAATTCAGAATGTAAGAAAGACTCTGGATGTAGTCTGATGAGGTATACCATCTGCTGCTGTCTACTGTTCCCTGCTTTTAACTGGTGCATTTGTGACAACGTTTGCAATGTGAATGACGTCAATTGCATATTTTAATCGAGTTTACCAGTATTTAAAAAAAAAAGCTTTAACACACTAATTTTTGTGTAAAAGTGGTCATAATTAAGGGAAGATCTCCAACTGAGTGTTTTCATAATCTGGATAAAAACAGAATCTATTTATCCGTCAGGTTTTCTTTGTCCTGTTAACTTCTTTGTAAAACTATTTTAATTAACATCTCGTCTGTGTTAACGCAGAATGTGCAGACATCTGTCAAAAACACATTAAATGTAAATGTAATGATGACATAAACTATGTCGACAGAAGCTACAAAACATAACTTTCCTTGAAGGTTTGTGCTAAAAATCTGCTTTCCTGTGTGTCTGAAGTGACGGCTGGGGGTTAAAGGTGACTGCAGGCTGGAGTAAAGAGCTGACACTAAATCAGGGGGTCAAACTGGGGCTACAGTCGAGATGAAGGGACGGGTTCGGGTCTGAAACTGGGATTATGTTTGCGGCTGGAACTGGGGGCCGCGGTTAAAGTTAAATGTTAATGTAGTGGCGGCGGCGGTGTTGGAGGGGGTGAGGGGAATAAAGTCGAGTCTTGGGAGTGGGACGAGCAGACCCCTCTCACAACGCACAGCTGCTGCCATGATCGCCTAGCAACGAGGAGGTGATGGACGCAGCCTGAAGATGGATGGCCACCATAAATCACAGTAGTGAGTAGGAGGAGGAGGTAGGAGACAGAGAGAGGGAACGAGAAGAGGACAAAAAACAAAACAACAGTTTTTTTTTTATCTTTTTTTTTTTTTTACTTCTCCGTAGCGGCAGCAGAGCTGGCCTCGCCTCGACCCCTTCACTGTACTCTTTTATTCATGATTGTTGGGGAACGCTGCTGGGCCAGGGACTCTTCTGGGCAAAGCTCAATGGAAACTTCTAGGTAATCATTACAGTCAGTTAGATTGGATCCAATGGATCATTTTATAATTGCAATAAACTCCACGGAGGCGGCTACGTGCCCTTCAGTGTCTAGAGTTTTTCATGACTCCACTAACTTTTTGAAGATGATAATAATGATAGACTATACCTTTCATAAAGCAACCCTTCAGGCAAGGCAATCTGGGTAGTGTAGTTGCGGGATAAACATCCCTGGGCTATCTGATTATGGCCTACTGCTGCGGCACTGGTGTCTAGTAACACTCAGAGAGAGCGCTCAGCCATCCATCACACAGTGAGTGTCTGTCTAAGGCTTTCCACCCTGCTTCTTCTCGTCCTGGCTCTCCAGTTACAGCCATACACGGCCGGCCTAAATAATATTCTTCATGATAAATGGCACTATAAGCCTGGTATCCATCATTAATCTGATTTTTAAAGAAGCATCCATCTTGGAGAGAGCCTGTTAGGGCCACGGGAGAGCAGAGCAGCTCGGGTTCATTTAAAGGCCAGGCTGCTGCATGAGTGATACCTGTCAGCCCTGCTCATCAGGGAGCAGCACACACACACACACACACACACACACACACACACACACACATTCATACGTTATTAAACACTGACGCCATATGGCCACACGTGTGCACACGCACACACACAGACACACACACCTCTACATTGCTCCTACGTGTGTTCGTCTCGCATATATTACGAGAACATCACGCCGAACACACTTGTCGGACTTGTGTACTCGCAAAGTATATTTTTTCTCCCCTTCGTACAGACATCCAGACACGTGTCATGGAGAACATACTGTCACTCATCAAAACACAACTCAGTGTAACTCAATCCTCCCTGTCATCTCGAAAAAATCTCCCCTCCCAAAACGCTTCTCCTCGAAGGGCTTTCAGGAAAACTCGCTCTTCCCTGGAAAAACTCTCACACACACACAAACGACAGACCCTCCATTCCTCTTGTCTCTCTCCACTGACTCTGCACCTCATTCTCCATTCCTCTCCTTCTCTTTGTTTCTCTCTAGTCTTGTTTTCCCCTTCTTTCACTCTCTCGTTCTCTTCCTCTCTGCCTCCACCCCCCCCTATCCACCTCCCCTCCTCTGTGTGTCTGGTAAAGCCTGTTTGATAAATGACACACGTCACCGTGTCAGAAGCGAAGGGTGGGTCAGTGATAAATGACTCTGTTGAAAAGGAAATCGGCTCTCTGGCATGGCCGGGGCTATTCTCCTCCTGGATTGGGTTTCAGGACCCCTGAAGACCGGAGCAGCTCAGTTTCCCCGAAAAAGAGAACACATCCAACCAGGCTGTGACGCTCGCTACCTCTGGGAGGGGCGGGAGAACGAGGGAGAGAGAGCGAGCGAAGGTGGGTGGGTGGGAGGTGGTGTTGGAGGGATCCAGCCTGTCCCAATTGTCGCCACAGTGCAGCTGCATCTATCACAACAGCGGTGGGACTATTTTTACAAAGCCTCCGACTCAGTGCCCAGACAGCAGTCCCGGCTGAAAACCTTCGGCTGAAAGCACACTGAAAGCTGAAAGGGAAACGGTTTTCTATTTGTGACACTACTACAGCACTTACACTCCTCTTTCTCTCCCGGAGCCCAACCCTATGGCTTGACATCTGCCAAGTGTGTGTTAAAAAGGAGAGAAGGCCCATTTCACCGCCCCCACTCTTCGTCTCCTCATCGTCCCCACCTCCTCCTCCTCTTCCTCCCCCTCGCTCCTCTTACACTCTCCCTTTCACTCACTTGCTGGCAGGGTGGCACTGTTATCATTACACAGGCAGGATTTATGGAGTCAGGGCCTATGGCAAAAACAAAAAGGCATCTGTCAATACCTGTGGGAAACACTCTGTCAGCCCTCCTCCTTCCACTGGTGCTCACAGCCTCATTAGGTATGCACTTATCAGACACATAGATCACAGACGTGACTCAACCTCACCGGAATCCAGCCACAGGACTTTCATTAGCAACGGGCCCTGCAAGGCCAAAACATTCGCCGCGCTCGCACCTGCAAACAACGCCAGCGGAGGCGTATTGTTGTTAAAGCTCGCGAAACGCTGTCAGTCCGTATGTCGGTCGAAACAATTAGGTCCCAGCACTCGCTCCCCCGCCGCTTCCGTAAGGGCATGCTTTTCACACTTAAACAACAGGAAGGCAGACAGATATAAAAACAGCTTACTTCATTTTCGCTGGCTGCTTTTTACAGCCCAGTCACAACATGCGAGCATGTGTCTGCAATGTGTGCTTGCAAAATGCTCGTGTCTCTACCAGGCATGTTTGTGTACTACATGTTGTGTTGGTAAGTTTGGAGTACGCTGCAGAGATGGAAGAAGCCGAGCTACGTAGAGTGCATACGCAGTTCAGAGAATTATGGCTCGACCCCAGCAGGTGGTCTACAGTTACAATTCCTTTCATCACTATCTCCAGCCAAACCCCCCCCCCACACACACACACATACACACACACACACAATCCCAACAAATCAGAAAGAGCATGCTCACTGATATTAGCGTGCACACACACAAACACTCACTCACTCACAGTGAGACATGAGTGATGGCTGCCAGTCTGGCAGCTATAATCCTGACCCTGCAGAAAGAAGAGACTGTTGCTGTGGAGCCCGGTCCAAATCAGACTAACACCCGTCCCCACCCCTCTCCTTCTGTGTTGGACTCTCACACACACACACACACACACGCACACATATATGACTAGACCATGACAGAGAACGGTGCACACTAAACACACTGACACCATTCTGCGGACATACTGTACAGGTTAAACATTCCAGTGAAATCGCCGCGTCTTTGCCCACACGTTGTAAAGCTGATGTTGACTTCCTGTTAAGTCGGTGGAGTATTTCAACTTTCTGCAGCCATTTCAACAGCTTCGGGCCCCGACTCGGGCTCGCGGCGATGCTAATGGCCAGCCGCAGAGGAAGGAGGCCTGTATTTCCACAGCTGGGGGAGTCTCTTTCTCATGTTTGCTCGGCTGTTTACGTGGCCAGCTGCCCTCGGTTGTTAAGAGCACTCAGACCTGACCCAGGTAGGCAGGCCCATTTGTCACCTGCAGCGGAAAATTGAGTTACAGCACAACCAAAGGCGAGCGGCTCTGTGTAATATCAAGTTGATTACATCAAAGTGGTGGCAAACCTCATTGGGCTGGGCACCCCGAGCTTGTCATCTCCAATCACAGGGCCTGTCAGGACTCCATCAGCCTCACGGCTAATTGGACCAACGCTAATGAAGCAGGCAAAACAAGTTTTCTACTGTGGAGAGAGAAACCCTCTCAGACAGAGGAAGGAAAGAGAGGGAGAAGCTGAGACAGTGTGTGGTGGAGAGACAATGAGAGAGCAAAGCAGTGTGTGTGTGTGTGTGTGTGTGGAGCGAGGGGTGGTGGTGGTGGTGGAGGGGGGATTTTTCATGCAAGTCTCAAGGTTGCAGTGGGCTGACTCTCCCCCTAAGTCCCTAATCAAGGCCCATCATCTGTCATCCTTTTCTTTGCTCTCTCTATCACCATGCTCTGTGCTGCAATCAATTCATCATCACCCTTTGTGTGCCACTGAACAGTTGACAACTTTATAACTTGCAGCTGCACGGGCTGACTGACAGGGGTGGAAGGGGAGCATGAAAAAATGAAGAAATGAATAGATGAATGAATGAACAAAGAAGCGTGGTTTCAGGGAGAAAAAGTTGTTTTCTAAAAACACAAAACGATCTATATTACAGCCTTTTATTCCCGTTCCGTCAACAGAGAAGCAGCAGTGTAGCCGGGGAGGAGAGGAGGAGAAAGGAGAGGAGGAGACGCAAAGAGAGGAGGGAAAAAAAAAAAAAAAAAAAAAGCCCCATCCTTCTCACTGATCTGAAATCAGAAAGCTTTCAGTCATTCTTTATGTGCTCCCCGCGGCCACTCTGAGCCAGTGAGCATGTACATTAGGCTGGGGCATTTTGATGAAATAAAAGCCCAGGCCAGCTTATGGCTAAACAGAATGGGAGCACTCACTCAGCCTGTCTCTGATTGACCATTAAAGCCATTGATGAATGGGCCTGTCAGGGGAGAGACAATTAAATCAAACATGAAACAAAGCCGTTGTGACGGCCCGGTCTGACAGAGCAAACCCATTCCTCCCCTCCATTACATAGCACACGGCTCCTTTTACAACCTCTAACCCACTCCTCCCCGCCTCCTCTACCCACTGTGTGTGTGTGTGAGTGAGTGTGTGTGAGGCTGTGTGTGTGTGTTCAAAGTGAATAAGTGAGCATGTGCACATGGGAGTGTGATGTTCTCTGCTGGAAGTGTGTGTGTGTGTGCGTCTGTTTGTGTGTGTGAGTGATGTCTCACAGTGAAACCACTTTGTCCCCCCTTCTTTCACTTTTTCGTGAGTCAGTTGACCATCAGACAGAGAGAGAGAGAGAGAGAGAGAGAGAGAGAGAGAGAGAGAGAGAGAGAGAGAGAGAGAGAGAGAGTGTGTGTGTGTGTGTGTGTGTGTGTGTGTGTGTGTGTGTGTGTGTGTGTGTGAGAGAGAGAGAGAGAGAGAGAGAGAGAGTGTGTGTGTGTGAGAGAGAGAGGGTAAAAAGTACACAGGGCCTTTCAAAGTGGTTTAAACGTGACGTCAGGGGCCTGCAGCACATGGTGGGAAGTGATTTTCTGATGCAAATCGGGAAGGATCAGATCAAAGCCGCATGACAGCCAATCAATCAACCGTCAAATCGGACATGGCAACTGTCGATTATGGCTCCTTCCAGCCCACGAAACCCCCATTGTCCGCTCTCAAATTGTTTATCTTATCCCAAGAAAAAGAAAGAAAGAAAAAGCTCAGAGGTAGGGCTTTTCTTTTTCTTTTTTTCTTCTTCTTCCTGCCGCTTGTGCAAAGAAGTTATGCGCTTGGATCAAATGCGCACAAAGCCCTCATGTCCCCCCCCCCCCCCCACCCAGCCGCCTCCACTCCTCCCTCCCCACCACCTTATGGCACGCCTCGGGCACTCACTATCAAGAAAACACGGTTGGTTTCCAGAGGGGTTTTTTTTTTACAGATCAAAATACAAGACAGCAGCTCTCGGATCGGTTCAAAAAAACTACGAGTGGATTTCACGTTGGGAACAATAGGAAGCGAAAGTTTACAGCAGTCAACTCATCCGATTGGGGACTACAGCGGAGTGGAGAGACACACAAACCCGCAAAGATCTCTCAGATTGTTGTACACAAAAAAAACCGCACATCCGCTTTTTAAAGAGGGACAGTTTCTATGAGGTCTCACAAGAGTAGCCAAGAGTGACAAAGCGCATCGTTAAAGAGAGAGAGAGAGAGAAACACACACACACACACACACACGCACACACACAAAGTGGAAACGGAAATGCAGTGACTGTAAAGTGAGCTTTACAAAACAAAAGGTAACATCCGCAGTAACGCTGGATTTTTACGCACATTACAGTTTTGGACACACACACGTACCTGCTGCGCGCTTGGGCGCTTCTTGTTTCCTCCGCGGCATGTTTTATTTGTGGGGGGATTTCCGTCAAACTCTTCTGTTTTTTATTTCAATAAACCCCCCTCTCCTTTCTCGCCGTATCCGGGAAGATCCACCTTCTACTCAGTCACAAAAAAAAAAAAAAAAAAAAAAAAAAAGATTCACGCCTTCGTGTAGTAGACTGCACAACATCGGGGAGTCCGATGGAAAGAAAAACTAAAAATCATCGCTACGGATTCAGCAGCCTGCGGTAGAAGAGAGGGGAGAGAAAAAAAAGTCAGCGGGGACAAAAAAATAAATAAAAGGAGGCGGAGGGGAGCGTAAAAAGTGTTGTTTTTCAGTCGGTTGTGATCGCGTTGAGAATGACAGCCGTGAGAAGCCAGCGTCCACCTCGGCTGCCTGGTCTGGCAACAGGCAAAGTTGAGGGATAAGAGAGATGATCGCGTCACTCACAGCAGGAGAATGGGCAAACCCACCGCTCCGTTAACTCTTTACTTCTCAGAGAGGGGCGGACACCACACCGCCGCCGAGTGTCCTCCTCTCCTCTCCTCCTACCTCTGCTTTTTTTTTTTTTTTTTTTTTCCACCAACATGAATCACAGCCACCCGAGAGGCTGTTTTGGGCTGACTGTTAAACACGCAGCACGATGATCATTACAAGCCACAAAAACCACAAACAATCCGCGATAATGTCACCAGATTACGCGCTTCACATTTCACACGGACGCGTCATCTCTGGGTATAAACATCAACACATTTTCGGTGTTAGTCGGTCTCAGTCATGTTTCTGTTGAAATGCATGGCTGACTGATGCTGCATGTATTTCTGATCATCGCTGTTTTCCTCTTAAAGTTGTTTTAAGTGAGTTTAATTGTCCTACTAGTGACAAAACATGCGTTAAAACACTAATAATATTGGTATCACGTTATAATAAACATAATGAATTAATGGTAAATTAAACTTTAGTCATTTCACTGTGAAAACAAACATTAAATACTTCCATAAATCCATTTAATAAGCATCGTAAAGGTTCATAAACATCATTTTCACCTATAATGGCATCCAAACCATGTGTACAGATGAACTACACAGTATTTATTATATATTATTACATGTACAAAGTATTGTAAACATCAGCTGCAACTTAACAACAAACAACTGCTCAGTAAATGGTTTTAAAAGCATTTAATTGCTTGTCAACAATGAAATAACTGTCAATGATGGATGTCACAAAGTGTTACCAGTAAAGTAGATTTTCAAAGCTGTTGTTCAGGTTAATGATGATAATTAGATTTGACTTGTTTTGTGCACCGAAAAGCCCTGAAATAGCAACAAAATAGGATGTGTAGTTACAGACGGAGAATGTTTCTGATCAAAGCAGTTTGTAAATTGAGCATTTGCATTGAAATAGATGACAACGTCACGGCACCGTAGTGTGAACAGTAGCTGAGGTATATAATAATGTAAAATAAATGTAGAGAATGAACAATAAACAAGTGTTACAGTGTTCACAGGAGGGATGTAAGTATCTCACGTATACAAACAGGTAATTTAGAATTAAACAATGTTAAAGTAATGTAACTTGATGACTTTGCGTTAATTTTGCATTACCTCAACAACAAACATCTGCAAATAAATAAAAAGTAAATATCACTGATGTGTATCTGACTTCTCTCAGTGGTGTTTCGTGAGACTGTTGTTTGTAATCTCCATTTTTTACTCTGTAATCTAATTACATCATTTTTTCTGACACTTAACTGGATCACAGTCACCTTTTATGTAATCCCCCGAGCCTGCAAACAAAATAAACAATAAGCAACAGTACGAGATTTTCACGGTTTGATAACCATCTTGTAAAATATCACGGTTTAACGGTATCCAATATACAATATCACATTATTTTTGTTGTTATTATCAGTTACACTGACCTTTTTCAGTTGAACACTTTCACAAAGTATAACTATTAAATAAAATATTATGTCCTGACAAAAATCAAACTTGAAATATCTAATACAGCAGAATTCGATACCTTAGATAAGCAAATGTACACGGTGTGAGAGCCGTCTGTTACAACACCAGAGCAAACCTTAACACCTGTATACAGCTGCAACCCTGTCTGTCAGTGACGTAACTATTAAAGGTGCTGTTTGTAAGAAAAGTTGTTTTTTGAGTCTCGCTTTTTGGGGATTGTAGGACGCATCCCAAAGTGAAGCGTTTAAGGAGTGGACAGGAATCAATAGAAAGTATATATATGTAGTAAAATGAGCCCTATGGTTACATACTGAACACAGCCTATATTATGAACAGTCATCAGTTCGGTCAGTGTTTACAGTGTGAAAAAAGATAAAATGTACATTATCAAAGTGAAAAACCAAAAGTTATCTACAGTGATTCGCTGCAGATTACAGGAGGTGCCGACACAGAAGGCGACGGCGCCAAATAAACGCCGCTTAAGTCGTTTTTTTTGTAATCGTGATTCGAAAACGTGTTAAGCCACTCCCCCCTCACCGCTGCCCTCCAAAATGCAAAACACGCCCGAGGGCCTTTTTTCCTCGCTAATTTAACACGAGCAGTTAAATGTTAGCTTTCATCACAGTAAAAGCATCACTTCTCCTATATATCCACATTAGGGTCGAGATCAAAGTCAGTTCAAGGAAGCGGCCTTAAATCCAAGGTAATGAGTCTTTCTTTTTTTTTTCTTCTCCACTTGTCTCGCTTTTTTCTCGAGCCAGCAGTATCTCTCTGCAGAGTGGGATGGTCCCGGGTCTCCCTCTGTGCCTCTGATGTCTTCTGACCCCTGCCTGCGAAAAAGACACATACAAACAGCAAAAACATGCTGTGAGTGGGTGCTGCATGCTGCACACACACACACACACACACACGGCACAGCAGAGAGTGCTCAGGATCTGCTCACTCTCTCAGATACAAATCTCAAACATTATTATGAGAAGCCGTTCAGGCCAAAAAATACATACTTCACTCGCACATACATTATGCACACAAACACACACCATCTTTACACACCAGCATATATACTCGTGCAACGAACCTCACTCAAGAGAACGAGACTTAAAGGCCTCTCTGATCCGGGCTCGCTCCTGCCTCCCCGTCTGTAAGAGGCTCACAGAGGCTGGGTCCCTGTCACTTTAACAACATGAAATTACAACCCAAATGGGATGTCAGGGGGGTTAGCAGTGTCTCTAAGAGAACTATGTGAATATATTTCCTCCTATGGACTTGCCCCCATCATGACCTCCCCCAGGAACAAGAAGTAACCCCGGTGATTGGCGTTTTTACAGCCAAATTAAACCGTCTTGCAGCCTGCAGAAGGGCTGGAGGAGAAAGCAGCCGTTCCAAAATTAGTGAGCCATCATCATGACAGAAAGTAGCGGGGACATGGTGTCATCCAGCGACTGTATCGATTAACCCATAAATAGTATATGGCCTCTACACTGTGGCTCTCCCAGGCTTACACTGTAAATGGAAGTTATCTCAGCTGTGCATCTGTCTTGCTTTGCAGCGTGAGTTAAAAAAAAAAAAACAGACTGCAACTGCTGGTCGGGTGTTTAGCACATCATGAAAAGAGTGAAAATACTGTGTGTAATTAGTGAAATGCAAAATTGTATCTCGGCCGCTTTTAGTGCTTTAACGTTATTGTGTCGATGAAAAGTGTGAAACAGAATGTGTTTTTAATTAAAGAATAAAAATGAAGCATATATATTTTTTTTACAGAGGGAAATTCACTCTGATACAGGAAGTGTGCATATTTTTTAAAACTATTCAGATTTTTTTTGCAAGACACCGTGTGATTCTCTCTTATCCTGCTGCATTATTCCCCTCTCCTCGCTCCTTGACACCAGGATTATCATAAAAGAAGAACGTCTGTCAAGCCCGCATTGATTTGCACACAAGTTCGCCCAATCAATCTCAAAGTTGCGATTAAAAAGCACGAGCTGCTTCTGTTTTTCTATTGAAATCTTTTGGGCGAAAAAAAAAAAAAAAAAAAGGAGAGAGGTCTTTCAATTTCATAGCCTCCAGAACACTCAAGTATTCATTGCGCTCTACTTTTCACTTTCAACCTCTCTGCGGGAGGCAGGACTCATGACATCTATGTATGCTGCTCTTATTCACAATGCTATTCAGCCTTCAGATGTGTGCTGCAAGCGATCCCTCAGTACCATCGGATTCGCTCTAACTGGCATCCTCCCAGTTGTAAGGCCTGTCCAGGAAGGCAGAGTCAGAGTGCAAACTGACAGTTTTGTCCCATTCAGCAGCCGCTTTGTCCAAACTAAAGACCCGTCCTCTTTAATGAGGCAAAGTTTTGCTTCTTTTCTTGAAATTCTTCTGAATAAAAGTGAAATGATGCTGAATAGGGTTTGCATTTATTTTCCTGCACACAGATACAAGTGTTTGTCCGTGTGCAGGCTTTTGTTAGTTTATCTGTGTATTCATGTGGGTATGTTCATGTGTGGGTGTGGGTGCGTAATGCATGGCCCCGCTCGGAAGAGTGATTGCTTTATTCCTGCCTTGTAGGTGCTATGGGGGCCAGAGCCGTGTCTTTGGGCAGCTGTATGGATGGCTTGAGGAGGTCTCCATCATTCATAAAGCGCGCTCCTACATGTAGAATTGATCTTGCAAAGAAACAGGGTGGCAATAGCAGTTCATCAGTCTTCCCCGACCACAAATCACTCGGAGGTGTCCCCCCCCCCGGGGGAGAGGTGACACCATTGTCAGTTGCGGCGGTCCCCTCGGACAACAGAAGGGGCAGGGCAGGAACCCTCGCTCATGCGGTGGCTCCGAAGTGTCCGGCGAAATGTGGGCTGCATCCGTGCACATGAGCTCAAAAGAATATCTGCGCTATAAATAATATAAAGGAAAAGACTATTACAAGTGCTTTAGCTGACAACGCAGCTAAATCAGGCCATAAAAATAAATAACTGTGAGTCTTTTTCTATTATCTTTCTGAATACGCATTTCCCTAATTTACTGTCAGAGTTTACAGTACATGGAACAGATATATTCAAAAGAAAGAAGGAGGCACAATTGCTTTATTAACTCTCATTTCTCAAGAATCTGATTAATTTTGAAAATGCACGCCAGGCGCCGAAGTCAAACAGGTTTTATAAAGGATGCATAATTAAAGCTACCTTTACTCATAGTGTTTAATATATGCATCTCTGCCTATTAATAACCCAGGTCATTAATTTGTGTAAATCAGCTATGTATGGCACCGAGTAATTTCCACTCCTGTAAAGAGAATTGGGGAGATGAAGCTCTTTGCCTTTGGCCTTGGGTTGCACATTACACTCATCTTACATTAGGGCACATGCTTCTCCTGTTCCTCCTCCTCCTCCTCCTCCTCCTCCTCCTCCTCCTGCTGCTGCTGCTCCTCCTCATACCGTTTGGACTTTAGTCATTGATCTTCATTCTAAAATAATCTCTTATCATTTCTCATTGTAAGCCTGCAGAGAAACCTTTTCCAGATCCCAATTCATTAGCTTCACACTCAAAATAGAAAAGCTCAGGGAAAAAGGTGGACATGTGATGAAGGCTCAGAGTAAGCACCTTTAAAATATGTCCCGTCGATCCGCCTTAAACACTCGTGATCTTTCTTTAGAGCTTTGACATGCTACATATCTCTCTTCCGGTGGCGTTCGTGCCCTTAGGCGTGAACTACTCACTCTAAAGAAATTACAATTTCCCGCTATAATGTTGTCACTCCCCCTCTTGGTTTTCAAACCCTTGTGATCAAGCTGTATAGTTCAGTTTTCAGTTCATGTCTTCATTAAAAAACATTAACATTCACAAACTGAACGGGTCAGGCATTGAAAAGGTCTCCTTAACATTTCTCAGCGCTTCTCCCCAGACAGCCAACAAGCATCTCTTTCTCAATCATTGTCCGGGGAAGGAGAGGAGAGGAGAGGAGAAGAGAGGCAACTGTGAGACGAAAAAGAGGAATTTTTTATAATTTTGTGTTAAATTATTATGAAAAATCTGAGATCCTTTAGGGGTGGTAGATGACTCCACACCGTTTCAATTAGCGCACTTCTGATTGTAGAGGCAGAACTCAGACGATTGATCAAGTCTCTCCCTCTCTTTCTCCTCTTCCCGAGCCTCATTGCCCAAAAGACCCTTTTAAAATATTCAGGTAGATTATGAATGGTTACACCACTATCTATTTATATCTCCTTTATTGACAGTATTACATTTATATGGAGTCAAGGTGAGGGATTTAATTTAAGACTCTCGCAAGAACTGCTCAGAATACTTAGAAAAAGACTGATGAAGGAACAATGATTTATATGATTAACACTTCTCGGAGAAAAGAAGTTTAATGCAGGATCAGTTGTAACTCCATTATGGATTTTCTGGCTATTGCTGGTATATTTCAATAAGTTTTTAGGAGCTATGGTCTCACTGAGTGACTAATAATTGTGGTGTTACCTTGTTATGGAAATTCAAAGCTACGTCTGGCACATCGCGCCTCTGATGTCACGTCAGTCTGCTTAGCGCTGTCAGCTTGTGTTTGAGAGAGGGCTGATTCCTCTCTTTCCCCTTCCTTCTCAGGCGGGGAACATAAAAGGGAGGATGTTTATGATGGACGGGCAGCTTTTTAAAGAGAAGCATCACAGGGTGTTGGATGGGAGGGATCCGAATCAGGACGGCTGTGATGTGACGAGACAGACAGGAACATCCTTCTCCTCGTGTCGAGATGTCAAGCTGAGGGAGTCTTAGCAGAGTAGACAGTATCATCACTCTCCCGAGTGAAGCAAGAATTCGCAAGGGAGGAGAGAAGTGGAGGGACAGTGGTGCAGAGCGGGCGTCTCTGCCATGTTGGCCTGAGTTTTGTGTCAGGTTGGGCTTCTTTTCTTTGTTTTTGTTACCTTTTTCTTTTACAGATCTGGAAATATATGTGCGTCCATGTAAATAATAATGTTCATAATGGCAATTCCACATTTAATCTTAATATTTGTGTTATTTTTTAAGGTTTATTTTGCTTTTTTGCTGAGAATTATATGAGAAGATTGACACCGCTCTTAATGTATGAATGTATGAAGTCACAACCTGGAGATGGTTAGCTTAGCTTAGCACAATGACTCAAAATTGGGGGGAAACAGGTAACCTGCACCTCTAAAGCTCACTAACTAACATGTTATATCTTGCTTGTTTAAACCATTAACAAACTAAAACTACAAGTTGTGGTTTTACAGGAAGTTATGTGCCAGACCTTTTTTTTGACGGGGTGCAGTGACTTCCTGAAGTCTTGTCATTATTGTGAGACTGCTGCAGAAACAGGAAGTCACCGCTCCAGGCTGAGAAATAGTCAGAAACATATCTCATTTGAGTCTTTAACGCCTAAACTAAGCTAAGCTAAACTAAGCTACGCTAAGCAGCTGCTGGTGGTAGCATTATATTAAAATGTTTTCAATCATCTTGACTCTCTGCAAGAAAGTGAACGAGCGTATCTCCCACGTGTCAAATGTTGTTTTATTTCTCTAAGAGTATATTAAAACATGTGAGTTGTATGAAACAGTAATACTCTGGATATAATCTGTGCTTGTTTTATTCATCTCTTACACGAGATAAACCAAGAGGTAAGCTTCATAACCGACATGCCATTACAACTCTACACGTCTCATGTCGATGGACGCGTTCTGTGAGGCGCCTCTTCCTCTTGAATTACAACCGAAAGACATCCCTGTCTTAGAAATAATCTGCATAAATTTACACCTTTTAAAAAATGTGAATGTTCTGTCTTTCTCCTGCTCTGCCTCTTATCCTGTTTGGTAATTAGCCTTTGACCCCCCTGGGCTCACGCAGGCGTGAAGATTGAAGGACAGAGATAGTTTAAGCGATGGATTTGTCATAGAAATTTCTCATCAGTCTGAAATCTTGAGGGCAGAGCTCCCAATTTATTACATTATAGAGCACATCTTGTAGCACTATCACTTAGGAAAGGAAGTGTCAAGCCGGATCTGGCTTTGACTGTCGTGCCAACTCCATTTACCTGGGTTTTTACAGCATGCCCCTTGACTTTGCCATGTGTGGAGAATCACTAGACGCTGGTGATGGGCGGTAATTCCCTCGCCTATATGAGTGAGTGATCAGAATTCTTATTAGCATCTTTACACGCTGATGGCAGCCTGTCACTCCGGGTGCCAAGTGGTCTCCTTGGACTGCAGTCAGTCAGTCACAGGGAGGAAACCGCGTCACATTTTTATCTCGCTGGAGACGAAAAACACGTTTAGTTCCATTAGTTCCATCAAGGACACCGAAAATGATATTTTTGTCGATTTGTATCAGATATGTTTGCACGCCTTTTTTCTGCTTTGATGTGCAAATTAATATTTCATACTCACGTGTTTCTGTTCGTGTGGTGGTGTACATGTTGGCGGTGGGAACTTACTTTAATATGTATTTTCAAAGGATTTCACAGAGAAGTGGATCTTTCTATGTACATTTTCTGTTAGCAGCCTCTGATTCTGTTGTATTGGTTTCTCTGTCTGTAATTTCACGAGATTAATGACACTGTCACACACTTGTGAAGCGTCCTTAACTAAGATTCAGCGGCATAATGTCCACTCCATCTTTGTTTCATTTTTCCCATTCAAACGGCATTCCAATCAGCATTAGGCCATCTTGAATCCCTCCTCGTTCTGGCTACTGCGCAGCGACGGTGCCAGTGTTTAGTGGGGGAATGTTTTTGCCAAACAGATGGAAAAGCATCACTGTGTTGCACACACACAGACACACATACTTCCCCTCTTGGTGATTTCACGGCCTGCATTGACATTCAGTCATTCATTACAAAGTGAATTAATGTGCCAGAGTTGCAGTTTCCCCTTAAAAACAGATGTCGCCGGAACATCTAATTAAGCAACACACCAAATCATTGCTTCTCGGCCATCTCCAGCCATTTTTGCTTCTGCATGAGTAAAAGTCCCTCTCAGAAGCGTCTCGACGTGCAGTAATGCTGTATCTCATCTGGATCGGCCTAGGTAGGTGTTGTGGCTGTGACCTCGGCGCCCAATAACCTAAATCACCATTTAAATTATTCACACAATAACGACACCGGAGCACTCCATTATGAACATTATTGCTGAGAAATGGGCTCGGCTGAGGTGAAGGATGAGTCTTATCTTTCGCTGTCAGTCGGGGCATTAGTCATGGTAACGGGTCCCTCAGACCTGTGTTCGGGGTTTTCATTGAGCTTTACGTAGCAGATTTATCACAGATCACTGGCTGATGTCAACGTCCCAACAGTGAGATGAGATGACCGTCTAAAGCTGTTTAGCTTCAGTAGTGTAATTCAAGGTCTGGATGATGCAGTATGTGGATATAGCAGCCCAGTCGCAAGGATAAAATGATGGCAGTTAACATTCCTTCAAACCAATGATACTGCATGATCACATTTGTACATGCCATACGCCTACACGTATCATATTGACATTTACACAAGACGCGAACGTCATATCACGTTCACGTTACATGTTTACGACCTGACTGTCGTATCCTGAAGTGAAGGGAATGTTGGAGGAGTAACATGCAAGAAGGCTGCGAAGCCAGTGACCACAGTTCAAGACTGTGTTTCAACATTTGCAAGCACGACACAGGATATTTGTGACGAGAAGTCGGGACATCTCCAGCTGTGTTTTTGGTGACAAAAAGCTGATATTTGTCGAGAAGTCGGGACATCTCCAGCTGTGTTTGTGGTGACAAACGTGGATATTTGTGTCGAGAAGTCAGGACATCTCAAGCTGTGTTTTTGGTGACAAAAAGCTGATATTTGTCGAGAAGTCAGGACATCTCCAGCTGTATCTATGGCCACCAAACCCGGTATTTTCAGCCAAAACCAGATCTTTTCCTAACCCTAGGAAAGTGTCTTTTGTGCCTAAACTCAACCAGAGCAAGCACAGCACTGTCACACCATTAAAATTAGAACTGGTGTCCTCATTTTATGTGTCACTTGAACATGTCCGTGGTTTGCAGAACATCAATTATTTTGGTGATTAGGTTTGGATATAGGCATGTGATCTGTGAAACGGTGTATAAAATTGTATCAAAATTGCATGTCATGGATTTTATAGAGCGACGACAGCAGATTCTCCACTGCACTACTTTGACGTTAACATCTACATCGACTGTGTCTCAGCGGTAAACGAAACTTCACAGACAGAAAAACTTTCCATTTGAACCAAACAAGACAGAAGAACGGAAAGTGTTTTCTCTGTCATTGCTCTTTTTTCCCCCCGTCAAGAAGCCAAACTCAATTTATGTCAAACAAGGTTTAAAGGACCTTGGGATTAAAGCCATAAACTGGCTGCTGTCAGACCTGAAGCCCTGCTAACAATTTAGTGCCAAACCGGCGTTGTTCAATATCATTTCATATTATATCATGTCACGACACAGTGACAGCTACACATCAGCCCAGTCACAGCTGGTTTGCCCTGAAGAACTCCTCCGATGTCGGCTCCAATCGAAGCTGACTCCACTTTGCTCTGATCTAAAATGGGAAATCTATCTGAAGTACTCTGCGGGGAGCGGCTACAGCTTTTGGTAACGAATGCTAACAGGTCGATCAGGTAATGAGAAGAGATATTTGGGTGGGTGGGTGCGGAGTAGGGGAGACTGGTGCTGTAATGGGCCTGCCAAAAGCCTTCACTGGCTCCATTATAACAGCTAGAGACAGCGTTAATGGAGTACTCACCTATACAGAGATACAAAACAGCTACAGTGAAATCAACAGCATACGACTGGAATGTTTCTCCTTTTAGCTGCAAATGTGTTTGTGGTGCCAATTAAGCACAGTCGTATTTAAAGGCGTCAAAGGTCATGTCCACGCTAATGTGGATTCATTTGAAAAACGCTGTTTATGTGTCAGAAGTTTTACGAGCACACCTGCATTTTCAAATTGCTAATTGTTCCTCTGTTGGAAAACAGGAGCAACTGTAAAGCTTTAGGCGAATTTCTGCCAACCGGCTTTTCACCTTTTTAAAGTGTTAAGAGTGTGTCGGCAAATGTTCAACAACAGATCATCAAATGTCTGAAATCACACGACAAACATACCCGATCCAAAGCATCAACAAAACAGGAGAAGACAGAAGTTTTTTATCCACATGGGACAACAACCAGCAGTATGTTGGTTACCTGTATATGTTGGTTTATAAATATTATTATATTATTATAATCATCTTATTATATCTTAATATATGTGTCCAAATCTCCAAAAGTCAGCTGTTAAGACAAACAGCCTAAGTATGTCAACACTGCAATTGACTCATTGCAGCTGAATGATCTCAGTGTTACATTATTATATATTATATTGCATTTATATAACAAATGCATTCATGTTTAAATACTAAATAGCATTTTATGTTCTTTTTGGTGAAGCTTTAATGAAACAAACAAACGCTACAGCAATTTATAGCAATTTTAAACCTACAAAAGTAATCAGTTACTTTGTACAGGAGGCTATAACTGACTGATGTAATAAAGATTACAATATTTCCTCCTGAAACGTAGCGGAGTAGAAGTCAATTCAATTTGCCTAATGTGTCCTAAATAATACTAATAAAGATAGGATGACATATATAAAAAGGTGCTATTACTATTATTGTTAGGGAAAACTACTACTACTACTACTAGTACAGTAATAATAATAATAATAATAATAATAATAATAAAAATAATAATACTGAAGTGCTACCTGTTAGCCAATCCTTTAAGACCTAGCCTCGGGGAGTAGAAGTATGAAGTTACATAAGTGGCAAATACTCAATATCTCAGTGCAAAATACTCAAACTGTACTTGAGTAAATATTCTTAGTTTCATTCAGCCACTGCAGCCAACTCACTGTGTAATTAAGTGCTTTATTTAGTATAAGATGCTGGAGAATTGAGATGAATGTTGTTGTTTTTCTCATTTGTTCTACTTCTGCACATCTTTATATATAAACACTAAACTACTGAGCAAACACATTACCATTTAATACGGTGACACACATGATGACCTATATGTCAGCACGTCTTCTGTGCAACATGCACATCTATGTAGATATTAAAATATACTGTATGTTTCCATAAGAGGTGACCGTACAGAGCATGTTGTTCTGCACCCTGATGATGTTAACACAGTGTCTCGGTGGTTAACTGTGTCTCTTCTGAGCTGGTTTGAAACGTGTTCACCTGGGTTTCATCCCCTCATCCAAAGACATGTGAACTGGACTGTTCAGAGGACGTATGTCTTTCATAGTGTTAATGTTGACATCATCCATCAATAGTCTCAAAATACTCCTTTCATGTCATATCCTAAAGTTTTGGCCTCTCTGTACCAGCATCACAGATGATTGGTCAATAAAAGACTTGGGCCCAGCGCTCATTTTAATCTCATTCCCTACACTGCACGTCACTATTTCTGTCGCCGTCCACGAGTCCCCTTTAAGTCAAACCTTTTGAGCGGAGAGCGATAGAGGAGACGCGAGAGTGCAGGAGCAGAAGGACGATGGGACAATTTGTACGATCGGAGGAGAAGGCAGAGAAGGAGAGTGACAGAGGGAGGGTGAAACCTCCACGTGTTTGATGGTGATTGGAGACATCACTTACACAAACAATGAGGCGGAGGATGACAACATCTTCTGCATGACGAGTGTGTTTGTGAAGGCTGTCCTCACACAACGAAATGGCACTTTGAATCATCCTCACGCCCCGGACGTGTACGCACAATGACACGCACAAACACATCTAAACACACATGCACTCACAAAGAGATTTCACTTCACATTTTCCAGCCCCGTGTCATATAAAGTACGCAATTACGAGTGGAGGGGAGGAGACGCGGGGTCACTTTGTAAGCGGAGTATATGCCTTGTTTGTCAATCAATATACAAGCACTCAAAGCAGAGAGATAAATGCAGGTGTTAGAAGTACAATGTGCACATCTGTAACACATGTTTATAAGACCTCTGCTCACTCGGCTCTTCTCCCTTCCTCCCTCCACCCTTTCTGTCTTTCTCACCCCTAAACATAAATGGCTTTGACAACTCACTGGTCTATGGCCCCTTCCACAGCACTATCCTTTCATTTGCCTTCCCCTTTAGGGTAATGTGATTTTACACTGTGGAAGTGGAGGCTCTCGCACATCCAGGGCCGTGGGGATCACTGAGCTGAGCAGAAGAGGCCCTGCGTGCTTCAGTTGGTGAGGTCTAAGCAGCCTTCTTAGATGTGATTAGCATGTTGAGAGGTGTTCAAGAATATAACAAAGACAATGTCCTGGCTCTCTCTGATTTCACTTCATCCAAAATTTAGTCAAAACATCTGGAACGTTTGTAAGATAAAAAACATCCAAACCACAGGAACATGTATTTTCAATGATCTGAATGTTTTTTCTATATCAATCTGACATTTGTTGGTCCTCCTCTCGTGGTGGAGAGGGTTGCATGTTGCATGGGCTACCAGGACCATCGATATGAGCCCAACTGAGAGCTGTGTATGTGTTCTTTGCAAGAAGACAAATACGCTTTATATTGGGTGTTGGACTCCACAGGAGTCACGATCTCAAGCCTCAGTCTGGGAAAGAGGATGTCAGACTGTACACTTAAACTAATATATGAATCATTTCTAATACAGTATCTACTTGCTTCGAATGTTAGTTCAAATTTATAATTTTCTAGGTTGCTTTTATACAATTTTAGACAAAAATATTAAGATTTAGATGTATAAACTGAGAGAGAATAAAGTTAATAAGAATATGATGTTATAAGGAAACATTTTGTTGCTGAGTTCTTGAAAAAAAACAAACATATTATTCAATCTTTCTGATTTATCTTTTTTCTGTAAGACAGTAATAAATCTTCATCCACAGCCAAGGGAGTGGGCATCTACTCTGGCTTGAGGATGCTCTATATGTGGAATAATCAGCATCACTAATGAAACCCAAATTAATTATTTCACACGATCTCTTCTCACTGTACTCGTGTGTTTTCATTCTGATTTCATGGATCTAATGGATGGACGTCACTGGTGTTATTTTGCTTCCTTGTAAAATGCTTGTTTTTAGATGAGTCCCTTTTATTTTACCTCATTATTCTCTGATTATTTCTCGCTCCACGTCTTTCACGCATGACAAAAAAAAAGCACTCAAATGTGTGTGATCACTGGAGAATTAGTCTGCTTGCTTTCTCTTGCCCTTTTCCACTCGGAGGTCAAAGTGCAGAGTCGCTGAACAAAAGCCCCACTGGAGGTGATCATTTTTCAGCACTCAGTGGAGCAGATGATGCAAACACGGGGCTCGAACACGGTCCTTTAGGTCAAACTACCGTGCATAGCGAAGCCTGGTTGTATGGATTAAGATGTGGATCTAAAAACTGTATGTATTCACCCTAACAAATGTCACATGTAGCGCGGTTGCTGCAGCACATTGCACACTTTTTCGTTATTACTACACAGTCCAGCGCTGCCACACGAGCTGCTCCCTCCAACAACGTCTCCTCCTCAGGTGTGGTCCTCTCAGATACAGACCATCAGCTGTGCAATCCACCATATTCTGCTGCCAGGCTAATAAATGGCTTGTGTCAGCGGCAGTGTCAGTCTATTGGTTGCTCATTTTGAGTTTGTCTAGGGGTTGGAGAGGAGCTTTTGCATTCTCCGGCGCTCTGCTCAGTGACTGGCAAAGTCCTGACTTTATTGATTTCTTTCTTCACTGCTCTTTGTCAAAATATCCAACTGCAGACCTTAAAGACCTCCGCCATCGCTCGACATCTGCAGCCACACACGGCTCCTCTTATAATGGTCGACTCCTGCACTTTGTGTTTTTTTTTATTTCTTGAAGGGGGGAGGAAGGGATGATAGGCTGTGTGAGTGGTAGATGATTGGAGAACACAATCTAAAGCCTCGCTAGCTCTCTCACTCTCTCTCTCTTTCTCTTCTCTGTTTTTCTCTGTATCTCACTCTCTCTCTTTCCGTTCTGACACAGAGAAAATATTGTACACTGACTGGCTCCCATTGAATCCACGTTGTGATTCATCGCCCAATTTCAAACTGCCAAGCAGCTAAATTGCACCAGGTCTGCCAAAATTCATCCCAGGAACACGCAGGAGATGTGAAAAATTAAATGTCATCGTGGCACAGTGGAAAACTTTCACCTCTCATCGAGCAGAATATGCTCGCTTCATTCTGTACTGATGGATGATGGCCCGGGGCTATACTTAACCTACTTAGTAATGTCATGTACCGCAGAATGTGTTTACTTTTGAAAAATAGTGAGAAAACATAAACTCTATCAGAGCTTGACATCTACGCATTCTTCCTCCAAATAAAGTGGCTTTTTATGTTGATGCAGGAATGAATTTTCCCCCTCATCAGACTTGTTTGCTGTATATCATGCACTAACGCTGGGGGTGTAAAATAATGTCGGCGAGATGAAAAAGACAGACACCGTTTCAAAATATTAAAGGATATCTGTTAGACTTCGCTGCTTAAATATCTGGATAAACTGGGAGTGATTATCGTCTTTTCACACGGCTGCTCTTCAGGTGCCAATTTGCGGGGCTTTATCAAGGAAAGTTATGCCGTCCAGACATTTTGAAGGCATAAAGGTACATTATCGAGCGTGAATGAGAGAGAGGGGTGAGAGACAATGGGTTGAAAAGCAGAAGAAAGGATGAGGTTGGGAGGCAGGGAGAGGGTAGGAGGGCTGAGCGATGACTGGCTACTTTAGCAATTAAAATGTGGGGCAAAGACACAGAGGCTTGGTTTGACCGAGAGACTGCACCATTCATCATCCCAGCTGCCATAAAGCAGCAGTAGATGGAATCTTTGATTTGAGCTTCACAGGAACATAAATCAAAATCCAAACCATGGCCTGTCAGGGCCATCGCCAGAATAACCCATTTGAGAGAGGGAGAAAGAGGAAGCGAGGGGAGGTAAGGTTGGAGAGAGTAAAGGTAGTTACTTTTCTGCTTTGCACTCCATCCCACATGTACACACACACACACACACACACACACAAAGACAGATACAGTTTACAGACACACACCTTTGTCCCTCCATATGTATTTGAAGTTCAGGCGCAGCTGCCTCACACCCCACACACACAATATCGAATCCAGGGATCATTGATCAAGTGGCTGGGTCCTGTCAGTGGCCAGTGGCGTGCCTGACCCGCCCCGCCCTGCCAACATCTCCCCGTCCACCCCCCTCCTCTCTTCATACCCTCGAATACAAGGCAGAGAACAAGGAAGTGAGGTCATGCCGCGTGTACACCCATCCATCTAAATAGCATGACAACGACAGCTAATAAATCATTCATTCATTGTTTAATCTATTGTCTGCCCGGGCAAAAGTCATGTGGCTGATATGAAGACAGATTTACCCCATGCAGGTGGGGCCCGTTGGAGAGGGATTTTTACTGTTACTGGTTTCCTTATCAATTAGTAATGTGTTCATTATACCTTGGAGCAATTAAAACCACTAATGATTGAAATAACATGGAAGGTCTTTTATCAAGTCAGTGCCAAAGTAATTTAAGCCAATTTAGTCATACATTTTATTTTCGCTGGAGGCTTCAGGGTTTCAAACATTGTGATTTACTGGTGCGTGGTGGAGGTTGACTGAAAGATGAATGATCGCTCATCTACAAGTTATTTCAACATCACGTTCACCTGCACATATGCAGGAGCGACTTCTAATAATATATTCATTTGGGAGGGGAGGGAGGCTCGCGGGGATGAGGCTCTCTACTCACTAGCAAGGTCGGAGAAGGTTCACTTTAAATGCAACGCACAATCCCAGAAGGATGAATATTTAGGTTCATCTTCTCCACTGTGAGCCATGTTTAATTTATTATAATTACAGAAAGTCTGAGTGAAGGCAGTGTGTTATGAGCAGAGGTAACAACCCTAACATAACCCTATTACGGAGGGGTTACGTTCCCCCAGTGCGGAATCAATGTAAAACATGTGACCTGAAACAGCTCAGGACAGGTTAATGAGGCAACATTTGGGGATATGCATCTCATTACGGCAGCCGGAGGGAAGGTCACCAAACGCCATTGTTTACCTTAGCCCGACGCTGCACAGACTCACCCTTGAAAAAGCAAAAGAGCAAAAAGTACAAAAACACCAGCAAATCATCACGTCGGCGTGGCCTGACTCGGATACAAAAAAGCTTGCATTCCATTTGGAAAAGGTCACGCGGCGTATGTCCCAACGGCGAGCGCGGCTGCCATGTTTGACCTGTTGTTAAAGCGACGATAGCAATTGTTTTACGCCAGATGAGTCTGATACACAATATGATTTAGAAGCCATAAAAAGCGATGAGGTAGTGTTGATCTCTCAGACAGCTATCACCGCTGATGAATGATTGAGGCTCGGGACGGGCTCGAAGCCGACGATGGGAGGCCACGAGGAGGTGCGTTTTCATTTATGTGGCGGCGAAGTAGCAGCCAAAAGCGGTGTGTGGCACTCCCGTCTGTGCCCGCATGCGGAGCGTGGCATTAGTCAGAGTGTGTAAAGCCCTACCAGTCAGACGGGAGATGGGTTGAGGGAGATGAATGGGAGGCAGGTTCACTTTATTACTGTCACTCTGCTCTCTCCCAGTCTGCCTCAACCTCCCCACTACCACCCATCCATTAATCACATGTTACTGCCTCCTCCCTCCCTCTCTCACTGTCTATTTCTCCTCCCTCCACCTTTCTACTCCTCCTCCGTCGCTCCAGCTATCCATCTATCCTTCCATCGTTCACAATTGCATCACTTTTTTTTCTCCAAACCCTCACTTTACTTTCTCTTCCTCGCACGCCCTTTCTATCGTCCTATTAAGTCCTGCTTGTCTCCGGTTTGACACTCCCTGTCTAATCCTGAGGCCAACGCAGACTTGAACAAATCATATTTGCAGCATTATGTAAGACAGAGTAACATTTAATATGACATCGATCAGCATAAAGAAAATAATTCTCTTCGACTGGATTTGGTTGCACCAGCGTTTTGTAAATGAATTGCTAAGTTTGTTTGTAAAGTCTTTCAGAAGTTCTTAGAAGCTCGGAGCTACTTTAAAACAGTTATTTACTAAACTGAGGTGCGTCGTTAAAATGGAAATGTCTTACTAACGACTTCAGTGATTTGTTAATTGGTTGCAAGGAAAGATTTGCAGCACCCTCCAATCAAAACAGGAAGTCACTCTCTAACAAGCCCATCCAAAATTGACCAAATTGTCCTAATATTAACATACTAGCTCGACAGCTACAAGCTCTAACAACAGCCGTGTTCGTTGTTTATGTTCATTAAGATAATGTGAGGTGTTTTCTTACATGGTAGCGAGACGTGAGGTAATGGGTATGGTTAGCGATGACAACAGTGTTAGCACAAAGCACACACCCAGAGTAGCTGTTGTGCTAGGTAGCCTTTTCTGGCTGAGGTACGTTCGTGACAACTATTATTCTTGTGTTTACGTTGTTGCATTTCCCATTTAACAGAGTTCGTTTGTATTTATTAGTCTAAAAAGCTCTAGCAAAGTAGTTGCTAGCAGTCTGTGTTGGGGTAGTCAGGCAGTAGGTGGTCATGTGTTTTGGGTCGGTTCTGAAGGAAGGCCTGAAGTGAGATGGTGGGACTTCTTTGATTGGATCCTGTTGAACTTTAGCTTACTTTTGCTGCTTTTTACAGTCTTACCAACCACATCTTTAAAAGCTAATTCTGTCTGAATGTTTAGTAAATTCATCTGTTTTATTTATATTTGCATTCATCGAGTTCGTGTTTCAGAGTTAGGAGTATTTATGCAGTATTAAATAAGTGGGATATATACTGTATGTTTATGCTAACCTAACCTAGCCTGACGTTATTAGCATTGGTAGGCCATATTTGACAGTTTGACGTCGAATATTTCTATTTTACTCTTCAATCCTTAGAGGTCAGGTATTAGGTAACATTTGCTTTATCAGTTAGCAAGTTAATTTAGCAACAGTCACATGTAAAAATTGGTTTGTGTGGTTCACAGTTTTTAGCCCTTAAAAAAAAAAATGAATTTAGTAAGAGATGATGCAGCCGGCTGCAGGTCCGTAAACATGCATGTTGTTGGAGTTGAGGCGCTACAGATCGGTGTGGAGCAGCAGCATTAGCCCTGCAGTGACGCTCTCCCTCTGTCCCAGCAGCCATCAGCCTCTCTGCAGCTCCCATGGGCCACACGTCAGACAGTAGTGCTGTGTTGATGCTTTTGCTACATACTGTATATATATAGCCGGCTAGCTTTGCCTCTCTGGGGTACCTGGATGAGCTGTGTGCTACGTGGATACCAGGGCTGAGGGGGGAGGAGGGAGGGAGGGAAGAGAGGCCCCAATAGGCTGGCCATGCCGCCGCTCCCCCGGATCCTATCGGCTAATGGGTCGGCAGGGATTTGGGGAGGGGGGTGGAGGTGGACAGAGACGGATGGCTCCTGACAAACTCACACTGACAGCCAGTGAATACAGGGCAGCCTAGCAGAAAGGTCAGAGCAGGGATGGATAAAGGACCGCTTGACTTTCAAAGTTTCACCCTGCTTGGTGCCACCGCACTGTCAGCGCGGAGAGAAAAGTGTTTACGGCTCGTCAGTTGGTTTTTCTGTCAAGTTAGCCGGGCGTCTTTGCTAACTGCCTCGTCTTTACACGTCAGAAAGTTTCAGATTCATACGAACATTTACATCCAACACAAACAGATTTATGTAGTAAAAATGACAACACATTTAGAAACGGATGCTGAAAAGTCCAATTCCAGGTGCAGCACATATATGCAATAGCTCTGACATTCTCATTAGGTCGTTGGTAAGCTGTGTACCTTCAAGGAGAGAGAATCAAACCTCCTCTAAATGAACTAATCTGGTGTTCACCCTGGAGGCTCAGTTACTGTGTGTATGTGTTTGTGCGTAGGTGATGTGTTTATTGACTCCAGCAGAGGAGTGGATAAGAGGAGAGCCTCTGACTGAAGAACACTGATCCAGTCAGATGTCACAGGCCCTCAGAACTGCCTCTAATGGGGCCCCAGGGACTCTGTCTCTCTTTCACCCTCTTTCACTTTCTCTCCTTACCTCACTTCTCTGTATAGCCGTGTCTCAGTGCGTCTGTCTGCCCACCGGCATCCGGCTCCTATTTCACTTTGTGAGTCGACTGTTACATGTGTAAATTACAAAACTGATAAAGCTCCTGAGTGATGAAATGCAAAAGTCCACAATCAAAGGTAACACCATGACGATGGTTTTCTTTATACCACGTTTAAAGAGCAAGATTCAGGAAGTTGTTTTTTTTTGTATGAGCACAGTCAGTAGAAGACAACACTATTTTAAAGGAAAAGTTCGACATTTTGGGAAATGCATGTAAATATGAGGCTGGAGCTAGATAACAGTTAGCCCAGCGAAGCACAAAACTAAAAAAACACAAACAAACAGGGAGCAAGAATGTAACAAAATCCCCCAGAAAAATGTAAGCTGTTTTTCGTGAGAGGTGCTGGGAGGCAGATTTTGCTAGCTAACCAGCTAGCGACTGCTAATCTCATATTGAGCAGAGTTATGAAAGCGATATCAGTCTTTTCAACTAACTCTCAGCAAGAAAGCAAATAAACGCATTTCCCAAAATATCAAACGTTTACTTTAACACCTATTTAAACCCTAATTTTCCCGTGAAGACAAAGAAAAAACTAAAAGACTCCCATTAAAATCTCCTTTTAAGAGAAGAGGGTTACATAAAACCTTAGCAGATCACTAGCTCTGCTAATAGTTAAGATGCTAAAGGGCTGCGTGTCAGTGGAATAACGTGTATAGCATTAAATACAACTTAATAATGGTAAGGTTAACACATTATCTGACAGACTGAGTAAAGTAGGGTTTCATAAGGTTAATAAGCAACAATGTGAATATGAACTAACTTTTGCACGCAGACATCACTCACGGCCGCTCTGATTACGTGTGAAACTGTCCACACTTTAACCACATTTGATTTGCCTAGTTAGCGTGAGCCTCATCATGTGAGATCAGCGAGGACACCACTCGTCAGCGCGCCGGAGGAACCGGAAGGGACAGTTCCCGGCAGGACGTCCACTCCTCCCACCGCTCCCAGAAGGCCATGCTTCAGCCATGTGTCCATCATCACCGTCGGGAGGCGTCCATTTTTGAGTCCTCGCGTCCTGCATCTGAGGCACCCCTGTCTCTTTGACAATCGTGTGACCTTTTCCCCACGTCAGGTGTCGCGCTCGGTTACGTCAGGGCGGCGGCTGAGTGTCAAAATGTGGTCCTGTTTGTGTCTGTTGACTCCGTTCATGGTTTTACCCAAAGAGCACTGCTTTGGAGTGAAATCTGATGTGAGATGACAGGGGTGACACAGACGGGGCCGGCCTGGCTGTGTTCGACGAGGTGGCCGTGGCTCGGTGGGAAGCGTCCTATTAAGACAGGACACACACTGTTCATTACCGACACGGTGGAGGGCTTTTTTTCCACGACGTGTGCGTTCGTGTTTAAGATTAGTGGAGGGAAGTGAGGAGGCAACGAGGAGTTACAGTCATGTGTAGAAGTACAGTCGGTGTCACAGATTGTTGTGAGAGTTAGCATGCGTATGTGTTTCTTGGCCGGCTCTCTCTTGGAAAACAGATTTAAATCACAGAGGCTATAATCTGGTTTAATGAATGTTTATGTGAGCATTTCTACAGGCACAATAGTGGACGTGCTGACCTTATACCCCCCCAAGAGGCTTGATCTAATACCAGACAGACAGTGTATGTCCCTCCACTGTGTCATAACCCCTTTTCTTCTCCCTCATTACATTTCTTAGGGTGGACAAAACACATTGTGCTCACACACCATTGCCTGATCATGTTAGAGTTGACTGGGACACCAGAGCTGTGGTCCACTGGCCTCCCCTGAGGCTTCTTCCTTACCCCCCACCGTTACTGTACAATTGCAGGAACAAGGGGTCAACCAGCCTTTGAATCGGCCAGAACCTCCATTTTCCTGCACATTAGCAAACATGCTTCCTCTGCAGACTATTTTGGGTTTCTATGCATCATTATCAATGCCATGACTTCCTGTGAAGTACACTTAAAAGGAGCTTAACAAATCAGTTGGTTCGGCACACAGCCGCTCCTTTATGTAGTTTATTTGGACACACACTCGCTCCAGTAAAACACGTCTCTAACGGATGGTTTTGTTCCAGCGTTTAAACCTGTTTGAAGGACCTGTTTCAAGCCTCGAACATTTGGTGTTAATAGGGCAGAACGGCGGGGTGTATTTGATAACCACAGCGGCTACAGTATGACATCCACAGCCAAACGATGGCTACCAGCTCTGCAAACAACCACCACACCCTCGATCCATTTTTATTGTATTTGAGCAGCAGTGTTATATTTCCTGGCCTCCCCTTAGCACCACACACACAGGGCACTCCAAACAAAAAATCCATACTATCGACCCGCCAATGTCACCACAATTACTCTTCCCAAACAGCCATTGAGGACAAATTACATCTGCACTGCCTTTTCACCCGGTCACTATGGCTGAGCAGTGGCCCCCTCACACCACTGCCTCCTCCTCCTCCTCCTCCTCATCCTCCTCCTCCACATCCTCCTCCTCCTCTCAGCCTCCCGTCTTCGTCCCTCTATTTGCCCCCTAACTGAAGTCTGGATGGAGATATGGAGAGAGGGGTCACAACAGGGGACGGCACAGCAAAAGAGCCAGCAGCGTAGACTAAGCATAGCAGAGACACTTCATGAAATATTGCTTTCGCTTATCGCTGATCACACAATTTCAAGCCTTCTAGGCAGCTGCCACTAAATGTGCAACAGTTATTCTGCTTGAACACTCACTTATCAAAGCAGAGGTTGTTTTTTTTCCCCTCTTCCATTGACATGTAGCGTGGGCAACCAGAAAAAAAATTGCCTGATATTTGCATACGTCGCATCGGAATAGGTGATGTTCAAATATCATCTTCCTGCCGGTGGCAGCCTCAAGCTGAGAGCTGCATCTTCCTCTGCACCCGGGCAGGCCTCCAGTGGTGAGAGGTAATCTCGCTCTGAGGTGTGAAGAAAACCACTTCCCATGTTTACATGAATACAGAAGCCCAACGCCACAGAAAACCCTCTGGTATTGATTTCCCTGTCTGTATACACTGCCAAAATCATTTATTCACTATTGGCAGCAGTGCTAGCAACAACCAGCATTTAATGCTCTTAGCTATTAAGTTTCTTTGCAAGTAATCTCAGGGAACGTTGTCCCCCCTCCAACAGCAGACAGGGTGATTGAATTTTCCTGATGCTACGATGGCCCAGGAGGACATTTAAATGACTTCTGGTGCAGGTGGTGTGTACCTGGGTGTCGGGAGTTTGAATCTGTTTCAGACGGTGTGTAGGTCCCCTTTCTGAATCAGGATCATCCGTCACCGCCCACACACTCGCACAATGCCTTTCACCTTCATCTTAAACAATGAAATGGGTCTACACTCTTTTAACTGTAATAGCTCCAATGCCATCTACTCAGTATTTCTCCTCATAGGAGCGCTCGTGTAGAACTATTTCTCTCTAAGGCACATCAGTGGCTTCAGTGATATTTTCTGCAAATGTAAGGCTGGAATCAGAGCAGTTTTTTCTTCTTCTTATTGTTCCCACAGCAGGCAGATACAGCGTGCATAGGTGTTTCAGACAGAGTGCATGGCTTTTTATTAACATGTGAAAGAAAGAAAGATAGAAAATAAATACTCTACCTCAGCTTACTGGGATGAATTTCTCAAAACGTAATCAGAAACTGACGTATTTCATCCTATATGAATGATTTTCATAAAAAAACCTTTAAAAGCTGTTTTTTCCTCACTGAGAATAAAAAGAAAGGGAGAAAAATAAGATAAATAAATCTTTGTTTCATTGGAAAAAAGCCAAGTCATACATCAACAAAATCTCATATTCTTGAACTTGAAGGATTTGAATGACAGAAGATATTTGACTGTGTCAGCGTCAGAGAGTCATATAAACAGTACGTCACTGGGAGACTCTCATATTTCAGTGGCAAGAAGATGAAACCTAAAGCTGCACCTCAGCTGCGTTGTAGGCTCGCAATGACTGAACCAAAACAGACATTTTCAACAATTTTATAACACAAAATTACAACAAATAAATCCAACCGCCCTCAACTCACATGGCAACCTATTACGCTCGCTCTCTAGATGCTGCATTAATGCACAAATCTGCATTATAACACTAAAGCTCCACCTATCAAGAGCTTGTGTATGTGTGTGTGTGTGTGTGTGAGGGAATCATTCATGCATCTGTAAGTGTGTATGTGTATGATATATGGTGATCAGTCACAGGAGGGGTTTTTACTGCGTGATTATTTCTGCTGTGACACTAACGAGCTTCGGCTGCAGATCCACTGCAGACCAATTACACTGGAGAAGAGGCTGCTTGCTTATTACACTCAGATAATCAGCGGGTTTTACCCTCCATGTTACAGCTCCTGCTACACGTGAACATTTGATTTTTTGCAGGACGTGCATGGCTGAGTGCTGCATTTATACAGTGTTATATATTTATATGTATATATACGTGTGTGTGTGTGTGGGTATGTTACCGCCCTGCTGCTCAGATGGACAGCAGGCCATTGTCTGTGATGCTGTGCTGTCTATATTGGGGAGCTCCAGCTTGTTGATTTATCACTCCTGCATTGTGTTCTCCACTCGATTGTATCTTTGGTGCACCAATATGCCACCCGTGCATGTGTCAGATTGTGGCCGGGCCCATCATGAAGGATTTGTGACTGGAGGGGGGACCTTACAAACAGGAGACCTGTGAGGAAAGGAGAAGATGAGGGGAGAAAGAGGGATCAAAATCTCTCTGTATTCAGTGATTGGGTTGTTCTAGACAGCACTGTCAGCACTTTCCACAAAGAGTTGCAGAAAAGCAGGGAGGGCGGTAGGGGAGATCTTTTGATGTATACTGTACCAGTGTTTGAGCGTGTGTGTGTGTGTGTGTGTGTACGCGCATGTGACGCACTCTAATCACCTTAATTATTTCCTCTAATTACCTGCAAACAGCTAATGAATTCCTCAGGAATCCTATCATGTTGTGTATGTGCTCACATCATCATCCGTTTTGCACGGCTGCCATTAATTTGCTCATAAACAAATACAATTAGCATAAAATGTTTCATTACAGGCTCATATATCTGGTTTAGTCTCTGGTTAGGATATAAAAAAAAGCTCAACAACACACACACTAACACACACACACACAAAAACATCATTTTGTTGCATTTCCTCTCTGGCTTCATAAACGCTGTGATGAAACGAACGTGCTTTAGGAAAATATTTCACGGTGTGTATGCTCGCCGTCCTTCGGGGGGTTTGCTGATGTGTGCACAAGAATGCACGTTTGCGCTCGTCCGTGTTTGTATTTGTGTGTGTTTGTTATTATTTTTTTTTTTTTCGCTTTATAAATTTTCCATTCAAGGTCGTCCGGAGAAGAGGGACAATGGACTCGGTCCTGGGTGGACTGATGATGAATGTGTACATTTCATGACAACAAAAGCATAATGACCTTATTCTATAATGAATGGATTCATCATTAAAAATCTCTGGCCTGCGGCAAAGTCTTTTTTGCATATTCTGATGTCACCTCGTTTCTGAACATCACATGCATTTGTAGTCTACGCCTCTGGTGTACTGTGTGTGTTTGTGTGTGTGTGTGTGTGGGTGTGTGTGCATGTCCAAATGCGTTTGCATTTCTGTTTGTGCACGTCTAGGTGAGTGTGTCTCTCCTCTGTGGTGCACCAACAGTCCAGACATAGCTAACTACACCACCCATTAACTCGGTCAGACATGCTAGCTGGAGCAGACTGGTGCTCGATCACTCCTGTCACAGACATGTTTATGGAAATACTCTTGTTTATGTAACTAATGCCTTCGTGATTGCAGAGTGTATATGCAGCATCTTTCCTCAGATAATTAGCGATGAAAAACCCCCCGACCGAGGTTCTGTCCTACACAATGTCACCGAACCCAACAGAGAGAAGCCATGTTTATCCAATCATGAAACCATGATGCTGTAACCGTATTGTGAAAGTCCCAACTGGAAGTTACAGATGATCTGAATCGTTAAGAATACAGGTTTTAAACTGTATTTATTGATGTTACTGGGCAACTATATTTCACAACTGACGTCAAACCCACTCTGAGGTGACATTTCCTTGATAGCAACAATAAAGGAAAAAAACTGCTCGGGGCATTTTCAAGCACAGACATGTTTGATTTTCAGTGGTGGAAAGTAATTAAGGACATTTCGTAATTCTTAATACTGTACTCGAGTGCACTTCTGAGGTACTTGTGTTTCGCTGTTTCCACTTTATGATACTTGAATTACTTTATTAGACTCTTTGCTCCACTCTGACAGCTATAGTTACAGATATTTAAGATTAAGAGATTTATGAACAAAACATATGATCATGATTCACTGTTATAATAAAAAACAAAAGCTGAGTGTTGATTATTTACTACAGTTAAATCCTGTATACACTAGTTTAACACCGGGGCTGTTTTTTGCACTATGAGTGTACTTTTGCAAATACAATGTGTTAATAAAATAGTACTTATGAGCAGTGATGGAAGACGTCAGATCTTTTATTTAATTTAATTTAATCACTTTGTCATTGGCCATATATGGGCATCCTGTACAGCTACACAAGCCTGAGGACGATTTGTGTTTAACGCTGCTGGTCTGTGGATTTCTTTGTGAAGGACTCGGGTCACATTTTCTATTGATATGTACTTAAAATACCAAAAATACTCAATATGCAGTATTCATTATTGGATCATAGTTATTGTTGCAGCAATGTTCACATCACTTTAATGTTGCAGCTGCTAAAGGTACGACTATTTCTAATGAATTTGTATACTTGTATACAATAATACATCATATTTATTTGTTCATTATACTTTGTGTTAATAATATGAATCTGCAAATTAACTACTTAAGCCTAAATAGATGTAGTGGAGTGGAAGTATAAAGATGCACATAATGGAAATACTTAAGTACCTCAAAACTGATCTTGAGTATAGTACCACCACTGCATCTTTGGCATTTCATAATAGAGTATTCCTATGTTGCAGTATTACTCAGAGGTCCAGTGTGTAAATTGCAACCAACTGAACACCCCTCGCCTTACCCTTCTGGAGTCTGTAGATGAAACAAAAATACAACTATTCTTAGTTTCAGGTGATTAAATCTAATAAAAAGATCATGTGCCTCCTCATAGAGCCTCCTAAATCCGTCACACTGGACCTTTAACGTTCCCATGGAGTGAAAATTGTTCTGTTCACATATATACAGACAGTATCAGGCCCATTAGAGGCAAAAAAAACACCATGTTTTTGTAGGTGTTTTAGAGTTTGTAACTATAAGCGTCATCTGATGAACGCTTTTGTTATTTCACGACGCTGTAATGATCTCATACTTATTCTGCTCTTGCAATTTAACGTTCTGAACGATGACAGAAATATCCAGACCTTTTACTCTTGAAGCTTTTCTTCTATCTCGGCCCACCTTCAGTACTTCCTCGCTGCACAAAGAGACTTTTAATGGCTGCACAAACACAGAGCTGATTGATTGACAGCAGCCAATTATCAGTGCCTCTCTGTGCCGTATTGATCTCCCCGGCGAGATCAGTATCTTTTCCTCTAGCTCGCTGTCCTGCAGGTCATGTAACATGCTCTGACCCCGCCACGGATACAAATGGCACATGCATCTCCTGAACCACTCCAAATGTCACCTGTCAGACGGGGGACACGGAGAATGAGGGGAAGCAGAGAGAGGTTTGGGGGTAAACATACTCTCTCAAGCCAACGCTCGGATCACGAGCTGTAGAGATGTGTCTTGTTATAAAATGGCAATTATGTCATTTGACAGGTTTGCATCGCCTCCTCTTGTAGGACTTCACCACGCCTGCCCTGAAGGAACACATTTTAAAGAGGTGAGGCACTTGAACTGGATCACCTTTTCACAACATTCAATTGGAATATCAAACGCTATCGCCGAGCCAGCCGCCACGCCGATGCTTTTCACAGATAAAGAAGTCGACTGAATTTAGAAAAGCCACAGTGGCTGTACTGTAGAGAGGGAGCAGAGGAGTCCGCGTGCCAAGTTGAGAATTCAGAGCTTCCCCTCTGTCTGTAGTCAGGTGGGATGACAGGGGGCGAGTGCTGTGGTGGTGGCTCTCCGGTGGCTCTGACAGCCTGTCACAGGGAGATCACTGCCACATGCCTGTCTGTCCACAACGCTGACGGCTGACCCGTCCAACACGGCCCGGCCCGCTGGTCATGCCATCCCTGTCTGCTGTCGGACGTCTCTGACAGCTGACAAGACACCTGGGAGTCGGCAGGCAGGGGCCAGAGCACTTCTACCTGTATAGACATCAGGATTTACTGCTGCCAAGGAGAAGGGGAAAGAAAAGAAGTGTGGAAGAGGAGGAGAGAGAGCATTCACAAGTGTTCAGAAGGATCACATACTGTCGTTGTTAAAATCTATTATCATAAACAATGGGGATTTGCCTCCAATTAGTGAGTCTTTGTCATCAGTTCTTGTCCAAACGTAGATATACAGCACAGTTAATTCAGCATAGCCGCGGCTTTTGACAAAAATTGTGTATGTGTGTGTCGGAGCAGGCTTTGTTTGCGTGTGCGCGTTACATTTTTCACAGCATAACTCCCTTTAGATGTGGAGACAAAGGAGGCTGGCGGCTAGAGTCTGGGCTGCTGAAACATATGGGCCATGTCATTTATCACATCTGCTGGTGAAGGAATGAGAGCCCATCAGTGGCCTGGCATTGATCCCTGTATGGGCCAGCCATTGTTTCCAGCAGCACCTGGTGGAGTTCTGTCTGCAGTAATGGGGAGGAGGAGACACACGGGGAGGGGGAGAGGATTAGTTTGGAAAAAGGGAGGTGTCAACAATCCTCGAGGCTCGAGCAGCAGAAAAGTTTGAAACAAAGCTGAAGTTTGAATTTGATATTTGGTTTTTATCATATCCTGCTATAATAAAAACGTTCAGTCCTGGTGGATTCTGCAATACCTGTGTGCTTTAAAGCAACGTTGTGCAACTTTTCTTACCTTAAATAACAGTTTCGAAATCATGTTGATGGCACAGTGTCTTGTATCAGGGTGAATGGTGTCTCTTACTTCAACACATCACATTGTTATGATGTCATGAGTTGTGTTCGTAGTCAGCACCTTCATTACGTCTGACAAATTGTTCCAGACCTGGGATTTGTATTTAACGACAGTGGTGTTGCACTCAGAAACTGCGGGAGGCGCCAGATTGCATTAAAATGTCAATTTATACATACTGTTGCTTTAATACTACATTTCCCAGAATTCTGCGGGGCAGCGAACGCCCCTCAAGCAGCGACTTCGTCAGAAATAAAAACAGAAGAGAAACCTCGTAATCTTTTAACCAGTGCCTGGTTAGGCGATTTAAAAAAGCAAGGTGGGAATGGCGGACCCCGCCACTAACAATGAAAAATACAACACAGAAAGGACAGATAGCCGAAAAAATTGCTGAAAAATGCCAAATAGAATAAAAAATGGAATTGAGTTTAATTCAAATCTTAAAAGTATTGTTGCTTTAATGTTATTATGTAATGTTGTAGTAAATTAATTAAAGTGCGTGACTGCTTTGATGTTTTTACCTGTTAAAGAGACACTACTTTTTAATAACTTGCCAAATTGTAACACTTATGACACACCTGTATGTTAAGCATTAGCATTATAGTTTCAGTTTAAAAACATGAACCTAAAGTGTTTTTTGTTTTGTTCAGATTCAAAGGTTGCAATTGTCACATATTCACACAATATGAGCAGTGAAATGCAAGATGGCGCATGTTTGATGCTTTGCTGAAAAAGGAAAGTATGAAACATAAAACTATTATGAATTTGAAAACAGAATCATAAAAGGATTCAAGTCCAAATACAACGATAGAAATACATGAGATATAAAGATTAAGATGCTCTGTGTTGGCTGTTTGTTCTTGCTTGTGTTTTGATGTCTGACGCTCTGATATTTTCACCTGGCTTTGTTAAAAAACACATTTGCTTACTCAGCATTGTTTGTCTGCAGTAATTCATCACACAGGCTTTGAGCTATTGATGGAAGCAGCATCGGTTAGCAGGCCCCTGTCAATGATTCACTCACTAAGCCCATCTGTCAGGCGCCCTCTGCTTCTCCCCTCTTCCTCTCCACCACTGCTGCTCTCAACCCTCCTCTTCCTCAGTGATGGATGCATTAAGTCCTTGACAGCCTCAAATGGCCACATTCAACACAAAAAACAGCTCACAGGTTCAGTTGTTGTTACGTTATCCCCCCACAAATATTCAATCAATTACTGTCTCAAAGTCACCTGTGGCGCAGAACGAAAACCATTTACAACTTGTGAGCAGAAAGGCTGTGTGGGAAGGTTGATTTCTGGAAGTGACTGGTAACTTTTTGAGTATTCACAGCTTAGCCGAGGACAAGCGATCAATAAATCAACCGCTCACAGAATCCATCACGATTGTGCCATTAAATGCTCCCAATATAGTCAATGATAAACTGCGGCCAGCGTGTTTTCTGTGGAGGTGGTGTGGTGCATCCTTACAGAGCAGAGTGAACCACACAGGGAGGAGGATGAAGTATCTGACTGTCTGGGCTTTGAAAAGAAACCTGAGGATCTTGGTGTGAGCACTGATCAGTGGTGTGAGTCCAAGCTCAGGTGTGGCAAACAGTGCCATCTGTGGGCGGAGGACGAGAACTGCATGATGGGAACTACAGCTTTCAGGTTCAAACTGAGCAAAATGAGTTTTAATTCAACAATAATTGTTTCCCTTAGTTTGTTTTGAGACTTTTTCCCACTTTGGCTTCAAAGCTGGAGTTCAAATTACATTCCTGACCTTAGAAAACTGCTGTGGGAAAAAAAATCTTACCACCATACCATCTTACTACCCTTCAGTAGCTGATGAAGCTGATTTGGGGACAAAACTTACTGTGATGAGGAGTTAACTTATACATTCGCAGCGTTATTACACTTTTATTTGAACACCTACTTGACAAACTGTGACAATCTCATCATCTCAAACATCTCAAAATGTAACGCCAGGCTGGGACAACTCATTCCACATTTAACAACTCGAGCAGCTAAAGAAATTAAAAAGGTGCTAATTAATTTAAACAATCATATTTTTGTGAAATAAGAACTGCTTCTGGGAAACTTCTGCATTAGACTTTTTTAGATTAAACTTTGTTTTTGTATGTGATCTAGGCTGGTTTGTGTCCCTCATCTGATTTAGACGTTTGTTATGTTTTTCAGGAGGGTCACTAATTTCTTTCTATTACCAGTTAGTGGTAGTTCATTGATGTCCTGAGGAGGGCAAACAAGTTTCAATTGATTTTCTATTTGCCATTTTACCTCCCATCTGCTGTCTGCCCTTGTGAGAATCTCTGAGAGTCTGAATTCCCATTGCATCTCAGAAACAAGGTTATTAGAGTTAAACTAAAACAAAACTGAAAAACTAAAAACGTGTATGAATGTTTTAGTTAACTGAAGTAAAAAAAAACAAACAGTAACAGGCGATAGTGAACTTTCAAGACAAACTGAAAAAATAAAACATAGAAATTAATAAAAAAGTGAACTAGAACATTTTAAAACGATGAAAACTAAACATAAACAAACGAAGTAGTCCAGTAGTCCAAATAGTCCAGATGATTCAGCGCAGTGCAAAATGTATAATACTAAACATTTTCATTGAATCAAACCCAAATTTTGATACTGCTGTATACATGGTTGTCATTTTTTAAAAATGTGTTTACATTCAGTAATTTCCTTTCAACATAGAAGCTTTTACCAGCAGTGGCGGAGTCCGCCATTCCAGCAGAGGATCCAAATTTCCTACCCGTAAAAAGGGATTCACAGAAAATTATACAACGCGTGGTCCTGTGATAAGAGCCCGACCAAAACATGATTTTGGGAGCCGATAAAAGGTGTAAAAAATTCTGATATTGACGACTGATTTACATCCATTTGTTGCAGTGATCCCCAAAACATGGTTATCAAACACGTGTAAAATGTAACAAAGACACGATAGTTTAGAGTTTAACAATTATCTTTAAGGTATAAAATTCACCCCACGCGTGTTTTTCTGCATTGTTATATCTAAAAAGAAGTTTTAATAATCAGCCGATACCAGTTTATCTGTAATAGGCCAATATTGGCGGATAATATCAGCCAGCCGATATGTTGGTCGGGCTCCATCCAACATACTTTTTATCTCATTTACTGTTTAGTGTTCACTCTCACACAGTATCAGATCAGAGTACTGTATCAGAGCTGTATTAAGCTCATGTAGACTGAACGCTTCCTGTTGCTAGTTCACATTATACATTTCCAGCTGGCAAAATATGTGGTGGCTTTTATTGTGAAGAAGTCTCAGGATAAGCATTGCATTTGTCACAGCGGTCAGCTGATAACAATCATTGCATCTACAAAAGATGATTTCAATCATTTACAGGATTTTTTGCTGTCACCAAATCAACCAGGACTGAAATCTTGAGGATAATAACTGTAAACACAGTCAGGCACAGGCTGAATCCTCTCAGTGATTGCCTTGTTTGTTAATAATATGAGTTTAATGTTGATTTATTGATGTTAACATGCTGCACGTGGCACATTTAAGAACCCCTTCAGACAAAAACAGGTTTCTCTTACACCCATTTACAAACAAAAGACTGTAAGTGAGGTGTGTGCACGGCGGCTGCGTCTCCAGCTGTGCAGAGATCACTGCAGCTTTCACTCACCCTCTGAGAGCCCGGGCCCTCAGCGGTGACCCCCTCACATCAAACTTGACTGCTCGTGTCCTGTCTGCACGCCGAGTTGTCGTGTAGGCTGTGTCGCTCTGTCACAAGACATGTCCCACATTTGCAGCCGCCATCGTTGGCCAGCAGGATGAGAGCGTCTGTCAGGAGAGCTGACACGCATGCCACTTTACTGGGCGACTGACAGAGGGCCACGCCACACTGTCACTTCTCCCAGATCCATTGCCTGAGGATAAACACGGGGCGCACACAGATATACACACACTCACACACGTTAATAACACAAGAGTAAACAGAGCTGGAATCTCGGAGAGTGACTGACTGACAGCCGGGGCTGGATGACCGGCCGAGGCTGAGGATGCTGGAGCTCTGTGTCACCCCTCATTCTTACAATCTCCAGCTGTCACATCAAACACTCCTGCTCCAGCGTTGCTCCGCCTCCAGACTCAACCCCACCACCACCACCACCACCACCACCACCGCCCCCGTCCTCTGTACTGAGATCTCATCAGAAATGTATCCTGTAGAGCAGGAGGACACAGACACAGTGTATCACCCATGCTGATGATGGCCTCTGAGTAAATATTGCCTCATACTGTTGTCATTCTGTTGAATGTGTCGGGGGTTTAAAGTGACGATCTAATGATCACAGACTGGATGTAAAGACTTTGGTCATTTCAGGGAAGAGCTATAAAATCTCCTGTCACGATTTACCTCCAGACTGGTGACAGAAGCCAGTATAGTATCAGTAAGATGAGCGTCCACAACAGCTTCAGAGCTCCAAGTCTCTGAAGTACTGGCACTGTTTTACACTTACACTCCACTACATCTTAGAAACACATTTTACTTGACTGCATTTATTTGTGAGAAGGCTATAACTTTGTTCATATGTCCGACAGTGATTTCACCACTTGACCCAAAGAGTTCAAAGTACTGTATCCAATATCTCACCAAAAAGATTTGACAAAAGTCCAAAAACATGAAAAAACATTTTCTGCAGCAGAACTGAGTTTTTTCTTTCCCCCATTAATCATCTCACAACCCTTCAGATTTATCTTGTGACCCTTGAAAAGGCCCCTCGGTTGAGAACCACTGAACTAAACTACCGAACAATATTTAACACAGTTACAACTTCTTCCTCCTCAACAAGCCACAACAGTAAAATGCTACTTATGCATCAATGCACCGTTATTAACAGTCTGTTAATGACATAAATATGACAGTTTTTCTGCATCGTAAACCTCAAAAGTAAAGAAGACTAATACTTTCAAGTTGGTAAAACTTTCCAGCTCGTACAACTCAAGTTTAATAGTTTACTTGGTGGTTCTGAGGTAATCAACTCTAAACATTTACAGTGCATATACACAAAGAAATTGAATTATGCACACAAGTCTGAGAGGTCAAACCCTCTAGACTGCTAAATTCTGACTACAATCACACTGTTTTCATACAAATCGCAACCCTAAAACACATTTTTCCAAAACTCTAACACAAATCTCATCTCATCGCATTTAACACATTTTGTTTCTTCAAATAGCCTCACCCTGATTACCAGCTGGTCTCATTCAGGTCTGTTGTGTTTCCCCAGAAAGCAGAACCTTAAGGACCGGGAAACTCACAAAACACTGCACAAATCACAACAAGGGTCAAAGCAAGATCGGCCCCTTGGTGTTTAGGATTGGACCCAAAAACCAAAGGTGAAGTGGGAAACAAAGAGGATGGAAACCGGCCAAAAGAAAAAACTCAAACACAGTTAACACAGAATGCTAACTGATGGTGTTGACTCCCTGGAAACACACAACCAACTGAGCAGAGGGAACTGTGACCTCCTTATATATCCTCCTCAGCTGACTGATTGCAGTCAGCTGAGGGAGAACATCACAGGTGCACCCAGTACCGCCTGATGACCTAGATGTTGGGAAATCTTAGAGCATACAAGAGTCCTCAGGTGACCTCGACTCTGTTGGGGAACAGAGAGGAAGAGGAAGAAGAAGAGGAAGGTGACCCAATATGTCTCATCTACTCTAACAATGTTTCAGTGTCACCTATAAGCCTGCCGTCGGACTCTGGGAAGCTGAGCTGTGAGTTTAGACCAATTTGAGCTCATCGGATAAACAAATAAATGATTGTGCTGATGCAATATTTACATCATATAATTACAGTATTGTTTCACTTCACTGCACTGTACAATATGGTGATAGTCTTTATACTGTAGCTATTCTGGGACAACAACAACTAAATGTTACGATAAAGAAGGAAAACAACAATTTCAACACACATTTATCCATGTGACGCGACATGAAGACAAAAGTTTTTATATACATTCATCACACCATTGTTTAAACTGATGCTCTGTAAGAGACATTCACATGATAGCTGTGTGTTTCCTTTTGGTTTTGACAGGAAAGAACACGAGTTTTGACAAAATGGTTAAAGCTGCAGTGTGTTTTTAAACATTTTTTAAAATAAGCTTAAATAGCTCTTTATTCCAACAGTAATCACTGTGATAAAGTTAACTGCAAAAGGACAGGGAGGTAGTTAAAACGCCCGCGGCAGCTTTAACTGTTCAGTTTTGTGTTTAGACTTTTGAGAAGTTGAGCTGAAGTCTCAGAAAACTTGCTCAAACAAGGAGGAAAAAAAATGTCAACACAGGGAAGGAATTTCTGAGTATTTTTAAAGACACACTATAGAGGATTGATCAGTTGCTGTTTATAAAGACACCGTTCGATGCTGAATCTCATTCCTTGGCAGTCAAATATTGACGCCCGACCCAAAGCATCGGTACGTGACGACCGATCTTACTCCAGAATTGCTGTTGCCTAGAAACATCCCAAACACAACAAAATAATAAGGAAATAAGAGGAATTATTATTGTATGAGTCTGCATTGTTATTAATATTTTATAAAACCTGCATAGTTTACCTTTAAAGGGACACTGTGTAGTTTTGGAGAAGAAATTCAAACTCAGAATTTTAATATTTACAACACAAATGAGGCGATAATACAAACTCAGAAATATTTATTATTTCCATCAGTGAATAAACAGGCTGCTCTCAGAGGAAAATAAGGTCCCAGATCACTGTTTGAAGCTAGAAAAGGTGGCAGGGTCCGCCACATATAAACAAAGTAAAACAGTATGAAACTGTGTTGTCCTCTAAGCTCAGTTTGTTTATGTAGTTTGTATCAGCGTAAAAAAACATCAGGCACTAACGATCTTTCTCTTCTGATTAAATTTTCTTCCCCAAAACTACATAATGCACCTTTAAGTACACTTTGCATTATGGGAATGGTACAATTACTTCAGCAAAAGATCTCGAGCGCATCTTTCCTTCCTGGTGTTTTGATGTCAGTGTGGTTGGACAGTCTCTAACAAGTTTGTCTAAAAATCTCTGATGGGTTTCTAACTGGGCTCAGACCTGCTGATGGTGACAGCTGAAGCATTTCTGTACCGATCGAACCGTTCAGTTTTGCTTCTCTTCACTCATTTCTTCAGCTTTGGAGCTGCTGACGGACTTACAGCGTCCTCTAATGGCTGAAAGGTAAATGACATCTATTTAAATAAATAAATAAATGAAGGCAGGATGTTTCTCCTCTCATCCTTTATTTATCAGGGATTGCTTTTGCTGAGAGCATTGCTCTGTTCTTTTATTCCTGGCCACAGTCACACCTGGACAGCTGCACACCACAGTGTGTCGCAGCCTCTCAAAAAAGTATGAAGCCTCAGACCTGGAGCCTCATTTACAAGTTCATTCTTATTCTTAATTCACATCTAGGCTCTGTTATCAAACTGTTTACACTGTGAGTGAGTAGAAAATAATGCAGTAAGTGAAATTTGCATTTTAAAATCAACACTCATCATGCGTACAGCACTTGGACAACTTTTTAATAAATGTAATAATGTTAGAGCTCAATTACAATTCATGATTCCAGAAAACAAACCATGAACTCGTTCAAGGATCTCGGATCCCACAGTGGGGAAGTCGACTCGTGTGTGTGTGTGTGTGTGTGTGTGTGTGCTGCACAGTAAATCAGGAGTAATGGGCTGCTGGTTGTATCAAACGTGGTGCCATCAGCTTGCCAGCAGGTGGCAGTGTGCATTCATGCAAAGATGTTCGTCTCACAGATTATGACTGAACAAACCTCAATCAGATATAGATCATTTAGTAATTATATTAATACGCATATGGAGAAACAGATTCAGTGTAGCATGAATGTGATCTCTGAGCTCACACAGAGAGATGTTGCTGTTTCATCTCCATGCTACACCAAGACTCATGAATACAAAATGGATGATTGTGAAGCCCCTTAAAAACAGGCAGGGACTTGAAACCACCTTTTTTCTTTTTTTATCCCAGATGTATGATGCATTATGTAGGTGGACCGGATACAGACATCAAGACCATCAAGTCAGCAGCACGCAGCAGCTCTGTGTGTGCTTCCCCAGCGGCTCGCTCCAGTGTCACAGCTGTTTAACTCTAGTAATGCCAGCTAATTAAGTATGGTGTAGGGCGACCTGCTGGGACCCCCACGCTTGTGAGTTCATACTGGAGACTCCCAGAAGCTCAGGTCAGGAGGCTGCAGGCTTTGGGACATGAATGATTAATCCTGAGATTGACTTTGCTCTTCTCATCAGAGGCTCTTGCTGCTGGTAACAGTTAGTTGAGTTAGACAAGAACAGCTGTTCCGGTTTATTTTTTGAAGTCCTGAATGTTGTCATGCTCATCACCAGGAATGAGGGAAGACAGATGAATGGAAACACATAGAAGGATTATTCAAGTGTAGGTAAGAGGAAAGACATCCTCCTTTACGTTGCGTCTGTCAAGCATTCTGACTTAAAACAAAAAAACACACAAAAAATCCCCCAGCCAGACCAACATTTGATGATGAAAGTTGTCTTGAACTTCAAAAAAGCGAGACGTTTGACGAGCGGTGCTGTGAACTCGTGTTTGAACAAGATCAAGCTCGAAATATTATCAAAGATAATCATTTATTTAAAAGGAAACTAGATAATACAAATGAAACAAAAATCATTTTGTCACATAAACGATTTCATGAGTCATTAACAGCAAAAAGGAATCCAGTTCTCCCACAAGGAAACTCATTTGCCGTCTCGCTCGCAGACATTTCTCTTGTGAGTTTCATGACATGAATAGTTTTTTTTTCGCACAGGGTGCCTTTTCCAAAAGTGCTCTCTGTGGAGTAAATACTGTACAGTGCAATGCCAAGTAAACAATACATCACATCTGATCATTCATTGGTAAACATGTTTTATATCAAAGAACTTAAATGTTCAAAGTTTCATCAATACAGTACATTTATAGCAGACTTCACATAGACCCTGGGCAACCTCCCAGTCTCAGAGTATTTCACATTTAATTATCTCCCCTTGGAATTCCACCACCGCCTTCTGATTAGTGTTGCTTTTCTGCAACCTTCAGTTCTGTTTCTCCGAGTGCAGCCTCACCCGCTCTTCTCACAGTTCACATGCCCTCTGCTCTCCTTCAGTTTGTCTTTCTGGCCCTCAGGAGTCTTGGAGTCTCCTCTCAAATCGCTAACCACGGCTCGGAGGGTTTTGAACCTGTCCAGCCGGGAGCTCTGGGCCGCTTGAAGTCTGACCTCTGAACCCTGAGATGCACTGAGGGAGCTGAGGGAGCGCACCGCCGCCATGCCGCGCTCCTTTCCGGAGGTGCGGCGCGGTGTGGTCATGGTGCTGAGCTCCCCCGGGTGCTCCATGTCCCTGATGACCTCGCACAGGTAGCGGGCCAAGTCCTGGCTGGAGAAGGAGAGGGTTTTTTGGGAGCGGCGGAAGGTCAAAGGGGACGGCAAGGTTTCTGTCTCAGAGGGGGGGATGGCCAGACGCAGGGCGATCGCCGCGCTGCCGTTCCCGTTAGACAGCCCCTTCTTGTTGCTGTCCTGGGGAAGCTTGGTCTGCGGGCAGGAGATGATGCTCTGCGGGTAGCTGTACCGGAGAGACTGTGCCGGGCTGGGCTGAAGGGAGCGCTGCAGCTCCACCATGTTAAAGGCATTCTGAGAGACCATCAGAGAGGAAAAGCAGAGGACAGAGAAGAAGAAATAAAGTGTTTTTTTTTCCCCCCTGTGCAATCTTTTCTGAAATTCAAGAGATAATGAAAAACAACATTGCCACATGACACCAATCTGTGCACAGAGTAGCGTAGCTCAGCTAATGCCTCTGCTAGCAAATGAACCCACTCCTCAGACTAAAGAAGAAGAAGCTCCAACCACGAAGGAAGAGATGCCGGCAACAACAGCACCATTGATTAACCTAGTAATTAATTATCTGATTGCAGAGAGGGGAGAACTGCTATTACCAGCACTATTAAAACAGAGGCTTTAACAGCTATGGCTGTCTACTTGCTTAATTCCAGTTAATTGACTAACATTTCCCAGACCTCCAGGGAACTGATATTTGGTTTTCATTTCAAGGCACCAACAAACAGCTCTTCCTCTCTCTCTTTCTCAAGTGTTGCTGGTTTAGCTTCTGTATTATCTTATTTGTATTATTTCAAAAGTCCTTTTAAAATAGTTTCATGACAGAGCTTAATGCGCAGAGGTTGTGTATTATATTCATGTGTACCTGGTCCTGCTCCCCTCCGCCTTCCTCGTCGTAGTTGAGCACGTTTTCCCGGATGTCCTCCCACTCGCCGTGGTGCGCAGACACGTGGTACACGCCCTCCTTCAGACCTTTGTGTCTCCTCCAGCAGGAGTAGAGAAACAGGCCCAGCATCAACACTGAGGGGTGCCAGAGAGTAAGGTTAACAACAGCCGGAGCACACGGAGATAATTAAATGAGATCCTGAGCAGAAAAACAACCATCTTTGAGAGTGAATGATGTTGACAACGTGAGCTGAAGGAGACGATATGAACACAGAGATGCTAAAAAAACAACACCGGCTGTATCGTTTTGATATACAGCAGGTATTTTTTTATACATCCTTTGAAATAAACAGGAAATGCATCAGATAATATTTCACTTTAAGTGGATTTTCCATCACATATGAGTTAAGAGTAACATGGAGACCTGGCGTCAGCTCTGGTTCGGTTTCTCTCCTTTCTGTCCTGCAGCTCATTTTTCTGTTATGCTCGGAGATGCCTCCTCCTCTCATGCTCTTCTCTTTAATGGTGTCCCCCAGGGCTCTATTCTGGGTCTACTCTTATTATGTCACCCCCGGGGCAGATCATGTATGGACACGATATTGCTTTTCATTTCTCTGTGGATGATATGCAACTATCCAACACCATAGTGTGGGTGAATACGAATGAGGCAACCGTCCCTGGCGTCCTCCTCGTCCATTTAAGTAAGGGCTAATGCCCGTGCAGGTGTCCCTTATCAGGAGCTAATGGACGACGTGAGGTCCATTAATTCCTGATCACAGACACCTTGCCAAAGAAAAAAACATTAAGACGATTAACGTATACTTTTGACGTGTTTCGCCAACAAAATATAAAGTTTCCCCGGCAACATCTCGTTCACTGCTCCACTAAATGGGACAGACCTGCGATACGACTTAGCAACGGGAGATAAACTAGATAAACCAGACCCCTCGGCTCAGCTGTTAGCCAGACAGCTAACGTTATGCTCGCAAGATTCAAAGTCAACATCGTTGCGTACGTTAAGACAAACTGTAAATATAATTTCACGGCATGTTCAACAACACGACTCGCCAGCTAACCAGCCATGTCACTGTCCCCAGATTCATAAACAAATGACTTTTTACGTTATTTTACGTTATGTTATTCATTACTTGGTACCAGTGGACAGAGGTGACGGTATATCAAAAGTTAATTGACACCCTCCAGCCAATCAGAATCTAGTATTCACCCAGACCGTGGTATAAATCCTGCTAATGGACACCTAGTTGGGTTTTATCCCTTATGTATGTCCCTTTAAAGCCTGTTACCACGGATGTTTCCAGTTTTAATGTCCTCCCTTCCCAAAATTAAAAAATCGGATGGTCCAAAAATGTTCTGCAGTTGACAGACTTCCAATCAGATATAACTATAATCATCCCCTCCAGCCCCGACGCCAGCAGAATTAACGATCTCTCGTCTAGTCAGTGTACCCTGTCTTATCTAATAATGTTAAAAAAAAGAGGCTGTTATTTTTTGATGCACAATTGACAAAAGTGCTGCAGCAGTGCTGCTTTTTGTCCAACTCAGACATTTACCCGAGATCAGGTCATTCCTTTTTCTCTGTAGATTTAGAAAAAGGTCACTCGTGTTTTATCTCCTCCGAACTTGACTGCTGCAGTGCACTTTGTTCAGGTATCAGGAGCTGAAACATCCAGAGACGACAACCGCCGCTGCTACATCACACCAATCTCAGCTGCCCTTCGCTGGTTACTCGTGAGCTTTTCGAATTGATTTTAAGATTTTTAACTGCTTGTTTTGAAAGCCTTGAATGGTCCTGGCTCCTGCTGCACCTGCGATCCGCTAACTCCCTGTGAGCCCGGTTGCTGCTGGAGGTCCTCTGACAGGGACCTGCTAATTGTCCCTGTCCATTGTTTTTGCATGTAACTAGATAAATGATGCTGTTTTGTTTCATATCCTTTTGTTCTGGATCACTTTTGTTTCACAGGCAAAGCACTTTGCAACTTTTGTTTTGAAAGGTGGCAGATAAGTAAAGTCATCATTATTATAATTATTACTTTCTTTAGCAAAGACTGCAGCTCCTTGAAAAAACATATTAAATGCGTTTGTACTCCTCCCAGCTTAAACTCAAAGCCTGAGTGGCTCTGCTGAACGCCGGAGAGGAATACTGCAGGAGTCGAGCAAGAAAAGGTCCTAAAGCATACACATCAATCACAGCTATTGTGTGCTGAATTATACAACGTGCTGGACTGACCTTTAAAGTCCATTAATCTCAACCAATATTTTTCTCCCATCTGCCATCCCTCTTTCTCTTTTCCCCTTCCTCACTATCTTGTCGTTGCTAGTTCACTCTTTCTTTTCTCTTTAATTCCTTCTTTTTGTCTTCCTGTATTGGACTTTTCCTCCGTCTTTTCTTCTTCTGTCATTAAGGCTCTCTCTGCTCACTATTTTTCCGTTTCCTCTCTGGCCTCATGTCTGGCCTCTGCTTTTATCTCCCCGCATTTGATGGGATCCATTTCAACTCGGGATAGTTTATATGGTGCGTGCTAAGTATCGGTTTAATTGGAAATCTCTCGAGAAATGCAAGGTAATCACATTAGTCTGGATTTTTTAAAAGTAATTGCTTAGAAAGAGAATAATGCACCGATGGCTCTTCGGGGTCACACTAACAGGCAGGTGTTCATAAACAAAGACAGAAAAACAACTCCCTGAGAGCTAATCTACATTAAGAGAGAGAAAAAAACCCGTCTCAATTAAAAATCATCATCTCTATTTATTCACACCTCTGCTGCTGCACTTGTTTTTTTTACATTTTTATTCTGCTCTCATATCAGACAGAAGGAGGAGAAGAGATTGTAAGCTTCCCCCCCCTCGCTCCTTAGCTCGGCTGTCCTCAGTATGGGGCGGAGGGAGAGCGGTATTGATCAGCTGACCCGGCTCTCTCTCCGCTGCGCCCTCGCGGAAAACACCAGAATCTCGATGAGGCCCCGGTGCCAAGCAGACGCCGGGCCCTGCCTCTCTCACCTCCAGAATTACCCGCTCCGAGGTGCTGCCTGCAGGCCTGTGCTCACCTCGACATCACCTGAGCTGATATTCAACACATCTCTATGGGGGAGGCGTCGATACACAGCGCAGAGGGGATGAAGCACAACCCCCTCCACAACACACACACATAATTAGGCCGAGGTAAACACACACACACACACACACACACACACACACACACACACACACACACACACACACACACACACACACACACATATACACTAGTTACCTGTTGCAAAGTCTTACCCCTTTGCCTGCAGCTATAGTGCCCAGAGTGTGTGTGTGAAGCACATTCCAGTGAGATCAATATCACTCAGGATGGAGAACAAACATCACAGTCATTCATCAATCCATAATGCTGCTGCCTCTTTGCCCCCTAACCGTTACTATGAACTGGGTATTATGATGTTAGCCTGGACCTGGACTGTGCATTATGAATGAGAGTGTGAGTGCGTAAACAGCTGCCTACATATCGCCTGATGGTAACAACTTAACCCTTTCACTGCAGCTCCAGGACGAGGATGATGAGAAAAAAATTGAGCTGTGACAGATGAAAACATGGATGGCAGGTTGGGGGGGGAGGAGGGGAGAAAACTTGACGAATGAGCAGAAGGAAATGAGACAGGTGAGAGACGAGGAAGAGTTGAGAAAAAAATCTTTTATTTATAAACCTGAACAGGCACTTTACATGATCGCTTGGCATCCAGAGCCCCATATGGGAAGCTAATTTCTTCCATTCTTCAAAAAAACCTTCTGAACGTCAGATTTGATGCCAGGCTAATAAGACTTGGACAGACATCATCTGGCTTCTGTCGACTGCTCGCACTGAACTCACATTCTTGCTCGGCCGGTGATGGCTTATGTAAAACTTAATGGATGATCATTTTAACTTTTAATGCACGTCGAGGCAGAGCACGAGTCCCCCTTTAATTTAGCACCCAGCTAGCAGTCTCGCTTAGTGCAGAGTGCGAGCCTGCGGTAATGGTTGTGGTTCCTGTGTTGATGAGGGTCATCATTAAACAACTACATACTGTAAAACCAGCTGTTTATTAAACCCGACCACTGGATTCATTATATTTCCACATTCAGGGCTGTTTATCGTCACTCTTTCTTTTTGTTTTCAGTAGTTAGTTTAGCTTATTTTTCTTCCATCTTTCGAGGTGTGAGAACGGCAGCAGTCACCAAAGATAGCTATTTTCTGATCTGAATTATATCGAAAGGAACAGTCGAGTGATTCTCGTCGAGGTGAGAAGTTTGAGTCTTGAATATAAATGCCTCATCAGCGACCGCGGCCGAGCGACTTCAAATAAGACGGCACCTTCTTATAGTTAGCGACACATGAATTTTCATGAATGATGCCAGCGCCCCACTTTATCATCTTTGAATTCATTATCAAATATTGAAGACCGCTTTATATGTTTCACTCTCAAGTGTCAGAATAACTGATGTCCCAATACCAGCCACATGCCCTGGAGGGAATGTTGAGTCAGTTATAGAGGCAGGGACAGTGTATTGAATTGCCCAAGCGTTTTATAAGCCTGTCTCTGACAGCAAGACTCATAAACAGCAATGTGGCCCTGCAGAGGGTAGTGGGTGCAACAACATGCAAGCTACTCACACACATACACACATATTGTCCTTCTGTCACTGAGAGGACCAGAAAAATCAGATTTCCTTCGCTGCAATGCCTAAAAACTAACACAATTAACTCGTCCCGTTCCTGCCGTGCCTTAACGATGAATGTGGTCGATAGTTCATCTGTTCTGACACAAGTGTGGTGCTTCTTGTTAAAGACGTCGATGCATATACATTTAAAAAAGGCGCTGCTGGCAGCAGATGTGGGCAGATATTGCGTCTTGGTCCTATTAGATGTTAACACAGCTTATGACACCATCAACCATGCAGTTTTATTAAGACTGTTAAAACAAGTGGGCCGGTGTCGTCAGCATCTAACCAGTCAGAGCTCCTGAAACATTTTCTCTGATTAAAGTCTGATTAAAGTCTGATCTGTTGGTCAATGGAAAATCAATGGTTCATTTCAGCTTTTCACTGGTTTTTAAATGTTATATCTTAAGGTTTTGGACTGCTGAAAAAAACCCAGCGTTTTTAACTATTTTTCAGATGTTTCAAGGACTAAGTGATTAATTGATTCACTGGGAAAAAAAACTGAAAATTCATCAAATATGACAAACAGTGCTCAGTCGAGGCTCCTAATAAAACAGAACTTCTTCTCAGTTAATACAGACAACTGTATATCTTTATCTGAAAACTGAACTTGTGGTGATCCTCAGGGTTATATTCTAGGCCCTCGTGTTTGTCAGTGGGCATCCACATAATGTTAAAAAAATTATGTCTTTCAACAGACACACAACTGTATCAGAAGTTTCTCAGTCATCCAGGTCATGGTTATTCTAGGTGCTGTATCGTAGGCAACTGGACCTGTTTCAGAATGAGGCAGATGTTTTAATTTTTCAGGCTGCTGAATTAAAAACATTTTGATGCAGAGAAAAATAAATTGTTTAAAAATAGTTTAATTAACAAGAAATGTATCTTTTTGAGTACTTCATAGCTTGAAAAAGACATTTAGCTAAAGTTTATTAGCTAAATTAGCTAATTTTTGAATATATTAAATGTATTTTTTAGAAACTAGTCTAACATTTTCACAGCAACAGAAATCCCTTGCGTGTTTTAAAGACTCGTTCCTCTGTTGGCAGCTGGTGATGAGTATTTTTTCACGAGGAAACAAACTAGTTCCTCCAAATTTTCAGTTTTGAGAGTCGACACGTAGATGATGTTTGTTCTGGTGAATAATTCAAACGTCTTATTGATTTTTTTTACTTTAGCACAAAATGATTTTTTGTGGATTTCTTGCCCCTGTTCTTTTTTTCTTTCATTGCACTTGTTGCCATATTTCTGACCACAGGAATCTTTACCCTGGTTTTGTCTTTGTACTATCGAGACTAACAATGCTCGGGTTAAACGACGACATCTGTGCAATCATACCTAGTAGCTTAAGAAACACCATGCACACAGTCATAAAACTCAAAATTCAGCAGCTCAGCTCTCGACAGGACCTACAGCGAGACCACATAACCCTCCTCTTATACGTAGTTATTTTAAGATTCCAGTCCTGACGGACAAAGTAGTCGATGGTCACTCTGCAGCATATATCCCTGAACTCCTGACCCGTCATGTGTCAGATAGCAGCCTCAGATCATTCAGCAAGTCATGAAGTCGTGAAGGCCCACAAACTTTTCGCCCAAGGCCGTCCAATTCAGATTTTCACCTTTAAAATACTTTAAAAACATATTTTATAAAACCTTCCTTGGTGTCACGCTCTCCCTTCACTCTTCTCTGCACTCCGATTTAATTTTCTGAACTTTATATTTATGTGTGTGTTTTCTCTGCAGTCAGCAGTTTGAATCACATAAGGCCGGCTTCTTTGCCCTTAACACAATGAATAAAATACATGTGAAAACGTTTTTTTTTTTGACTCGACGGACATGAAAAAAGAAGCTTGTTTTGCTTACATATACACGTTATTCTTCACTACAGATTTAGTACTTTCATTGCAGGGGCGCTTATCATTAATCAGTTGCACTTGCAGAGCTGTCAATCAAAGGCCCGGCTTACTTAGAGGTCGGAGAGGTAACAGCATGCAGTCAGCGCCTGATCCTGTATTGTGCTGACTGCATGCCGTGCTGTAGATGGGAATGTGCTGTGAGACTGTTAGATATGTTTAACGTTTTTACTTTTTAGTGACCTTCAAATACCTCATCAGAGGAATCTTTAGTCATACAAACAAGACTGGCTTTTTGTTTCTTTAGTAGTAACGAGTTACATAACAAAGGAAATGTATGAGTACAAGTGACTAATCAGAATCATTTCCAATAAACTGAAAGATTATGTGTTAAATGATCAGTCCTGCTTATTAAATTCCTCCAAGAGCCACTGGCCTATCTCATAAATTAGTTGTAACCAAGTTTAAAACAAGACTGGAAAGTTGAGAATGAAAGTTAAAGATAAAAACATTAAAAATATGTTTTATCAGTAATTTTAAATGTTTCATTTCAAGGCTGTGAATATTTTCTTATAATCTTCCTCCTTTATTTATTTTGAGGACTCGTTCCTCTGTGGGCAGCTAATGATGGTTATTATCTGCATATCATCAGCTTTTTGTTTATTTTCTCCAGCTAGCATGCTGTCACATTATTTAAAAATGTAATGAAAAATATATTTCCTTCGTGCTGTTTGTTGTTGTGACTGGTTCAAATGTCTTTTTGCATTTTGTACTTTGGCACAAAATGTTTTTGTCACTCCCAGATCTCTGACCACAGGAATCTTTAGCCCATGTTATGTCTTTGTGACATCACCGTGAGAGACTCACTCACAACACTTGTGTCAAATCCAAACTATCCCTTTAAACTTGATTATAATGAAGTTTAACCCTCTTACCTTAAGTATAAAACTAACTCTTAAAACACACCTTAACCTAAATTTAACCTTTAACCTGGAATAAGCTGGATTAAAGTGAGAGACGATGAAAGAAAACCGTCCTTCCTTTGAAGATATTTCTTGTTGTAGGAGATCCCTGATTACAGATCCAAACCGTGTACTGTACATAACACTAAGTGCACAATATGGTCACATTTAGGGTGACTTGGGAAAAACAGAAAATGTACACAGAAATGGAAGGAAAGGCAAAGAAAAAAACATCAGGGGAATAAAATGAGTGGATGGTGGGATATAAAATAAGTTGGACAGATAAAAAGTAAGGCTGAGAGTGAAATTGACTTCTGAAGTTGGAGCGTAACATCGGAAGAGACAGGGGAAACCGAAGTGATGAGAAATATAGAAAAACACATAAAGAAACCAGATTCTCCAGGGGACTTCTACAGCTTCCTGTGAATCACAAATTAAGACATTCAATGTTTCCCTCCCCGCCTCTCTTCTACTGCAGATATATATATTTTTTTCATGTTTCCACAAACCTCCCGGAAAGAAATTACATCCTGGTTCAACTCCAGTGATCAATATGGCTACGAGACAAGAAGTGTATGTAGATTTCAGAGAACCAAACAGATGTGAGAAAAAAATACAAATAAAACAGAAGATGTTACAGATAAAAAAACAAAGATAATGCAAGAATTATACCAAGGAGATGTGAACAAACACAAATAAAAATACAACAGGGTGAAAAGAAAAGACAGACAGGACCATACAGAATACATCAGAGAGAGGTGAGATGATGACAGTGTTCGGTCACCACAGGTAGAAAAGGACATAGTCAACATAGCTACCTAGAAAGGCCATGACACAGATGCTGATGGCAAACATGGAGCTGAGGCTGAGGCTGTTGTTGTCCTCGTTGTGAAACATGGCGAGCGTCACCTCGCAGTGGCGTCCGCGGTAGCCCTGGCTGCAGTGGCACGAGTAGCGGGACGGAGAGTGAGCCACACAGGTGCCGTGGCGGCAGGGCCGGCTGGCGCACAGCGTGTAGACGCACACTTTGCCCAGGGAGCTCTCTTTGGTCATGTGGCCCGGAGGACACCTGAGCAGAGACGAGACGAGGCGAGTAGTTTAAAGCAAAGACAAGAGACACTCGGGAAGCTGTCAGATAAAAGGAGCACCGACTTCTACAGAGATATATAACCTAAGCTGACAGTGTAAAAATAAATCCCTCAGGAGATACACCTCTTATTTCAGATTCAAAGATATGCTCTTTGAAGGTTACAGTGTCGACTGTACTCTAAGTGAAGAAAAAAAAAGACAAAAAGTAAAACCAAGAAGGGAAGAGTGGCTTTGCAGTAGCTCTCCCTCAGTATCTCTGTAGAAAAATATCCCCTGAATATGATTCACCTCTGCCCCCTGCGTCTCTTAATGCTTCATCCTGAGGCTGCGCTGCATTCACAGAATATGGATATCCAACTGAGGTGAAAACTCTCACGCTGGTTCGGAGTCTGGAAATCACTGCCAGGACACTCGGTGGTCCTGCAGAGTTTAAAGAAACAGCCGAGGCTCTCACGGTCCCTGCCCGTTATAGACTATTCTCTCAGGTTGACACTCGATTAGACACAGTGGAAACAGGCCTGAGCTCAGACAAGCTGCCATCTGGTGGACACTTTGATATCGAGCGCGTTGGAGAAAAACAGATCAATAATAAATGCACAAACTGTACTGAAATATATCATCTGTATTGATGAATAGATGTCTGATTTTGCAGTATGTGCATGTGGATTTCTTAATTAACTACATCTAATGACTTCATTTTTGTTAATAAATGGCTTTATAGATCATTATAGAACACTTTTAGGGATACAAGCCATAAGTATCGGTAAGTAATCATTAATAAATATTACTGTGTTTCCTTTATTCTAATAAGCCGTCAGCAAAAAAGTTAATAAGTCGTACGCAATAAGGCACAAAAAAGACAAAGTCATGATGGAGGAGGATAAAGTGCCCGCTGGAAGGGTTTTTTCACAAACTTTGTTTTTAACAATGTCTCATAAATTATCAAAAACGCAGAAAATTAGCAAATGATTTATTAAAGATGAATAAACTCACATCTTAAAAAGGGCTTTTAATGTTTGCCTTTGAAAATTTTGTCAAACTTTCATTGAAAAACAAAAGAAAAGACAAACTCGAAATAATTTCAACATCATTGCAAACAGAAACGCAGTTTTGGGCGACAGATCCAAGACCAGTTACTGCGACATTATTAGCCAACCCGCTATACACTGTTGTCCAGCTTGGGGAGTTTGGTCATTGACTACATCTTTAATGTAGTCAATGACCTGTGTAGGAAAACAACACCTAACTTACTCACCTTACTTTACTTCCCACCTCCTTTTAGATCTTTAACAGCTTCAGGCATGAATTGTTTTAGGCTATAACTCTTAATATAAAGCGCTTCAAGCAAAATATGCTATAAAAAGTCATTTTTTCTACTTCTTCTTCTTATTGTTGTTAAGTTTTGTGTCTTTGTTACTATGGTGTCTTTGAGATCTTCGTACTGTCGTGATGTTTTCCCGGCTGTTCCACGTAACACATTGTATTTTTAGACCGCTGGTCACAAGTGATTTGTCTTTTTCAGATCTGTTTTTGTCATATTTTTAAAGCTCATACATATAAATCTACATTGATGCTGATTGCCAGAACTCGTTTATAGTAATTAAATGATAATAAATCGCATTAACACCGAATGCAGCTCACATCTGCAACAATTTCTTTTCATATTGTCAATAAATGACCCATTTAAAGTTCCTTTCCCAAAGGATTCAAATATTTTATCTACCTGTATGGAATCCATACTCTGCAGCTGTGTGGCTCTTTGTAATATAATTTGCATGTTGAGCTCTTGCGCTACTAATTTCGGTATAAACAGTGCTGAGGTATGCAGTCCACGTCTTTGTGTGTATGTGTGTAAATATATACAGAACGTGCCTGCATACTGTACGGCCTTATTAACATTCTGGGTTATCCATTCTGTATATTTACAGCACCTGCACTCGTGGTGTCTCCAGAGGTCCACGCAGACCAGCGGCGGAGAGCAGTGGTGCTTCCTGCAGGCATCTGAAGAGCAGCCGCTGGAGACGCCCTGCAATGTGACCACCTGTAGCCCCTCTGAGGGCTGCTCCCGATCCAGAGGAATGGAGCGGCCGTTAAACCTCACATCTCGCAAACAACCTGGTGAGAAGAATAAAAAAACAGTTTACAATGCCAGAAGACACGCTAAGACACCACTCCTCGGGGCGAAGTCTTTTATGGCGCGCATTTACACCATCGCAACAGTGTAAAGTCCAATAAACACACCCATCGACACACGTAAACAGACTCACTGACGCTCCTGCACACCAACAAACACCCACACTCACACGCATGCAAACACCCAAACAGCCTGAGGCTAAGCTGTCAGCGTGGGTTTCTTTTTTGCAGGACATTTTCTCTGCTGGTTAGTTTGCTCACTCTGTGGGTAGCACGAGGTCTAAAACATAATTTAAATACCGATCAGTCCCACTGACTCACTATCTCTCATCTGCTTGAAACTAAGGGATCAAAACACCTTTGGGCAAGATTGTGAGATGTGGATGCACCAGTAAGTGGTAAAGATAAGCACTGAATCATTTATATGTTCATTAATTTTAGAGAAGTTAACTGTGAAGTCCACTCTAGGGCTGTGTTTGCAAGTTAATCTATGTATAAATAATCACCTGATCTACTGATTACACAGTGAATTCATCCATTCACTCGTTGTTCCTCACATCCATCCATACTGTCTCTTTCTGCCAAAACACATCAGCAGCCACCTACCGAGGAAGCTCCGGTTGTGTCCCGAGGGAAAAGAGTTTCCAAGCATCACGGCCGAGGGGTCAATGATGATCTCTTGACTCTGGCCCAGCGAGGCTGTGACCTCTCGTCTCCCTCCGCCTCCGTCTAGCCGCAGGGTGAACTCTCTGCCGTACCGATCCAGCTCCACCTCGTGCCACTCTCCATCATCGAGGCGATGGTGGAGCAGCGTCAGGTTGTAGTCTCCGTCTCCGAGGTTGTAGAAAACAGCCAGCAGACCCTGAATAACCTGAGAGACACAGCCAGAACTTTGCTGATTTGAAATTCAGGCATTCAAACAGAGAGGAAGAACCAAAATAGTGAAAAAGGTAGTAAAGGTTGGGCCAGGCAAAGACTTATACAATTTAACTACCCAGAAAAAGACTCTCTGTTGTGAACCTGCCAGAACGAAAAAAAAATGGCATGAAATTTTCAGTGGTAAAAATTAATTCAGCAATTTTGCAGCTATGATGCTTTGCAGAGGCCGCCGCACACATCAGCGCGTGGCAGAAGCCAGAGTCATCCCGAAGGGAAGGTATACAGAAAAAAAAACAACAATTATCTTTAGCAGCTAAGGATGAGCGAACACAATGGACTCGACCAATGAAGGGGCTCCCATAACTGCAGCTTGTACATGTCCAGCGCTTAATTGGAAACAGTGGGGCAAGATAATTCACATTCAGCGCAGCCTGCATTAACTATTGCTCCCTCAGCATGGGCATCTCCAATGCGTCTCCCCCACTGGATACACACACACACACACACACACACACACACAGTAATAGCTGACTGTGCTCTGTCCACTGCTTCATCCTGGCCTCAAGTCCACAACAAAAATGAGCAAAGGACAAAGGACTCAATCAATACACCAAAAAAAATCTGATTATGGAGACTTTCCGCGGCGCCCCTGGAGATCTGCAAAATCGCTATTAAGCACAAAATGCTCCACAGAACTTTTTAAACTCAAATCACATGTGATGCAAAACGATAAATAAAGTGATGATTTTACTGTTTTTAAGGGTCGCTGGTCTCTGACAAAAGACTGACTCTCAGAAACCTCCTTCACAGAGTGCATTAGATAAATGTTTTCTTTGCAGAGACACCATACTCCTTGGAGAGCTGCGTGCTGTTTATACCCCGCTAGCCCCTCGTAACCTTTGTGTGAATGTGTGGTTATTTATTCAGTGTGCACTCTATCCCATATCTACCCTTAAGGAAAGAAAGAAAAGGGGAGAGAGACAACCCTTTAAATTAAGGCTTGTTGTCAGCTAACACACCAGGCTTGTGCTCAAGTGTTTCTAAGAGCTTTGAGACAACCGGGCTGAAAATACTTCAGTGTGCTGCCGCAGACAGACATCACATGTTTTATACAGCTCACCAATTCAGCTCCGGAGAGGGTTTTCACAGAGAGCGGCTCCTCGGCCCACATACAGTAAAGGCTACAGCCTTTTCCTTTTTCCTGTCACAGTGGGACTGCAACGAGGAAAGAGGACAACACTGTTTTCCCTCATGTAGTTTGAAAGAACTACATACGCTTTAAACAATGCTGTCTCACAAATAACAAGCACTAGCACAAAGATAAGATGTTTTTCAAAGACAGGCCCAGTGGTGTGGAAGCTGCCATAATGGAGGCAGGTTCACTGCGAACAGCTGACCTGTGAGTTAGCCCAAAGTGACAGTCCTAACAGAGATATTTACTTCCAGGTGCTTTTCACACTTGGCCCGTCAGTCAATGAGACGAAAGGCTTTGACAAGAACTACTGGCTTCATATCCACTCAGGAATGTGTCAGGCAGGAGAAGCGTGCTATTATGGATCTTTGGCAAAGTGAAGTTGTCTTCTGTGTGAGCACCACTCTACCCCAGCTTTCGCAAAGTGAGCAGCATGAATGCAGGCATGAGTTTGAGCTCAACACTTGAAGGGAGCTGTGTCAAACCACTCCATACAGAGCAGGAATCCTGACCTCCGCTTCAGAGCACTTTACCCTAAATATTACTTTGCACAACGTTTCTTTCTTGAGACACTGGATTGTGCTTGAAGCATTAACCGGAGACAGAAATAACCTTGAAAAAAGGTTCCCTAATTTTTTAAATAAGAGCCTCTCAATAGCAGCTATCTGCAGACTTACTGAAAGACCTTGTCGAGAACATACATATGTCAATCATCGGCCCCCTCGGTATCCACCCATATGTCTCCAACCCTGATATTACTCACTGTCTGCCTGACGAGCATTCACAGCAATCACTGTCTGGGGCCCTAATCATCATTTCTTAGGCCCACAACAAGCCAATCAGAGCTATCAGGATGGGGGAGGGGGAGTGACCAGCCATGACTCACCTCCAAGCGCAGGTATTCATTCTGCTCCTGAGAAAGCAGGCTGAGGATGACACCGGCGGCGGCACGTGTCCGAAGCCCGACCTGGACCTTTGTCTGGCGCGCAGGCAGCGACCACAAGAGCTGGAACTGAATGTGACTGCGGCCGTCAAAGGAGAACTCTGGAGCCGCTTTGTCAATCAGAAACACAGAAGGCTTGTTCAATTAATTCAGCTGTCACATGGGAAATACAAGAGAATATCGCAGCCAGGACGTGCCGTTCTGCAAAAAAGCACTTTATGTAAAGGCGAGGTTATCTTCCGACGGCAGCAAAGTGACGTTTTGGAACACCGAATTGCCCACAAGTCCCATTTGGATTGCACACTTTGTGAGGCTTAAAATCCTCAGCTCCACAGAGATCTCACTGTACTTTTTTCTGACAACCTCACGGTCAATTAAAAGTAATTTTTTTTTTTTAAATGCTCACCTTGATCACACGTAGGCCCCGTAAATCCCGGTTCACACAGGCAGCTGAAGGAGCCCCGACTGCTGTGACAGCGCCCCCTCTTTCCACAGGAGGGAAGCTGCTCGCCGTCGCTGCAGTGGCCATCGACAGGAGAGCAGCCCGGTAATGTGTTGGAGGATTCAGCTGGGGAACCGAGGTCGTAAAGCTGAATGGAAGAAGATGAACAAGACGAAATATATGAGCAGGAGAAAAAATGTTGTAAAAGGATGAACATGAAAGTGAAGATGTCCCTGCGATAATAGTAAACGAGTAAAAAGAAATGTGATTGCGGGTTAAGAAAGAATACATCTCTATAATTAACCAGGAAAAACTACACGACTGTACGCATCATGAACATCTGCTACTGTATGTATTGTGTATAAAAACAGAAGAACTATATAGCAAACATTAATAGCTCGACAGTATATTGTTAAACCACAAACAATCCTAAATAATCTGACAAGATGATTGAACTTTAATCAAGGAGAAAAACTGCAATTCAGAAATGTGGTCTGGTGTTCGGTGATAGCAGCATAAAAATGAGGTTATTACACAAAACAATAGTGTGTGAAGTCTTCCAGTGCAAACGTAACAGTGCAGTGGTTGTTATTTTAATTGATACGGGCAGAAAGCAACTTAGTATATTTATACATGTACATTCACTTGGGTATTTTCATTTTATGCTGTTTTTATAGTTGTAATCCACCATATTCCAGACACAGATTGTACATACATAAATATAACCAGCTTTTATATATGTAATGTATCGTTATAGATTAAACTATCCAGCAGTTTATACGAGGAAGATAAATTTAGCTCAGCCGAAACCAACTACAGTGTAAAATTCAAATTCTGCTTTTATGTCAATGATCCAATAATGGTTATACATAATAATAAAATATTGACAGACGTCATTATGTTGCTCAATGAGTACTTTAGCTTTGAGACTCAAGTATGTTTAGTGATTTTACTTCTGTGTTTTTATTTTAAGGTATCTTTTAAGGTGTTTCTGACTCGATGACTTAAGCGGGCGTGTTCACAGGACGTCTGTGAGGGCCTCAAGAGGACTTCCTGCAGACTTCACCAGCAATCTGCACTGATTCAATTACTCACAACTCATTGCAATTCGAACATGATGTGTAGAACTTATTATGAATGTGTAAAAACAATTACTTTATTGAGACGTTACAGAAATATGCAGACATATCGACTGTAGAAGTATTCAAAATGTATTTTAATCTTGTAGTCTTGAAGTCTCTCTATCAGTGCCTTGTATAGCCTTGCAGTCTCATGACGTGATGATAGTGAACACATCACAGAGTGTACAGCTAAAGTCCAAGAGAGCTCAGTCCAGAGGTCGGACATTTGAATTCAGCCAGTGTTCACACACGATGCACACCCCTAAAGACTGCTAGCGAGTAAACATGGATGTAAACATCGCTGGTTCCAAGATGTTCGATAATTGGCTGAGTAAACAGCAACATATGTTAATAAGAAAACTCTACAGGGAACCTTCAAATGCTATTCTACATGCATCACTTGTAACAATGTATCGTTGCTATTCCTTAAATAAATAATCTAAATGTTTCATCCATCATTGTCCTTTTTATATTCCACTTGTGGTGAAGCATGTTCATCTGCAACATAAGGAACAGAAGCAACATGGACCTTATAATTACACAGAGCAAACTCCCAGCAGCTTCATGTTGACTACAGAGACTCACACTGAGAGTGAAAGGCAATTTGATCGGAAGAAAAAGTCAAGAGGGAGCAACATCAGCATTCTTCAGGTTTTTTCTAGTGTAGCTTTGAGGCCAATGTACATTGCTATTGAAGTGCAGTCCTCCAGCACATACAGTACACGGCCCCTCATCTAAACAGGTAAAAAATAAAGGGACACAGCACGAAAATCAAGGCAATGTATATAAAGTCAATGCTGCAGGCTCCACACAGTACCTTGGTGTCCAGGCGCAGGTTTCGTAAACAGCCAGTATAGTGTTTGTGCTGCAGCTGTGGGTATTCGTATGATATGTTCTCATTGACCCCTCCGAGCTGCATGACATGACTTCCATTTAGATACCTGGGAATAATAAAGCAACACCTCAATACACAAGCAAACAGAGAAGAGGATTGTGAGCAAATAAAAAAGTTAACAGGCACCAAGTTTTTCAAGGCTGCAATTCCAAACACACAAGTCTTCGACATAAAGAAAGACAGGACGCACGCAGACAGAAGAAAAGGAGCAGACACACCACACAATCTGTCAAGGTTAAAATTCATGGTTTCGTTCTCTTGCTGCTGACAAATAGATGACATATTTTTCATGTTCTCTTCCCCTTATTGCGAATAGAAATACAATACGCAATGGGTAATCAAAACACAAACCGATTCAGCACAACAACTGCTTTCAGAAGTGGCTGCGCGAGGGGGATAAAACACCGAATGTTTCTCAGCACTAATTTTAGCTTGTTAACGGGCACAATACTTGCTTAATGACACAAGTACCTAATGAGTTGAAACTCAAATGCAGCGATCAAAGTAAACAGTTCTTGAAGGTACTTAAAATGTATACGTTATTAAAATTAATAGCAGTGGTAAAGCCCTTATGTACGTTGTTAAACTCACGGCATAATAATTACAAAGACAAAACAATGAGCACGGTGGCAGGCTGAGCCCACAGCGGGGAGAAAACAAACTCAGCTGCAACAAAGCAAAACCGACTTTGTACAGGAACACAGTCAGAAAGATGAGTCGATGCCTTTAAAAGAATAATATCTGAAGATTTCATCAACGTTTTCTCCCCAACAAAGAGGACAGCGCGGTACGTTGTGGAAAAAAACAATCTGAGTCACTATCTGATTTGATTTCAATAAATGATTCCATGCAGCTCCGACATAAAACGCCCATTTAGATACTATTTACTGAACAGCCACTATGAGACTGCAATGCATTTTTCGTATATAATACACCAACTGCAGGGACATTACTCTTCTTTATCTAAAGGCAGTGCAAATGTTATTTTGAGGGATTGAAGACACAGAGGACGCTCCAGCAATTCTGATAATCAATTAATCATTCAAGTCAATTATTAAGCAAGACGCCAGAAAAAATCTCTGGTTTCAGGAACTTATCTTTGAGGCTTTGCTGCTTTTTCTCTGACTGGTGGTCAGACAGAACAAGACACTACTTTTGTTTTTAATCAACAGATTAATCAGTAATAAAACAATTACTGGTTGCAGTCCTAACTAACTTTCAAAAATGACTTAACTAACTGGGATGCCTTGTCTAATCTCGGGCTGCAGCTACCGATCATTCTCACTGTTGATTAATCTGTCGATTATTTTCTTGACTTATCGAGTAGTTGTCAGAAAATGGTAAAAAGGTGGATCAGTATTTCCTAAAGCCCAAGTTAACGTCCTCAAATGTCTTGTTGTGTTAGACGAATATTCACATTTTAGAGGCTGGGATCAGAGAATTTGGATGTTTTTACTCAAACCGATTATCGATCGTTGCAGATAAATTTAACAGTTGACGTCTAATGGATTAATCATCGCAGCCCTGATCTAATCCTTCAGAACCTAAATAAATACGACCCGACAGTGTGGATGCTGTTATATAAATTCACAACAGTAATACAAAGTATATATAACATACAGTCTCCTACATCTGTATTCAAAAATGAACATTATTCTTTATTTTTCTACTTTTACCACCTTACAAACTGCTGCCTCTGTGACTGTGACTGCTGCACTCTATATAGGATTGTTCGTCCCTGTGAGGACATGGGGCACATCCACATCCACATGGGTCATGCATCCTTTTAGTTTTAAAAACAGTGAAGATAAGAAAACCTCACCCCAAAAAGATTAGTAGTTTGCAACCAAAGGAAAACCCCAGACGGGATCTCTGGAGAGTTTTCTAAATCCCTTAATTTTGGCTACTTTGACCACAAACACAGGGATTCATCAAGACAAATATGTAGCCACATGTATTCCTTTTGTTTACATACATGTTCAGTCATTTTTTTGTAAAATATAATAAATAGAAATGGCTCATTTTAGGATTCAGAAGAGCCGTTTGGTTCTTACACTCTACAGTGCTAGTGAGATTTGTTTCATTTAATTACTGATCTTACTTATCCCTGTTGGGTGTGACCCCTCGGATTTCACAGGATGAACGGTCCTCTGTCATCGCCCATGAGTCCACGCCTTCCGTCTCCATGATAATCGCACTGGAACATCGATCGAGGGTGAAGCGCACTTCCTTTAAATTGGGGGAAAGAGTAGAGAAAGGTCATCGCTGCTGCACCGGGTGTGGACATGTGAATATGCTGCAGCCGGGCTCTCGCTACAAATCGTAGCATTTATCTAAATCTGATGTCTTCTTCACGCACGGGGAGAAACTGCATGTAAGGGCGTAAGCACAAAATGCACTTCACTCACTTTATTGTTGCTCCTCACATCGAGGCGATGCCAGCGTCTGTCAGCAACCCCGATATTATTTGTTAACTGGAGGACCAGGGTCCCAGAACCGTGGTTAATTTTAAGACTCGGTGTCCCACCAATCAGCTCTGAGGGAAAAGAGAGAGAGAGGAGAGAGGATCATTATTATACCTGAATGAAAAACTCTCTTACAAATTTGTATAACAGAAAAACAACTTAACTTGCTTGCACAGAAAAAATGTTCTGGCAAGGTCAAGGAAAAACTGAGAAGAATTACACTGAAAACAAACGGAGGGAAAAAAAACAGGCAAGTTGCAAATTACTGCTTTATACAGACCAGAAAATAACCCAAGAGACATGGGAAAACATTTTACTTCAAAACTAAGATACATACCAAATAAAAAAGAGAATTGACATTATATCATAGCTGGATTATAGCCAGGAACTTGAACGACACCAGAGACAAGGTGACGTAAAATAGAGCCACACTGTTATGAAACAAGAAACAAAAAATCAATTAACATGTCAGTTCACCCCAAATTACAGCTCACGCTGAGCTATCTGAATCGTTCAGTAATGACGCCACTATTTCTGGAATGAAATGATTTTTTTTTTTCAAATCTCATTTTTAAATGATGTGAGCCCCACAAATGAAATTGAATTCACCTTTCGTCGTAATACGAGAGGCAAGCGTCTCAAAAAAGCTCAGCAGAGAAACATAAAACTGTCTGCATGACTAGATATCACCGAGTGGTAAATGAGAAAAATGTGTTTGTATCGTTTGGGTGAACCAACCCAGTTAGCCTCGGTGTAAAAAAAGAAATTATAGTGAGAGAAAATTATAATTGGACAGTATATGTGTGTAACCCTGAGTAACACTTCATCTTACAGGTCCGCCAATTTCATGGTACAGTAGTTAGGTGGTAATTAACGAATAACATATTTGAGATTTCTTTGAAATCATCCACAAATTACCACAATTAATACATCAAAATGTATTTTTACATTATTTAATAATGATATTCTGGTATTTTCCAATAAGCTGGTAATTAATTAAATACTTTTCCAGGAAACTGATCCACCATTTTATCTTTATCCAACTAGTTTCTATCTTACTTCCCCTCAGCAGGACACCAAATTAAAGTTATTGCAGCATAATTTCCAACTAGTTTTCTGGCTCTCAACATCTGCTGATCCCACCACTTTAATTTCCAACTAGTTTGGTAAACAACTCACTTCAGCTTAGTGGCCTGCTGAGGGGAAGTTAGACAGACACTTCTGGAAAAGTTACCAATTATTTATCAACTGTTTATTGGAAAATAGCTGAATATTGCTGAATATGTACTTTCAATACATTTTGAGGTCATTAATGTGGTGATTGGGGGGTGATTTCAACAACATTTCAAATATGTTACTTGGTAATTACTGTCTACTTACAGAACCATGAAATTTGTCCCATTTCTCATGTTGGGACGTCGTTCATCCAATTTCAGTAGCTTTTTAGTTGTAACAAAGAAGCTGTGTTGTATTTTATTGCTCCGAGGTTTTAAACAACATGTTGACAGCTGTTTGAAGTTGTTGCTACGCCAGTAAATTACGTAAAAACCGCTTAAATATTGCTTTAACCGACTTGTTATCAGGGTTAATGCTGGTAAATGACTTTTTCTAACTAATCTAGGTCAACTAATCTACCAATTACATGTAAGCAGAGAACGCACCAAAAATTGATGCCAACTTTCCGAGTTTGTTGTTCCAACTTAATGAGGCGTTCAGGTGAATCATCCCAGACGAGAACTCATTTTTCTAATTATTCCAACAACAAAACAAATGTACTTTATATATCTGTGTGTTTGTGTGTGTGTGCAAAAGAGACTGAGTAAGACAGCGTCCACATTTACTCCTCGATAACTACAGCACAGCACAAGAATATATGATTTAGACTGGTTGCTATCACATCTTATAATAATCATTTATAACCTCCCCTTTACCTATTTCACCTATACCTCTACCTATTATCTTGTACCAATAACTTCAGCAATAAGCAGCAGTGTTCTCCAACACTCTGTATGATAAATGACTTTTACTATTTACATCTACTTGGAAAGACATCACTGTCTAGAAACGACCATGAATCATTGTAGTCATTAAGTTCGCTCTTGGACTTGGTGCACTTAGGGTCACAGAAATATTAGTCTTATGCAAGTGAGAACTGTACACGGTCACCTTTTCAGTTTAACATGTTTATTACTGTCCTTCATCTGGAAGATTCAAGTTCAAGCCTTTGATAGAGTGAGAATAAACCCAGCTGATCTTTCCTTCAGGGAGTTTCTGAATGTCTAACAGCCACAGAGTCTGTTCAGAAGATGAGCCGCTGCTGCTCTGACGCTGAAGCATGGGGGGGTAAACAAAAACAGAATTCCTCATGGCACACGACAAAAGCATTACATACACAACAAACAGTGAAACTAGGTTGCCTGTGTAGCACCACGAGAGAACGTACTGTGTAAGTCGGTAGAGTGAGCGCTCATATCCCTCAGCAGTACACTAACGAAACAAAATTTACCTCATATATCTGATTAGCTACCACCCAGTAATTAAACACACAAAATTAAGTTCCAAGTTTTTAGTGCACTTATGGCCCGCAGGCCTCTTGGCACACAACTAATTATCGGGACTCATTTTTTTTTTTACCTATGGCCATGTAGTCCTCAGCCTCCCCAGACTGCAGAGTGGCCAACGGGCCGGCGTACAGCAGCAGCCCGTCGTCTTCCTCCGTCATAAACTCCAGTGAAAGATGGCTATCAAAGCACGGCCTTATGGGGGGAAACCAGGCATAGCCGTTGCCAAGGAAACTAAGTCTTGTCTGCTGACAGTCTGGCCCATCAAGCTGTGGGGGGCAGTGGCACCTGTAGCACCGTGAAGAAGGGAAAAAAGTGAGGAAAATCAAGGTAAAACACGGGGAAAGAAACAATCACTGTCATTCATGTTTTTGCGCTCGGTGGCATCTTCACGCCGTCCGAATCTCTGGATCTGTGTGATGACTTTTCCTCTGGCGGACGTGACAGCCTTGTTGATTCACACAGACAAGAGGCTTTGTTCACAGACACGCTAAGAAAAAGCGCTTTATCAATCAATTGTTTGCATTAGCACACGTAGCCCTGAATATTCAACTCTGCTTTAAATCAATTAGCTACGAACACAACATTACTCCGGCCTATTCTTTATCTATCACAGCTGCCCGAGCTCAACCCTCTGGAGACTGTCACGGCTCGGCACATCACATCTCCTTTGTTAGGAGATAATTAATTCTATTTCGCTCACTTTTCTATGCGCCGTACCTCCGACTGATTTCCTGGACTTTTTCCTCACTTATCAACACCGGCCCCTTTCTCATTCTTAAGGTATTACACACTTTGGTTGATATGTGACTGCCTCCTTCTTGTACTTATCTTCTTTGATTAGAGCTCGAGTGTTAGGGATCAGGGCTCTCGCTGAAATTAAATGTTTCCCCGTTCCCCCTCTACAATGTGTTTGTGTATGAGACCGTAACGGTAAATATTACTAATCGTACAAAAACACCATAAAGGAAGAGATACATGTGGTGATGAAAAACAGGCCTTTCCATCACTGCAATGGCGAGGATGGAGGGGACCAGTTGATCTCACCCTGTCCCCACCACTGCAGGCATGTGAGACAAGCTGGCTTTGCTGATAATGTCAAAGCCATCTATTTTCATGCAGTGTCTGAGGAAAGCTGTGTGTACCGAGGCTGTTAGGGGCTGTTTCTCCCCATCGCTGTTTATTCTGCAGAGGGGCAACGCACGTCAGGAATACTGATCCATACGAGGCAAAAAGGGACGGCTCAGGCAGAGTGTAGCCTTATGCATACATATGCACACGGCAAAGCGCGGCAACACCTCACTCTTTCACTGCTCTCTTTTTTCATGTGACTCATGAGAGTGATGCCAATTCAAATCAAGAAGGGCAGGGTATGTTTTTCTCACATCTGACTGACAATATCTGATCAGCTGCTGACTGAGGTTGCCTGTTAAGCTCCTTTGAGAGAGGAAAAAAAAAAAATTGGATTCTTTATGATGGTTTGTTCACATCACACATGAGGGCACATATAGCACATACGGGGAGATATTCTCCTCACAGAACAAGAGCTTTCCTCAGCAGTGTTCAGATGAAGGGCAGCAGAGACGATACAAAAAAGATAAAATCAAAGATAAAAAAACGACTTCTTTACATTCTCTCTCTGTAGACTGTCTTTGATCAACTTGCATGTTCGTGTACATGCCCTTTAATGAGATTTTTGAGAAGTTGTGAGCGTAGAGGGGGGGCAGAGTTGTTCTAATCCCCTTGCCCTATATTTATTTAATCTGGGCATTAGTGTGTGCATGAAATAAAATGTGTGCTGTTCCTTCTGTGATAGACCTATACACTTGACGTTGAAGGCCTTTATATTGACTACAAACCTTCGTCAATATGTAGGGTTCATATTTAAAGTATTGGCTAATGACCTTGATACAAAGCCTACGCTCACTATTTACCGTTAAGTTCTGCAACACGGCGTGCCAGGATTTTAAAAATTCAATATCAGGCTATAAATCTAGAGACCTCATTTACTAATCTTGGCAAGATACACTCAGATATGCACATAAATGTACACGGCTTCCATGGAAAATAGTCTAAAGCCCGCTACTCTATATTCAGCTGACAACACAGCAGAGCAGCTCAAGCAAGTTAGGTCAAGTTGCAGGTGAAGGAGGTTTTTCTCACAAGGGGCACTGTTAGTAACTCTGGGCTCATTTCTCAAGATGTCACTCTTCCACTCTTAACAGGATGAGAGAGAAGACTGCAGCACATCAGCAAACTCTTATTTCTATTTCCTATCTTTTAAAAGCTTCTTCCAGCTCCGGTCCATCTCCTGATAGGACTGCAGCTACAGCTCACCTGTATCCATTCTGGGTGTCGATGCAGGTTCCCCCATTAAGGCAGGGGTTACTGGGGTAGGAGGAGCAGGGTTGGTGGGTCATTTCCCTGGCAGCGCAGCCACACACGGCCGAGGATGTCACCTTTACTGACACCAGGGATAAAGCACCTGAGTCTACCAGGGTGGGCCAGTCGCTGATGCTTAACTGTGTGGAGCAGCCGCCCGATGTCTTGCAGTCTGTGTGCACACACTCATCTATCTGCACCTGGCTCACATTCAGACGCAGCAGCGACTGCAGCTGCAGAAAGTCGGAGAGGGGAAGAAGGGAGGAGATGAGGGAGACAAATATGGGAATTACAATAATCGTCAGTGAAGATACAAGTACTTGTATCTCCAATGTTGGTGGTGAGGGGTAAACAGAGATATAGATTTGAAGGGATAAAAGACAAAGGCGAGGCCTAATCTACATAAATGCTTTTAATATTCTGTAACTGGTTGTTTTTAAACAGAGCGAGACACATAGTTAGGAATGACAGAGGAATCAAAATGATGCAGAAGCCATTAAAAAAAAGAGGCAACATAGAGAAGAAATGAATGGGAGAGACAAAGAGACATGACAGGGCCAGGCAGTAAACAGACAGAAAGTTGGTGTGAAAATAAAAGGGCAGATAAAAAGCTGTTATCTCTTCCCCTCAAGCTCCCAAGTGTATCACTTGATATATGAGCATTGATCTTTATCTATCAAACGGGATGGTATATATACCTTCTTTTTATGTGCAGCGAGGACAGCGTGCAGTTTCTCTGGGCGTAGGTAGCCATTATCAGTTAGCACATAGAAATGGATGTCCACCGTGTTCTCCTCTCTGTCTGCCACGCTGAAAATGTTGATGCTTCCCGTTCTGACGGACAGGGTTTCGGACAAGAAGTCCCAGAACGTCTCCAGCCGACTCTTCCCCTCGACATGAGAGTCGATAAAATCTCTCGCTGTAATGCCTGGGGGAGAAAAAGAGAGCGGAGGCTCAGGCAATAAGAACTACCGACTCGTCAATGACAACTTCTGAGTTGATCAAAGTCTGCTGAGTTCCTGATTCCATTAGCACAAGAGGTAGCCTAACATCTCCCTCTATCGATCCTTTCCCCTCGCCAGATCATCCATAAAGTGAAGGAGTCATGATGCAGTCGAGGAAAAATCGTTTATCTCTTCACTGAGATAAAGTTAGGGTGTCTTGACGAACAGCCTTGTACAAAATATTTTAATGACCTGAAAATCAATCACGTTTGTGGTGCCACCTACCAATAATATCTGGAGGATGCTGGGCAGTCATCTTTAATCTCCAAATATGATAATGACTCGGAGTCAGAAGCATCCATAAAAGCGTTCGACTCTGCTCGCCGAATGGCTTTTTAAATGTCAAGGACTTTACCTGACACTTCCAAATTGACCTTTATAACTCCAATTTGCTCAGAGAGACTGACAGTGGAGGAAAAAAAAGCTTTTAACTTAAACTTCAGTGTTAAAGAAAAAGATGTAGAAAAAAAAACTATTACCAACCAGCACTGTGAATGGTTTGCTTTTTTGAAATGCTTAGAAATGCTAAATAATACAAGTATAAAAATTTCTCCTGACAGCCTATTATTTCAGCGTTAACTGGATTGACAACCTGATAATCATTCAATGAAAAGTACCACTTAATTCATGCCTGTGGCAGAATGTGTTTCTTTCAACATCAGCTTCACAAAGAAATTGAACAACAGCAGCAGCGACAAAGAGCAAGCTTTCTATTATGTGGGAAGACTGAAACGGGGAATCCAATTGAAAAACTATTAAACTCAATATTGTCTTGACTTATGGTTGTTGGGGGTCATGCGGAGACATAACAGGTAAAGTCAGAGTTGAATCGCAGCATCCACCTGCACAGCTGCAGGCGCCCAATGATTCGAGATTAACACAGTGTTTAAGCCAACAGGTGACTCGGTGTTTCTGCAAACCCTTACCGGTCAAACGCAGCGAGGCGGATGACAGGATGGCCTTTTCCAGCAGCTCCCTGACATGAACCCTGACCCCTGAGATCACGTCGGGCCACACCCCATCAGACACCCCGACCCTCAACCAGTAGCTGCCTGCGGGAATGTTCTGTCGGGCCGTCAGCGCTCCTGAGCTCTGGTTCAGACTGAAGTACCTGAGAAAAACAGAGGAGCTGTTAAGTAGGAGAGGACAGCTTTAGTGGAGGATGAGAGAAAGAGAGAAAAAAAATGGCAAGGAGCCTTCTTTTGTTTCTGAGATCTTGTTCATGGGAAAAATACCTGACAGCTGGCAGACAGACAAGTAGAGAATCGGTCAGCAGTACCTGGGTTTACTCCAGCAGGAAGTGAATATAAATTGACTTTGGAAAAAAAAAAACAAAGAAAAAGAAAAAACGCCAAGAAAAAAAAAAAAAAAAAAATCCAGCAAATTCTTTGGCTCCAAAAGAGCTTGATGGTTGTCATGGTAACTGTCAGGATCTGTTATGTGAATAAAACAAATATGCAATTGGTATTTCTAATCTGATCTTGAGGGTGTGAATGCTGAGTAGCTGCACAAGGTCCCTGATGGAGTCACACTGTGCTTGCATGGGCTGTTCATCTCAGCCTAATCACACAGGTGAACTACGATTTGCTTCGTTAGATTAAATATGATTGCATTCTTCCAGATATGCGATCGCTATTGACGGCTGCGATTAAAGTCCCTTTCGGAAAAGCGTAGCGTATATAAAGGGCCGGGGGAATTGGATCAAAGCTCAGCTGAAGTATCTGTTCGGCATGTTTCGGGGCTCGTGTGATATCATCGAGAGGAAAGGCACCTTGTTAGAGAAATACATCCTCGACGCTGAGTCCACATCTTCTCTTTTTATTTTCCAAATTCTACACTCTTGGCAGTTCTGCTGGTAACTGTATTGCTTTTAGCACTTGTACTTGTGCCGCACATTTGGAAATCAGCATGTTTTCACAAAGAATTAGATGCATTTTAACACAGAGCTCTTACTTGGCTGCACTTGTCTCCAGAGTGTAGGTCTTGTTGTCCCAGTCATCAGGATCTGGGGCATACACCTTCCCCAGTGCTGCATTTGCCATCCTTCCTGTTCAAGGTAAACACACACACACATGGTCACACACACACACACACACACAGACACACACACGCATTGATTCTGTCTGGACAGAATCTGCTGATGCCAACACTTATCTTTTCGTCCCCCTCTTCTCCTTATCTTGCATTCTTGTGTTCTGTTCTACTTATTATGCTCATAACTGTGGAGCCCCACTGCTGGAATGAATAGTCTCTCAGTGCTCCACTTCAGAGAGCGTGGAGCTTAAGGAAGCAGGGCTATCTCAGTATGGATTATGTTATTATCGACCTGCAGTGCCAGAGTACTGCAGCTGGGTAAACAATGGCAGCCTAGATGAGTCACTAGCGCTCCTGTTTTCCACAATTACCAAAACTGCCATTTAGCTGAGTGTGCGATCAAACACTAACAAACCAACGCTTCTAACCAACTTACCCGGAGGGCAAAAAAAAAAAAAAACAAACTACAAAAATAAGAAGAATCACAATCCTTATCATAATGTGACGTTCAGAAGAGGTTTAGGCAAAGGGCTGGCAAGGGAGGAATGTGCTGAGGGCTTGAGAAAGGATTTGACAGCGATATTACCACAACAAAACACTGTGAGAATGTAGAAGGAAGAGTGTAATTATGAATTCCAGACTACACCGAGCAGGTATAGAGTGAAACTTTTCCCGTCAGCTATAGCCTCAGTTTCCCCTCTTCACTCAAGCTCTGCCTGCAGACAAAAGCTCTGTAGCGAAAAGCAGGGGGCAAAGAGAATGAAATGAGGGGAAGCGAGCACACTCACCCTTGCGGCTATGCACATAGACATCTTTCTCTCCCGCCTGATGGGCGTTATCATTCTGGTCGCCAACAGTGATGGTGAGCGTGTTTGTGGCTGTCATTGGTGGATCGCCGCTGTCGATCATAATCACCGGCAAACGTATCTCCGTCTGTCTCTCCCTGTCGAACCTCCGCAGGGCGGTGAGCGTGGCAGAACCGTTCCCGTGATCCTGTAGGTGGAAGTCAATAGAGTAATGTGGGGGCAGAGAGAGGAAGAAAGGAGGCCCGTGCTCTGGGGAGTCTCTGTCCACAACCTGAAGCAGAGTTGAGCTCCTGTTGAGCCAAACCACTTGAGGCGCCGGACTGTTTTCCCACAACACAGGAGCGTAGGCTGTCTCCAGCTCCGGCCCGTTGTCATTCACGTCAAGCAGCGACAAGTGGACCGTAACGCTGCCAGTCAGCGCCGGGGTACCCCGGTCTGTCGCCATGACAACCAGCTCATAACCTGCCACCGTCTCCCGATCCAGCCGCCTGGCAACTGTGACCACGCCGGCTCGGCTGACTGCAAAGTGTCCATATGGGTCGGACTGAGGGAGAATGCTGTACAGAATTTCTCCATTCAGGCCCGAGTCGGGGTCAGCGGCTGACACCTGAATGATGCTGGTTCCAACGGTTACGTCCTCAGGTAAAGGGGGGAGAAGATGGGAGCTTGGGTCAAACAAGGGAGCATTGTCATTCACATCCTCCACTTGAACCAAACAGTGGATGAGGCTGGAGAAGTCCGAGTCCTCCACCTTGATGGTGAGGTTAAACCGCTGCTCTGCTGGCTTCTCAAAATCCAGTTTCTTCTTCAGCCTCAGAATGCCCGTCTGCTCCTGCCTGTGGCTCACCATGTAGAAGTGTTGCTCTGGATCTCCTGCCACCACACTGAAGGCCAGCTGTCCGTACGTGCTGGCGTCAGGGTCCTCGGCGCTCAGCTCCAGAACGGGAGCATCTTCGTTAGTGCTCTCAGACACACGAGCGCCACACCAGTCCTCTTTAAACTTTGGCACATGGTCGTTGATGTCAGTGACCACTATAGTTGCGGTAGCTGTACCCGTCATACCCCCGCCGTCCCGGGCCTCTACGACTAGATGGTGGCTGTCAGCGAGCTCCCGGTCCAGACCCTCTGCTGCCACAGAAATGGTGCCGGTGCTGGAATCAATAGTAAAAAGGTCTGCGTTGTTTGTGTTTTGTGTATTCTCAGTAATCCGGTAGGTGAGGATTGCGTTCTGACCCACGGCTGCATCGTCGAAGTCTAACGCCGTCATTTCCGCGACAAACGTTCCCGGAGGGGAGTTCTCCTCCACGCTACCATGGCAGTTGTCAGGCGCACACGTGAAGGTGGGAGCGTTGTCGTTAATGTCCCACACGTTGATGATAACGTCCGTAAAGCCAGTGAGTCCCTCGCCCTCTTCGTCGGTTGCCATGACAACGAAACGCCAGACGGCTCGCTCCTCTCGGTCCATGGTGCGCTGGGCGTACATCTCCCCCGTGATGTCGTTGATCATGAAGTGTGACTCTGCCCCTTGGCCATGGATGGAGTACCGTATGGCGCCCTGGTCTGCATCCTTGTCTGGGTCTGTAGCTGTCACCTGCAGAGATAAAGACAACTTCCTAAGTAAATGGATATTCATTCATCCAGTCAAAACCCAAATGACTGCTTCCTCTTATCTGTTTCAGCCGTCACCAGGGTCTTCTTTGCTTGTGGATTTTTTTAGACAGCCCGTTTAAGTGCGCACACTTACTCCTGACCACCTAAATTAAAGCAATGAGCTCTGATCAGACATGTTTCGAGCATCTGGCCTCAGAGTGTCTGACAGCCTTACTGCTGAATTTCCCCACACAAGATCCATCACGACTGTAGAGGAATGATAATTATACTATTATACTATACTATTTTTTTTAAAACTATGCTAGTTGTAAGCAATACTTAGCCTCTGCATACAGCTACACTTGCTGTTGATTTAAAAAAAAAAGAGAGAGAGAGAGCTCTACAGATATTCTCAGGTCTACAGATTACAGTAATTACTGAAAGAAAAACAACAATCATCTCAGCCTCTCACCTGTAGTACAAACACTGGTGACCCATCGAGCTCCTCTGTGACAGATCCATAGTACTCATTCATGGAGAACACAGGCGCCTCGTCGTTCTTATTAACCACAGTAACCACCACGGCCGCGTAGTCTTCCCACTTCCCGTCTGAGGCCAGGACCAGGAGCTTGTATCTCTTCTGCTGCTCATAGTCCAGTGGCTGTGCAATGAAGATTGTCCCCACCTCTGGCTCGATGTCAAAAACACCACCTTTGTTGCCAGATGTAATCTGGTAGCGCAGCTTGGCATTGGCTCCTGTGGCAGGAAAGATAAAATGCACGATTAGGAAATGTGAAGTCACTGATTCTGCCAATAAAAAAAGCGTTTTATAATAAGGTTTGGGCAATCTGAAGTTAAGTATAGCAACATTTTTAAGAAGGTAGTAGACTTATTATCCCTCCAAGTCTCTGCATGCTGAAGAATTGTTGTTTTTCCTGCTTTCACTATTATCCCAGCAACAACAGAACGGCAGGAGCCCAGGGGTATTACACCTCATTTCCTCCGAGGTCTGACCATTAGTAGGTTTTCATGTATCCCTTTCTTGTTTTGATTACTTAATTAAATGGAAACGTTGTACATCGTCTCCTCAGCTTTAATCAGATACTAATTAAGAAAAGAGTGCCGAAAAAAGTAAAAGGGAGCACGAGAGTTAAAAGCGGCATACAGTAATGCGCTCTGATAGGGCCCCCTGGGGAATGATTCTGAGGCCCATCGAGAGAGGGGGTGCTGGGGGTAGTTTTTATTAAAGAGGAAGTCAATATCTGAACTTATCTGCCGTGTCTCCATGGAGACCATCCAGTCCAACGGTTTAACACTGGAATAGATAAGATAATCTCCTGGAATGAACAGTCTTCGCTTTCAATCATCCTGTTGGGTTAAAGTAGCTGCAATCCCATGTAAATACACTAATCTGTACTATTAACACAACCCCAGCTGACAAAGTGCTCCCTGCCTCCCACAGGGATCGGGGCAGGCTTTACAGCAGGCGAGCCCAGGGTGGAGTTTTTAAACAAGACGGATTGAGCGTAGCCTCTCAGACACAAGTGCAACAGTGTTGCAACTTTAATGTTGGGGGTTGGTGTTATTCCACAGCTATTCATCATTAGTGCCGCAGCACAGCCTAAGCTGCACCCCCGCTCGCCATAAATACTTGATTAACGGACCTAAACATGCCTGATAAAGGGATGTTAGGCTACCGCTGTACAGAGGATGAGCAACTGCTTTATTGGTTAAATCCCGCCCACCTACTGTGTGGGAGCGTGTCACTCTTTTTGGAACATATGTGCTACAGTGCATTACCAAGCACTTAAATGACTGCAGCTAAATCTAGCACACCGCATGATTTCAGCAGAGCTCAGGCCAGATTGGGAAAGACTGCCCGCAGGGTCACTTTATGCATATTTGCTACAAATGCAGGCCATCTCGCAAAGAAAAAAAGGTGCCGACTTGGCAAACAACTCACTGTTAAGAAGCTGACTGATAGACTGCCAGAATATTTCTGTTATTTCAAGGAAGACAGTCTGATGAGAAATAAATAAATCTGGTAACTGCTGTAAAGTTTTAAAGCACCTCGCAAAAACTTTTTATATTGGTTTCCGGATGGCTAGCTTCTTTGACCTTTATTTTCAAGAGAGTGGCATCGGTAAAATCTCTCTGTGGGACCTTCCTCAGCCCGCTGCCTCATCAAGCATACCTTCATCCTCATCATTAGCGCTAACGGTGACAACAGCCAGGCCCACATCTGCATTCTCGTCGACGCCGACTTCATACAGTCGCTGAGCAAAGACCGGTTTGTTGTCGTTGACGTCGCTGATGAAAACCCTCACATACGCTGTGTCTGCAGGAATGACAGAAAGGCAGAAGATTAAACGGCACAGCATACACACACACACACACACACACACACACACACAAACACTTCTCCAGACACTGTATGTGTGTGTGTGTGTGTGTGTGTGTGTGTGTGTTCTCCCTCCATCTGTTTATTGATTCTACAATTCATTGTCACTCTTTAGTGGGGAAGAGGCACTTAACCCCGACGCAATGTGCCTCATTCACATGGAAATCAGAAAAAAAAACATTATTCACTAAGAAGTGCTGTAAATTACATAAATTATTCATTTTGTCAAGAGTGTATTGTTTTAACAGTGGTAACAGTTTTCACCAGAAAGAATAACAGTAATGGGGCTAAACCTCTTCAACAGGCAGCGTTTTTTTTTTTGCTGAGCGCAGATAAAGAACGTCTCTACTGGGGAGGTTAAATATTTATAAGATGACAAGTGTTTGTGTCTTATCTGTGCCCTCCTCATTACGCTGTTTATTTCTTTAGTTAGAAAGAGTAAATTATCCGCTCACAGAAACACATGGGTGACATGTTAATTTGGAGCTGCTGCAGCGTGAGATGACGGTGGAAAGAAGGAAGGAGGCTCTCTTTTCTCAGCTTTCGCTTTTTTTTCCCATTTCCCTCCTTCTTGGTGTGTCCCAGCGGTGACACAGAGAGAGACAGGTAATGTTTGCAGAGGAGATGAGCCCTTCTGGATGTGGGAGATTCGTAACACGAGACGCAGCTAAGGCTCATTCCAAATGCTAAGCAGATCTGGCAACTCCGGAGAGAAGGCTTTACTGCTCCGAAAACATCACCCTTTACCCCCTAATACCCTCTTCACAAATATTTGGCAAAGCTCCTGAATACAAAAGTCATATTATGCCACTCGGAGAAAAAAAAAAGAGACTGTGGTTCTAAGACTGCCAAAATGTCACAAAGAGAACATGATAAACAAACACGGGCCGTACCGGTTAAATATTGAACAACGAAAATTAAAAATCAGACGGAGGAAGAAAAAAAAGAGGAGAGGGTTGTAACAAAAAAAAAAAAAAAAGAAAGTGCCAAGAAATCTCTGAGCTATTTTCACATGGAACAGAGTGAAGCTGTCTAGTCATGGCAGTGGAATAAATCAAATTAAGATTCATTTTTCAAAGTCAGTCCCAAGGTATAAATGAATGTAATGTCATGCCAGTGCAGTCTGTTTAAAACACAGCGCACAGACGAAGAACTCCTCGTAGATGAGTTTTCAGTATTTCCCTGTGGGCTCATGGGGAATTAACAATGCTGTATTTTCATGAATGGGACTCTGCACCGGGGCCAGAGGTCACTTCAAAGTTAACTCCCAGCCAACTTATATAGTTTCTTAGGGAAACAACAACACAAAAAAAGATTGGGATCCACTGAATTTAAAGTAACAGTTAGTGACATAAAGTAATAACCCTCAGGTGGGTTGAGAATTGTCTGTATGGAAGAGACTGACATTTTTCGGATTATTCAGTTTCTTGCTGAAAGTTAGATGAGATGATTGACACCCGTCTCAGGTGTGTCAGGTAACTGTGAAGCTACCACCAGCAGGCTCAGCTTAGCTACATCGCATTTACAATTATAATATGTGCCAGCATACAGACTGGAAACAGAAGAAAACAGCTGGCATGACTTCAAGATATCATATGCCAACATTTCTGTATTAAATTAAATTGTTAAAACCCAGAAAAATCCACAAGTTTATTTAAGATAACGATGAGTTTTGAGGATGAGAGTGAAGAAGAGAGTCAGACAATGAGACTTACTGTAGCGTGAATAAAACTGTAAAACAACAATTTACGCCTTGCATTACTCACACGATTTTGAATGCGCAATCATTTTGTGTTTATTCACCCAAAACAGCCAGATAACTTTACTGTGCATTAGCCGTAAGCTAAGCCTCTCACTAAACTCAGCACTCATGCAGTTCTCTTCTTTTTTCCCTCTCTGTAACGTTACATTCATGCTCCAGGATCGCTGCTGCAGTCAGGTTGATAAACAGGAGTGAAGATAAATCGAACTTTTTACACCAAAAGTTAAAAAGTAATCTCTGAGCTCTCCTCCCGTCAGTAAACCGTCTCCACACCAGAGCAGAATCCAGTGTGTGAGCCTCTTTTCAAGAAAACAAATGTGCCTCTTTCCCCAAGATGTCAAAATATTCCCTCAGTGACATGAAGCAAAAATCCAGCCGAAATGTATTTCTAACCTGAGTTGGGCTTCTTGTTCTTGCCAGGTCGTGCTGACTCCTGCCCGTCTTCTGACTGAACTTCCAGCAAATAGGAGCTGCGGGCCTCACGATCGAACACAGCTTCTGTGTAGATGATCCCATGTTCTGGGTCAATGCGGAACAGATGATGGTCGCCGCTGCTGTCGCTCAGCAGAGAGTAAGTGATCTGTAGTGCCAGAGGGAATTTTGGAAATAAAGCAGTATTTCTTTTGAGCAATAATTTTGCAGAAATAGCAGAAATTAAAGGCTTTTGTAGCTGAAAAATGTCAGGAGGTCTCTATCATATTCCCACAGTCTTTCTTCTCATTACAGACAAAAACAGATCAATGCTTCTTCCTTCCAATGCTGTCAGAGTCAGTCACACAGCTGCGATGGCACAGTTCCCAAGACCACTTTGAAAACACTTTGACAACTCTAGCGCAAAAGCTTCCACACAAGTGGGATTGTGGTGTGATGTTACAGAATACTCCTTCTAGCATGGAGTCTACATGGTTATAAATATCTTTAATCTGTTGTTCCTGCACGTCAAAGAAGATAACCACAAACCTCTCCATTCAGACCGAGATCTTTGTCATGCGCAGACACTTGTAGAACCGAAGTGCCTATCTGGGCTCCCTCCGTTACCGAGGCCTCGTAGATGGAGGAGGTAAAAAAGGGCACGTTGTCATTGACATCTTGGGAGAGGAGAGAGATTTAGCAGCAAATTGATAATGTGTTAATTTCCAGATTGTAATTAGGTAATAAATTCTCCAGCATCCTAAGCTGTAGCAGCAGTAACTGTGCACATAAAAGATTTAGGGGGTTGATTTTCAAGTGCAACACTGCTTACTGCAGCTGCTGACTTGAACTTTCTGGATGTTGGACTTTTTTTCACCAGCAAATGAACCTAACATTATACCTAACGGCTAAAAGCCAATCAAATGATCATTTGGCCTCGGAAAAATAAATCAGCTGTTTTACACATACAGTACAAAGCAAAAACAAAAGGGAAGTTATAGACAAAGACTCAGATATTATGTATACATGTATAAAAGTTACTATAGATGTTTTATTACCTTTTCAGCTCACTAAACTGACATTATATGACATTGTATATTGATTATATACTATATTTAAATCATACATATCAAAGAACAAAGACAGTTCGAGTGAGATGAGTAAGAGTCACACCTGTTATGTTGATATAAACTGTAGTGAAAGCAGCGAGAGGCACTGCAGCAACATTTTGCGCTCGAACCCGGAGAGAGAAAAGGGGCGTGGTCTCGTAGTCGAGCGGCTCGGACACCAGAATGGACGCGGAGCCGTCTTCGCGGTTGGGGGAGAGGTAGAAACGAACTGGCATGTTGGTTTCGGGGACCATCCCGTCCTCCAGGTTGTAGGTCACCCTCGGGTCACCCAGCTGAGATGTCGCCTTGATTGTCTGAAGATGAGAAGTTAGATCATGATTTTTGCCAGCGCTGAAAGCCCGACAGGTTGAGGATAAAAAATTACAGAGGACTGACGCAAAAAACAGAAAACAGCCCTGAGCTGAGAAAAAGCTCAAAAAGCTCAACGGCTTTGAGCTGCTAAAACACCAAAAGAAGGTTTTTATTCTGGGCTTGAGGGAAGGTTTTCAACTTGGGAAAATGTTCTGATTCACTTTCTTGCCAAGAGTTTGGCAATACCTTGCACACGCCTGTGAGGCTTAGGGGCCCGTGTCCACATAGCTTTTTTTGGGGGGCAGAAAGGGCGCCTGGCCTGGTGGAGCGCTGGGATGAAGAAAAAACACCGCACGCTGGTCTTGTCTCTATGATAACAATATCTTAACAACCACCGCTGTATGATCGACACTGCCTCTTTGTTTTCTATCTGATGTTTTTTTTGTTTGTTTTTTTACCAATGAGCACCAAACTGAGGATGCTTGCTTATCCTATGAATGGACGATGAGCTTAATAATGGTGATGGTACCGGCTCCAGCTATCAGCCACAGAGCAAGGACGATGTGGGTGCATGATTCATAAGAGAGAAAAATACAGTAAATATCATCGCCTCGTCCAGGAGAAAGAAAAAGTGCGGTGGTGACGTCCCCAGCACCTTTTCTGAAAAGTTAACATTTTCAACTAGAAGCACTCAGAGGCACAAAAAGGCACAGCGATCTGAAACATTTGGGTTTTTTTGCTGCAGACGCTTTCCTATTGTGAACAACTGAAAAAAGCCGCTGGCACTGGCGAGAAAAACGCTCTGTAGACAAGAGTCCTAAGTACGAAGCTAGAGCTGTGAGGCAAATTAGCTTAGCTTAGCATAAAGACTAGAAACTGGGAAAATGCAATAGAGCTCCTGGTAGCCATATTTTCATACTTTGGTCTGAGACAGGCGAGCTGTTTCTCACTGCCTCAAGGCTTTAATGCTGAGCTAAGCCAACCAAGCTTTTTCACACACGAGTGTGCCATCAGTCTTCTCATCCAAATCTTGCAAGAGAGCATACAGGTGTATTTCCAAATATTGTTGCACTACTGTTGTTAACAAGGTTTTTAGCTTGTGAGAGGTCAAGAAACATCTTTTCAAGCTAAATAAGAGGTTGGTCTGACAGTATTTCATGTTTTGCAGTCAGAAAGAAGCACAAAGTACATCAGATTTTGATTTAGTCTGACGACAGTAAGTAGGCTGAGAGTCAGACTTGTCCTGGCCCTGAATGAACCTCTCATCTCACAGTGAATCCACTTGTAAAAACCTTAAAAAAAATGTTTTGTGCTCTCCAGATTGACAGCTACGGTGTATATACTTTTCACATCAAAGGAGACATTTTGGATTGACTTAATTAGCCCGGAGTCATGAAACTTGCTAAGCACATGCAATTCAACGTCAGCTATCTCCTACAGCATCAATCTTCAAATAACGTTTACAGATTTTCCCAGCGCACTGACAAGCTGCGAAGGCATATTTTTCAGCCCAAAGAGAGCACATTGTCTGAATTACACACAAGAATGTGCACAAATGCAAGGGAGTAAGTAAACAAACACTCAGACGGTTCAATTACAGCAACTCAAAAATGGCAAGGCAAAGAAAAAACAACAGAGCAAGTTACGTGCAGACAGACGTACCACTATGGGCGTATCCCTGGCCGTGTTTTCAGGGATGACGACACTGTAGCTCTCCTTCTCCCACTCCGGAGGCTGGTTCTTCACGTTGGTAATGGTGACTGACAGCTCCACGGAAGTGCTTCGGTTTCCCCCGTCAGTCGCTATGATGTCCCGCGTTATATAGGTTCTCTGTGTCAACAGTAAACAGTTTATTCAGTCAGTTATAAATGCACTATTTTAGCTCAGTTACAGTATCTTGATGCAGAGAGGATTTCTAGCCAAGGCCAGTTGGAAAGCTGTGTGTCCCTGGTAAGGCTCCTTATTAAAACAAGGTCACAACATATCATTACCAAGAGTACATTAGTTAAATTTAGCACATAATAAATAGTGACATTCTCATAGTGTTTTCAATAATTTACATTACATTACAGTCTATTTAGATGTGTATGTGTGCGTGTATATGTTCCCTAACTCATGGCAGTATACTGTACGTGTATGTGCATAATATTTATGAGCAAGAACTTGTGTTAGTCGCCAAATTATTATCAGGGCATTCAGAGCAATAACAATTAACTGATAACTGACAGAAGAGAAGCAGCTGTTTGAAATTAAATTCATTGTTTACGTACATTTTCAGGCAAAACATTAGAAAATGGTGTTTCTTTACATTTCTTAAACTAAGGTATTGAAAGAAAAAGCGTTGTTTGGGTGTTGGTATCACAAAATCTCAAATATCCAGCGCTAATTTTAAGTACGATTGAACAAACAAATGTACGATTATTACAACCGATTACTTACTAAATGTGTATAATATACAGAACTGGAATATATATGCAGTATATACCTGATGTATCATGAAAATAGTATTAACATTACATAATAACTGTTAAATCACCTTGCTATAATTGGACTAACACACGGCTTTGTCTCTTTCCTGCTCTGCAGCAGTAGAAAAGGTCCTGCCTAAACCGAAACTTGTTGTATGAACTCCACGGCAGAAAATCATTTAATTAGGCAGAGAAACAACAGAGGCAGCACGGTGAGCCGTCCAAAATTTATTAAGCTATAATTCAGGTTGCAAAAAAGCTCCTCTCCTTTTTTTTTTTTTTTTTATTGTGCTTTAATTGAACCACTAGGAAATAAGGGGGTGAATTTGACTGAGGAACTGTATCTCATCAAGGCGGACACTGCAGGGAAAGCTGAAAATTTTCCTTGAGAGGTCATTAGAGTATTTGATTCTGTTTATCTAAATGAGACAATGTGTTACATCAACATAACACTCTCAGCAGAGCGAAGCTTCTATAAAGCCCTCTAAAATGCCTCCTCTGGCCCCAGACGAGGTAATTTTATTTAATTCAACCACTAACAGTCAAAGATAATGCAAGTCATAGTTAAACCACTTTGTTAATGAAAAAAAAAAAAAGGCTCAAATAAGAATCCTTTTGTTACGATGTAACAATTCAACCATCAGCTGCATTATTCTATTAATGCAAATTGTGGCCCTAGCAACTCTATTATTGTGCCGCAGTAGCCAGATAAAAAAAAAGAAATCTCACTTCACTTCAGAATTACATTTTCTATTCCTGGGACAATCCAATTAATATTTTGTGAACAAGTACAACTCTTTTCCAAAAGCTTGATACCAGGGAACAAAGATTGTGATCGGCGACGTCCAATATGGACCCAGCAGCTGCCGGCTTTTACAATAAATTAATGGCTGACTGACTTTGTGGTAATATCCAACCACGGTTTAAAATTAAATTTGCAAGTAATGGTATCAGATCTGAAACATGTGGTTGTGGTCGCAACCTTTCTTCCGTATTCTCCACTTAATTCTGTGTGCGGTTGTACTGTACAGTATGATGACACTGCATTACGCTGGCTGTGGCCCTGCTGTCTGAGAAACATAAGAAGTGCTGCTGCTGTGCAATCTCCTCCAAATTTCAACTGAAAGACTGCAAGTCAACTGGGAACTCCGTTTGCACACTTTACTCTGAAGTTCGGTGTGAAAATTTGTCCTTCGTGATTCATTGTAATCAGAAACTGTGATGAGAAAATCAAAAAAGAACAATGTCTCAGACCAACAGAGACATTTAACATTTAATGAAGTGCTCCTACAAGCTTAGTTACAGCACACAGAATGTGGGATGATTCAAATAGCTTCTGAAACCACTTTTAAAATATGCAACAGCTTTGTTCAGCGAGGTTTGGGGCTTAACACTTTCAATTTTACATGAGTCAGCGGCAAAATTTCCAAAGACTTTTAACACCAGTGCACTAAAAAGTATACTAAATAATAAATAAGTCTCCATAGTGCTAGAGCAAGTTTCTGGCCAAAGAAAAACATTTAGATTTGAATAAGTGAAAAACAGGAAGGCGAGAGCTGATACACGGCAGAAAAGATGAAAGTCTACAACACAGCGATCAAAAATGTAACAAAAAAAGAAAATGTGTTACATCACCGACACTCACGCGATCACAAAATTACTGTAGCTGACAAAGATAAACCAGTAAAGGACAGCGTGTGAGTCGTGTCGAACAGAGTTTCACTTTTGAAAAAGACCGGTTTAATTCATCTTGAGGGACGCTGTCTTTTTTGCAGCAATTTTCCCAAAAACATACGACTTCAGTTTTAAGACAAGCTGTTCGCACGGTGGTAACCGTGCTCTGCAAGTTGAATCCAATCCAATTTTTTCAGTTAATAACTTCAAAAAATACTCATCTAAAGCCGTTGCGTGCTGTCAGTCTCCTTATCAAAGTCTCAGATGATAAATTAAAATTAAAGTCTTTAATCCATTAAATCAAAGCCGGAGTATTTAAGATGGGTCCTGCTTTGTGATAGTTAGCATTTTAAAAAAACCTGTGCCAAGGCTCTCGTTTTTTTGACAGCTACTGCGAATTAGGGGACTTTTCTGCATATCTGAAGTCTTTAGTAACAGCGGAGCGAACAGAACTGTGGTCATCAATTAGAACCGCAGGAATTCCAAGTCGTTAAAATCTATTTTTAATCATTTGTTTGGGCTGAATCGGTCTCCCCGCGTCTTCGTCCTCTGTGGTCGTTCCACATGCGGCACCTCTGTGAGTACACATACCCTAGATTGGAAGTAGCAGACGGAGGCACTTTGAGGTGGCGTACTCATTAACTTTGTTGACACAGACCCAGAGGCTGCCATGTGATACAGACAGTGTGTGTGTGTGTGTGAGTGCTTGGTGAGAGAGAGAGAGAGAGAGAGAGGGAGGCCGTTAATAACTGCTGACTGACCTGTGATATGGGCTGGTTAACATAGACCCATCCAGTGACAGGGTTGACCCGCAGGTACTCAGGCTGCTCCAGGGACATGGAGTAAGCGATAGCTGCATTAGTGCCAAAGTCATCATCGTGAGCCGCCACGCGAAGGAAACTGGTACCGACCAAAGTGTCTTCTCTCAGGAAGTCTACGGGGGATAAATAATGTATGTGCACTCAGTTCGCTTCGTCTAAGAGTAGAGACTTGTGAGCCTGAGGGCAAGAGGATGCTGAAGGTCACACTGTTATTATGCAAAAAATGATTTAGTTTATTGACAAGGTATTTTCTTTTATGTCTATTTCCAATTTTCTCACAGAGATGCAATTCATTAAGCAAGGGTATGAATGTGATCTCATATTCTTTCCCAAACAAAACTTAATCTAGAGGCACATTTACTGCATTTATGCACTAAAACACGTCCTCAATTTGGTCAAATTAAAGTAAAACTTAAACTTCCTACCTCAGCATCTTTAAAGTCCTTGATATGCCTACATGATACAATTTTTTGTCCTACAGCTGCATCAGCTTGTATCATTTTTATCCAACACTTACACTCATAACGCAGATTCTCAAACTTGGGGCTATTATCATTCTGGTCCAGTATTTGGATGGTGAGCTGGCAGATGCCTATGAGCGGCTCCTCCGCCCAATCAGTGGCCGTTACTGTAATTGAATACTCTCTCTGCCGCTCCCTGTCGAACCGCCGGGCTGTCACAATCACTCCTGTAAATATAGAAGAAACGTGCACACATGAATACATATCTACGTATCCATCCATTCAGTGATTCTCCAGTTCACCAATCTATGCATGCATTCAACCATCCATCCATCAATCTATCTAACCATCCATCCATCCATCCGTCTAGCTATCAATCTAACCATCCAACCATAAATCAAGGAAACAAGCAAACAATTATAAATTCATTCTGAGCGAGTCAGCCATTCCCTTCAAGTACAGCGACTTTGTTATTAAATTTCGAGATGAAGAAAATAGAGGCGAAGTCTTAAAGGAAATGACTGACAGAATAACACGTCAACGCCACGTGTTCGGACTTCGGATCAGCTTGTCTATTCTCCTTCCCCCTTTTGTTATGTAGAGTCATTCTTATACACTGACAAGTCACGTCCAGCCTGGCAGGTTTAAACGTAATGAGGATCGATCGAGGCAGGTTTTGACTTCTTCAAAATATCAATTTGAAGAATGTGAACACTTCCTGCCCTCTCGGATCAAAGTTCATCTTGACTGACCATTAGGAATGTCAATTACCAACAGCATCAACATGCAGCGCTGTCTATCTACAGTAAACTCTGCGCTCTATATCTAATTGAGGCTTACTTTCATCCAGACAAACCATGACGGCTCTACCTGTGTCGGGATGAATTCTGAAGGCGGGCATGGCGCTGTCTCTGTGCATTAAGCCGTATTTGACTTTTCCATTTGCTCCCTCATCTGCATCCACAGCATGCACTTGCAACACAAAAGTCCCCGTTGGCTGGTTCTCCAGCACTGAAGCCTGCTCACGATATTGCTGGCACTGAGATGAAGAGAGAGGAGAAGGGAGGAAAAAAGAAGGAGAGAGAGACATACACAAGGAATTATTCTCATATATGACACTATGTTGTCGAAAATACGTTACTTTAATGAGAACGCAGATTTCAAAGAGGATAAACTCATTATGTAGAAGGTCAGTATGCACACACAGGGAGGTACCGAGCATGAAACACAATATAGAAGTTATAGATACAATAGACCACATCTATGAACATGAAAACACTTGAGCAGATTCCTTTTGAAGAGCCAGCAGTGAACAGCTTTGTCTTAGCCAGGAATCCATCCTCCCCTAATGAATATATGCCCCAGATAAAGAGCCGTTCTCTGGAGTCCTTCCTTTATTTGAAATCAGACATAAATGCTCGCAACTCTTTCAACAGAATGGCCATGAACATAGAAAAACAATAGGCGAGAGCAACAGCGAAACAGAGATGGATCAAAGGAAACGAGCGAGCACATGAGGATAGCGCTCGTGAAAAAACAAAAAAACAGTCAAACACTGTACTGCACTTGATGGTGCTGTGTTTTTCCGGGAGTATAAAGTAGTGACCATCACACCTTTGATTATTTGGGATAAGAATAGATGTGTAAATCGATGCATTTTAATCGCGGGAAGCTGAAAAAACCTTTGATGTCTGGAACAGTGAGCGTCTCTTTTCCCTTGCCGCTCCTAAAACTGACCAATCCCAAGTTGTGTAACAGGCAAGATGGCTGCCTCCACGAGGAATTCATCTTTTTTTTCGCTTTCGATGTAGTTCTTGCATAAGTGTTAAAGGAAATACAATGCAAGGCTTCATGGGAGGTGATGGCACAGACAGTACGGCCTTGTAGATAGCTGCTCATAAAAATCACATCATGTCAAACAGAAGGTCACGCTAGCCGAGATAGTTCTGAGGCGCAACTTGATATTTAAAAAGTTGCCTTCCAGGGACATCCAGCCCCACCTGAAAGACCGCCGGAGCTGCTTGCTCCTCATGCATATGTCTCCTGCTGAAGTTCAAGTCATACCTAATTAGGGTGGAAGTTAATTAAACAGGTATGGTATATTGTGATGATACTGCACTTTTTTTTTTCGTGAATTAATTGAATTCCCAATGGAGCGCCTAAAGATAGAGTGGGTGTGCGGGGCTAATCAGAACTCTTGGGAAAACAGAGCGGAGAGAGACGGAGGCCAGGGAAATGAGAACGCCAGGGCAAAAAGGGAAAGAGCAGGAGAGTGGGATGAAGAGAGGGAGGAAGGAGTGATGGACAGAGAAGATGAGAGAAAGATGGAACAACACTGTGAACGCACGTTCTTTGATTAGAGACAAAATACTCGCTGTAAGCTATCGTAGTTTTCCACAATTGTTCAGTGCAGTTTACACACAATCACACTTGTTCCTAATAAGATTAAACCAACTGAACAGAGTATAAGACAGTTCAGAGGCGCACGGTGGGCACAGGATACTGCCGATACCAACAATGGGTGCAAATCTGAGAGGCAGAGGTGGAAGAGTACATGAAGGAGGTGGAGGAACGAGAAGGAAGAATGTGAGGACGAGGAAAAACAAGAGCGCGAACAATAGCAGTAATTTCAAATGAAAATGTGAGGGGCAATGTTCTTGTTCATGGATTGACAGTGAGGGAAGCGGGACAAAGAGCACAACAACACAATCTGAGAAGGACAATCAGAAGAGGACAAACAATTTTTGTTTTTCTCGCCATGAAATATTTTATCGAAGTCGAAACCATTATTATTTTCGCTGTATATATATCTTTTGAACTGCAAGACTGTGGGTGAAAGGACTTCTGTGTTCTCTGAACAGCAAGTTATTGTTGACAAGGCCATTCGACTGTGTAACGTACAGCACAGAGTTGTTGAAGACAATGTAAATGTTGAAGGAATCAACAGTGTCAGCCTTTCTACAATTTACCAATTAATTTACCTCCTAATGCAAAAGGGAACGCAAAGATCGCCAATGTATGTAAATCCATTGCTTACAAACAACTTATCTTGATCGATTTTACTTAAAGTGAGTGTTTGTTTTTGGATTTGGATTCAGTTTTATGGATGACGCTTGGTTCAGTCTGAAGAAGAGGAGAGGGAGAGGCAGGGACATCATTGGCCAGTGTGCCAATGTGGAAGTCCCTGATCAGTATGAGGGGGGCAGCACGAGCCTTTCTGCAGCCGTGAGTAATCGTGGGGTTTTTCCACCACCATCATTCCACTTTAGGGCGATATAACACTGAACATCTCAACACAGTCTTTGTTTTCACGGTGGTGTCCTGAAATGTTAGTGGTTCAATATCAACCAGCGATTTTGTGGTATTTGTTTTCCAGTGTAATCCCCCTTCCCTCAACTCAATATAGGAATTTTTTTCTCTGCATGCCGGTGAAAGGTCTATGACCGGAGAACACCAGGGAAAATCTCCTGCAGGCATTAGACCTGACCTGCAGTGACACAGGTGTAGGAGTCTTGTCAAGGCTCGATCCAGCACACCAGAGGGTTTATCCCCCGTTGCCTGGAAAAAGAGACCTTTGCCTGAGACGTGATGCTGAGGCAGAATGAATCCCTCGTCTGCATTACTTGCAGTAGTCACAGTGTACAATATGTTCTGTAACAAGTTGTGAATGTACATTTCTTATATATTATCTGAAAATGCATTATCTGTAGCTACATGTCCTTGACGCGGTGTTTTCCAATGTTAGAGAAGACTTTGAGCACAGATAAAATGGTCTCGAGGTGATTTTTTTGGATTTTGCCTAAAAGAGCCAGAGGTTTTGTAAATGTAGTCTGAAGATTTGGTTTTTGGTTTTTGTCTTTGTGTAAGAAAGGGTCAGGGTTGGTGGCAAAAACAAAGAATACAACTAATAGTTTAAAGGAATTATTAGACATTCTGGAAAATACACTTTATTCTAGCTTCCCAGGAGGAAACAACTACCCTTGTTCTTGTACTTAACAAAAAAATGTCACCAAAATATCCCACATATGAGCTCTGCCATCTGGACCTGGTGATGTCACTTGGAGTCAGAGTCTGTGCAGTAGTGATCAGCTGGTGGAGCTAAATTAACGCGGCCAATCTTGATCATTAACTTCCTTTTAATAGAATCAAAAACACATATTTAAACCAAACTTATCAGAAAAAATAACACTTGAACATCAGCGTGATAAGAACTACCTAAAGTGACAGACACCATCTTTGGGAAACATTTTATTTTTAGTCCATCTGTCACATCTGCAAATATGGACGGGGCAGGAGTTATAACACAGATCCAGCCACCTCGGTTTGATCAACATCTTCTGGCTTCACTTCTGGGGAGCTGTCATGTCATCCATCTTTATATACAGCGATCAGCCAAAACATTAAAAAGGACTGACAGGTGAAGTGAATAAAATTGATCATCTTGTTACAATGAGACGTTCTGCTGGGAAAATCGTTGGTGCTGGCATTCATATGTAAGCCATTTGATATGCACCACCTTTCCAAACATTGTAGTACACCCCCTCACAGCAATGGCACTCCCATATATCGACCCTCCAGCAGGATGTGACACCACATTACTCAGGAATGGTATGAGGAATAGTTCAAGGCATTGACCTGGCCTCCAGATTCCCCAGATCCCAATCAGATCCACAGGACACAAGGGGTCTCACGCCAATGCCCTGGTGCCAGACACCACAGGACACCCCTGAGGTCCTGTGTCCGATCTATTGAGGCTTAGACACAGGACCGCTGGTGGTGCCCTGTGGTATCAGGCCAGTCCGACACCCTGGGCTCTTTGTCCATTCCTCTGGCGATTGCCGCAATGTCCTAATGGGGCGGGTCACTGCCATCAGGGATTGCCATTGCCACGAGGGGGTCTTCTTGCTTACCAACAGTGTTTTGATGGGTGGTGCATGACAACTGTGTGGACCCAGAAGTACACTGCATTGTAAGGAGTTGATCAATGTTGTTCACGTGACCTCTCAGTGGTTTTAAAGGTCTAAACATGCTAATAAGCACGCTCGTGAGGTGCCAGTAGGTGGATTATTTTAACCTTGTGACAGAGCCAATGCTACCTGCTTCATCCTGTTTCCAGTTTTGATGACAAGCTAAGCTAACCAGTTGTGAGTGGTAGTTCAATATTCTCCACACAGAGATGGTAGTGTTATAAATCATGTCATGTAAATCTTAGTAAGACAGCAAATAAGTTCACTACCAAAACTATTCCCTTGAAACCAACTAAAATTTAATTAAAGGGAAAAACCTGGGTCCCATTCTCATAGTTGTTGCCATTCTTAAAAAAAAAAAAAAAATCCTCACCTGCTCAAATACAGGTTTGTTGTTGTTGACATCATCCACTCCGACGATGACCCGTGCGGTGGAGGAGAGAGGGTGTGGCCCACCTGACGCATTGTCGTCTGTGGCTGTTACATTCAAGACGTATTCCAGACCTTGAAGCTTGGGCAGGGGAGTGGAGCGGAGACGAATCAGCCCTGCAAAGACCACAGACCCATTAAATTACACATTATAAAACATCGTCCCTCCTAACACAGTAAGCAGTACCATTCCATTAGTCATTAAGCAGGATGTTATTGCCACTGTGGCCTCGCATGGTGAAGGATGCGCTATCAATAAAAACAGAGCAGAAAGTAAATGCAGACTGGATGTTGTTGTTCTAGAAGTCGGGAGTGAGATAGCAAGTAGTGAAAAATCCACCTCAGAACTCCACGCAATGGTAAAAAAATCTGATATGCAGGCTAAATCCAAAAGCAATTTCACAGTGGTGATTTTGTCACATTTTCTAATCTAATAATTGCATGCTCTCCTCAAAAGATGCCCATCCAGTTTGAGCACTTGAGCAAAAACATAAAGTAGTAAGTGACTCGGGTTAGAAGTTAACCAGGCTCAGCAGACTCCTATTAGCTGTTCCTTTCTGCCCCCCCCTTTGTCTGCTTTCATGTAACAGTCAAGATCAAAGGTGGGATAAAAGCAGGCAGCATCTGAGTCAACATATTTCTCGTCAACAGTAATACAAAAACATCAGAGGGTGCAGGACGAACAAGACGCCTGTGATGTGGGGGAAACTCAATGAAGTGAGAGCATCGGGAGGTTCTTTATTCTCTCGTTGTGTTTCTATTCATCTCTTTCAGTGCTCTTGATTAAAGACAACACAGCATGCTGACACACAGATGCGAGTGCCTGACTCCCCTCTCTCCCAATTTACTTGTGATCCCGGCAGCCCACAGAGAAGAGAAGCGCCCCGGCTCCTAATGACAATGCGTGACGTTGACAGCGCTGCACCACTACATTAAAATAAGTGAACTGTGGGATGTGCACGGTAATTATCCTGGCTGAAATGTCAACCTTGTTTACAAATGCGACACGAGCTCTAGCAGCTATTCAATGAGCCTGCACTCTTCCTATATACAGTAAGTGGGAAGCCATATAGTGATTTTTCCTGCACCAGAAGGATATCAGCCTTTTGCATTTTTCTTGCTGCGCGGATACACAGAAAGGGTGGAAAGGAATATAAAAAGATGACACAAAAGAAAGAGGAGCTGGCAGAGCGCAGCCTGAAGATTGTGAGCTATGATAGAGCAGTTGTTGTGAAATTGAATTGAAAGGGTTGGGTGACAAATGTCACAGCGATTGCCACTGGTTTCGGATCAAAGGGTAAATAAAAAAGATAAACTGTGCAGTCGCCAGTACTAGAAAGCTCTGAAACATAGGGAACATTTCTCTCTGTACCTGCAGGAAAAAATAGAAAACCAAGTGCAGAAATGGTCTAAATAATGTCATCGTTTATATTTATGACTGCAATAATAGAAAGAACGGCTCTCATATTGAAATTACAGCTTTTAATATCAACTTTCAATATCTTTCCACATTGACTTTGAGAGTAGAGGGCATTCATTGCGCGCCACTGTAGCAGGAATGTATTAGGGAAAATTGAATGTGTGATTTGACGGAAAGCCTGTCAATTAGACTGAGAGCTGCATATGCGAAGTCTGGGCAGAAAATTAAGAAGTATCACCTTTCTGGCTGTCGATGACAAAGTTTCCTTCCTCATTTCCCGCCGTTATGGAGTAGATTATACCGTCGCCGTCTGGGTCCTTGGCCAGAACTGTGGCGACGAGGGTGTTGGGGCCGGCGTCCTCAGAAACAAACGTTCGATATCTGCAAGGAGGAACTCGAGTTTAACAAGTGCGGGAAAGTGACAACGCACACATGGAAGTCTTGATAGAAACACACACGGACAGGAGATACAAATCATTTCACACAGTCCAAAGCATCAGCAGGCTGATTAGACTTATGGTTGTGGCTTTTGCTTGTCACTATGATTTAACCTATCCTCTTTGCCGGCCAGACCAGAGACAAATGATAATGTCTACTGGGATGTTGAAGTCATTGAACAAATGGTGCTTCCACATACCCCGGCACACTGTGAGCCATTTGATCCAGTGCCTTTTAAAATGTCAACAGTGATTTGCTTGCTCGGTGGTGCTGGGCAGCGAGATGCCCGGCCAGACACAGGAGACTGATATACCACTGTGGTACAAAGCACAATGGGGTGGAGATGAACTGCGTGACTTGGAGGACGCAGAGATGAAGAGGGATGGAAAACAGAGGAAAAGGAGAGGGAGAGGAGCAGGTGACAGAAAAGAAGGCTGGCACAGAAGTGACAGGTGAAGTGATATGTGAGGGCGGAGGGAGAAGAGAGAGAGAGAGAGAGAGGAGCGGGGAGGAAAGACGAAGGCTGATAGACAGAGAGGTGCAGGATGTAAGAGGGGGCGGCGTTCACACAAAGTTTGAGTTGATTCGTCAGCAGAACTCATCCCCTGTGAGATTTTGTTCCGTATCCTCTTCTAATGTGTGTGTGTAACTATGTGTGTCCGTGGGGAGGGCGGTGTCGGTGTCTGTGGCGAGAAAGTCAGAGGTGATTGATGGTTTACAGAAGAACGCTGATGGGTGATTCATCTCCGCCAGTCGCGGCAGTCTCCGTGGCAACATGAGTGACCTGTAATCTGTCACCCGGCTCAGAGGCCACCTCTCCGCATCTCCGTGGGATGAGACGTATACACTCCCCCTGCTTTTCTTCCTCGAGCATCTCCCCTCTTTCGTCTCACTGAACTGTGAAGTTGTACTCAGACAGAGCAAGACCGCCTGTCTGTCTGCTGGACAGCATGTCGCGGGCCCTCCCTCACTTCAATCACTTTTACAACTCGTTCAGATGTGAAGTGAGAGGACATGCCAGGATACATTAGCCCGTCAACTCACATGTCGGGACATCTCAATTAGTCTGACTGGAAGATTAATTTTATAAACGTCACAGCATCCATCAGTCTACCTCTACATGTCTGCCTTTGTGCTGTTTTTGGCCGCTCTGTCCTCTCCTGCCCTCGCAGCACTTATCTACATCTCAGTAAGCCACACTATGATGAAGCGCCCAACACACCCTCGCTGGCAAAATGCCTGAATTTCTAACTATCTGTCTGCTGGTCTGGCAAGAGTATTTGTCTGACTGCCGACAGGCTTCTCTGTTTATCTGCATATCTGACTGGCTGTCTCCTGTCTACTCGCCGTGCATGTTTTGGTATCCTCTTGTGGTTTGCCCTGCAACCATGTTTCACCGTGTTTTTCTCTTCACTTTTATGTTTGCCTGCCCACATGTCCACCTCTCTGCCTGCCTGTTTGTTGGGCTCTGTGTCGAGCCACCCACCGAGACTGACACCTGACAATGCAACAGGAGTGAGTAAAAGAGGTAGGCAACAGTCTTCAGTGAAGGTCATTGAAACATGACTGACAGGACAACCGGCTTACTCGTTTGGGGGAATAAATGCAGCGGAGCTGCAGTGACAGTTGCTGCCCACCCACTCACACTGCTTGGCCAAAAAAGGCGGTCGAGGACACACTGGATTGCATCCATAAGTCAGTCTGCAGCATACCTTCGGAAAAGGCCAAAAATAAACCCCAAAGACTGACATTTGGAAGCTCTGTTTTACTACAATATGGAGGAAAGAATATTGTATCTCCAGAACATTCTCTGAAAGTAACAGTGTCCCACTGTGTTTGTGGTTTATGTGTGAGGAGTGAGTAACAGATTGTTTTGACGCCAGATTGCTGAGATTAACATGCCAAATTCAATATACTGAGTTTGTCTTACTGTTGCTGGTTTTACTACAGCAGTGTTGATGCAAGCTGGCCACTATTCATGGCAGTACTCCCAGCATCAAATATTATTGCGATGAAGAGCCTTAAGGGTGGCAGGCCCGTGATGTGTGATGTAACAACCTATATATCTGTGATGCAACTACCTTGACTTCTCAAAGAGCAAAGCTTCGGTGGAATGAAATGTGAAAGTTTTCTGCTTTTATGATTTGGGCTACAGTCACAATGCATGTAAGCTAAGACATAGCCCTTGGGCATGCTGCATTTGTTTATTAAAGGTGCAAATAAACTTATTATTGTGTTAAATCAAGCAACATTTATATGCACACAGACACATACAGTGAATACTTTTTGTAATAGCTTATCGATCCCCTCATAGCACTCTCGTGGCTTGGCCTTGCACCTTTTTATTTCATTGTGAGTACTAAATAAGTACAGGTGATGTTTGTGTGGCTGTGTTTGTATATTTGTTGTACTTTCATCTCCTGGAGGGTTATTTATTTTGTTGAGGTTGTTGTTTACAGCTGCCAGATGAAGGTGGGCTATCATGCAGAAATCTTTGTTTTGTTGTTAGTTAATGCGTCTGAATTATTCCATGTAAATGACCAGACACGATATTCCCATTTATCCATATATTCACATAGATTATCTCTCTACAAGTATAAAGTTTAAGTGATAAAGTCACTTACACAGGCTGGGAGAATTCAGGGGCCTCATCGTTGATGTTTGCCATCCTCACACGGACTGTGGCGGTGCCCGAGTGAGGCTCGTCCCCGCTGTCCGTCGCCATCACCACAAACTCGTACAGATGGTTGGGTCTCTCATAGTCCAGTCGGCCGGCGGGGAAAACGGTCCCATGAGGTGAAATGCTGAAATCCGGGCTCAGGGTGTAATAGGTGAGCTCAGCGTTTAACCCAGAGTCACAGTCCGTGGCCAGCACTGCCCCGGGGAAGGGGGGGGAAGACATCACATTAGGACCATCAATTCAGAGTTAATCGAAAATGAGCTGATGAGATGGCATCAGCTGATGAATATGTTGACATCTGTGTACATCATTATCTCTTTATGGCCCTGCTAAACATGTAATAGATCATAAGCTTTGACAGCTACAATTACTAGCACATAAACTGCACTGTGACCCTCCAGAATTAAAACCATCATTTGCAGAAATGAGCTTGAAGACAGCAAAGAGAGCAAATGAAATGAACGAGCTGTGTTTTCTGCAGAGTGTGCTCAGAAATGATTTGATTTTGAGGTAATTACACAAAAAACTATAGAGCAACAGACACAAATATTGACACCCTTGGTTGAAGAGCTCATTTTAGTCTAAGTTTGCTGTTCGGTGAATTTCACTTAAACTCACTGTTTCATACAAAAGCGCCTCTAGCTCATAACACTCGCATATTGCGTATTCTTTTGATGTGTTCATTTCCTCTGTGTCAGGCATCAACACAAGCAGCCTGTGCATCTCAAACCTTCACTCTCCTTCCATCTCACTGTCTTCAGATATAGTCTCACTCCGGCAATTTACTCTGCACTCTTTGTATAATCTGAATAATGTGATCGTCTCATTAAATGTTAAAGAACTGAGGTAGTACATTTCCCTTCAACCTCAATAGTTTCAACTAAAGATTATTTATACCTTCTCAACCATCAACCTCAGAGGGCAAGGTTGAGGTGATCGCCTCATTCTGAAGTATTCATCTGTGTCGTTGCCCCCGGCAGAATACAAGCTGATGGGGGTAATGGGGATTTCACTCCCTTGGTGCCTCAAAACTTTGACATTTCATTAGCGAGCTGTGCAGTCCACCAGATTAAGAAATTAACTCTTCCTCTCTCTTTTGTTTCAGATTTTCAGGGCATCCTGAGCTGCGAAAGTCAAGCACACTTTCATGGTGTATCAGCTGCAGTCTATTTGTAGCATGAAGATCGAACTTTTCTGTTGGTACCTCTTTCAGAAGACTCCCTTGTCTTCACTCTCTCTTACCTTTGATGCCTCCACTGCGGAGCTCTTTCTGCCGCACTGGTGAATTATTTTTTTGTTGATGCGTTGGTTTATATTGGGCGCCATTTTCTCCTAGAGCCAGCTCTGCTGTGCCAACAATTTCTTCCGCTCTAGGCTGTGTATTCGAATGTTTTCAGATTAAATTTGTTCCGTTTTTCTCACCCAGAATCCAGTCGAAACAATCACCCAGCTAGAGATTCCCAACAAATCACCTATGGCAGCCCATGGGGGACAGAAATCCCACAGGTGCAGAGACATTCAACAAAAACTAAACCGTGAACACGGTGAAATGTGAAAAGAATACTGCTGAATGATGGTGCATTGGGTTTACTGAGCTGAGGGAACTTTTGCCTTGAACCTCTGATAATGAGTACAAAGTATAAAAGACTGCAACATACTCAGTCCTGTTTAAGCATTTCTATTTTAGGCTGTTGCTATATTTTTCCTCTAGTTTAGTTCTCAAAGGTATAAACACTGATTTTCATGGGTACAAATGTCTGTATGACTAAAGTTGAGCAAGATTAACAGCTAACAAACATACATGACGTGCTACAGTACAGAAACTGTCTACATTTCCATTGGCACAACATGTTTCTTCACTGGAGTGTATTTTTATGCAGTGCCTTCAGCCTCATAATTGATAATTATAAGGTAGCCTCAAGCAGTTACAGATAAATTGATATGCCGTTTTTCATACAGTACATAATACATCAAAACAAATGGTACGGCGTCTTTGTAGCAGCTAGTTTAGTTCAGTATAATTGAGATTACGATAGCAGATCTGAGGGATCTATTAGTTTCTTTCAGTGTGCCAAAATGGAGGCATTACGGGTCTATGAGCCGAAACAATGACTCAACGTCTGAATAGCAGCTTTGGCTTTCTCCCAAAATACAATTGGTCTTTTCCTGCAGAAAGAGTGACTTTTTCAGATAGTTTCCCTCCTCACTTCAAAATGAAACAGACGGATGTGAAATATTGAGTCAGCGGAGACTCACCCTGCAGCAGGGATGTGGCGGTGGTTACAGTCTCAGGAACTCCATCTACACTGTAGATGGACTGGAGGAACTCTGGGACACAATCATTTTCATCCGTTATCAACACCTGAACCTGATTAGTGCCAGTGCGATGGGAGGAGAGGAAGAGGAGAGGAAGAGGAGAGGAGGGAGGAGAGAAAACAGTCAAAATCAGAGAAGAATACAAAATTAGCCCTCAAATCCAGGAGACAACCATAGAAAATTCTCTACAGGAAGCTGACCCCAAAACTTAATCTAAATTGCATTTTATAGTTTCTCAAGTTGCCAGTTCAACACATCCTTTATCTTCCACTTCATGATTTTCCTGAGTCAAAAATAGAAAATGTTCTGAGCATGTGTGTGTGTATTCTACAAAGGCCCTTAGCCGCCCTCCGCCCTGCAAGCTCCCTGTCACCACTGTGTGTAAAGTGTGAAGTGACAGCTGAGTAATAGTCCTGAAATAGCTGGGATAGGTTTTCCCAGTCTCCATCTCCTACTCCACAACATGCAGCTGAGCAGAGGGAGATTTTTGCCCACTAAATCTGTTGTACGAACTGAGTGCCTGACATGATAATTGGGTAACAAAATCTTTGCATTAATAATTTAAATGATACTGAATTCATGAATAGTTAAGCTCGAAATATTCGTTTGCGAATGAAGTTTTCAGATTTTTGAGCTCTCATGCCAAGCGCCTCGGAGTGCGTTCTATATTTCACACAGTTCATCTTCAGATCGCACTCTCGACAAAAAGCTCCTTTCTGAGACACAAAAACAAAAGGGTGAAACAAATCGCACAGAAACAAAACACTTGGGCCCCGCGGTCCACTTGTTAACATTTTCAAAACCATTCAGCCATGCCATTCCTGTAGACAGCCGCAAACTCTGCTGCTTTCCCTCCTGTGGTTATTGCCAAGTAGTGTGATGTCAATAGGTCAGTGCCGAGATCAGATCATTGCCATTAATGCAGCCTTGTCAGCCGCAAAACACTGAGGTGAGAACGGGTCTGTCTGAGAGCTTTGCGAAAGTCCAGTGGGAGGACAGGAAGCAGAAAATGTCGGCAACAGGGCAGAATTTTTTTATTTAAGTTGAGTTCAGCAGTAAGAGTAAACGCTTGTGTGACAGGCACAATAATAAAACATCACAGCGGACCTTCGCTTTGGGGTAAGTTGACCCGAGTGCGCGAACTCTTACATGACTCACGTTTGCCACCCTGTATCACTCGCTAATTAAACTAACCTCTGTGGCAGAGCTGAGGCTGCCGGGCTCCTCGCTCGCTCGCACCATCAGCAGGTAGCGTCGCTGGTCACTCTCATAATCTAGCGTCCTGGTCAGGCTGATCTCCCCCGTCTCCTGCCGGATGCTGAAAAGACTGCTGGGATTAATCAGCAGGCTGTAGCTGACCGGCTGCTTCTGGAAGGAAATGGCAAAAACCACCAGGAAGCTGCGGAACAAAGAGAAAGTGATTAAAAGAAAAAGGAGAAACGGTCTCTACTATTCGATTTTTTAGCTGCACACATGTTGAATTAATATCGAAATCCTCTTTTCCTACATCAGCACCACGCTGTAATGGAATCAATTATTGTATGGCCCATTGACTATGTGCTATAAACACAGTCAATCAGTACTTGTCAGTTCTGTGTAATAATGTCGTACCATTATGCAGATATCAGTGTTTGTTTTTACGGTTAAGAGAGTGTACGTTGTCCTAATGGTGTGCGATGATGATTTGTTAATTCATGGGTGAGTGCTCCTGTGTGACCAGATGAATATTCATCAACATAAATCTTCACAGGTAGCAAATGGAAAATCAACACGTAAGACAAGCGTCTTTCTGCATGTCTGCATTAGTTACTGTAAGACTTGTTTTTGCAGAGATACACTCCATGTGCATGCATGTCTGTTTTACTTGTTGCAAATGTAGGTTACTATAAAGGGATGTACGTGTAAAACTGTTGTGTCAGTGAATCAGTATGCATTCATGCACGTATTCATCCAAGTGTGTGACAATTTACAGACATGAGGTGTACTGACATTTTTAATATTGTTCTTCCTTGTATTGTATTCTTCAGTCTCAAGCGATTACACTTCAATATACTATTGAGTCAACAATAAAGTATCTGACAAAAAGTGTTTGGTGATAGCCACAAAGGGAATAGGGCACATTTGAATAAAAGCCCCAGCGTAACTGAACGATACCACATCACGGAAAATTTCTACTGAAAAGGCCAAATACTGTCACACGATGTTGGAAATTACAAAAGAAAAAGATATCATGATGTTTTGCCTGCATCACACAGGCCCAAGTCCATCCCTGATTATGTATGTGTGGGTGAACGTTAGCGAGGAGCACGGTACTCACGGCTGTCCTTCAGGCGTGTTCTCTGGTATGGAAATGGCATAGCTTGCGTTGGTGAACTGCGGCGCTCTGGCTCCTGCCACCACTGAGAGCATGGCGGGGGCACTGCGGCTGCCCAGCCCATCGAGGGCCACCACGCTTAACAAGTACTCTCTGTCCCTCTGAAGCACCAGCCCCGTGGTCACCACCTGGCCGGTCTTCTTGTCCACTGCAAAGCAGCCGTCACCGCCTGCAGGGAAATACAATGATACATTGATGCACTGGATGCAAACCAATCAAATGGTTGAAGTACCAACTGACTGCTGGCTTGAATATCAACACAGAAGTGGAAATTTGACCACCTGGTCAATTCTGTCTTGCTGGGTTTGCTGAGTGAATGTTGAACACATGAAGAGGTGTTTTTCTATATATGATTTATCTTCAAATTAACATTTAAATGCAATACAATTCTGTGCAATTCATTCATTTATCAAAAGATCTTAATAGTGTGAACATATATTAAATTCTAGCATGGGCCCCACTATAAGTCTCAATGGATTAAGATACTTAAAGCCGCTTTATTAAAGCTACTATTTAATGTCTATTTTGTATTCAGGCAGTATGGTAGACATTCAACAGTGACTTTAAAATGAATTTGCATTTATATTTACAATTAATTCACTTGGCAGCCGCTTTTGTCCCAAACCACGCACAAATTAAGTGCGATCCGAGCCACAATAGGTCGAGGGAGAGGCCTTTAAGAATACTTGTCTCACCACTCGGGTCTATGTTTCACCTGAAACAAGCAACAGTAGGACCAGCTGTCGTGCAAAGGCTCATAAACCTTAATGAGGTGGCTCAGGTAAGGGTGCCTTGTTTGTGGCCACTCTGTGGACAACCATCAGTGATTTAAAATTAATGTGAGCCGCAGGTGGGAGCCAACAGAGAGTGTCATATTCTGATGATAAACTGAAACTCGTACTTTGACCTAAGTTGTCTTCCAGAAAACATTTTTTTAATAGTGTCCTTTCTCTCCACCTTGTGATTTGTATATCTCATTTACTTCACATATAAAGGAACATCTTGTTATCCTAAGTTATTACTATTAATGGTGATTCATCCTTGTCATTATTAGTCCAACAACCATGTTTCTTATTCGCCGTTTGCAATGTTAGCTGTGCAATGGAAACCTCCACATTCTCTTGACTAATCCAATATGAAAAAAGCAATATGCTTGTGTTTTCATGTGGGGACACATAGTATACAGTACTGTATATGTTAATATACTGTATGTATGTGGTTATATCATATTGTCTTGCGGCACCAATCCTCTGAGTATAATAAGTTCAAATCAGTCACGACAGCCAGTTTTGTTGCAGACTCATTGGAGAGAGCGAGGCAGAGCTGAGCTGTATACTAATGTTGTGCTAAATTGAAGGACTGTCTGGGATCACAAAAGAGTTCAGTTTCGGAGAGATTGAGTTGAAGGTGACTCTCCTTTATCCATTTTGATAGATCATTGGAGCATGCCAAGGGAAAGTCAGATAGAGAAAGGTATCATCAGCACAGAAATGGTAAGAAAAAAAACATTTTAAGCAGATAATCCAACCAAGGGAGGTGGTATATGTTAGGAAGAGAAGGGATCCAAGCACCGATCCTTGCGGTACCCCAGTGGGCAGGAAGTTATGTTTAAACTCCTTTTCTGGGATAAAAACCTTTTTTTTTAAATTAAACTTGTGTTCAAGTGTGCAGCCGTTACATTCTTTTTATTCACACAATTTCCTGATAGCCTTGCACCTACGAGATGTGCATATAATCAACTTCTCCTTGAACTCTTTTTGTTGCCATGCCTTTGAATGATCACTCTGCAGGGTACGACTCAACCCGTGTAGCACTGAACCCGAGATGCCTGGTTTGGGTTGGATGGAGAGGAAGATTTGGTGATTCACCAAAGCACTCCAAGGTCAGATAGGTCAAAGGCCACCAAAAGATGAGAACTTCTGAATGGGCATCAGTTCTCATTGACCTCAATGTTCTTATTACTGACATCAATGCAGTTTCATTGGAAAGTTCAGCCTTGGTCCACAGTAGCATTCTTCTTCCAAAGGAAAACCGTGATACACAAGTCAAACTTTGAAAATCGTTTCCACCTCTCGGAGTTCAAACAGTCCAAAATCACTGAGAAAACATTGTCATTCTCCAACTGCCAGAACATCTTTTCATTAAAAATGTAGTAAAGAAAGTAGCATTGACATTGAAGATATTTTACTGACACTGTAATATATGATACAACCGTGAGACATCAGCTACAGTTTTGAACTCGAGGACAGCCGTTGTCCACTAAATCTCTGTCATTGCTTTCATCTGCTACACATTAAATCAGGAATGTTTTATCGGACTATCTACCACTCTGTCAGCCAGGTACTCAGACAGGTACAGGCAATGTGTTGTGATCAATTTACTGCTAAATCATAGTGCAGTCAGATTAGAGGGGTGAAAACAAACTCGCGATAATACATTTGACAAGAAAAAACCTGCTCCTCTTGTATTCGAGGCAGCACTTGAAGGTGCTTGGAGTCTTGCATTTATATTCCCTGTATTGTTCATATCCTTGAAGCCAAACAAAGATGTTGAATGCACTTCCTTTGTCAATAAGCTTTTGCAAAGACCATTTTAAAATATTTTCAATATTTGCTGTACTCTTACAAGTGACCTCAATGAGAATATGCAATTAAATGAAGATAATAAAGATATTTTGTAACCTACGTTGTTACCCTCCATTTTATGCAGCCATCAGCCTTCTTTTCACAATTTCCATTAACTCACTGCTACATTTATTTGCCTGTTAACTGTTTGTAGAATAGTGTGAAACTATCATCAGGAAACACAACAGCTCCATAGCATTACCGGTGCACAGGTTAACTGTAAGGATGAACATGATGATATAACAAATCCTATAAAAGGATCCAAACTAACAATGTGTTGGTCTATATCTCAATATTTTCTGACTTTACAAACCTGTCCATGGATCTCAGCACAAAACCTGTTAGTCCCTTGTTTAAAACGGACATCATGATGTCTTAAACAGCTGGGAACTGTAGTTTCTGGGGAAACTGTGTTCCTGTGAGTTCCTGTGGGAAGGGGTGTCGTGGTGCCTGGCAACCCACCCCAGTGGCAAAGGTCAGCATTGCTGCACGCAAATGACCCTGCCTGATGTGCGTCTCGTTACTGTGCTCGCTCAAGCCCTCCGCTCTGCTAAGTTTGTGGCTGAAAATGGATGAAAACAGGTCCCAAGAAGAAAACACACACTTTAAAATGTAACTAAACTTGGTGACCTTCCTTTCTATTGATATTTGCCTTCTGTTTCGCTTGTTCGTCCTTGAGCGACCACTCTGCAGACTGTAGTCCTGCATCTTTCTTATCCTTCTTCCTCTTCTTTCTGAAGGTCTATCTGGTATTTTTTGTGATGTTAATTTAAGTTAACTTTTGGACTTTTGGACTAGTCTAATGAAAAGTTACTTTACATTCACAGCCTTGTATCTATTCTATTAATGTGTGATGCGTCGGGTTGTTTTGGGGCAAGGTAGGCCACTTGCCGATACCCTTGGAAAATCTCTCTTTTTTTCATGACCAAAGTTGGCAGGTATGCTCAGAATGGGGCTGAAGTGTTATGGCCTTAAAAATATTATCACAATATCTATCTCGTTATAATGAAATTTGCTCAAAAGCACTTCATAAATATTAGGACTGGCCAAGAAACTCAAATACCTCGATACTGACATTGAGAATGTGCCCGTTTTCATATTCAATGGAAAATGTTATCCAGTTGTGTGGCGCGTTGATGTGCTGTGAATACGTTCTGGATCTCAGTGGAGGTTTATGACACAGAGGAATAAACTGTATCAGGTTGTGGATACAGAGACAATACTTGTTCGTAGGAGCAAATCGTTGTTGTTTGTGGTCTTTCCTGGACTCTGTTAGCAAAAGGAAAAACTGAGAATATCAACAGAATTATACTTTATGTAAAATTTAGATTGTTGAATATTTCCATTGCATAAAGTATCAGTGTTCAATATGCTGCATCCTGAATACTGTTACTTTTGATACCAATGTGGTATTGCTACGTTTTTAGGGTTTCACTGTGTAGTTTCTTCCCACCAGTGATGTTTTGGAAAGCAGTGTTTCAATCTGTGGGTCCCAGTTTTCTCTGTATTATGCACGTGTGTCACATCCTGCCATTTCACAGCATCTCTCGGATTGACAGCTGCAGGCAGTGACGCACCACCGCGTGTGTCAAGTGTCAACGGAGAGAATGCAAGCGAGCAAACACGAGTGTAAACAACATACGATTTTAAGTATTTAAAAGAAATGAGATTTACAAATGTTTTATGAGGAAGGAAATGCATTCAACACATTTGTTAGACCTTGAGGAAACACACAGTGTGTTCTGGTGAGAAATACTGCATGTATAACTTTTGTCTGTTTCAAAGAAAAGCTCCACAGGCCACCTTTAAATAAAAGATCTACTTTTTTTCCACCACTGTTTAATACTAAAAAATGGGATCAGACAGACTGACCTCGCTCATCAAAAGGCCAGCTACTCTCATCCTCTTGAGGTCTTAAAAGTTAATCACATGGTAAGGGGGTCAAATTAATACATGTGGATTCTTGAAATCGGGTCTGGATTACTTTGAAGGGAAATAATTTAGTTTGTAGTGGCAAACATCACCACTTACAAGAAGTTATAGCCTCACTCGTTTAGCTTTTTAGCCATAATCATGAGTACCTTGTGGTAATTGTGGTTTATCTCACAACAGGGAGTTGTGCAAAAAAAAACTAATGTTAGTCAAAGAGAAGTCTGGAGCATTTTGTAAAAGCCCCTTTGGCAAGATTAGCACATCCTCCCCCCAATCTCTGACATGCTAACAAACCTCTATCCCCTCAACCACCAGGGGGTCCACTACTCTGGCAGCCTTCCAACAGCCCACTGTGTGTGATTGTGTGTGCGTCAGCGGATGCTTGTGTGATTGTATGTGTGTGTGTGTGTGTGAAACAGAGAGAAGCCGACAGATAGACAAGAGCGCATAAACAAATGTGTTAAGGCCTCTGGCTGTGTGTGTGTGATTGTGTGGTTGTATGTAAGTGTGTGCAGGAGAGAGAGAGACAGGGATACAGAGGAAGAGAGAGCGACAGGGTGACAGAGAGACAGAGAAACTAATGGACACCTAAAGAGTGTATTAATGCATGAATGAATGTGCGAACGCCTGTGGCTGTTCGTCTGAGCGACTGTGCTGGTGTCTGACTAGTTGTGTTTATTTCCAAGACTCGATAGCCTGTCAACCTACTTTAACAACAACACAGTCTATTTTAATATCATCTCGCTCCTATACATGTCATGTGTATATGTGAGCGTGTGGATGTACAGCAAAACTCTTACCGTCTGACAGAAAGTACTCCACCTCTCCGCTCTTGCCCTCATCCCCGTCGTGAGCCTGGAGCCGGTAGACAAACATTCCCACAGGGGCCTCGGGGGACACTACAGCCAGGTATGGGTACGGCTTCATATTCCACTCAGGGACGTTGTCATTGACATCGGTGATCTTCAGCTTCACCTTGTTCAGGTACCAGTCTGGGCCTGGGGGATAGTGCAGAGATAGTGACGGAGCAGTGGTTACTGGAAGTGACAGCTGTCATGTAACTGTGTGTGTAGAAGGGAGACAAGCAGCCAGGGGAATCCGAAGCACCGTTGAGCAGCGAGTCAACTGAGGGTACAGGTACGCGAGACATAAATCCTCTCTAGCAGATGGCAAAACATAATGCTGCAGGATTAGAATAAATCTCAGTGATTCCTGTATCTGCAATGTGGAACTGATACTAAAACAGTCTCGATTCAGCTCACAGTGTTGGTCAGAGTCAATTGCTACACTATCTTTAACATGTCAATTCACCCGCTATCTTTTCCACTTCCTTTTTGCTTCGCCATAGCTGCCAGGTTCAGGGGAGATTGTTAGAAGCTGATGTCTGGAGGGCAGTTTGAGCCCATGGTGGAATCTGGTGGATGTGACGTCATCCATCCATTCTCCATCATTGGACCCATCCTGGCTTCCAGACACCCGGCTTCCCATGGGAGACAGATTCAGCCACAGTCTCATCTCCCCCGTCTGTGTAAGGCTACCTTGATCTTCCCACAGGGGCCTCGGGATGATGCCTCATGGCTGCAGGCATTTTGTCGCCTGCACACTGCATCACTGAAGTGAATAAGAAGATTCCAGGAATCCAATTACCAACTCGCTAACCCTGAGCTGGGGCAGACAGCGAGAGTGCACAGCAGCGCCCAAGGAGAAGTGGTGTACAACTGCGTCGCTGCCTCTATGACAGGAGCATGGCGTGCCTTTTGCTGTAACTGATAGTGGGGCATCATTATCTACATTAAATACATTCTGGAAACAATGAGAGCCAAAAAACTCCTGACAATGTCATGGGCTCGGATCTAGGGCACTTTTTGTGCAGAAGCTATTTCTGCAAAATGGAGCAAGTCACAGAATTGTGAGCTAAGAACACTATTTCCGCTACTATTGGCTGTGATCTCATGTCAACGTGGCATGAAGGAATGTCTGAAGAGCTGCCAGCCAGTTCAGTAGGCTGCAAACCACAGAGGCCATCTGCCTCACCCCAGAGAAGACGACACCCCCTGCCAGGACAAACACACAGACATATGAACACAATCCCAAAAGCTTTGACATACAGGCAAGTCATCCTGTCACACCCAGACACATGCTTGCACAGTTGACGTTTCTGACGTACGTTAGCGTGCCTGTTTGTGTCTTCCTGTATCTGCCTCTCTCTCATGAACAGACACACTGCACTCTTACGCACAGGGGGGAGTTACCTAAGGGCTAAAAGTAACTATGGATTTCAAATCCCATTACATAAAAGCTCCCCTGTGTGTGTGACCACAGGCTATATATGTACTTTTTTTTAATCCAAGACAAAAGCAGCAGGAGTTTGCGGTGCATCCTTTCACTGGAGGAGCGCTGACTCAACAGATGTGTTGTGCTCTACAAAACAGTTCTACTCTGTCGGTTTCTCTAATATTCTGCAGCATAATGTCTCTCCAAAGTCGATTATAGCTGATAATAGAAAACTGTACATCGGTAATGAGCGGTACATGCAAACAGCAAATGGTATAAAGTCTTCACTGTGTGAATTGCTATCATAAATCTTTAACAGCACCTTGTGTTCAGTCAAATGAGTTGGAAAGCAGAAAACAGATGCCCAGATCTCAACTCCTATTTCTTTTTTAACTGGCTTACAGCTAAGATGCATTTTTGATGGAAAATACAATGTGTTGCACTCCAGAGTAGCTCTGGAGCGTTCACAACTGGAGCACAATAGCTATAAAGTGTGTGACAGCTCCTAAAAGGATTGTTAGAGGGATAATAACAGAGGGGAAGAAGAAGCTAGAGGAGCAAATTAATCTAGCTTTCTGCTCAGGCTTTAAAGTTGCTCTGCAGAGAAGAAAGTTCAGAGTCGGATCTGACGATAGTTCGTTTTGGATAAATAGCCACTGTATCGTGGGGGCAGAGAAACTAATCAATGTTCGGATGCTATCTCATAAACGTTGGCAGAGGCAGTTTATGCAGTTTAAGCCAGATCATCCTGCCCTGCAAGACGGAGCGATCCTTTCGTGATGAATAATGAGAGAGGATAAAGATTCTTTAGTAAAGACGATGGGCTTAAAAGGCACTTAATCAAAAAGAAATCAGAGCTCCAGCACTTAACATTTAGTTGACTATCAAATCTTTGCAGGGAGCAGTGCAAGACACATTCCTTGCTTCCTGCTTGTTGGTGTCTTTCCCAACCATGTCTCTGTGGTAATGGTGGTGATGATTTTACAAGGCTCCATCTAATTAGCTTGTTACAGAGAGACTAATCAGAGGCAAGGCAGATAATTAGAGCCTATCAGCTCTGGAATGATAATGAAGAATGTACCAGTGTGTGTGTGTGTGTGTGTGTGTGTGTGTGTGTGTGTTTGTGAGGTGGGCTTGTGTGCACAGGCAAGTGGGAGTAGACACGCCGTATGTTTTAGGTCTGCAGACGTGTGCGATTTCCCTCTGATCTGTTGAGATAAGAACAGAAACGGCTGTGAGCGATGCCTCGTGAGCACCAAACTGACACAACCTGCCTCACCTGACCGAGACAGAAGATCAAATAACTGGGCAAAGCAGAGGCTCTCGGGCTCCACTGGATTTTTCAAAGTCAAATATGCTTTGTGCTCGCACCGTGTGATGAAAAGCAGCAGCTTTAGCTTTACAGTACGCCACAATCCCATAAGGATAAGAGCATCTGCCGGACGACTAACAACAATAATGTATCGTAAAAAAAGGTGGCTGACAGGAGGGCACCGCCTCAGTGACTGCAATGAGCGAGGTGGTTTTGCATGTGTGTGCATACCAGTCGTGCATAAGTGTGTGTTCTATATAACTGCGAGCTACTCTGTTGATGTTTCCTGCTGTTAATCCTCTCCTTGGGTAGTTGCTATATAAAGCTGCTAAGTGGCTTCCCAGTATGAAAAAAAAAAGTTGTCTCAAGTGCTTCTGTGCACATGTACTCTGCCCACAGTACAAGGACAGTGAGTGTGTGTGGGAAGGGGATGAGAGGAAACAGAGTGAAGGAGAGAGGCACAGATACCAAAACACAAATATCTACAGAGGGTAGAAAGAGACAGAGAGGAGGAAGAGGCATGCAGCGGGGAGGAAGGAGTATTGTGTGATGCCGAGCAGAGAACGTAAAATAACATTGCAGAGACAAGAGCACAAGGGAAGCACAACAAACAGCGTATCACAGCAATAGATGCTGAGAGCATCTGTGTTTGTAAAGAAAACATACAGCAGCAGAGCACAGGACCACGAGAGGAGAAAATTAGGGTAGAACATACAGTATAATTAATATCAGAGGGTCTTCTCATGGGTCCCTTGTTCCTCCTCTGTCCAGCGAGGGAGGATATTAAGATACAAATATTTCTGTGTGGAATTAAATAAATTGCATCTGCAAGCATAAATATCAATGGCTCATGCGAGACCCGGACTTTCAGGGGTGCTTTGTAGCAGCGAGTGAATGGAAAGTGAAAATCAGCTCAATGGGGGAGTAATAAGGTACATTAGCTAAATGTTTGCGGTGTTAAGGAGGCTCTATTCTAAGCCGCCCACCCCCCCATCTCCGTGCTTAACGCTGAGTGTGAAGCCGTCAGCAGGAGATCAACGCACTAAAAGCACTGGGGACAGAAATCTATTAACTCAAGGATCCCAGCACCACCACACACACCCTGGACTCTGAGTCTTAGAAGGGGCTGACACACTAACCATGTAAACACACATGCAGGCAAGATGGTACACGTCTTCAAGTTCTGCTCACTTTTCACTCGAAATCTGCATCACTGCAGAAAATGCACACAAGAATGATCAATAAAGTGGCCCGTACATGACTTCGACCAACTGCATGTGCAAACAGCAATATTGAGGGAATTGTGGTGAAGCTTACATGAGCAGGTAATGCAAAGAAAAAACTAGAAGAAACACCTCGCAGTTGGACGCCTCCATCAACCAATCAAACTGCAGCAAAGTGCAAACTTGTCTAATATATTTCGTGAAAACTTTGAAGGAATCTGATATAAGGTGTTAAATTTATTTTGGGGCTACATGGAAGATCTCACTACACTGACATGTATGATTTCAATTAACCATTTTCAGTGAGAAACATGCTGTCTTCACTTAGAGACTATTTTTAGTGCAGAGGACTGATGAAGCGCTTCATCACGAGGTGCAACAACAGACACCTGAGGCTCAGTACCAGCAACACTGTCAACTCCCCTGTTTGTCTCCACATGTTTGGCTGATAAAGTTGATTCTGAAACTAAAAAAATGTAATTCTTTAGTAAGCCTTTTTAACAACTTGGCCACGGGACTACAGATAAAAAAAATTGCCTTTTGGCTATTTCTGGCATTTTTATTAGTGTTTTACTAATCTGCACTGTTCCTTCTTGAATAAACACAATTAAATTAAAACACGGATGATTCACTACACTTTTTTTAACCCGGCAGCACAAAAAAAGATCTAATCGGTCACCACACTTTCATGGTGGACAGCCAAGATTAGTATCGGACTCAAATGTGAAATATGGTCACAATCTCCACTTGTGTTCCTGAGTTATGGCGTTGAATAATGGCCAGAAAAATAGTTTTTGCAGAACATTATTAGGGCTGAATACCAAGCAACAAAAAAGCTGTGAAACTTGAGATCATTATTTACTTGTTATTATTTTCACCATGAGTCTCATGACAAACGAGGACAGGAGGTTCGACAGTAGCGCTGTCCCCGCCTCCGACGTCTTGAAATTCAACTTAATGAGCATGCCGGTGTTGAGTGATTGAGAGTGGAGGGTTGAGCCTGCTCTCATCAGAGCCCTGTGCTTTGCCGGATCAAATTGTGCATGCGGAGCAGAAATTCTCCCTCGTTGTTTTTTATGCGGTGGGTTTAGAGATTTCTCAAACACCACAGAGCAGTTCCAGTTCTCATTCTTTATCAGTCTTTTGCCTCTTTGTCAGTGCAGCTGATGCAACCGCTCCTTCTTCCGAATAGACTGAATCACTGTGACGTTGCAGCAACAACAGTCACTTCCAGGTGCAACTGGGGGTTAATCTGCAACTTGGATATATGTGAATTTGGCAAACTTGTAACTGTAACGTTAAAAGATAGTAAAACACGATGGTGTAATCTTTCTGACGTTTCTGCTGTGCTTATTTCACGTACCGTGTTGCTTCGCTAGCGTCTGCGATATATCTAGACACATCGACATGTCGGAACAGCTGCTACTTTTAGGCAATCTCAAGCTGTCATTTTCTTTAATCTGTGGCCTAACAGGTGAATTCGGTCTAGAAACCCAAGTTTTGTTATTGATGAGATTTTACATTTGATGGATACACTTAGCAATACATGAAAAAAGACAGCTATAAGTATTTCGCTCAGCCCTAAACATAGTAATGTCACAGTGAAGCTCACCTTCATCATGTTCTCCTGTTAGACATGTGTGTGAAACTGTGTAGCCTTTTAATTCTTAAGTTATGGCAAAAAAAAATGTGTTATAAGAGGTCACAACGACCTGAATGACAATGACTACAAAAGTAGAAAAATTCCCTCAAAGCATCCCTGAGAAAACAAAAACTGTGACAGACGCACGGACAGCACGAAAACATGTCACCTCCAGCCACAGCTGTCGCCAGCGCAGATTCATAAAAAGCATGTTTGTGTGCATAAAATTATCTTTTTTTTGTCCTCGCATACTCAGATTTTGGGCTGATTGAGTCCCATGAACGGTGCTTGTGACTAACCAACTCATGTACTTCTACAGTAGTGACATACGATAAATGGATGGATGGATAAACGTCTGACTCACCAATCCAACAGATAGGAAAACTGGCCAAGAGGAGCTCAAAGATCCAAACAGCAGTATTTATGCTGTTAGTACGTCAGAGCCCCCAAAACTTTATTATTTACTGGTATTAGTCCCTAATGGTTCTTTCACTGAGTGTTCAGTGTTTCTGATGTATGCTGGGGTTAGCTCAGACTCTCCATGACCCTGACCAGCATAAGTGGTTTAAAAATGGATAGATGGATGGCTCTCTCCGTCAGACACAGACGGCTGTAGTCATTTTTCTGGCTGACTTTTTCTTGTGGTTCAGCCAAAAAGTATTACAGAACACAACACAAACCCATTTTGTCTTATTGCTTTGAGCAGACAAGGATTCTCACTTTCTATACACTCGCAAAAAAGAGGAGGATTTAAACAAGAGCAAGTGTTGAATGGCGTTATATAAAACAGTACCGGTATTATGTAGCTTCAGGGACAGGAAATATAATTTAGCTGAAATATTAAGTCATTCTAAAACAACCGTGGCCTCTGATTATTGTGTATGACCTATGCATCCAGACTGGCGTAAATAACAATATTTACTTTGTAATTACTTTCACACACATGGCACACTTTAAATAATTAACGCACTGACTTTGCTCTGTGGTGATGATGAGCTTTAACCCCCTTTAATTGATAAGTGAAATTAGCTAGTCTTCTTACAGTTGTTAGTATTTTGCTGACAGAGAAAAGAAAACACACAAGTTGACCAAAGATTGATTAACGACTGATTTCTACTTCCAAGTGCAAAGTTGTTGCTTTTGAACAAGAGTAAAAATCATTTTTTGCCTGCAACAAAAACCCCGAACCTCCACCCACATTCCCTCAGTGTTTCTTAAAGGCATGTGTGCTCCTCTCCAGAACCTCCATCCACGACTTAAAAACTGCAGGCACTGCCCACACACACACACACACAGTAACCCTCGTACTTGCAAGACCTCTGAGGCAAAAAACACTCATTATGTGAAAAACAAAACTTGGGCTTCTCTGTTGTGTAATCGCAACGACCCCAGTTTGATTTCAACTTCACTGCACGTAATCTCTGTCACTGTTTCACCACTTTATGCTTCTGTTTCTTGTATCAACTACTGACTCAACGCAAAAATGCCCTAAAAAGGAATATTCTTTACAAAACCACATGTGATGGCTCTTAAACACTGACCCTGTGTAGACTTGAAAGACGGCTTCAGATTGTCTCATGCAGCTTTGAGCTGGCGGAGCGATCAGATCCATTATCGGTATCGACTGCGGACACTAATGTAGCTCACTGATCGGATATTGGACTGAAGTCATCGCTCCAAAGCGGATCGACAGTATTCTGTCTTATTGCTTTTAAAGTCACCTATAGAAATCTACTCACTAGTAGCTGATAAAGTATTGGTGTTCAGGTTTTTCACAACATTAGTTGCCATAGCAATTTGCTCTCCTACGCCTGTTTATATGTTACTTGAAGGGTAATGCCTCGGGGAGTACGACTGCATATGTGAGAATAGTAGTATAATAGTAGTATAAAGCCTTTTGTGGCTCCAGGGGAAGCTGTATGTCATCTGTTAATTGCCTCCAGGGGTGTCACTCAGTGGCCAAGTTGCATTGTGGGTAATGTAGGCACCAGGTCTTGAAAAGGAGGAAGGATCTTTGGTTCTGCTGTATCGAATTTGACCATTTCTCTTTAACCTGCACACCATGAGTCCAACAGTGATATAAGAGCCTAATGCTAGACCAACACATTACCCACAATGCAATTTAGGCACTAGGACTGTCATTACTGGAGGCAATTTATCAGATTACATGCAGCTTCCTCTGGAGCCACAAAAGGCTTTATACTACTATTATCACATATGCATTAGTGCCCACCAGCACCTATAAACACACTTTTAATGTGTAAAATCGGTGGAGTTACGCTTTAACCCACAGTTTAAATGATCTGCTTTGTAATACATTTAAATGTGACGCATTGTTGTATGTGTTTTTGAAATGCGTGGTTTACTACAGCCTCACGTAACCTGATATAATACCATAACATCAGTATCAGTAGCTGTTTCAGAGGATATCCAAATTCAAATTCGAGCAAAGGTATTTCAGAATGATCTAAATGGTTTGTCACGGAGCATATTTTGGAGAAAACTTGATGTTTATAAGGCTTTTAAGTGCTTTCCTGCGTGTTAAGTTATGGATTTACTATACAAAAAACTGGAACTAACATTCAGTGCCAGCAGCACTCAGACACTATATCTCTGTTGCTGAACGTGAAGATAAATACGTCCCCTGAATGAGTTCTGGTGCACTCGCTGTATCATTTTTTCTGAACCTGGGTCGCCGGCTCAATTCATTGTCCTATATCTCTGAGTGGGGTTGTTCAGTTAATACACCCTTTTCACGGCAGACATTCTGACTTTCAAAACAGGAAGAGCACAGGTGTAAACAGCACTAACAATAGCTTCAATCCATTAAGTGCCTCAGTAAGCCCCGTCAGTGAGTGAGCATGCACAATGCCAGAGCCCTGAAATTGGCCTACCTAAATGTTAATGTTACTAATTCCACCTTTGCTTTGCGGCTTCGACGAGCTGAAATGTCTACTGTGAAAAGGGTTTTACTGTGTACTGTGTGATTCCTTTCTGAAAAGTGATTCTGCAGCATTTCAATATTAAAAAAAACAAAACATAAATGAGGACAAGCGTCACTTTATTTCCCTTCTGACAGTCGGATTGAGCCATATAAAGCTTGTAAGCTGTAAGATGCTGAAGCAACATGATGACTGGACATCATTCGAACGTGAAGCGACAGAAGAGGGGAGATGCAAAAATACATCAATGACAGGAACGTTAGTCACTTTCAAAATGACTCATCAAACCCCTGCTAGCTATAAAGACATTTTGATCACTGAGGTGATCATGTCTGCACTGATTTCTCCATCATGTGGAAACCTTTCGTTTTTAGCCCAGTTACCTCAGTCAAATGGAAAAACTATGCAAACAGGGGCTTTGTGGTGACAGGACAAAGATATTGTATGAAGTCTAAAAAATTTTAAAACTCTCAATCCTCCTGCTATTAAAGGTGCAAACAAATAACGATGCCTCAAGGTGGGAAAGCCAATTGTATTTGACGTGTGAATGTGTGAGGATTTTTTTTTTTTCCCAGCAATCTTTCTGCTCAGCCTGTATGTGTTTTAAAATGTGTGTCTGGTGTAAAGTCTATGTGAAGTTAAAGAGACGTGAAGTCAGTCTATTTACAGCCGAGAAGAAAAGTTTAGTTACTTTTGGAAATTTACATTTTGCAAGTATCAAAATTGATCTATGGACCAGAAAAGAAATCAAGATACGGGCAGAACATTAGATGTTTGCATTAAACTTTGCATTAAAGCTTATATTGAATTATTATTCTAACACTACTGACACACATACATCTTGTGCTTGTACTAAAGTTCACATCTACAGTATGCAGGATTCTGTATGGTCGTTGCTCTATACAGTAGTATAAAATGTATGCAAAACAATACACGAAAACAGTTAAAATATTTACTCATTGCCATCAGTCTTGTAGCAGGGATCCCACACCTTAAAACATTAAATTAAAGGGCTCTCCAGACCGAATTCCCTCAAATTCAGGAACCCAACATGGCAAAAAAGTTTGTCAAACAAAACAACACTGATAATTTTATAATGAGAACTAGCAAGTTTGTCCAGAAGCTCACAGACAACAATTAAAAAACAGACAGATGCTTGGATGTGTGAACGCGTCTCACCTCTGCTGTTTTACAGTCAGTGTTGTGAGTGAACGTGCTGGTGAACATTGAACTTAACGGATCCGTTGAGCATCAAAGTCGTTAACTATCGCAAGAGTTACGACGCTCATGCACTGTTCTAAGGTACACGGCTCTACATGGAAGACAGCAATGTTTCATACACAGCGGCGTTATTATAGATCACACTGCTTTCCTTGAAAAGACAGGGTGTACTCTGGTCAACAGACTCAACCCAAGGCAACATGGGATTGCCAGTGGATGGCTAACAATTGCTAACAACAACAACAACAAAAGCTGGTTTCAACACAGAAAATAGACTAATAATCACAGATGACGTTCAGTGTTGGATTTTTTCATTATACAACGTCACTGCAGTTCAAGGCTGGATTACAAGGCTGCTAAAAGGGATACAATCACACCAGAGCCCTCGTTAGCACAACGTCATCATTATGGGCAAAAAGAGAAGTAAGTCACTAGCATGCAGCTTTCCAGATATATTTAGTAGGTTGTAAAGAACATATTTTAATATAACATATGACATCCTGGACCCCAAATGAAGAGGTCGGGAGGTAATGTGTTAGTAATTAGTTACATCTTATATTACTTTGTTACTGCTCAAAGAAAAAAACAGAAGAATATGGAGGAAATGAACATGAACTAGTTTATTTTAATCTATGTGAACTGAACTTTGTGCTAGCTCTAGTCAAATGTTAACTTGCAAAACAGCCTGTCCGCTAATGTCAAGTAAAACATATCAAAATAACTTCAAATCCTATTCTTGCACCAGATATATACATCTGAACATGTTCAATGACCTAGGTCTATTTTCAAAAACTCTCAAGGCCTTGATTTCCCCCCTCCAATTCACAAATATTCAAGGGTTTCAAGGGACCCCCAGGGACACTGTCTGACAGTCAGGGCTCAACACTATCTCGTTGATTACTTTTCATCTGTCCATGCACAAAAAAAGTCACTTTTCACTTGTAAATAAGAAATCAATGTACTTTTTTCATTTTGTTTGCGATAGCAGAATTCAGATAAACATACAGCTGAGAGCAGCCAAACAATGTCAGCATATAAATGATTCAATGTATGAATCTTATTATAGTATTAATATGCAAACGGATGCACGTGCCGTTTGTGCGAACACACAGTGTGCTTCTACAAAGAGCTGGCCCCAGGTCTGCTCCCACGGCACACAGTTTGAGAACTGGTCTAGCCGACTCAGATTCATTTGTCAGAGAGCATTTCCAACAGCAATAACAAATGAGTTGGGTTGAGTTAGCATCAAACGTGGCTGGAAAACTGGCTCCCCCACTCTCCAATTTGCTATTTTTGTAGCTTAGCTAATCTCAAAATGTGTTTTTGGGTCAATGTGACTGATTCAGGGAGAGCAGGTCACAATTACAGCTACTAACACTAGTTAGCTAACGTCACTTGTCAGATAAGTTGGGTTGCCTCTGGCGGATGCCATGTAACATCAACATTCCTCTTTGTTGTAACACACCCAGTCAAAATGTATCTCTCCAGCTGTTGATAAATCTGCATTCTCTTTTCGACTCATACAGTGCAGTTCTCTTTTTTCCTGGCGCTTGGCGAGCTGCAGAGCCTGAAGGAACGTTGTTCACTGTTCTTTTGATGAGAGCAGTGAACAATGTGATGGGACGATGGTGACGGGAGCCAGAGTTTTTGTCTGCAGCGTGAGACAGTTTGGAGACTGTCGTCAGAGAAAAAGAGGAAAGCGGTGGTGACTGCAGTAGTGAGCTTGTGAGGAAGTCAGCTACGGGGCAGCCTTCATTCAAAATGTCCCCGCGCCCGCCCAAAGAACGAGATCATCGTCCATCACAATGTTTTACTGTTTGACACCGTCATATGCCAAATCTGTGGACACCGTCCGAACCTACAGTCTGGAGCTCTTTAATCCAGAATAATGAAACTCCATACGTCTGATCAGTTAGAGGCAGGGTTGATAACGAGTGCAGGTTTTTCAAGATGTAATAAGATCAGGAACCCCACCAAGCCCCTTCATTTAGTTTCAGGTTATGTTGTGCTGCGAGGCAGAATAAATTGTATATTGTGCACCACTGAGATAAAAATTTCCAAACCACCTCCTCAAAATCCGTTTAGGTTTTTTGATACACAATCTTCACGTACTTCATTTAAACACAAGGGGGAGATTACTTTCAAGTCAATAGCTTTCAATGGAGCCAGTTCCGATTTTCCATCCCAGCAGAAATGTTTGGCCTGCTCTTAAAAGGAATGTGAGTCATGCTGTCGTAGATCTTTTTAGTCATGTCGGTGTATTTGTCATGCGGCAAAGTCCAACACACAAAGAACTCACTGTTATGAGAGGAGTCACGGTTATGTTTGCCGCTACAGTTCGTTACTTGTTGACAGAATTCAAATAGAGCTCTTGGTGTTAATGTGTTGGAAAGATATTGATTTCCACTCTGATGTTTAACAGCGCGACATGAGACACATCCTGTATTCTTACTCCGTCATAAATTAGTTTCTCTTCCCCGTCCTCCTTATGTCCTTCATAAACAAAGGGCACTTTATTGATCCTCGCCTTTGACTGTAGATAATCAATGTGAGGACAGAAAAACAGGCTATGTGATTGAATCAGTGTAAACCCACTTCAGACCCTCATAAAGGTCTTGTTGATCAAACCCACAGTATAAGCACTCTTTGTCTCGTTTTCACATGTTATCACAATTACTGTGACAAAGAAGCTCAAGGTCAAAACACTAAGTTTAATTCACGCTTGGCCACTTAGCTCTCTTGACACTCGTCTTTTGACAAAGGTTACACCTCATCCCACGTTTACTTTGTGTGTGACAATAAAGAAAAATGATTCATCAACGCAGTTAACAGCCTCTTCCGTACCACACTCCCCTTTTTTAATTATAGATGAACAAATAAATTACTGAAATGAAATGCACAAAATAAAATCTAATTTTATTTTGCGCTGAGTCATATTGCTGAGAACATTAACCGTCTGTACGCAGTTTGTTATTTCCACCGACCGTGCCACTTTCTGTTCAAATAAGGCGTCATTTGCAGAAATGTTTTCATCGACGGAGCTTATATTGAGTTTTGCGTCTGACATTAATCAAACTATGTGGATGATGGATGGACAAAAGCTTTGTCCTGACGCAAATGGAGGCAGATCACTGATACATTCAGTTTACTACAGAACTCTGTGTTGCCAATTGTTTTACACATAATGAAAAATACTTCCGACCATCAAATTAAACTTGACTATTCAGAATTGCAGCTTACTGGAAAGAGGAGATATGTAATCAGAAACATCAGGAGACACGCTGATATTATTATTCGCCATAGCCAGAGGTGGAGGAAGTACTTACATATTTTACTTAAGTAGGAGTAGTAATACCTCAATGTAGAAAACACTAATTACTAATGCATGTGGAAGCACAAAGGCTGAACTATTAATCGCAATACAATCGAACTGCAACGTGGCGACGTGCCAATGTACATTTATAAAAGGTAAAATGTGTGAAAAGGATGAATAATGTGATGTTAAAGAGCCTGAAAAACCACCCGGGTGTTTTCACTTTTCAGCTCAGGTTGAACTTTAGTGGTGCTATTGTGAAGTTATGAACTAAAGTCAAGGTGGACCTCCGCCGTCCCAACAGGTGCAGCAAACTGATAAGAAAGGGTCAGAGTGATGTCAATCAATTACAGTCTGTATGCACACAGGCGTTCCTCTAAAGACGTCTCATTAGTGGAAGTGAAAAAATAAAACCTGTGTGGGTGAACCGTGAGTGTGTGTCGTCTCTGAACTCTTTCACGTAAAAACAAAACACTGGACTGTATTAAATGTGGAGCGAGCTTCTGGGTCTGTAAAGCGAGGCCCAATGTGGAAGTGGCTTAAAGCTACATTCTTTCTATCGACCAGCAGGGAGCGACTCCACTGGTTTCACAGAGAAGTCCGACTGACTGTAAGCTTATGAGAAAATGAGCCTTCTTCTCACTTCATTTATTGTGTCAGTAAATAGTTTCCAGATGAGTTTATGGTCTCAATTGCTAGTTTCAATTCTTCTTTAATATGGCATGATGCTGATTTTAGTAAATTACAGTTCAATTTACAGTAAAATAGACGATAAACAAGACGTGTTGTCAGGAGTAAATACAAATCTGAATCTAATCAGGATAAGCTCCACCCTCTCGTCCACATATGGGCACTTCTGGCTCCTAAAAACCAAGATGGCGACGGCCGAAACGCCAAAATCGAGGCTTCAAAACTGTAATCCACAAATCAATGGTTGACGTCACAGTGGGTTTATACTTGGTCCAAAACATTCCCTCATACCTTCCTCTTTATGTAACAGACACTAGAATAGTTATATAGTGAGCACTAAATCAAGAAGTCAGACGCTTTTGGGTGATCATCACTGTGTATCATCACTGACTGGCTGTGGTGTCACACAACTGTAATTTTTGCTTCTTCGATTGGTTATACGAATACGATATACTTTATTGTCCCCAAGTTACAGCAAAATAAACGACATAAACCAAAACAGCACCATCTGTGTCAGTCACAGCGATAAATTGCACATAACATATACTGCACACACCCCATGATAAATAAAAAAACACCATGACACCATTGCACAATCCCTTCAGCCTCGAGCAGCTTTGTTTAAAAGTTTGATAGAGGTAGGCACGGATTAATTTTTAAATTTACAGTGGGGGGACTTCGTATCTGAGCACTGGGCAAGAGATCATATTCTGTGTGGAGGATATGTGATGGGAACAGACTGCTGCATAGCACTGCAGGACTGTTGGCAGATAACTGTGAACATGCCACGGACATGAATAGAACGCTGAAGGACAAATATTGTGCACTTTATAGCGAAAAGTGAGAGATTTCAGTTTTAAAAGGCCACAAACCGGAAAGGTTGGCGGCCACTGTTTAATCCAAAATAATGCATCATGTTTTATGAGCTCATCATATCTTTCATATGTAAAATCTTGATCTTAAAAGTAACTGTAACGCTGTAAATTTAATGGAGTTAAACTTACAGATAGTTTGCTCTGAATGTAGTTGAGAAGAGGTATTAAATAACATAAAGGACACACTAAAGTTTAATGCAAGTACCTCGAAATTGAATAAAATGAACTTTGTCACTTTCTGCCAGGTTACACAGTTATCGCACAGTTATATCGGCATCCAGAGCTTCCAAAGAAAAAGGTGAATAAAACTCTCTCAGTTGAATCAACAGCACAAAAATACTAACTGAACATATTTTCAACTGTTGGATTTTTTTATGAGAAAGTCGTAAAAAAAGGTAGCGACTCACTAATATCAATTAAAAGCGGGCATGCACAGATGTTTTCCTGTAATACCACTAACTCAACCTCTCACAGGACCGATGGCAGCTATTAGTGGAATTGAAACGTAACTCATTGATCACATATGAGCAATAGCCACACATAACACATACATAACACGAACCCCCGCTTCCTTGGGACCGGCTATATGCAGAGTACCAGTTGCACCATGTTGTACATTATATGATTTGTGATAGATTCTTATTCTTCTTAAAAGTCATACTTACTGTTTGCATGTCAAATTTGTAGGACCAAGCTCTCATGTCGCAGGTTCAGGTGGAAGATGTCTCAATATTTCCCCCAGCGGGCCACCGTTTCACTACATAACAGCACTTTCTCAAAACAACGCTGACATTTTCAGCAAGATGCTAAATGTCTACATTTACATATCTCTTTATAGCCAAAGTGCTTTGCAAGGTTTTTTTTGCAGCTCATTCACACATTCACTCACAGCAAGCTGCCACATACGGTGCACACCTAGCCATCAGTCACTTCAGTGCCTCGAAGACACTTGGTGGTGGAGGTCGGGATTGAACTGCCAACCCTCAGATCAGTGAAGAACCTGCTCTACAATCTGAGTCGCAGTCGCCACCAATGCTTGTCAACCATATTATGTTCAGGAGCAGTTTCATCTCTCAGCATCCACAGAGTGGTCTGGAGGCAGTTCTGTTTGGCATATGACAGTGTGTCAACAGCAGGCAACTTTAACAGAAACAAATACTGTATTGTGAACAGCTCCTTAATATACACAGTGGCTCATTTTTTATTCATACAGCTTTATAGTTTTTGAAATGTGAATTGCTTGACTTCTGACAGGGCTAGGCAAACCGTTTCCCTTTATATAATTCCCTCGGTGCACAGGCAGACACAAATGGCTTTCTTGCTACTCATTTAGTCAAAGGCATTTCTCCAAATCCACCGTGAAAACTAAACACACAGCGTATAGATCATTTTTAGCTTAATGTACGCAATAGCACAGCATGAAATAACAGTCTGCCAAAGTAAACACAGCAATACTTTGTTGGCTGGGTGCTACGAAAAGGAAATACTCTATTCAGAAGTTTCCTTATAGCCTTTTGACATACAATTAAAGTTTGTTGCCGGAGTACAGATGTCCATGATTGCTTAATAGTCTTACTCACACACGAGCAGCGCCAAAAGAGTTCTGTTCAAATTGATAGTACAATAATTTTTAATAAATGAATAAATAACAAATGCAGCTTAAATAAGTTCTCATGTATGAAAGTAGTCTGAGTTGATGGTCTGAGAAAAAGCAAACGAACCTACAAAAAACCTAAAAAAATCGAATAACAACATTTAAACAGTTACTCTAGGCTAGCTAGGCTAATGTTTTTCACAGTTTTTATGCTAAGCTAATCATGCTAAACACTTCCCAGACCTTCAGCCTGTGTGCACCCAGCCCCCACAAACTGCAGCAGGTTTTAAAGTCAATTTTGACATGGCGGCCACACCGTGCAACGTCATGTGATGCACACTGACCCAAAAAGACATTTTTCCCATAAGCTTACATTTTGAACGAAGAACTGTAGCTGTACAACACTGGATACAGTTTTTTAGCCCCACAATCCCCCGGGGAAATGTATCTGATAACATTTGGGAAGTCTAGAAGAGCCGCACATTAAATTGTTTTATTCCCATCCGAGTTAGCGGAGGGCTGAAATCGAAGTGAGCCGACGGATGTCTTCAACGCTTTGGGCCACACGAGAAGCATGAGGAGGTTTTGGGTGATTTTTACACCCAGGAAGTGTCTTTTTTTTTGGATTCATGCACCACTGAGCAACTTTCACAGAAATGAACAGGTCTCCGCCTCCGACACTGTATCCAGATTTCCCTTGGATTCATGGTGTGCCCCTAGATGTACACATGCTAATATTGATATTGTTCTCTTCTGAATCTTGGCAGCAGCAATGCATACTTATTTTCTGGGCTGGACATTACAACTATTGAGAAAACATCAGCAATACCAACACAGTAGAGCCTGCACTTTCTCATCAAGACCCACAGTGCAGATTAATACCACCAACACACATAAAAACATTCCATTCACCATTTCAGCAAATGCTGAATACTCCATCAAGGTCAACAGGACCCAGTGCTCCCAACAAATCAATAGTAGTCCTACAGCATAATGAGGGCAGTAACAGGTTGACTGTTGATGCAAGATAATTAGGTTTTCAGCCTTGTCTTAAAGGAAGATACAGTGTTGTGATTTGCATTTCTTAAGGCAAGTGGAATCAAAGTTTCGAGGTCCTAATATTGCTTGATCGCCTTTTGTATCTTAAAAACAGCCTGAACAAAACAGCTTTTTTTTTATTGTAATTATCCTGTAAGATTATTGTAGCTTGGAAATTAAATGCTTCCTAACAGAGGCTGTGGACAACTCATTGACTGTGTGAGAGCTTAAGTTTAAACATTGATGGAAAGGCACCACACAAAGCTAAAACGGGGAATTTGTCTACATGAGCTCTCTTCTCATTTCTATAAATGCCGCATAGCCCTGTTTTCTCTGAACTTTTTATGGGCCGGTGAAGATGAATAAATGGATAAACAAATGGAGCTTGCTGGTGGATATTTTCAAAATGAAATCAAACTGAGTACAAGAGATCCCCGATCTTCAAATGAAATGGGAGAAATAACTACACAGACAGGTATTAGGTAACATTTACATAAGCACTACATTATTAGTCAAGTATTGCATCTTCTCAACTATCTGTAATATCATACATAATTAAATTAGATCTGGCTGTGAAGCACGCTTTCCCTTCTCAAATACGTGATGGAACAATGTCCCTGCTATCCAAACAGACACTTCGTGTAGAAATAATATGCACTCAAGCATGCATAAAGTACAGTGCACGGTGCACTCACCCACCCACCCACCCACCCTACCACTACTCTACATAGTAAATGGATGTACGGCGGCACATATGTATGCCCTGTCGCACAGATCACAGCAGAGACCAGTCATTTGGAAAGGTGGCCACAAGAGTTAATCTAGACGACACTGCAAGATGGAATATTCTAGTGCAATCTCTGGCTAACATCTGAGGTATACAGACGTACTTTTCACCTCGCTTTGGGCTTTTTATTTTGCTGCCTGCAGCAGGAAACATGTGGTGCATATGTTGTTCTGACTTCTATATACCACATGTGTGTACAGTTGTGCGGTATGTACTGTTTGTTTGTTGATGTCAGAGTATTGAAGTTATATTGACCTGCGCCTCTCGTGTGCATTCATGTGTGTTTGTGGGCTTGTCACGTGTGTGTTTGTGCATGTATGGATGTGATGTCGGCGTGGGACATACTTTAAGTTTGTGCGTTGTTTGCTCACTGAGGTGTGAGAGTAGCTGTGTACATGTTTGTCTGTGTGTCTACAATAGAAAGCAGAGGAGTGAGATGCTCCCGATGCTCCCTGTGCAGCCCTCAGCTCACACTTGCCTGAGGCTAAGTGGATATAGCAAGAAGTTCCAAGAAACCCAGTGCAGCTCCGGAGAAACAACAAAATATATTCCTTTTAGGAATGTTGAGGAGGGTTGGGTTTGATGCTCGTGAAGGTCGAGAAGAGAAGAGAAGAGAAGAGAAGAGAAGAGAAGAGAAGAGAAGAGAAGAGAAGAGAAGAGAAGAGAAGAGAAGAGAAGGAGGAAAAAGCGATTGATACCATGTTGCTCTCTTTCATTCCAGCCAGGAAAGGCACACTGTTCATACCAGAGGCTTTCATTCGGTCATTAGTCTCTATCAGCACCCGTCTGTTAGTGTTAGTGCGTGTCAGAGAGCTATCTTTCTCTCCCTCCCTGGTTTGATGATGGAGAGGTAATTTCAGCTTTATGACGGTGTGACTCTAATGATGTGGACGGGGGAGCTGAGAGCATGTGAGGGCGGGGAAACGGTGAAAAATGCTTTGTGTATTTCTGAGTGTGCACATACAAAAATGGCACATCTGTGCCATTTCACTGTGTGTATCTGCTCACATAAGAGCGAGTGTGTGTGTGCGGAAATGAACGGGATATGGTCCAACTTCTACCACTGTCCCCACCACTGAATGGTCTGTTAATGGAGAGTAATGAGGGAGTACTTTCATGGCAGATGTGCCCTCTCTGCAACTGTGTTTTACCCTGAGATGGTAAAACTGACCCAAGTGAGACATTAGCAGGCAAGCAGCCGGATGTGAGCTCGGCATGTGTTGCGGCTATTTGAGTGGCATGTTCGCAAAGTTTGCCTCTCACGCTGCTGTGCCCCAGGAAGTAAGAGTAAGTATCACTCCGACATAGCACCTAGAGCCACATTAAATGACAAAAGCCCAGGCAGTGTCAGCCAGGCCCAAAATCTGTTAGAGGGCCATCTTCTTCACTGGAGTGTGAAATTATTTTAGCTCTCTGCTCATTATAGGATTTTAAAATGCATTATAGTTAGGGCTTTTATGGTGTGCCGCGGCATTAATTCAATTTGCCCCATTCACGCTTTCTTATTATCATGCTCAGTTCAAGCTACAGGGGGAGGAAGCTGCTGAGCATTGCTCCCCGGCCTTATCTCTAAAGGATATAAACTACACTACCCAGCTCAATCAGAGCCAGCTCGGACTGCTCCATCCATTCATCCACTTTTCCTCTGTCTCCCCCTCTTCTTTTTCTCCAAATGCTGCTTCCTGTGGCGACCCCCATCTCTCTTTCCATCCTCCATCCCTTTCTCCATTTTCCCTCTGAGTTGGTGATTGATGGGGGTTGTCCTTGGAGCCCTTTTCGATATCTTTTCCATAGAAATACGTATATAGGCAAACAAACACAAGCACACACAGCACAGGGGAGAGCCGCCAACACACAAACACACAGACCAGAGCCAGGCAGAAGCAACAGAAGGGAGCCCACAGGTTTAATAAGAAAACAAGCCACAGTGTATGGGTGAGACAGCATTAATCTATCACTGGAACCAGAACTTGGGTCTGTGTTTGTTTAGTACAACGGAGAGGTAGGCACTCTGGGAACACCCTATCACTGTCTGTTATTGTGCACAGGTACAATAATGAGTTGCACATCACAAATGTATTCCTGTGGAAATACAGCAGTTTATTATGGCGCAGCAGTGCCAACGTGGACCCGAGCTCTGACAGAGTTCCTACAATGTAAACACTGCACTCTTGCATGAATGCACACCGACAAAACAACACATGAACATGGTTTGTCCATTGTCTGTACTGCACACACAAACATGTGCATTAAGGATGCCACACACTCCACTAGTCACATGCATTAAACTGTAACTCAGCATGTGACTGCGGCCTGGCTTATTGGTAATGGGGGGAAGAGGAAGAGAGGATAAAGTCCTCATTTAGATGTCTAATCCAGTGAGCAGTCTGTCCTGTGTGGACCATCATCGGCCTTCATTAACAGCAGGCCAGCAAGATTAAACAAGATCAATGTTTATCACCCACTGTGTTCGAGAGAAACCAAGTGTTAAACGCCCCTAACGCATCACGATTTATAATAATATCTGCCATCAGAGCTACACTAACAACGGAAATCTCTGATTATATTTCACATATGTAGTAAAGATTGATATTAATCAACTTTAATGCCCCAAATCAGCGATAATGTCCACAAATTCACATTGGATGAACATGATCTCATATTAACATTTTTAAAGAGTAATGCTCGATCAGTAGGATTTAAATATATGGCGATATCGCACTCAATCCAAATATTAAGACAAGCTGAGTGACTCATTTGTAACTTTCAGCACATGATTATTCACAGTGCTAACCGAACATTTAGGGACAGATCCTCAATTTAGTGTTTGACAGACGCAGCCATTTCTCAGTCGGAGATATCCATCAAAACCAAGTTAACGCACATTCAAACAATTAATTATTGAAATTACTCGATTAAACAGCGGCTGTGGTGTCGGGGCAGAAAAGGGCAGCAGTAATTACGAGTCGATAACTTGTGAAAAATGACACGCAATGCTGTGGCCAGTTTAGTCTAAAGTGCAAGTATGTGGTTCACACTGTGTTGGATTCACAGAGAAAAACTCAAACTCTCCATATGCTCATCTTTAGAAATCTGTTACATATTTTAGTGTTTAGTAAAAGGAGTTATAAGGCTGAACTCTGTGCACTGACTTCAAGGTCTTGATCCGTACATGTGTTGCAGTGGTGCGTGTCTGTGTTTCCCAAGGCTGGCACTACTAACGACACAGCAGCATCCCTATCCCATCCCTTCTCAGCACATCATAAGACTGCAGAGACCATATGGTCTGATTAGTCCACAGAATTAAGCTCTACGCTGTCGAGGCAGTGAGGATAATAAAAAGAAAGCCATGCACGTTCACTAGTTCCACTGAGAACAGACACAAATTGGGGGCTGGAACACATTTAGAGAAAGAAAAAAACGAAAAAAAACCTCACACAAACGCTCCACATGCACGAGCACATGAGCCAAGTTTGGAACGGACATAACAGAAATGTCCCAATACAGCTGGGAAGAACATAACAATAGCATTCAATAGTGTGTCCAAGACAGATCACAAAGCTAGAACAAAAAAAAACGGTCCTTTGTTCTGTTTAGATCCTCTGTTTGCCTATCTCTCTATATATCTGCCACTCTCTCACACACAAACACACTCAAAGTCACGTTCGAAATTATCCATATAACAGCCCGTGTAGCCCGTGCTCTCTCATGGATACTCATCAGCCCTGAGAGGCACTACATTTTCTCTGCATCAAAGACACCTGCTATTGTAATCATCTATCCTCTGGCTGTGATGGACTTAGAGACTTTTTAGTCCCCCCTGTTTCCTGGAATTGATTAAATAACTGAACCATGAGATGGACATCATCTTCAAACACATTTTCTAATCTCGGCCGCAATTCCCTCGCCTTCTACATAGTCTTTTTGATCATCAGTCAGCCTAAAATGCGAAAGAAAAAAGCATTTTTCTTCATTCTAACATCGCTTTTAGCATGGCAGTCATTTTCGTCTTTTCAACAAAAGCCGCACTGGCGCTGTGCAAATTGGTGTCGCACAATTACTGCAATTTCTGCAATTTGCGCACTTTACTCTAAAGCAAAGTTCATGGCGTGTCAAAACATCTCACCATGCAACTTAGCAAGCCATGAGATCTTTTCCCTGCATTAAAAATCTCCTTGTTCACAGTTCATTCAGCAAAGCTTTCCAACTTGTCTGTGTCCTGTGTGTTTATCAGCTCCTCCTTGGGCCACCGCGAGCCAAGCTGCAACTGTTGTTATGCTCAGTTAATTGGACCTTTGGGTGCAAAAGGTTGAGAAATTCAAGACCAAATAGATAAATAAGCACAAGCATTGAATTCCCATGACATATCCAGGCACTAGCTCCAATTTTCCCCTGCTCATTCTCGCCTATAGGCGGGCTTGTCTGAAAGGCTGATTCATTAGAGTGCTTCAGGACAGTTCTATCAGCCTTTCGACTCAATCACACACCTACCTCTCCGCCAGTTTGTAAACTATCAGCAACAGTCTGTCACAGCCTATTCTGCGACATATAAATTGTTGTTTAAAGTGATGTTTTGTGACTGCGAGCAAAACAGCTCCTGGTTAATCAATAGCACAAAATCAATTCAGCTCCCTGGAGAAAACGCCACAAAAAGGCTAGCAAGCACGAAAAAGGTGGAGCCAAGACAAAAGTTTTAAATGGACAGTGAAGATGGCAGGTGTGGAGGGGGCATTCAGCCAGTGAAATCAACGTCTGCTGTGTTAATTACAAATCATTACAAATGTAGGCAAGCACAGTTAACACAACTGTAAAAAACTAAATTACACTCACAAAACCCTCAAACTGTCGTCTCCTACAAAGCTGGTGTCACCAAACCATAAGGGTTAGATTTAATAAAATAAAACCTTCTCCGTTGGTGATAAGCTCTGTGTACACTGTGCAAGTAAAGCTCATTTATCACACAGGTAGACACCAGGATGCACGGAGGCAATCTGGGATTCTGTGCCATTGGAGGTCAGCGAGACATTTACCTGACAGCGCCTGCCTCCGTGCAATGTCTGGAGTTGACAATGTCTGTGGTAATGGGCATCAATAATGCAGACCCTTGGCCAGATAAAAACTCCCTGTCGCCATGAGTGTCCTCGCAGCACTGTGCCTTATGCAGCACTCACATCACCCAATGCATCACCTCACACGAAAAAAACTTGCGCAATTTATGTGGGTCGAATGCTTGAGGTTTCTGCTCTAATGAGATGTGCTTTGCTTATGTAAACAGAAAGACGGTTGTACAGCGTACGTAGTCGCTCAATCCACGTCTTTGTCTTCTTATGTTTTTTTTATATCTTATCCTGATCTGACATCAGGACACTAACACCTTCTCTTCCTCCCTCCTCGAGTTGTTTTGGTAGTAGGGATTTGCCGATTTGATCTGGCGTCAGGGTCGATACTGACCTTATTAAGCAAATGAGACGCGACCGATTCACATTAAATGCAGTTGCGCTTATTCTCATTATAATGTCATCATGATAACGTGTGGTGTTTCTGCTATCAGTTACTTTCATTTAGTCATGGCAGACCACCAACTCAGTTTTTTAGTGCCACAGAAATCCCTGAAGTACTCTCCAAAGATAAGGGACAGCATCAGTCATCTCAGCAAATGTTCAATCGCAGCAGAGGTTTATGCTCAAGTAACAGAGTCCACCAGCTGGTGTAAGAGTTGTGACTCTCGTCAGTCAGAAAGTGTGGCTTGTGAAGAGGTCAGGGTGGTCAAAACATCAAAACATCAGACATTTACACAATATTTGCGTCTTATTTCCTATCAACAACAGTAGGGGAAGGCGATCTGGTCATAAGAGTACCACAGTATCACTATTTCATGGGAATCATGATCAGCATCTCATCTGCCATGCTGCCAGCTACAATTCACATTGCGTGGTTTTCCTGATAGACCCGCCCTCCTCCGTTCTCTACACTTAACTCAAACTGTCAACTCATAGTTTAGTTCTGGTTATGTCTGTTTTTCTTGCGGTTCTGCTATGGCAGTTTATGAACGTTAGTTTCCCCGGTAAACACATCAACCTCTTTGGTTTCCTTCCCGGTCTGCTGCTGCTCCTCTCAGGGGCACTCATCCTTCAGAGCCGCCGAGTGTCTCTGAGCTAGGCAGAGCAGACACTTCACTTCAACTTCACCATTTTTACACTTTCTCCCATTGAAAAAACAAGACAGATGTGTTTAGAGTACCAGGACCACGAAGCTGTCGAGGCTTTCATCATATTAAAACGACAGAAGCAAGTCAATCAGGGGCAGAGTAGGGCAAGTCTTGCAATTAAAGCAGTGGGATCCATAATAACACTTTTGCAATATGAAGTACTTCCTCCAATCAGCATCACCATCTAGTTGGCTACATCTCTATATTGGTTTGCTCATATAGCGCGAGATCTGCTGGTCACAGAGGTTATGTCAAGTTTCATCAAAAATCATCAAAATGCCCACCTCTAAACAAGAGTTCAAGTTACATAACCTTAATGAAGTAATGATTTTTGTGCTTAAACCTAACTAACCTAAACCACTGTAACACCATAACACAGATTAATGTTTAACAGTGACTTGTTACAGGTTTGCAGGGCACATATACATGATCCTCGTCCTGCTAATGGTCAGAAAACTCCTCTCCAGGACGGCGACGAACATCTTATTTCTTTGTCTAATTGGAGGATCAGCGGTCAGTATCGGCAGAAATCGTATCAGGAGACAACACGCAGTATTCTGTCTTTCTATCTCTCTATCGTTTGCTCTCTCTCTTCCTGCCGTTGCAAAGGGCAGGTCATACTTTTCTTCTCATCTTCCCTGCATTTGCCCTACAAACAATCTTCAGACAAATATGAGCGCACATTGCCCTTTTCACAGCAGAACTATATTTTTTCCCGCCCCCCCCAGTGCCCTGTAGCCATCCACTCTGAACTACAGGCTAGAGTACATGCACACCTCATTCCCCTCCTACCACCCCAATAGTTTCTCACTTCTGCCCTCTAACCATCTGACAATTATGTTTCACCAAGCTGACCTCATCTGCAGTATACAACCGCCTGCCTCTGATCTGGCTGCCCTTTACTTATCTTCAGTAAAGCTTATAGGCACGCAGGAAAAAACAATCTCGCACAGGCACGTTTTTTTACACACTGCCTCCATCTTTTTTGTGGCTCCATCCATCCCCGTCTCTCTCAGTCCTCGTCAGGTTTCTCACCTTTGCCTCACTTAACCTTTTTGATCTTGAAGCCAAGCTCTCTGACCATGCCCGCAGCTTTACAGCTCGTCCTGACCTTTCTGTGTCCCATCAGAGGACACTTCAATCTTAAAAAAAAAAAAAGCGAGCACTTTTCTTACCGTAACAAACAGACTCCGCGTTCCAGTTACGGCAAAGAAATGAAATCGTTTTCTGATTTGTTCACTGATAACAATTTTTCTGCTTTTGACCCCATCTAGCGACAATAACATCCCCGGGTCACACATTTTTAAATACTTGCATGTCAAAAGTTTTGCTAAAAAAGCATTTTCCATCCTTCCCTCGCACTATCCTAGCTGATTCGGTACATTGCGTCTTAGATCTCGACCCGAATGAGAAGGGCCTAATCTCCATAGTATACGCCACAAGCCAGCACATTAAGCCCCTTACTTGGTCGGACAACAAAGCAGCTCTGGAAGAGGACATCGAGGGAAGAACTACCGGACCTCGTCAGTTCAAAGTCCTCCACCGACTGCACTTCTCAAATGCTAGATTAAGGAAAATACACCCGACGGTAAATCCCAAATGTACCAGATGCCACTTTGGGCCACATGATTTGGGCATGTCAGGCACTGAACAACTTCTGGGACCCCATTTTTTTTAATCCCTCTCACATATGTGTGGTCAAACGCTGAACCCCAACCCTGTCACTGCCATTTTTGTCGGCGTGGCAAAGTCAGAGGAGAATTTCTTGGGACGCCGTCTCATTCTTCTCAAATTAAAGGGGAGATGATGAATGTCGGAAATTAGAAAAAGTCAGCTATTCAGTGGATGGTTCTTGGAAAAAGTTTCATACAACCTGGTCTTCCTTTATATGATAAATAGAAATTATGTATTTTGCTTGAATTAAACCTCCTCTTATGAAGTCTGTATTTGTCTATATTTTACTGACATTATCCCCCAGATATCATGTCAAGGCTCTGCATCACATCAGCTTTTTCATAAGCAGAACATCTGTTCTTCAGCAGCCACGTTAATAAAATAGTTGTTTCACAGACTTTCTGCATTTTTATGAGCATAAATACACATATGGAGCTCATTTAGATCAAGTAACAGATGCTTAGTAGCTGTGCTTAAATATGAAAAAGCTTTTGATGCTCCTGACCCTCTCTGTCACTCATTTTAAATGTTAATATAACCATCTCACAGCAGCCTTGTCCACAATTTGTAAAGAATAAATTCCACTGCAAATTGCCTGCCATATATCCCCAAACACAGCGGTCATGTGATCATATAACGATATAAGACCTGTGTGTATTGGCATGTCTGTGATTTGAGGTTGTATTTCTTTTTTAAATAGCAGTTTTCTCCTGTCAGACAGTTAAACCAGTCAGAAATTTGATCGCAGCTCATAATTCTGATGGGGCGCCCCTGCAGTCTTCATGTCAAGGTGTCCTTGGGCAAGGTACTGAACCCCAAATCGCTCCCGGCAACTCTTTCCATCGTGTGTGTGAGTGCGTATGAATGGTTATTGCTCCTGGTGAGCAGGTGGCCCCTCGCATGGTAGCGTCTGTTACCAGTGTATGAATGTGTGTGTGTGTGTGTGAATAGGTGAATGCCGACTTGTGTTGTAAAGCACTTTGAGTGTTCAGTAAGACGACAAAAAGAGCTGTATAAATACAGTCCATTTACCATTAGATATGTCAGCATACAACAGCTGTTTTTGTGAGATCGGCTCTATTGACAGAGAAGGTTAGGAACAACAAAAGGTTGTCGTATTCAAGTACAGCCACAAAGTGTCTTTTACTTGATCTGAATACGCTGCACGTGTTTTTATGCTTGTAACTCGTGCAGAACGTGGGAAAACCGACTATAAACTATATTAATAATAATGTGGCTGCTAAAGAAAAACAGATGCTTCACTTCTGAAAGTTGTACGGAGCCTTGACATCATATTCAGGAGATAATAATCAGTAACCACAAGTATAGACTTAATTTATCTGAATGTGACACATGAAACTTAAGTGTGAGGTGGTAAATTCTGAATCACATGAGGTCCCCAGTGAATACGGGATAATATTTCATACTAACACCCACTAACATCTGGCTTTTGTCTTCAGTGAGAAAGAATACAATCGGCATTTATTGCTGGGTCAAATGACTGAAGCCAGGGGTGTTTATTGGCTCCAGCCCTGATTTGCAGTGATAATAACGACATAACACTCGGTAGGAAATGTTAATTTCCACCACTCTTCCAGCGCAACGCTACGACGTGTGTTGAAGTTTTAGACGTCGACGTGTCACCAGTTTTCATCCGTCTCCGTTCAAGCAGCACTTGAACATCACTCAGTCTGTGTTCGGTTTGAAAGAGAGATTGAACGAAAAGATATCAAAAATTAACCAGCGTAACATTGGCACCTCCGTGTTGCTTTCTGCTGTTCCCTGTTTTCTGTGATGTCGAACGTTACACGCTAGAAAAAACAAAGAAAGGCAAACTCATCTTCTGGCAATGGAGGGAAAAATCGCTTTTTTCTTGGTGTAAAATGGTAATAGTTTGACTCTGCTTGAATACTATAAATTCTTCACATCCATATGCTTTAAGTTTATTGAAAAATATCTGTTTTACATGCACAAGAGAGCTACTTTCCTTCCTCTCACTGCTCTTGTTCTCTCTGCTTAATCCCATCTTTGAAAATTGTGGCAAACACACTCCCCTTCCCTCCTACATGGCATCAGATACATGCTAAGACTGTAGAAGAGAAGACTGCAGGGATGTAGTTTAGACACATTCATTTGATATCTGAGAGACCACAGAGAAGAAATCAAGTGCTGCAGGCATGTTACAGCTTCACAGCATGTCGACAGCACAGAAACAACACATCTCAGAATCTCTGCTGCAGGATATCTGAAGGACAATCATAACATTTACCACAGGCCAAGACTGATAAACAAACACATTTACACAATTAGACGTATGCATGTTAAAAAAAAACCTTTGTGTATATGCACATGTGACCACAAGCAGGCTCGCAATCACAGAAAATAATGCATAATCACCACAGGCGTTTGTTTTTCACTAAATTGAATAAATGCAGACAGCTTTTTATGAAATTGTTTTCTACTTAAACAAACAGCCCCACAGTCACAAATTACAAACGAAAATGAGATCGGGTCTCTTCTCAATTCATTTCACATCACAAGGGGGAATATGCAAATATAAGGGGGGGAGGGGGGGGAGAAAACGAGTATGAAAGGGGAAATTGGATTAAAAGACAGCATGAGGCGAGATGCTGACTATGAGGCAGCGACGGGAAGAGGGAGGAGGACAGCGAGAGGAGTGAGCAGAGGAAGGTTCCCTGAAAAAAAACAGGCTGAGAAGAGGTGATTACCATGAGCTGAATGCCACCCTGCCCACAGATACCTAACGGAGAGGGAGAAACCACTCCAATACCCCCCCCAACCACCACCACCACCACTCCAACTCACAAAGGACTGCACCACTTGTTCAATACTCCTTCGAACACGTCAAATACCATTAACAGATTCCTACTCAGGTGCAAAGAAAAACATTCTTCGGGCGGGACGACCAGAAAGCAAAAAAAAATCCCCAACAATACAAATCTAAGCTGACGTCCTCTGTGGGCCAGCGAAAATCCTTTACAGGAAGAGCTGTAGAGGTCCCTCACTGCCTCTCCTCAAAACAACACCACATAACCAGTTTCTGAGTCATGAGTCATGGCCTACTTCCATTGCTTTTACCTTCTCCCCCCCCCCCCTTATACTGTTGGTTTGATACACAGAGGCTATGTCAGAAAAAATCATTGTTTTCTCGAGGGATTTTTGGTGCACTGAATATAGTTTAGAAGATAAATATTTCTCCAACATTAGCAGGGGATCCAGTCAAGGAGAAAGGGAGGGATGCTTTCATGGGGGCCCCTGAGCAGGAACACACTCCTTTGGGCAAACAAGGTGATACTCCTAAATCAGATGCATCAGAGTGGGGGGGAAAAAAGTGTCTAAAGCTTGTCAGGAAGGTCTTGAAATCCTGTCTCAGATATCTGCTTATTATGAGCTATGAGAATAAGTACAGCTATCTAAAATTAGTATACTTACTCTGATAGCGAAAATGAAACAACCTCATTTTCTTGTTACATAAAAGAAAGTTTTGAGCGAGGTGTAATTAAAAGAAATTAAGTGAGAATGTTTGTTGTGTTTGCACAACAGAGAAAGTAATTCCTAACTTTGGGGCGAAGTAATTAAAGAGTAAAGTGGCGTAATGAATCACAGCGCCGTGATGGTTATATACGTAATATAAGAATATTAGCTCAGAAATGAGCAAGACTGATGAAACAATGTCACTGTTCACGGTGAGCAGCCACACGTGGAGATGTGTTGCATGGTTACATTAAATGATCACAAGGGTATCAGATCTGGGAATCAGCAGCAGTTATGAGAGTTACAGTTTTATTTTAAGCAGCCACATTTTGTTGTTTGTGTGCCCGTACATCATTTTTATAAATGGATGATGACAAATTATGCATTCCCGGGGTAAAATGTGTGCAAACGGCTGTGGCACCACACTCTGTCCTGATAACAAAAACATTTTGATGGCATAATTAGCACATTACAACCTTTATTATTCAAATCAAACCTTTTAACAATGTTTTTTTTTTTTTTTTTTTACTAATACAACAGACTACAAAGGAGTCTCGGTGTTCAAGCATGTCACGTCTTGGAGCGATAGAGGGGGGGCAGAGGATGAGTTTTTGGTAAGCACATTTTCTTTCAGGTAAGTGTGTCAATAAGGATGGGCCCCATGCTGAGAGTAATCCAGCACCGCTGTGTGTCTGCGACGTGCCAGAATAATTTATCGGAGATATCTTAGCATCAAAATAGACTTTTTAATCTCCATTTGAACAGCACAAATAACAGCTCTTCTGATGGCTCTAATAATCACGACGCCGTGCTCACAGCAAACTTATTAACATAAGAAAGGCCTCGCGCCAGTGTGATTAGCATTCCAAGCCCAAATTAGTGACTTTAATGAACACGTTTACAACACATTTTGCAAAATCCACATTCACCAGGCTAATAAGCGTCAACGTACTGAACATGTGTGTGTTCTTGGAATTATGCAGGAGAGCAAACATTGAGCAGTGATGGATTGCTGAGAGAAAATCATTCACAGAGGTAAACATTTACATATGGGCCTCGAAGACGTGGCTTTATAGTAATGGAGGCAATAGTAGCAGAACGAGAAGGGGATCTTCAGCATTGGTATGTCTGTGTTGGGGTGAAAGTGTGGACAAAATGAAAGGACGACACAACAATTCAACAGAACACCTACAAAGATGTCGCCGAGAAGCCTTATTTCAACTCTGGTTCTGGCTTTTGAGGACATGGTTTTGTCATGCTGTTTTGTGTCAGGGTATACCCATTATTTTGTCCACCCTTTGTACGTGAATTGTGTCGTAAACATTATTCAGGGTTGGCACCGAACGCTGCTGACTTGAATATTCTTTGAACTGCGGGGAAAGACTGCTGCCTGACAGTGTTTTCTGTTTGACATTCAGCAGGTGACTGTCAGCAGCACGGACAGCTCTGTGCTACAGAGAGTTCACCGCGGTAAAGTAAGTGGAGACGATGCAACTCATGGGGCCTTATTAAAACTGTTGTTATCGCACCTGGGGTCAGTTTTAGTATGACTAGGATGTCTCGCACTTGCATACAAACAAACACCAACCAAGACAGGTGCACTTACAAAGCATCTCAATCATTTTTTTCTCTCCCCTTTTCTTTGCTCGCTCTCCTTTATCTGTGAGACAGACCACGGATTTGTTGCAACACCCGAGCAAACCCACATGCAACGGTGAGGAAGCGAATTCATGTGAGAGATTGGGCCGAATCTCTAAAAATATATTTTTTAAAAACATCTGAAATGGACTGAGAGTGACGTGTATGCAGGGATTGGGAATGAGACAGGAAGAAGAAGAAAGGCCTGTCCGCCCAGACTCCCGTCAGGATTCTGTCTGGGAAGCTGTAGTCGCAGGATAAAGGACATGCCATGCCTTTGATCAGGAGAGGAGAGTTTCACAGGTGAGGGAGGTAAAATGGAGGAAGGTATCTGAATATCTGTCAGGCTCGAGCAGCTTAATTCTGTTACGCATCTGTGAGAAGAAAGTCAGAATTCTGACTATTTCTGCTCCCTCTGAAAAAAAAGAAAAGCCTTCAGACGCCCCAATGCAAGAATGTGTCCCAATCAGCCATGCAATTACAATCTAGAACATGCTGTGCAATGTTACAGCAGCAGGCATTTCAAAATGAAAACAGTACACAGTTTCCTGCACACTGTGTAGCTCAATTACAAAGCAAATCATTTTTCATCCTCGGTGTTTTTTTTGTGTTGTTGTTGTTTATAAGTCGAGCTTTCAGAGGCACAAAACGGAAAAAAAAACCTCAAGAGCGACTCATACGCTCGAGTTTCACCTATCCTCCAAGAATTTTGAGAGGGTTGACTGACTGTGGCGGTGCTACTTCAAATCCCCGGGACTAGAGAGTGAATGAGAGGAGGATTAGAGGGGTAATGCCAGCAGATGAGACAGAGAGAGAGAGGGAGAGAGAGAGAGAGAGGGTCAAAGTGGTTTGCCACTCTGCGAGGATTAGCTGTGAAAACAACTTCGCAGTCCCAAACTATGTCAATCACAGACATAATTCAACCAGCTCGCAAAGACACTTTAACATGAGGTGGAAAAAAAATCATCCTCTCCCTGCTTCAGATGATTGTGCATATCTGAAATGGATTGAAGGAGGAAATCACCTGAATGACTGCTCGTGTTTCAGGTGTGTGGATGTACAGATGATAACGAGGCGGCACACCTGTGGAATGAATCCTATGCTGCAGCCAGGCTGACAGCCTCATATGGACACGATGCACATGATGGATTTGTCAGGCCTGTTGAGGGGCTCCGCTGATGAAGAGTGAGGTGTCCAGATGGCAGCACAGTTTGAACATGTGCATGCAATGTGGAGCACTCCATTAAAATAGGGCATCACCACTACAATGCAAATAATTCCCAGGGAAAGGGAGGGGATGATGAGGGGGGGTTGGTTGCATGACTTCACTTAAGTGCAGATTAATGGAGGAATATTCTACACACCTCGTTTATCCTGAATCTTAACAGAGAGCTCCACAGCAGGCTCTGTCTCCCTATCCAGCCTCCTGGTTATCGTGATATCTCCACTGTCGCGCCCCACGGTCACCGGAGAGCTCTCTGACTCCGGGTAAATCAGCTCGTAGGCGGCTGACTGAAACCTGGTGGGACTCAGGCTCGTTATGACCGAGCCGATGCTGGCATCTTCAGACACGTTGAGGGAAACCACAGTGCCAGGGTCCAGTAATGCCCTCGGTGAGCGTCCTGCCCTCCCTGACCCCGTTAACTCGGCAGGACGCGTCGCCCACCGCTGTGGCGCAATAGTCACCACGACACCTTTACTGGTCAGAGGGGGCCATCCGTGGTCTCGGGCGAAAACATGGAATTTGACTTTAGCTGGGAGCCCCAGGATGGAGTCAACCAGCAAAACTTCGCCCGTTTTCGGGACAACATAGAAACTGCCATTTTTGGGGATGGATATGTATGTCAACTCTGCGTTGTTGCCGCTGTCTGCGTCGACAGCCTCCAGCCTGTAAACCACACTACGGAGAGCGGTGGTGTCATCTAAAGTTATGTGAACGGTGTCTGCACTGCGAAAAGTCGGCTGGTGGTCGTTGGTGTCCAAAACGTCCACTTTTACCGACGCCACCTCGAAGGCGGCAGCCTCCGACACGCAGGTCCGGCAGCACAGAGCCACGCTCAGCAGGTATTCTGAGCGAGCCTCTCGGTCTAAGACCCGGGAAGTTTTGAGCAATAGATTCCCCCGCTTGTGGTGGGCGAAGGCGCGGAAATCTTCGCTGCCGTTCCCGTACAGTTTGAAGTGCATCCCGGAGACTGGGCACCATTTTTGCGCGTTGATGCGCCTCACCGGAACGCTCAGTCCGTTCACTTTAGAAGCCGCCGGGGAGTTCTCAAAAACATGCCCGTGAAAGAAAGGCAGTCGCCTCTGCGTTTGATATCCAGCAGCCGGCGTCAGAAGGCAGCATAACAAAAAACACCAAATCATGTTGGTGGTAAGTTATGTTCCTCCAAGCGACTCGGGGGGTTGGCAGAAAATCATTAAAAAAGACAATAAAAGCACTTGAGAAACATTCCCTTCATGGTTATCCACGACACGATCCTTCCAGGAGACCCCTGTGAACTTAAAGCTGTTTCATCCTGGGAGATCCGTCTCTTGGCTCCATGCAGCACGGCTGCGTGCAGGCAGTCCACAGCGCTGCAGGCTGTTGGCTGTATTCGTACCCAGCGTTCAGCACCAGAGCACCGGACAGCGCCAAGCGCGGGGGCGTGGCGGCGCACGGGGACGGAGCTCTTCGGTGAACCCCACCCTGTGCGATGGTCAGGAGGGTCCTCGCCTCGCAGCTCTCCACGGCGGCTGAGCTTGTGCGCACACGGCTAGAGCCTCCCCCAGCTGTGTGACACGGTCTGCCACAAATCCGCTCTCAGCGTAAAGAAGTGGTGACAGAGAGGAAACCACTCATCCCTCCAGTCCACACAAAGTCGAGTGAACACATATGCTCCTTCTCCCATCGACGCTCTGTCTGGAAACCAACCAGGACTGACTCCAGTGAGGCGTTAGGAGCCACCTTGCTCAAGAACACTCACACATGCACCGCACTCATCTTCTCTCTGAGGAATCAAACCCTCGACCCTCTGACCACAAATCCCCTCTGAACTTTAGGTTCCTACAGTGCACTGCATTCCTGCAATCACATGTCCACACAAAACAACGTCTAAATTACAGCTTGAAGAAACTACAAAACACTGGGAAATGCTTCAATATAAATGCAAATGCTGGGATCTGGGCTGTTAAACTGTGTAAACATGATGATTTAAGACAGCCTGCGCTGCTCAGCTCCATACATCTCTGCAGCCAGTGTTACGTGCACACACCAGAGTTCAAATTAACATTGTCACCATGATTGCTCTCCCTTGCCTGTTCCCACTCTGCTAAGCACCCCGAGCACTCTAAACCTAATCTGTGGGTGGCTACTGCTAATTCCCACAGCTCCAGTTCCCCTCACCACTCCGTACGTGACAAGTCAGGAGACTAAATATTACATAGAGGGCTCTGAATTGTCAAAAAGATATGGAAATAATGGATGAGAGAGCACCGCTGTACGCTCGATTTGAGTCTGTCTCCCATATCACGTCAACCTTTACCTGAGACGTGCACGGATCAATATTCATACGCTTTAGGGGGGGTGTGTGTGATGTTATGCTGGACGTGTAATTCAATGCCACGCAATGTTGCTCCGCTCATACATCTGTATTCAGTTTGAAAATTCATCAAAGCACCCGCGGAAAGATCCTTATCAATTTGAAACCACAATCCATCACTGCAATTTTATCCGAATCCTCTCTCTGCAGTAAACTGTTCTTTTTCAGGCAATAACTCTGGTAACTGGCAGTGAGCCCCCAGACAATTTTGAATCACAGCCTGCAGCTGGAGCACAAAGCTCATATTGGTTGATCGCTGTACTCTTTTTACATGGCACAAGCTGTGGGCAGTGTCACCAGGACACACGAGCCTATCACAATCTCACTGGTGTTGTTTTTTTTACACTCTCTGACACGAGGGAGGGGGGTAAAGGCATTTCAAAGATATGTGCACCAGAATGACCTCAGAATGAATATATGACAGGGAGCCTTTTTGAATAGTAAGTGACCTCAAGCGATGTCAGTGGTATTGTCACTTAAGGTGAATTTGTGATGTCTAAAACAGACAGTGTCTGAGAGAGAGGACCCTCCGCTCGCTTTTCTGCTCTGTAACTTCTCTTTGAACTTCCTAAGTGCTTCATGAATACAAATCAAATCCTGTCTTTTATCATGTTGTCTCACATGGCAAAATGTGCCATGACTGCCAGCATGGGAGATAGCTGAAGCAGAGGCTAATTCAATCACAGGGGCCCAGGCCAGAGTGTGAGGGATAGTTGACTTGAGGGTTGCAGCACTTATCTACTGAGATGAAACGCCAACATACACATCACATAAAAAACAACAAAGCTGTAATGAATTTTTTAAAAAAAAGGGAGGGGGGAGGGGGGGATCATGAAACAGTCTCATCATCCCTCTTCTCCAACTGATAACTGAAAGCTGGAGGGCATTAAAGAGAAAAAAAAATAAATCACACTGCAGTACGCTGGCCGACGAACATTAGAAAGCTGCATGCTTACTTAATGAATAATTGACCGAATCCATTCCCTTCAATCAAACGGAGGCAGACACAGCTTCTGAAGCCAAAGGTTGTAGCCTCGCAGCATTTAAAGCGTTCTACCTTTGCTCGTGCGTCCCGCAGAGACCGGGGATGATGGGATTGTTGGGGCGGATGGAGCTCCAATAATGTGACTTCCATGTTCTGTATATTGACAGTTGTCTGTTGTTCTTCCTGGAATCGCACAGAAAAGAGAAGAAAAAAAAACAGGAAATGATGGAAAGTAGCGTTAAGAGGATCTGGCACTGACATCACCTAATAGGCCGTTTATGGCAGAGAGTAAGTGGTGTGTTTTTAAAATGTTAAAAATAGTCTGTTCATCAGAAGACAATGACTTAAGCGGCTGAAAACAGGAAGGTTTATTATGACAGGACGAGTTAAAATGGATGACTAAGCATCCAGCTCCTCTGGTTTTTCCATTCATCTGTGAACACAGTTATTCTTTTAACTTTTTCTCATAACGTTTGTGGGAGACCGACTCGACATGTTCCCCCTGGAAGGAGCTGCAAAAGAGCCATTTCTGGAAAACGCCATGACACCTCCATCAGGAGCAGCAGCCGCTCTGTAGCGCCGTTCATTGCAGCGTGCCTGCGTATATATACGGGCCCCTGAGGACATCTTCCCCCTCGTCAAAACCTGCAGGCAAGAAGCAGTTAGAGGAGCTGGATAAATATAAAGACACTTCCCTCTTGTATTAGGTACGACTAATTAGATTTGATCTGTGATCCCCTTCAGGCTCCCACCACCTACTGTAGTATTTAAGCTTGTGCTGTAGAAACCATAACTGTTTATTAATAGGGATATTAATTACGGTGCAACGTGTGCAGCCAGGTTCAGACTCTACCTTTGCCAATAATAATGCAGTGGCGGCATCATCAGGTTTTGATAAGGTCAGCGGTGCAGAAGTACAGCAACTAAAAACCAAACTTTCTCATTATGGAGCGCCATCTTCCGCCTTTTTAACTCAGAATGCCACATCTCATAAAGGTTTGACTTTCGTCCATTGAGAGACTCGGCAAAGTGAAATAAAAATGAGAACAACAGCATTCACTTTGAAGGCGAAAGAAAGCCAAAAATAATTTAATGATTAATGCATGGCCTGTTGTTTCTGATAAAAAAACCTGCACAACTTCAGGGCCACATCGTGTCTGAGGAGTGCGTTTGTAATATCTACACTGTGATTAGTGGAGCCTGGGGTTGCCTCAGTGATTAGCGCTCTCAGAGTACGATCATTGATTTGAACAGTATCTCCTTTTTTGTTTTATACCCCCGAACAATCCTGCTTCCCATTAGCACATTAAAAGATATCTCACATCATGGAAAAAAGACACAGGAGACGGTCATTGAAAAATAAAAATAAAATGAAAATTAGCACAGCTCGGCGTCCCCCCCTCGACTGAGAGGTGAGATTTTTGTAAGAGGCTGCGATGATGATCTCTCTGAGAGTGAGAACATTACCTCGGATGCAGGATGAAACTCCTCAACTCCTCTTCTCAGTTAATTATCCCAGCAAGCTCCGGCAATTAGGCAGGTTTCCATTTACTCGACCAGTTCAAGGCTATGAACTAATAGTGTAGATTTAATAATGTGCTATTTATGAGGTTGGGAGGATTAAGGGGGAACTCATTTGGGGCTATATGAAACATACTGAAGGCTTTTTTTCGAGAGTAATTCTTCTTCATCGCGGTGGGTCCTGCACCATCTAATGTATGATTTACGCATGAGCCTTAAACATAAGACAACTCCATTATCCACAGTTGGACCACTGGATCCAACAGCGTGATCTTCATTATCTGGTCCAACTCAGCCTCCATTTTTCTTTTGCAAAATCAGTGAGAACTGTCAGCGGTGATGACTCAGTACCAGAGAGACTAAAATAGATCAGTTATATCCTTGTCTGTCTCAAAAACACACTGCCTCATTTTCCCATTTCTTTTTATTCTTTGATTTTTTTTTTCACCAGAGTACACCGTTAAGTGGCCTCTTAATAAGAGCCGCTCTAAATCGACCTTATTCTCATATTTCATACGGTAGAGGTCTCCTATCCAGGCGAATGTACCCTGCCGTTCATCATCACCATTGTCCAGGGTGAAAAGGCTGTAAGCAGGGAGTACGGGGAGCTGTTTTCTAGCAGGACCAATCATTGGAAGAATAATGAGGAGGGTTTAAGCAGCTCCCAGGAACATACATCTCACCTCGCCTGCTTCAGAGCAGAGTTTGTTTTTCAAAATAAAAGCTAACATTACTAAATAGGCTGCTGGCCAAAAACAAATAGCAGTGAGTGCTCTTTTCAATTTCTACGCATTTGTGTTCAATTAATCTCAATCGATCTGTATGTGCGGAGCATCAATTCACAACAAGAGTCATCCGAACCAAACTCCTCGATTCAGTTATTTACAGAGAGACAACGTTTCCCCCGTGAGGAAGAAGTTAGAGACAGTGGTGAGAAAACAGCTGTCTTTAACAGGGAGAAACCTGGAGCAGAGCCAGGGAGGGAGGGGGGGAGAGAGAGGAGGGGAGGGGAGGGGAGGGGGAGGGAGAGAGAGAGGGGAGGGGAGGGGGAGAGAGAGGGAGGGAGAGAGAGGAGGGGAGGGGGGGGAGAGGGAGAGGGAGAGAGAGGAGGGGAGGGGGAGAGAGGGGGAGAGAGAGAGGGAGAGAGAGAGGGGGAGAGGGGAGAGAGGGAGAGAGAGGGGGGGAGAGAGGGAGAGAGGGAGAGAGAGAGAGAGAGGGAGAGAGAGAGGGGGAGAGGGGAGAGAGGGGAGAGAGGGGGGGGGAGAGAGGGAGAGGGGGAGAGAGAGAGAGAGAGGGAGAGAGAGAGGGAGAGAGGGGGAGAGAAACAGAGGGAGAGAGAGAGGGAGAGAGAGGGAGAGAGGGAGAGAGAGGGGGGGAGAGAGGGAGAGGGGGAGAGAAAGAGAGAGGGAGAGAGAGAGGGAGAGAGGGGGAGAGAAACAGAGGGAGAGAGGGAGAGGGAGAGAGAGGGAGAGAAAGGGAGAGAGAGGGAGAGGGAGAGAGAGAGGGAGAGAAAGGGAGAGAGACAGAGGGAGAGGGAGAGGAGGGGAGGGGGGAGAGGGAGGGAGAGAGAGAGGAAGAGGTGGAGACGAGCTGTGGGACTGATGGGGGGATACAGCAGCCACATTAGTAATAACAGCTTCACTAATTGAGATATTAATAATAATAAAACTATAATAACAACAATAATATTATTATTAATAATAATAATAATAATAACACTGTTGACATGTTTGTAGCTTCTCTCAACACTTCATGTCAGATATATATGTATGTATATATATATATATTGGTCCTTGGAGAAGCAGCTAGCTAAACCAGTTTGGGGCCATGTTTGGATGCCAACATGTTTTCAGCTTCACTCGTGTAACATTAATGTTGTTCGTCCTGAAAGCTGTGAAGCGTCCTTACCTCCACCTGCTCCACCACCTCCACCTCCTCCTCCTCCTCCTCCACCACCTCTTCCTCCTCCTCCTCCTCCTCCACCACCTCCTCCACTTCCTCCTCCTCCTCCTCCACCTCCTCCTCCACCTCCACCTCCTCCATCCCGCTCTTCACTCACACTGCCGGCTGCCACACGTCTGAGCTGCAGCAGTGATCTCCTGGATGTCCTCCATTACTGCTCGTTTTGGCCCCACTCACCCACAGTGAAGGGTCTCTGGCGCCCCCACCTGTCGCTTCACGGTACTGCAGTGTTGTAAACACTAACTGTGGGCAGTCACAGTGGACCGAGCATTAAATTACTGGGAAAAATAGACACTCAGTTAAAAGTTTGAAATTGGGTTTTCCAGATGAAATTACAGCGTCCAGACTGATGGAAAATTAAGATTACTGTGCTGGACAAACCATAAAATACTGATGGTTTAACTGCAGCATTAAAATTCGGAGTAGAGAACGCTCCTGGGGAAATAAAACTATAATAAAATTACACCGTTTCAAAAAGTCTAAAGTGGAGAAAGTATTGAAGAAATAAAAACCGCCCCGAAAAGCCTGCGGAAAATAGCTGAAGCCCACTTTAGATTTTGTAGATATACTTTTCAATTAAAAAAATATTGGTACATAAAGTAATAACGGCTGCAGCTGCGGCAGAGTGCACTGCCGATTATCAGATTATTTAAGGTCTGGACAATACGGATGGATGATTTTCAATTAGTAAATAAATACACTCAATTTTCTGACCAAGACAATCAAGCCAGTCAACAGTAAAAAGCCTGTTTAATTGCAGAATATATTGACAGTACAGTACAGCAATAAAAACACTGCCATATTGCTCCTATTTTACATGACTTACACAGCTGCTGTTCAGCTTATGAAACAAAAACAGTAATACGGTACGTGTACAGTAATGATGAGAAACACAACATACAGACAGGCTCACAGAGCGCTTCGCCCATCGCTTCCCCACTGACAGGTGGCCGTGTTAATTAAGAAATGCACAATATTAGAATAATCATACGAGCAAAGAACAAAGACACAGAGCATTCGATCCCTAACGGCGGCGGCGTCTTCGTCACCGCCGGCTCTAAAAGGGACAAACTGGGCTGAAACGACCGGTCACACGGGGAGCAGACAGCACAGCCACGAAGCCCACAGACGAAAACAAAAACCAAACAGAAGAATAAAAACCAAAAAAATATGGATTACTTTGTACGTACGCATTACATACATGACATGAAATGACTTGACATTGGTTCATGGTCATTACTCTGAACTGGCCTTCGTTCACCACATGTTACATCCTCTTTGTTACTTGTACCACAGTTCATGTATCACATGAGTGCTGTTTCATTTCACTACAAAGCTTCAGTTTGTAAGGGCACCACAGCTGCTGCGTCACAGCCTCCTTCTCCCTCAGCTACCGCAGGATCCTGGGAGCCGACCTGTCGTCAGTCATTGTCTTGCGGAGCCTCACGCCCCGGCGTATTGACACCAGCACATCCTTGTCTTCCTGGGTCATGGAGGACAGCTCCTGGGGCACGCACAGTGCCGGATCCCCTGGCAGTGAGCTTTGAAAGGGGAACTGACCCTCACCGAGGGCGTGAGCGCTGGCTGCCAGCTCCCCTATCTTCTCCACCAGGCTGTGGCGGTTGGCAGCGAGCAGAGGGTCCTCCTCAGCACTGTGGGCGGCCATGCCAGGGGCCTGCTGGGCATAAACAGTCCTGTCCGCCCCTCCTCCACCTCCTCCACAGCCCCAAGCTGTGTCAGGGAGGCTCATCCGCTTTGGAGAAGCCCTCATGTAGTCACTACTAGATGGGTCATCAGCGTACAGAAACTCCTCGCTGCCCACGCGATGCTGCGACGGGCTGGCATACCCCGGAGAATCTGGCACTGTGGGCGTCTTAACTGGCACGATGGGGGGCCGGATGGGGATGGGGCCTGACGTGGACGGCGTGCGTCTCACTCCAGTTTTGGAGGACGGCGTCCTGCGGATGGTGGCCGTCCCCGACGCGATGGCTCCAGAGCTGCTGCTACCGCCTGCACCGTTTGGAGTTCCCTGCAGGGTCTTACCTGCAGGCAGACCTGCTGTGCTGGCGGGCCTCTTGGTTTGGATCATGCGGCGGTAGCTCTGAGCGATGTTACTGTGACGCGGGATGGTGGAGGACTTGTCAAAGTCGGCCTGTCCTTCACTGTCAGCATCCCCATTGAGAGAGTAGCATTCATAATCAGAACCTAGAAGGTGAAAGTGAATCATGAGAATGTATTTTTAATAAAAGCAGTTTTTCTGCAGCTGTTGACTTTTATTCCATAATTATTTACTTTAATCATGTCAGCGCTGAAGGCAGGGGGTACTGCCCTTTGAATGACACAACATTGTCACCACATTTACATAGAAAATAGAAATCCTGTGCTGTAAATGTCTGTTGAGGCTGAGAGTGGCACCTTGAGAGGGTATGGTGTCCTCGGAGCAGGAGGGGGTGTTGGTCTGGGTGCTGTAGCCGCTGGAGTACTGCAGAGAGTCCCTGCTGCTCTTCTGCTGCTCCATACTCAAACCTCGGGTCAGGACCATAGCGAGAGTACTGGCTGCTGGAGAGAGCGGCTCGCCATGCTGAGACACACACACACACACACACAGACGTACAGGCAGGTAGGACATACATAAAGATTAGCACACATTTACATATGCAATTCACCACACTTATATTCTCACAGCATACAAATTCATATGCTTAAATTTACATTTTTCACTCTTACCTTGGCTGCAATGGTTCCTGGGCCGATTCTCGCTCGGTGCGGATCATCTGGTTGCATCCCAGAATACCCCAGCGGGCTGGGCGGAGCTTCAAGTTCTCTCATCTTATCCACAGACTCCCTCCTACGCTGCAGAGTGCTGGCCAATGATGGCTCGCAGGAACTCGATTTGGCCCAGTCCTGCGGTAGCAGAAGGAAAAAATGAGACTGTCTCCCAACTGTGCATCTCCAGCGCTCGCCGTCCAACAGTTAAACATGGAAGCTGCTGATTTGGCTCATGAGCTGGTTAGAAGCTGATGCAGACATTAGGCTATGTGAGTGTTGTTAAATGAAGAGAGCCGTCTCAGTTTGGCGCATCTTTGCGAGGAAAGATTGGAAAAACTGAGCTTGATGAGAACCAGCAAAATGAAGGCAATAAAACACAAGAAGCAAAGAAGCAACAAAGTTTTAAAAAAGAGCAAACCCAAAAGTGAAATTGCAAATGAAAACAAACCTTCCAGCTAGGAACCTTTGATGTAGGTGAGGGGGTGTTGGATCCAGGGGAGTGGTTAAATGTGGGGGACGCAGGAAGTATGACAGAGAGAGGCCTGATGGTGCCAGTGTGAGAGAAAGCAGGGCGAAAGGTACCGAAGGATGAGCATGAGCCAAACTGCGGAACGGACAGACAAGTCTGAGTCAGAGTGCTCAACACCCGTGAATAGTCCACGTCAAACCGGCCCGCGGCTGTCGAGTGGAGCCCACAGGCCTCTTAACAGTATAGAAGATAACATTGAGTAAAAATGCACAGCACATTGTGTGTGTTTGCGTGTGTGTGTCCAATAAAGCGATGAGAAGCATGCAGTACTAACCGCTGTAGGAGAGTTGCACTCGCTGACAGACTGGCAGGTTTCTGAAGCCTCAGAAGAGGCTGAGCTTGTTGATTTCTGGGTAAAGGGAAGATGAAGTAAAAAAAAAAAAAAAACAGTGGAGGGAAAGAGGAAATGGAGAGAGAGGTGTAAGAGATGAGAGATGCACAGGAAGAGGGTGGGAGTTGGAGAAGAGTGTTGATGAGCTTTAGGAGGAGGGAGGTGTTTTCATCTCTGAGGGGATCTATATAGCGTAGTCTAGATTGAAAGCAAAGTAAGATCATTTATTCAGAAAAGAACATTGCATCAGTCGGCGTGCTGGCGAGTTTGTTATGTACACTGCAATAAGTTCAGACCGTGAGAGCTTGAATAACTTTATCAGTCCAGGGAGAAAAAAAATCAACATTGGTAACTGGTAAAGCACTGCTGCAGCGAGGAGCTCTGACTATCAAGCTCTCACTGAGACTATGAGTCTACCTTCTGAAATACAAACAAGACTGGTGCCAGAAAAAGGACAGAGGATTATTTCAGTTTCTGTGTCATCCTGCCCTGCAGCATCACTGCTTGTGTAATGTGTGGCGCTAACAAGTCCTGCTGCAGTAACATCCCCTTATTTCCTCCTGATCGAAGTACGAACTGTAGTGTAACGGCTTGAGACTGCTACTGCACCTGGCTGGCGATGTCAGAGGGCATGGGCGACGGAGGCTTCGAGTGGGTGTTGGCGTCCTGGGACACGAAGCCCGAGTCGTGGGAGGAGACGCTGCTGAGCCGATGTGCTCCGGCCGAGGGCATCTGGAGGAGGCTGTCGACAGGATATCACATCAGTGTATAACTCTACATGTACAGAAGATGAAGTGAAGTGCACTTGTGTTCGCATTTACTAATTAAATGACAATTGAAATGAATTAAAGAGTTGTACTGCAGTTCAGTGTTGTCCAGCAGAGAGCAGCACAAACCTGCCAGCAATGACTCAGATCTTTCTCTCTTCTGATTGAAATTTCTTCCCCAAAACTACGGAGTGCACCTTTAAAATCACAATCAACTGTCCAGTCACATTGGGGGGCCTGACCTGACAGCAGCTATGACGGACAGTCTGTCACATTAAAAGCGTTCCCTGTGGGGCGGCCGGGAAACTCACATCTGTGATCGACTGTCAGCTGTTTGAAGAATCTTCAATCGTAAATATAACTTGATGTGCTAAACGTCCCTGCAGCCAGCCGGCACATAAGAAACTCTTTTAATGTGAAAGGTCGTCTTTTATAGCTGCTGTCAGTCCCTGACTCATGAACATACACCCACCCCCGAAGCAGTGATGGGTCAGTTGTCTGTATTTAATTGTGGCGTTGATAATGCATCTCGCTTTCTAAAAAGGAGAAGCTCGAAAAAGCTAACAAAGAAAATGAATTAAAAAAAAATTAACGGTCGTGTTTTGCATTTTTCTTATCGTCAGGTCGACTTCAACACCTGGTGTGGGCTCCTTCAGTTCACGTAAGTAATAATCATGAGTAATAATCATTTATGAAAATAATGTGATTGTATACCATGGTATTAATATAAAGTAGTTATTTTTTTGTTGTACAATTTGTTTCGAGTCTGAAAAGAGGATTAATATCCTGTATCAGAAATGTTTCAATACATTTCAAAACAACATTTATTATGTTATCGAAGAAAAAGGCTAATTAAGTGTCCTATTAAAATGTGTTCATCATTTTATTCATTCATACAAATACAAATTACAAAGTCTACTTGATTTCTTTGCTGGATTTGTTTTCATTTTGGCATCAGAGATCTTCTATAAAAACAGTATTCATGTAAAAACAAACAGGATTGTGATCAAGATTCTGGTATTTTTCCCTCCTCATCTTGTTTCTAAAACTTGTTGTGGCAGGATTTGTGTAGAGGCCGTAACGAAAACAGCAAAACACGGAATGAAAAATTGATCACAAAAGCAGAGAGAACATGAAGACAGCGTTGTGCGAAAAGTCCAACTGATGCTGTTCGTCTAATTTTGGTGCATCAAAGAGCATTAAAAAGTTATTTCTTCTTTGATTTTACTTTCCCCCTGAACACCAACAGCTGTCTTCACACTTTGTGCCTCTCGCTGCTGTCCTTCTCACTCAGCGTTACTTCTTTTGTCACCCACGCATTTCTAAATGTGCGACCTGTGCTTTTCAGCTTCCCATCTGGAATATATCTGAAAATTATCATATCTCCTTAATGTTCGTCCTCTAGGATGACGCTTGAGGAGACGTGCCAAATTAAATATGACAAAATCAAATAACCTTAAATGATTCAACGATCTCCTGATGTCCTCGTTCACTTAACAAACACTCCTTGTTTTTCTTCTAACTCGCAGCCAAGACCTTCGTCTCTCCATCACATTTATAAAATGTCTGTGAATCACCGTTATATTGAGAAAATCCTGTTATACTTGGGGATTTTCAATTTTTTTTCTTATCCACAACTCCACCATGGCAAGCCTTTCTACTAAAAAGGAGAGAAACTCTGTGACCTTCGGCTTGTCAAAACCCTTTTTACAGACTTAGTGGATAAACTGAAAAATGTACAGCGATCAAGCTGAAACCAAGGTTGTTTCCACAGAAAAGCTGACATTTGGGAGATATAAACTTTTCAAGGACTGGTCTTATTTTACCCTCCAAACATCAAGCTAACTGACAAAGTAACGGTTTTGATGCACGTTACAAACTTACAGTCTGTGGCTACGAATACGTGTAAAAGACAGACGAAAAACAGACGGCAGTGCTGATTGGTGCAACTATCAGGGAGGCTCTGTCGGGAAGTGTCACACGCGAGGTGTTAACTTGTGATAACCCGGTTCGATGATCCTGTAACTCGACATTACAGGGTTTTATTTGTAAAGAAAAGCTTGTCTCGTGACCTGGAGAGCACCTCCGACCCATATATGCGTGATTAAATTGTTGAACTATCACCATTAGACTTCCTAAAAATGTGGGATTTTGGTTCTCATGCAGGCTCACGGCTGTCAGGCTGTAATGTTTCACAGCTTTGGTCCTAATCTGGCTGTAAGAAGCTTGAGAAGTGCAAATCTGCCAGGAGCAAGAGCCGAGAAGCTGGCAAGACACACCGTGTACAGCATGTTGACTGTCACTGATAGTCTGTCTCCGGCTGTGTGCTGAGCGAGCGAGGTCACCTACTCGCGTTCACATGACAACCTTTAATAATTCAGCCGCTATAATAACACATCTGACCCAACACACGAAACAGGCCACATCTATATGTATGTGTGTGTGTGTATTGGATGTACCTGCACATGCTGCTCTTCCTGGAGCCGGTGCTGCTCGGGGAGGAAGGAGGGGTCTGGTAGGACCAGCTGTAATCAGAACCTTTCAAGTCCCGGATCACCTGCGAGCAGCAACACATGACCGAGTGGTGAAGATACGGTGGCAACAACAGAAGTGGGCAACATTGTTTTTTTACATGATGAGAGAAAAAAGACAGATTGTGGTAAATTACCGAGGATTACAACTTGTTCCAACATTTACCCCAGAACAAGTTATTTTTTAAGCCGTGCTGAGGGACATATGAGAGGATTAATTAATTTGGAAACAGGTCAGTTCAGTCAGGCTGTGGTGAGACTAATAAGAAGGGGAATAAGAGCAGAAATAAAACGAGAGCATCCTCCCATCCAACATCCAAAAGCTGCATTAAAGCGTATCTGTGCATTATTTTCTAATATTCTGCCAACAAACATCATGAGAAGTCAACACTTTTGACCTTTTCCCCTCGCCCGTCTGTTGCTCTCAGCAGTAAAGCTCATTCATTGGTTACTAATATATAGTTTCATTTTCTAGAAAAGGTTATTTAATATCTTTAAACAGATGGTTAATATAGCTTTAAGCAAATGTTGGAGTAAACAGTGCATTTGTTGGGGAATATTTTCACTGCCAGACTGATCCCCACGTGGTGCTCTCAGGAGTGTTTACAGCAGATGGATGGAGTAAGTGGAACTCAACACTCCAAAAAATAAACCTATGAAGCCCTTTTTCTATAATTTAGGACAACAATGGACGTAAAAAATGTTATATTGAGCTTTGGACATACAAAAAGCACTTGTAAGTGACCATCTCCATCATCATCATTATTTTAAATTACTTTTTTCCACATATAAAGCACTCCACAAGGCCCGTAAACACACTTTAATGTGTAATAAAATTGGCGGAGTTACTCTTTAATGGAGTAGCCCGTCTAAAAAGTGTTTCCAGCAGTTAGCTTACATAAAAGAGGTCGGCTACTAATGCTAATCAATATTATCGGCACGAACGCAATTGTAGAAAAATGTCATAATCAAGCCGATTGATGGCCGTAAATTCAAACTCTGAAGCTGCTTTACAGTATTGAACTCGTGTTACCTGCTCACTGGCTGGTGGCAGCTTGTGTGGGTCTTCGGTCAACACGGTGAGGTCATCAACAATGGCCTGTAAATGTGTTATCTCTCCCAGCATGGCGATCTCCACATTCTGGAGGGGAAAACAGGAATCGAATTAAACAGCTACCAACAACAAGAGCAAGCAAAGGAAGTCATCTGTGAAACATCAGTGCTGTTTGCACAACAAAGGCTAAATGTCGCTCACCACCACCGGCTGCAGCATGTTGATGAATGTACAGTAACGCCCTCTCTCTTCCAGGAGGGCTCTGCGCACCGCCTGCTTCTCCGTCTCCTCCATCAGCAGGTACAGGTCGCTGACGTCCTGCATGGCACTGTCCAGCTGGGGGCGCAGGTTCCCCCGGCCTGCCCGAGGCAAAGCAAAGGGTGCAGAGAGAGTTGAGGGTGGAGGAGGGGGAGTGGGAGTGGGAGTGACATGAAGGAAAGTGTACACAGTGCAGGGAGAGAGTAAAAAAAATGAGAGACGATTAGAAGACATGATGATAAACTGCTGGTGTGCTACAGGTCAATGCACGGACGAACACCACACTCAAATGGTTCATGTGCATGAGGGATGAGAGGACACGCAGTAATAAATTGATGCAGAGGAACCTGAAATGAACTTGATTAGACACACGGATGTAAACAGAATGTGTGAGAGTCATTCAAGACTGCATACCACAGTGACATGAGGTGATACGGAGGATGAACGAAGGCAGATTAATTAATGAAGATGACCACGAAGCTACACTGGTTGTATGATTTACGCAGACGTGTGCTGACCAGTTATAAGCTTTTTAAAAACAACCCTGCAGTGTATCCTGGCATTTTTGGTTCCATTTTAAACAAAGCACTCAAGGAAGGAAGATAGTTTGAGTGAAATCAGATTTGTGTCGCGCTGCACTGCCAGCAAAAAGCTCTCTGCAACACTATATATGTCTTTGGCTCTCGTTAAATCAAGAGTCCCATTTAGTCCATAAAAAACAGGAGTTTGGGTGTTTTTGGTAGAAGACTTTGAAACATTTGCTGCCACCGTAGAGCCAAATGTCAACTCATTAAAAAGAAGCTATTCTTACTCAGAGGAACGACGGGTTGTCTGACTGATATGTTGCCAAACAAGTGGAAGTTTCCTACCCTGTTAAAAAAAGGCATTTAGAAAATGGAAGGCTACTTTTAAAAACATCAAACATGGCCTGCTGCTACACTTAAATAGAACAGAGCCATTGTTTAAGGATGAGTTCACCCAAAAATACAAATTCATTTATGCATTCATCGTCGACTCACCCTCTTTTCAGATGGAAAGTCAGGTGAAGTTTTCGTGGTTCAGAGCAAAACAGTGCTGCAGCATTCTCCCTAAACAACTGAAGTAGATGTGGACTAAAAATGTGAAAAAAAACAACCAGAACAAAACAAACAACAACAGAAGTGGCCTCGTGCAGCTCGTCTGGCGTAACCCATGTCTCCAGAAGGTCATAAAAATGTTTTTTTCACCCTTTTTAGAGGTGAAATCTTCAGCACTTGCAGCCGCTAAGCTGAAAGCATTAGCAGCTTTGGAGTGGCTGCACGAGTTTGGTTTATAACGAGCTGTGGGGAGCCATTTTGTTTTGTTCTGTTGTTTTTCCCCATCTAATCCAATTGTTTAGGAGAACGCTGTTTTGCTGTGAAGCTCCAGAAATGTTTTGCGGACCACGAAACTTCACCTGACTTTCCATCAGCATGAGAGCGAGTAGACAGTGAGTGAATTTTCATTTTTGGGTGAACTTATCCTTTATTGTTATCTGTAATCTTTAATATTAGGATATTTACAGTGCGTGCATCGCTTGAGGAATAGCTCAACATTCAATTGTTTTATTTCTTGCCGAGAGTTAGTCGGGTCATATCTGTAAGATGGTAGCTTAGCTTAGCATAAATACAGGAAATGGAGGGGGAAACGAGTACACTGGCTAGCTCTGCAACATAGCAGTGTGTCGTTTTAACACTTGTGTTTCTGTTTGGATTAAACAAACCAGATTAATGTTTATTAGTGAATTTGAGAGAAGCAGGTAGGTGGATTTTGTCACCTTTGGCAGAGCTAGGCTACAGCCTTTGTGCTAAGCTAAGCTTACTTTCTGCTGGTGGTGACATACACGAGTGAGGTATCAATCTTCTCACCCAACTCAGTGTATTTCCAAAAAACGTCAAACAACTCCTTCCTTTAACCAAAAATGCTCAGATAGCACAGGGTTTACTTCGACTGGCAGTTTGATCTAAAGATGACCACGATGCCTTCGAACATAAAAACTATCCCATGAAGTGCTCACACAGGACACAGCACAGCAGACATACCTAGCAGCTCTACAGCCACGGGGAAATAGCCAGAAAGAAACAGAGGAGGGTTGCAGAAACAGGCGGGGAGGAGGGAGACAGAAGAACAGGCAGTGTTAGCTGTATCACATCAGGGCACATTGCAAGTTTATGACGAGCCCGTATCGCAGGTGTAGAGCGAGTCCGTGATGGAAATAGGAATTTAATTACATCCAGCAGTAAGGGGCTAACGCAAAGCACAGCCAGGAAAGAAGATCATTCCTTTGATTTATGAGGTAGAAGCTGACTAATCATCCAGAGCTGGAGAGCAGCCTCTGAAACTGTGCCAGGCATTTTTGGGTTGATTGAGTTGTCATGTCGGGTGCGAGGCTCTAGATGGCGCCAGTTCAATCTGAACCGTTTGTTCGGAGCAGGAACCAGCAGCCAAGACGACTCAATAAAGTTGTGTGTGGTGTGTTTTATATTAATTATCAGGTTCTTGTTCCCTGTTTTATTTTCTCACCTTTTCTTGCTTTTTTCTGGAGTTTTATGGTATCTAGCGACTTCCTTTTGATTTCCTGACGAGACCGCTTGTATTCTGTGGAGAGAAAGCCGAACACGCGTCAATTCCTGTCCGATACACAGTGCTGACAAACAACTATTTACAGTGTGCGTTTCCTGGTTATTGACCTTTGGCATGGTCTTTGTCCAGCTGATTAGCCGTCTTCTTCCACTCCTCAATCCTGTCCTGGAGCGGCGTCACCAGGCCTTCCATAAGAGCACTGCACAGCAGAAAGGAGACATGAGAGTGAACGAGACAGAATAACAAATTCTAGGCACAAAAGCACTCAACGAAGAGTGGCAGAGTGAGAGGAAGGTCACGCTATAATCCTCCCCAAGGTAACAGAAGAGAGAAAATTGCAGTGGAGAGGGTGGAGGAAAAAAAAATAGAAAACACAGATGACACTTACTTGGTGAAGTGGCGTAATTTTGCCTCAATGCTGCGGTGTCGCATGCACATCCTTGTCAGAGCTGAGCCGACGTCCCTGGTGGCACCTTGGATAAGACAACAAAACAAAATTGTCACCTGTGATATATCAAGAGGGCTGCGCTGCAAATCTCAGATGTGCCTCTTGGCCTGGAAAAATGCGAGGAGACGCATCAGGAGAGGGTTTTAAAAGGTCTGATTCTCTCCCGTCAGTCGGAGCACTTGCCAACCTTGAGAGCTCAAAAACAGGGACACCAAAGCAGGCGTCTACCTGGAGCCTGGAGATTCAAGGACTGTGTTTTCCTGCACTCTGGTGACATTTAAAGTATGAAAATAAGAAAATAGGAAGTAAAATGCAGCAGTGTTTTTATGTCAAATAACTTGTGTGAATCTGTGGCATCACCTTTCATTCATTCATTCATTTTCCGCCCCTCACAGAGTCTGTGCACGCCTTCATCAGCCCCTCGATGGGGATTGATGTGGCGTGACCCACGTGATCGATATAAAAATCAACGCGGCAGATTTTACAGCCCTTTTCCTTCAAAACTTTAAGTGAGAAACGTGACTTCTTCTCTCCTGTGCGTCTGAAATTTGCTCAAATATCGTTTCCTCTCCATTTCTTTGTCCGTCTCTCACTCACTGAGGAGCCCTGCGGTGCTAGAAACTAAACTAAAAGGGGAAAAGGTGTGAAAAATTGGCATGAATTGCAAGAAATACAGGAGAACTGCGACACCGGAAGTAAACTAGTCCAGAGGACAATAAAAGACGGGAGTCGCCCGGGAAAATCAGGAGGGCTGGCAAGTATGTCAGATTAATTTATCAGGGAGTTTTTCTTCCCTGATGGAGACGTGTTTCCTGCTGCAGCCACTAGGTGGACGAGTGCAGAGCCCATAAATGTCCCATTTCTTTAGGGTGAAAACAAATGTGACACAGTTCCTGAAAACTAAAATCCTGCACTCACGTCCCTTTGGACAAAACATTCATTTTACGCTTGAACATTGCGTGCATGAAGATTCCCACCACAGTTGCTAAATAACAGCTTGTGTGACTTGCTTACTGTACTTTTCCTCTCTGCTGAAGTGTAATTAAAATGGGGGTTTACGGCCCCTAAAGCCCAGGCTGGCCCCGCTGTCTTACTGCCGGTTCACAGGCCGGTGTAATATGTGGCAGCGCTGATCCCGTTGTAATCTGGGCCACATAGGGCTAATCTGAGGGTCTCTCACCACACACACAGGGAAAGAGAGAGGATGCCTCACAGAGTAGAGGCATGCACGACTGTATTTGTGTTCATCGTGAATGAACATTTGTGTGCCCGTGGACAGGTGGTGTGATTTACCAACCCCCCACCCGCCCAGTCATCCACCCTTTCCGAAGTTCTCACCCCCTCCGTCCTGGAGGAAAAAGGAGGGAACCTTGTAAGGGGATATCCCTCTATTCTTCCCTGCCTGCTCTGCCTTTCCTGTTCTCTCTGTTTCCTAAACACCATTCATGCAGGGCGGACAGAGAGCGAGAGAGAGAAACTGGCTCTAACCTGCACTGTAAAAACAAGACAGAAAAGAAAGAGTGATGACACGGAGTGAAACTAAAAGAGAAAACACGACTGATATAGCAGACCTGAAGTCAGACACCGAGCGGTGAATGCTCCAGATGGTTGTCCGGTGAGATCTGCGCTATTTTCCAGGTTATCACAAAAAAAGAAAGTAGGTTACTGCCTCCAGTGGATACCACGTCACACTGCCAGTTCAAAGAGCGTTTCGCTCCAGCGCTCTGCCGTCAGGGACTTCAGTGTGCCAGTTCAAAGACACTGAGAAACAGATCTGGACTCTTTCCAACAGGCAGATGTAGAATAACTTCAGTGTGTTTCAGTGTTCTGGGTCTGCGTTGCTTTCCTAGGTGACTGTGGAGGGGTTAGAGGTGAAAGGTCATCCAGCTGCATCACACACAGGCCTTAAAACACCAGCAGGAAGTGATCGAGCGAACATGTGGAACCTGTACGCCGAGCTCTTGATATAAATAGCCAAAGCGGTTGTCCGTCTTTACAGGACTGGGTGTTGAGTATCTGTCATGTAGCAGCCTCTCTTCATGAAGCCAAGAGAGGACACGTGCACACAGGTTATGCATCTCTCCCCTTAAAAGCATTACGGGAGGCGTCCACAGCTGCAAATCAGCTCTGGCAGGATGGAGGGAGGCTGAAGGAGAGCTGGAGGGAGAGGGGGTGAGGTAGTAATGTGGCCTCTTTTATCTCTCTAACAGACCTTCCCAATGTCACCGTCAGCCAGCGAGGACAACCCCCAACCCCCCACTCTCCTCTCCTCTCCTCTCCCATCCACACCTGCCAATTTCTTTTCCTCTCCCCTCCTCTTCCCCTACCGTCTCCTCCTCTCCTCCTTCCCCTCCCAGAGGGGGATCAGCTGACAGCTACATCCTGGGGAGGTCCAGGGGCTTCCTGGCCGTGTCCGCGATCCCCGCTGGCCTCTGGCCTCGACCGGATGGACAGGGACAGAGTGATTCACTCCCATAGCGCCATGCACGCACGCACGCACAGGCATGTGACAAACACTTACAAGCTGGAAGGTTAAGATCGAGTAGAAAGACGAGTGTTTCTGCTGAGTTTTGTAGATTTCTATCTGACCTCAGTTACTATTCCTGATGTTTCTTCCTTTCTCCCCTGTTAAAGTGTTTTTGTTTCGTTTATTCTTATCCAAGCCCTTTCAGAAACAATTTTGTGATGTGGGATTTTGGGCCATATAAAACACAATGAACTCAACCATCCCTCCATCTAAATCTATCAATAGTCGTCTTTGTAGGAGCTTGAAACCTGGCTGAAGTGCGTAGGAGCTGGGAAAGTGATTATTTAGCAGACCCGGGCACCCCTGGGGCTTTAGGGGGAGCAGTGCCGACCTCATAGCAGACACCCACACGTGCATGAATGAAGCAAAACACAGACCAGAATGGAGCGCTATTATGCAACGCAGCCATATATCTTAAGACACGGAGCAAACAACTGGGAGCAACTGAACAGCCAAACAGAAATGTGTGGTTCATTATAACAGCAACTGCCGTGCACGTCAGAGAGGCTGACGGCGCCTGGTTCAAAACGTCCCCGACGATAAATCGCCAGCAGATCTGCTGCATGTAGAGGAGTACATGGGTCTGTTGGTGGGAAGGTCAAGCCGACCCCCCTCCACACACTGCTGGGTTCAGTTGGGAACTTTAAGCTCCAGCATCCAGGACCAGCTCAGTGTGGTCTAAGCGTTTAGTGAGTGGTCCCATCCAGGGCTCTGGTTCTGATTAACTCCCCTGATTCCACGGGGGGAAAGGAGGAGCGTTTTAATGGGCCTGCTTTATAGGGGGCTCTCCTGCCAGGAGCCACCGGGAGCCAGGAGCTAAACTGCCACAGGCCCTCGTTCCTTGATGTCTTCAACATGGGAGCTTAAGCTAAACTATCTCTCTCTTTCAGCATCTGAGAACCCTCTCGGCTCGGCTCAGGTTTCATTGCACTCGAGACTACCGTGCTGGGCGAGCTGCTGCCGTAGTTAGACCCGAATCCAGTTCTCCTGAGACCGTCGGTGCTCCCTCTCTCTCTCTCTCTCCTTCCTGTGTCAATAAAGCATGTTTATGCGGGCTGTAGAGCGAAAAAGGTACAGAACATCCTCACAGTTGCACTGCCAGGAATATGAAGTCATTTTTTTTTTGTTGCTAAGCCCTCATGCAGCAGCCGCTTAGCTAAGGAAATTCCATCATCCGTGAGACAACAGTTATTCCTCTCGTTGGCATCTCGGCTGCCGAGCTGGCACAGACAGTTAAGCCTCCTGCCTTTACCCTCCCTCACTCATTTTAAGTGGTACAGAATGTGAACTGGCAGGGACACAGCGGAGGCCACTGATGGATGAAAAAGAGCTGCGGGGTGAGAAGGGAGGATGAAAGAGGACACACACTGTCGAGCTGGCTTCGACCAGTCGCGGGGGGGGGGCAGAGGAAGTGTTAGCTGGCTGCTGCAGGTGCAACGGGCACTGCCAGGACGAGCTGTCACACAGGTCCAGAAGATATATGATCAAAAGGAGTTGAAAGAATTAATTTGTCTCATCAGAATCATCAGAAACAAACAAACAAAAAAGAAAACGAGCTGCCAGCTTCACTGCTCTTGTTCAGTTACCAGTTATAGCTTCGCCGTTTCTGAATGAAAAAAAAACAAAAGCTGATGAGACATCACACATTCACATCATCAAACATTCACTTCAAAGCACAGCTGGAGTTCTGGTGCTGGAGCTCAGAAGGAGCAGACGGTATTAAAAAATTAACGCAGCATCCCCCTCGTGTCTGCTGGTTAGAGAGCAGGAGCAGATAAAACACGTGGACATTGATTATAAATCACCTGCTGCAGGTGAACAGCGCTGTGCAGAGGAGGACAGGCGGTCTGCTGAGAAACTCCCTACAATATAAAATGTGGGTATATTGAAGAAATACAGACATCTAATAAGATTATTTGCCTGTGATTGTAACGCTCCCTTCAGTTTCTACGTAAATATTTTATCAGCTGAGAGTACATTCAAAGTGACGGATTAAAGAGGGATGAAAAGTCTATTTTACTTTGTAAACAAAGCCTGATGTGGCGTGTTGGAGTTTGTTAGAGGGAGAGAATTACTCTGTTTGAAAAAGAAAAACTAGGCCATCTCTGCTTGTATTCCTTTGTTTTCAGGGAGCGAGAGAGTCTTATGTAAATGTTGGATGCACGAAGCGCTGGAGATGACTTCTATGGGAGTCGTACGCCGAACCGAAATTCACTTTGACCGTCCGCTCTGTTGATCCTGGCTCCACTCGACATCTGGGGGCTCCACTGCTGCATGTGTAGAAATAATAATTGCAAAATTGCCCCATATTTTAAATTCTAGATATATTTCTTGCAACATTGAAACTAAATATGTAGAATAATATTGAAGTGGTAACCCTTTCTGGGCTTGAACTTTGATGGATGGAAAATAAAAGAAATAACCACAGAACTTTGTTATTACAGCAAATATTTTTTTAGTTTAAGTTTTATATCTTATACGGTCGGTCCATGAACCAACACATAGTCTTGTGTTTGGGCCAAAAGTCAAATAAGATCCATCTCCAGAATCCGACCAACGCTGGACCGAGTCATTCGTGCTCTCATCTGGTCTCGACCCGGCGAGTGTGCCTCACAGTTCCAGTTCTGGCTTCCCTCCGTTGGCTCCCCGTCCGCTTTGGATTTGATATTATTACCGATCACTTTTAAAGCTCGTCTTTGTCTTGGCCCAAAGAAACACAGCAGTAAATGCTGACTCCATATGAGCCTGTTCACATCCTGAGATCTTCAGGTGGGGCCTCTCTAGACGCTCGTTAAGTCGAGGCTTAGATCTAAAAGGTGACCGCGCTCCTGCCGTCATCACAGTGGAGGAGAGAAGGCTCCCAAACTCATTTATATCACTTCTTAAACCCTATTTTTATTATAGACTTGCTTTAATGTGAAGTTGTCTTTTTTTTAATTCTCTCCACTGTTCTTAATCTTTTCATCCATTTCTAATTTCTCTTTCATGATGTTTTTCTTTTTATCTGCCTTTCATTACTTTTATTCTTTTTTATCTGCAATTTTTCCCTTTCTTATCGCTTTCTTATCGCTTTTATTCCTTTTTGTTTGTGTTTATTCATGTTGACATTTTGTGTTTTGCCTTCTTGTTTTAACCTTTCCTGAGTCTGTGTGGCGTTTATTCTGTTTTATTGTCTTCCATTCTGAGTTTCCTGCTTTTCCTTTAGTCTGTCAAAGCAAACGTTCTTTATAAATAAAGTTCTCAAAGTTGCTGCCAATTACACTACATCCAAATACACACGTTTAGGATTTTCAGAGGGGTAATGCCGCATTTAAACATATTAAATTAATTCCCTTAAACCATTTTAAAAGCGTCTTGTTTTGCAGAACCCAAAACAAAACATTAGGGGTTTTTTTGTCCGTGTGTTTTACCATCCTCAAAGACACAGACATAAAGGTCTGCTCAGGTAGAGGAGACCATTCTGTAAATATTCATTATCAATTAATCTGTCAGATATTTTCAATCGTTTTGTCTCTAAAATCATGACGTCATGATGTCGTCAAACTGCTCGTTCTGTCCGACCAACAGTCCAAAAACCAAAGATTTTGCATTCACGATGTAAAGAAACAGACATCTGAGAAGCTGGAAATAAACCCCAGAATAACTCTGACCCGCAATGAAACTTGAGTATGTTTATGCGTGAACTTGTGCTCTTTATGTACCGAGTCTGTGGTAGAAGTCAAAACAGCATTCAGGCTCTTTGTGTCACTTCCTGTCATGTGGAATGTCACTTCGTCCTCACAACAATGCTCATGAAAGGCAGAGGAAACGGCCCCAGGATCAATTGTTTCAGAGCACACACTCCATCCATTGTTGTCTGGCCAGCACACACACACACACACACACACACAGCCTCAGACGGACCTCAGCGTGCGTGTGTGTGTGTGTGTGTGCTGTAAACATGTTCTGGAGTGCATTAGGACGAGGCTGAAGCAGGAGGAGGAGGAGGAGGAGAAGGAGAACAAGGAGGAAGTGATATTTTTCTCCTGCAGGAGCTTCCTGTTCAGGGACATAAATGCTGCTAAAAATAACCGCCGCCTCTCGTCCAGATGTGCTTTTCATCAGAGTTGAAAAAAATGGGGAGAAAACATGAAGAGTGAGGGAAAGGAGCAAAATCCTGCGAGCCAATCAGATGACTCGGGCTGTTCCTTGCTTTACGCCCCTTCACCCCCGATTAGTTCGGCCCATTGTTTTTTCTCTGACAAAGTTCCCGCAGCTCGGCTCATTTGCAAACAATCCTCCAAACAATGCTGACACCGCCGCTGGAGCTGCTGCTGCCGCTCAGGCGCTCCACCTCCCACCTGTGGCCTCCGAGTCCAACCCTGCAGGGAGGTTTGTTATCATCGCTGCCCCGTCAGAGTGAAGACGGCATATAAACTCTATACTCACATAATAATGGTGAAACTTTTCCATGTGGGTGTTTGGGCTGAGTTTGGACAACAAAAATATGCAGGTTTTTTGAAAACACGGAAAACCTGCTTAAAAAAAGGCGACTGACTTATATTCTGTTGCCAGGAGATCAGTTTGGCTTTCTGGGGTTTTTTATTCTGGTGTGTCACGTTCAAAGTCAATGTTACGATAATGTTTCTATCTTTTACTTCAGCGTCTCGTTCAAACTTATCTCATTACTGAACATTATAATGAAACAGAGGAGGACACAAACCACTCAAAACCTTTTCAATAGAAAGGTCCGTCAGGCCAGAGATGTTGGTTGTGGCGGATATCTGGCGCCTTTGACCAAAAGCCAATCGTCTGCTTGACGACAGCCGGAACCGGGAAACACATCAGCCAATCGTGTTGTTGCACTGATGCCGGCGCACAGTTGAGAGATTCACAACAGTTTCAAGCGATTTTGAAGATTTAAGGCGTCACGGCATAAAATAAGTTGCGGTCGTGTCGTGAGACCGTGCACGTGCGTTTTAGTGAACCTGTAGGAAGAAAGTGTTTTCTTTCCCCAACTGTTTTCAATCAGCCACCTCACTTCATCAAAGCTATGCATGTATCCCTTTTATTCCCTCTTTTAATGTCCTCCCTTAAATTCCTGTGTCAGGCTCCCTCTCCTGTGTATTTTCCCTCCCCTCTCCGGCTCTCTTCCACGCCGACGTTGTGTTCAGGATATAGCTGAACACAGTGTTCCCCTCCAGTCTCATGTTTGTCTTCTTACTTTGGTATTCGGCCTCAAAGTGAAAGTTACGCAGAGCCAAAGATTTGTTTTCTCTCACATTATTATTCCCCCACTTCAACGTCTGTTCCTCACATCATTGTTCCAGCCACTTCTCCCTCTTTACTTTTTTTGACTGTAGTATTCATAATAGCTGGAAAACATTCGCCGGGCGACCGCGTTGAGTTTTGAGGTTGAAGCCTATAAACTCTATAGCAGGGCTGTTGCCCCACTGTAAGGTTCGAGTTGGCCTTCCTGATTATTTGGGTTAAAAACAAAATGAAATCTGTTGAAAAAAAATATAATATAATATAAAGTGCTGTTTAAAAGGTGCAATATAGAAGAAATGTAGTTGGAAACATTCAAAAATTAGCTGACAATATCAACTGAATGTAAATTTGAGCTCTTTCTCCCAATGGTCCAAAGCTCCTCTGCTAGTGGTGCAAACACCAACACCCATGTAGTCCGGCTAGCTACATGGCTAACTGAGCTAATAAGACAGAAGCTCCCCTTTCCTACAGAAAACACTGCTCCTGAAACGCCTCGTCAGCAGTCGCAGCTTAAAATTTCTTGACTTTGTGACATCACACCACGTCACAACGTCACACATTTGCCTAGTTTATGCCTAGTGGTTAGTTTGGCATGTAAGAATCAATTTAGCACATCTGCTCTGTTGTTGTTAGCGGTGGTGGGTCATGCGTGTGTGAGCTGACGAATCACAGGGGACTCTGTATTCGGGGGGGGGGGGGGGGGGGGCCTTAAAGAGACAGGAGCTGCTGCACTGGACAGTATGAGAAAACTGATGTGTTTTACTTGACTAAAGCATGTAAAGGTTATTCTAGTAGTAACCCAAAATAAACAATGAACCTGAAAATGAGCATAAGATGTCTCCTTTAACACCGAGCTGCAGAGCCTGCATACAATCAGACTGGACCATAATGCAACATTCACTGAAGTAGCCGCACGTTCATGATGTCCAATCTAAAACACTCAAATAATCTATAAGCTCATCTGATGAAGTCAAACCCGCATAAGATGCAGAGATCTAACATCCCTGCCCTTGTACACGCTAAGTACAATACAGGCTCACGTCAGGCCTGAACATGAAATGTCGAGCTTGATGGATGTCAGTGCGGGTCACATGGGCGCACTCTCATTATTTGACATGTCCGTAAAAATAGCTGCACTGCTGGGATAGTGTGGACGACAGTAATCCCCTGATCTCGCTCTGCACTAGGCCACGACCGCATCTCGTCCATGCCAGGCTGTCCAGATGGCGGGTAGGGATATCCGTCCCATCTGCCAGCCCAGAGAAGCGCAGGGGCCAAGCAGATTACTGCTTCGCTGAGACACTGATCTACTAGCATACCTCCACTCCTCCACCGAGTTTGGGCAGCATGAGTGGGAAAAAGAGAGGCAGACCCGCTGGAACATTGTGTCTATGTGTGTGTAATGGTGTCTGCAAACTTCAGGCTCTGGCGCACAGATGTAAAGAGAGGAAGGTTCATCAGTGTTGAACTTGCAGTGTGTCGCAGTCTGGCCGGTGATCCCAGAGTGTGAATTTTTAAAGCTGGGGGTGGCTGATCAGGAAGGGAAGGGAAGGCACGCTGTGTCTGTGTGTTACAGAGTGGGGCTAAGAGGATTAGCTAAACGCCTCTGCCTAGCCTGGATACCCAGAGCTGTGGAAATCCCACTGCAATCACAACCCCCACCCTGGACCCACCTCACTCCAAAATATGGAGCTTGTATCTCATACCCTGATGGACCATTAGCCGTGGACTACTGGCTCTCTGACCTCCATCTAATTCAACCATGTCCAAAAATGGAAGAAAAATGAAGTCAATCTTCCACTAAAAACACATGTCATCCAGCCTAGCAACAACCAAACACCAAACACAGAGCCCACTCTTCTCCAGAGAAGTCCGCTGCTCTTAAATACATCACACAACAATTTCACTTCAAGGAGAGAAACGGTCTAGACAACACACCAAAAACCATTAGGCTGACCAGTGTAAAAATAAAAAACACCCCAGAGGGCTGCAGGGCCTCAAACTAAGTCCCAGGAAAGATGGGTGTCGAAACGTGAAACATTTATCTCTAAAAGGCTAAAACCCTCTAAATACATTGAAGCGATATAGACCGGTCGGCGGACCTTTATTGAACCCAGATGTGCGCTGCCAGTTCACGCAGACAGACGTGCCTTTAGACGCAGATCCATCAACGCAGCTTAGAGTAACAGCGCAGTCGGAAACGGTGCCAAAACGCCTGGCAGCCGACTCCTCCAGCTGCTGCATAAAACACAGACGCTGACGCCATGACCGTGACCGTAAACTCTAAAAACGGACGACACGGACAAGAGGAAGCCTTGAACATGAACGCAGACCAAGGCATGGAAACACAGAGCGGAGGATGTATGAGGTGGAGCTCTCAAATATAATACAGCTGTATGAAAAGCTGCCCTCCCAGTCAAAGACAACAAGAAAAAGGTCCAGGACAGGAAATCATAAAATCCTCTTTCTTTCACCATCTTCTCCCTCTCTGGACCAATCAAAAGAGCACTGCTGAACGAGGGGGAAAAATGTTGCTTTCCTTGGCAGGGAAACGTGCAAACCGTCTGGACAGAGTGTGTGTGAGAGTTAAAGGGGTGATGGGGTGAGTGTGTCAAAGGTAGATTAAAGGAAGCAGACGAAGAGCGCGATGAAACCTCCAGCTGTGCCAGCAGCTGTAGCTCGTCCCCCAACACGAGAGGGGAATCGGGGTGACGCCGACGACTGCCAACAGTTCATAGCTTAGGGCCGTCTCCTGTGGTGCAATCAGCCCTATATGGCGCTGCAGACGCCGAGACAAACATGATCGCTGCAGGCTGACAGACCCACGCACACACATGTGAAGGAAGTGAGATAGAGAAAGAGAGGGACAGAAATGGAGACTTACTTAAGTAATCTCTCAAGTCTATTTATGTATCAGCGTTTCCTGAACAGTCTCGAGTTAGTCAGCAGGCGCAAAGACTGGAACATCTGGATGCCGATATGTTTTAGGATACCTTTTAACATCGCGTCAGCCAGAAGGGAAAAAGTCCCCTTGGCTACTGTCCACGGAGCCTGGGGATCAAAGGTCCCAGTCCACTTCCAGCCAGCTCCAATAAATATCGACATTCCTCCCACCGCCAAATTAATTGCTGGGTTTCCGAGCACGCAAAGACTAACACGGCTCCCACAGGACGAGTGGGAGTGAAGTGGTGCTGCTGTTTAAGAAGCGAATGCAATCTGTGCAACCTCCTTCAGACTGCTTGACTTTATTGTTGGAGTCTTTTACGATTACTACAACAGTCCACACCCGCAATCAATGCTGTGTACACACACCAGAATTATTTCACAATAAAAAGAACAGAAAATAGAAAATGATTTCCAATTAGTGCTGCAAAGTCTGTTAAAAAAATTATATTGCAATTATTTTGACGGATATTGTAACTGTAATATGATTCACGGTGAGTTGGAATCATTTTAACTGAAGAAACTATTAACCTTCAATTAAAATCCTGATGAGACATTATTCACAGTCTGTATCAAACAAAACATCTTTTCTTCCATCTGGAGAAAAAGCTGTGTGGGCCCGACCTTCTCTGCAGCTCTACAGCACTTTATTATAATCCTGTCTTCACACGTTTTATCTTTCACACTCTCTGAGCAAATTCTCGCACGCTGTCTAACGTGCAAAAATCCTTTTTTATTTACTTATTTTCCTGATGAAGGTCAAGTACTGAAACATTACAAATAAATGTGTCAGTTAGACGGTGTGTGCGTGGAAGTTTGTACAACATTTGGTCCAGGTGTGCAGGAGAGAGTCGACCCTCTCCTACACACCTGGCTCATGAAACAGATGTGCAAAGTATTTTTCTCTGTTTTGACATATTTTATCTTTTTCAAAGAATCAGAGCTTCTTTGATTTGGATATCACACTCGGCCATGTTGCGATTTTGATAATATTTCGACCAATGTCAACCCTAGTTAACAATCTATAATCACTTAACCTTCAATTATTTCCTAATGAAATGTCTAAAAGAAGGTCCAAAAATAACGATACCAACACCTTGACTACGATAACGGTTCCTGAAGGACACTTTTTTCCGATACCGGTTTTATAAAATCTGCTTTAACAATAGATTTCATTACACATACACGTGCTGAGCCCCGTCTCTTGGTGTAACCTGGTGTTTTTTCTTGCCACAACAAGCATGCTGCATGCTGATTGGCCCACTGACACTGATGAGATTAACTCCTTCGGTATCGAAGTTTGGTATCGAACGGTAAACCATTTTTTCGATACTCGATATTATCAAGGCAATTCGGTCGGTGCCATAAAAGTATTACATTTCTATGCCCAGCCCTCCATTTGTACCAATAAACACAATATTGCATTAAAGATAGCTCTTTTTTGGCTTAAACTCCTCATCCGCCATGTTGCCAACTATAACTCATGTTGCATTATTTACAATACGTCCCCCAGAGCCATCTAGTTGGCTGCATAAATCTATCGGTGCGGATCTGCTGGTTAATGAGCTGTGGACTGTGGACACCTACGAGATCGATCACGATCTAAACACTGCCCACAACGAAGTAGTAGAAGTACTGAACATAACTCATTTTTGACCTGAAAATTGCGCTGGATGAAAAGTCAGGGTATCACTAAAGTTATTCCAGTTTATCCTCTGAGCACCGTGGACATCTGTACCAAGTGTCGTGCCATCCACACAGTCCACACGCCACCAGCATCTCTAAAAAACAAGACGACTTCCAATTTACAATCACATGAAACAGCTGAGAGGTTTAAACCATCAAACGTTCATCAGCACTAATCTAAACCATGTTTCATTAGTCTCTCGACGCACAGAACTCCCGGCGTCCCTCGTACAGTCCGCGGCCCGAGAAGGATGACATTAATCCTGAAGTTAATGTCCCTGGGAGAGGAGCAGAAGAGTGAGTGGGCGTATGGGTGACACACTTACTGAGGATTTTATGCATCTCGAGCTGTAAAACTCAATACACCCTCCTCTCTCATCTCTCTCTGGTCCATCTATCATTCTGATGTTTTTCCTTCGTTTTTTACTGTAGACACTCTTCTCCTTTGAAGCCCTGCCCCGCCTGAATAGTCTATCCCCATGTTTTATTGAGGCGGCGCTGCCAGCTGCTAGCATCTCGCAGGTTGACCCCAGTCTACCTCGTTTTCATCTTGCAAAGCTCATGCGCGCTCGCATCAGGAATCACTTAAGGTGACTTGATTTACCGGCACGGCAATAAACTCTGCTGTTACTGGAGTAAAAGTGGTGAGAATGTGTGAACGCTGCCGCTGCGCAAATTCATCTTTAGCCGTTTTCTCTCTGCAGTAAGTGGTCGGAGAGGGGCTGTGCCAGCACACACTGCTTTAAAGCATGTTGGCATGTGACCTGCGAGGTCAGGTGGCCGGCTACCAGCTGTCACTCTCTGAATATCCCTGTGTGTGTGTGTGTGTGTGTGTGTGTGTGTGTGTGTGTGTGTGTGTGTGTGCGCGCACGCTTCTACACCCGCGTGATTGTGTTTGCGAGCGTGTTAGGCAACATTCGCACGCCGCTCCGGGTTTTTCGCAGGGTTTTTTGACCTACATACTGCTCTCGACGATCAGCTCCAAAGAAATCTGTGTTAATCAGCCGCCTCTCTGGCCGGCCTGTCTGCTGCCACTAGCAGGGTGACAAAGCAGATCAGCAGACCTCATTAAGTCTGAAGAAAACAATAAGCTCAGATTTTCACTTCTCTGAGCCGACTCCCCCCCCCCCCCCCGGAGCTGCCCCCACTTTGAACATCTTAGAGGGGCAGCATTGTGTCTTTGAGGCTGCCGGTCGACTGGTTTTCTTCGGGTTAGGCAACATCTATTCATGCGACTTTGTCTATGAAGTGAAATTTGCTAACTTTATGCAGTTTGTTACACAGAACCATCAGAAACTATCTAGAAAAGGAGGCACTTTCAAAAAAAATAATGGCAGGTGATTGGACGAACCATTTGTCTATCACCGTCTGAAGTGGCTATCTTTATCTTGACTTTCTTCTTATCATAAGAAGCAGTGTAACGATGCATTGCTCCAGACTGATATATCGATTCAATGATCAACGATCTGATAGCATCAATGCAAAGTGAAAACATCGATTCATATCGGTGCCATCATTAAGATACGCCTTTATTTTGAAATTCCCACCGTTTCCGTCCATGCACAACTCCTTTCTAAACAGTGCTTTCTTTTTATAAAAAAATGTCCATTTAAATGTCTGGAACCATTGATAAAATAATATGTCCATATGTCAAATCATATTTAAGTTGCTTTTCTTGAGTTGATATAAATGTAACTGTGTTAAATGTGCAGATGATATCATCTCATATCGTCGCAGGCTCCTGTATCGAATCGAATCGAAATCATATCGTGGCAGACTTTGTGATATCGGTAAATATCGTATCGTTGTCCAAAGAATCGATATAATATCGTATCGTGATGAAACTTGCTATTTACACCCGATTATAAACACATAAGGGCGATACGAGACCATTGAGCTCGCTGGCAACACCACTGTAAAACTGTAAAACAAACAAATTGCTCTGCCGTCCACTCAACACTTCACAATAAAATTTCACTTCCTGTCGCACAGGAGGACCACAAATATCATAAAAATATACTTGACAGGTCACAACAATTATTCAACTGTATTTCTCAGGGTTACAATAAAAACCACTGTGGTTCAGACACAAGAATTCATGAGAGATCTCCTGAATCCAGCTGCCTAGCAACGCAAGAAACTTGCAAGTGATCGTGCAAAATAAATCCAGAAGAGAAAATGTGTGTTGATGGAAGAACAGCAAGTGCTCGTCTTTCAATAGATGCTGTGACACCCGAGCTTCACGCAAACCACACAACACCAAACACTATGTTGGTGTAACTCCATCATCACTCTGCAGTAACTGGACATTTCCAGCAAGACACAGATAACCAGTGTGCAACAAAAGACAGAACAAATACATCTTTACATAAAACAAGCTTACCTCTAGAGTTGGTAGCCATGTCCGCCACCTTCTGAAAGGCATCTAAAAAGGCCACTGCTGCCAGAATTGTGGTCCTGTAAATATAAGAGGCACATGTTCACTGCACCACGACTGCATAAAATCCTGAGTCTATAAATGTTGCACATGATTTCTTTTCAACGAGGTGTCTCTGCTCACTGGAGCTACATCTCACCTGAGTTGCGAGTGCAGTTTTGTGGCCTTGGCACTGAAGTCCTCCCACACAGGGTAAGAGCTCTGAAAAGAGAAATGAGACGAATAAACAAACTCAGCAAGGACGTTGAAGTGCGTGGAGACATAATGTTCTCTGCAACAGATCGTGCAATCTGGTGCAGTTTAATAACATTTAAATCAGCTGGATTTGCTGTATTTTCCTTTTACATAATTGCCACTAATAAGATGCTGAGCTGGAATAAAGCTGCAATAAATCACAGAGGGCGTCTCGACTCGAGGGTTAAACACAGGTTGGTGTACGAGCGCCCTGCTCTGACTTGTCTTTTAAAAAAAAGGTCAGCATGATTTCTCAGTGCACACATGTGTTATTATCGTCCTCGATCAGCCTCCCTCGAATCTGGTCCTCACGTGTTTATACGGCTGGATCTGCATAAGCTCTTATATCACAAGTGTTTATGTGCACGGGGCAGGTAGTTTGTTCTAGTCTTTGAAATAGTCTGGATGAGATTTACCCCGGGATCATCACACACCGCCTTAAGCTACAAGAGCAGAAGCCAAAACGCGAAACACATTCAAGGGCTAAGATCCCATTCAAGAGCCTGAGCGCTGGAGAGAGGAGAGGAAGGGCATAACCCCGGTGCGCCTCTTTGATGGTGAGGAGCCGAGAGAGGCCACACATCCTGACTGTACAGAGTCACTTTGGAAACAGTCGCCATCATTTTCGTTTCAGCCTCTAACATCACCCCTAACAAAAATGTTTGCCATGAACCTCCTCCCCGCCTCCCTGTCTGCACTTGACTCCAACAGGTGTCTAATTAACTTGTGCGGCCTGTGGCTCCCAGGAGGGGGGGCGGGGAGGGATGCGCTGCCAAGACAGCTGAGGGTGAAGAAGCGGGTAAAGAGGAGCTGCAGCGAGAGGGGGACCGGAGGGGATGGTAGGGAGGGAAGAGGGAGGGGGGGAGGGCACATTTGTCTCTTCATCCACACCCAGAAGCTCCCAGGGAGGTGAGACAAACAGAGGAAAGGAAGGAGACAGAGAGGCTCTTCCTCCCACGCCTCGTCATTCACAGGAGGGTGAGGTCAAAAGCATCATCCTTGGAGCCGGTTGGATGTGTTGCTCAAGGACATGAAAAAAAAAGAAGGTGGTTGCTTTCCCACGCATCACGTCCATTGCTGACCTAATTCTTGATTTCTGATCCGATGCTTTTTCCACCTCTCCCTCAGCCTCATCGGGCCTTCAACCGACTGGCGCTCCGCTCGTATCAACACATTTTGTCCGAGGCTTTTTAAGTTTACTTAGCGGCCCTGCAATGGGTGTCACGTAGGTGATTGTGCATCATACTGTAACATTGTTCACAATCAGTGAGATCAGCACAGGAAAGCCGTGCTGCCGCGTTGCTCCCAGAGGGGGGTTAAAGCTGGTCTGACAGGCTTGCGTGGCCCAGCCAGGCGGCAGGAATGAGGTCAGATCTCAGACAGTGGACATGGACACTGTGCTGACTAAGGGCTTCAGTCTCATTCATCTGCACTGCTTATCAATACACAGACTGCCTCTTTCCAAGAGCCCCCTGTCTCTGTGTCTCTCTCTGGCTCAACACAAAAGAGAAATATATGAAACCAACCCGGCGCTGCCAATAGCTGAGGGCTGATTTCATTGGAGCCTGACAAACGAGGGCCCATAAATAGTCGGTCCGAAGGCACCGCGGCCCCAGAGAGCCAGTGATCAATAAGAAATCTGTTAGGTGGAAAGTGTCGCCTGATGCTCGACTTGTTCAGTGTCATCAAACACTGTGCAGCGTGAAGCGTCCTGCACAATGAGAAGCCACACCGCCGGGGCCCGATGAATACGTTCACACTTTCCATCTGTTGTCGTGCACAACAACAGACCACCCTGCTCCAACTTCCTTGACTTGACCCCCTCCCCCAACACACACACACACACACACACACACACACACACTTGCATGTGAGAGGAAGATAATGGGAGGCATATAGTTGCTGCTTGAAGACATCATTTTGGTGGAGAAGTGATGTTTTTAGACGTATATTGAGCTGCACATTGTTGGAGTTGGAAGGTTTCCTGCCACGGGGTCAAACACGAGGAGGGACGATCGATAAGCTTTCATGCCGGTTTCAGTCCAGAAGGCTGAGGCGATGCAGCTGGGTGATTTCTGTCAGAGCATCCCTCTTGTGCGTCTGACATTTAATCTAGAGAAAGCGGCGTAGGAGGAACAGTTGTTTGAGGTCAAATGGCACCAGGGAAAAGTGCACAAAATTAACATTATCTCCCAGTATTAGTAATAGCTCTCTTGTCTTCTTGTTATATGCAGAAAATGAATGATTGTTTGACATAACCTTCTGTTGGGGTCAGGTTCTGACCCCTGAACCAAACCACCATGAAATGTGTTCACATTTAGCTGCACCAACACCAACACCAGTTGTTCCCAGATAGATTGAACTCTTAATGTGTTAGCAGTGCCTCTGACAGACCTGCTGCACATTATGCAAATAGCACAAAGGGAAACATGTTTCATCTCTCAGTTTGTCCTGCAGCGGTGTTTCCAGTGTGGGGGGAGGACCCGGTGAAAGAGACAAAGGCAGTAAAAATATGCCTGTGATCAGCCACCGTGCGCCCACTAAGAAGGTCAGATATCACTGTGCACTTTAATCTACATGTGTGTTACCTTCATGTCGTTCACGATGGCCTGGAATAATCCACCCAGCGCTCCGCACTCCTTCTCCACCGACTCCATGGTGTCAAACAACCAAACAAAACAAAACAACGCTCGCAGAAAGACACAAAAATAATCAGATTAGATATCCGCGTCTTTACGCATCAGACACGGAGAGCTTTGGTTTTTGTTCATCCGCCCTTCCTTCCTTGTCCTCTCGCTTTCCCGAGCCAGCAGCGGAGAGGATGGGAAGCCTCAAAGCCCCGCAGCCCCGCAGCTCCACACAGCCCCGCAGCCTGCGCACCGCACAGACAAAAAGAAACGCTGCTGCCTGCTCGATGGCACCGGGTAGGAAGCCGCCGCTGCTGCCGCCGCCGCCGCTCCTGGCTGCTCGCTCCGGGATGGATGGAGCAGAGGGGGCCGGGTTGAACTACACTACAGCCGGAAAACGTGGAGGGCGCACGCACCGTGGCTCCTCATGATCGCCGCGTTAGCACAAATAACGGAGAGATCACAATTGTGGGGTGGAGGGCAGGAGGAGGAGGAGGAGGAGGAGGGGGCACCACGGGAGACGGGATCGGTCGCAGGTCTGGGACGCGGGGACGCGCTCCGTTGTTAGCGGCGGAGCAGATGTCTCAGGGCTGGAGGCTCCCGTAATACGATCCATGGGAATGGAAAGGGGGCTGGTCAAGTTTTTTTTCTTCGCATATAGTGGGTGAGGAGGAGGGGTTAGGGAGGAACACCTCCCTCTTTTCCCTCCCCTCCTTCCTCCCCCATGCAAAACAAAAGTGGAGCCTGAACAATCGTCTGAGAGGTAAAGGAGGATTTCCTCTGGCGCACACACGCGCCTGTTAATGAGCGTTAGCGCCTCTGTTTAGTTGTTTGCAGGAAACAGTAACATGTGGCCCATCATCACTTAATCTCCTCAATCACCATGACAAAAGACGTCAGCTCGAGTCAACATGAGTCAACGTGAGTCACTGGGACTTAAAGGACAAGTTCAACATGTTTGGAAACATGTTTCAGTCTCCTGTCCAGAATCAGATGAGAAGATTGAATCCACTTTAATAAACTTGTTATTTTATTCCCCTTTTCCTCAGGTCAAAAATCCATCTTACACCCTAAGATCGGGCTTTTGCGTGCAATGGGAATGTGTAAACTCGGCATTTACGCCCGGGTCACTTTACTCTGCAGACACAGGTTTTTATCACCTCAACTCAACTTCGATCTAAACATAAGACCCGGGTGAACCAGGCCTCCAGGAGGAGCGCCAGGCTCTGAAGCCAGTTTTCCTCGTGGCCAAACTGTGTAATTACATCATCCTGTGATGCACTGTGACCCCAAAAAGACTTACATGTTGAAAGAAGCGTCTGTAAAATGGTGGATAAATTATTTTGAGCGTCACAACCCCTGAGAAATGACTCGTTTCACCGTCAATTTTAAAAAAACCCTGTGTAGACCCACTAATTTTGGTGGAAAAGCAATATTAGCGTAGCTTAGCTTAGCACAAAGACTGGATACAGAAAATAGACAGCTTGTTTCTGTCAGTCAAAGCTCACAAATTAAAGCTAGTTTGCTAATTTTGAAAATTGCAATTTGCTGTTACATTTTGTTTTCCGTGCCGAAAAACTAAGTGTAATGTGTTAAAGGTCTAGTGTGTAGGATGTATAATTAAATAGCTGAAGCATCCAACAAGCCAGTTTAACATGTCAACGTGTAGAATAATAAGAAAGCAGATCAACATCAGGTTTATTTGAGGTTCAGCAGTAACACATGACATTCAGACCTGACAGGGAGAGTTAGAGGCCACCAGAGCGTTATGTATGTTAACCACATCATCACTGGTCTGTTAGCTACGGGGGGGACCGGGGTCACCTCACAGCATCCGTGATAAACATCCTGTCGGTTTAAAACCCTGCACATCTGCCACACACACCTTTCTCTCTCATGTGTCGGCATCCTCTCCACGAGGCGGTGAGACGGCGAGCCCACGTGAGCAGACGGCCCAAACATGGAGGGATTACTTTTTTTATCAATCATTCCTCTTTCACCACATCACTTCCTTCTGCTTTCACCGCCGTTGGGTCACGTCAGTAAAAGTTTGCTTACAAAGCAATTACATGATCAGTGTTGTGCCGTGTAATAATATCCCTTCATGGGTCTTAGGCGGAAAATCAACACGGCTTCTTCTGTGGGTATTTATAGAGCAACCAGATACCAGCATCCTGCCATGAGAGAGGGATTTTATAAACAAGAGACGTGAGCGCTGCAGGAACAAAAGGAAAACAGAATCCTACTTTTATTAAGTTGCGGTGACTACATTAGGAGCTATGTCTGCCTCGGTGTCTTCCCCCTCCTGCCCACGTGGACAGACATGAGGTAGGGAGGCCGGGACCGGAGCCCAGTCCCTGCGCTCTCACCACAGCGCTTTACTGGCATCTCAGAGAAAACAGCTATAAAACAGAAAATATCCCCAACACAGATGCTGACATTCCTCACCACCACCACCACCACCACCACCAACCAACCCCCCCTGGAAAAAAAAAGCCTCTACTCTGCTCTCTCTGCCATACCGCTGATGCATGAGCGTCTGCGAGAGTTTCCTTAAGATGGGTTTTTAGTGAGGAAAAAATGTGACGGTTTCTGTTTCGCCCAGTAAGGCCCGCGCAACTGAAAGCAATCATCAGCCCTAAACACATCAAGCTGGGGAGACTCAGAAGAGTCTGAAGGCTTATATAACCGACTTTAAGGGGGCGATGACTCCTGGGTACATTTTTCATCCACCAGCGTGCGATAATGCCTGTTTGTTTTTCATCTCATTCATTCGAGAGGGCAGAAAGGAAAAACAATTTATCATTTCATAAGCAGAGGGAAACACAAAGGAGCCGGCCTGACATTTACTCAGCTTGCAGATAATCATAATTGAAAATCTGGATAACATTAGGTGTTATATTGTAACACGCAGTTACGTAAGGCTTGCGAGGTGGGAGCTTGGAAGCAAACGCCCGTTTGTCTTTTCTAATCTTTGACTCGGTCCACTTCCTGCTCCTTCTGGATGGCATTTTAAGGTTCCCCTCTAACCTTGATCCGGCCACAGAAGCAGCGTCGCCTCGATACAAAAAAAGGGAAACACAGTCAGGCCCTGTGATATACTGTGACCTCTCACCTCAGAGCCGGGGCCCTACCCATGATTCAGCTGGAGCCCTTGTCTTTCCTGGTTTATCGCCCGCGGTGCAGGAAGCTGTGGCTCCCCGATGAGGTCACCGCTGAGGTCTTGTGCCCACTTGGCCATGAAATCTAACAGGATTTATCATCTGCAGGTTGAGTCTGTTCAGTCTGTTACGTAAGTCATCTTTTTGTGAGCTCACCTGCAGGGAATCTTAATGACACACGAACCCAGCTTCTGGTTTTCCTTTACGAGAAGATAAGATCGACTTTATTGATCCCACGCAGGGGAAAAAGAAACCGATCGCACTGAACATGCAGGGCAGACGGCAGAGAAGTGGATTATACAACGTGATGGAGAAATTCCTGTGGGTGTTTTGATTCCCTTTTTTTTTTTTTACTTTCCACCATGGAGGCTTGTCACTATTGGAATCCATCTTAACTGAATGAGTTCAAGCTGCTGTTCTCTGTCTGTGAGGAAAACAAATTAACTGCCACCTTTCAAGCCTGCAGGGGGGTGAGAGTTTGATACTCGAGCACTAACAGTCGTATACGGTTTGTTTTTGGCTTCATGTTTACCGTTCAGTCACTGCTTTATTCGAAGGTAGCTCCAAAACTGCAGGGGGCAGCATAACCGCTGTCTGCTTCTCAAGATACCATTTGCTGTCGCTATCTTTAGCTGTAGCAACTAGCTCCCGACAGCAAGTAAATCAGGTAGCTGCGGGCAATGTGGCCACCTCCCAGTGAAAAACGACTGGACACCAGACCAGGACCGAACGTAGCCTCTGAGACTGCCACTGCCACTGTAAATACTGGGGATACAGTACAGAGGTGATTTACAGACGTTCTGATCAGGACGACGCCTCCGGGGGACGAGAGGAAATGGCAGGCGTGGACAGGAGAGGCGCTCCGTGATGTGCAGAGCTGAAATATTTTCCCATCTAACTCATTGAATTGAGGATTTATTTCCATCCATGTGGGGACCAGAGGACAAACCGAGACTGTGTTGTGAGTTTTATTTCATTTAGTTTAAATGAAGTGTGTTTTATCACGAGTTAACGTGCAATTTAGATCATTTTAGTTCCTCAAATAGAGAAACTTGAATTCAGACAGTGTGCAGTTGTATTTTTATGTTTGGTAAGGTAAATAAGTGGATAAATATCTCCTTTCTTGACATTTTGTGAGTTTATTTTGTTTACTTATGAGACTAAGTAGCGAACTCACTGGTATGACATCTCCAAGTTGAGGTTAGAAAGAGGTATTATGGGTCGGAGCTAGTTGGTTAGCATGCTAACTCCAGTGTATATCTCTGCAATACATTAACATTAAGGTCAGAACTGTTCATCCTTCATGTTCTGTTCATTAATTTGTGAATGTTTCAAACTAAAATTCGGCCTTTTTTTGTGCATATTTCTCCTTTAACACAACAGAAACAGGCTGAAATCCCCTGCAGCCATGTTGGTTCTGATCCATAACGTTATTGACCCACAGCATCACAACATGTCCCATAATGCCCTTTACTCAGGCTTGGGGAATAACTAGGCTACAACAACTTTACATAATAAAATATAGATGTAATAGATTACAGATACATTTAATAAAAAAGAGGATTACTCTTTTATTTTACAGAATACAAACGTGTGTATTGAGATTAAAAAATAAGAGTCGTGTTATTGATATTTTATTTTCTCATATGGAGGTACAACCAAAAGTAATGGAAAGTAATCAAGTTACATTACTGTGATATTGTGATACAGGTTACTGACTACATTCTTTAACAAGTAATCAGTAACTGTATCGAAATACATTTTTAAAGTAACCCTCCCGACCCGGCCTACACTGACCTCTGGTCCTGTGACCTGTTAACCTCAGCTGAGGGTCCCACCCAAACATCTGGACACATTTTTCAATCAGTTACCTTTTATAACATTTTATTTATTAGATTTTATACAAGACAACATCTCAGTGAAAACTTCCTGGACACAATGTTTCCCTCACACAGCTGTTGAAGGAGTTCAGCTCTCAGAATACTTTCCACATATTAAAGAGAGGAAATGCTGCTTAATTATTTCCCAAGCTTGGCATGTTTTCATGTTTCCCTATTTGTTTGTTTTAGTGAATGAATACTTGTGTTTATAGCCTTCGAGCGTCAGTATTATTTTATTTGTGTGTCTGGCCCCGGTGTTCGTTTGTGTGTGTGTGTGTGTGTGTGCGTGGCTCAGCTGGTGGGTGCATGTGTGTGTGTGTGTGTGTGTGTGTGTGTGTGTGGAGGTCGAGCAGTCCTAATAAAAATGAGTCACGTGGCCGGTGCGTACTGTAGCTGAAGCTTTTCTGTCTCCCTTCTCCCCTCAAACCTTTCTTTTCTTTTCTTTTTTTTTTGCCTCTACACGTGCCTCGGCCTCTATCTCTGCCCCGATCTGTGTGAGATGTATACAGACGAGCACGTGTCTGTGGGATCCTTCGCAAGGAGAGCGAGGACCTGCCGGGCAAACTATAAGAGGAAATTCCACAGGCTCACATGGAGCTGGTGAGCCCGGTGTTAACGCTGAGGGGGGATTCTCCAAATCTCTGAGCTCAGAGGGGGTCACCAGAGAGTTGGGTGGGTAAAGGAGAGGATGTGCGTTGGGAGGTTTTAGGAAGTAATAATAACGCAGGGGAAGAAGGAGAGGATTTTAAACAAACAGGCAAGAAAAAGATGGGTGGATGAAAGGAAAGGAAGGGGAGATGAAGGGGAAAGACAGAAAGAGATAGCCCGAGGGAGAGGCTGCCTATCTCAGTGAGAATGGGGCAGTTTAGTTTACATTAGCTCATTCATTAGCCATCCAGCCCCCCCACTGTTTGAAGACTTGTGTGCATGCCACGGATTGTGATCCCCTCTCCCAGGGCATCTTTCTGTCCATCTGCGACGTGTTGATGTACAGAGTGGAGTGTCACGTTCAGAGAGGCACTACAGTGTTGAAGAGCACTCAGAACCCCTCCGACCCAAAGGAGCGATGAGAGCCAGCTGCTGAGCCGAGACACATTTCTACCACTTGTTTTTTATAAGATGGAAGCTGCGAGGGGTCAAATACAGCTCACTTATTAAGAGCTCCACAGCACATTATCAAATAGTTTTTATATCTCCACTGCCGGGAGAGACTTCTGCTGCCGAGCTGAAGAAAAGACTAAATCTACATGATCGTCTCACATCCTTATCCATAACTGCTTTTTTTCTTCTATTTGCTGCCCACATGACTTGTGAATAAATCAGTCTGACAGCCTTCACACTGCAAATGAACATCTCACCTAACTGTCACATTATTAAACAAAAAGGTGACAAGATAAGATCAGGTGATGGATGATTTATTTATTTATTATTTCAGTCAGACGGTCTGCGGACGGTCCATGGGAGCTGCCATCAGCTGCATTCATTTATTTTTATATCAGTGTGCCAGAAGACAAATTATGATTGTCACATTTTATTTTATTTACCGTCTAATCTCTTGTTGACGTTCAGTGATTGAGGAAAAGAAAATTAACAAATCGCTCCTTTCTGCTCATAAAGCTAATTGGATTATTTTGAATTTATAGGGAGTGTAGCTCTCAGTAGAGTCCCCCTGTTGTACTCACTCACAGATACCAGCCACCTAAATACATCCTTGCTGAGGTAATAATTGTCAGTTTTGAGGACACAGTTTACAGAGATCAAACTGAAACTGTAAAAGTATGTGGTAGAGGGTCATATCTCCTCCATCTCCAGAGGAAATTACCCCGTCGACTGTACGCAATTTGCAGTAAACGACCTAAAAAATGCAGAAAAAAGCACTGCTTTGGTCCTTCAGTGTGTGAGGTGTCAGATAATGAGACTGAGTTCAAAATGCAAGATATTACCTGCTGGTTTGTCCCCTTTCAATGTGAACAAACCAGTTTAAATATTCCTCAAAAAAAGTGCCCATCACTGTCCTGTTTTCATGGGACTAACATGCTAACATGGCTAACGTTAACAATAATTGGGAAATGTAGTTATGTTTTTAACTTTGCATGTCTTTTCTTGTAGTTTTCATCGTGTCTGCTGAAGAAACTGAGAGAGAAAGCTCAAAATAAAACTTAAAGAGACATCCGTGTGATGCCTGGCCATGATTTCATTGCATCAGTGCATGTAGCTCGTATGGATGGTGAGATGCTTTCAGTTTGTGAGATGTTGTAGCAGGGTCACTCCAAACAAATAGGGGGCAGCGTATCACTAGAGCAACCGGTTACTGCTGCTAACTAGCTAGCTCAATTAGCCATGCAGCTAGCAGACCAGACTGGGAGCTCTGATTAGACAGGACGAGCTGGGCCTAGCTGTTAGCATGCTAACTTCAGAAGATACTGTATCTCTGCAACACTTTACATAGACATCAGTTTTTTTAATAATTAAACCAAAAGGTTTCAGTTACATGTTAATATTCATTGACAAAATTTCCATGGGCATACATTTTCCATTTTAAATTCTTGCCGAGTGTCACGAAATAAATAATGAACAGTTTGTGCCCCCGTTCATGAATCCCATACATTTCATTCGCTCATTATTTCACTACCTGCTGCTTTACTGGCTTGCTGAGTTTGTGCGAGCTCAAGGAATGTGACTAAATCCATATTTGGTTCACAAATTTAGCTGGCAGGTTCTCACTTGAGCTAAAAATATTCTCTGCTCTCATCCAGAATATCTGTCTTTTTAACAACGTCCATGACACATGCAGCCATGTATGAGGAAACGCAGACACTTGCCACAGAGCAGCAGCAGAAACAACACAGATCCAGACTGACATCTGGAACCCAGCGAACACTCACGCTGAACATCATGTTCATAAATACCCTGCTATGTAAAAAAAAAACATAAATCTGTGTAAAGTCTGCAAACAGACATTGAGCGAGTCGACAGACTTTCTCTACGCCTTCTGGTAAAACTCCAATAAATTCATCACAGCTGAGCCCTTGAATCTGTTTATTTGATTTCCAGCAAGGACATGACAACCCAAATTATTCAGTGTCACTCTCTGCTGTTGTGAGTCATTTCGATTGAAGTTGATTTTGCTCTTAGAGTTTCTACTGTGAGACAAAACCTCAATCTTTCGTAACACGGGAACCACGATGCACTGCAGGATGAAGAGCCTCCTCAGCAGGGCCGGTGTTGATCCTCTCACCATGGTGAGATTCACAGTGATGTGCCTCCCCCAGACGCATAGAATAAACACAGTTATAGCTGACATTCCACTTGAAGAAAGAAAGGTGACCCGGGTCAGATCAGTGTTTGGCCATCGCTGCCATTCCCCGCGTACTCCCTCCCCCCCCCCGAGCCTGAAGTGTATGGATGTGTGTGTATCCTTACTGTGCATGCCAGGCGTATCTGTGTATACGGGTGCACACGGGTGAACTCTATGTGTGTGTGTGTGTGTCTTGGAAAATATGCTGCTTCAATCCAAAGCGCTCTGAAAATAAACCGCAGGGTCAACAAACAAGACGGAGAGAGGGAGTCCGTCCATGTGTTGCTGGGAGAGGAGAGGCTGAAAAAAAGTGCTTTCCCCTCTGTTTTCCTGTCTGCAGCGGGAAAACTGAACTCTCTGACTTCTCAGTGAACTAACCCGCTGTGTGGATCACGGGGAGGACACGACACGCACCCGGGGGTTCAGTCGAGGAGGAGCTCAGGCCCGGGAAGGAAGCTCAGAGTCGCCCTCGGGAGTCAAGGATCTGGAGGTCACTCGAGACAAGCCTGTTAAATTCAACACCCACCGACCGGAGAACGTATGCGGAGGAATGAGCAGAATCTAAAAGCAAACAGGCATTCTGCAAATTGTTCCTTGAAGTCATCAATCATGTCGGATACAAAAATATGGTTGTGCGTGTTAACTGCAAACACCATAAATCAACTGCAACAACTACTCTGACAGGGTGAATCTTCTTAAACAGACTGGGCTTCTTTGAGCTAAATGCTAATATTAGCATTGTAACATCCTCACAATATCAATGCTAAATCCATCGTACTGTAGCGATCATGAAAAAGTGCAAAGAACGGTCCTTAAAGTCGGAATCCCAAGTAGGAAACTTGGGAAAGATCCTACGAGCTCGACCTCACCGACATAAACACACCTGCAGACGTACCTCTTCATCAGGTTCGACTTTATGTGTTTGTTAACAAGCCTTAACAACTTTGTAGTTGCCATTTTCATTTCCATCCAGTTGATTTGTGCTTGATAGATGTCTTTACGAGCACGTGATAAATCTCCTCCTCGAAGCTCACACATCAATTTGCTTCGGACGTCCATGTTTCACTGGGACGAATTTAGATTGGAAACGCAGGAATACCGGCTCGGGAACTGTCAGCTTCTGAGCTGCAATGGACTGCAGCATGACATGGTGATGTTTAAATGTCCAATATCTTATGATGCATCCAAGTCAAAGACTGCTACAGGTGCATGATGTAGAAAGTTCAACTTTTTGTACTTTTTCTCATCAGAGATCCAAAATTTTTCAACTTCTGAGCTGTCTGGATCAAAGCATGTTTAGCATGTTAAGCGTGGTTTAGCATGTTCGCATGCTAACATCTGCTAGGTACAGCTGAGGCTGATGGACTGTCATTAGTTGTGCAGGCGTTTGGTCATAAAGCAAACATAATGATGGCGGTGGAGGAAAAGTCTGGGAGTCACCCAAGTTAGAAAACATTGGACGACACCATGAACGTCTGAACCAAATGTTGTGCCAATCCAGACAAACAGGTTTCAAAATGTCCACTGGATACTGAAAGCTTTTGTCTGCTGGTGGTGCTGTATGAAAAGTAAGAACATCTGAATATCTACAGCAAATTTAATGGAAATCCATCCAATAATGTCAAAATATTTCAGCCTAGACCAAAGTGATGGAGCACCAGCATCACTGTCTGCATGCAGCCTGGTCGTGGCCTGTTGAGTGCTGCCTCCTAGTGTTGATTTACACAAACAACACAAAAGTCACATTCCCATCTACCTCACTGGCTGGACCACAGTTTGGATATTAATATGAAATATAAAACATTTTCCTTTAAAGGGAAACTGGGAGCATTGAAGGGCAGCAAGAATCTAGCAAGAAAAAGCTTCTCGTTGCATTATGGGACATGTAGTCTCCAGCCCTGTAAGTAAGAGTTTGCTGCTTGACTCATCTCTCGCGAAGCCCCCGACTTTATTAGAGAGCATTATTTGATTAACATGTATTGTTTTTGGATTCACAGCTGTATTCTGATAAAACCACAAATAACATGCATGAAACTTCTACAGAATCATTTTAATTATTATGTTTTGATTGTTTTGTCTCATTTTCTTCTTTTAATCTTGTTTTCTTTCAATAGCCGACACGTGAAAACACAAAAAGCGGTACAGTTCATACAAACAGAAGACAAAATAAACAACACATGCATCATTTTCAAAGAGAATCTTTAATAGTAAAAATGCACGAGTGGTGATAGAAACATTAATTCACAAATCATAAAGAGACGATTTGTTTTGTGCGTCTTAAAAAAAACAACAAAACTGTACGTGAGTGACGTCTGGTCTGGATTTGGTACGAAATTAAAATGTGAATGTTTGTGCACAACCATGCTGAGACGGATTTCATGTGATCAGCAGCGTGGCAGCATTTTTTTTGTTCTGTCGTTATCTTAAGGCCACCGGGAGGAAGAACGAGGTCAGAGCAGACGTGTAGACTACACACACACACACACACACACACACACACAAGGACGCCTCATGTCGTCCCTGCTGGAGAAGCTACTTCACAAAACAATATATTACAAAAAAAAAAATTACTGTCAAAGTAATTCTCAGTATTTTGAAATGATTGTTTTTGCAGCATCATGCATCGTCCTGGATCTACTACCTCTAAATCAGGTTTATACCACTGACACGACATCAAATGAAGAATCCTGATCAAACAATAACATTTCACAAGGATCTGCAAAGAGTTTCAGTTTTAGTTTGAGTACAATATTTGTGTTTCTTCTAGTAAAAACGTGCCCACTGCCATTTCTTGACTTGTACTTACACCAACTGGCAGGTATGTACCACTAACTCATATAATACCACCCTTAACTCCCCGATGACTGAGTTACTCATCAAAGAATATTATTACCTGACGTACAGCAGCTGAGCCAGCATCCTCAGCACTTTTAGGACCGATGCTAGAGTCAGGAAGGAAGCTATCGAACCAACGTGATGTTGAAAAAGACAAAGAACAAATCCACAACTGGAAGGTCCAAAAACACGAGCCTGCCTGGTACTTGTGAGAGAATCATGAAGTTGATCCGTGGGCATTCATTAAGTTCAGTTTTTCCAGTTCAGATCAAAATAAAAAGACATGTTGGTTTGTTCTGGTCCCCGGGCTGCACAGTCGACTCTTTGTGTCTTACAGTGAGGTTTCCTTGGCTTCTAGCACAACTGGTTTGAAGGTCAAGATCTCTGTAAAGGTGTGACCTAGAAAAAAAAGAGCACAGCAGGACACTGATCAATAAAACTGCTCAGATCGTCTTCTTCCTCTCCCCTTTGGCCTCCATCCTTCACTGATCTCTGCTTCCTTTCCACCCTAATCAGTCGAACAGCTCCTGCCCTTCATCCTTACGTTTCCAATGGCTCAGCGGCAGGTCTGTGTTGTCTACCGAGTGGTCGTACGGCTGCGCTTCCTTCTCCTCCTCTGGTTCTCTGAACTCCTTGAAGTAAGGCAGTGTGAGACCCTCTGCGGCGGTTGCCCTGCTCTCCGGATCCAGCAATAACATGCGCTCCAGCACCGACACGGCTGACGAAAAGAGAGCGCAAACTGGGAGTCAGATCACAGTTTGACTGCCAAACTGGAAATAGATGGAATAAAAAAGGCTGAGCGTGTCCTACCTTCTGGGTTAGTTGTGGAAAACACCTTGCGGAGGTCTTTCTTCTCCATTTTTGGAAGACTTCTGATGTAGCTTTTAGCCTAAGAGAAGAAATCATAATCAAAATGAACAGTGCTACAAATCATTACAGCCATACCTGAACTCTGTGTGCGTGTGTGTGTGTGTGTGTGTGTTCTTTCAATTCCTAAAACTGCAACAAAACCAGGAAGTGTATCTTCTGAACTCACATCCTCAGACTCCAGTTTTGATATAAACTCCTGAGTCGGTGTTCCTGTGGTCTTCATGATCTCTCTCAGCTGATCTAGATCTGAGGACCAGGGGTCAAGGGTCAAATGTGAACCAGTCACACATACAAAGGATCATTCTTTCAAATAATAGAAACAACAGGAAAAATGGTCAGAGCAAAAAAACTCCCACACAATGTTCTTCATCAGGTTACTTTACAAGACTAAAGGAGAGACCTTCATAAATAGTTTGGTTGACCCACGTGGACCAATCAGGTCAAAGGAGGACAGGGTGTGGGAGTTTTTTCTTCTGAGAGGAAAAATCGTGAAACTCTACACTGATCCTGCAGAAAAATAAAGTCCTCAGTGAGGGTCGGGGAGGTGGAAGGATACGGTCGCTGCCTTTAAAAAGAGGTTTTCCTTGCAGCATCTCTGCCATGATGCAGCCCACGGACCAAATGTCCACTGAGGAAGAAGCAGAAAACAGAATATTTCAGACTTTCTGACGCCACCGAAGACAAACTTCCCACAGGACAAATAAATGAATGTTGATCTTGTTGAGAGGCGATCAGCAGCTAAAGATGCAAACATTCATTAACAGAGCACCTGCAATGTAAGGTCAGATGTTAAGAGATCACCACCTAGTGGATCATATTTATTATTACCATCTGACTCAAGTGAAATTTTATCCTGCTACTGTGACAGAAAGCCCAGCTGAACATTGTTTAAAAATACCTGTAGAGCCATTTTATGGTAATAAGTAGAGCTCCATTGATACTATCGATAGATATATCTGTATTTGCATATATGCTGTCCAATATGCACCGATATGAAACCTCTTTTTAGAGATAACAATGCAGAAAAAGATGCTTGGGGAATTTATAGTATTATTATTACATTCCCAGTGACGTTTACTGTTTCAGTGCACTGATAATATGGGTATCGACATCTAGTATCAGTCAGACTTTAGTTATGATGTGTATTATTCCAATGTGCATACGGTGCAGTGGGGGTTGTAGCTGCTTCATAGACTCACCACTCACATTTATAAATAGTAATCTGTCAGTTATACTAATGTGGTTACTGACTGTAGCCTCAATAGACCATACTCCCTGCGAACACACGACATGTGTGAGATATCTTTAGAAAAAGCCTCAAAGCAGCAACACTCTGCCTGTTTTAACTGAGGCTGCAAAGGTCAAGTCAGTAAAACCACTCGCTGAGGCAGAAGCAGGAGTTGAGAGCATGTGAGTCCACTACAACGAATAATTCATGCTGCATTATAAAACAACACGAGGGTTCGGTGCTGATGACGAGCACTGAACACGACACAGGGATGAAAGATGAGAGAGTGTTTTTTAAAATTAGCTCTTCATTACCCGTCTGAGTGTAGTGCATCCAGCTCAGGATGACCTCCGGGGCTCTGTACCAACGAGTCACCACGTATCCCGTCATCTCACTGTCGGCCTGCCGCGCCAAACCAAAGTCCAAAATCTGCCAGGACGTGAATAGGAGAATGTACATCTTACTCATACTGAGGACACAGGAAACAGAAATGAAGCAACAAGTTTGGTTGTGTTTGTCTGGGTTAGTGGATCCATCTGTACCTTGAGCTCACAGTCTTCATTGATGGCGAGATTTCCTGGTTTGAGGTCCTGCAAAAAAAATGTGTAGAAAATACGACTACATGAAGCAAAAGGAAAGTGAAATCCAGGCAGAACCGTGTAACACTGTGAGGAGGACACGAGTTTGTACAGGAAACACCAACTCCCTTTATAGTTAGATGTGTGAACACACATTTATCACACACACAGAGTATGTTAAAAGAAAACTTACCCTGTGAATTATACCAGCAGAGTGAATGTACTGTAATAAAAGAAAATAAAGGGGAATTAATCAACAGAACCATCAAATAAACTAACAAATTGTGGACAATGTACGACCAAAGTAGAGTCCTCCACCTTCAGCCCTCTGAGCATCTGATAAACCAAATACTGAATCTTTTCCTCTGACAGCCTCTGCAGCTTCAGCAGCTTCCCCAGGTCCGTCCCCATGTACGGCATCACCAGGTAACTTCAGGACGAGAAAGGAAACATCACGAGGAGGAAACGCTCCAACTTTGATATCATTTTGGCTTTGTGCACAAGTTAATGTGGCAGAGCAGGAAAGAGCACTTACAAGTCGTGGAGTTTGTCCAGGGAGAGGTCAGCAGTGAACACGTCTAACAGCCCAATCACCTGCAGACAGAATGAAACAGGTGGAGATCATCTTTTGTTTTGAAGAATAAAAGAAATACCTGAGGGTCTTAAATGTGTCTCACATTTTCATGTTTCATGTGTTTGAGGAGCCTCAGCTCCCTGTAGGCCCGCTTGGCAAACAGCTCCGACTGGAACGGCCTGTACAGCTTCTTGATGGCCACTTTGGTTCTCGTCCTGGAGTCCACTGCTGAGCTGAGGGCGAGAACAAAGCAGAGACACATCAGAGCTGCAGTGACGGTGGAGTGATCTGATTGATGAATGTCGATTAATTGGTTAGTTGTCAACTACTAAAGGACTTATTATGAAAGTTATAAAGGTCGAAGCTCCTCTCTCCCACAGAAAACACTGCTCCTGAAATGCCTCGTCTGCAGTCCCGCCTTTAATTCTGTGACTTTGTGACATCACACTATGTCACCATGTCAAAATGTCAAAGAGACAGGAGCTGAAACAGCGTACAGGCAGAGGGGGAATACGGAGCTGTGTGAGAAAACTGTTGAGTTTTTGAGCATTATAGCTTGTAAAGTTCTAGTAGTAACCTAAAATAAAATAATGAACATGAAGATGAGCATGTCTTTTCTTTTATTTCCTAAATGTTTCTGATTTCCAGCTTTTTAAATGTGACAGAAACAACATTTGAGGACACCATCTTTGGGAAACACTGATCGGCCATTTTCTGACATTTTATAGACCTTAAAAAAAAAAAACCGATCAAGTAATGAAGATGACGACATATTAGTGGATCATGAAAGTAATCAGTAGTTGCAGAAAGCGCCTATGGGGAGGGCGCAAACACCAGGTTATTTGGTCATGGGAGTGCCCAAACCTGCCCTTTAAGCCTTAAAATAAACTGCTGGGGGGGGCTTTTCAGAGATCTTGCCCTGGGCACGAGCAGGACTATCAGCCACCCTGGTCGCTCCCACATAAATAAATCTCCCATCTTCCAAAGAACATCACCTGATCTGTAACATGACCTGAAGGAGGAACACATTAATCCAATCTGGGAAACTCCATGTGATCAGAGGGGGAAGAACTGGAGCAACTGGAGCCTTATCTATCCTGATCAGGAATGTTTACTATCGGCCCAAACCTGCTTTGTTTACACACACACACACACACACACACACACACACACACACACACACACACACACACACACACACACACACTGCTTCCAGGGAAGGGAAGGGATCGGGCTGTAGCAGGCGGCTCCATCTCCAGCTCGTCTCCGGCCACAGACCTCCAGAGTTTGTTCATGTGTAATTAAGCTGCTGTGAGTCTGTCGGAGCAGTTTTTTAGTTTCCGCCCACACAGTTAATCATTGATAACAAAAGGGCCGCATGCGGCGAGACGCACAAAGGTGTCCGAAAAAAAAGCTGCTTTTCATTGTCGTGTTGTCGGTAAACTCGGGCTGAGCGCACACATTTCACCCAGAGTCCGAGCGGTGCTGACAGATTTAAGGTGACAGGGAGATTGTGGTGAAGCGAAGGTGTCGGTGCAAGTGTCTCCATCATATAAGGAAGTGGAGAGGAGCAGCATGTGTTCCGCGGAGCGCGCATACTTTTTCTTTTGTTCGGCTGTGGCACAGCGCGGCTGTCCGTCCTCTGTGGCACCATCTGTTCCTCCGCTTTCTTTGTTACAGTGCTCCACATAAAAAAAAAAAACAACCCAGCAGGGCCACAGCAGAAATCACTCACCATACAGTCCCGTACGCGCCGGACCCCACCTGCCTCAGGTCCCGGTACCGATCCGGTACTTCCCATGTGGTTTTATTGACTTCTTGGCGGTTATATCCGGGTCTGACTCGTGAAGACATCCTATTTCACTAAAAAAAAAAAAAATCACATAAAAGTCCAAGAGAGGTTTCGCTTTGGTTTGTTTTGCGTCTTCCGTCGCTACACACCCATTGTCCCGGTCACATCCCACCTATGCGCTCACCCTCGATCAGTGCGCAGCTGTGCGTGTCAGACGCTCAGGGCGCACCCTGAGGTCACCAAAAAGCCACTCCCGAGCTCTACTGGAGGCCTGCAATTAAAGGTGAAAAGAAAAAAATGCAATGTGCGTAACAGCAGACCGGGCCGGCAGCATGACTGGGACATGCGTCGGCAGTGAGGTGCGCAGTGTTTTGGCAGAAACCTCGGCGCGATCTGTTCTGGTTAAAGGACAACGCTCACTGTGGACTGTGGACTCGCTGCTCCTCTGTGCTGCACCCCTTTGCTTTACAGGCAGATGTTTTGAGACTTGCTGGGACATGAACAGACCCGACGCCCCGGGCTGGAGACACACACCTCGGCTACGTGGTTGAAGAAATACTAGACTCGTAGTTTCATGCGTCAGGGGGCTGCCTGTGTGTGAGTGTATGTAAATGATTTGCATGTGCAGTAAAGAGAAAAACATGTTGTGCAACACAGACATGAAAAGACAGCTATGGCACAAATAAAGAGGACACCGTGTCTTCTGACTGCTCAGTTTATTAGGATAAAGCCACAGCTGAAGGAAAGCGCAATCATATATTTCATATTAATTAAAGAAAAATAAAAAATCTGATATCTCATTTCATGTTTGATTTCCACTTCTGTCCATCTTCAGACTGATTCTTGATCAAATAGTGCAAGTTATCATCAGAGCTGAGACAAATTTCATGAATGGCGGTGAAGGTTTTTTCCCTTTCTGCAGCATCGAGCCTGATAGCATCACGTCTGTGGCACAGCCCACAACTCACTTCCCCTAAAAAGTGTTTGCATGGCTCTCGACCTGGCTTCATCAGCCACATGTAAACCTGCAGTTCCCATTTTTTCCCCCTTCCTGCACTCAGCTGTAGCTTCAGTTCAGTGGCTGCTGTCACAGAGCAGAACATGTGCGTTATAGGTTAGTGGCTGCGTGCACAGAGTGGTGCTGTGAAAGTGGCAAATGACAGTTTTCTATTATAGAAGAATATATTGTGCGTGTTTATCTACTGCGGCTTACAGGATCGAGTTTCACTTTCACCCACACATGACCCAAATCACCTATCTATCACTCCCTCTCTCTCACAGACACACACACACACTCACACTGATCATATTATTTGGTATATATTGAGGTGACACCCCACAGTTTGTCAGAGTCAGACAGGTCGCTGTAGGACTTGTTGTCTGAGTCGTCATTAAAAGCTGGACGGACACCAAGCAGACAGGGAGTAAGCTGAGGGGCCTCTTTGTTAAGTCTTTTCCAGAAAGATGCATCTTTTCTGCCTCGTTTTTCTTTTTAATTATTTCACCTAATGCCTCCCAAGTCACCGTGAATTTACCGGTGACCTTTCCCGACCCCCTCGTCGATCAGATTCCTCAAATCAAGTCGCTGCTTCGAAGTCATTTCCTGGAAAATGTCACACAGCTTGTGAAAGCCACCAGACGTGGAAACATCACATCTCACCGCCTCACTTCCTGTCTGCTTTTGGTTTACCCATCTAGCCTATGGGGGTGTCGTGCCTCGTGCTAACTTTCCTGACGCTGCCTGCCAAAGCAACAGAGAGCTCTACAGTGACTGGAAGAGACATAAAAAGGTGCGAGCAGTAGACTCTCGTGTCGCTTCAGGCAGGAAAGCTGATAATCAAGTAAGTCATTACGAAGATCATGTGACACAGATTTCATTAGCCCAGGCTGGGGGCTTGCTGTGGTAGGGAACAGGACTCCTGGCTGCAGATGTAGACGTCGACGCCGCCTCCTGCTGATGCTCCTCTCCCTCGTCCCTTTCTCCCTGCTCGGCGGTCTCGCCTCCGCCGACCCAGGCGGGAAACTCGAGGCCTGGCTGCGAGGAGAAAGGCTTCTCCAGAACCTTGAGGACACGCTGGACCTGGAGAGGAAGTGAGAGCAGGTGAACACCCTGAAACGGAACACTGAACAAAGGGGAATTGAGTTAATTCCATTGTAATCTTTATTCTGCCACACTTAAAAAGGGACAGTTCACCCAAAAATAAAAATAAATATATTTTTCCACTTACCTCTAGTGCCATAATCCATCTAGATTGTTTTGCCGTGGTTTGTCAAGTTATCGGCTGAAGAGATTTCTGCTCTCTCTCTCCAAAATAACAGAACTAGGTGGCACTCAAAGAGCCAAAACAAACTCAACAGCAATTTCTCTCTCTAGAAATCATGACCCGGTTGCTCAAGATAATCCACAGACCTTAGTGTGAGCAGCAGAGTGCCATCTAGTTCTGCTATATTAGAGAGCAGTCAGACATCTTTAAAACTCTGCAACTCACACCAAAACAATCAGGAGGATAAAAAGCACTACAAGTAAGAAGAAAAATATGTTGTTTTTCTTATTTTGGGGTGAACTGTAGTGTGCAGAAACACTTTTCTAGTATTTTAATCTTTTCTCTCACTCAGATGCACAACAATTGAAACTAAAATGAGGGTGTGTTAATACAAAACAACGAGAACATCGCAGTGACTCCAGGCCCTGACCTCGGAGAAGTCTCCACTCTCGGCGGCCTCGATCGCGTTCTGGGCGATGTAGTTCCTGAGTATCACACGAGGGTTGGTGCCGTCCATCACCCTCAGCCTCTCCTCCTGCACAGCCGCCACGTCGCTCTGGCCTTCCAGCTCCCGAGCCAGACGCTTCCTGCAGCAGTGATAACACGGAACAGTCAGAGCGTTGCAGTCACGCAGCGATGGCAGACTCAGCAGCCCATTTCCTCCTCTTTCTCTCTGTCCGCCTCCCCCCTTTATCAGTCACACTTCCACCCAAAAAGTCTCCTTTCCGGTCCATGCAGTTCCTCCACCCTCTAATGTTGTTGTACATGTGAGCTTCCCCCCCCAAATCTCACCTATAGCATGTGATCCAGCGGCTCCAATCCTCAGCCTGTTTGGTTTTCAGCTCCTCCTGGCTCATCTCCATCAGGTCTTTCAGTTTGCTGAGTCTGTCCAACTGCCTCGCAATTGTCGCCCTGTCTGAGATCATCTGGAACAGCGCTGGGTTGCTCTGAGCCATCGAGAGCAGCATCGCCAGCTCACTTGTCAAACAACAGACAGAAATCATAACAGTTATAATCTTTACTGGCACGTTGGAGGAAGCAGTCGATAAGAGGTGCCAGTGGAGGCAATCCAGGTGCCTCTGAGGGTAATATAAGGTAACGAGATGAGCAGGACAGAGACACGATTGTCTTTATATTGCGTTCTGTCCCACTGGCCATGTTTACTGGAGCACAATAAAGATTAACTGGGCAGGAAATCAGATAGCGTGCGGTTTGAATGTGTTACGTCTACTACGACCACGTCTGGTCACGATTTTCCCCTCTGCTGCTTCCAAAAAAAGACCAGACATGATTAGCAGCCTTGCACACAGAATTGTAGGAAATGACATTTTGTATTTGTGTCCAGTTGCAAAAATCAGAACCATGGCAGTGTTTCTGATGCTACAGCCGACTGTCCGGTTACAGGTAGTTGCTCCTGAAGTGAAGTAGAACAGCTCCAGTAGAGTTGAGCATCAGGAGCATTTAAGACCCTTAAAGCTGCACAGATTAATATTCTTGTATTACGACACATCCAGTAATTATTGTTAATCTGGGAGGAGTCGCTTGTGACAAAGCCACAGATTGTTTTGCATTTCTGCTTTTTTTCTGCCTCATTCCTCTTTCCAGCAGCAGGCAACCAGAACATGACTTTAAATAGCGATGTCAGTTTTGGCACTGTCGTGTTTACAGGTGATTCTGCTGCTCCACAAGTGAGTGAATGAATGAATGAATGAATGAATGAAGCTTTAAGATACCTATAAACTGTTAAACAAGTATTAAACAAGACCAATAATATAAAGCCCCACTAGTGACACCCAGAGGCTGCAATGTGCATCACATCAAACCTAATTATTTTGTGGCAACCGTAAGTCTTTTGTTCATTAAAGGTCGTGGTGGTCACCAAAAATATTAGGATTCATTTTCTGGAGAAAGATTCAGAATTTGATTTTTGCTCAGGACTTCAGCTCTAGCAAGACAAAACCTTTTAAAAGACTCGGCCATGTTAAACCATGTTTAGGTGATAAAGTTTCTTGAGCTGCATTTCATTTACATTCCATTTCTGTGATGTTGTGAAACAGACAAAACACAGTTGGTACAGTCGGCGGCTCACCGTGGATCCATCGTGGGTTTGTTGGCGGCCTTGAGCTCCTCCAAGGAGGCGCACTGCTCCAGCAGGAGGTCAGAGGCTTTCTTGACGATGTCCTCTTCTGTCTCGCTCTCGTCCTCACCGGGGCACGAAATCTGACTCAGGCTGCGGAAGGTGTTGGCGAAGTCAGCACCTGCAGGAGGGTTAACACACAGTCATCACTTGTGTTGCAACACAGACTCTGTTAAATGCATGAAGCCTGCATTATTATGGATGCATACAGATGTAATTAACTTTACTTAACACATACAAAGATAACTTATAATACTGTGTGGACTTTTTATGAATTAGTAGAAGGGATTGCTTTTCTTAAAAATATGAAATATTTGTGTTTGTGTTATTTATTGTTGTTTCTTAAAGTTTTGTGCTGACCTGAGCAAAATGAATTTTCCTCGTGGACGATAAAGAACATCTAATCTAATCTAATCTAGAGCACATCATGACTCCTTAGGTGTGTTGAGGTGTTTGAGGTGGGCTCAGGTCAGGGGCTTGAACTTCGACTTATAATTCCTCGCAGGTCACATCTATACTGTTTTATGACTGTAGATAAAGTGCATCAGAAAACATTATGTGGGCTTGTGAGTGATGAGTCATGAAGCAATGTGAATGTATTATAATACATTATGAATGCCCCCATAACACACCACAGATTCATAGAAAGTGTTATCAAATACATTAATGTTTTATGAGCAGTGCTCTTTGTATAAATCACATTCTGCACCTCTTTGCCTCTCGTTCGATGCCCTCTCATCAGACTCAGCAGTAAACTGTATAATACCCTCCCACTCCTCCCGTCCCACCTGTGTTGTGCATGGTCTGCAGCAGCTCGGTGATCAGCATCTCGTCCTCGGGCTCGTTCTTCGTCAGCAAGCCCAGCTTCTTCCTCATGTTGTCCAGGTAGAAGCCGTTATACAGATCCAGGTACTCGTCCATGACGGCCTCGGCCCTGTCCGGCGGCAGCTCTGGATCAAGAGCCTCCGCGAGCTTCACCAGGTTCCACCTGCAGACAGCCGGCTGCGCTTTGTAGGAGTATCGGCCCGAGTTGTCAGAGGCGTTGCAAATAAAATTTGGATCAAACCTGAGAGGGAGGAGGAAAGTTGTTCTCTTTTCTGTTGAGTGGTGGAGCCTTCACGCCACCAACATTTGTATTATGATGATGATTACTTAAGTTACCATACAGGACCAACAAAATGTGACTGACCTGTCCATAAACCCATACGGACCATAGTCCAGCGTGAGTCCCAGAATGCTCATGTTGTCTGTGTTCAGGACTCCGTGGCAGAAACCTACGCACTGCCACTGAGCCACGAGTCGAGCTGTACGGACCATCACCTGCAGACAGGAAGAGGACAACATTAGAGTGTTTCCAAAAAAATATGTGCATCTGCAAACAACCCCTGGGGAGTGTGGATGACTCGTAATCAGATGAGGAAAATGTCAAAAGTCCGCATCCAGAGTTTAATACCTTATTAGTCTTAATCTTATACTGAGCAGAGGGCACAGTGACTCAGGCCTGCAGCCACATCTACAGCAGCTTAACAGGATAAGAGGATCCAAAAGTTCTTGGCTTCAAACTGTAACGCCAGGCCTCGAATCGGCTGCTCGCTCAAGTGCAATATCAGATAATGATATGTTTTCATTCATGTGCTCTGACCTCTCTGAAGAAAGCCACGTTCCTCTCCACCCTGTCTGGGTAATTCTGCTGGATCTCGGGGTAAAACATCTCAATGACATAATCCATCATCTGACCTCGGATCTCATCGCGTCCACAGCTGGGACCCCGGCGGCCCGTCAACTCGTCGGGCTGCTTGAAGATCTCAAAGGATCCAAACCTGCTCAGAGAGTGAACGACTAAGAACAACAATCTCGAGAGGCTCAGACATCCACGGTGGATGAAAAGGAGTCGACAGGTTGAACTCACCTGAGGAACGTGGGGGCGATACGCAGAACCACGGAGCATCTCTCGTGGCGAGGGTTCCCGCTGTAGTACACGTCCCGTATGACTCTGCTGTCAGAGGTCACTACGGAGCCGGCTCTGGTGGTGGGAACACCCAGGAAGAACATCACCTCGCTGCACAGGAACTCCCTGATACTGGAGCGCAGGACCTTACGGCCATCAGCTTGTCTGTGGAGGACAGAAGAGATGATCAAACATCATCAATTATTAAAAACAAAGCACTGTTTAGAAAGGAGTGGAACACAGACATGAGCATTTCAAAATAAAGGCGTATCTTAACAATGGCGGCGATATCAATCGATGTTTTCAATTTGCATCGATGCTATTGGATCGTTGATCATTGAATCTGTATATCGATCTGGATCGGTGTATCGTTACACCCCTACAACCCGGCCAATCTGGACCCTCATCAATTTGCTTTCAGAACCAACAGAGGGTGCCATATCCACTGCCCACCACTCAGTCGTCACACACCTTGAGAATAAGAAAACCTACAACAGAATGCAGCTTGTTGTTTTCAGCTCAGCATTCAACACAATCTCACCCATTAATCTGATCCGAAACCTAAATACTCTGGGCTCGAGTACAACACTCTGCAAGTACATATTGGACTTCCTCACAAGCAGAACCCAGACAGTTCTGATTGGCAGTCAGAGCCCTGCAGGGCTGTGAGCTCAGCCCCCCTCTCCTGTTCACCCATGACTGCACTCTCAACCATCCAGAGAGATCCATTGTGAAGCATGTGGTCCAAACCACCAGCACCACCGTCATCATCACCATCATCATCATCATGGACCCCATTACAAACAACAATGAGAGTTTTATACGAGGAGGAAATCATCGGTCTGGCAGAACAATCTACTGCTCAGCGTCAGCAGAACCAAGGAGCTGATTGTTGATTTTTAGACAAAGACACTCAAACCCTGTTTATACCAGAGGAGCAGCTGAACAAGCTCCTGTGGATCTATAATTTAAATGAAAGATAGTTTAATTTCTGGAGACAAATTCTGGTTAAAACTGCACAGAACATCAACCCATCATCAGGGACGAAGCCTCAACTCATCCTCGGCACTAGAATGATAATTAATTGGACCTTAAACCTAAAGTACAGACATATTATCTGTTATTTATATAAACACACAGATTAATTGAGCTTCTCTTGGATCAATATTGTTCTGATCTTTACAGCTCTATAACTTCTTCATGGCTTCACTCCTCTGATGTTAAAATATAGTCAACATGTTTAATAATTTTATAAATGCAACATTACATGTCTAACACCACAGAATCAGAACCCCTTGTACCTGGAATAAGGAGTCAGCCCGGCTCCTTTCACCTGGATCTCCCAGCGGCCGCTCGGGTTTTCCCGCAGCAGCTCCGGATCTTGGCCCGGCGGCACCGTCACCTCCCCGAGGTAGCAGGCCGCCCCGTCGCCCAGCTGCCCGGCGAACTGGCCGAACTGGTGGCCGCAGTAGCAGTGAGCGGCGGGCTCGGATCCGGGCATGACTCTGGACCCGCTCAGATACTCCGGCCCGAGCGGATCTTTCTCGACCTCCTCCGCGTCCAGTCCCAGCAGCGCCAGGGCGTCGCGCGACACCGCCACGAACCGGGGCTTGGTGAGCGGCTGCGGCTTGACCCGGGAGAAGCACGCCGCCTTCACCTGCCGGACCCCGGGCTCGTCGGACGCGTCCAGCGGGAGCTTCTTGAGGGCGACGTTGTCGAAGTCGAGTCGCTCCAGCGCGGAACGACTCATCGCCAGACCCATGTCGTCCATCCCGACCGAACCGAGGAGTCTGATCGCGGACACGGCGGGGAGAAAGATGCGTGACGGTCCCAGCCGAGGTCTTAGATAAGCCATCCGACCGGAGCCATCTGGTTTACATCCGCTGGCGCAGTTATAAAGTGTCCGCGAGTCACGCTTTCATAATCCTGCGGGACACGCCGGATGTTTGTCTGCCAGACGGTGTTACATTATTATCGGTCCGGCCGGAAACAAGCAGTAAGCGGAATTAAATCGACTAAATGTCAAACTGAGGTTGAATGTTGCCCTCGTTATTTTTGATTAAATTATTCCAAACATACGACTGTATAAATAATTTTAATACAATAACAATGACATAGACAACTCGATTATAAAGTCTGAAGTCTTATAAAGAAGTGAAGTCTGTTTATTTATGTGCCTCAAAGCAAAGAGGGAAACTATCTCATATTTCTAAGACATCAATCCATTCAACCTTCAGTTTCAATGGTTGAACTTTATGAGTTAAATACACAAGTATTAATATATATGATACTGAAGACATGAGAGGACTTTAAAGGGAAGATCCATCTCTTTTAGAAACTTTTTTAATGGGTTATTTTGTAAATAATCATCAGAATTTCAATTGTTAGTGTTGTCAATCTTTAACAACCTCTACTTTTTATTTTAAATTAAGTTACTGTCATTTCTCAGAGTGCTTTTTGAGCATTTTCAGAAAAAATGATGTAATAGTCACAGCAAACAGAGAAATGACTTTTATACCAGTAGAGAAAAGTTACATCACTTTTCCAAAAAGCAAAGTGATGTTTTCATAATGTCAAAGAAAACGTCATATTTACTGAGTGGTGTAGTGCAGTGTGGCGTAATGCAAGAGGGTTAAATAAGAAACTTTTTGAGGCAATAATAATTTATTTTTTTACTTAAAATGATTTAATAATTCATTAATTTATTACAGAAGTTAGGATTTAATGTTTGGTTTCGGTGACAATGACAACACCACACAACGGGTGTGGGGGAAAACAAACCTACAACAGATACAGGCATTCATAAAGATTTCTCTTGGCAGTTCTCAAACACACAGCAGATGAAACCTTTGGAAATGATGTGGGAGGGAAACAGACACATAATGCTTGAGGATATTTTACTGCTGAGGGACTGAGAGGCATGACTACGTCTTTCCTCCACATTCTTGTTTTTGTCATCTTTTACATAAGCAGAGAAGTATTTGATCAACTGGAAGACACAACATCTGAGCTAGTTTAATGTTTGGATAACTTGCAAGTGGTTTAAATTATGATTCTGCGATGGAGCGGCACTGCTTCCCATTGGACCAGTTCACAAATTAAAAACAGCAAGCGAAGTCCTTTTATAAATACATCCAATTATTTGAGCACTCTACATAAAATCATTCAACATGAAAACTAGTAAAATCTGTAAATTGATGTTGGTTCAATACCAATAATGTTTTATTGGGACGTGTCCCACATAACACAGTTCCAGGGACGTCATGCAGCCAATTTTAACATGTGCAATAAGAAGCCGTAACCGAGGATCCAGGTCAGTGCCTCAGCAGACGAGGCGATCTGAGGGTCGAAGGCAGCAGTGAAAGCAGAAGTAAGGCTTCACCTCCAAACTCCATTCATGGGAAATTCCACTGAGAAATCATTACAGTCAAGTTCAAACCTTAATTTGAGGGAAAACAAACCAATTTCATCGCCATCATCTCAAACAATGTTTTAACAACCAGGCTGACAAATGAAAAAATGCATATCTCATAAAAGTACAAACAGCTGAAGCTGAATGACAGATGTTTCTCTGAGCTGCTTTTCTGTACAAGATGCATATTTCTGTGTGTGAGATGGAGCCAGTATAAGCTAATGTGTTTGGGTTCCTCATAGTGGTGGTATAATCAAAAATATACAAATTACAAGATCAATGCATCGCTCATCCCGAGGCACATTGAAGCCTGTCCTGCAGGTCGGGTCACAGCTGAATGTCTGAGTGGCCGTAACATGACGAGGGCAACCGAAGACAAGACAAGACAAACTACATGTTTCTATCACGGGCAACAGTATTTATAAAATAACACTATCATATAATTATATAAAGACAGAATAATAGAAACTTGCATTGACCGTTTGGTTGTCGTATCTGTAAGATGCATATAACACACATTTTTGCCATTCCATTTACTTAGTATAGCCCTTACTGCTGCAGTATGAGGCACTTGTCTGTTGATGTGGGCCGGGCCGTGCACATGGGAATTAAGTCAATACTGTCTTATACTAATCCTTTCTGTGAGTTTTGTAGAAGATGCATTTCAAATAAATTTTTCAAGAACAGAGAAAATGATGGTCAACGATCCAATTCAGACACTTAATGACATTTAACTCACACCGAGGGGTCGACTAGAACTGGAGTTCATACAGTATTTCTGTCATTGGTTGATTACAGTTATGACTGACCTGGTGTTTTACTTTCTTAGCGATTTCCACAGGCTGCATGTACAGAACAAGACAACCAGTCTCTTATAAAGTGCTGGACTTAAAATGGGCCATTTACCAAAAAAATGCTGGTTGGCACCAGAAAGAAGGAAGGAATAAGGAGACAGCGTTATAAAAGTGTGCCTCTCAGAAAATGGCTCAGTCACATCATATCAGGGCAGATGACTGAAGATGTGTCCGATGATACTTGTCAAATAAAAACTGTAATAACTTACAGGAATGGTGGGGGGAGATGTAAATCTATTCAAAAGGAATTATTGGCATTTGTAAACCTTACAAAAAGCAGGATTCGCACTAAATATGAAAGTACTGTCATGGTTTCTTTGGCAGTACGGCCCTGCGTCTACAGGGACATCGATACGAGGCGGAGGCTCTTCACCCCTCGACGTCCATGTTAGTTCATAGTGTGGGCTCCTCCAGCCTCAGCTCCGTTTTTTTTTTAAGGCCATTGGTGATAGATGCATTGTTTTATTAGATGAACAGTTGTGTCACTGATGGCTTAGAGAAAACCACTGGGGTCAAGCACTGGGTGGCTTGAGAGTCTCCAGTAAAGATTGGACCGTAGGTATAGACAGCAGGGCTCGGCCTATACTCCCTCCAGCACGGTAGCAGGCGTATCCCAGCATTCCCATCATGACACCCTTAATGACGGTGCGCAACACCCAGCCAAACCGTGAGGGAGGGGCAACACTGAGGAAGAGACAGACACATTGAGCAGCTGTGAAGACACAGTAACAAAACATTTTTTACTATTATCTGTAATGTGTTGTGTCAAAACAAGACAAACATACCTCATGATTTCATTAATGTTGAGTTGCTTCTCCCAGTTTCTTTCTATGCCAGGGACGTGACCCATCCCTACAACTCCCACCACCACAGCAGGCACTTCTACACAAGAGCAGAAAATGTTCTGTTACATAAACAATCTACACTTCCACCATCACAGATTCATTTTATTTCTATCACTATGTATAACATGGCTACTTGCATAACCCCGGTTCTCTCTGAGCTGCATGAGAGAGTGTCTCACATTAGGACTGCTAATGACCCGACCTCATCAGAAGCTCCTATTGCATTCGGCTATCAGGACTGGCTGCAACCAAGCGTGTCAAAGTCACGGAGGCTGGAGATCCTCCTTCTATTAAAAAGACGTGACACTGTGCTGCCAGATGTTCAAAAACAATCAGCTCTTCCTCGCTACGAACGACCAAAGAGGGTGGTCTGGTAAGAGGCTCTCTCACACTACTCAGAGGATTGTGGGAAATACTGACTCTCAGATTACTGTCTGAATTACTCCCCTTTGTGACGATATGTAAGCCACCCATAACAAATATAATTCACAGAGCACGAATTCCTGTGGTGTCACCATGGGTGCAAACTTTGCTTTTGCTTTAATGTGAATTAAAACAGTGAAATGTCCCACTGTGTTCCTGAAATATAGTTTAAAATGTCACCCCTGTTAATATACAGTATGACAAACACTGTTCAAATGAATGGTCTCTGTATCATTCAACCCATTATCGGTACTGGTTAATTTATTATGCAACAATTCAGTAACAAGTTTCAAGATAGACATACACATGTCTTAAAAATATCAAGCACGATGTGTATTTCTGACGATACATTTAAAAAGTACTATAAAATTTAAGCCACTCAATGAAAAAATGTATCGACAAGCAACAAAGATGCGATGACTCAAAGTGTAATACTTACTCTGGGCATTAGGGGGCGCCTCCACACAGCGTGTAGCCTGGCGGAGCGTGTGTGTGAGGTAGATGTCTCGTTCAGCCACGATAGTCTGGTGCAGGGCAGGAAACTCTCCGATCATCTCTGACATGGTCTGCTCCAGCAGGTCCTTCTGTTTGCACTTCTCCACATCCTCTTTACTGAAACATGACACACAGTCCAACAGTCAGCGGTGGTCAGGTAGGAAGGAGAAGACATTTGTGTTTTCTGTTCACACAGGATTAAGGTTATGACAGCCGTATGCTGTCTAAACTAAAGAAAGAGGAACAAACAGTAAAAGTGGCCTCATTTTAAATTCATGTTACAGTTTGTACTTGTGTTTTTGGGTATCCTCTGCTACAATACTTTATAGAGGATATACACTAGACTTATCCTTCAATACCTGTAGTTTTCTAAGAAGAAATAAGTCATTTTTATTGCATTTTTGTGCAATATGAAGAAATTGATATCATTATCAACTTGTTTTGCTTTCAGTCTACAAACACAACTTTCTGAGGATCCAGCCTCTGAAAACTTTCAACCTCGGATAGCAATTTTAGGGCTCAATCTAAGAGATGTGGGAAGACGAACACACAACAAACTTCATGCGAAAAGCTGTCTAATGATAGATATTGAGAAAAACAGTCTCACAACACTGTGTGATATGACAAAAAGTGACTACAGTGAGCTTGTACCTGATTGGGTCTGACAGAAAGCAAAGTCCCCATGCCAGCCGGGCCTTCTGCCACAGACTGAGAGCAGCGATGGCCCTCTTAAACGTCACAGGGATCGGCCTGTCCCCAAGGTGAAATTTACAGAATGGTACGCGTCCAGCCTGTGTGGTGGAAAAAACGCCATCAAGAATTAAAAAAACACCAAGAAAATATAAAATAAAAACAAACACACTGTACTTCCTCTGTGTGTGTTACCTCTTTAAAGGCCTCCCTAAACTCTCCTCCAGGAGCCATGCCCAGCTGCTCCGTGATGTGGGCTGAGACTTTGAGCAGGAGAATCTGCATCAGGCCGGACATCAGCCCGTTCTGGCAAACACAGAGAAGAAATAAGCACTCGCAAAACCACCAGCATGCCTTCAGAGTTTTTTCTTTACATTACCTGTAGTTGTTTGCACTTATATAAACATAGCTTTGGAAAACAACCCCCCTTCTTTTTTACTACAGGTTGTTTAAAATGATGTTAATTTCATGCTGGTTAAAAAATAGGCAAACAAATATGTTCAGATCATTAATAGACTACTTCCAGTGGTTATAGTTTTCTGTTTTAAGCTTGACTTCTATAGCATAGCAGCACTTCCTGTATACTCTCCGTGCTTCATGCTGCTATCAGCGACCATATACTGTCAATCATTGTTGTTCGAGAGAGACCTCTTGAGGACATTGGGAGTACTGCTTGTTTTGCTTCCTTCAGATAACCGCAATCAATGTAAAGACAATGTGCTAATGTGCATTTATTCCTGTGGGACATAATTAAAGAAAGATTGTTGGCGGAGGTCGTTGATTTCTGCACTTAGGCTGAACTTGTGTGCATCAGCATTTCTACAAATCTGCAGTATCTGTATACATTTCATAACCATTGCTAGTTCCCATCATTCTGAAAGCCTGACCTGTTTGATGGCCTGCTGAACCTTATCCAGGTTGACGTCTTTGGCTTCCCTCAGCAGTGTATTCTCATCCATATTCAACATAGACACCCTGTACTGGCACAGCTCCACCACTACCACGTCTGGCTGCACAGCACGGATCGTCTGTGTGAGGCAGAGAGAGACGGAGCAGTGGGTAAGTAAGATAAGAGACAGAGAGGGAATAAAAGAGCATAACAGAAGGACAAAAGGCGAATGACAGTGAAAGAGGAGATTAAGACGAAAACAAATCAATGTGGAAAAAAGAAGGTTAAGCTTTGGCAAAAGAGGAATGCCAACATAATTACAGTGCAACTAATCATCACTTCAAGGTGCTACTCTACAGCATTTCTCCACATTCACTGACTCACTCCGTTATTTCGCTGACAATTCACAGCATAACACATCTTTAAGTGGTGTTAGTGGCTTAGTGCACTGTACAGATCCAGTTGTAAGTTCTCATTGGCTCACCGTGGCCACATCCTTTTTGCTGCTGTCACTGAAGTGGGCCGTGCCCACCAGGTACAGGACGCTGCCATCAGGGGCAGTAAGACAGGTCACTGTCTCAGGGAGCTCAGGGGACGACTGGCGGCGTTGAGATCGCAACTGCCAAAGCAGTTCCACTGCTTCACCATCCGCTAGACAGGAACAACAGAGATAGTTATCAACAGCGGAGTCAGCAATTTCAATCCAATGGACCTTTTGTGTATTTGTTGTGATGCGAGCTATAGTATGGTAGCAGGAGAGTTGTGAGTATTTCTCTCTTTTGGTCTGCTAACCAAGTTGTTAATGTTGTTGGCAAAACGCATCCATGAATTGGGAGCGCCGAGCATCTGAAGGAGCTCTGAAGGGAGCGGTGTTTGTACTCAGCTGTTGATTTCAACCATCACCACATTAGCTTTACTTATATAGATTCACTTCCTTGTCGTTTTCCTGAGTATTGACATACGCAAAGTGAAATGAAATACCGGTCCCCCCAGCTCCGATATGTGTCAGTGCTTTCAACTGAATAAATATTTAAGTGAAAAGTTAAAAAACAAGCTAAAACAACCGCAGACAAGAAAAAAAAAAAGGAAACCTTCTTCACAGAATGGCAGCAACTCAACAGAGCACATGATAAAGTGCTGATTTTTCATGATTAAGTGCTGAATTGAGTCCATGAAAAAGTTCTGTATTTCACTTCCACTTACAGCTTTTCGCAAAAGCCACGTTTGCCAATAATGGAGAAGAGTTAAAAGGTATACTGAACAGGATTTTCCTTAAAAAACAATATAGGCACTCGTACAAAAATAAACCCCAAGCAATCATCACTTATGACTCCTTAAAATGTGTGTTGGAGCTTTGAGGGGCGGTCTTTGGGTTGGCAGCACAATATACAGTGTACAAGAGAAGAATCTGCTGACGTGGATTAATTGCAAAAACATTTACAGAAACCTTTAGGCCATGATGCACCAGGTAAAACTTAATCTTTAAGGTATGATGCGTTATTTTATGGAGATAACCTGCCGTTGCTCCAGGAAGTAGCAATGTAACATATGGGGCCAATCCCTTTCTTCTACAGAGTCAAGAATTTGTAAGACTTTGTTATCATTGTGCCATGCAGATATACTATGACGACAATGATAAACTTATCAAGTCCCTGACAATTTCACACATTTTTTTTTTAATCAGATAAAATGTAGTTTAACAAAAGGCACTGACCTGGCATATGGTCACATGTAGAGAGAGAGGTATTGCAACTGACAATCTTGCTGATGAAATACTGTGCAAACACAAGTTTAAAAAAAAGAAAAGAAAAGAAAAAAAGTTTCTTACAGAGGCCTGGAGGTAGACAAGGGAGTTCCTCTTCTGAAGGATCTTCTGACGGGCCGACCGACTCATCCTGTTACACATCAAATTAGCAAATATGTTAGACAGAAGGTGTGTTTACATCACCTCAAGATTAAAAGATTATTCCTGTTCAACTCAAGCCAGATTGAGACAGACTGGCTGATTATTAGGCAACTGCTCTGTGCGAATTATGCTGCAATGGTTGAGAAACACAAGTTTTTACTCAAACTACCCACTTTTACACAAAGTGTGAGCAGCAGGACATCTGGCAAAAGCATCAAACAACAACAAAACATCTCCCCTCAAAACACAAGTGTCGTTTTAAGTGTCATTAAAACTGTGACAAACCTCTGAGCTGTTGTCTTGATCCATGTCTGCAGCACTGAGAGCTGAGTGTGACAGAGAGCAGAGTGAGCTGTGAGGCGTTCACGGACAGCCAGCGACAGTGCTGCGTTATTATCACTGACTGCTGACGTAGCGCTGCAGACTCTCGTCTCAACGCAGCTAACAATCAAACAACGCTGAGAAAAAGTGAGATTTATGGGTATAAATCGCTGAGTTAACGTCGTCTCGGATAAAAGGCAGTCTCGGCTACAGAAGTAGTAACTTCTAGCTAGCTATCGTTACTTCCAGGTGCGGGGACCGAGGGGCTCGTCGCTCCGGCTAGCGACCGGATGATGCTACCAGCTAACTCGAGCTAATGTAGGCTAGCAGGTCCCGCTAAGAATATCGTCAAATTACACGCGTTAAAAACCGAATAACTCCCAAACAAACGCTGCTAATTCAAGTTCAACACATTTGGAAATTTACACGATAGTTGTCCAAAAACAAATATGAGCAACTTACCGAGCAAAAGCCAGCCCCAGTACGTCGGTGTGCTCCTCGGTAGTACAGCGGTTCAGTGCTGCTCGGCTGAAACTGACAGCCGCGGTGCATCCTGGGACATGTAGTCATTTGGCAGTTGGGACGCGCACACTTCTTTTTTTATTTATTATAATGAAAATGTTTTTAATTCATTATAACATTTCACACAGTACAACCAAAGTCCATCTTTTTTTTTTTTAAAGTTTTTATTTATTATTTTAATTTTTAAATTTATTATAATGAAAATGTTTTGAATTCATTATAACATTTCACACAGTACAACCAAAGTCCATCTTTTTTTTTTTTTTTTTTTTTTTAAACTGCATTAAATTGTGAGAAATTTACCGCCGCGACCGTCTCAATGTGAAAATCTAACACAGGAGAACCTGCAGAGCTGTGTCACAACATATTAACATGCTCTCTCTCACACGCGCTCGTGCTACGAGTCTTTAAAGTGCTTTTGGATGCATTTAGTGTGCTTGAGTACTCTTAACAACCTTGAGCCAACCTGGTTCAATGACAAACTATGTGTGCACATACTTGGCCATTAAAAAGCTGATTTCTGATGATGAGATGGAGCATTTATTATGTCCACTGAAAGATAATTGGAAGCTGGAGTGTGAGTTTACTGAATGCCCCAGAAGAAAGGATGAGTATGCATATTGATGGGTCTACCTATACTGCAAGTAGGCCCGCTGGCAACAGCACTAATGTCTTCTACAGTAGATGTCATATTGGTGTGTAACTCAGTGCAGACAGTTCCTTTATTGAAGTTCCTGTTATCATGTATGCAGCTGCAAGAAATGTATATGAAGAGGTTGTGGCAGGCACCCGTTTCCCCCTGTCCTCTCACTCGTCCCCCTGTGAAAAGTGCAAACACACCTTATACGTTTGTTTTTTTTTTACTACAAATAACCAACTAATTCTAACTATTCATTTCTTCACGGTGGATGTGAGCACAATGTGAAACAGGGCAGAACTACCGAAAGAAATTTTAGATTGCAGCAAGATGACAATCCGAAAGCTTAGTCATCGTGTAATAAACCTTCCAACATCTACTCATCACTGCTTTCGCTTCACATCACAGCACTCCCACAAGAAGCCAGCAGAACACGAAAGTCACATCATTTTTACCGGTGCGAGTCCGGCTCCATTCATCATATCGGAGCAGCTAATAAAGTCTTCAAGGAGAAAAAACACCCACGTCGCCGCCTTATTTGACGAGATCTCATAGATATCAGAGCAGTATTGTGGTCGCACGTCACCTCACATCTCCACACCTGTTCTTGTGCTGTTCTTTTTATATATAAGATGCCAATTTTACCTGTTAATTATGACGTGCAAGTATAGTCAAGATCTGATACACATTCCTAATCAATGGTGAGATGGCAATGATAAAGCCATGAGACGTGTCTCATATTCTAACTACCCCACGAACACTGTGAGCCATATACAGTGTCTATACATGTATAGCGTTCTGTGAAATATGGTGCCGCAAGCGCATACATTATTGCCACAAATATATTGTGATCTTTTGCATATTAATTGTGCAGATCTCAACAACTGTATTGCGTGAGCTACCTCTCTACTTGGCTATTGGGATAAAGGGACTAAGCGTTATCATATGTGTTTAAAATACGTTTTTGTTTGAAGCCATAAAACAGTCCTCTTTGCAGATATGCGTCTCAAAGGTGTGTGTCGTTTTTTTTTTTATATAGAGAGCTCACTCATCTCTCGTCGCTCGCTCGTCCTTTCATCAGACCTCGTTCGATGTAGCTGTTTAAACCCTGCACTGTAGCACCCTGTTGAATTATATCACTGCTGGTTTCATTGGAGGGTGTTTAGCTGTACACAGTCATCCTGAGACATGAATGTGACATCATTTCCTACAGTAACACTCAACATTAACAAATACACAAACTCTTGTCTAACCCTCTCTGGATCATTTTCACGTCTAAAAGTCCCATTTCTGTCCAATATCTGTCCAATCCACACATCACGTGACTGTGTGAGCTAATTTAAAGAGGTGGCTGTTGATAGGAGGTGATGACATGGAGGTTCATGTGTGCAGAGTGTAGTTGTCGAGTGTCGGTATTTCCTCTTCTTCCCCTTCTTCAACATTCCCCAGCGGCGATGAGCTCCCCGGGTCTCTCTGCTAGTCTGTCCCTGCGGTTCTGTTCATCCTCGTCCTCCTCAAAGAGAGTGTGATGTATGCTCAGCAGCTGGTGCGTAGGGGCTCTGGTCAGAGGCGGCGGCTGACACTCGGGGTTCTCCGTCGGGGCGAGAGGCTCCCTCTGAGGAGGAGAGGACTTGGGACTGAGGGGGTCCTCGCTGGAGGGAGGGTTCGGGCTCACGCCGTTGACGTAAGAAGTGGTGGGCAGGGTCACTGTAGAAAAGGCAGTGTTGGTCGACTCTGGAGAGCATACCTTAGTTTCTGTGGAGGCAAGAAAGAAATACAGGACGGGGTAGGGGAGGAGAGGAGGAAGTCAGTATAGACAGTGTGTCACCTTTTGAAGAAACAGGTCAGCAATAATTGCTCAGGGAGACTCTGAGGATGCAGTGGTGTGGTCTAGCAAGCTGGAGCCGACACTCGGCAACAAGTGAAAGCTAAGGCTGTTTAATGCTGCTCCGTTACTTGGCAGCTAAGGCTAAAGTTATCTAACATCTGGTCGAGTAACTTTTTGTAGTTTTATTTGACCCAAGAAAGAGAAATAGCGAGGGACGCATCAGGCTCACCTGTAATTGCCCCGGACACATGAACAATAGTGTGCGTGCCTTCGAGGTACACCGTGTCCATGTTGTGCTCTGAGGGCAGAGGTTCTACGGTTGTGGCCTCCACCTTGGGCTTACGAATGGTCAGCAAGTACGGGTGGACGTCCAGAGAGAAGTTGCGTGCGTGCTTTTTCTCCATCGCAGTTAGATCTGTGATCGGAAACGAAAAGTCTGACTTACAGGGAGGCAGAACATCACTGCAAAGTGACAGGTCGTCCGTCCAAGCAGTTGCTTATTTAAACCTCCAGCAGAAACATAACATTCATATAGAGGTGTGTTTCTAACCACCTGGCAAATTTGAGTCAGATTATCACTCTACTTTGAGCTCTATTTTGGTCTCCACCACCAATTTTTTATCTTTCGAACATCCACTACGTTCATTAGCTAGTTGCTACCTTTGCCAGTTTGGTGCTTTGTTGTGGTCAGGGAGTTTTTAGTGGGTTTATCAAAGCATTTTTCTTTAAACAGCTGGAAATAATATTCTGAGAGTGAACTAAACATTAAGCTGAAAGATGCCATAAAGTATATTTCACAAACTTACTGTTAATAGCACTGCATACCTTTCGTTGCAGGATATTGTGTGCTTTTGCTGTCCAGAAGTGGTGCAATGAAGTTGTCTGCAACCGTCTTTCGTCTGACTGGTTTGGGTTTTTCAGGCTTGGTGTTATTTTCCAACCGTGTCAGGGTGAGTGGTTCCTTTATAAGAGGACAGAAAACATAAAAGCAGGTCATTAAATCCTGACTTAAACTACAGGTAAGGTAGCCACAGGCAATGAATAAAGCAGCATTAAAGTGTTTCATATTTTGGAGTCCTAAATGAGGACCACTTCCTGTGCCTCTTCACAGAAAGAGGCTCTTATCAGGAGCTGCTATGACTCAGCTGGAAGTACCTCGAACAGACATTCAGTCCATGTTGAAATGAGCTGCTGTGCTCCAGTGAACAAGTTCTTGTAGTAAGTATTCTGCTTCAACAGGACAGCAGGTTTCCTTCTGCTGTTGGTGATGCCGAATGAATGATGATGAATTGCAAGCGGAGACGTGGTCTTACCTTGAAAGGCTGTGGAAGAGGATTTGAACTTGGGATCCACTTAATCTTCTTGCGGGGTCGTTTGATGACCAGCGGCTCACCACCCATCTCTCCCACTCCGATTTCCATATTGGGATCGAGGGTTTGAATCCCAGAGTCCCTCACAGTGGGTGTAGCGTCATGGTTGGACTGTGCAAGTGCAGCCAACAGCTGCCGGACCACATTGTCATACATGAGGTCACTCTCATTGGTGATGAAGTCCAGCCGGTTGAGCGACTTGATGTGGTCCCTGTTCTCGTTGCAGAACATTGCCAGGATGTTGATGTCGCAGAACTGAGACTTCTGCCAGCGCCGCCGTGTTTTAATGCCAACTTTGTGCAGTTTGTCGAATACAAAGTTGGACTTGCGCACGACAAACAAGTGCAGCAAATTAATCAGGATGATGAGGTTCATAGTGCAGAGCAGAGAGATATCTACAGCTGCCATGATGCGCTGCAGCTGCACAGCAGGCAGCTTACAGTTGACTCTGATCTTGAGCTCTGCATAGCTGCTAATGTCCGGGGGCTCACCCAGCGCACAGGTGAACTCGTTCTGCCTTTGGCGAGCATAGTAGGCGCTCAGGTAGGAAATGGGGATGGAGCTGAGGCAGATAATAGCCAGGTGGCGTGCCAGGTAAAGCTTGGCCAGAAAGTTACTTTGGCCTCGTCTCTCTAAATACTTCTCAAACAGGTTCTGCTCGGGGCTTTTCTCCTTCTCCGCGTTCTCTATGATCTCCCTCCTCTCCCGCTCAGTTATGCCAGGCCCTTTGGATTGGATCTGCTTCTCGATCTTCGGGGCTCGGCCCTCGGCAGCTCGATGATAGCAGTTATCAATCTCTTGAAGCAGGAAATTGAGCTCTGAAGTGAGCCGCGTGGAGGCGAGGAACTCCCAGCCCAACGCAGGAATGTACATGATGCCAGCGAAGGCGAGCAGGGCGTAGGGCAGGAACTTGTGTTCAAATAGTGAAGGCCAAAGGTGAGACTCCACCCCGGGCAGAGCATCCCGCAGATCTGTCCAGCAGTAGCCTCTTGCATACAGTGCCTGGTCTCTGGTGAAGTTGTGTGGTGTGTAACAGTATATGGACTCCTCTGGAGGAAGTAGAGAGAGAAAGGATCAGGCCCAAACATCACTTTAAAGGTGCAATATGTGAGAATTGGACACCGGTTGAAACAAATAGCGGGCAGCATATCACCGGAGTAACAGCTAACTGCTGCTAACTGTAGCTGCTATTAGCTAGTAAACTCATTTAACTGTGCAGTTAGCGCATTAGCTCACTCTGCTCGGATAAGGAGATCGGCGCATCATGGGAGTGTCTGTGTTGTTCAGGCGTTAGCTGATTAGCATGCTATCTTCTATCAACTGTTGTTTCTTCACACTCTGTTGATAATTTTAATTAATTTTCCAATGTTTTAAACTACAATTCTTACATATTGCACATTAAACAAGTTAAATCTCATAATATGAAATTATTTTCGCTGACAGAAGATGAATCCTACAGCAGGTAAATCCTGGGTCTTAGTTTCATAATTTCATTCGTCACTCCTATCAGTTGTGACATTTTAGCTCTTGGTTGGAAATAGGTAAACACACCTGAAATATCTGTTGTAATCATGCACTGTGCTCTGAAACTGCATGTGCACACACGTAGTAACCATTCAGTAGCTCTGAGAGATGGGTGGGGAATATTGCAACAGATGTTTCAAAACAGCAGTAGTAGATGCAACTTTATGAATTATCTTAAATCTATGTGACTTCTGTGTTGGTCCTTTATCTCGGGGGAATCTTTTCGCATCATTCATCCGTTCAGCTCACCGCGCTGCGTGTCTCTGATAAAACTCGTGCTGCTTTTTCAAACGACAGAAGCTCAGATAGAGGAAGTGAGAACACTCCTTCCTGTCAAAGTTGTGCTGTATCACTTCTCCGTCCATTAGGTACGAATGTAAGTGGTTTGAGTGCTGCAGCCAGTCCACTTTTTAAAGGGGCACTACGTACTTTTGGAGAAGGAATTCAAACTCAGCATTAATGAGGTAATACTTTAATCTCGGGAACTAAGTGCAGTGATATTTGATATTGCAAACGGTTCCTAGGTGCAATATGTGCAATTACATTACTTTGTCACAGTCACAGAAGATGCTGTCCTCATGTGAAAAAAAAAATCTTTGGCAATTCCCCAAATGTCAGTGAGGGAATACTGAAGAACCGGTCCAAACACCCACATCTTTCTGCTGCTAAAGTTAAACGCTCAGTCCCAGATGGTTAATGCTGCTATGCAGAGCGTCTGACTCAGCAATGAACTAACATCTCTCCCATCCTCCCTCTAACCAAACACCATCCTCTCCCCCTCGCTGTAATCCATCCCCTCATGTCTCCAGAATCTCTCTTGCCCTTTTTTTTTTTTTTTTAGCTCTCTCTCTCTGTCTGCTTCTCCAATGCACTTGTGAATGTGAATCTCTTCCTGCCTGGCCCGATAATCTCACAGATGACACAAAAAGCACAGCACGGTGTGGGTGTGATTCATGTGGAAAACCTTCATTTCATTCTTGTGGTCAGACTTTGGGTTTATTTGTGACTTTTTTGCTGCTTTACGGCCCTGAGAGGCGGCTCACTGTGCCAATGAACCCCATCTAGTGGCAGAAAAGTCTCACCTGCAAAGTTCCTTGTGAAGACGAGGGTGACCAGCAGGATGGGGATGATGACCGTCCCTATAGTAACAACACGATCAAAGGGCAGCTCCAGTTTGAGCTGCACCATGAGGCTGGCCAGCGCCCCACCCCTCTCATCCTGAGACGAGCCGGGCATGATCAGCTCCTTCAGCTTCTCGCCGGCGAGTAGAGCTGTGGCCATGTCTAAGTTCTGATCGAGGATGTTCTGCATCGGCGCTACAACTTCACTGTGTGCTGAAGAGGAGACCAGAGGCTCCCTGCTCCCTTCCACAGCTCGTCTCTTTTAGAAGCACAGGCATAACATTCAGAAGCACACCCGTCGCTCAGCCTCCTCTGAGTGCATCTCCATGTTCTGGCCCATCTCTACGCTGCCTGGCCTCGGTCCAAACACTCAGCGTGGCAGGTTGAGGAATGAGCTGAGTTTAGGAGGCGCCCTTTGAGATCCCCAGGGACTGCTGGCTGAAGAGCTGTTACGTGAGCTTCAGGAAGGAGAAGCTCTGACCGACCATTTCCTGAAAGACAGATGACCAGTTAGAGCGGTACAGTGTTTGCATTTTAAAGGGGCACTATGTTGTTTTTGGGAGGAATAAACTCAAATTCTGAATTTTGAATAAACAAGCTGCTCTCAGAGGAAAATAAGGTCCCCAGAACACTGTTTGAAACCAGAAAGGTGGCAGGGTCCCTTAAGATCAGTTTGTTTCAGTTTATTCAGTCAAGAAAACGAAGAGAGTTTGTTTATTTAGTTTGTTGAGGCTCTCTTCTGATTTCCCAAAACTACATAGTGCACCTTTAAAAAAAGTACAGCGAGGTCCAAGATGCCATTTATTAGAAACACTACTGTCGTACGATAGATAATTAACCCTAACCCCTGACCTTAGTCATCTGTCAAACTTGGCATTGCATGAATTTTTTCTATCGTCTCTCACACCTTCCCCAGGAAAAGTCTCTGTTCCCGTCCGTTGTCCTCTATAATGCAGTCGTGTAGCTGAGGACGACTAATCCTCCACTCTGTGACCAGTGGAGTGTGCGACTGTGGTAACCTCTGAGGGGACGTTTGGCTTTGATCGAGCAAGGACACTAAAAGGGCACATTTACTCTCCGGGGAGTCTGCTTAAAGGAAAATTGATTAAAAGCAGAATATATTGAGTGATTTTGACAAATGTTCTATTTCTCCTGTGAGAAGAACAACCTTATCTTTTCTGGACACTGACTGTAGCTCCCCTCTCTGGACTCCTGGTGGTCATTATCTCCGTGGAGCAGCACGTTCACGCTGGGATGTCAGGTGAAACCCAGACACTTGTCAGCGGGACGTCTTGAGTGTGTGTGTGTGTGTGCATGTATGTGTAACTGTGCAGGGTTTGGTGCATGCTCATTTGACTTGAAGGTTACTTGAACGCCCTTCGAGAGGAGCGTGAACGCATCACCCCCTTTCCCATCAACAACCCTCACCCTCTCGCTCCCCCCCTCTTTACTTTCTTCTTCTTCTTCTTCTTCTTCTTCCTCTCTCCATTACTCGTCCTCCTCCTCTCCTCCTCCTCTCACTTTCCTCTCATTATGCAAACACACAGCTCGTCTATGAAATCGTTAAAAGCCAACTCCACCAAAGTATACTTAATGTCTCAGGGAGGGGAACCTCAAGACTGCGGTTTCATGAGCGGAGGGGACAATTAGTGCACCGTGGTCAGCTTTCTGTCTCACCCGCATGCTGAGAAAAGATCACAAGAGGAGGGTTTTCTTTTTGAAATGTTATCAGAGAAGATTATTCAAGGCTGCATATGTTAATGGGGGAGAACAAGATGTCCCTTATGGGGTAAACGCAGCATACAGCACTGCTTTCTCAACACAATCAAGCCAACTTTATCTATTTTATCCTCAAACACTGTCTCAAGTAAAAAGAGGGGAAATAAAACTTTGCATAATTTAAAGTTAAAGGGGCAGCATCACATTTCATGATGCCCAGAGAGAGAGAGAGAGAGAGGGGCTGCACTGCTGTCTGCGAGCCACTGGCACTGCTCCAGTTTAACAGATAATGCCCTTCAGTTGGGCGATGCTACCAGTGTTTAGAGAGGGAAATCCCACATTCTTTGGCTACTACAGCATCCCGCTTGGCTGCGGGCAGCACAAAAGAGGGCAGAGCTGAGCTCCAGGAGCTGAGGGAGAGGAGTCCCTGGCTGTCATTCACCGTCAATTAGAGGGGAGAAGTTTCAAGATGTGACACTTGTTCAGCAGAGACTCAGAAAAACACAGCTGATGGCAGACAGTGACAGAAAAACGCTGCAAAGTATCCTCGCTGTTTGCTCACTTTTTGAGTGAGTGCCTATGGGAACAATGCAGGGACATTTTTTATCAGGTTGAGGAGATCATTATGTTCTAGTTAGCTGGTTGTGGAGCTACAGGACTGCTGGTGAATGGCAGCCCGGGAGGACCACACTTCCCATCAGAGAGACATTTTGCATTGCAGCTGCCTGCAGATGACGAGCCAGTTTCAGCACCTGAGGAGCGGATAGCTCCGGAAAAGCCAGCCGGAGACGAGCTGCTTCACATCTTAAGAGTGTGTGTGTGTGAGTGTGTGTGTGTGTGTGCAGCTCCGTGTCTGAGTGTGTGTGTGTGTGTGAGGACAGACCCCGTTACCTGCATCAGCTGTCTACCTGTCCACACTGGAAAAGACCTGCCACACTCCCGAGCCATGTGCATGCAGCATAGGTGGTAACAAACAAACAAAACATCTCACTCACCGTGTCTCGCTGCTTCTCCCGGCACGGTAAGAGTTAATCTGCAGTGCGGGCGAGCAGCTACAGCATGTATCCGAGCACACCGGTTTGTTCCGCCTTTTCCCCCCCTCCCCGGCTCCCCTCCCATCCAAAGCCCTCTCTCCTCTCTCCTCTCCCCTCCCTGCCCTGCCTCTTCCTCAGAAACAAGGGACGATGAGATAACGCATTAAGATTCTCCAGTTCATCACATCAGCTCTCAGCTCAGCTCAGCTCAGCTCAGCTCAGCTCAGCTCAGCTCGCGTCCCAGCGGCGGAGCGCAGAAACGCGCCCGTGGTGCACGAGGACAGGTGTTGTGTAAGCAGAGATGCTGGAGGATGAACTCAACTCGTATCCTGATTATTATATCATCATTAAAATATTACAGAGCAGGATCCCTGTATGGATGTCACAGTGATGTTGTGTTAAAACAGAGGACTCATCAGTTTAGTTGAATGACTACAAACCGGCAGCCACTGTTTTAAATCCACAACCTAACACGAGGTTCTGATGGGCTCTACTGTTCTGTTCATAGGTTCATCCGGCCCGTCCATCATCTGTGATTGTGGGACTGGCCTGAGACACGTGCAAAAACAACGAATGGTAAACATCTCTGTCATTCAAATGGACCGGGGTGTGGCGACGAGCTACATGCGAGACAGCCACAGTCATGGGAGCGCACAGTGGAGGTAAACCCGACCCGACCCGACCCGACCCGACCCGAAGTGTTTAGAGCCGAGCTTCCTGCAGCTGATGATGGAGGAGCTCACACACACACACACACACACACACACACACACACACACACACACACACACACACACACACACACACACACACACACACACACTGATCGCCTTTTCATTACTCCACCACATCACCGCGGTGCGGGGACAGTTAGTCTGCGGCCTCCAGCAGCCTCTCGGCTCTGCTGGGATTGTTTGCGGTGATGTGTGCGGGCGCGCTCCCGATGTTCGTCAGCTGGACGGAGCCACAAGTCAGCGCCGTGTTCTGCTCCTCCATCAGCCGGTTTCCACCGGTTAGAGGAGCCGCACCTCCCCGAGTCCGCCTCCAAATAGTCTCTCTCTCTCTCTCTCTCTCTCTCTCTCTCTCTCTCTCTCCTTCCTTCTCTCTCTCTCTTCCTCTCTCTCTCCTTCCTTCTCTCCCCCTCTCTCCCCCCTCTCCCCCTCTCAACCTCTCTCTCTCCTTCCTTCTCTCTCCTGCCCCCCTCCCCCTTTCCTCTCTCTCTCCCCTCCTCTCTCTACCTATCTCTTCATCGCTCTCTCCCCCCTCTCTCTTTCTCTCTTCCTCTCTCTCTCCCTCCTTCTCTCTCTCCCCCTCTTTCTTTCTCTCTTTCTCTCAACCTCTCTCTCTCTCTTTCTCTCTCCCCCTCTCCCCTTCCTTCTCTCTCCTCCCCCTCTCTCTTCCTCTCTCTCCCTCTCTTTCTCTCTTCCTCTCTCTCCCTATCTCCCTCTCTATCTCCCTCCTTCTCTCTCCCCCTTTCTTTCTCTCTTCCTCTCTCTCCCTCTCTTCCTCTCTCTCTCCCTCACTCTTCATCTCTCTCTCTACCTCCCCCCCTCCCCTCCATCACAGAGATCTTGGTGTCCATGTCTGAGATGTGATGCAGCGTTCATCACAGACCTGACGTGTTCAGCAATACACTGTTTAAACACAACAGCTCTGCTTTAAGAAGTTCATAATCAGGATCGATTCATGTTTCTTCCAGAGTTGATACTGATATTGATCATTAGTTATCAGGAGAGTGATCACAGATAGTTGGATCAAACATACAACTGCAACATTTTGTAACTAAGTATATTTGCTCAAGTACTTAACCATTTTCTGCCACTTTCTATACTTTCACTCTCACATTTATTTGGTAACTTTAGTTACAGTTACTTTGCACGTTCACATTATTCATTGTTGACAGGCTGCAGGCAGGACATCGACTGAGACAGCAGGGTGGTGACTTCAGGCGGTGAATCCTGCATTAGAGCCACAGTAGCACATTCAATCTTTTTATCTGACTTTGCTCCATGCAAGGTAGTATCTGTAACCCCCGAGCATGAATCAGAAGAGTCAGTCTGCAAACAAACCTTGCCCATCCACAAATTGCTGCAGCACTGTTCAGCTGTCCAGAAATGTTTTGTGGACTACGAAACATCACCCGACTTTCTATCAGCATGGGGGGGTGAGAAGATAATAGGAGGCAACAGGAGGAGCAACCATAAATCATCACACACACGTTTACTTCCAGTTGATGACAAACATTTTATTTCTCTAAATAAAACATAATCTCTGTTAAAAACACTTTACATCAGGTAATAATCCAGGAGGATCAATCCTCTTGTGATAATCTGTAGTAAACAAGCACTACTGCGCTACTGAACATCATCTTTATGCTACTGAACACTGACTCACATGATTGTTCATTGCACCTACGTGGTGTCAATGTAAATATACTTCTGCTTATTAAACTACCGAGCATGGTTCCGTTCCCAGGTCAGATGAAGCCTCTCCTCTCCACTTCAGTACGCCGGCAACAATTATAGAACAAAAAACAGAGAACAGACATCAAAGCACAGTGCCTCGAGCATTATCTATGCAAACATCGTCAACAGAAACAAATTAAAAAATCATTTTCTCTGCATTCTTTCAAACTTTCCTCCCTCAGATTTCTTTTCCTCTGTGACTCTCTCTCCACCTCTTTTTCTGTCTCAGGATTGTACTCTTGCGCTTACAGCTTACAGAGTTTGTCGTATTCCTTCTTTCTCATCATCAACTTCTCTCCGCACCGTAGGAACCCGCTCATTGGGCCATTTGGACCACGACTGCCTTCCAGGCTCTGTCTTTGTCGAAGTCCTGCAGCGTTCCGTTGGATGCTTGCTGCCGAGGGAGCAAAACAGGGAAGAGGGAGGGCGGAGAGAGATTAGATGTGGAAGGGGAACGGTGACAGAAACATTGAGATAAATGATGCATGAAGGATGAGCGACATAATGTCGTTATTGCACGTATCGTTAGCTCATTGGCTTTTATGTACGCACATTTAAATGCAGTCTACATGAGCTACAGCTGGAACAGAGTTACATTTCTTATTTTGCACCTTTTCACATCTCAGGGAAAGATAAAAGACGGACAGATGTGTCCAGTTGTGTCCTGCTTTTCACCTGCCTTACCTCACAGTAATGACTCGAGGTGCGCATGCTGTCATCGCACTCCACAGCCCCCATGCGGAGCTGACTCTTGTAGGAGGCACAGTGCACCACAGTGGCCGAAGTTAGAATAGCCTGCACCAGCAGCAGCACCATCAGGATCAGCAGTAGGATGTCGTAGGATTGCTGTGACCACACACACACACACACACACACACACACACACAAAGAGGACATTTGGGGACTCACAATTTCTCTAAAGTCTGTTCCTGTATTTCTCATGTAAAAGGAGCTCAAGGCCGGATAGGTAATACTTTTTAAAAACCTGCACATTTCGTACCACGAGGGGGGAATTTTCACTCCATTGAGCTCACCTTGGCTGTAGGCACATCATGCAGGAACATTTCAATGAAGCTGATCACACTGCAAGAGAGGAAGCCGGAGGCTGAGAAGAGCAGGGGAGATGTCACGCTGCTGATGGCAATCAGCACCTCCACCTGAGAGACACCAGGAAGAGAGAGAAAAAAAGAGGAGCAGAGAGAAAAAGTTTGTAGAGAAATAAATAAAAAGGAAACAGACCCAGTTTGTATAAATGAGAAGTTATACAAGAGTAGTAAACTTTATCTCTATAGCATCTTTCAACGGCAGAGGAATAAAAGAAGCAGATAAATATAGACGTAAAAACATACTGTCACGAAAAATGACACAAAGGAAAGTCTTGAGCTGCCTTTTGTCAACAGGGTCCTCAGATCATAAGTCAAAAGAGAGAATGTTCTGAAGTTTAGGATCTGGGGCGAGGAACAACCAACAAACCCCCGATCAGAGGACCACAGGTGACCTACAGGAGATCTCTAATGTAGGCACATGCACGTCTCTGTATGTGATCATGGATGGCTAGTAAGAAATTGAATAAAAGGAAATGAAATAACAGGAAACACTTAATATGCTGGGCAAGAGTCAAAGCCTGGTTCTTGGTGATGCTTAAATTTTGTGAGGACAATTTAACATAAGAGGGAAGAGACTATGTTTGGACAAGACTGGAGCACAAATAAGTGAAGATGCACGATATTGATTTTTTTCAGCCAGTACAGCTAACCAATAATTCTCATGGCAGATACAGATAATTTCATATTTTCATGTTTTAAAAATAAGTTCATAATCTGTACTTGATGCACACCTGAGGGTAAAAAAAGCTAAGATGTAACGTCGATGTCAAAGCTGATTTAATATTCCATAGCTGCTGCTCTTCTTCTTCTTCTTCTTCTTCTTCTTCTTCTTCTTCTTCTTCTTCTTCTTCGTCTTCTTCTTCTTCTCTGTGTTTATTGGCGGGCCACAAACCAGCTTTACTGTTGCATACTGCCACCTGCTGCATCGGCGTGTGTAGATGCTACACTTGTTAAGTTAATGAAAGAAATGTGGCCAACATTATCTGCTCTATTTACCTATTTACCATGTTACAGATACTGATAAATGGCCGATAATATAAATTTCCCGATATAAGGCCGATAGTTTTGTTGGCATTTGCAATTTTTGCTACATTTTGAGGCTTAAATTAAATAATAGAGTATCATCTACATGGCTGTGTTGGGATGTTACTTTACAGGAAAAGGGAAAAACAAACAAGGCAAACAACATTGGACCCAGAACAGAACCTTGGGGAACACCATGAAGAGTTTCTTGTACTCACCAGACATATGTTGGGGTATTCTGACACAACATGACTGGCGATAGCGCTGGGGAAACACTGCAAGAGATCAAAGATCAGAGTGATGTAACAATGCCAGTGATGGACGGCATCTCAGCTGCAGTCTCTCTCATAATGAAAGGTTTTAGTGAGGAAACTTACAGCCACAAGAATCCAGAAAAATGTGACGGACAAGTAGGGGCCAGGCAGCAAAGCGTCCATGTTGAGTGCAATAATCCCTCCAAACACAGCGGAGATCCCCACGATCACTTCGATCACCTGTTGGAGATGTTCTTCAGTGATTGCGATGCATCGACCGGACACAAATTTAATGGGAATAAAAGCTGAAAAAGACTCACAGAATATGCTTTGAGGAGTCGGGTGGGGAACACTGCAGGCTTTATAACAACAGGTCTTTCATACGTCTGTAAGATGGATGGAAAGAGCGAGAGGAGAATGAAATAGAAGCAATAAATCGCTCACACACAAACATAAACACACTCTCACACACACCTTCCTGTGGCAGCAGCAGTCTTCTGCAGAGCGGGCTGACATGATGACAGTACTGGCCATCAACACTTCGAGCACAATCATCAGGATGAGGTTAAAGTTGATCTGAGAACATCGAAGAAGGGAAACAGTGAAAAATGTCTCATCCTGAAAGAATAACACGATAAAGGTGCCGGTAGTTCTCATTATGTTACCAAAGTGGATTTACATTGACAGCAGAGGGGTTCAGGACCAGTTTACACCCGAACCAAACCAGGCAGGTTGTGGTCACAGCAAATGTCGACACGTAGACCACCTGGAAATCTGACACCTTGTCACAAACGAGAAAACATCATCAGACCTTCATTAGCATCGAGCCTCAAGTGCCTCGAGGAAATTCAATTAAAAATCCATTAAAACATAATTATCTCTTTCTTGCCGTTGGTGTGTTTAGTGTTTACTCACTGCAACATGTCTGTTCTTGGCAATGGCAAAGCTGGCTATCGCTGCAGGGAGGCCCTGAGAACAACAGCAACAAATGAGCTGCTGATCTGTTTCGCAGAGATGCCGTCTGAAAAATTCCTGGCATTTAGACACGACGGTCTAATCTAAACAAATTTGTGTAAACTCATCGAATGTGACCGTGATTATGATGGTCACTTACAGAGCCTGCGGCACAGCGTAGGTAGTCCATGGCAACAGGAAACACATTTCCCAGGTACAGAGAGAAACCCGATGTGATGAGCAGACTGCCCTGAGCACACAGACACACAGACGGGCATGCATGCATATACAAACACAGACACTCATAAATGTGATCAACAGGTGAGACTGTCTGAGAATCCTGACAGTCTCTCACAGACACATGCAGATGCATCATGTAGAGCCATGAAATCAGTCAGATCTTGTACAGTCTTGACACATATCGCCACGTTTCTCCTCGTCTAAGGCCCCGTTCACATGTGGCATTATCATCCGTCCTGAGTGATCCGATCTCAAGTGGACAGCTCTAAGTACAGGTGTGAACACACCTGAGACGCAGTGAGGACGCATTTGAGATCTGAGAATCTGAGATCTGATCGCTTTCCTACGTTCGGAGGTGGTCTGAGATGCACATGACCACATTTTTTTTAGCAGTATGTCCTGATCTGTGTCCATGGCCACACTGAAAGGCTGCCTACTCTACTGACGTCCTCCACAATAACAGCATAAGTCTGTTTCAACTAACTATTAAACTAGTAACCCACATATCCCAGACTCCCTTTACAAATCCTGTGATTTTAAGAGTTGTTGCAGGAGGAGAAACTTAACTTACCTTGTGAAACAGCTACGGTACATTTTAAATCATTGGTGACGTCTTGTAAATTCGGCATTAAACATAATAAATTAAGTTGTTTCTTTTGTGTCTGAAGTACTTTGTACCTCTCAACAGCTGTACATATTTATGGTAAGCATGGCAACTTTTACAAATTCAGTTAACAGTCACTAATACTACTTCTCTGACGCCCGAGGAGAAAGTCTGCCCTTTTCAGACTTGTTGCTTTAGGAGAAACTTTACAAACGTTGGTCAACGCTGTCCACAACATATTCTTAACTATTTGTGGCTTCTCGTTAATTTGACAAATGTTATACATGAAGATATTTGTTGGTTTGTTTCAGTGATGGAGAGCAAGAAGTGAGATCCGATCACTCGAGACGCATTCGATGTCAGGTGTGAACTTCCGGTCCTCAAGCTGTCCACTTGTGATCGGATCACGCTGGACGCATGTGGATACCAAATGTGAACAGCCTCTAAATGTGGAAGCACAAAACAAGATTTCTTGCAGCCATCTCACTCAAAACTTCTAGATTGGGATGCTCTTTAATCAGTGAAAAGATCAGCCCAACCTGTAACATTTGTGTGTTACGGACTGAACAGATACACCCTGTGATGTGTTCCACTTCCTCTCACCCCTATGAGGACACTGTAGAGCCAGGCCCTGTAGCTGAAGCAGGGGTGCTTTAGAGGCTCCGGCTGGGCCAGCTGCAGGTCACTGGCCCTCACGTCCACTGTGTAGCTGTCCCGCTCGGGCCTATACCGCTCCAGCCTGTCCGGCCTTCTCTCGGCTCCCCTGTCGCCCCGTCGTCCCAGCGACCCTCCGGCCCTCTCCAGAGTCCCACCGCCCCTCTCCAGAGTCCCACAGCCCCTCTCCAGAGTCCCGCCGCCCCTCTCCAGGGTGGGCATGTGGCTGTAGGTGAACTCGTCTCGGGCTGAGAGCTCGTCGCACTGCATCGCTGAAAACAGCTGGTGGCTAAATCCAACGATGGGATGGGGAAGCACAGAGTGAGGATTACAGCCACCTCTGGGGAGAAAAGGGGGACAATTCAGTTGTGAAAGCTGAACAAGATCAACATGTTTCTCTTTAGATGTTCCTGTTAACAGGAGACATAATGGTGTGAAGATTGAAACCAGAGCAGCTCCAATCAAATCAGAGGAAACATCAGTGAAAAGTTGCACTAAAGGGCCATTATGTAGTTTCTCCCATAACTGAATGAACAAGCTGTTCTCAGAACACTGTTTGAAGCCAGAAAGGTGGCAGGGTCCGCCACATATAAGTAAAGTAAAAGAGCATGAAGCTGTGTTGTCCTTTAAGGTCAGTTTGAGTGTGTTTACTTAGTTTGTTTCGGCACAAATAATCAGTCGATGAAGATCTTTATCTTCTGATTCAAATGTCTTCCCCACATCTACGTAGTGCACCTTTAAACCAAAAGAAAAGACTTTACTAATCATACCGAATCCCCAAAACAGCTCCCTCTGGTTTGTCGGCCTGAGCCAACAGGACTACACATGTTTTGCACACTCACCTGTTGCTGAGTCTCCTGCAGAATCTCCCCAAATATCGTCCCCCAAAAAAAGAAAAGTCTTCTTCCAACAACTGAGATCAAATCAGCACATTGAAGACAGCTTGTTTTTGTCTGCAGCTCCGTCTGCTCCCCATCTCTCTCTCTCTCTCTCTCTCCCTCACACTTACACTCTCTTTCACCCTCACTCTCCTCCTCCTCCTCCTCTCTCTCTCTCTGTCTCTCCCTGTACACAATGTTTCTCAGAAACTGCTCTGAAAAAAGTTTTTTCGAAGCCCTTCAAAGCGTGGAGCTTAAACACATGGCTGTTGTGCTGCCAGCCTACTTTGTGCCAAAGGGAGAGCGCCTGTGCATGACAACAAGGGGAGGATGAAGGGGCTCGCGCTGGGGGCAGAGTTAGTAGGGCAAACACCCCCTTTTTTTTCTCCTTACACTCCCATTTGCTCATGCACACACATGCACGCATTAGACCCACTCGCAGAACAAGAGGCGCTCAGAAATGTGCGCATGGCAGCACACGAAGTCATGTGTTCAGGAATTCCTGATCGTGACAAGGAAAAATGAAGCTATTGACACAAACCCAATCGTGTACAGTGTCAAACAGTTTGGTTTTTGCCCTAAATAATTGAACGCGTCCCCCTGTGGAGCTCCCCCTCATGACTTCCCTCCACTTGCAAGTTCACAGCCCAGTAAATTAAGATGCCCAGCGGTGCTTTAGAAAAGAGGCAACAGAGACATTTCCACGGCTTAATCACACGGCCTCTTGTCTGACACAGCTAATCCAATGATGGATCCTCGCTGCTCCCAAATACAAGATTCCCTTATGAATCATGAGTCGATCCGATTGGACGACGACTTCTAGTGAAGTGAAGTGTGTGTGTGTGTGTGTGTGTGTCCATTGTTGCCGTGTGTGTGTAAAAGCATGTACATGTATGTGCTCCTCAGGAATCCATTCAGTCTTTTAACACTCAACATTGTTCCCTGGGCGGCGGTAACCATGGCGACTCCTTAACAACACACACACACACACACACACACAAACACTGCAAATGCCACACATACTCAAAGAGAGAGAGAGAAGTATTTTGCAACAGTTCTGTGGAGACATTTAAAGCGGATCGCTGATAAGACGAGACACACTTCAATATCTGGAAATGCAAAGAAATAACAAAAACAAGCCTGTTTGGACAGTTTGGCTGTTTACTCTCAGTAATTTGATTTTACCATTTCAAAACAAACATCTTTAAATATCATGGAGCCAGACAGAGCTGCTGCTGCTGCTCCTGACATTTATGTCAAATGAAGAAAAATGAATATTATTATCATGTTTGATGCTGTAACAGGCCCCGGGGCAGTGTTTTTTTAAACAGCTGGTGACACACTTTTCCCCACATAGAGTTCACTTTTTGCTTCAGTCTGCACAACAAAAGTCAATCGTGGATCACTTTGCTGATTTAATTAACAGTGTAAAAATGTTAAACGTTTGTTAAAAATCTGCCACGATGACACACAATTACTGTGAATAAGACTGCAGTTTGCTTCATCTACAGCTACAATGCAGAATCTCCTAATTGGGACATTTAACGCCAGGAGCCTTTCAGCATGGACGGAGCACGGGAAGCAGAATCCAGATTATTATGTAATGGCAGCAGGTGATGTGGCATTTCAGCGCCTCTTCCCGTCACGAGGTGGATCACACCCCATCCCAGGGTGGCTGTTTTATTTTGTCGATTATGTCCTCATGTGACATGGTTTACTTCCTGCTTCCTGTCTTTGTCCTTTTCCTGCTCACCTTGGTTAGTTCAGTCCCTGTATGTGTTCCCCCACCTTCCTACTTTGGTTCCCAGTGGGTTTTTGGTTTGTTCCTTGTTTTTCTTGGATTTTCCATGAACTGGTTTTGTTGCCTGCATTTCGATATCGATCTGTGTCTTGCGTTCGGGTCTTTTAACGCTAAAAATAAGGCCGTTTTAAACTTATTGCAGCATTTCTGTTTCAGCTGTTCGACATGAACTGTGAGGTAACACGATCCATGCAGTAAAGGATGTAATGGAATCTGGTTTACGCTAAATGAATTTAAAAAAATACACAAACAGTGATCCACGTAGTCTTCTACCAGTTGTTAGTGATCACTGAGTAATGAGTGCTACTCTTTGATTGTCAGTGTCGATCCTGAGATGCTGAACTTTTGTTTTTATTGGTACATTTTGGATGTGAGATTAACTTTAAAACTGCACTATTATCTTAAAATGCGACACAACGCACGTCTGCATGAGAAGCATCTTACTGACGACACAGCACAAAGTGACCACACACAAGGTTTTCACTGCTCCTTTGCCTTTAGCCTCTCTTGCAGAGAGAGTGAAGAACAAGGCCAGGTCTGTTCTCTGTGCACAGCTTTGATTCCCTCTTTCTACTTCTTATTATGCAGTAGGTGCTTTTCCCCTCTGATTTGCTTCACACCTGTCTCTCCTCTCTGACTGCGACACCTCCTCTGCACCTCCGTCTCTTTGAACTCTCAGTGCACATCTGCAAACTGGTTCAGATACATATCAGCTCTCCTGGAGAACAAGATGACAGGTATAACGCCACGTCCCAAAAATTACTTGGGACTATATATAAAGCATTAAACTTCTCCTTTCCCACAAATCAGCTGAAAACATAAATTAAAACGTAATAAATTAAACTTGGCAACTAAAAAAATAACAGTAATTTCTAGCTAGCTTACCTTGAAACACTGGTAGGCTATACCTAGTTAAACACAATGTGCACAGGCCTTTTCAGCTAAACTGCTGTAACCTCAAGCTAGCATGCTGAAACTCTGCATTAGATTTACAGTGATTAGTAAATGTCCGAAATCTCAAATTACTTCCTACATTTTGAACAAAATCAAAGTTAGCCAGCGAAGGCTAATTGCAAGGTTTTAAGTTTGTTTGACATTACGAGAAAAGAGACATGAAATGATGCATTTACCAGCATTTTAAAAGAAACACGTCCTCAATGGGACAAAATACAACTAAAGATGATAATAAAGATAGAAACACGCCATCTGGGGACTTCCTATTAGCATGAGAAGCTAACTTTGCTGCCGTTAGTTCGCTAAAATGCTTTAGCTATGCTAGAAGTGTTTATACAGGCATGTTACAGCAAATGAGTATATTATATGGATGATAAACATTACATGCACTTGCTGGTGTAGTTATATAAGAACATTTCATCAGTTTTGGGGCACCACTGAACTAATTAAAGAGTTTTTTTTGTCATTGATTTCGGGGCTGTTTATCCAGGACTGCATCGGCTCGTGTGCAGCTGGGTGCCAAATTAAACCACCTCCCAGCTGAGATCTAACCTTTCGACTGTGGAGAACAAAATAACGACGGGACAGCCTTTAAAATGTTTAAATCAAACAGAATAATGGATGTCCCCCTCGCAGCCCAACTCGAGACTGCACCAGAAGAAACCTGAGAGCGGATTCACAGCGTTCTTTATATTAATCTTTATAGAGGAAAGATAAAACAAGTCACACGTACACAAGTCATGTGGTTTCAGCTGACAGCCTGAAGTCATAAAGTCTCTCACACATGAAATGACCACACCGATCTGACTGTTACACATTTAGTGACTCATGCTCATGATGAAAAAATGTTCTCGTCCACCGTTCAGTCGTACGAGTGTGGAAGCAGTTCCTCGATGTCATCGGCTCAAACAGAAACGAAACAAAACAGTCATCCCTCTGACATGCAACATTTAAACACAGATATTTAAAAGATGAGCTTCTTGTTTTGTACAGCGATATCCAACAGTAAGACACATGAGAAAAACATCTGTGGATATATATACATTAACTTACATTATCAATAGCTCTGTTTTTTTTATCAACAATATTTACACAGGAAGGAAAAAAGTCTTCTCTCCCACCCGGGTACCCAAAGTCACATGGTCAAAGTCCCTCGTTTGCATCAGTCACATTACAGGTGCTTCTCAGTTCTTTGTCTTGTTTGGCTTTTAAAGAGTAATCAGCACATTTTAATGCTAAGTGACTGACAAATATACAAATTAGTAACTCTGTACAGGTCCACATGTTAAAGCAAATAATCACGACATGAGGCAGCAGTTCTTCCTCGTACACTGATGGCTTATCACATTACGCTGAGGTTGGTCTACCGTCCCAGCACATGGAGACATGCGTTCAGACGCTGGTTGCAACTCGTCCTCCGTACTCCCCCACCCGACCCGTTCAGTGCGACATGTAACTACGTAGCAGAGAAAAATCCTTTGCTGAATGAGGGACATTAGTTACAGTAATGTATGTTAGTGGCAAATTGTGGCATTATACAGCTATCTTATGACAGTCATTGTATGTTACTGTAATTCATAGTTGACAGATATCAACAAGGCAGACAGACAGACTCGTAACCGTCTGCGCTATGATAACAAGAAGCATATTAGCAACTCTCACAGAGACAAAGATCTGAACCGGACAGTCCAACGTGTCTTATTTTTCTCTTTCATTTGCGATGATCCATCTTTTTAAGATACATCTCAGTACAGTGTGATGTCTCTGATGTGTCTCTGATGAATATTCTGTGAGCGTCACTGTGTTCATAAAAAGGTCAGGAGATCAGACGATGGATCCCTTGGAGGAGGACAGGTGGATGGACTGGATGCGGACGGCCAGGGTTTTCTCCAGGTCCCGCAGGATTTCGCAGCCGGGGCTGTCGGGAGGCGCGTCGTACAGCAGCAGCTTGAACGGCTCCAGCTCGATCAGCATGACCATGTTCTTCAGGAAGTAGCCCTCGATGTAGGACGCCAAGTCTGGAGCATCGAGGAACTATGAAACAAAAGAGGGGGAAACATGTTTCTCACTGAAATCTGAAATAAAGTGCAACAGCAGTTTCATGCATAGTTTCAGTTTGTACTGTCCGCTCGTATTCGTGTGGGTGTTTTCATTCTGGGCTATTTTTTTGCACCTTGGTGTGGTTGTAGATCTCCACGCACGTCTCAGTGTTTATGTTCTTGGAGCAGATAATCTCACAGTGCCTCTGCAGAGCCTCCAACTGGAAAAACTTGGCTGCAGACAGAAGCTGAATAAAAAAAATTAAAACAACAACTCAAATTAAAATTTAGTGTCTGTTTTATATTTGATCACAGACATAACTGTAATATTCAAACAGCGTAATATGCATAGATGACCTTGGGACTGTAAACTGGTTCATCGTTTAAAGGTTTGTTAAGCTTTATAGTTGATGGCAGTAAAACTATAATGATGATCTAACCTCCATAACATCTGTGTTCCTGATGTGCAGGGCATCCGTCCCTCCACAGTACAGGTACTGCATCACCAGCTGAAAGAGAAAGAAACACATATTGCACGGCTGCCACACAAGGACGAATACAGTATGAATGTATGAGTATGACTCACCTGAAAAATGTGATATTTGACATTGCTGATTTCAATGCACGTGTTTTCACCACAAGGTCTGTTTGCTAGAAGAGTTTTAAACCTTGAGAGAGAAAAAGAAAGAGAGACATAAAAAGAGAGAAATCACTGTGAATAGCGCGGAGGTAAAGCACGAGCCTTGATATAGTCGCTGTACATTAATGGCCGAGTTTTAAAAAGAGTTATTGGCATCGTGTCAACAACACATCTGAGTGACTGATCGGTCATCATCAATGCAACATGACTCAGGAGTGAAGTGGACGTCCTGTGAGGATCCCAGACGGCAGGAAATTAAAGGAGTTTATGGATCAGCAGGAAGAAAAACACAGTGTGTGAGGCCGCTCGGTCGTGGCTGTGTGAATTAACTGATGTTAACTGATGTTTTTAGTGAGCGTACCTGTTGGAAGCAGTGAAGAGCAGCACTTTGTGGGCATAAAAAGGCTTCCCCTCCACCAAGAAGGTCACATCTGACATCTCCTTGTTGTTCAGGAAGTGAGGATCTGGAAGACACATGGCCAGAAAAACTTGAAAAACTTGAAACAAACAGGGTGTCCAAACTTGGCCTTACTAGCCAGTCTAGATTCATTTCTGCTACATGTTTGCTCACTTTCTTTCCTGCTTTCTGTTCCCATCTCTGAACACTAGATGGCGGTATGTGCACTTCCCATATTTCCGCATAATGAATTGAGAACCTACATCCAAGTAGTGCTTCTGTCCTGCCTTAATGCTGCGTTTTCACGTTGTTAATCAGTATTTTACAGTTAAAAAGAAAGAGATTATAAAGACAGGCGCTCACCCAGGCGTGACGACTGCTTCCTCTTGATCTCTGCCAGTTTGGGGATGGGGTACGGCCCGTAACACTGGGTGAAGATCGCAGACAGCTGCTGGCTGATCACCTCATTCTGACAAAACACAGACGGAGTAACAAAACATCAGAGAGGGAAAGTTGCCTGGGCGGGAAGTGCTCAGCCAACATCCAGGAGTTCATGTTACGCAAGAAGATGGGAGCACTCACTGTAATGATCCTCTCCTACACAAACATCCCCACAACACAATTATCAGCACAGTGAGAGGGTTTAACTTCTGCATCACACTCCACTTTATTCAAGCTCCAGTAAGCCAGATATTTATGGCTATCTCACACCTTTTGACAGGAGATCAGATGAATATCAGGCTCATCTCTTACACCCACTGTTCCCTCGGAGATTACTATAACAGGGGGGAACGTGGTGACAAGCCGAGCTACCGTAGGAGTGTGAGAAAGAGACAGACAGGAGTGTGAGATCTTTGTTCTCCTTACATTTAACTTCCCGCGTGTCTCTGTGTGTGGTGCAAAAACCCAGGGAGGAGGAGGAGGGGCAGTGGCATTCAGCTGCAGCACCGGTGCGCAACGCTACAAGCCCCACGCGTGCAGTCGGACTGCAAACTCTTACTGAGGCATGACGCCGACAAACAGCCGTTAACAGCCACCTATTCCACCTGGAGCTGAAGGTACATTTCTCTGCAACCTTCCCCCACATTCACCAACGTGTGACAGTGTGAAACAGGTAGGTAGGCATGTAGGTAGGTAGATAGATTGACCTGAGATGAACTGAAAGTGAAGTGAAACAAGTTGATTTGAACTGATACATATTTGATAGGCTCCTGCACCTCCTGTAGTCACAATCAAATACATGTTGTGTAATATCTAACGCCATCCATCCTGTCCTATCCCTCGTTTGCAGACACTTTAAATCTGAGTTTGAAAAGAGAGAGACAGAGCGAGCGGTTATGTCTCACAGTGACACCTGAAGCGTAATTAAAGCTCTGAGTTTTGTGCACTTAATGCGAGCTGAGCTGGCATGTGGTGGTGTGATGCTTTTTAATTTCCAAATATTTTGGTAAGTGGCCATTTGTGCTGCGAAATGATGGAGTGATGGTTAATTAAAGAAGCGAGTCTGTCCATCAGACAGACAGACAGAACGTGTCAGTTTGGTTTCTCAGCCAGCTGCTTTCTGCAGATGTTGCAGACCTCTCCCTGCTGATTTTGAGTGATTATTGGGAACGCTCTGATTAATAAATGTAAATAAATAACGCTCAGCTTGTAGCAGTTTTCTTTGAACTGCTGGTTCCCAGGCTGAGTTAATGTGAACTGTATTTAACTAAATTAAATCCTGTTAAGGTTTCGGTGGAGCCGAGGCAGCAGACTCTCTGGCAGAGGGAAGATGAACGACCCCTACCTTGATGTCTCCGGTCCTCGTGGGGGAGTAAACAGCGTCAGTGGGCCCCTCTGACGCCCTCATAGAGACGAGGGTCACAGGCCACCGTCATATTTTAGCCGAGACAGAGACAAGGACTGACAATGCAACGCTCCACTGAAGGCTAAGACGGCGAGTGTGTGTGTGAGAGAGAAGAAATACTGTGAGTATGAGACTGCACATGCATACAAGTCTCTGCAAGTCTGCTTGTGTGTTATTTATGTTTGTGTGTGTGTGTGTGTGTTTGTGCACTGCAGTGTTTCTTCTCATATCAGCACTGACAGCAGAGCTCATCTCGCCGGCAGGGCAGTGCTAAGCCAAGACAAAGTAGACAAAACAAACAGAGGTGCCAGACGGGACGGTGATGTGCTCTTTCAAATCTAATATGGCCTACCAAGGGGATCATGAGCTTAAGTAATGAGACAGGGCCCTGATCTAATGAGCAGCAACGGAGAGGAGCAGGAGGGGGAGGATGTCATACATCATTTTCATTTTAGGTAATTGATATTGAGTAGGCCTCTGGGGCTGTGTCAGTCTCTGTGAAGCTGATGACCTGACTACCTATTGACAACCATCACAAAAAGAGACGAGCTGAGTAAACAGCAGCTAGATTTGATATCACAGAAGAGATTTTAACGTCACTGAGGTTCATGATCTTTGGATATATCGTGACGTGGCACACGTGTTGTCTTTACCTTGCTGGCTCTGAGGATCTGGAACATGAGCGGCAGGCCGTGCGTGATGAGCTCCTCGGTGTACTCCTCCTCCTCGATGCAGCTGAACTCTTTCAGCAGACCCTGGATCAGCGGTCGGCGGTGCTGATGGAAACATGTGCGCAGGGACTCCAGCCAAGTGTGCAAAGTCCACGGGATCCCTGAGAAATGGAGACGGATGTAAACACACATGAAAACACATCAAACACGCACAGAGCAGACATGAATGTTGCATACAGAATGTTGTTTATGGAAACTAACCGAGGCTCCGTATGTCGATGGTGATGTCCACGTGCCCGTGTTCTGAGCTGTGGTACATGGCTTCTTTCAGGGCTTTGAGTTTGGCCTTCCCGGTTCTGATCATGTCGATCTGAGACGGAGTTCTACCTTCCAGCTCCGAACCCTCGGCCAGAATCTCCTCCAGGGATACGATGTCTCCTTTCCCTTTCTCTGTGTGGGACAGCAGCTTACGGAAAACATTTCTGGACGAACAAAAACAAAAACACACAAAAAAGACATTCAAAGTTCAATCTGATTGACAAATATGGTCACATTGTAGATTTTTAAACTGGACGAACTTCTACATTTAGTGTGAAATATATGTAAGTGACTCGAGATAATAAGCTGTCATTTAAAAGGCTAAACTCATTTCTTTATATCCAACTAGACAACCAGAAAAGGGCATCAATCATGTGTGCTAAATGTTTTGGGTCATTTTGTGAAAAATGGATAAAAAGTCAGTGAGTGATGCCCATTTTTTTATATATTAGCTTACATCTCATAAAATATAGCTGTCCAGCCCAACATAACTGGTGTATTTATTTATTTTTTGCTAAAGGGAGGTAGATAGACTGATGCTGTGCATCAGGTTTGGTGGAAATTGCACAACAAACAAAAATGCAGAGGGGGAAATGATTTTTTTAGACTTAAGACTTCAGCAGCATTTCAGGTTAACGTCTTTATCATTTTTTAAGAAGTTTAAAACTTGTCGGGGATCTGCAACCTGATGAAGGTCTAAGTACCGAAACGTTGTTGTCAGTAAACTTATGTTGTTGTCAGAGATTCACACAATACTTGTGATGAATTTAACGTGAACTTCATGAATTTTCAGAAGTCTTCAGTCTAAATTAAATTCTCTTTATTTTTATACTTGTAAGATGGCTGTGCGGTTTCGTATTTTCGACGCTGGATCGTGAAAAACAAAAGTGTGCACCAGCAGGAAGGAGACAACAGGAGTTCAGTCAAAACCAATTCAACAGATGAGGAGTCAAATTCATGGACATGCTCTGTTTGTGAGTCTGTTTGTGCACAAACAAGATAATATGCTGAATACACAGTGTGAGCAGGCTGTGCTTGTGTATCTTCTGTTCATCCTCTCGGGAGTGTGTGCCACTGATTCAGCATGAATGTGTGTGTGTGAGTCCGTGTGTGTGTTACCTACCTGTGCCCGTGAGCTGCTGCCAGACTGTAGGAGTTCATGTCTCCCTGCGCCGCGGTGGAGATGCCGTTACGGTACATAGTTCCCACCATGGGGTCGGCACCCCGCTCCAGCAGCAAACTCACCAGCTCAAAGTTTCCTGTGTGAGACAGAGACAGTGAAATAAGACATCTGATCATTATTCTGCGTGTTGCCTCCCGCTGACAGTCAGGTGTTGCTGTCAGCTGGTTACAGAAGGTGTCAGCGTGCTACAGTACAGACACACGGGAGTCACGCTGCGTCTCTGTACCTGCAGCAGCAGCCAGCTGCAGCGGGGTCTCCGTGTAGTTCTCCATCCCGTCCTGCAGGGACCCCTCCACGTTGGCTTTGGCATCCAGCAGCAGCTGCAGAGGTGGTCGGGGGTGGTGACACAGAGGGGAGAGAGGAGGGTGAGGAGGGTGAGGAGAGGAGGAAGAGTCAGTTTCTCTCATCTGATGACACGTTTAAAAAATATGTATCAGGAAAAGTGAATATTTAACTTTTACACTAGTAGCTTATGACAGTTCTCGTTGCCAAATTTAAAGGAATAGTTTTTGCTTCCTTGCTGAGAGTCAGATGAGAAGATTGATTTATTGTATAATATATTATGTTAATTAGTGAGCTTTAGAGGGGCTGGTAGGCTGATTTTGTTAGTTTCGACAGAGCCAGGCTAGCTGTCTTTATGCTACGTGCAAGCTAAGCTAACAGTTTCATGAGAGCTGTTTCAGTATAACTCTCTGCAAGAAAGTTAATAAGCCTATTTCCAAAAATGTTAAACTATTTGTTTAATTTCTGTGAAGTAAATGCAGTGATAAGATCTACAAGAATAAAGGCCAAGTCTTTATGAACTTGTTATTATCATTTTAACTGTAATTTGTTGCATATTTTAACATTTAAAGTCTTTTAATTATATATAACACTGCTCATACATCGGCTGACATTTATCATTCATAAACGAGGCTGTGATCCTCCTTCTTGTAAGTGAGAGAATGATCTCATAACTTCGTGTCATCTAATGACTCGGCATTTAAAATTAATATCTTGGTAAATTTAGAGTGACATTATAGATATGAGGCTACTGAATTGAATCTTATTAACTGCATTTTTTCTTAAATCTGACAGTTTGATGATAAACATTTTTTCCATTAGAAATTAACGATTCAAAATCCACTGGACAAATCATTTAGAGGACAAACTGAATTAGTTAAATGAGTTCGATAACAATTAGACTGCTGTGTTTCCACTTTCCACTCGCTCAGAGCTAAACAGTCTGATCCATTCGCTCTAAAATGCAAATTGACAGGAGGGCCGTGTTGTTTCCGACCCGGAGATTGACTGATTAAATGGCCTCTTCAAAAGCATCACATTGCACTTCACGCAATTAGCATCTCAATTTGTTAGAAAAATGAAAAATAACAAAAGAGAGACAGGAGAGAACTCATAGTGGAGAACCATTATCGTCATCACCACCAGGAAAGCTTCGATGACAAAAAAAATGACAACGATGACCAACCATGAGCTGAAGCACAACGACAGGTCGAGATGAGAGAATCACAGGTGAGTCACTACCTGCACCACAGGCACATGTCCGTGTAACACAGCGAAAGTGAGGGGCGTCGCCTGCCGCGTTTCGGGAAAGACTGAGGGGTGCTTGTGCACTGAGTTTGGCACCTGGGGAAGGGGACACAAGGTAGGTGGGTTGGGTAGGTAGGAGGGAGAAAGGTGGAGGGAGAGAGATACGAAGCCATTAAAACTACTACACGGCCTGACGGAGAGCAAGACAAGCAGCTGCGGGGAGGAGAGAGAAGGGGGGGGAGGACAGGAAGCTCTACAGGAGAAACTGGAGTAATTAACTAGGAACCCCGGGGCTGCAGAGGACATCCTGTCACTGTGCTCGCCTCCTAATGAACACGATGGATTGATCTGTCTAGTTAGTCCTAATGGTTTCGCTCTGATCTTTCCGTCCTCTGCTGTGGGTTTTTCTGCGACGGGGCCGTGACCCTGACCCCTCTAAGACTCGTCTCTCTCTGGTCAGGCTGCCGTGGAAAAACTATGAGCCACATGAAAAGCAGGACAGACATGAGACTCAGGCACGGGAACAAAGCACAAAGGCACAGTCGATGAGTGAAACCACGAAATATTTCTTGTCTTCCTCAAGGTTTATTGGTGTTTATTGGTCTTAGTTTTCCTCTATACCTACAACTCTTTAGCACTTTTAGTCAGACTGACAGCAGATTTTTTAAGATAAAGTAACTTTATCCATTACTACAAGGAACAGCACCTACACTGCTGCTAACGCCTCTGTAGTGGGCTAACATTTAATTAATCTTTAATAAGTGGTACATCTACTGTTAGTTAAACTTTAGATAATAGTTATTCCACTTTATAAACCATGTGTTAAGCAGTTGTAAAGGTTAATAAACATAATTTTCAACTATAATAGCATCCAAATAATGTTTATAGATGAGCTACACTGTATTAATTAACCATTTAATTAATAAAAAGTATTACAAACATTAGTTGCAACTTGACAATAAACAATTGCTAAATAAATGGTTTATAAAGCATTGTTTGTTAACAGTGAAATAACTATTAACTAAAGTTAAATGATATTTATTAACGATGGTTGTTGTCTCCTCAGCTGAGATTTAACGTTCAAGATTAGCTCAGTTAGCCTTTCGTCCATTGCGCAGCGATTCGGTGGGCGTGTGTTGTTTGGTGGAAAGAAAATAGTTCCTACGTTGAATGTTCACAGTGAGGTCTGTGGATTATCTTGAGTTTCGCTTCGAGCAACACAAGCCAAGCGCCATCAAAACAATCTAGCTTGATAAAAAGCACCGCAAGGGAGGTTAGGGTGAACTGTGCCTTTAATGGTTGACAAGTTCCTCATTACTGCTGGATCTGTACCCCTTTGCTTCAAACCTTATTGCCCTAAAACTCAATTGCTGCACACGGTAGCATAGGTTAATGTAAAATCCAATATATTGTGATTACTTTATATGTTTCTGCAGAATATCAGTGTCATTAACACCATTTTTCTCCCCCTTGTTCCCCATAGTGTTGTTTTCTTCCACTGTACCAACACTTAAATTCCAGCAGTGAAGTACACTAAGTATTTCAATGGTGCCTGACGCTGCCCAGCGGCTGAAAGAAACATGTTTGCACACATCAGAGGCAACCAGCATAAAAACGGTCTGGGGTTTAAAACCAGATGCATGAACTGAATTTGATAGTGTGGTCTTTATATTTCAGTCGACAGTGCTTTGTGCTTTGGCCAGGGGTCATGAATCGCAGCGGACTGCAAATCAACTCTGACACACAATGGCTGATGGTACATGCTGATGCTGAGGTGACTAACAAAGACCGTGAGGACCGTGAGATCATGAGGCCTTAACTGAACCACCACTCTGAAGTCAGCCGCAGAGTCGAGGGATGCCATCTCGATTCTCCGCGGACTCTGTGAGGAATTCAGTTTGCTTTAAGTCAGGCGATCTTTATCACTTTTTTCGCCCCCTGACGGAGAAAAAAAATGACTCAGCAACAAACCTTTTGCGTCATGTTTTTACGCTCCAAATACTGAGTCCAAAGTGAGTTTCGCTGCATGTACAATGTCAATCTACAAATCCTTTACTGTGGAAGGGAAGTCAGGGCCTCATGATCTCCAGCTCTTATACATTCAGACACATGGGAGGGAGCACAGAGAGGGAGATGAGAGACAACATGATCAGTTCTCCCCAATTTAAAGCTAAACACAAAGTTTTCAGGGCTTACAAAAAGTGACATATTAAGGAAATGCAGATGTCTCTAACTAAAATGTAACTTTATAAACACTGTCTATAGAAAGTTAAAGATGAGGGTCATGTGTACTCTGTTCTTCTCTGTGCGATTTTTAAATCCTTCCTTCATTTGACTTTGATCTACCCAGCGTCCAAACCAAAATAGCAGCAGTCTATAAGCACTGACCTCGCTGTTAATATCGGCTCCGGCGTCCAGCAGCATCTGTACCATGGCCTCGTCTCCACGGACACAAGCGTACATCAACGGGGTCATCCCCTACGAGAGCACAGGCGCACAGAACAAGAGCAAACAGAAACATTTCACAAGTTAAAGACACACTCCCACATTTTTATCAAACCTTTACATCCAGGATTAAATCCATTCCCTGTAAGACTCGCTTTCACTGTGCTATTCGGGCTGCCACTGATTTAAAGACCAAAGCGCAGCTGAAACAGGAAAGGGGATTTGTTTTTCCTGGTAGCTATCGGTATCTCTGTGGAACAACAGGAGCATCGGTGGAGACTTTGAACCTGCAAAAGCGAAAAAAAACCCTTTGATGGAGGAGGTAAAAAAGGCAAAGAAAGTGCACATACGGAGCAGTCACTTCAATGTGTCTCTCTTACCACTGGATATTCTACTCTACCTTGGGGTCTGTAGGTCAAACTGGGATATTTACAGTTGTTTCAGATATCCAGACTGCTAAGAGTGGCCATGTTGCTAACGCTAGCAGCAAGAAAGCTTCTGCCAACGTTAGCAGTTTGTTTGTCTGTGTGATGGCGGCGCCAACATTAATATAGTAACTCTTGGAAACGTTAGGGGATGTTGGAAGATTCTCTGTTCTCTTGGTTTGGTAATTTAAGCCGTCACCAGGAGTACTGGTACTTAGTAGCTTTCCCTGTTTGCCGGTGTTGGTACCAGAACAGGAGGATCCTGCTCTCTGCCCGTTCTCTTTATGGACTTCTCTGTCCTGATTGGATAAAGTGGACAGGAATACCAGAAAATGTCCTTTCTCTTTTACTGCATGAGCGTGTGTAGGAGAGCCAGGGGTCGCTCTATAACAGTGATTACTGTTGGGATATAGATCTATCTAACACCTTTAACAAGAAAATAACGCTAACGGCAACTTTAACAATGAATCAGTATAAAGCAAAGCTTGACTTCTGGCCTGCTCTTAACTTATCCTTGACAGCTCCACTCCTGGTACCTTGAGTCTGATGAGAGTAATATTGTGCTATTGATCGTTTGAAAGGACGCCTTATGAATGAGGATCTCCTCTGGGCCACCGGGGACGTCAGCACACCTTGTCTGACAGAAACATACAGTACCAGACTCTAGTTTCTGAAAAGTTTCTGCTTAGTATCAGCCTCCAGTAAGTGCTGATTTTCCCACAGAAAATCAGGAGTTACACATGCAGTAATCCCCCGATGATTTACTGTACTGGAGGTGGTGGTCGTTCATATAATACAGAGCATCTTGGCAGGAAAGCTGCAGGAAAAATATATGTCAGAATGAAGCGTTAATATTCATGACCGCCTCTCTGCTCACAACTCGCTCAAAGGTGAAGGAGCCACAGTTTACCAAGCAAACCAGATTTTCTGTTTCACAGGCTGTGTGTGTGTGTGTGTGTGTGCATCAGTGTAAATGTGCCTGCATATGCATTATTTAATGTGTTGACTGTGTCTCTAACCTGCTCACTCATGCTGTTGATGCCATCGGGCCCCAGCAGGTTGACAGCCTGCTTCACCAGGTCCGTGCGTCCACAGCTGAGCATACGGAAGCCCAGGTCCTGCAGGAACTTTGCTTCAGTGGAGGCAGCATCCAGTTTCCTCGAGGCACAGAAGCAGTCATCCGTTCTGAAGGGCGAAAGCACACAAAAGTGATTCACAGAGCAAGCAAGACTGTTTCAGACTGTTTGCAATGCGCCATATTTTCCCTGAACACCTGACGAGCTTTATTTTTTTATCACTACAGGGAGACGAGTGCACAGGAAATGTGAGTATCACTTCTTGCTCTTATCACTGACGTGCAAGTGTGTGTGGCTGTTCACACGTGTGTGCCTGCTGGTGTTTTATTTATGTGCGTATGAGGAGGTTTTGCGTGCACAGCCTGAAGGGCGAGCACACGCTGCTCACAGCCGTACCGAAGCTGACGGGGCTCGCAGTCCACTCCGGGCAGCAGCAGCCTGGCAGCCTGCCGGACATCATCGCTGTCCACAGAGAAGCTGCGTCTGTGCTCGCTGTGGACCACAGCCACACGCACCCACTCCATCAGAGGCGGCAGCACCATGAACGGCCTGTAGGGGGAGATAGAAGCACATGTTCAGGCCACCAGAGACATCACATTTTGAACTTCAGTCATCCTCAGTACTTGGTGTGCCCGGGCACTTGCAACAGAAAATCCACCTTATGCAGAATTTGCATAAGTTATTTTGGAGATCTTGCCCGGTATAGCGGATGTTTGAGAACAGGATGAACTCCGTCTAGAAAGATGAAACTCAAAGGCCCAAGCTGAGAATGTCACAGACAGACACTTTGATGTGAGAAAAGCCAAACGGAGCGAGATCAGAGAATGTACAACACATATAGAAAGCCACTGTCTGAGTGAAGTCTGAAGCGCCTGATCAACTGTCTGTGTTGAATCTGATGATGCTCAGCTGGTTAAACTGAAGAAGCTCTTATCTACAGTGTGCTATAACACCACACACCATATATGGGTGATGCACAATAATAGTGTGGGTTTGTCTCAAAATGCAATTATGGAGCTAAAACAGTCATAGTGCATCATCATAACACTTTACAGGAAACGCACCGCAATTGCTTCGCTTCTAATCTATTTTGCAAGACATTATTAAGGTCGTACGAACATAACGGTGGTCTCTGTAAACATAATGGATAGCGAGAGTGCGGGTTATTGCATGCCAGCGTACAGTATTTATGAGAGCTCACCATGTGGTTAAAGTAAACAAAGGGGAGCTCAGTAAGAGGCAGGACATCACAGTTGATCCTGACATCCAAGAGTTAACACACTGAACAGAGCTGAGAGAGAAACAGTGAAAATGTGGCGGCACAGAAGAAACAGAACCACAGTCTCATTGAGATAAAAAAACTGTGGAGTGAGAACTTTGGTTCTGCAGAACTCGCAGCTCTGACGATGAACAAAAAGAGCTTCTCTTCCTGTCCACCTCCCCCCTCCACTCATCCTGCGTCAGTGTTTACTGCAGCCGCATGGACTCCATATGCACGGATATACATATGCATGATGTCACCTTTTAACCTTCGTTACTGTACTGACGCCATGTTATGGATATAAATACACACAATGCTGTCATGTATACATTATGCTAAACATAACCACACTCTTATACTTAATAGCTACAGAGAGCAGTGCGTCATTCAAAGGGCTTTGTGGGTATTTTGAGGCCTAATGAATGCTGGTCTAACACATTATATATAAGGCTGTTATTGACTATCATGATGCAGTATACACGTGTAAAGATACATATAAGTATATAAAAATTAAAGGTACACTACGCAGGATTCAAAGGCGTCCCCTCCTCCTGGGGATTATACCTGATACATTTCGTCATCATGACCTGAGACTATATGTTGTCTTAGATTTTGGATATTGTTGTGTCGTAAGTAGGACATAGGTAGTATTTTAAAAATACCGAGGTCATGCCCCCCACCCCCACCCATCCATCGAGACCATTTTGAATACTACAGTATAAATAAATAAATAAATAACATCAGTTCCAGCAAATAGATGAAAATTGGACTCAAAGTCCGACAGAAGAAGAAGATAAGTAACAAATATGGCCAGTTTGACTTAAATTCATTAACTTTTTTCTTTGCTAAAAAGAACTTGGGTAACATTTTATAATAATCATCATTAATAAATAGTAAATTTATAGTTTATTAGATTTATTTAAGTAAGAAACAATGAAATGCTTCCTAAAACATCTATTAAGCAATTGTAAATATTAAAAATGTCCAAATAATGTTTATAAATGAACTACACAGTATTTATCAAAAATGTACAAAGTATTATGAACATCAATTGCAAAAACAATTGCTAATAAATAATTTATAAAGCATTTCATTGCTTGTTAAATATAAATTTGCATGTTTTATTATTTATAATTGTTATTTTAACTATATGACAGATATTATAAAGTGTTACCAGACATGATATCAAAGACCCAGAAAAAAATACCGAGGACATGACCTCAGTGTCCTCGATGGTAGCTACAAGACGCTTCATCCTCTCCACTGTTTGCCTCTCTGCTCTGCCTGTGTGTGTGTAGCTCACCCCGCCCTCAGTCAAACAGACAGAGTCGATAATTTTTTAGTGAAATCTTCCTGAACCTTTAAGATACGGGCTTTAAAGAAAGTTTTATGGCTTAGTTATCAATCTGTAAACTCATCGGTCTGAACAGAATGTGTCAAATGTGACGATTTCATTATTTTTTTCTAGCATGTATCTTTTTAATCATATAAAACAATATTCAGTTCATATCATTTACAATCTCCTTTGATTCAGCTCGTTTGAATGCTGCTGAAGAAATAAGCTGGCCCTGTGTTTTGTATGAGCTGTCACGTATCTATGCTGTGTGTACTTGATGAAACTTGGCCGAGTCCTCCGGGATTCACTGCTCAATACATCACTTTACAAAGGGGTGTCTTCGTGCCTGTACCGTCCTTGACACATGCTCGGCCCACATCTGCCACTCATTGTTAATCAGTCGCTCATCAGTGCTTCTCTGAGCAGTTAACAGTTTAAGCTTTTAAGAAATGCTAACCCTTTTGTTTTACTCGCTTCAAAAGGAGCCTGACCTCCAGTCACGTGACGTTATTGGTTCCTCAGGCTTCATTAAATGCAGCACACAACACCTATTTAAAAGGCAGGCAGCGCACAATGGCAGCAGAAACCCAATGGAGACTGTAGTTCACAAGAAGTTCAAGGTCTCACTGTTTATAATGCAAAAACGCTGCAATTATTTGGGATCCTGCAGTTTGCTTGAATAAAACAAACAAACACAAATGTGATTTTTTATTACAAATGGTGATTAGAGATAAAGGGGACGTGAACTGGACGCCTGGGACACACAATGAGCTAATAACTTGCTCCGCTACAGGAGATGAAGTGTGAAGCCCCCAGAGGAGGACTGCTCAGGCTCAACTGTCAGCATTGTTTCCCACCTCGACCGCTAAGCTCACTGGGATTTCCACCAAACTGTCGGGAAATACCGAAAACCAGGTCGAGGTTTAAATGCTACAGTGGAATATTGTGAGTGGAAGAATAAAAAGAAAATAGCTCATAAACGTTGCAGAAAAAAGCGTCTCATGAGTAGAAATTGTGAAGATTATGTTGACTGTTCTGACTTGTGGGAAAATTATGAAGTGCCCAAAAAAAAACTACAGGACGAAGGATCAGGGGAATTAAACACCATGGAAACATTGCCTAATCCTTATGTCATTCACGCATAAGTCACCAACACAAGTCCTACAGCTGCCGGCTGATAATGTCCCACTGTGTCAAGCGAAGGCAATTATAAATACTGACTGAGCACATGTCCGTGCACGCCCCGCTTCCTGCTTGCTGCTCAGGTCACCCAGAGGGCTCACTCAAGTAGCCAATAAGTTGACAATTCACTTACATAAAAACTGTACTTTCCTTCCAGAGGAAAACATCTGGTGCGCCACTTCATTCAGGGTCGAGCACAGAGAGCCCAGAAATATAATAAAAAGTACTGCTGAGGTGTACAGTTACAGCACAATGATCTCTGCAGCTGAGGAAAAATTAGCACTGGATAGTGTCTGTAAAGTTATACACCGAGGTGAGAAGGAGGACAGATGCATGAATGTGAATAGTGGACGACTAAAGGAAGATTGCACTCTTTCTCTCTGTGGTCTCGTGGTGTTATTTTATTATTGTGCGATGTTTTTTACTCTCCCAGAAAATGAGGTGAAGAGGTCCGATAGATTAATCAATGCCGAACATTTCTATTGCTCGCCTTGTTCTGCGCCTCGCTGCATAAAAACCAAAACAAATCTCACGGCTTAAACAGGATGGGGGGTTGTAAGTAAGCATCTAGACACTGCAGCTGACAACGTTGTTTCTCCCAGATAGGAAAAATAAAGAATGGTTTCTATTATTGTACTGATATTGTGCTGTATTACCTCCTCATGAGATTTTTTTTTCCTGTTACAGCTCCTCTCGTTTTTACATTCCAGTTTCAGGCTGTAAACTGTGTCACAAACCTGCAGATGTCCGCCCTCTCAGCTCCTGATGGAGGCTGATTAAAGCCGTAATTATAGATAAATTAGTGCTCGTCGTTACATAATGGCGCCAGCTTTTAATAAAGATTTTGATAACAGGTTTTCTTTTAACACAACATTGACATATTTATCACCATTTGAGATGGTATTCATTTGGAGTCTGACATACTCGCTCTCCTTTTACTTCTGTTTTGGTCGCCACCAACTCTTGAACAAAAATATCTGGCTCATTAGCTGCTATGTGCTCCATTATGTTCACTAGCTAGTTGCTAACTTTGTCAGTCTGTTTAGTCGAGATTGTTTAGAGCTTTTTTTGTGAAAACAGTCGCCGACTTTATCTGAAATCAATGCTGATGAGAGTGACGAACGAAGTTTCAGGCTGGAAAACCAAAACAAACAGCTGAAAGATGCTAAAACGCTCTGTAGAGCTGAGGAGAACTGCAGATTCTGTAATAAACTGTGGGTTCATCATTAAAAACAAGTATAACTGCAATACAGCAACTTTGTTTAGAAATTGCATGTGATTAAAACATTTTTCCACGTGTTGTGGTGGTGCTGAATTCTGCTTGTGAAAATAAGAAAACTTGTGCAGACTATTAATCGTCTTCAGCCCCTTATTCTCAACGTCTGAAGGGTCAAACCCCAGCATGTGAAGGCTGCTGTTATTCTGTTTTCTTCTTTTCTTTAACAAGACAAACCCAACAATGACTGAGACACATTTCCACTTCCTTAATTAACCCGTCTAAAGCTCTCATCTCCGAGCTGCAGTAAATAGTAAATATTTTATAAAGGGCAACAAATATCCAGTTAAATTTAAAAAACATCTGAGCGCTGGTGACTTGAGAAAAACTTTACCCAAGGAGCAGCAACTGAGGGGCACTTCACCACATTTTGTCCACTGGAAGGGCTTTTTATCATGTTTTATCTACCATAGGGGCGTCAAAGAGAGCACCTTCGCAGCGTTTCTTCGAACATGTGGGCACCAGGGGTGCGATCGCCCCGTCAGTTCACCCCTGTAGCCCAGGTTTGTTGTGATGAAGGAACCTGCTGTCAGCCGGTGCAGCAGTGAGGCTCATTCATGTGTTTAAGGACGATATTAAAGCTAATATTTCTGAGTTAAACCAAATCGTTGCTGCCTCTGGTCTTTTTTATGGGATATAAATAATAAACAAATCGAATATCTTGAGCCTAGGACTCCTGTTAATCTCTAGTTTGCCTTTTTCCCTTTGTGTTGTTCAGCGTTGAGGAATCCGGAGCTCCTCTTTTATATTTTAATCGCCATGTTTGCGTCTCACCTCTCTGTTTGTAAGGTGACCTTGGAGGGCTCGACGTTGGGGTTCTCCCACTCCATCTGATGGCAGTGCATGAAGTAACACAGCGTGTAGATCGCCTCGGGTTGCCAGTGGATGACGCTGGCCTTCTGGTGGACCGGCGTCCCGTTGTTGTGGTTCTTCATATACAGCGGCTGTAGGTGGTGCATGGCCCGGGACACCAGGTCACCTACACACATGTATCATACGGGGGAAACACAAAAGGATCATGAGCAGTGAGAAAGGAACTCGTGTGCAGGCACAAGGGTGAAAAGACAGGAATATTTTGAGAACATGGCCTTTTAATAAGACGCCGGGGAATCATCCTCATTCCTTCCAGCTCCCTTAGAGCTCGCTCTGTCAGGGGGAATCGAGAGTTTCCACAACGAGCCGCAGTCTGGAAAGAGACAGAGTTCATCCCAGTCCTTTCTGTGCGGCTCACAGAGGGAGAGCTGGAGATGCTCAGGACTGCACTGTGTGAAGAATGAATATTTATGGATAAACATTAGCTACTCCAAGCTATTTCCCCTGCATAATTTGTCAGTACTTTAAGGTCATCCAGTTGGGCTTGAAAAAATCAAAGCTGGGGAGGAACTCTGCTAATAAAAATTTGAATATTCTCTAGGCGGGTTTAAAAGAAAGTAAACAGTTCTTGGAAAAAAGCACGTTCAGCCCCTTTTCTTTAATTCTTCAGGGAGAGGACTGATAGCCTTTAAGTGCAGGAAGCTCAGTCCAACCCAAAAACCTAACGATGAATTGAAGAAATGTCTTCCACAGACAGACAACCATCCACTTCAAGAAATCATTGTGACTTGTGGCACCTTCGTTATTGAGTGGCAGACCACCAAAAAAAAAGCCCTGTATTATTACAGCGGCCTCAAATCCCATTTCACTGAATGCTGTCAGATTTCTGTCGCTTCTCCTTCCCGTCTAGACCCACTGCGCTATGAAAGAGTGTAATGAAATTCTGAAGCCGGGTCGATCTGAGAAAACACACTCTGTGTCATAGTGTTCTGGTCAATTTGATACCATTCAAGGCTAAAAAAAAAAAAAAAAAAGTAATAGAGCACAATGGCACTTGGTTCCCTGGTCTAAATGAGCTATACGGTACCGTATGAGTGCCTATACAATACAAGAGTGGGTACAAACAGTCATTTCCCTTCGACAAAAGGGTTTGTTTAGCATCAAAATTGGGCTATTTGGCGCTTGCCAACATTCCATTTAGCTCGGACAATGCGAGAGGCGAATGAATGAGGGGAAGGCATTCATGCAATAAAACAGTCAATCTCTCGACTGTCCTCTGGGAACACTGATAGAGAAGTGTGGCTGGACAGCATCTACTGATGCAATGTGCAGGAAACATTGTGACAGGAGCGAACACGTCTTGTACAAACCGGACCTGCAGTTTCTCTCCGTCTTCCTATCCGTTACCTCCTCCTGCGTCTTCTCTCTTAATTGTACCAACGGGGATACAGATAAGCTTGTAACGGTGCCTCCTCCTAAGCCCGGTAAGGGGAGCTGAGGTGGTCAGCGACAGCCGGTTCTCATGTCTTATTTATGCCGGCCTGTGACATTTCCTATTCTAGCAGAGGAGGCTGGCAGGGCTGAGGAGGAAGATTATGTCTAACGCCAGGAGAGTGCAACAGTAGTGAAGTAGAAGCAGCTTAAAATGAGCTCACCGCCGCTCCTCCAGCAGGAGGAAAAAAGGCTTAACTCGTTGATTTCGGCCGTGCAGTCAGGACTCTTTGTTTTGGAAAACATAAAGAGGAGGGATGGATGGAAGTACAGCAGGTTAATAAGCTAAAACGTCAATAGCCTTTTCATTATAAGATTCAAGCCTTTAATCAATACCTCATCCCGGGTAATTAATTCTTTATGCTAACAAGAGGAGGAGCGCTAGAGGACTCGCACAGCTCCTCGGGTATACTTGGCGATTACCTCTGGCAGTGCTAAATGCGCTCGCTTTGTTTTCACAGCTTTAAAATCTCAGAAGAAGAATTAAAAATCACACATATATGACAGTTTCCAGAGCATAATGGCACTGCTTTGATTCATGAGGGATTTTATGAGAGTTGGCACCTCTAAGGTCAACGCGGCTCCCACATAACAACCAAAACTGCTCATTACTTCAGAGAGTGTGAAGGCTGTTGAATGTTTGATAGTGAGGGAGAGAGTTTACTCTCTGGAAAATGTAGAAATTGACTCTCATTTGTGATGAGAGACGATTATAGTCAAGCCTTTTGTAGGTAAGTGAGCTCAGGCAGTAACCAGCTTTTCTCTTTCCCCTCCTGACGGATGCATCCTCGCTGCACCGTGCAGCTGCTGCCACCATCACAGTTTCTGTGTTTCAATTATTTGCTGCTATGCGGCTGTGATTACATTTATTGGTCGCCCGTGGCCATCCTGACTCAAACGAGATGCTAAGCTATTCCTCCTGCTATTACTTTTGTTCCGTTTGAAAACAGCCAATGCATATCAGATTACAACGGAGGGAACAAACAGTATCTGCGCGGAGCTGTTCCATCTAAAATCTAGTGGGGATAATGTGAGAAGACTCACTGAGATGAAGAAAAGCAACAGCTTGACAAAAAGTGACTGAACATGAATATAAATATTCTTTTTAATGTAGTGGAACTCCACCAAAGAAGGTCTTTCTTCATCATTACCCATCTCTACTTCAGCTTCCAGACTGACTTCGCGTTATAAAACGCCGGGGAGTCATACATTAGGATCTGTGATAGGACCGAGCACACGGCGTCCCTGCAGTGATCTGTCTGGGAGTCCGGTCTGATCAGAACATGGTATTTTTTCACAAGTAGCATCGCGTGATGACTCTCTGGCTGTCAGAGGCCTCGTGGGGCTCTATTAGTGAAGAAAGTGTGCTCACAGGAGGTGCGATGTACGTTATAATAACATTAATTCCACACGGGTATGAATTAAAGGCCACTATTGTTAAATCAAAGCAAATATATCATAAGCAGCAGACGACTCAAAAAATAGATTTCTGGAGCTCCCTAAGTCTTTTTGCTCGCTCTGACAGAATGCGCTTTGAGCTCCATGTCCAGTGATGATGAATAACGATGTTCAAGAGAAGTTTTTAATCAGCATTAATACTGTATGACAAAAGTATCCACCGGAGTATGTAAGAGAACATGAATTGTTAATACTGACATAATTACTTTAAGTACCAAATGAAGTTGCAGGTAATAAAATTTAGCAAACAAGATAAAGGATCGTGATGAACATGACAAATAATAAGTGAAGACTAAGATCCAGCTGCATGTGTCGAGGACGTGACGTGAAGTTCAAGCCTCCAAACTGTTTGATGGATGAAAAAGAAGAGTCGTCTTTGATATGTTAAAACTCAAATATTATTCTTATAGAACAGAATGAGTCCCACAAGAAGTTGACTTATGTAGCACACAGCTAAAAGAAAGCTGAAACCACTCTGATGTCTGTAGATGAGAGCAGCCGTCGCCAGCACAGGTGTCTGTGGCAAACACTTCCTCACAGGTAAGTTAATGATGTTACTGCAGATCGAAGTGATTAAAAAAAGACTCTTTGTGATGGTGTAACTGGAGTAACTGGAGTAAATGGTCAGGGTAATAACTGCAAACAGATATTAAAGTAGAGACAGTGGTCTCCTTTGCCACTGGAGTGCAATCAGTTTACAGTAATGTCGCACTGGATGGACCGTAACACGGTAAAATAACACGTCTTTATGATAGAAAAAGTGATAGATGACAGAACGTTCAATAAGGCAGCTGTGTATGTCAAGTGAGCCAACTTTCATGGAGGCAAAGTGAAAGGATCTGCTCATGCACCACAGTCCCTGCACCGGGCATTGACCCAGAAGTCGTCCATGGCACAAATCCATAGCAGGAAGCCGGGAAAAACAAAAGAAGAAGACGATGAAGGTGTCAACATGGAGCATGTTTTCACCGTTCACTGTGCAGCCGCTTCTTAACTTGTTTGGTATGTGATGTAACAGGTCAACCGGATGAAGGTCCTTGATTCACCTTGTTGTTTTATTACACATCCCACCTGTGTGGATTTACATGTATATACAGAGTAAAGCCTATCAGAACGTATGCGAGGCAGGATCTGGTCCGACATGACTGAGCTCCCAATAATCGGAGCATTTGTTGGACTGTCATTTCAAATATGCTAATTTGGCATTTTGGCGGAAGAGAAAATGAGAGAATACAAAGAGGCGAATCAGTGGCAAACCTCTAAAATTTAGTCTAAATGCCAGTTGCAGAAAACCGTCCCTGCATCGGATGCAAATGTTCCTACGCCGGAGCAGCAAATGGTGTTTTACTCCGTGGCATCGATTTTTGAAATAAATCAAACTCTCATCTTTTTCTTCGTCTCCTGTTTCCACATCCTGCTCTCTTACAGATGCACAGTGTCACGGCCTGATGGTGCAATCATTGCCGGCTATTCCGCTTTTCTCAATTACTCTTTTTCTGTTTTTGGTGTGTCTGTTTGCAAATCCTATAGTTATTTACAGAAACTCCTCTCCAGAGCCGAGAACATTACCACCGGACCGAGCTCTGCTATCATCCAATCGGCCGCTCTCTCGTCTCAGAGCGTGTTTGCATTGTCAACACAACAGAATGAGTCCTTGCTTGACCTCATCAATACAACATGGGGACAGAGGACTGGAGATTTACCTCCAACGCTGCACCCCACCCCCCCACGATGACATGCGGTGAGGACGATTGGCTCGCTGTTTGCTCAGATGATAAGTGTTTACACAGGATGTACAGAAAATACTTCTCCAGCCTCGCCGGCTTGACGTACCGATGCCATGTAAACAGAAACAGATCCCCTTCCCCGTTATTGGCTCAAGGGTTTTTTTTTCTCATGCACATTAGGAAACAATCTGCGCTTCTGCGACTGAATTTGTTCTTCTTCTGTCAGAGGACGTCGCAGCACTCAGCGGCAGAGTCGCACGCACCCAAACTGTTCATCACCTCCGATGAGCGTCTTGATTTCTGTGATTATATCTGATAACATCAAACTGGAGAACATGAAGTTGTGTTCTTGCCACTGCAGATTTGTTTAAGCTCTGTGAAAGTTTGTCAGAAAGGCATCGTCCGACTTTTATCGTGTACTATAACTTTTTTTTTGTGAATGAGCAGAACGTAATCATGTTGTAATCTCTCAAATGATGCAGAAAATCTATTATTATGACATAAAACCGACTCCATAAGCCGATGTAAATGACTTCATACTGTATAAGCATTCTGAGGCCTATTATTGTTTGAATAATGAGTACATTGGGACCGGAAAGACATTCAATTAACTTTTGGAGGGCTTGTCAAACTTATAAGCTTCACTAAATGGCTGTAATTCATTAGAAATGCTCTCTTTGACAGTGTAACTCCCACTGGCTCGCAGTCATTTAACAGGCACACAGCAGGATTATGATACAGTGATTTACTGATAGTGCCGAACAATGTTTGTGCCATCACACAAAACATCACATCATCATATCAGCCAATAATGTCGCTCTGTCACGAATGTGAAGGAGACCTCTGGTTGACCGGAGCTGAACACCTTCAGTGAGCACATTAACATGCACGCTAATAAACCCATCGTTATCTGATTTATGGAGATTATTCAAGCGGTCATGTAAACAGCATGTTGGTAACGATATGCTTGAACACACCTAGTTTTTTGCCCAATTTCCTGTTTGATTCAGAGCACGTGTACCGTTAATCCTGTTTCTTTCGTTCTTTTGTTTTCCGTCATGTACTTGGAAAGAAATCCAACTAGTTGACTGAATTTGACGGAATAAATGACAATTTTAACTTGCTGTTGGTGCATGAAGTCAAATTAGCGGAACAATGAGTGTCAAATATACTTCATGGCATCAATCTGATAGTTGTTGGGACATTTTTTAAGTCCGGGCCAAAGTCTCCAAATAAAGACAATACCAATCCTTAGAGTCACGTCGCTAACGTGGCTAAAAAAACACAATCTGTATATTAGTGTTCGGTCAATCTGCCTGAGACGAGCTGCTAACACACCCAGAATAAAATCAGATGTGTCAGACGGTTTAAATACTGCTTCGATGGATTTTCAGTCCAAGAACAAAATTCTGGGGGAAACACCAACAAGTATTCATTCATGCATGAAAATGGTCCAATCTGAAACTGGTGGATATCAGCCACAAATAACAGGTCTCAGCAAATTCAGCTATCAGACGTATCGATCAAACCCTCAAATACTCACACAGACATTCAGTGTATTTTTCAAGGATAGATTCAGTGAACGACTGAACGTCACAACATTGTCTAACTTATCGTGACCAGGTGACCCGTGAGCAGCTCCACTCGAGTGGTTGGGCGGTTTATTGCCTTGCTCAAGGGCGAACTGACTACTGAGGGAGGCGTCAACGACAGTCCTTCACTTCTCCACCCAGACTTTTCCCGTCACGCCCAAACACACACACACACACACACACACACACACACATACGCACACACACACACACACACACACACACACACACACACAGGACTCACTGAGCTCTGGGATGCTGCCCACTCTTGTGGCCAGTAAACACTGTTCAATGGAGCGCAGCTCAGTCTGGCTGTAGGCGTTTCCATCTCCGCTCTTTCCCGCTCGCTGCTGCTGCTGCTGCTGCTGCTGCTGCTGGTCCCTGTGAAGAATCAAACCCTCAGGTAGACTGAGCACACCTGAGAGAGAGGAAGAGAGAAGAGAGAGGGGTGTTACATTAACATCATGGGAGAGCACAAGACTAGTCTGATTCAGCCAGTGTTCGCAATTACACTTGTGATTTCTCTCTACAGGTCCACAGGGGAATAAAAAAACGTAGTATCTCAGTAGCTCAGCTGGTAGAGCAGGCGGCCCTGCAGCGGTCCAGGGTTTGAGTCCGACCTGAGGCCCTTTGCTGCAAGTCGTGCACCCCCCTCTCTCAGCTGTACTATCAATAAAGGCCCAAAAAACCCACTGTAGTATCTCCTCTTAAATGTCAGTAATATCTCATTATTTCCCTTTTATACATTTGTCATATTAATGTGTAATTATTTGAAGAGTGAGTCGCTGAATGAGAATATAATGGAGACCATACAAGGAAGTAATTATGCCTCCTAGTAGCACCTGTCAGAACTTCTCCCAGAGGTAACAATGTGTAATATTTCGGATGTGTTTTCATTATTCACACCTCCGTGTGTTAGTTTGTCTTCCTCACGCTCTGAGGGTGACGAGGCAGATCGCTCTCTCTCCGTTTCTTCTTCGTCTGCAGCTTCGTGCTGCACCCTTTTTTTTTTTTTGCTGTTTGCAGGGTGTCAACTTATGAAATGGCTGAGAGCAGTGAGTCTCGACTTAGCCCTTTAATCACTGTGGAAGCTCTGGCTTTAATGGCTCCTTTCTCATAATATGCTGCTAATTTAATGCACATGCTGCCTGTGGCGAAGGAGACATTCTTCATTCATCTTGTGAGAGCAGAGAGTCGCTCTCAGGGCGATTCATTTAACTTTTAGCCTTTGAGACAGTAGATAGAAACGGACTGAACCAAAACTACTGGTGGAGGGGGGTGAGGAAAGGTGAAGGGTTGTGTTTGTTGCAGTCTTTTGTAATGTTTAATTAATTTTAATTCAGCTTATGGTGTGTGATCTAACAGCTAAGTAAAGTAGACCGAGGAATATCTTTTTAATTCACTGCATTCTTCTTCCTTGTCGACACCAGCCGCCTACATTACCCACAATACAACTCGACTATCGACAGCTCTGCAGGATATTCAGGTGTTATATGCTAGTAGTGGCTAATGTAGTCTGCAGAGGTCTTGTAAGCTCATTTCTTTGTAACCCCACACCCACAGATCCCTTTCTCATATCAAAACTTGCTGTCTTAAAGGATAAGTTCACCCCAAAGAGGAAAATTCAATTCACCCTTGACGTCGAGCTAGTGCGCTCACTTCAGACAGGGTGTGTGCTAACACTTTTAGCTTAGCGGCTGCAGTGACGGTTTCATCTTAAAAGGTGTAAATAAAGTATTTTTAAATAAAATTGGGATCTTGAAGCTTCTGGAGACTTGAATTATGTTAGACGAGTCGTGTGGGGCCAAGTTTGTGTTTTTATTTCTCACGCTGTTTTGCTGTGAAGCTCCAGAAATGTTTTGTGGACTACGAAACTTCACCTGACTTTCCTTCAGGGTGAAAAGTTAAAAGTGAAAAGGCCTCATGCTGTATTACTTTGTAGGAAGGTTGTTTCTCCTCCTCCTTGGTCTAATCATTTTCATACAGTCCCTAACGACAGGCTCTTTAAAATGTGCTGATTTTAAAAGGAATGCTTCTGATTAAACTCTACTCTTGTGTTTGCTATTCACCGTGCACAATCCCAGTCATAAAAAACTGGAGTAATCCAGCGTCTAAACCTCCAGAGCAGCTGCTCTCGGAGCAGCCGTGGGCACCACCTCATCTACATCTTTGTTCGGGTCAGGCCAGACAGCTACTGACAACCTGCACAACTCTGGAACAAAGACCAGGAGACATCACCATCTGCTGCGCCCGTGTCAGGTGTCCTAAACAGCTGCAGTTTTTCAGCCAAGGCTCCAGACAAGCCAACAGGATCAATTATGAGGTAAGGAGAGTTTTCTTTCTGTTGCTGCTGGGACTCTGAAACACCTCATTTATTGCTTTTATTGCTCACAATGTGCCCTCTTTGGCGGGTAGTTGTGCAAACTCCAGGAAATTCATCGTAAAGCATTTAAAGCAGCAGGGGCTCCACCCGGGCACCTTTCTCTGCCAACTTCCTTCTCAAACAATTACAAACCTAAAGTAAATAGCCCCCTCGAGCGTGACCACGGGATGCATGACCCACCTCTTCTGAAGCACACAGAATAAAGGCCCCCCAGGTGAGAGTCAGCTGAATATCGCACTGCAGGCGGCATCATTTTCATAACCGGCGGCTAAATGATGAAAGAAGCCTCTTTCACTTTAACCCTCGCCCTTAAAGATGTGAGCGTGATTACGTTTTCTGTTGTCAGGGAGATCTGAAGTCTTCTCTGAAAAACATGAATAAAAATACCTTACTGTTACACTTGAGCTTTGACTGTCCAGCTCCTTAACCTTGGCTCGGGGAAATAACAGGGCAAGCTGACAGTGAAGTGCTGAATGCTCTCAGGATGGACTGAGGCAAGGTGACTCACTGGCTCTCTGTGTCCTAATGCAAGGCACTGTCTTCCCTCAGGGAGGAACTGATGGAGCTCTTGCATGCCACCGACAGTAGCTGCTCTCTCTCTGTGAGATAACTCTCGTCACTATCCTCCTGATTGTTACGACACCAGAAACCTTAAACGTCGTTACAGCTAGACAAGATGTTTTAAGTCGTTTACTGGCCGTAATCGTAACGATACAAGCGCCGGCTGCAGTTTACGATGTGCAGCGGTGGAAGATGATATTGGTCACCTGCCGCTCTTTAAGTGGACCGGTCCTGTTTTTTGCCCTATGGCAGCTAGTCAGTGTCGCTGAGGAGAGCAGAGGAAGAAAAGGGGGCTGAATGATGCTCCAGGCACGACCCTGCCACTGGAGGAGAAGTAATGAGGAGAAGAGTTCCCATTAAGATGTCACTCGGTGCACCTTAGTCATATTCTGTGATAGGCAGCAGCACAGAGGAGGTTCAGTGGATGGCAAACACACACTCACTGCCAGATAAACAGACACTTCAAAAAAACAGACAAAATAAAACCACAAATGCAACTTTCTCCTGAGTCTTTCATCGGTGTTTTCTTGCTGATGCGCTTTAACTATTCAAAGGAATAGTTTGAGGAAATGTGCTTGAACCACTTCCGTGTCTGTTCAGTAAATATTAAGCTTCAGCAAGCAGCAAGTTAGTTTGGGTTCGTATAAAGACTGGAAACAAGGAAACAGCGAGCCTGGCTCTGTCACATAATATGTCTGCTAGCCCCTTTAAAGCTCATTAGTTAACAACTTAATTATTGTGTCCTGACTGAGCTCAGCACGCACCAGGAGCTTGAGTTCTGTTATTTCCCTCCATTTTCACCTGAATTAAAAATGGTTTCAGCTCGGTCAGACACGTCATTGTGTCAGGTGACTCTGTTTGCAGTCGTGCCATGTCTAAAATTCAGTTTGAACGCAAATAACAGCGACAAGTTCAGGTTTTATCAGGATTACAATGTGCAAAACTATTTCTCGGTCGGGTGTTGGCACTGAACTGCTGTCGTAAGGTCATTCTTGGTTTTTGCAAACTAATTCCCCTGTGTCAAATCTTTGTGCTATGCTAAGCTGAGGAGGAGCTAGCAGTAGCTTTCCATTTAAGGTCGGGGGGGATGGAAGGGGGTCACGTGTCCTCCTTAATATTTGTAGTGACCAGTAAACAAATTGCTTCAAAAGCCAAAAGAAAGCTAATTTTCTCTCCTTGATATTCAGTGTTAAACTGACTCTGAAGCACTCTGGATGTTCACTGAGCTCCGGCTTCATGTTGGTGTGCGTGCCAACGTTCAGGGGCCGGTGCCAAATTCTTCAGCCATTCCGGATCCTCCTCACGCCAGGTAAAACACAGTCTGTTCAAACCACAGCTTCACGGAGACGCACTTTAAACAAACACACCTGTGTGTTCCTGCTCCTGTTCATTAACACATCTGCTCAGGTGTTTGTCACTCTGTCACTTTAATTAGCCGGGTCTGTGGTTCACGTGTCGCTGAACCGTGTAGCTGTGTCGCGGGTCAAAGCGAACACGCTTGCAGGTGGCTTACTGCGGCTTCCAGCCCTTAACGCCACCTGTGCTCGTTATACTGAACATCCAACGATGTAGCGTCCTGTTAAAGAGTCGTTAGAGATGTCAGTACAGAGAAAACTGTTTAATCATTTGTACCAAACATGCTCAAATTCAGTGTGTGTGCAGACATAGTGATTTATTTTATTTTAGTTTGTAAGCCCCTGCACACAGTCGACCCCCCACTATGTCTGGCTGAACATTTCACACTTTAAAGTACGAACATGAGAGAGGAAACAAACTTTTCATCTAACTTCAGTTAATCTGCGATCTCTTGCTTTAATCCAACTCCCTGGCACTGACTTACATGTTTTGTTTGTTTGCTTTTGATTTATCTGAAGATTGTTTCATGCATTTATCACTGAAATCACATAACGAGCTGTGCAGAATGTCTTTTTTTTACTCTCTGGTTCTGTCTGTCAGAGGGTTCAGATCCACTCTGACTCGTCTCAGGGTTGACTAGAGCAGTGGGGCAGGAATGCTGACCTCGATGTGGCTCGTACCCTGCACTTAAATCTATTTCGGAGGGGACACACAGCAGAGGAGTGCACTTCCCTAAACAACTCTGCAGCTCTGCAGGAGCGCCGGCTTCAGATAAGACAGCGAGAGTCCTGCTTTGATCTAGCAAATTATGAAGGTGCCGCTCAAACAGGTACACTGAAGGAGTCACTCTGATAAATTATCTGAGTCGACTGCAGGATGTGACGGTCAGGCAGAAAAGGTTCAGAGATACCAGAGAGCAGAAGAGAAAGACTGTTAGTGCACCGTTGTGGCTCTAAAGGGTTAATCATGTTGTTACTGTACATGGATCACAGTAGTGCTGCCCCTCTCTAGGCTCCTGCTCTGTTCTGCCAGGCCAGATGGCTACCATATGTATGCCGAGCGAGCGATCATAGAGGGAGACATAGCTGGATGGAAAAACGGGAAACAGAGCGGTGACGTGTGTTCAGATGTGTTAGAACGCCTTTCCTGTTTCTAAATGGCTGCTTTATTCATTCGGAGTAGAAGTAGAGGTGTGAATATGAAAATGTAAGTGTGTAGATTGTAAACCTTCCAGAGGTACGGTCTTGGTTCGGGGCTCTCAGGTGACCACACTCTGGTTTGAGGTAGCCTGTAGTCTTTTAATGGGTTTAGTCCTGCGTCAGCCACAAGGGGTATGAAGGGAGGACGGAGAAAAATACATGTACACATGCAAATGTCTGTTTAAATTAGGAGACCGGCGGAAAAGCAGAAGGCATGTGAACGCTGGATGAACCACAAACACACACGCACACAAACACACAAATGCCATTTCGCAGTCAGTAGCTGCAAACAAATTATTAACAAGCCCATGCTGCATACAACAACGCACACACACAGATAATTATTAGTAATTAAAAAGTCTTAATCCCAGGAACTCTGCGCCTGGTTGAAGTGTGCTCCGCAGAGAGAACAATGTGTTCGGCTAAATCCAAACTGAACACTTCCTTTTTTTTTGCTGGGCAACCGCATCCAGGATACAGTCTGCTGAAGATCCCCTTTAATGCAGCGGACTGAAAAATGCTTTTCCGTCACTCTGAAAGAAACACACAAGCCTCCTGATGTGTTCTTACACAAGTATGAGTAAACCGCCAACGGGAACACGTTCTGACTGTAGGTTCAGGTTTATTTTTGTGTCGGGATCATCAGTGAGGAGAGCCAACTGTACGCACATCAGACCTCTTCTTCTCTTGTTTTAATGTAAAATTAAACGCGACCCTTCATTGATCCCTTGTTGACCCCCATGCAGCGGGTCAGAGGTCAGGCTCAGGTGCATCACAGCGCCTCGTGGAGCCGACAGGGAGTCACCGTCTCACATCTTGTTCAAGGACGCCTCGCTGAGATTCTTGCTCGCAGGAGGTTTAATCAATCCAATTAATCATTTCGTCACCCTGCTGTCCTCCGCCGCGCTGCTTTTCCACTTGTGTTTGTGCGAATGGGAATCTTGTATTAGATTAGATTTCCTTGATTGAAGTCACGCCTCATCATTGACCTTCTTTGAAGCAGGTGTTCATTAGACAGCAAGAAAATCAAGAAAGCAGTGTGCTCACAGTCTGATGTAGACTTTAAAACGGAGCCCCTGCATCTGCTGGCTGCACTTTAATTGGAGAGGTGTAAGTATAATTTTGTAAAGGAGTATTTATTTCATTTGTAAAATTGATTTAAGCTGCGTGAGTCAATATTTGTGTACACACGATGGACAAAGTGTCGTGTGAAAGTCTCTTGTGGCGACGAAGCCACAGAAAACGATCACTCTACACTTGGTGTTACTGCTTTTCAGCTCATTATATTTTATTTACACCTCGAATCTTCAATCTTCTGGTTTCTGCACTCATCAACTATGTTTCCAGCAGCAGTCAGGTCATGAATAAAGCTCTGATAAACCCTGTAGATGCTACCTGCCCATCAAACAGACACAGTTAGCGACTAGCTTGTGGACTCTACTAGATAGAGCCAGATCTTAAATGCTGGGCTACATTTTGCACATTTTAATCACAGGTTGGCCCTTTAATTCTTCTGATTGTTCAACCTAAGAAGTAATAAAAATCTAATGCACAAAATGTTAAGTAGCATCAACGAGCTAGTGCTAAAATAAAGTAAAGATAATACTGTAGAGAGCTGAGAGGTCAGGTGAGCAGACTGTGGCCACTGAATCACTGCAGGCAGCTTGGAAATAGTAACAGGCAGGCTTAAAAAGGAGACAGACGAGAACAAGTCAAGCAAAAAAAAATGAACCACATGCAAGTTCATACTATAAGTCCTCCACACACAATAGGCCATGCACTCAAACACACACACACAAACACACACACAGGGGGAGGACTTGTGACGGGTGACCGACGCACAACAAGGACACAACTAGAATTACGCAATGTGCTCCAATCAGAGGGAAACCAGCCTTCCTGCAGGCTCTGTGTTATTCCATCCTGAGGTAGCAGCTCTTTCACTATTATTTCTCTCTTTTCATCTCATTTCTTCTGTCAAGGGTAATAAATCTGCGTGTAATATCCAGTCGAACGCTTCCCGCAGGATGCTGTCCAGACAATACTGGCAATCAGCAGCAGCAGGGAAAAATCTGAAGTCACTGAGCCGTAATCTCTCTCCCCGCTCGCCCTGCACTACCTCTCTGTGAGTCTTAAAAAGCAGTGCTACGGTATTTTTCTTCCTTACAATTATCTCATATAATCTGATATGGGCAGGGGAAAAGAAAAAGTGTGTGCATGTGTTTGTATGTGTGTGTGTGTGGTCTGTCGCATTAGAGTAAAAATCAAGGACGGAGTTGCTCTTGTGACTGAAAAATATGAAAAGCCGCTGAACTTTCCGACAAACAGACACAGCAGTCCTGCTAAATGCAACAATATTCTGAAGTAATTGCTCATTTAGCACCGAGGGCACTAAAGTAATTAAAGGATATGACTAATGTCATAAAATGAGATTTGCTACGAGGGGGATATTTTCCCTCTGGGCCATTTTAAAGGGGTGACATCATGCCGAGATGCATTGCTTGTAAACAGTGGGAGCTTTTTAAGCGAAGACGCTCTCAGACATGAAAAAACCTCAGCACCATAAATGTGAAGCGAAGCAGATAAGACAGTAAATCCTTCAGGTAGGAGAGGTACAGTCACCGCCTGCGTGTGAAGTGTGTGTTTGGATGTGTGTGTGTCTGTGTGTGTGTGAGAGAGAGAGAGGGAGAGGGCATCAAGATTTCTGGTCAAAACACAAAACAAACCCCATCTCTCATCCACTATTAATGGTGTTTACCAATGTTTTTACAGTAGCTTCTGTTTAATGAACATTCCTGCGCTGCACATCTCTATAACCGCGTATAGACTCTGCAGCAGATGTAGCAGTAAATGTCACGTTTAAAAGCAGTAAAAGAGGAAATGTGTAGTGAGCAAGGCATTTGGAACAAGAGGGGGGAGAGACGATGATTCAAAGTATTCTGGGAAAAAACAACGCGACTGACTGGATGTGAGCAGCGATGATGAATGATGACACCGGGATTTGTAATCCACAGTGGATCCGGTTTAGTGGAGGATGTATAGGGTGAAGGATGTGTATCATGTTTTCATACTGACACAGCTGAAGGATAATGAGAAATACCAGAACCAACCACGAAATGATCCTATCGTTGCACCGAGCGACACGTTCCTTCTTTATAGTGATCAGGTGTGTGAGGGCTGCACCAAGGGCAAAACCCAAATCGGAGAAGCTGCAGTTGTTTTATAAAAGGTTAAATGTGTGACACAACAGCATTATAATGATGCACTGTAGTGATGTCGAGACGTCCTGGCCTCCAAATCTTGTTCTCTAGATGTCAGACAACATGTTTGTTTGGTAAAGACACCAACAGACGTCACATCATCATCATTTTAACAACTGACTTTTTATTTGGGACCCGTTTTTTAAGAGTTATGTCCACTGGTGCCCCCATGTTCAAAAAAAACGCAGCGGAAGTGCCCTTTTGGACGCCCGTATGGTAGATAAAATATGATTAAGTGCCCTCCAGGGTGGACAAATCTATTCACTACGATTATATCACGACTTCTGTTTACTTGCTGGTGCCCTTTTTATTTCCGCCCCTGTCCTCAAACATCCCAAGTCCACCTCTGTTTCTGTCTTCTGTCAGTGGAAACAAACGGGCTCACGAGGCACCAACAGGGAAGTTGGGAAGTATGAAGAGGCGGGAATATATGTTGTTGGTTTTTGGTCTTTTCTGGGGTTTTGCTGATAATAAGAATAATGTAGAATAACACCAGCCTTATCCTTTAAAATGTGGTCATGCTTTAGGTCCTTTTATGTTTCATTCCAGTGGCTCCTGTGGTGCCCAGTAACCGCTCACACACACACACACACACCGCCATCTACATTAAAAATAGTACTTTTCTGTTTTCCAAACAGGCCGCTTCAACATTCACATCCAACTGTTTCTTCCTCCGACTCTTTTCCATCATGTCCAGAGCGGTACACAAACACATTCAGACATGTAAGCCGCTGTTTGTGCAGTACCCACTCAGTATTGACACCTGACATGCCACAAAATGTATCTCTACTCTCCTCCTGCTCCTCCCAGGAGTCCCACGTCTGCAAATTGGCGGAAATAATCGGATAACTGCCGCCATCCCAGCAAAGAGGCCGGACCCCCGGCATCTCGTGCGTCACAGGAGAGTCGCCTCAAGCCTGCTCCTCATCTGCTTTTCTAAATGAGGGTTTGTTGTATTCATGTTGCATTCAGTGTCAGTTATCAGTCACCTGCATGATACTGTGGAGGTATGAAGCTCTCTCGCTTTCATAAGAGGATAAAAACACAATGCCACAGTGTCGTGTCGTGTGTGTTTGTGTGAATTCACTTCAATGTGTGTTATTCTCATTCGTACGTGTTTGACCGGTTTGACTGCTGCCTTCATGGTTTTGAAGCCTTTTTTTGAAACCTTCCAATAAAGTAGATAAAGCAAAACAGCAGCAGAAGTCTTTGACAGCCAGAGAAATAAAACTCGTTCCCATAATATTGTTGTTATTAACATCAAAGAATTGCCTGAGCGGTTTATCCCACTTTCTTTTTTCCAAATGTTGATTCATTACTCTTCCGGGGGTTGTTTCAGAATGGGAGACTAGCACCTTATGAGGCATAGAGCTCCAAATTGCTCCGTAATTGTTTAACTCACCTGGTGTAATCGATCATTTTCTGACTTTGCAAGGTGGCTGCTGTGTAGCACAGACACTGACTGGAAGTGGGCCATGCCTGGCAGAGAGTGATGAGGCCTGGGGCTGTGTGTCGCTCCCTGCTGCTCCCCCCCTACCTCAGCACCTCCTCCAGGGGGATGACCCTCACTGTTGAGGAGCCTCTGGTAGCAAATATCCCTGTCACTTTCATAATGCAGGGGCCTCGTACCTGAGCTGTGATCAGTCAGTTTTGAAAAATGCTCCTTACCTCAGAGGAGGAGCCCCGTTGACCTCAACTGTAATGCTTATTATGGAAAAAGTGGCAAGTCTGACAGAAAAAACAATGTGGTCTTTGTTAAGTGTTGAGAATGAACGATTGCTCTCACACTCGGGGGGGGTGAATATCAGCCAAGCTGTAATTGAGCAATTTGCAATATCACTCTCTATATCAATTGTGCAGGCTCACCTGTCAGGAGAGCACGTCCTCTCACGCTTCTACCCAAATAAAACTGAATCAGTGCTGCTGTCTCGTGCATCATAAACTGAAATGATCTGAATAATACGCACGCGGCACACAACAAGGACATGCTCCCAAAGCGGGATTGTTATTGCAGGTTAAAAATGTCACACACCGTGCCAACAGTACATCCTTTAACCGAACACACGAGCCGAGCCAAAGCAAATATTGAACGTATCGTATTTTTGGGTGTCTGCCCTGCACCAACTGACTCCTGTCAGCTACAGGCTGCAGGTTTAGGCTGGGTCTCCCCTCCTGCTCCTCCGGGCTCTCCCCCACACATGTTTTCCCAGGCACACTGGCTCTGCTGTGAGGAAGGGCGGAGGGAGGGAGGGAGGGAGGAGGCTGGCTGGGCGGGAGCAGCCACTTCAAATCCAAACACACACGCATGGAGCTGGAATGTGCATGCACGCTCTTCACATGCACCCCTACACACCCACAAACACACACACACAATATCCGTCTTTTCCAATGTTCCTGCCTCACTCATACAGTCGCAGCATGCCAGGAATATAAATGCAAAAAGGGAGTCATTGTTAAAATTGGCCGAGTTCAGTGTTGAGCTCTCTGCTCAGCTCCTGAGGTGGAGTTCACTTCAAAGTTTAAAACAGCAAAACACAGATACTGACGTCTTTCAAAGACACAAACAGTGCGTTATTACACTGTGGAGTTAAAAGATTTCTACCCTCACACTCTTAGTTTGATCCCCAAGCACGATAAATCAAGACATTAGCACTCAGACTCTTCATTCCTCAGCGATTATTCATCTTCACCATCAAAATGTATCTCTGCCGCTGCACCACAGCACCAGCGCAGCCACGACTGTCCCATCACAGCGTTAGATCCCATATTCCTCTCTTGCTCATGAAAGCATGATGTACAGTCCATCATCATCTGGTCACTCATGCTTAACTCATTAGTGGTAATTAATGGTGGCCAAGTCCCAGGCTGCCCCAGGCACTACGGAGTCAAAACCTAACCCGGGCCAGGCCCCACCCGGCCCAGTGGAGGCGGGCACAAGTTGTTTTTCTGCTTGGTTGGCCGTGGCACTTCATCTGTGCGGCTTAATGCACTTGGCTGAATAGCCTGAGCTGGAAATTGGCCAACCCCAGAAAGCTTTAGATTAAAAAGAAAAAAAAGGAAAGGACCTTTCTAAAAGTCAAATGGTCTGAGTTTCTCCACAGTGAGTGATAGTCTGACTTTGAAGTGCAGCGGCCCTTTGAGAGAGTCGCACATGTGATGTTTCGCTTTGAAGAGCGTGACCGTTGGCATGAGATTCTGCGAGGCTGCGTCCACGTGCTTTCACACCTCCACAGTATCAACACAAAGCGCCCTCATTAAACAGCATCGTTTATCCTTTTAGAGAAGCTGTGAATGAAAAGGCTTCGCATGGTAGTTGGTAGTTACCAATCCGATCGAGTGGCTATGACGTGTGGAGTTCCTCAGGGGTCAGTCCTTGGACCCCTTCTGTTTAACCTGTATATGCTGCCTTTGGGTCAAATTCTACAGAACTCAAATGTCAACTATCATAGTTATGCAGATGACACACAGATATATCTTGCACTGTCTCCAGATGACTGCAGTCCAATAGAGTCATTATGTCACTGTTTAGAGCAAGTCAAAAATTGGATGAGCCAAAATTTCCTTCAGTTAAATCAAGAAAAAACTGAGATCATTGTTTTTGGAAATAAAGAGAAGAGGGTTGCTGTCAGTAAACATCTTGAGTCACTGTCTCTAGAAACTAAAGACCAAGTCCGAAACCTTGGCGTGCTGATAGACTCAGATCTGACCTTCAACAGCCATATCAAATCAGTCACCAAATCAGCCTTTTATCAACTTAAGAACATATCCAGAATTAAGGGTTTTATGTCCCATACTGATCAGGAGAAGCTGATTCATGCTTTTATCTCCAGTAGACTAGACTACTGTAACGGTCTTCTGACTGGTCTCCCCCAAAAAAGCATCAAACAGCTGCAGCTCATTCAGAACGCTGCAGCTCGAGTTTTAACCAGAACAAAGAGATCAGATCACATCACCCCGGTTCTTAAGACCTTACACTGGCTCCCAGTCAGCTACAGAATAGATTTTAAAGTTCTGCTACTGGTTTACAAATCACTGAATGGTTTAGGTCCAGAATACATGAATGACATGTTAGTAGAGTACAAACCCAGTAGAGCTCTGAGATCTACTGACTCAGGTCAGATAGTGGAGCTCAGAGTTCAGACCAGACATGGTGAAGCAGCATTTAGCTGCTATGCTGCACACAAGTGGAACAAACTACCAGCAGAACTGAGATCAGCCCCAACTGTAAGCACTTTTAAATCCAGGTTAAAAACATTTCTCTTTTCACGTGCTTATAGCTGAGAACTTAAAACTTTATCTATTTTCTTTTATTTTACTTTTATTTGCTCTTGCTTTTAACTCTGTTTTCAGTGTTTTGTTTGTTTGTTTTTTTTTTCTGTCTTATGCTTCCTTTTTTATGTAAAGCACATTGAGTTGCTGTGACTTTGGTTTTCTATTATTGTGAATAGTAATTTTTGCTGGATTTCTATTGATCATTGTGATAGTTGGGCGACTCGGACCAATTCAGGGCAGAGTAATACCGGGTTCTGGGAACGTCGGAGCTAATAGGAAAAAAAGGTGTTTTTTCCTATTAAGCTGTTTTACCGCTGGATTGGGGGCCAACTCAGGGCCGAGTGGAACCAAGTGGAGACAAGGGGTCTCTTAAGGTTATTACCGCTGGTTGGCTGCTTTTTCAGAATTTGTAGCGTAAACAAACTGAATTCGCGGTGACGACCGGGTCTTAAGGATAATTATAAAGTGCACTGGAATGAGTGACAAGTAGAACAATGGGAGGTAAATCCAGCAGGAAACCTATTCTATTTTAGCATACTTTCCTATTTCTTAACTTGTTTTAATGTTTTGTTTTAATGTTTTTTATTTCTTAACTTGTTTTAATGTTTTGTTTTAATGTTTTTTTAAATGCTTTTACTGTAATTGTATGCACCTGTAAAGCACTTTGAGTTGCCTTGTGTCTGAATTGTGCTATACAAATAAACTTGCCTTGCCTTGCCTTGCCTTGCATGGACTACATCAGCCCCATTATCCCAAATGGGTGTAGCTCTAACTTGTTTTCCAAATGTTCTGCTTGCCTCATTTCTCCACTCGAGGCCAACTCGTATGTTCCCGAAGTCGGCGAAGCATTAATACGAGTACAAAGTACAAAGAGCTTCAGTAAAGATTAGCACAAAGATGCCAAGGACTTACTGAATGCATGATTGGCTGACTTCTACTGCACAAAAAAACTCTCTTTTTTTGGGCAGTCATTATTAATTGCAGTGAGCGCGGGGAAATGACATGAGAATTCATGGACTTATAAGCCTTGTGCCAGGCTTATGAGTCCTGTGTCTTATTCAGTAAAATGAGAGCAGTAACACCCAGAGGCCTGTCACAGTTTAATATCATGCTGTCAACAGTCCTGTGGTTAAAAAGTCCAAGTCTCCACACTGGTATTAATAGGCTTGTGATTTTTTTTTTGCTCTCGAACTGCCACCCATTCTTCACTGGCGTCTTGTTGTTGCTTTCCTCGTTCCATAATTGATTTTCTCTGTTTGCGTCACTTAGTACCCCTAAGCCATTAATAGCAGTCTCTTCTGTTTTTCACAATAGACACTCACATATGCATTATATAATGCTGACTTGCCTGCCAGGGGTATTACAGCCAAGGTCTTGATGGAGAGTTTGAGTATGGGCCTACGCCTCGAACGGAAATCTGCCTGCTGGAGTTTTCCAAAACACTCAGCTGCCTGTTCCAATCAGACGGGAGATTAAAGTTAAAAGTCAGCTCGGCCATTAGACCATCGCTGTTTTCTTTTAATTTCCTCCAACAATGCCCCCTCTTAGGCTGAACCCGTGAGTGACCCTTGTGTGTGTGTTTGGTATTAGTACGTGTTTGACAGTAGAGCGTGCCGTGGCGATGTGCTGCCTGCGAGCGCTATCGGCATGGATGTGTTTTCTGCCTTACTAGAGATTAGCCTGCGTGTCTGCACACAAGGTCGCTAATCGTCCTTTGACTCCTTTCACGTAAGACGGTTTCGAGAGTGTGGTGGTAGTCTATATGAATCACTTCATGCCATGTCACATTAGCTACCTTTATGTTATCCACGCCAGGGCTGTGCGGTCCTCTCACTCCCTCAGCCATGTCAAAGTGAAGGATGAATGACAGTGACGCAGCCTTTAAATATGTCAGGGGGCCGTCAGGCAGATGTTTTCACCGTATAGACGGCTGCCATCAAATCATATCAGCTATTTAAAAAGACGGAGGACTTTTGTTCTGAGTGTGAGTCACTGCAACTTCTACACGGCGACCAACACTGACGAACTGGAGTCGAAAAGCCTTGAAATGACCTGACAGTGTGATCAGAAGGACTAAGGACTAAGATATAAAGGTACTGAGCATTTGGGCCTTCCAGGTGAATACTGAGACTAAACCAACATTAAATTTAGTGTCACCTGGATTGTAGAGATAAAATGACATGCATGTTGCCTTCGTCTGTTACAGGGACTGTAGGATTATTGCTTAAAGGATAAGTTCAATCATTATCTACCAAATAGGAAGTAGGGTGAAGTCTCGTAGTCTACAAAACATTTCTGGACCTTCACAGCTTCACACAAAAGTTGTAGCATCCTCTTAAACAACTGAAACAGATGGGGACTTGCTCCATACAGCTTGTCTGTTGTAATCCAAGTCTCCAGAAGCTCAGATATCCCAAATTGCTTTGAAAAGATGTAATTTACACCCTTTTTTAAGCTGCAATCTTCAATGAAGCTGCGAAGCTAAAAGCTTTAGCGGACACCCTGTCTGATGTGGGTGTACATGTTCGAACACACGTTTAAGGTTTACAGCGACAACCGTCAGATCAGTGTTGGAGACTATGGAGGGTTTTTCTTCTCATGTTTTAAAACAAATCTCCATCTGCTTCAGTTGTTTTAGACTACAAAACTTTACTGGACATCAGCATGAAGAGGCAGTACAAAGGTAGGTACACACCTGATAACAGTCTTTGTTTTCGTTACTGTACCCAGCGTGACCATTACCTGACTTCAACCCACTCACACAGATTCAGGTTTTACAGGTTTTTGTTTCTCTAACAGTCGACTCTCAACAGCTTCTTTGTCTGTTTTTTTTATTTCTTTTTTGTCATTATCTGAAGTTCATCCTGAACATCAGCAGGGGACACCGTCCGGGCCAACCTGATTGATGTGGAAACAAAACACAGAGGACGGAGAGAAAAATGTGTCCTCCACAGCGGTGTGTCTAAATCCAGTGATAGAGCCGCCGTTAAAGCAAACACAATAAATGAGAGCTGCACACTGACGTCTCCAGACAATCAGATATCACACTGCAGCTTCTCAAAGTTTAGAGTCCCTGCTTTAAGCGCGCTACGGGAGCTGCTGTGTGGCCGCCATGTTGATTTGCATGTCCTGCCGCAGTGCAAGATGGAGGTATCTCATTGATTGTATGAATATCTGGGAAATAGGTTTATTGGCGTTCATGCCAAGAGTAAGATAAAAGGATGTATACCACTCCCTGTGATGGTGTGAAACTAAAGGCAGCAGGCGGTTAGCTTAGACTGGAAGCAGGGGAAAACAACGTTACAACGGTAACAGGCAGTTACTTCCTTAAATCCTTCAGAGATAAGTTTCCATAAGTGTTAGGAGGCAGATTTTGCTTCCCTGCCTCAACACACCTGATTCAAATGAGTGGGTCGTTATCAGGCTTCAGCTGGGCTCGATGACGAGCTGATCCTGCAGTTTGAATCAGGTGTGTTAGAGCAGGGAAATCTCTAAACTATACAATATCATTACATATCAGTCACCTAGACTATTAAAGTGGCACCTAAGAGGACAGCTCGTCAGTGCATGCATCTCGGCTGCACAAACAGGCACTTCTGTATTTTTTGTACACAAACTGAATGAATGACACATGCCGAATCAACAAGAAGGCCCAAATAATTAAGAATTTATTATTGACAGAGTTTCACAAAGTTTATAAAGTTTCTCCTGACTTGACAACTCACATAAATGAGCGATTTTCTAATGGAGTCTGGGGAATTGCTGTGGTATGTTGCTGTTCAAGTTTGCAAAACGTTCTCAAACTGTTGGAAATCGTTGTAATAACTATTCGATGAGACTTCAATGAATAAAAAACATGAATGTTTGCAATGTTGTCATTATATAGACCCCACCGCATTACAGCAGCATCTTTCACAATGTAAGCTTACAGCAGAATAAGTCTTTTTGGGCCCTAGTGCATCATGAAAATTTGTTTCAAAGCCTGCTGCTGGTCCTGGGGGCTTTGTACATTCATGGATGGAGGAAGAAGCGACAGGAAGGCAGCCGATTCTGGGATATAAAATGAATGAGATTGTCAACTACGATGTGCTATCCTCTCACGCTAACCCCCAAAATCCCAGTGAAAAGAAATGAGGTGAGGACGCTGCCTGTTCCTGCAGTTAGATTTTGGCATATTTTGTCTGTCCCCACACACCAGGCAACATAACCATGAGCGGCAACAACTGGGAGGAAATAGGTAAAAAATTAATTTGTTAGCTCACAGGAAGAAAAGATATTACTTTTTTTCATGGAGGCGGAAAAGAGGCAGTGAATTTCAGGGCAGGTAGGCGGCCGGGGGAAATGGGAATCAGTTTTGTGGAGAGAGCTGCAATCGTACCTTCAAGTCAGACTCGGTGTTGTGGTCAGACGGCACAGCAGGTTGTGTATTCTGAGCAGTTCGCAGTGTGATGGGAGGATGCAGCAGATGAGGTGTATGAAAGGAAAATGCTTAGGTATACTCAGCTGGCAGCTGAGGCGAAGCAGCGGGGCTTGAAGGCTCGAGCGGAAGCTGAATGGCAACAGTTTGTTGCAAAGTCAAACTTAACAGCACCAGTCGATGGCTTCAAAACTCCCGAGTGGAGGTCAGATAATACACTTTATCTGTATAGCACTTTACTTAACAAGGTTACGGAGTAGTTCACAAAATGTTCCTGTAAAGTTGAAAGAGTAAAATGGCAGTGGTGGGAAGATAAAATCTGTAGAAACGTATTAAATATTCAGCACTTTCACATAAAGGAAAGACTTTAAAAGGTATTTAAACTATGCAAATGATGCAGCCTGTCTGATTCAAAAGGTAAAAATGTTCCACGGTCACCTTTAGTCACAAGCCGGGATCGAGGAACGACCATCAGAGCTGCATCCACTGATCACGCTGAACGCCTGTGCAACTGTAGGAACAATAAATCCTTGATATAATCAGAGCAGGGTCAGTAAACGCTTCAGAACGGATCAATTAAATGTGAAAATCCATACGGATAAAATGGCTCACCTGAAGATAATACGAGGCTTCAGCAGATCTGAATGAGCCAAATCAAGTGGGCATCTGACAAAGTTTAACAGCAAGAAATTCTCATTGTCATGTTTGCTTCGGCTGAACTGCAGATTTTGTCCTCCATGTCTTATTTTGCTGCTCTGAGGGGCTCTCACAGTCACAGTCGAGTGATTTCAGTGACCGATTAGTCTTTCAACGTACGTAATATGTATGGGCATGTGATTATTGTATTATGACTTGAAAAGATCAAAACCTGAAAAATCTTTTCATCGAGCAAAGAAAAGAAAAATCATTGACGTCTTTTCCTTGCTGCAACTCAATCATGAATCCTCCCTTCACCTCATACACATAGCCACTGGTGGACTGTGATAGCCCCCTCTGGTGCCCCCTTGTTCGGAAAAAATGCCACAAAAGTGCCGACCAGGGTGCCCTGCCGGTGGACAAAACGAATAACGACTTTCTGTGCTGGTGCCCTTTCCATCTTTATCGCCCCTGCCCCTCAAACATCCCGAGTCCGCCTCTGCACATGGCGCTTGCTGTGTAGTTTGGAAGCTTTTCCATCAGGTGTTCACTCCGATTAACCCGAAAACTGGATGATATCTGTTCTGGAAATATAAATCTTCGACTGAAATTGATTTTTAAATACATTTTTGCTGAATAGTCTGGCCTTGTCAAACCCACAGTGGATGTAACGTCTCATCCAGACAAACTGATTTGTTTTTAGTTGTGCTATCAGCGTTTCAGAGCCAGTCTGGAGATTATCGTGTGATGTGGGGAAGTAGGAATAATGACACATCTTATTTTCTCTTTGTTTCAACAAAGCGTTTTTCGAGGATGCTTCTCGTCTCTGTCAGTTAGTTCTCCCGGCTGCTCGCACACACTGAAATGTTTACATTTGGCAGCTGGTAAATGATCTGAGAGAGTGATGATGAGAGCCTGATGTCCTCCTGAGGATCAGTCCTTTATTCTTTGACGTCTGAATCCTGCATTTATACGAACACTAAAAATAATGTATGGCACAAGTTAAAGGATCTCTATATCTTGCTTTTTTTTGTTGTTGTAACCATTGGTATCATATATATCGAGCCTGCCTGACGTACTTTTTAAACGGTGATTAATACATCGGCTTATTCAAAACGAGAAGCTTCTGCGTGCTGAAATAAAGACCCATTGTTTGTGAGAATTAAGTCATTCATTGATCCTTTCTTCACATCCTCCTCTCTCCACCTACTCCCGATACAAAACTGATTATGCTGTCACACTGCAATGACAAACAGAGAGGCACCATAACCAAGAAAACAAATGAAAACCTATTGATTTACAGCAGAGAGTGACATCTCAGACAGGAAGGGGCGACAGAATTAAGAGTGATTGGACAAACACATTGCTGGTGGGAGTTGCCTCGTTATCTTACATATATATATATATATTTTGAAGAAGATGAATATTTTACTAAAAAGACAAATGCATTTGATGTCTCACTTAGAAAAGGCTGATTCATTCAGTGTTTACTTGACAAACCTTTTCCTGCAAGAAAATATGCTCGGACAGGGACACAAATTATGCTCAAGTTTGTTTAAATTATAAATAATATGATTCATATTTAAATAATTTCATACTTTCTCATCAATTTTTTATTCTAAGGCTCCAATTTAAAATGCATAAATACATTTCGGTGCAAATTAAAAGGCTACGTTTGCACGTGTGTGTGTTGCCCTATCACAATTGACTGATTGACAAGAGGATGAACAGCATTAACCTGCTGTCGTACCTGGAAATGTATGTAAAATCGTCCTGAACACCTTGTCATGAGTTGGACTTCTGATGTTCAGAGGTGCTCTCCAGAGGCCGGTTGTGGCTTCCCTGATGGCCGGAGCTGCTGCTTCTCACACACCTGCAGCTCATTTAATCATCGGCACCACCTCAAATACTCTGGTCTTCGCTCTGCTCGCTGCCAGATTATCTCATCTCCTAGATGTGGCCTCTCAGCAACTGCCTCTTGTGTTATAGTGATTGCAACTCTTCTGACTTTGTTAACTTTGTTTCTCTTCGACCTCTCCAGCGATCGAACAACCTCCTCGTCAGCTCCGTTGCCACCAGCTTTACACTCTACAGTGGATGTTCCTCTGTGTTTCACTCACCGGGAGCCTGAGCCTCCTTCCACTGCTTGCTACCTGAGCAATTCAATAAATTCCTCTAAACCTTCACCCCTGTCTTTGTGTCTGCTTTGGGGTCCTACAAACAGCCTTCAACTAACCGTAACACACCGATCCAAGTACATTCAAATCTGTTGTTGAAACATTTGGAGTACGGGCATGGTTTTGGCTCTTTTGAAAGGTTATAAACAGATGTTTTTCCCCAGCTGTCAGAGGCTTTTTAAGCATTAATCTACAGGAGTTTGAACACACTTTATGAATTATTTATTTCTTTAATACAAAAATAAGCCTGCAGATGACCTGTGACTGCCACTATTAGCTAGAAAACACAATGGGTCCACATCATATCGCATAAAACTACATAAACATGCATAATTTCCATGTTTAGGGCTCTCAAAACTGATATAAACTATATATGACCAGATTTGAAATCGCATTGGCCACATGATGCACCAATCATCCGGAGGCTGGCATGTTAGTGGCTCAGGAGAGAGGAGAAAGAGGAGAGAGAGGGTCATTTATATCTCACATGAGTCACGGAGGCTGCTTTCTGGCGTCCAACAAACGGTCTATTAATGTTTTCAGTTCAACTCGTCAAAGAGAAAAAACGAGCCGACCTTAAGTTCCTACAACTCTAAGCCACTTTGTTTTTTTAATTAAGTTTCGATTTTGGCTAAATGAGGGTGAAAACTATCCACACACACACACACACAAAGCTAAACACTATGAATCGTTGCGAGGCAAACAAATTACGACAACATATCGCGTAGGAATTACACAGTCAATCAGCGAGCCGTGTGAGTGAAATGCCAGAACGGCATCAAACACAGCGTTGATGTGGGAGGATGCCTGACTGATCTCCTCGACTGCTGTCCAGCTCAAATGATCGATAAAGTTCATTTAGATGAAATGAGACTTCATTTGTACTCTAAGTTGGCGAGAGAACAATGTGCTGGTGTCTCATCTTTTACAAGGACCTGTATATCGAGGAGAAGTCAGCGGAGTAATTGCAGTCGGATGGTTTACTGAACGCGTTAAGAATGAAGAGGACCTTCGGTGGGCATTAGCTTGTGAATGGAGAGGAAGTCAGCGGACAGCTTGCGCCACACCGGTGTCGCTCAGCTCCCTGCAGGGACTTTATATCTGCCAGAGAACTTTTTATTTGCCAATGAATGACTGGCAAGCCATTCATATCCTCCCTGAGGGGATGGTGCTGGCGATCCAGCTATTTACTCCGGGTCAAAACACAAGAATATCACTGATAGAGCCACTGTAGCGCTGTTCGACTGGGGACCAGGGGATTTTCTTTCGCTTTATCTGTCACATGCATGAAAAACACCTTTGGGCCCCACGAGCGAGAAAATAACACTTCTGTGAGTCTGTGTTCGGTGTTTGTCACTGGAGCAAGGGTTCGGCTTCTCGTCAGACATGGCAACCCTCCTGAACGACAGGTAATCTGACTCCGCAGAGGACGCCTCTGCACCAGATGGCAGCCATGCTCCGTTATGGGGGGGTTTTCGTGTGTGTGCGAAAAAAAAAATCTGTGTGTGTGTTTTACTCGTCTGTATCCCTGGTGAAACTACAGTTGGGAGTAATTTACTCTGAATCTGGAGGAAAAGTGACTCCACGGTTCCAAAGGACATTAAAATATCCGGTGCTATTATCTCATTATATTGTGCTTTTTCACTTAAACATGCAGTCTTTGTATAGGCTCACTCACAATCATACAGCGTCATATCCTTTGCGGTTGGGCGAGCGGGGCATAAAGTGTTGGCAGGGTCAGAGGTTTACCTCACGTACATAAAATGTAAGGGACTGTAAGAAAATTACTAGAACGGGAGAGGGGGTCAGAAGGGAAACACAGTGAGTAGGTAATCTTTACAACCTCTTCTCGTCTTAGATTATTTCACAGATAGTGTACGTTTTGATATCTGACGCTCAGCTGTCAGCGCTCGGGCATCATAATTATTGATTTTCAGGCACAGTCGGACATCTGATCTCAGGCTACATCATCATCTGATCCGAGTCATGTATGTTTTCATTCAGAAGAGTGAAGCCCTGTGGGAGGAAATACTGCGGTGAGCATCACAATCAATCACAAGCCACAGAGTTGCTTCCGACATGTTCGACGGCTGTAATGATCGTTTACTGAGCAGCTCGTTGGTCCAAACTAGAACTAATAAGGGCCGGAAAAGAACATGATGATGTCACCTCATCACTTCATCATTTTATCCATCACAGTGACCTTTGACCTTTAACCAAATCCCACTCAGTTTATCCCTGAGTCCAAGTGGAAGCTTGTGTTAAACTTGACGATATCGCGTTCATGAAAATGGGACAGGCGGACGTTTTGCGATACATAGTATATTAAGTTGAGATATTGGAGGGCAGATGGTATTCAGGTAGAGTCTCTCCCTCCACTTCCAACCCAATCATTCTCCTGCCGTCCCTCAGTCTATTTGAATTAAAACATTTAAAACTAGAATGGCACTCAAACTCGATAGCCCTGCATCGCTCTGTATTTGAAACCAATCATAACTGCTAAATCATTTAAGCAGATCTCGTTTGGTATCGGATTTAAAAAGTTTGCAAAACTGCTGAGCGTCGTCTTGTTTACTCTCCCCACAAATCTATGATAACTATGTTACATATATTAAAACTGTTGGCACCTCTCTGAATCTCCATTATCTCAACTGCACATTGGTGGTAGTTGCAGGTCCCTGTTTGTTATCATATAGCAGCTAAACAGAGGTCCAGAATGTTATTAGGATCTTCATCAAACTGTACTTACTCACAGACATCAGACACCTAAATACGGCTGATTTTCTTCATCAAGATCCCTGAATTACTCCCTGAGAAATTAACGACAGTGTTGAAAAAGTTCCTGGATCTGCCCATGAGCCAGACCCGCACCAAAAAGCTAATGGGGTCTGTTCTGGGTGGAGATCCATCTTGAGAGAACTGACACAGGTTAAAACCTCCTCGGTGGAGGTAAAAATGGCATCCTACTCATCTTATGTGTACAAACTACTGGAGAACAAACAATGTGCTGAATATTAATGAGCTGCACGTACAAATTCAGGTCAGAATAATTAGACTGATTTAGAATAAAAAAGTTATTTTGCCTAAAGGTGTGAAATGAGGGCTTTGTACTCTCTGTTCACCCTCGACTGTGACTCATATGCACCTCCAGAGAGACCCAGAGAGACCTGGACGACCAGATGTGTGATGTGTGGAAAAAAAACAGACAGCGAGGAGTGATGGGTCGGGTGAACGAAGAGCGGAGAGTCAAAATCAAAAAGAGAAAATCAATGAAAACAGGGAGACAGTGATGGACAGTCAATAGACCTGAGAGGATTTGGAGACGGCACGGCTGACAGTCGCTTCCCCTGTCATCAAATATTATGGAGATACAACCTGCCAAGATGTGACTATCAGTCAGCTGCAAAAAGGCTTCTGCTGTCTCTTGCGGTGACCTTGTGACATGCGAGCCCAGATGCAGAAGAGACAAAAATACAATCTGAAGGTTGGAGCGTGGTGGCTGATGCCCTTTGGTGGAAAATGTGATAGTGCGTCTGCCTCCGGGCCCTGAGAGCAGGACAGAACAGCCTGCAGGAGCATTGTGAAACCCAATCGTTCCCCCGTCAGCTCCAGGTCAGCAACTTTTTACAGCTCCAAAATAGGCCCTTGTTGTCGCCCCCTGTAATCAGTGTTTAAAAAGCCACATTACAGTTCATTTAGCTTTTGTCCCCCATTTAGCTTCACTTATGTTTAGCGAAACAGCGGCGAGACGCGGGCTAAAATAAGGACACGGGAACAATGAGGAAATGGTTGGATGGTACTGCGACTCGCTGTTGTCCTACAGAAACAAACAACCACGGCTGAGCACACATCCTGAGGGTGTTGATACCAGAAAAGCCGCGATGACATCAATAGCTGGAGGCTGTCCTAGCCACTGGCCTGCAGCCATCCAGTGAAGGGCTCCAAGACGAAGAGCTCCACCCACCGTCATGCTGCCTCGAGGAACTGCACGGCCTCGACCGGGGGGGGCTGACAGACCGCTGGCTCAACCATCCAGAACATTGCACTGATTGACCAGAAACGTCCATAGACATAACAGTCGTACATGAAACTGTCAGAGGAGAGGGAGCGAGGGCAGCAGAGTAAATTGTTGGATTGACTTAACACGAGTGGGAAGCAATAAAGCTCCCCACCACACAAACTAATGACTACAGCATGCGGACTGCAGGGCGCAGCCCTCTCACGGTGCCTCCCTCTCCCTCTGTTCGTCCTCCACCTCTCTCTCTCTTTCTGCACAGACCTTGAGAAAAGCTCATCTCTCATTCAAAACCAGAGGACAACGCTGTCGTTTGATGTAAGTAACAGTGAACACAAAGTAATTCGGTTGCACTATTTTGAAATTGATCCAACCTTTACAGAGGCCACGATGTTAATGTCCCTGTTACACCAAAGACAACAGAATTATGCAGATTTAGCTGCTGCCGTGGCTAATGAATAGAGATGACCTTTCTGTGGCCGTCCACTTTTCTCCCGTGAAATTAACTGAGTGGTTTTGTCTAAACTCCCCGGCAGCGAGAACGATATTTGATACCGGCCATTACACCTGCGAGGCTGCTGTTTCTGTGTGCAGACTGGTAAAGAGGGAGGACGACCAGAGGGGAGAACCGACTGGTTCAAAGGGTTACGCACCGACTCTCTTTGTAGGTGTGTTCAGTTTCTGACCCGCAGGTGTCCGAGGCCGTAAAAAGCAGCTCGTACCATGAATCAAACATAAAAGGGGAAAATGTCTTGCAGGCGTCGGCTGTGGAAGAGGGAGGGATGATGAGGCAAGTGTTTGAAAACAGGTGGGAGCTTTCACCTTCTCTGTCAAAGATCATCAGTGTGACACAATCAGGGGATGATTTACATAATTAGGGATGAAGTACCTGCTGCTGCCTCTTTGCTTTCTCAGGGTTAGGGTTAGGTGCAGGTGTGATTATACAACGGTCATTTTCCAGCAGACATTTTGAGAAATGTGCCGGAAAACACACTGAGCCTATTAAATGATATCAAAGTGGGTTGTCCTCAAATATACTGTGGCTACTTGCAAGATACATTTCTCATTATTCTCCCAGAACATGGAGCAATAAATTAAATACGTTCAGAGAACATTTGTATTCAAAGTTTGTCGATTCAATCAACCTTGAAATGACTTAAAGCCTCAAACAGGCGAGGGAGTCCAGAGCAGAAACAAAATAGCCTTCCAGCTACCTGCAACTGCATCAAAGCACCTCGGTGTCCAAAGACATCTGCACAACAAAACACAACTTCAGTCTTTGCAGGTTACCTCCACCTGTCTGTTCTAACTTGCTGCGCACGGTGTATTTCCGAGCTCTGTTATTGTACAGTGAATATTCAACACACCATGTGGTACCAATTAACATTTTTTCATGGTATTGAAGTCATGATTTTCTATCTTGACACGCCTGATGTGAGTCTGTCGGTTAACAGAAAAAGCAACAAACTCTTAAGGATGTCTTTAACTCAATATTAATTGTGTAACTGCATTTTTTGTGTTATTATTATAGTTCAATGCAATAAGTGATATAGAAACTGTTCAGCATTTTGGGAAATACAGTTTCAGATATACCGCGGGTGGAAGTAACAGATTACATCTACTCAAATTACTGCAATTACGCCATTTTTGGGGGTACCTGCACTTTCAAGTGAGTAATTTTACTCTTACTTAAGTATGTCTTTGAGTCTTTTGAATAGCGCTCTGCAAATAAAATGTCTTCTTCTTCTTCTTCTTCTTCTTCTTCTTCTTCTTCTTCTTATTATTATTATTATTATTATTATTATTATTATTATTATTATTATGCTGCATACATGCAGTTGGCCCAGGTCTGGAGAGGTGACCTCGACCACTGAGCAGAAGTTGAGTAATTCAGACTAAAGAAACAGAAACATCTTTGACTGAACGCCTGCTATTGATGGTGCATTAAACATCAGCGGTTAAAAAGTAACTCATACTCTGAGTACCTTTACACTTCTTTGTGTTTGCATTAAAAAAAGAAGGAAAACTGAGATATATAAAATGGAAATTAGTGAGATTTGGAGGTAAGCAGAATGTTTTTAACCGTCTGACAGAGCCGGATCAGCTCTTTGCTGCTGTCAGAGTCGCTCGAGCGGTAAAGATCCCAAACTGTCTAACCAGTCTTATAATTTAGATTATTTTTAAAATGTTGAATAACAGGCAGACATCTATATATGAACACTGGAATAATATTTTGGGTGTTTTTCTGTGACATTCAAGAAATTTCCCTCCTCATCTCAGCCTTTCCTCGTTCCCCTTTTTAATATCTGTTATGACACTCGCAACAAGTAAACAGAGTCACCTCCGCAGGGAGTCGACCCAAAAACAAAAACAACTGCGTGATATTAGACAATGTAATAACAAGTCCTGCAATAAATACAACCTTTGTGAGTCACATCATCAGTGACAGATTGTGTCAGAGTGTTGAGTCAGCTCTTTGTCAGTATTTGAGTCATAGATTGTCGTATTGAATGTTGTTTCAATGTATCGTGTTCGTATTATTGCGTCGTCGTACCCGTGCAGCCTCAGCACTGAGTCGTTTGTTGAGGCACACGCTGTCTTCGCTGTGCTGATGTCCACACTGCTGAACACTCAAAGGACAATCCTTCATTGATCTCACACACGCTGATCAAACACTGCTGTGTAGCCACTTGAACGGCTGCATGTTTGACTCTATTGATCACGGATTGATTTGGTTTTTTGTGTGTGTTCAGAAATGTTTTGGCCGGCCTCCAGCTGTGTCAGTGGTTTAAGGAGATGACAGTTAACAATTTCAGGAGAGGCTCAGGGAGCCATTAGCCATCTGGATGGTGTGCAGCGGCCTCTGACAACATAGATCTTCCTGCACAGTCGAGCCATGTGTCTCTCACAAGCCCTCTCTTTTTTTTTTTTCTCCAGCTCCTCCTGCAACAATGGATACCCAACCAAACAAACTGTGTTTTTTTTTTTTCATCCTAAACTGCTCCCTGATGTTTCAGCCAAATTACTCCCTCATGGGACACGAACAAGCAGGACAGAGTGACATTTTCTGAGCCTGAAGAAACAGCTTACACCACGTATTTTATTTTACATGCGGAAAAAGTGACGCAGCTATTTTTTGTATTCTTATTTCATCGTGTTTTGTGCCAGCTGAGCTCAGTTAAAAGCAGGATCAGACGGAGGATGTGGGTAAAGGCGACACAGCAGAGAGCGTAATGAGTGCACAGGGTGAAGGATCAGAGACACAGTATGACATGTTAATCTCCTTCCCCCCGGGGAACCTGACACCACCAGAGCACAACAGGTAAGAGAGGAAATTCAGTTTGCAGTTGTCAGCACAGGGTTAGGTGCCGAGTCTCTGATTACAGACCTCTCTCATTCTCTGTCTACCATTATTTTCGTACAATATAAAAGCTATGCAAGCAGAACAGTCATGCACATAATCAGCACAGGCCTAAATATCTGTACAAAGTTGAATTGTTATCGTTGCAGCACCAGTCATCGTTAAAGGAATCGTTCTGTCACCGTGTACAAGACTACACCGATCAATACCCCGACTGATACATCTCATTACTTTTAACCTGTAAACAATCAAATGTGTAAAAACGACAATTGGAGGCTTTATGGGGAGAAAACAACAGCTGCATGCAGTTGAAGTCTTGTCGTCACAGTATTAACAGAGTCTGCATCTCTTCAGAGAAGTAAATAGTTTCAGGAAACAGACGCCTCAAACCACAAATTGTCCTTTTGAAATTTCTGCTCATGAACAAATAAAATGTGCCACGTTAACACAACACGCTTTTGGTCTGTATGCTAAGCTAGGCTAACAACACCCCGACTCTTAGCTCCATTTTCAAAGGAGTAGTTTGACACTTTCTTTTCCGGGAGCTAAATGAGACACTCGCATGACTGAATGCTAACTATGGAGCTACAGGCAGCCTCTAATTAGCTTAGCGTAGCATAAAGATTAGAAGCAGCTAGCCTCGATCTGTCAGTAAAATAATGCCTACCAGCATTTCTAAAGCTCGCTAATTAACATGCTATACTGTATCTCACACGTTTAATACCCCTGCTTCCAGTTTCTATGCTAAGCTAAGCCAATCAGGTGCTGCCTGTAGGCTAGCTAACTCTCTGAAAGAAGTGAAATGTCAAAAAAAAGAAAAATGCCTTGCACCTGATCTGCAGCTGTCATAGACACACTTTCCACAAAGCTGAATAAAGCCAGCGGGCGTGTCAGCACGGTATTTTTGGGAAACAGAACAAGGTTTGAGGTGGCAAAACACCCAGACACACGATGTACCTGAGACTTGTTGTTGTGTGGATGTCAGGATAATACTGTTTGACACTCGTCTGTTCAAGCTGACGTAAACTGGAACAAAAACATGGTGCACAATGTGACTTCTTCTTTTCATCTTAACTTCAAGAAGAACATCTTTTCCATATGTTTGTGTTTAATTTGCTAATTGTTTACATCATCTCAATAACCCCGCTATAATAAAAGAAATGAAAGACCACGGTTAATTCCTAATTTGCCCGCCATCAGCATGTTGAGTGTTGACATCGAAAAGTATGCTCGGAGGCCTCTTGCTTGTGGATCAGGGAATGTTGTTCTCATAGTAGATTTTTCTTCATGTGGCTCTCTGCCATCTTTCCTTCATTACACCATGGGCCTAAAAACCCCCAAAACCAACTTGACCGCAACCCAAGCATGTGGGTCCCCCCTCTGCTCAGTACGCTGCCTCATCCTAATAGGCCCGCGGAGGCAGCGGTGATGTCATGGGGCAATTTTCATTAAGCTGCCCGTGAACATGTGAAATCCAGGCGACATTATCGATTATAAACGAAAACTGGCCCCTGCAGCAAACACTGATACTGTAAAGGAGCAGCTGAGTGTCTGTGTTGCAGGACAGAAATGGCTAATTAACAGTAGTTCATCTCATAAACAGTGATCAGATAATCGGATGTGACACACTTATGTAAAAAAAAAAAAAAAAGAGAGGGTGCTTTAAAGCCCCACTGCTCTTGATCTACATCCACAGTGATATCACAGCGGTGGTTTGGGCCCCCAGAGATGAGCTGTTATACACTGTTAACCCTCCCTTCGTTATGGGCTGCAGAGCACTATAACATCCACTACAGAATCAAAAGCACATTCAATGAGTTTGTAAATCTACTCTCACGGCACAGATAACATTTCCAGTGCACGCAGAGAGAAACACTACAGCTCGCAGCTCACAGGCTTATAGGTGGCCTTCGTGACTGAGTTTTCAAGATATTAAATGCTGGATTTTTTTTTTTTTGCCTTACACAGTCACTGAGGATGATTCTCACCACTGAACTTACCGCTGTAAGATAAGTATTACACCACACTCGAACAAGACACCTCATAATTTCTGTCAGAGCAGCTTCAGCTCAACACACACTCCGGAGAGGAGAGCTCAACACAGCGGAGCATGAGATCCAGCCACATTATGTAGTTTCCGTGCGTAGAGAGAAAAGGATTTTCAAAGTAAAGCATATCTTAATGGTTCCTTAATGATGCTTAAATCCCACTGAGGCCCCGCCAGAGGCACGGAGTGAATCCAGGAGAAAATAAAGAGCTTCACAGATCCAATACATCTAACTTGAGTCATTTCTCTTTCAGATGAGATTTGTGCTTATGATGTATGCAAATTATTTTATCTGAAAGACAAACTGTGCAGAGATCCCTCTTTAATTTTTTTTTTTTTTTACAAGTAATGTGATTCTGAAACATAAAAATGGTACAGCCTCAGAGAAAATCAAAGGGAGATATTAGACACAACAATACATGCACATCTGAAATCGATGTGAGGGTCATGAATCATAATTATTGTTGTCGCATTGCAACTCACCAATCACGTTTTTGTACTGTCATAGCTTATGGACTTGGGATAAAGACCAGAAAACTAACAGACATGGGAGAAGATATTCTTTCTAGTGTGTGATTAATGTTGAGTCTCTTTTCAACTGAACCATCTTCACCTAAACCTAACAAGTATTTGTGTTGCCTCAACCTAACCAAATATTTGTGTTGCCTTAACTTAACCGAGTATTTTTTTGGCTTTAATTTCTCAGTTTCTGAGTGTTACTAGAGGACTTCTGCAAACTACCAGCTCAGACCACAGAGTGTAATAATGATAAAACAACATGAGCTCCATTATCTTCTTTTATGTAATGTCATTCTTCAAGTCACAAGACGACAGCCTTCACATTCATCTTTGAATTGATCCAAACGACTACAAATTTTCTCCTGAGACGAGAAGAGATTAAAAGAGCTGATCTTATTCTCTGATACAGAACGATACCGTAAACATAAGCAAACACTGAAGGTAAACGTGTCCTATCATCTCGTGAATGCCAAGGCTGAGCTATGCAGAGGGGGTTTTTTCCTCATTAAAAAGTTAAAACTGTTTGACTTGAATCTCTGTACAGAAGATATTTTTAATGACGCTGCACTTGAGAATCACTTCAAACTGTCAGCTGCTCTGTATGAGAACTTATCATCGTGCTAATCACATCCCGCTACTTGAGCTGCTTTTCAAAATGTCAACATTTCTGGTAAGGAAGAAAAAAAAAAATCTTGAAAAATGTGACTTTGTCAGCTGGAGGTGACTGAATGATTTATCTGTCCCGGGTCCCTGAGCAGATCAAAATCATCCTCGCTATGTTCTCATTTTTCTCCCGCTGACAATCAGGCCTTGAGAGGCATGCCTCATGTGATAAGTCGGACGTGATTTATTTGCTTGAGTCTGCATCACAAAGAGGAGACATTTCAAATCTCTGCACACAAATTTCACAGCTCATGGTTCCCCAACTTCGATTATACATAAAATGACCCCCTCTGTCAAGCATCAATCTCCACATATTCACTCCTAACCTTCACAATGTCTGCCCTAAATAAGAATCTGGGTACAAGCAATTCTGTTATCCCTCAAATCAGAAATCCAATATGGCTTTTGATGGAAACAGATTGGAGGGGGCAGGTCAGCTCTCATCCCGCCAGAAAGAATATGCAAATGACTCGTATCTGTTTTGAATCCTGAATAGTAATCCCATGTCCATGGAGAAAATCAAATCCCGCCGCATCTTCAAACACCCTATCTCCTTGGCTGGTGCAAGTATATACTATGACATGAGAGCAGCGGCGCCTTGCTATCACTCATATCAGTCTTTGTGTGGCAGGAATTAGCCTCAGCCTCAGAGCAGCCGATAACATGACAGAGTTAAAGCGACGAGCAACCAAATGAAACGTGTCGTATCCTTGAATGAACTTGATTTCTCTGGTTTGAACATTGATGGACACAATTCAGTAAAAGGTCTCGTTGTTTTTAGACGTTTTCTTACATACTGTATCTTTAAAAATCTTGTGTCTACATGAGTAAACAATCACTGCAACTCTCTTTCTCTCTTCTAACTGTTGTAACTTTCCAGAGGTGACAGGAGGAATGCAGTCGGCCTCTTATCAGGCTGAATCTGACCTCATCATTTCGTCCATTAAAGCTGAAATCCGTCTGAAAATCAATGCTACAGCTTCGTAGTGCTCGCTCTGCACTTTGGATGACGGGAGGCGAAGAGCGACAGAGAGAGAGAGAGAGAGGAAGAGCGCTGCCTCTGATGCTCTGTATGAAATGTTGAATTTATTGTCTGTGTGGATTTAGTCACATCCTGAGGCTCCCTCTGTTACTCAACACCACCCTCAGCTGCAGCAGCTGCAACAGACACTGCGATGTCTACGTGATAATCTTTTTGCCCCCACAGGGCAGGTAACACTTGGGTCGACATCGCTTGCCGCCCAAAGGACCCCCTCTCTCTCTCTCTCTGTAATGTTTTATCAAACAGCCTGAAGTGGTAGGAGAGGGCAAAGGGCAGGGTCTCCATCTCAGCGCCCCTCAAACCCGATTTTACAGAGGAATCTGCCTTAAAACATCAGCCGGCAGACAGCTGCAGTCAGAAGGCATCATCAGTCAGGGGGAGAAAAAAGGCCCGACAACACTGGTGCTTAAAGAGAAGTAGGACAAGTTTTCTGCAAGGCCTTTAAGTTCAGCTCATTTCATGTGCAGTGATGATCAAAGGCCGTCAATGTATGATTAGTGGGAGCTGTGCTCACAGCGGGGTGCCGCTCAGAGAAGGCTGCAGAGGCAAAGTGGAGGTAGATGGGCAACAGGTAGTGCATGTTGCTGCGCTACAGGAGAGTTATTGTGTACCGTCTGACTACTGACAATCTGCCACGCTATAGTCTTACGACCACGATCGAGGTATATCAAAGAGGGAATGAGGTTTTCATCCATCACAGGTCGCCTGCCGGTCACGTCACCTGCAGCTATCAGTGACAGATCACCGACAAACAGACTCTAATTTGAAACTGATTGAAGTTTGAGCACAAACCAAACCCAGCTTCATCGTGGCATTCTTCTTCTCTCAAAGAGGATAATTGCTTCCCTTTGTATTGAACTGAAATACATAATTCACACACTTCAGCCTTGTTATTTTTGTTTCCCGGCTCTCTCCTGCAAACTGAAGCTTGTTTATAGTGCGCACTAATGCTATACTTCCTCTGCAGCTCAGACTGCTGAACATGTGTAGTGGGCAGTGGTGGAGGAAGTACTCTGATAGCAATACCACAATTTCAAATTGCTCCTTTACAAGTAAAAGCCCTGCATTCAAACATTTTAACAGTAAAATGTACTTTCAGATGGCGGCTGACTCGACCTAGAATAATGTTTCTTAAATATTTTGACGTTAAGTCAAAGATGTCTACGTATTGTGTACTGAAGTTAGCATGCTAACCAACCAACCCTATTTTTGGAATAGTATGAATTCAACAATTGATAATAACATTAATTATTAATTATATTATTGGATTATTATTATTACTGATGTATTAACATGTAAGCAGGACTTCGATGGAGGAGTTGGAACAAATTTTAACTCCTTTATCTGTTATAACACATCATATTTTAAGACGATGATGATGTTTTGTACAGAAAAATGTTCATTTATTCTTTCATTCATTCATTCATGTATTTTTTTCTGTATCTATTTTCAGGGACAATACACGCTGATCAACATCACGGGCCAGTGTTAGCAGAGAGGCTAATTTTCATCTGTTAGTTGTTAATAATGATATCTGTCAAATCATTGTAGGAGGGAATATTGTGTTGTAAAAGTGCCAAAAAGTGGAAATATTCTATTTAAGTACAAGTACCTTAACATTGCACTTATGTACAGTACTTGAGTAAATGCCCTGATGATCTCACATCATCAACATGTGATTACAAAGCTGAAAACGTCCTCTTTGTCCCGTGCTCATCACAGCCTGAAGCTTAAAGAAACATCTCTTTCCAGCTGTCGTCTTTTGACTAACCCAACCCCCCGCACACACCTCACCCATCAGTACTCGAGTGTACTGCTGCATCCTCTGTCATCCGTCCTTCTGACTGTACAGTCACTGTGGCAGCGCTGCTTTTAGGTGCCGCTTAGCCTACTTGGTTCAAGCCGCTGACAGGCAAGCAAATAGACCAAAATTGGATGGATGCAGCTTCCCTCGGCAGCAGAGGCGACCCTAATAGTTCACTTCAGATCTCGGCTGTGCCCCCTCTCATCCGTCACACACACTCACGCAGAAACAAATGTGCAGCCTCTTGTTTTCAAGCTTTCACTGCCAGTGTTCTTCACCTTGTTTTCATATCCGGCCTTCCATCTGCTTCTCTTCTCTCCCCCACTCACTCTCGCACTCTCAATAACTCAGTCCGTGTGATTGCACACAGCACACCGCACGTGCTCCTACAACAAAACACACCGTGGGAGAGCAGCAGAGGTTGAATTCATCATTTCATTCACTGTGTAAGTTTCGGCAGCTGTACAAAAGGTTACAACGGCAGAAATCTTGTTTTGCAATCAGTCATCATCACCTGGAGACAATCAATAATTTGTTTCCTGGCTGAGGAATGAGCCTGAATTTGACATTTTCAGACTTTCATTTCGTCCCTCGCTGGTGGGCTCGTTTCTCCTCTCAGAGATATTTGGTAAAGAAGGTTCATGATTGTTACGGGACATCAGCAGCGGGCTGGTGAATGAATCCTCTTCCACCCCAGAGATAAAGGTGTGATCTTTTTTTAATCAGATTCAGGCATTAACCTGAGATAAGTTTAATTTAGACTCGGATCTTTCCCTCGGACAAAGCAGGAGCCTACGGGTACCAACTGACATGACATGAAAAAGCTATTATTCCTTCCCTCTGGATGCAAAAAAATAAAAATAAACAACAGTGCCTCAAAAATGATTCAACTTCAGATGCTTGAATAAACAATATTCATGCAATGCATAGAATTCATGAGAGTTTCCCCGCTTCATGTATTTTTCAGCAGGTTGGGAGATTATCTGAAAGTGAACAGCCTTTCCTCCCAGCATGCAGTCAACTCATCCTCCCGGTGCTCTTCCTGTCCTTTAGAAAACAGACTTCCTGCTGCGAGCGGAGACCGTGTGGATCAGAGTCGTGTGGCCGAGCTGATGCAACACCATGCCAGGTATAAAAACTGACAGACACACCTGTTTCACCGGCAGCGTGTCATCCTCTCGACTCCTCTCCATCCTGTGAGTCACAGAGAGCTCTGAACTCCTGTCGGTCCAAACGAGACGGTGACTGAATTAAAAGACTTATCAGAGCAGGATGACGAGGCTGACTCATTTATAGTGGCCTTCATCACCATTGTACTGTGGCAGTGGTGTGGGTGTTTTCCTGGAAATTAGCTTTGGTTAATAAACAATGAACAAACATTGCTTTTAATGTTCACTGTTTCCCACTAATATGCAACGTGGGTCTCCATTAGACCTGAGAGGATTCTGACTGCGTTGGTCCAGTTTGAAATAAGTCAAAAACTAAATCGATTTTCAAATATCTTGACGATTGTTGGATGGATTTCCATGAAATTTGGTTCAGACATCCATGTTGACCAATAAGTTTGGTGATACTGCATCTGATCAAAGTTGTAATTTGTCCAGTGCTTTGTCTCATGACTCAATATATCTGCAAAAACTCATGACACCAGCCACAGCTGTAGCCTGCTTGTGCCAATTAGCAAGTATTAGCATGCTAACATGTTAAACTACGATGGTGAACAAGGTATAAACATTAAACTTGCGCACAAGAGACTTTTGTCGGAGAGCTGGTTAGCTTCCGGCTAACTTTCACAATGCAAGCTTATGGGAAAAAAGTCTTCCTGGGCCCCAGAGCATCACGTGATGTTGTAATTACACTGTTTGGCCACTATGCAAACATGTTCTTCAAGGCTGGCGCACGTCCTCGGTGGCTTCTGAGTCTTGTTTTTACATCAGCTCGTTTTCTTTTTCTTCTTCACCTCTTTTATTGATGCATCACCTTTAACAGCTCCTTTTCATGCCACCACTCTCTGACCAGTATTGGTCAAGTTTCTTGAAAAACACATGCACGTGTTTTGACTTTGATCGCTGTAACATGTTTCTGGAAGTACTAGTACTCTCTGAAATACATTTAGTTTCACCTTTGTGATTGTGGGTCCTCGTGCGTGGCCAGCAGAACATGATATATGACTAATATGGGGACCCAGTCATTACACACAGCTCTATAGTTAATCATTTTATACAGTTATGAATCAGGTATACAGAGAAATTTGAACAGATGACAACACTAGGGGGAAAAAAAATCTAAGTTTTAAAAAGTATATTTAACTTTCAGCACTTTTCCTCACTCACCCGTTCTCTAATCCTACTGACAGATATACTTTGAAAGGATGTAATTAATCTGCAATCATTACATAAGTATGTCATTACTGCTTTGAAGACTTAAATCCTCACAGTTACCCAACATATGTACCAAACAATGATCATTTCCTCTAAAGGAAAGGTTAGGGGGGGATGATGAATACAATCTGCAGCACTCTGATTAAATTACTGCAAGAACATATTTATCTTTGGGGTTTAAGGTACTTCACTGCTCTGGCTGCAATAACAAAATATACAGGGAAATGTCTGAGTGGTTTTTTTTTAAAGGGCAGAAGTTACAGTTGCTGCTTGCATCTGTCTTTTCACAGTGTGGTTGTTATTCTGCCAGCGATGCACTTTAAGAAAAGGGCTGGAAGTGAAGCAGGAGCTGGCATGTGTTAGTAATAAAAAATGTCACGAGCAAAATAGACATATACCTTCTACCGTGGCAATCTGTACCATATGCCGCTAGTTCAGCTGGGGGGTTGAGCAAACTCACTCAGTCGGAGTGAAGGACTGAGACGACGTCCAGCGTTCGACTGTTTAAGTGCAAAGTTTGAGGAACCAGATGTGGACCTGATGTTTAAAATGTTGATTGATACTCAGGCAAAGTCTTGATGTCGGGCACATTTCACATGGACTTTTCTCACATCACACACAGCTATAACTGCAGTTACAGATCTGTCATGGTTCAGACACACGTGTCCGTCCACGGTGTGAGCCCTGCCGAGGCTCCCCGGCGGCGGCGGGGGGGGGCCTTCCACGTCTGGATTGACAGAACTATTACAGCGCCGCCAGACACGTAGGACGGGACAAGGTTACCTCAACTCGGCACTTACTCTCCATCAAGGCGGTGGCAGGCTGTGGACTCATTATATCTGCAGTGAATAAGAAAAGCTGGACTGAAACAGACGGGAGGAAATGAAGAGGCAAGACAGAGAGAATGAGAGAAAAGAGAGTGTGGAGAACAAATAGATTTATATTCACATCTTGATTAGTTTTATTAAAATTATCTGGCTAATTCTTTTTCGGGTCACTAGCTCTGATTGAGGTGATTGCACAGCGGAAAATAGAAAAAGAGGAGCGGCGTACACACTTTACTGAAACATGCGTCGGTGTGTATATATATATATATATATGCAATGACACACACACGGTCCGAAGGTCAGCGCTCGGAGCTCTCATGGGAGGTAATGGGATACCGGTCCAGTGGAACAGAATGAGTAGTGCATCAGCAGATTCAACGCCTCCTATATTGCTACTGAGCCCCAGGATGTGCCTTTTTTTCACAAACAAGCTCATACGCTTCAAAAACAACCATTAAGATGACGTGAAGATGTGATCTGTTAAGCTTGTGTTAGCCACAGACCTTATTTCAGGCCTCGAAGCAGAAAAACACTAAAAAAAACCAACCCATTGAGGATTTAAGGAGCCGGAAGTGCAAACATTATAACTTATTTCCAGGTTTTGGGACTCCTTCCAGCAGCACGCTTACTAAAAGCTAAATGTGAACTACATTGGCAACATCTCCTCGTATTATTTCGACTTTTTGCTTTTACTTTTCACTGCCTTTCAGACATATGGAGGATTTGGACCCTTAATAGTGATTTAATTACAAAGACAAATCAACAGACCAAAATGCATCGTAGCAACAATATGACTCTAAACTGGATAAACTTGCTCTCTCGGCGTCGCTGACACTATCGGCTTCACCAACGATCACTTCACCTGCGAGTGAATAAAACAAGTCCAGACCCATTCAGGGGAAGATGTGTGAAACAGTCAATGAGTGTTTGTCTATGACGCAGACCGACAGAAATCTGGTCTGCTCAGGTGCTCAGGTTGGTGTGTTTCTGTGCAGTAATCTCAGATTTTCAGTCGTCACTTAACTCTGATCCAGAACCAGCGAGCAGCTTGTAAAGGATTCGGTAACGACACAACAGACTGCAGCAGCGATCAGCGCAAACTAGTGTATATATCCATATATCCAAGGATAATTATGTCCTCCAGTCAAAGTATATGTTTACTCCACGGGAAGGCTGGCATGTCAGAGGCAGAGTGTGTTTATATCTGTCACATGAACTATATCTGCTCTGTGTTTATACAGCTGATGAGTCTGCAGTCGTCATGTGCAGGAGGAAACATCGAGGGGTTCACGTTAGACTGAAATAATAAGAAGTAAAGCTCCACGTGATCACATCAGAAAATCCCAGCCGTGTTTGCACCCCTATAGCTTTACTGTACTGTATCCACGGATTAGCGAGGACCGCAGGAGAGTTGAACGCCGGCAGCTCAGAAGGCAAATAAGAGCACATTTTCTTCGCCCTGGCTGATTTTCTGTCAAAGGTTTAGGATGGCCGGTGATTCAGGCACGACGGGGATGAGCACTGATATTTTGAGAGGCTGTCGCTCGAGCCTGGAATAAATACCCCTCATCCTAAAAATGCTTTGTTAGTCTGTCAAGAATTAGACAAGATAATCAGCTACTCCCATGTCTGCCTGTTTAATATGGGGCTACAGTTAGCTTAGCTTAGCATAAAGACTAAAAGGAGGGGGAAACAGTTATTCGAAGGTGTCCAAAGTTAGCTAAATCCACCCAGCAGCACCTCTAAAGCTCACTAACTGTCAAATGTTATATCTCCTTTATTTCCTAAAGTCTCCTCTGGTTGCCTGGCAACCTAATGATGGCAACACGTTTCCAGGAAGTCCAAGAAAGGTCCCCAAAACAACCCCCCTGTAAAACATGGATTGTAATTTATTTTGTGGATTACACAAATACGATATAAAATGCTAATCAGTTAGCTCTAAAGCTGCTGCAAGGTGGATTGTGTTACCTCTGGACAGAGCCTGACTGGCTGTGTCAGGCCTATGCTAAGCTAAGCTAACTGTCTCTGGGCTGTAGCTTCATATTTAAAGGTGGTACTGATAGCATTCAGCCACAAAATGCTTCTACATCTTTCTAGAAGCTCTGTAGATGTTTAGTACAGATGAGAGATGGTCTCAGTCTTCTCATTTAACTCTTTGTGAAAACTATACACAGTAGTGAAAGTGGGAGTTTGCCAGTGGGCAGATAAGAAGCTCGTCTTCACACCGACTCCCAGCCCGACTGACAGGCTCTGTGTGGTGCTGGACCGCTGCTTGATTTAGGGAAATGATGTCTTGACATGACAGCGTTATCAGCTGAGGATTACCACACACACCCAGAGGAGGCTAACTGTCACCGCAGATTGTTTCCTCACAAGTAATGAACTTATCAGCGATGTTGCTGCCAGCTGGTCCTCCGACTGTCATCTTTGTGTTCCTGTGATTAAACAACAACAGGTGAGATGATGCAGGCGTAAACACATTAGCATATCGCTGCTGGTGGCGACTGATTTGCTGAAAACCTGCTTTGTTCAGAAACAGTCGGCAGGCGAGGTCGGTTCATAGTTCATCAACCGTGAATCGAGAGGTACCGCGACGCGTCCTGACACGCAGCTGTCTCTATCACACATATCGCTTTTCTCATGGTGACAACAACATTTCTTTGAATTTTTGCTGCGCTCACATCAAAGAGGAGAGAAAGCACAAAAGCCTGTTTACCAGTATCTTCTTCATAACTTCCAGCCAGACTGGCTGTTATTTAAACTGGATCATTTCCCTCCGTACAACAATAGGAGTTCAGGGCTGCAGAAACACAGCGCAGTAGATACTGATGCTTCAACAAGCTAATCCACTTGCTGGTACTTGTTTGCCCAGAGTCTTCTTCCTGCTATAATAAGAAGTCGGCATTGCTTGCCTGGGTCTCATCTGTCACCCACAGCTTCTCTTATGGATTTTCCTGTTTTGATCCTTGCCATCTGTGCTTCTTTCTCTCCCTCTGCTTTTCCTCCAAAGTTGACATCATGAACAATTCCTTCTTAGCTATGGCTTCACCAGATTTGGCTCCAAAGTGCACTGTTATTGTTAAAAACTATTCTGGTCTAGTATTTGGTATACTGAGAAAAGTTTCATTTTCTACCTGTGCGTTGGGACGACTCATCCCAGAAGATTTAGACCGGAGGGGAAAGAAATCTCTCCCAGGAATAATGCAGATAAAGCTCCCTCAATAATGTCACCATGACATAAAAAACTGCTGACAGTAAATAGAAAAGCTAAACACATTATGCAGAGTGATTTCAAAATAATAAGAGCACACACACTGGGTTGACATTGTCAGGGTTATAACGGAGTAAATCTCATTTCGGTGTAAAAGGTCAAGCATGAAAATGAGAAAAATCGACAAAATTAGTCGGAGCTGCAGGAGCTCTAGCCGGGTTTTCTCACTGCAATGCTTTTCTGCCTCGAAGAAATATCCATAAACATTAAGTCAAGTTGCAATATATTTTGTTGTTTTTCTGTTAAAGTCAGAAACAGGATGGTTACCCTGAAGGGCCGCTACAGTAATCCTCAACAGTCGGAGACTAATTCTGTATTTTTTTAGTCTGTTTCTTGTGAGTATTTTCACACAGCGGCCACTGACGCTCAGCTGTGGTGCCGCTTATCAATCATCATTATCATTTCACTGCTTCCAGATTGATCAGCGACTCAAAAGACAATGGAAAGTAAAAAAAAATCCGGAGGGACATTGCAGCATTTTACAAGGTAAAACAGCATATTTGATGACGCATTAGCTTCATCAACAGCTAACATGAGCATTCAACCACTTCCTAGCTAACATTGCTGTTTGATAGTGTTACATGATACGATAGGAAAAGCATAAATTAGTTCTCAAATATCAACCCATGTTTAACCCACATTTATTTAAGCCTGGAAGTGAAACACAAACAAATCTTCATTGTCCGATAACTTCGAATATGTCAGATTCTTTACGTTTCCCTACGAACACAGCAGCATAACGTTGTCCCAGCGTTCAAGCTTCCCCCCACAACGCCAGAGGAAAATGGCCATCGTGTGAATAGGGTCAATATGTATCAACAAACACAGCGCTGAGTGACAGCGTGCAACTGAAACTTTTCACACAATCCTCTGAGGTGCATCAGGTTGATTACAGGACGCCCGGTCTATCGCCGGCGCTGCCAGCTGGGCGTAGCCTCGACTGTATTCTGTCACCTGTCTCCTCTTAATCAACTGAAGTCAAGTTGGCCGGCGCTCCACCTCGCCGTACCAGACTCCACGTCACATCACGCATTCCTCATTCTTACTCCCAAACTCTCTGCGTATGTAGCTGCCTTATATGCCCGAGGGTACGCTGCTGTGTGAGGGTTTCCCTAGCACAGATATGTTATAGCTCACTCCCAGACATAATGGGGACTGGTCTCCACCGGTACAGAGTGGTACCGCTGCAGACCGCAGTCATTCCTGTCTGCCTGCCCGTCACCGCAGCATGTGTGCACCAGGCACCGACCTCGCACTTCAACGCCCGCTATTGGATAAGGAACAAAAGCACTGTGAATGGAATCGGACCTGCACTGCCTCAACCCCGTGAAGCGCAACTAAAACCACACAGAACTACCCAAAGGAAGAACAGTGTCACTGCTCGTATAGCATCCACATCCTAACCCCACAACAAGAGCCCCATTTGTTCTGGTTTTCACACATGAGGTCTGCGTCTGGGAAATTTACAGAAGTGAGGTCTCACTCTTGAAAGTTAAATGCTCATTGCTGGGTCAACCAGATTATATTCTGCTGCGAAAACATAAGGCCTTAAAAGGAAAATCACACCTCGGTTACACACTTCACACCATAAAGAGTGCCTTTTGACAAGACTCAGGGCGCACTCACACTTGGCCCAGTTACTCTGTACTGTACCAAAGCACAATTGTCCCTCCTCCCCCGTCCCCCGCTGGCCTGCACTCATATCGCTCCGGCTGCAACCGGGCCTGAGCACGGTTACCTCTTGTGCATACGTCATCAAGTCGTAGCCCGGTCGCAGCACAATGGAGAACATCACAGACAACATGACTGTAACTTTACTGACTTTTCTGTGGCTTATTTTGTGTTGTTTTGATCATAGACAGCAAGAAGAAGTCCACGTTGCACACCCTTGCTTGTGCTCGTGCATGAGCGACCGTACCGTGCCGAAGCACACCTCTTCCAACCGTGCCAGGGCCAGGATAGTGTACCGCGCCTGAGCCCGGTGTGAGGCTCGCCCTCAGAGAGGTGTGTTGTTTGTGCTGGAAAAAGACAGTGAAGAATGTTTTCCAGGAGAGGAAAAAGTAAGAGTGAAGAGAGAACAATACCACAGAGCAGCATCCCCAAGTTGTTTGAATTAGCTCGAATTACCCCCCGACAAGGGTTATATTTCACATGCTACTGGCAACAGCTCCACAAAGATGCAAACTGTGGCTGCATCGAATTTCTACTGAGGCTGCGACTGGTCGAGAAGAAGAAGAAGAATCTGTGATGATCGTTAAATGTCGATGCTAAATGAAAGTGAACCAAAATGGTATGTTGTCGACCAGAGCACCAAAGCAATGAGCTAAAGATGCTGCGAACAGCCTCCGTCTCCGTCCTCAGACCCTCTTTCAGTTTGGGAGAGAATCGATTTCACATGTATGTTTCATATGTAACTATTTATAGCAATTTACATATATTAACCACTTTTGTATTAGCCATCTGTCTGTCCGTCTCGCCTATACGAGCCTGTGGATGATTTGTTTAAGTTGTTTCATGCTGCTGTGCTGTGGATTTCTTTGCGAAGGACTTCTTGAGTGACTCGTCTTAGTGCCTCTCGCTTCTCCGCTAATGGAGAGCAATTAATGCTAACGTTAGCTAACTTAGAAATGGAGTCCACTATCATAGTTTGCTTATGTAGGTCATTTACAGGCATCGGTATTAAAATGAGAATGTGTCATAACAAGTTAAAGTTGTAGCTGCACTGGCAACATTTCAACATCAAGTCATGCATGTTTGTCCACCTGTAAAAAAAAAACACCACCATAAAACCAAACGGCCTGAAATGGCGATGTACCTTATGTTAACTTGTTTTAAATGTCTTTAGGGTAAAACTCGCTGTTAATTCTTTCAACACAACCGGCTCTGCCCAGACTTGAAAGTCATCTCACACCTCGAGTGTGATTACAAACTCGTCCTCGGGGTGGTACGTATCCCTGAGCGCTGGATATCACGTTCCACCAGACATTTTCTGTGACATGCACACGTCGTTAAAGGAAATCAAAGCATCTCTGTGTTCCCGTGTCTAGCGGGAGCCATAAGAAATATTCCACCGTATAGAGCAGTTTCCTGTTCTGACAGGATACCACCGCCGAAGAAGGGAAATCCAACACCCACCTGCAAATAACACTGAGTCAGACATGGGGAGAGGAGCCCCTGACATCTTGATGTATGTGTGTGTGAGAGTGTGTGTTTTGGGCTTGTGTGTGGGAGGCCTGCCATATGCTGGATGAGCCACTGCAGAACTGTGATGTGCAGTAGGTGCGAACAGACATTATAGCGCCGGGTAATTATGGATCCTGTGTTGAGGCCAGACACATCAATTCATGAGACGAACAAGAACAGGCTTTCTCCCCTTGTTCGTATAAATTGAACAACAAAGAAATAAAGCGATGCGTACCTGTATATAACATACAGCAAACAGTACCTGGACTGCTTTTCTATTACCGATGAGTCGTGAGGGTTGCACATGTTTGCATTCTTGCTGGGAGTTAAATGAGAAGACTGATACCACTCTCATACATGTACGGTTTAATTTATAGCTACAGCCAGCAGCTGTTAGCTTTTGCATTAGCAGGCCTTTGATTAGCCAGAAGCAGAAACTTCCTGAAATCTACTTATGTTATCACCGTGCAGTTGCCAGCCAACCAGCATGAGGTTTGAGGAAGTGACTGTTCCCGGCCAAGAAAATACAAAGTGTTGTTTTCATACTTCAGTTTTTGACATGACGTGCTAATTAGAGAGATTTAGATGTGCTGGAAGGTGGATTTTATGTTTGGTCAGGGCCAGGCAAGTTTTAATGCTAAGCTAAGCTAACCGGTAGCTGACTGTAGCTTTATAATTACTGTTAACTTGTACGAGTGGTTTCAATCTTCTCATCTTATTCACAAGAAATCTTTTCCCCAAAAGACAAAACCATTGCTTTAAAGGTGAGATGTGCAAGAATAAAGGCAAACAGGGTGCTGCATATCAGCATAGTAACCGCTAACTGCTGCAAACTGTGATAACTAGCTGCTGTTAGCCCTGCAGCTAGCAGTCCAAACTGGGACCATGGAAGACCAGCGGCTTTGGATCGGGACGAGCTGTGGCTAGCTGGTTAGCATGCTAACATCAGTAGATATCTCTGCAACACAGTACATAACTATCATGATGTCAAAACTGTTATTTGTTCACATCCTGTTGATAATTTGAGGCATTTTTTAAAAAAGTTTACAACTAAACTTCTTACATATTGCACCTTTAACCTTCTGTGAAAGAGACAATGCTGCCAAAATGATGCAGCTCATCACCAAGGTACCTGTTTAAAAGGTTAAAAAAGAAAAAACATACAACGCGGTCACTACCTCATTGAATCTGTGACAGCACAAAAAATGACATCAGCTTATGTGGAGGAGATGCAATAAGGATATTCATAAAGGCCTCCTGACAAAGCAGGGCTACCAGCGTTAGCATAATATGGAAAAATCACCTCAATTACTCCTACTTGGCAGAGAGAGACGGAGAGAATGGATGGAACGATACGGAGGTTCAATTTGGCAGGCAGCGGCTCGGCTAAGGTCAACCCACCCTCAGATTGACTGGCTGTTTGATTCTACTGTGAAGACAAGAAATAATGCGGCTGTGTCTCTGCCTTATCTGTCACTGCAGATAGAGGATATCTTGAGGTTTAGAGGTCCTGCGGTGTCACAGTAGGAAATGTGATGGAGGGCGAAATCTTCCATTATGTGGAAGTTCCTATAAATAATTTCAACCAGTCATCTTCTGACGCCTCCAACAGACGAGCGCCTGTTTTGTGTGTTAACCTTTCAGCCTTAAACCTGCAGTAATTGACTTTTCAGCCCCTTTCAGGGCAGCAGAAACAAACTGTGGACACAACACTGGAATATAATCACTTAAAGTTTATATGGTGAACTTAAGAGGGGGCAGTGTGCATCTTAAAATCTGATAAAATACTGTGTGTATCTGCAGTATTGTAGACTTAAAGTGAAACTCTGGCGAAAATGCAACCTTTTTTTGTTTTCGGGTCAAAATCAATTTCAGTGGCGTGCTAGGGGCAACATAACGGTAGCATCTAAATCGCTATTTTTAAAACACTAAGAAGACTCGACACAACGTGAAACTTTGCTCGTAGTATCACCAGGGTCTCTACACATGAACACGAGCATCGAGAACATTTGTGTACACAGAGTTTACTAAAAAGAAGGTTTTGAACAACTCACGCTAGCAGTAGCTTGCTCCGTTCGTCGACGTCCTGCCAGTCGAGAAGGTTTGAGAAGGTTCCTTCACAAAAAAAGCCGAGGTTGCATTTTGGCGAGAGTTTCACTTTAAGGCTGCATTAATTCATTTTGATTTTTGCCTCTCAGGGACAGCAGAGAGAAGCTGTGAATGAAACATTTTTGTGTAATTACCCTTTAAGTTGATATATCTGACACGTTAGCATGAATTGCCTATTTATGGAGCCACGTTTGCATTCAATCTGGAGCTGTGTTTGAGCTCACCTGACGAACAGGTACAATATTCATTGTTGGTTTGTTTTGGTCTCCTCCAGTCCCTTAAAGGTGCAATATGTAAGAACTGGCCAGCTTTTAAATTCATACTAGGGGGCAGCATATCACCAGAGTGACCGCTAAGTGCTGCTAACAATAGCTGCCGTCGGCTAGTTAGCTCAGTTAGCCATGCAGCTAACGGTTTGGACTGGGAGCTCAGCGACCAGGGGAGTGTTAAAGTTTACAGTGCTAGCACAGGAGCTTTGGACCAGGACGGGCCAAGGGTAGCTGGTTAGCACGCTAACATCAGTCGATATCTCTGAATAGCCCAACACATAAACATCATAATGTCAATACTGCTGTTTATTCACATTCTTTTGATTATTTGAGTTGATTTTTTGAATGTTTTCAACTTAAATCCATACATATTGCCGTTTTAAGGGAAACATTTATCTCTTTAGCTGCTAAATGCTTCACTATGTTCACCATCTAGCCAACAAGCTGATAAAATAGCTCGTTGTTAAGCGTTCGTTACAGTCAGAGAGTGGTAAGAGTGAATCAAAGCGATAGAGTTGCGAGCTAGAAAACCAAAACAGTGAGTAACCTGCCACTATAAAGACCTCTTCACGTTGTAAAGTCATTTGTTGCACTGTTACGAGAAAATATCGATTCTAGCCGCTGTCGGATACGTTTTCGTGCTCGTACGACACATACTGAAGAGCACTTTGCACAAAATGCCACTTTTTTTTTTACCCTTAGGTATTACTTAAATATTCCACACGCTCCAGACGTTTTTCTTGCATCTCATCCTATTCACCGGTCCAATGCACCACTGAACACTCGCCACACCTCTTCTACAGCGGGAGCTGCATGCCAAGTGGCCTGAGTGTGCAGAGTGACTGAACATTGACATTTAATACTGTACAGCATATACGCTCCTTGCACGATGTGTCGACACGCAGTGTAAAATAATGATGCTACACGCTGTCATGACGACAAATAATTTACGTGAGTCTGTTTCTGACTGTGCAGCAGAAGCTGTGCAGTCGTTTACTGTAAACAAGCAGACGTTTCTCTGTGCCTTTAAAACAAAGAGGTACAGTGAAGTAAAGTGCTCCTCTCATGATGCCGAGCTTCTGCTGGTGATTCATCAATACGGTCACAGAGTCTCTGTAAGTTTTTCTCTCTCTCTGTTTGCCTGTCTGTCTCTCTTTCTCCCCCTCACTCTATAACTCAGTTTTATTCACATCACTCTGCATAATGCATGATAGCACATAGGTCCCCTAAGGCCTTTCATTACGTAAACCTGTTGCAAGAGGAGCCACAGCAGCATTTTTACAACATCCATCAAAACAGGAGCAAGCATGTGTTGGAGTGGTCTGTGATGTATTGCTGGTTTAGTGGCAGTGAGCTCTGAATGCAATTACACTTACTTTGAAAAGCACACACCAAAAGGTATTTTCTCGGCACTTGGAGAAAGCTGATGTGAAATGGTTTTGTGTGCACCAGAACCGGCGAATGTACACAGGAATCAAAGACCTCCTTCCTCTTAGGGTGAAAAGAATAAAACTCACCTCTGCAGGGCATCATTGTGAGAAAACCAACAGGGAGAGCCCCTTTCACTGAAAGCTCTCAAAGTGAGGCAGTAGGCCCGGGGACACGCAGGGCCCGCTTCATCATTCTGTGCACTAACAAAACAGCCACATACAGTATAAGAAGGGCAACCAGAGAATAACATCTGCAGTGTGGCGCTGCACAGAAGACAGAAGAGGCGAGCTGGCCTGGAGAGGACCACTCTGTCTGATCCTGATACACTCAGTCAGTCAGTCATCACCTGCCTGCAGCTTCTGCACCATGAAAGCTCTTTCACTGATGTCTTTAAGTTAAAGTTCACTGCTGCTCAACAAAAGAGAGACTGTGGTGTGTACACTTTATGTCAGAGATCAGGCACTGCTCATAATCATTAATGACACAGATGAGGCTTGTTTGGATCAGTATCATCTTTCTTGTTGCTTAGTAAATGGGCGAGAAGCCTCACCAGTGTGGCTCTGATGTGAATCTACTGTGAGATGAGAGGGGGGACTCCTACAAGTGACATATTGCGCATAAGGGATTTGATATCTGTGGGCGAAGTGGAGCAGGACCCTGTTGCATGGACTTACAGTATTCATAACTCACCGCTTGCATTCTTCCCACAGATCAGATGCTGCCAGGACAGCACAGACCCCCATATCTCCGCGTCGCTGTTGATGGCCTGCTCCAGGGTCTCCACAGTAAACTTGGGGATCCCGTTATCCCTCTCCAGCAGCGCACTGCGCAGCACCCGCGCGTACACCTCGCGGAAGAGGCTCTCCATGCACGCAGCCAGGTAGATCGCGGCGTGCTCGTGGATCCTGACCGCGACCCTGCTGTCGACCATCCACCTGAAGAACTTCCCCACGTTGAAGATGAGTCCGCAGCGCACCGACTTACCGCGGCTGAACTTGTCCTCCTCCGTGCTCATGTTGTACAGGGACAAGGCACTGAGGGCCGCGCCGATGCAGTTCATCGACACGGTCCACGACAGGACCATCTTTATGGCACTTTGGATCTCGTATTTGGTGCATTTGGCGTAGCGCAGGCTCAGGCGCTGCGCCTCCTTGGCGACCCTCACCAGGGCCCGGCTGACCAGCACCGAGAGCCTGTGCAGGACGTCCTGCGGGGGGGTCGGCAGGCTCATCTCCTCGTCCCTGCTCAGCGCGCTCGCCACTTCCCCGAGGCTCCACGGCACATCCTCAAGCTCGGGTAGTTTAGCGCACTGCCCGGTGCTCTCCAGGATCTCGGCGTCTTCGACCAGGACCGTGTTGACAGTGTCCAGGCTGTTGTGTCGACTGTGCATCGAGTCGGTTAGATGCCAGTGATTCCCCCCATGTGCCTCTGAGCAGCACAGCGACGCACTGGAAGATCTGAAGGAGTCGGCGGCTCCACCATAACCCGAGTCTAGCGTCAAATCCTCCAGGGTCCTCGCTGCTGTCTTGCTACTCCTTGCCATAACTGCACTTCATGCTGTAAAGGAGGGCTTGGGGGGGAAAAGTGGAGGAAAATATTCAAGGCGGTGGAGTTTGGTTACGCACGCGTCTTTGCACGAGCACCACGATAAATGTGAATCTGTTTTATTCTGTAAAGTCCATCCAACGCTGTCGCATTAAAGTTAAAGAGTAGTAATCTGACTACAGCGCATCAACAGTCACACAGTGCTGTACCAGCGCAGTGCTTGACAGACGGAGGCGGGGCGGTGGAGAGCCGAGAACAGCTGTCAGCCAATGGACTCTCGGGATGAAGCAGCAAAGAGTTTTAATTGGATTGCTTTAGAGAATCAATAGAAAGTCATCAATATAACCCTGATGAGGCCTATTAATAATAAAAAAGAAAAGGCAGTGCACTCATGGAGCACAGTGCTTCAGTGTTTTATTCTCTGCAGACTTGCAGGAAAAACTTTACTCTTCAAAACTTTGCAGAAATCCTGTCAAATGTTATAAGTAAAGACAGAAACTGCAGTGAATAATAAATCACACAATACACAAGCAGCTGCTTTTTACATATATATATATATATAAACATGTTTAGAGGACAAGTCCTCCAGAGGATCAGGCTTTTTTTTTTCTTCACATATTTTCTGAGGGGCCCCATGTCTGATCGTAACATGACTCAAGAGCATTAATAATAGATTGCATGCATAATGTATCCTCTTCTCCGTTCCTCTGGAGGAGAGCTCAATGAAAAAGATCTGAATTACTTTTCAAGGTCATTAGATGGGATCACTCACAGGGTCTGGCTAACCTTTCCTCCCCCTGAACCCTGAAAAGTGGAGTCTGGATGAACCCCCAGTCCACCTCAGTGAACGTCACGATGGATTCAATAATTATATCCAAAAAAAAATGGAAGATGTGTTCCTGATTCTCAAGCAGCAGTGAGGAGTTTACACTGAATATACTGGAAATAACAGCAGCTCCACTGTAACACTGACTAAACTAGCTCAGTGTGAATAAAAAAGCCCAGTTGAAAATTGTCTACGAGGTGGAAAAAAATCTAATCTAAAAAAAAAAAAAAAAGTAATTACTCCCTGAAGTGGAGATTTTTCTGACAGATCTGTTGGATTGGAGCTGTTTTGCATCTGAGCTGCAGAGAAACTGAAGCTTCTGCATCTGACAGCAGGCTGCACGAGTCTCTGGAGCAACAGTGAACCCTGGTGTTGTGCAGCGAAACGCCAGTTTATTTGTAAGGGAAAGACGGCTTAAAGGATAAATTCACCCATCAATGATACATTCAGTCATTATCATTCACAGGTGAAGTTTTGTCGTTTCCACAAAACACATTTCTGGAGCTTCACAGCAAAAAAAAACAGCATTTCTTACACAACTGAAGTAGCTGGGGACTAAAAAACATAAAATGGCTCCATACAGCTCATCCAGCATCATCCAAGCCTCCAGAAGCCCTTCGAACCCCCCAAAAATGGTTTGAAAAGACTTTACTTGCACTTTTTAAGCCCAAATCCTCACTTAAAGCACTATCATGCACCCTGTCTGAAGTGGGTGCACAAGCTCGCCTGCACATCAATGTTATAAAACATCTTTTCAAATCAATTTCAAATCTCAAGGCTTTTTATTTTGTTGCTTTCTCTTTTTTTTCCTGCTGTTTATTACATTCAAAGCAAGCAAGTCCCCCATCTTCTTCAGTGCTGCAACACTGTTTTGCTTTGAAGCTCCAGGAAGGAAGATAACATTCCCATCTCAGAGGTGTAAATAACTAAATTAATGATGGCTGGATTTAATTCAGCTGCATCATTTTTTTCAGCCTCCTGGTGTTTGTGCATGCTCGCTCAGTGTCATTGTTCACCGGGACACTGCTATTAGTTACACCTGTCCTTTAAATGTTGTGCTGTGAAAAAGGCCTGTTAACACATTACAAGCATGTAACATTGCTGCACATACACATTTAAAAGACACTGTTCAGACTAAAAAAACAGGCGGTGCAGGATGTGTGGAAAAAAACACGTTTTCCAGGATCAACGTCAGGAAACAGTGAATAACAGTGAATAGGAGGGAGATCTGCCTCCTTACCAGTAATGCCCTCCTTCTACAGGTTCAGACAGAGAGGCACAGATATTGATTGAGTCCAACTCATTAATTTATCTCAGTAACCTCACTGATAGCTAAATGACAGCCCTATCCTTTAAGAAGAAAAACGGGGCGATGATGTTGGGCCCCAAATAATTGAGGTGAATCAATTATTGTAAAAATTTAAGCAGCACTCACCTTGAATGTCATTTAAATCGTCCTAGAGATGATTTAATATCACAGTTTCATGTCTGTGTTGGGGGCAAAATAACCTTTCTCGCCACGCTGACTGACTTTATTTAATCAAAGTTAATATAGAGGGAGCAGCGTGTCAGAGGGAGCACGACCGGGGAGGAGGTAATTAAACAGGTGATTTTGTGATTTTAAAAAAAAGAAACCTTTTTCTAACCGATCAGGAGCTCGACACGAGTCCAAGGACGGTGATGTTGTCCTGAAGGTCTGTCCACCGCTGTGGTCCACGATGATATCTCAGCAACTATTGATTGCCATGAAGTAAATAAAATATCTCAACCTCATCTGGGCTGATTGGCAGAAATATTTGTACAGTCATTCGTTTGCCACCAGAGGTTGACATTCATGGTTTTGAGTGAAATATTTTGCTTTAAAATTTGGTACAGACATTCATGATTCCCCTCAACCATTCAGTCATGCGCTTTCTTTCTAAATTCCCAACTTTTGGTTCAGTGCTAGTTATGTTAGACGTGTTACTGCTCTCACAGCATCAAACAAAAGCCTTGAGAATGTGACGAAGAGGAGGCCAAGGCTTTTCAACAACAATACTTGGTGAAGACTGCCATCTAGAGTCCACTCGCAAAAACTACATGTATGTTTTTTTAATGTACATTATTTCCTGAATGAAGCTGGTCTTATCTTATGAGAGCAGCTGTTTGCTCTGATCACTATAACCTACAACACTGATGCAGCTTAATTAACTCAACACAGCCTGGTTAGATAACTTCACGGTGAAATTAATAAATTAAGGTGCAGCCAAGTCTTTGACAAGAGCAATCAGAATAAATAGAAATGACTACCTAAAGTATTTGGAGAGTGGCTTTTGGAAAACTCAGGAAAAGCTAATCAGTGAGAAGCAAAATGATTCGGAGCTCCACTCAAGAAAATCAGCACATATTGCACAGTGTTATTATACAGCACGGTGTTGAGGAAGTTACTTTTGCTTGGCAAGCTATCCATGAATTCACACAATGCACGTCATACAGAAATTATAAGAAAATATACAGAAAGAAATGCAGAAATGCCAGTCAGCTATTCAAAAAACATCCCAACTTGTTCACAGGTCAAAGCCTAAATAAAGGAAAAACACAACACAGCCACTATTGCCTCCATTTGGTGTTGAATACAATATCTGTCAGCGAGAGGAAAAAAGTAATTTCCTGCAATCACTATGCAAATACCATCTAGCTGAATTACCAGTAAGCTGCCACAAAATGCAGTTAAACTACTTGTTTAATTACGTGTTGTTCTACATTGAGAGGCCTGAGCTCACCACTTTAAATGTGTGATGTTGGAAAGCAAAGGTGCACCTTAAAAAAAACCCAGCTTGCTGTGGGTTTACAGGCACATCCACTATAATTGACTCTGGAAGTGAGGGATGTGTTGGCCCAGGACCACCAGGCCACTACTGGAGCCCCTGAAGAAAACTGGTGTCATGAATAGGCCAGGATTAGCTGCAGTACAGACTTTACTGCCTTATATATATTTAGCTTTGCTGTTTACTGTTAGATCTCAGTTTCTGAAGCACTGCGCGGGGTGTTTTGAGTCAAGCTGTTTCCCCCTTAGTCTATTCCAGATAACAGAAATAGAAAATTGCCATGTGTAATGTTCGGAACAAGATAAAAGCCTGCGAGGAGAGATATAAGAGAGGATCGTTCAGCACCACGGGCCTGGGTCAATCATTTTTTGAACATCATATATATAGAGAGAGAGATAGAAATCGCTTTTAAGCCATTTCACAAATAAAATAATACCCGTGTGGGAAAAAAAAGGTCAAATCCAACCTCCATCAAAGGTCACACATTGTCTGCAGTCCATGCTTTTTTTTCTAATCTCTCTCTATTCAGAACAGCAGAGCATCATCTTTGGATCATGTAACAGCAACACAATGGCAGCCTCTAGCCTGATTGCACTGCCTGTGCAAGGTGACACTGTTCCCAGCACAATAAATAAATTAAACTCATCTGAATTATTTGCAAATTACACGTCACCCACATGAAGTCACATGGAAACATAATAAAAAAGGGGGCCTACTGCTGTCTGTGTTTGTTGACATTATCCAAGATATATCCAAGAAGTGCATTTTTCTCTTAAATTGTAATTTCTACTCATAATAAGACAGAAACACAGACAACAACAACCCTGACACCGCTGCAGAAAATCTCCTGCGCATGTTATTATCCCAACTTTTTCATTTATGTAAGTTAACGAGGATCACGTTGTTTTAAACATTATCGCTGCCCCGGGTGGGCGGGGTTTAGTTACGGTTGCTACAAACGCACACCGGCAGCGAGAGCGGTGCGTCCCGTGTATTAAATCGAACACATCCGCTCTGAGCCGAGCCTCGCCGTGCGGCATGTGTTCATCCGGGTACTTCCGAGTGTAGACATAACTCCGACCAAAGCCTCTGATTAGCTGCTTACGTCAGACGCTTTTAAGGGGTTGTTTTGAATTTCTGTCGCCGGAATATTAAAGCAAAGACAAAATTGTGTGAGAATATGAAAGAAAATCGACGTTTAGGTGGTTTAAAACGAGCGGAAACGGCGTTTAAGCGTTGGTAAGAAAGCACGTTACGGAAACGTGACACGGGAGAACTTGTGTAACGGTCGGTCTCAGCCAATCACAGCGCCGCATTTCCTCCCTGCGCGTCCCGGCGGGTGGAGATGTTGATACACGGAGGGCAGCTTTCCTTCAGGACGAGCGCGTCGGGTCAGAGTTACGCTTTATACTAACATTTTAACCTTATTCTGAAGTTTAAACTCTGGTAACTTGAGCTGGATTAGAGTCACTTGTGTGGGGAAACTATCGGACGTATTTTCGCGCGTCAACTTTTTGCGAGCTAGCTTCAGCTGGCACCTCGTGAGGCAGCTTACGGAGCTAAAAACAAATCTTTCTTTTCTGTTTTCTTCCATCTGATGTGTTCACTTCGTCGTTGCTGCTTGTAGTTGTCCTGTGTTTTTTCATTTTTGTTACTGCGGCTGCCGTGGTCACCTGCTCTCCACACATGCAACCACCGCTGGTCAGGAGACTCAACTCTGTGGACAGATTCATGGAGCAAGGTTAAAGCTAGACTCTGCTAACACAACACAACAACAACAACAACCACCACCAAACAACAGAAGAGGACATCTTTGTTGTTGTTTTTTTGGGGACACCACCTCCTCTCTTTCTACAACACAGAAGGCGGGTAACATGGTGGTCAACACCGTCCACTGGTTCAGGAAGGGACTGCGGCTGCACGACAACCCGTCCCTGAGGGACTCCATCCGGGGAGCCGACAGCCTGCGATGCATCTACATCCTGGACCCCTGGTTCGCAGGGTCCTCCAACGTGGGCATCAACAGGTGGAGGTGAGGGTCCAGACGTGATGTCAGAACTTGCTAGATGTGTGTGGGTGGAGGTAATAACTCTGGACCTCAACCCCAAATCAAGTGACCTCTAATTACACTCACTGATTATCCATGTTAATGATATCACAGCTGCACCTGATTGAACCACCTGCTAGTCTGTGCAAAATACCCTATGTTTTCAATTTTGGTTAATCCTAAAAAGTATTGTTCTGCCTCTAATATCCTTTAATTATAAGCAATAATTCCTTTACATTATATGGCGTGTCAGACTACTTATGTAATCCATAATGCATGATTGAATTGTTTTATCGCTATATGTTTTGTGGCATTTTAGGGTAACCTAAATCATCTATATAGTATGCAAAAGAGACACTAAATGTTTTTAGAGTTTGGATACAGCCTGTATTTGAAGTGTACACATGGGATGTCCTCATGTGAACCCTGTTGCCACTGTCACTCCCCCCTGAGTTGCCAACATGCAACCAAAAACACAGAGCATAAAGCATTTAACCTGCCTAAATCCTGCTTTAAAATAGGACCACCTGGAATTTAAAGTGTCTTCAGACTTGATCTAATGTTACTGCCACAGTATTAATGTACAAATACAACCTGACTGTCCAGTTTGTCATGCATGCATTCAAGATATCAAGATGTTTTTTGGGTCTCTTCCAGTATCAAGTTGAGGTGTAGGGTTCAGTTCGTACCTTCAATCAATATACAGTCTGCTGTCTTTTGTAGTGTAATCATCAGTGATATATGTAGTTAATGGACTTTTTTGGGTTTTTTTTTTGCTTTACAACTAATTAACTTTTTCATCACTTGAGAGCCAACAGAAAAAAAATAGAGGATGTTAATGTTAATTGTATTTGGTTGTTGAGCGCAGTTTAGGACATTGTGGTGGGTGACAATCCACAGAGCTTGATAATCTTCAGTCGTCTCTCCTTGACTGCCCGTTTGAATATATAATATAACCGTTGCCATGATTGTATCAGTCAGTCGCTTTTGGATGAGTGGGGAGTCTATTACTGTTATGGAAATAGGACTTTGACCTTCATGTCCAGAGAAGGCCCTTTGTAAAGGCCCATTAGTCAGTTAATTGATTAAACAATCGAAAAGATAATTAATTCCTTTCTATTTTGATAATTGATTAATCATTTCAGTAATTTCTCAGGCAACGTGTCGAACGTTTGCTGGTTCCAACTTCTTAAATTGTGAGGATTTGCTGCTTTTTTGGCACTTGTGATATTAAACGAAGATTGTAAATGAAGGTTTTTCTGTGTTTTGGACTGATGGTTGAAGTAATTTGAAGGTGTCACCTCTTATAGACCAACTATTTAATTGATTAATCGTGAAAATAATCTGCAGGTAAATCAAGAATGAAAATAAACGCTGAACAGTGAATCGTGGCGGCCAGCCACCATGACGATGCAGGTCATTTTTCCCGCTTAATATCTCTGCTGCTCAGCCCTGAATGGAGTGCAGTGAATTTGGGTCATCATACCCCTGCACAGTTTTGACCTACATTAGACACACACTCACCAGAGCCTCCGCTGCCCCCTCTCCAGTCAACTACCCTACCTCATTTACCTCACGTGCACGCTATCTCTGACTCATCACAGACATCGACCAGGTTTTCTGACGTCACTGTGTGCACATTGACAGCTTTTCAAAGTGTCTGGCAGTGCTGGCCCCATCTGACTTCTCTTCGTTTTAAAACCTAGACAAGCTGAAGCATTGTCAAGTGGTCAATGCTTAAAAATTGGTGCTGCATGAAGAGAGTAAGCAGTAAAATGATGTTATTTATTTCTAATAACAAGTGTTGGTGAAAACCCAGGACAAGAGACTGATAGTTTAATATTTTATTCAACCTTCAAATGTGGAGTCTGCAGTATTTTTTTCAGGAATACACAGAATTTACTCATCAGTATTCATGTTTATACCACAAGAGAATTATTTCCTCCAGAAATGCTATTGGTTACAGGACCGTCACACGTTTTTGTGAGCAGGGAGGAAAAAAAAGTGTGATTATCTTGTTATGTAGTCGTCATTCTGCTGCTGTCCTCAGTCACATGCAGTACTGCAAGTGCAGCGTCAGTGTTTGGTGTGTGTTTAAAAATATTTCACCACAAGAGGGCTCCCTGTTCTCACCTGAACACTTCCACTTCATGCACTCTCTTCATTGATGAGTCTGAATATATTATTAATATCACGTGTTGATCAGGTGACGATCATAATTTTAATTTTGACTACATCAAGATATTATGTGATGCTATGTTCACAACTGTAAATGACTTGTGCTGCTGCAGTGCAGTTCAAATGATTTATCACATTTAAGTTGAATTAGTTGTAAGGTTAGTGTTTAATTCTAAGCCTAATATTTAATTTCTGCAACACAGTCTCAGTGGTATGTCCTGAATCTAATGCTTATGTCTTCTTAATTTTAAGTTTTGATAAACATGCAGCCAAAGTGATGCTTTCTTTAAATAGCGCGCTGTCAAAACAATGGTGACAATAACTATTGCTGCCTTCTGTCATGCTGGGGATGGTTAACTATTGTGATTAATTCAGTTTCTTTGTGTAACGTGGCCACAAACTTTTCCCAGCTATCTATATTTGCAGATTCACGGCTGAATGAAGTTTAACCGCTCACATGCTAAGCAACAGCCTGAGACGCTGACTCCTACTATATAAACAACTCCTTATCAAACAAGCTAAACACAATGAGGACGGTCCACACAGCCTCTGCTGTTCCACTGAAATGTGACACACCACACAAACACACACACACACCATGTTGGTGCAGTAGCAGTTGTGGTGTAGATCATCAGATCAGCTACATCTGTGATTAGTCATCTCTTGATTGCATTTAGTGTGAGGAGGTTATCTCAGCTGTATTAACTACTTAAATGATCCTTCTGTCTGTTTGGTTCCAGGTTTTTGTTGCAGTGTTTAGAGGACTTGGATGCCAGCCTGCGCAAACTCAACTCCCGCTTGTTCGTCATCAGAGGCCAGCCCACAGATGTCTTCCCTCGTCTTTTCAAGGTAGATAACAACAGAGCGGAAACAGTTTGTTGTCATGATATTTGAATAAGAAGTAAGATTGTAGTCAGTCCGTCCTTTTCATGCATTCATTTAAAGCACAAACCAGTAAATCATATCTTTAACTGTATTTGTGCGTGTGTATTAATTTTCTCCTCAGGAATGGCAGATCAACCGTTTATCTTACGAATACGACTCTGAGCCGTTCAGCAAGGAACGTGACGCTGCCATTCAAAAACTAGCCTGCGAGGCCGGGGTGGAGGTCACCGTGCGGAATTCACACACCCTCTACGATCTGGCCAAGTGAGTGACGATACGGTATCATCCGAATCAGATGTCCCGTAGCAGTGGATTTGAAACAGCGTGGATTGTCCCTGCCTGTTTGTCTGATGATTTACATTTTTCTTTCCTATAGGATCATCGAACTCAACGATGGTCACCCTCCTCTCACGTACAAGCGCTTCCAGGGCCTCATCAACCGTATGGATGCCGTGGAGCTCCCCGCGGAGACAGTCACACTTGAGGTTATCAGAAACTGTGCCACACCCATCAGCGACGACCATGATGACAAGTTTGGGGTGCCCTCCCTGGAAGAGCTCGGTAAGGTTTTTCCTTCATCGGAAACTGTCTGTGTGCATGAATACGCTGGTCATGTTGTATATAAACAAGCGCTGCCCAGCTTACAGTTTACATTTATGTTGTTTTTTCAGGTTTTGATACGGACGGTCTGACCACAGCGGTGTGGCCAGGTGGAGAAACAGAAGCCCTCATGAGGCTGGAGAGGCATCTGGAGAGGAAGGTAAAAAAAGACGTTTTACCATACAGTATATGCACAAAATTAAAAACATACAGTTATCATCAACTTTGGCTTTAGCTGACCAACCAATCATGCTGAGGTACGGCCATATTGTCCCATGTGCCTTTTGTGATATGCACAAAAGATATGAAAGGCATGATACGAGTTTAGACATTATTGAGGATATTTTTTATTTCTTGCAAAACAAAAAAAACATTTAATACCATGAAATCATCTTGCGACAAGTTTTCTCACTAACACAGCACCTCTAATTGAAATGGAGGACGTGTGTTAAATATTAAAGAGATTCAGTGCTGTGGAGTAAATACCTAATATGTTATTTGTAGCCCTCTGCTGTTTAGATTCACAATTTTAACCAAAATAACAAAGAGTTTAGAGGGATTTAATTTATCTTTGGGTGAAGTCTATATCATGTAAGAAAATGACAAGTGTCTTGTGCTTGTCTCTACTCATGATCCTCATGAGACACGAGTGTTTAAATGTGTTTTCCATGATTTTAGTCAAAGCTGCTTGCTTTATCTTAATGAATCTGTTTTGCAGGCATGGGTGGCAAACTTTGAGCGTCCACGTATGAACGCCAACTCCCTACTGGCCAGTCCCACAGGCCTCAGTCCCTACCTGCGCTTCGGATGTCTCTCCTGTCGCCTCTTCTACTTCAAACTCACTGACCTGTACAAGAAGGTACGAATGACCACAGACGAGACATGAACCAACACGAACAATTCATATTTGGAAAAAAAAATGTTATGTTTTTTACGTCTTGTTTTTACTCACTTACTGTATCCTCTAACCTTTGTTCGCTCCATCTTGTCAGGTCAAGAAGGACAACAACCCACCGCTCTCCTTGTACGGCCAGCTGTTGTGGAGGGAGTTCTTCTATACGACTGCCACCAACAACCCCTGCTTTGACAAGATGGAGGGAAACCCTATGTGTGTCCAGATCCCCTGGGACCGGAACCCTGAGGCACTGGCCAAGTGGGCAGAGGGACGGACGGGCTTTCCCTGGATAGACGCCATTATGACACAGCTGAGGCAGGAGGGGTGGATCCATCATTTGGCGAGGCACGCTGTGGCCTGCTTCCTCACCAGGGGAGACCTGTGGATCAGCTGGGAGGAAGGCATGAAGGTAAGACCAGAGGAAAAGGCTCTTCAGTATGTAGGGTTTACACTTTTAAAGAAAAGTTGGAGTAAATGAAGGTGCTGTCCTGATGGTTAAAATTACAAACATGCGTTTTCTTGACTTCTCTCGCGCAGGCGTTTGAAGAGTTGCTTATAGACGCCGACTGGAGTGTGAACGCCGGCAGCTGGATGTGGCTTTCTTGCAGCTCGTTTTTCCAGCAGTTTTTCCACTGCTACTGTCCCGTGGGATTTGGACGACGCACAGATCCCAACGGAGACTTCATACGGTTAGTCGCTACTTTCATCTGCATCACATGAATATAAAAGCAGCGGCCTCTGAAAGGCTGATTTGTATGTGTGCCCCCTGCAATAAAATCAGAATGGGTAAATAAAACCTCACGGCTACCTTGTGCTCTTTTGTAGCCTCACATGGGGGAAATGATTTGTCACAGTTGCACTGGGATAACAAAAACATCAACAAATAGAAGTTTTGTATTTGTAAGAACAGAACACGGGAGTTGGTGCTCTACCACTGCCTTGATCGATTTGTTTGACTGTTTTATTGTGTGACTTTGGTGCATTTAAACAAAACACTGAAGTCCCATGATAACACAAACAACCTAACTCAGCAAGGCAACTCCCATGTCCTCGAGGTAAAAATACAGTTTTTGTCAACAGAGTCTGGTGGCTTTGATTAGAGCATAAAAAGATGTAACGGTATCAGTTTACCTCATACAACACTTCTTAAAGAGTTAGAATAACTCCTTTTTAATGGGGATAATAATAATGAGCTTTCAGAATTAATGGAGGTTAAACACCAGCTTATGTAATATGGCACATCTGAAGCCGTCACATATTTCTGTCATGTGTTACATCAGCCTCTTGTAGCTTATATCATGTTCCACCCATTTGTTATCTTCCACATCTGTTTTAATTACTTTCTGTTTCTTGCTCACAGGCGTTATCTGCCTGTGTTGAGAGGCTTTCCAGCCCAATACATCTACGATCCTTGGAACGCCCCGGAGGAACTGCAGAAGTCAGTCAAGTGCATCATAGGAGTCCACTACCCCAAGCCCATGGTGAACCACGCTGGGGCCAGCCGCATCAACATCGAGCGGATGAAGCAAATTTACCAGCAGCTTTCTTGCTACAGAGGACTGGGTAGGGACATGACCCAGATACTGATCACCTCATACTCACACTTTCATGCTGTCATTTCGATTTATTTTTAAATACTTGGAAAAAAACACATTAGCAATATAATGATTAGCAATAACTATGTGGAAACACTTCATGATCCCAGAAATAAAAAGGCTTTAAAGGGTTCACATGTTTGATTAGAAAGGTCTAATTTTCTTCTGCAGATAATATCCATGCACATCCTTGTCAGCTTATCTAGGTCAAGCACCGGTCTAAACAGATAGATGTTGCCTTTGTGGTTCAGTATTTACAGCTTTCAGGTGCTGCCGTGTGAAAGCCTGAGTGTACAATTACTGACGGATGACTCTGTGACCTCACTGCAGAAAATTGCAATGATTTGGCTCTCTAGTAATTACCATTTGAACACTATCACCAATCAGCTGCTTTTTAGGCTTTTAGTTCCACATTTTTCAAAGCACTCAGTCTTTGAGTTGAAGCTCTGACATTTGTTCTCTTAATCAGTTAACTTACTCATGTTTGAGTTGTTTCAAAAGCCACAGATTTCTCTCAGGCTAAAGAACGGTTTTCACACCCTCAAAAAAAAGAAATTAATGTTCCTAATTTTCTCCCCGAAACAACTGTTTTCTTGTGGCTAAATTAAAATGTTTTGGTGTCCTTGCAGGCCTGCTGGCAACAGTACCCGTCAATCATCACAATGGCACGAATCGCAGTAATGTCGGAAGAGTCAACACCGGGATCAGCCGAGTTCCAGGTGGGTTTTGTAGGATGGATGGCTGACATTCAGTTGTTTGCACGTTGATACATACATACACTTATTGTACAGTGCAGGCAAGATACATACATGTTATTTCTCAGAGACATCATGAGACTTAGGTCATTTGGTAGCTTGAAATCAAATGGCTGCTATCAGTGGCCTGCATGATCACTGTTGGCCTTTGAGAACTGGTAACTGGAATGCTTGACCTTATCACAGAGCATAACTAAACTACTGTTGTTCTGGCAAAACAAGCCAGAAATATTGAAAAACGATAGTAAGCTACCACTGCAAACTGCAAAAGGAAGGAATAAGGCCAGGTATATTGTGATTCACAAAACAAAATGCAGGCTGATACCATGTGAACCTGAAATCATATCCTGACGTGTGTCCTTTGTGTCATGTTTTAATGCAGAAAGAGGGCATGCTGCACAGAAACGGCACTGTGAAGATCCTCCACTGGAAAGCATCTCTAAATGCTGGCGGCAGAGCAAGTAGAGAGCAAAAAGGCCGAACACAAAGGATCCCTCATCGTGACCAATCACATGGATATCATCCTCTCCTTCAGTGCCCTTAGCTGACGCACAGAAGTAACTGAACAACCACAGAGGAGACAGAATGGTTGAAGAGCTGACTGGTAGCATCGTCTGTTTGACGAAAGGACACCCCCATAGTGCATGATACGTGCAGTCAGTTTAAATTGTCAGAAGTTGGACTGGACAGTCGGCTGTTAACATGTCTTGTTCTTAAGATAAGACACATTTCACATCTCAGGAACAGAGGAAGGACTTGAGAGAAGAAAAAGAAGCCTGAAGCAGAAGTGAATTGAAGGCAGATAAAAAAGATCTATAAAGTCCTGACATCGAAGAGTTGTCAGGCCACCTGTTGTCTTCCACTATAGTGTGTCAAAGCCACTAATCATTATCATGAATGCCCTTTTTTTCCACTGCAGCACCCCACATCAGTCGGGCAAGGAAATCATCGAGATAAAACTGTAATCAGGAAGCAAAACACCGTCTTTCCATCGGTTATTCAATCAGCTGGATGTCTAAATGTCAGCCTCTGATTCTCATTGATAAAACTATCAGGAGACTGGAGGGAATTGTGACTAACAGCTGACACCTTCGCCCACTGTTAGCACTGAATCATATTTCAGACCTGGGTTAAACACAGTTGTCTCTTTCCTTTAAAAAGACGCCCCGAAATGTTTCACATCAAGAATATTCACACTGTCATGAATGTTAGTAATGTGAGAAATGTATTTTTTTCAAACATTTAGGACACAAAGGTCTGATGTACGGTAGTAAAGTATTAGAAGCAAGACTGTCGGGTTTGGCAATAAATCAGGCCTTACAAAAAGCATAAAAGTTTGTAAATATTTATTGTTTTTGATTTCCAACTTTTGTATATCTGGTCGTGGGGTTTCACGGCTCCTTTTGTAATGAATGTCTTACCAAAACTCGAGAGCTCAACTGTGAATGCATGTGCTTTTGTCTCCCATGTGATCGTAAATCTTATTATTTTTGTACAAAGAATGACCAAATGCTAACTGTATTAAAATAAAAGATAAAACTACGGTTGTTACCTCTTGATTTATCTTTCTTTTAATGACACTTTATATCGCTTATTTCTCTTTTTACAGGAAGAATGACGGACTTGTAAAACCTGCGTGACATCTTGAGATGTTATCAGTTAGCCATGTGATGCTACAAAGTTCAGACATTCCCGTTCAGTGTCGCGGTTCAGACATCCTGTGTCCAATTCAGGACTTATTGATTAGTGATGGAATATTTTCCATTTTCTGCTACTTTATACTTCCACTAGCTCCAGTTTGGAGGCAAATATTTAACTTATTACTCCACTACAAGTTTTCGATAACTTAAGTTACAATTTTAAATTCATTTTATTGGCAGTCGGATACTTTAAAGGTGCAATATGTAAGAACAGTGACTGCTAACTGCTGCTAACTGTAGCTGCCATTAGCCAGTTAGCTGTGCAGCTACCGGTCCAGACTGGGAGCTTGGGGGAACTGAGGGAGAATTGGTTCTCACGCTGCTGGCACTGGAGCCTTGGACCCAAACGTGCCGGGGATAGCTGGTTAGCATGCTAACTTCAACACAAAACATAGATTAATTGAACCAGAATGCTGTTTATGTGCTCGTTGCATAAATTTGAATTTGCTCGTGACTGTTTCCCTGAAGTGAATCAGTTATTTTGTGTTTTGTATTTTAACTAAATTTGTTCACACTTTGACATTGAATATATTTTTTTGCATTAACGACTTCAATTAACGATTAAAAAAGTGTTTGTCACCACTGTTTCAAAGCTTTTCAACAATAACAGGAAAAGATCATGTGGAGCTGCCACTGCCTATTTATTAACTCTGCATATGTGAACTTTGAACCAGAGGAATTGAGAACATGTGTTGACATGTTTTTCCTAAAACATGCAGATTTTAATACCACTTTTCAATGTTAGCTCATCTTAAAGAGGTCATATAATGCTTTTTGGGGGGTTTTGCCTTTCTTTTATTGTGTTATGAAACATTTTTGTGCATGTAAAAAGTCTGCGAAGTGAAAAAGCCCAAAGTCCACGACAAAGGGAGTTACTCTCTCCCTCAGAAAACACAGCTGCACTGCCTGAAACACCTGGTTTGTAGTCGAGCCTTTACTTCTGTCACCTATGTTCATCACTTTGTAACAGGCGTTATATAAATATATAAATATATAAATATATATATTTATTATAAAATATACACGGCTGTACTGCAGCCATGGTTACCAGCTGTAGCGGCGTTATTTTGGATCACACTACCTTGCTCGGCGTGACCTGTACATCCTGCCCGTCAAGTAATGCGCATGTGCAACTCTCACCAAAGATTGAACAGAGGCGAGATGTCTCACTTTGTGGCTAAAACGGAGCGTTCAAGACACAGTGTATAAAGGGATGCTGCAGCAATGCACCATATGAGAAAAATAATGTGTTTTTTGAAAATGTAAGTATGTAAACCTATTCTACAAGGACCAACAAATAAAAGTATGAACCTGAAATTTACCATAATATGACCTCTTTAAATAAGGCTTTAATCTGTCCCACTGTATATGTATTAACAGCTGAGGGAAGTGTCATTGTCCAGGTAGACTGATCTACACTGTGTTACCTGTATAATAAAAGTGCAGTAAACCCAGCAGAATAAATAATGCCTGTGCAAACAGTGAGGACAGCCGCTCACGAGCCAGTCACGTTGCTGTGTGACGAGGCAGCCTCGGGGAGGAGGGGAGCCGCTGACTCGCGCTCAGGATGCTCGGTGACCAATAGCAGCTGCCGGCCGGTGGGCGGTGATATCTCAGCTCGAGCCTCAATAAATGGCTCCTGCACACAGGCGCAGTCAGCCCCAGCCTGTTGATCTCGATCCTGCCCGTGTTGCTGAAGATGGAGACGTGTCAGGACAAAGTGCAGAAGAAACCTATCCGCCTCATCGCGGCAGTCTGCAACGACAGGGGCATGGGGAAGGATGGGAAAATGCCCTGGGACATACCGTAAGATGGAAAACATTTCTCTGCAGGATGGTTGAGACAGACTAGTTACTGTGGATGAGGATCCACATCTGTGCAGGAGGACTGTGTTTTGTTTTTCAGTCCTCTGTGTAAGTTAATTTTAAGGAAAAGCTTTTAAAGGCCATGAAAGCAGAATTTATTCTAAAGTCAAATATGGAATATAATTAATAAGTTAGTCCATAAATGTAGGACTGAACCTGATGGATGATCAGTGATGGAGCGTAACTAAGTACATTTAATTAAAAGTTTGAGGTACTTGTACTTTACTTGAGTATTTGTATTTTCTAATGTTTACATTTTGAAAGCAGATATTGTACTTTTACTCTGCTTCACTCATTAGATAACTTAAGTTACTAGTTTACTTTGCAGCATCAGAGCCAAAGTGCCACATTTTTTAATTAATTTGTTTTATCTGTCATAAAATAATTATAAAAAACCCACTGATAAAGAAAAATCCACCGATAATCTGCCAGACGACTCATAGTAGACAGCATTTACATATGTACTTTTAAATACATGCACAGTTTACATGTACTTATACTTTTGATCATCAAGTATATTTAAAATCAGTTACTACGAGTCTTTTGAGTATTATTCATTCGGAAGACTTTTACCAAAGTAATATTTTGTGTTAACTTTTACTCGAGTATGACTTTTGTTTTTGTTTTGTTTTTGTTAAATTCTGAACCGCCTGGTTTGGAGTTGAGCCTTTATTTACGTAACTTATGTGCATCACTATGTAACAGGTGTTATATAAATATATATTTAAATATATGTTATAAAATACATACAGCTGTCCTGCAGCCATGGTTACCAGCTGTAGCAGCGTTATTTTAGATCACACTACCTGGCTCAGCATGACCCGCCCTACTCTGCCTCTGATTGGCTACATCCTGCCTGTTACATAATGTGCATGTGCAACTCTCACCAAAGATTGAACAGAGGCGAGATGTCTCACTCCAAAACTAAAACAGAGCGTTCAAGACACAGTGTGTAAAGAGAGGCTGCAGCAATGAACCATATGAGAAAAATAATGTGTTTTTTGAAGATTAAAGTATGTAAACCTATTCTACTAGGACCAACAAATAAAAGTATGAACCTGAAAATTAGCACAGCATGACCTCTTTAAACAAGGCTTCAGAACTCAGTGGTAGTTGAAAACCAGCAGCACTTGTTTCAAAGGTAACAGTTACAAACAGTAACCAGTTATTACCTCAGTGGAAGCAGCTGGACTGCATTTTTGTTTGTCACATACTCAACATAACTCTACAAAGGTGCGGTGAATTGCTTTGTCTGCCCCTCCAGCACTGTGCTTGACATATTAGAAATATTACACTTTGAAATGTTCAGAAGTACAGTACACGCAGCAAGAAACAGGAAAAGGAAAATATGTGCTAAAATATGAAACACTAGAAGGATGAAGGATCTCCTCTTTGGCCACTCCACCGAAAAGTGTAAAGGAGCAACTGTTTACATGGCTGAAATTATTAGGGTGTGGAGCGTAGTGGTGCAGTAGAGTAGTTAATGTGTAGTTATAGTAGTGGTGACTCATTTGTGTTTCGGTATGTTGTGATACGTAACTACGTCTCATTCCCCAGGGCATTCTTTGCTCCATGTGTAAACTTTAAGCAGCAGTGCTTAGAAATAATGAGCTTAGTAACAGCCGACTGTTTTCTGCTTCATTTAATCTTGAAAATGTGACTTTTTGCAGATCTGAATTCAAGTTCTTCATGGACAAAATCACGAGGGTGTCGAGACCAGGTAATATTACATCATCACGTTATAAACACCTCATACAGGCCTGGGTATGATTCAAAACGACGCACTGCATTGTGGGTGGGTGATAAGTTGTCGTAGGCCGCCTCCTCTGGTCAAAGACGGTCGTTCTAGTGTGACATGAATTTATTATTTTACTTCTCAACGACTCACACGTGTCCTTAACGACTCTGTAAGGACACTCCTACACAGAGTTTAAAAGCCTGCAACTCACAAATGTCTTCAAGGAACCGAAACAAGTCCAGTTGCCTACGATACAGCACCCAATCCTGTACTGTGTGTCATAAGAAGAGATGTGAGAGCTGCAGTAGCTGAGATGTTGAGTTCAGTGTCACATACTTTCTTGTGTCTGTTTCAGGAAAGATGAACTTGTTGGTCTGGGGCAGACGCTGCTTCCAACACCACCCAGAAACTACCTTCCCAATAGCCAATAGTTTGCATGTAGTGCTGAGTACGACATTGAAGTGAGTGCACACACACACACACACACAAACAAACATCTGCATCAAAACCACCCGAGGTTTTCATCGTCATGCTTTTATTTTCTGACTGCTGGACGTCTCTCCTCTCACAGCACAGTTCCAGATCACGCCAACTTCTTGTGTCAGGACTTTGAGAGCGCCGTCCTCCTGGCAGCCAAACCCCCCCTCGCTGACCTTATTGAGACCATATGGATCATTGGCGGGACGCGGGTCTACGAGGTAAACTAGCAAGACAGGAAAACCACAGGTCTAAATAATAATGAAGGTCACGATGGCTTCATTCCCACTTAGCTGCTTCAGTTTCAGGGTCCTAATGTTATGTGAGATAAATGAATAAAGACACGAAAATAAGCTTTAAAGACCATAAACACCTTTGCTGTGCCCTCAGAGTTGTTTTTACTTATGCATGACATGACACTCCTGGTTTAACTAAAATGATGTTTGCTGGGCAGGATTATAATTTCCGCTGCCATTTGGAGCCTTTTAAATGCAAGTTGTCCTGTGCAGCTTAGATTTCATCTGTGTTAACACTGTGCTACACTTCACATGGCAAAGCCAGGTTGTTAATACTGTTAATGTAAGCCTCTCTTGTGTATGATCAGGATGCGCTGAAGCACCCGTGGTGTGACCTGGTTTACCTGACGGACGTCATGGCAGAGTTCGACTGCGACGTCTTCTTCCCCGAGTTTGACAGAGAGCTGTTTAAAGTACAAGAAAGGTAAGAAAATGGTGCTTCCTGGAAAGAAAACACTCTCTGCTCAGCCTCCTTTGTCCTAAAGTACTGGCAAGGAAGCAAAATCTGCAGGTTTTAACGCGTCCGTATCTCCCAAAATAGACTCATCCTCAAAGCTTGGCTACTCCGCCCGTCACACGCTTGTCATTAAATGAGCTTTGGATCGTTTCCACATATTTAGGATTTTGTGGTCTAAGCTGAACCTGCGTGTCAGGTGGAGCAGGTGTGTGTGTTTATTATGCAGATCGATGTCTGATACCACTGGTGTTAATGGTTTTGGTGACAGCGATATGCACTGTGTCCTCCGGCATTATTTGATGGTTTCACACACCTCTCCAAAATCACTCAGACACACTCTGTATTCTTCAGACAGCAGAAATGTCAGAGGTTTACCATCGAAAATAATAAAAAATAATATTGGAAGTAGCTGACCAGTAACTGTCCTCGTCCTCCACAGCCGCTGTGAAAGCTTTCTCTTGTGGTTAATTACATCCGCCTGAAGGCAGCAGGAGCGGTGCGCATTTTCAAATCGACACAACTTTACCAGGGAAAAATAAATTTAATTAAAACCACAACTACTACGTTCTACTAAGATGCATGTTCTTTGTTTGATCCGCGGGCCTCCCTTTGGGCAGCCCTACAAGACAAGCTGGTCCACAGCCGCCTACTTTTTTTACTCCCATCTGCCCCAATAAAGAGCTCCTGTCAGATCAGCCGTCAGAGCCACGCAGCGCTCTCCTCTTCCATTTTACTCTTCATTAAACACAGCGTATAATCTGACAGCACAGACACGGATGTGATCTAAAACTTGATAATATCTTTCCCACAAGTCTGGATATAAAACAACGTCCCACGCCGTCTATTCCTCTGCTCTGAACCACCCGAAATTACCGAAAACAGGCTTAACCACTGTAATCTGTGTGACTAGTCTGAACTTCACCCCTACTTAGTTACTCAGCAAACCATGCGCTCTGTGCCACGCTGCCGTCCCTTTGTTACAAACTAACCGTCAGCACAATGTGTGGACAGACTGCGAGGTCAGTGTTTGAAAGGATTTGCTGACATCACCGCCACCGGCTGTTTCAAGAGCAAAGTTACTGCAAATGTACTAAGTTTGGTAGTTTATTAATTAATGATCTGTTGAAAAGTCATATTTCACCAGTAAAAGCTCATTTATATCCTGTTTCATGGTTCTGAACATGATTGAGCTCCACCCCCAGCGTTCCTACTGTTTCATTAAATTGTTTATCCATTTAATTCTTATATTCAGCTGTTTTCTGGCCTTTAATGAACCTGTAAAACCTTTTCTTCTTTCAGCTTTCCCGATGTACCGAGTGGAATTCAAGAGGACAACGGCATTAAGTACAAATGTCAGGTATTCAAGAGAGAGACTAGTGATGCAGTGTAGACAGAAGAACACAGAAAATAAGCAAAATCACTCTCGTGTGTGTTTTTTTCTGATTGCTCGTCCATTTAGACATTTCTTTCCGAGTGTGACTGTACACACACGCTAAAACCAAAACTCACAGTGAATCTTTGTATTGAAGGAAAGCCAAAGTCTTTGACAACACTTGCCAAAACACAAACACATTCCAACAGGTGTAAATGTGTAATCCATGAAAAACTTGAAACAGTGTGAGCACAGACACTTAAAGAGCACATCCTTTCGTCTATCCAAGTTTCTATGTGAAGTTACTCTATAACTATGGATCCATAAGACCAAACGATGACCGTCACCACGGTCTTTACCTTGACTGATGCCATCATCTACCTATCCTGAAGACCATATAACTAACTAAGTCGTGTGACTGACTTTAGGAGGCTTGGCTCGCCGCCCATAAAGCATCCAGGTGATGACGCCTCCTCCTCTCACCTCAGCCCGCTATGAGCGACAAGAGACGGTGACGGTCATCGTTCTTTCTCATAGATCCATAGTCATAACTTACAATCTGTTTCGACCTCACTCCTTGGATGTCTTGTACCATCAATGGCGCGAGGAACAGAGGACTCTCCACTCCGTCTCATCCTCGCCCAGACGTGGAAAAAGTCACAACCCTAACCCTGCCATGAAGCAGCTGCACAGATTTCTGGAAGAGGAACCCAGGAGGTGGCTACACTCCTGGTGGAGTGAGCTACCAGATTACCCAGGACTGGGAGGTTCTGCCCAGAGATAGTGTTGTTAATCCAGCAGGATAAACACTGTTAAGACCCCCAGTTTCTTCCCACTGGAGCAGACAAACAGCTGGCCGTGTGAGCACCTCAGAGACTGAGCGTTAGCAATATAAAGCCTTCTGGGTTGAAATGCACTGATGTAAACCGCCTGGTTTAGACTTGTTGATGAAGGTTTGTCACTGTTTGGACTCATGGCTGTACCCACTGGATCCCTCAGGTCTTCTGGTGGCCTGTGGGACGACCTGCTGTGGAAGAAACTCACCTGTTTAGACCGGCTCATATTTAGTGTGTGTGTTCAGACTTGCATCTTTACTATCATGTCTTATTTCTTATTTTATCTCTCCGTTATTATTCTTTTAAATGTCACGTTCTTTTTAACTTTATGTTGTGTTCAGAAACTTGAAGCTCCATTTAATGTATGACTTTTATGCTACAGTAATAAAGTTTGTTTAAAGTCAAACTGGTACATTTTTTAATAGAAATGACATTTTCTGAACCTCATCTACTGGTTATAGGTAGTTTTTGCCACTAGATGGGGTCATATCACAGAAAACAAGAGACCGAGAGCATACCAAACAACATGTCCTGGATTTTAACCACCAGCTTCAGCCAAATGGGCATTTTTGCTCTATGTTAGAGAGCTCTTTCTATTGGACACTGATGGTTTCATGGTCTTGTTACAATAAAATAATTATAAAAATGGTCAAAGTAACTTTTCAAACCCTTAAAGGTGCACTATGTAGTTTCTAGGAAGACATTTTAATCAGAAGAGAGATCTTCATTGATTTATTTCATGCCTAAACAAACTAAATAATCAAACTCTTTGTTTTCATGACTGAATAAACAAACTGAGCTTAAAGGACAACACAGTGTTTATAATAATGTTTATATGTGGCGGACCCCGCCACCTTTCTAGCTTCAAACAGCGTTCTTGGACCTTATTTTCCTCTGAGAGCAGCTTGTTTATTCACTTATGGAAAATATAAATACTTCTCAGTTTGTTTTATTACCTCATCAGTATTGTATATGTTCAAGTTTTGAGTTTGAATTTCTACATAATGCCCCTTTAAATCACTGCACTGGCTTCCTGTGTGTCAGATTTTAAAATGTGATTACTCGTCTCTAAAAGCACTAAAAGGTTTTGGAGCAGGATCAAAACCAAGCCTGGTGAAGCAGCTGGTCGTTTTTTTTTTTAAATGCAATTTTAAAAATGTGTCTTAAAGTCTTATTTTTTATGTGTTCCTATTCTCCTGTAAAGCACCTTAAACTGCCTCGTGTCTAAACGGAGCTAAACTCAGCTTGCCTCGTCTGCTGCAGTATAAAAAATGCTTCGTGTTATAACTTCCTACACTTTAAGACAAACTCATTCACCTACAATACACCCAAACATAAAGGGTAAAAGCATTTTACTGTGAAAAATCCCAATACACCGAGGAAAGTACAGGGCTGTCGACTGTGGAGATGAAACAATGAGGCTTTTCTCGCCGCAGACAGTTTTGACTTGTCGTAACAGGAACCAGACAGACACCGTTAACAATGGCTCTGTTTAATTAAAGAGTTATCAGTTATTGTTTTATCACTGAGACATGTTGGCACGCCTCCTGTGATCAGATTTCCTGTGATTTCAAAAGAAACATTTGTCTGAGTCTCCAGGACGAGCTGCTTTAAATGGTCGATGACATTATAAAAGACAGGAGTGACACGACCGTCCATCCTCACAGACCTCCCCTCGCCACGAGGCAAATCACCAGTAGTGACAGATGAGCCTTTGTGAATCTCAGATGCAACATTCAATATAGGAGGTTGTTTAGCTTTGGTGCATTCAACGTCCATCAAAGTGACATTTATTTCTCTCCCGCAGCTTGTAGAGGATATTTGTGGTCTGTCATCGGGGCGCAGGTAGGAGTCTCTACTGAGAGATAAGTAATTATAACAGAAAGCAAACTTTCTGGTGTAGGTGGGGAGAGAAGAGTTGAGCTGAGTGCAAACTGACATCCCACACTGCAAATGTTATTATAAAGGGAAGGAACACCAGAGCAATAACAATATATATATAAATATATAAATATATATGTTTATTTTCCTCCTATATTAGCTGCTTTTAATCAAATGCTTCCAAATTAAAATACCAGATCTTGACCTCAAAGGATAAGTTCACCCATAAATGAAAACTTAAGTCATAGTCGCTGCTGAGCTAAAAGCTTCTGAAGTGGGTGCACAAGCTCTACTGTGTGTCAACGATGCAAATAACATCTTTTCACATCAGGTTAGGATCCAAGAGCTTCCAGGAGACTTGGATTACGCTGGACGAGCTGTATGGAGCCATTTAGTTCAGGAGTTGCAGAGCTGTTTTGCTGTGAAGCTCCAGAAATGTCGTGTGGTCTACGAAACTTCTACTTTCCATCAGCATGTTGTGAGTAGATAAACACTGAATTTTAGTGTTTGGGTGAACTTATCCTTTAACTTACATTGACTTTAAAAGAAAAGAAGAATATTTACTGCAGCAGCGGTCGCCCGTTCTCTGGCTGCAGCTGGAAATCATAGCTTTTAATTGCAGATGTCATCTGTTTCTGGTGAGATAGGACCCATAAAAGCAAAGAGTTGAGCGTGGCTAATATCAACCAGTGTCATGTTTGAAATGAAACAGGACGATTTATACTCCCTCCTATTAACCTCCCTGGCTTGTCTGTGTAATTCAAGAAGCGCAGCGCGGGGCCGACAGGGGACAAGAGGACAGCGGGTAAGAAATAGAGGTGACTCGCATGTAGTCACCTGAGGCCTTGTCTCATCTGCCTCACCTTGATCCATCCTGATTAACTCCCTGTATTTATTACTCGGCGCCACTGAGAGCTACACGCTTGCAACATGATGAATTAAAGAAAAAGTCACAGATGTCTGTGTAAAATTAGGAACCTTCAGCACATCAGCTGCAGCACTTGAGGTACTGTCGTCGGCCCTCGGGGGGCTCCGTGTCGAGAATGGTCTGGAAAATGAACACGAGTCAAGCATCCATCTGCAGAGCTCACATTCATTACCAGATGCACTCACTTTCGCATCATCTGCCCAGTGGCTATCGCCATGACTACAGAGCCATGCTGAGTGATGCAGCAGATGGGGAGTAGAAGTTGTTAATGTATATGACTCCCCCCCCCTTCAGCCTCTTCCTCCATCCTCCTCCTCCCTCTGGACACACAAGTCCTCTCTCTCTTTGTTGTGACCCCCTCGTCCACATTACGCCAGCGAAGGAACCTTGAGGCATAAAGTCATGACTTCATTAGCCGGGATGCTCGCTCCCATTACAAGGCCAAAAAAAGCATGTTTAAAGGGCTTTTTGCTGGATTTGAAACATTAAGACACATTCAAAACGAGACAGGGGGGACATTATAAAAAACGCCCGCTCTCGGTTTAGACAATGCTCAGAAAGATTGTATATTGATTTTGTGGCTTATACAAAAATATATGTGGGCACTAATCCAAAAGCCCTTTTTTTAACCTCCGTATGACGCACACAGACATGAAAACCTTATTAATGAAGCCAAACATAATGGAAAATCTATTTTGCATAAATGAACTGAAACTTCTTTTTGAACAAAGACTGCAGAGTGCCTTCAAATAAAGCACTCCCAATCCGAGTGAAAGGACTTTTTTTTTGTCATCCTAAAGTGTGGGCGCATTTGAATCCATTTGAAATGATAATAACGTGACATTTCTGCAGTAGAATAACTTATAATAAAGTGTCTCCATCTGTAAAGAAACAATACAAATCTCAGACGCAGTCAGATTTCCTCCCTGAGGGGAACACTTGTGCTGCCAAGAACAGAGTATGAAAATGAGACACTTACGCCGGCTGTAAATAAAATGCTTTGAAAAGCCTTGTTTGTCTTCGCTTATAGTCAGAAATGCGTTTGACGGATGAGTCGGCACATCCGTCTGTGCGGTTATGTCATGAGGTGTTTTATGTGACGTTAACTGTGATGAGGGAAGTTGTAAATAAACAGGAATAAATCCTCTGTTTGGCAACGGACGAGCATTAAGCACGACACTTTAAGATGCCGTTACATTCGTCTCACTTTCTGATATCACTCCACCCTCGTCGTCTCTTACAACATGAATTTACACCTGCAATAAAAGTGTGCTGCTCTTCACGTGCAGCGCCGTCAGACTCCCTGATAAACAGGAAACTACAAGTTTAACTCAGGCACCCTCACTGTTGAGATTCACTGTCAAGTTCACCGAGGGGCTGCACAATATATCGTCATATCGTCGAAAAATCTCATCACAGAATGTGCAGTCGAGTAAGCAGAGGTGGGAAGTAACATACTTAAGATTTTTCAGGTATCTGTCAACTATCAACTATCTTTGTGGTGCGTTCAGGAACAGCTGGGACAAATCCTACGGATTCTACCTTTAACTTTAATAGTCTTTGAATTATATTAATATGACGTGAGCTTCAGTTAGCTTTGACCACAAATGTCCTTCAGAGGGAGACTTTTTACTCTGATACTCTGAGTACATTTCAGAGCCTGTACTCTATTACTTTTACTGGAGTAAAGAAGTTGAATCAGTACTTCTACTTTTACCAGAGTCTTCTTTTATGCAAGTATCTGTACTTTGACCTGAGTGTGCATTTACCACCCATCCAAGTAAAGCAAACTAGCTCAGACATGCTCAACAAACTCAACACAGTTCTCATTTTCCATGACTCATCTACAAGAGCCAGCTGCCTAATATAACCTAATTTAATCTGATTTAAGGGTTGTTTGGTATATTGGAGTTTGTTGCTTGTGAGTGCAGGCTGTGTGAATCTCGATCATTCTTAATCTTGTGCCAGTACTGGCTGTAAATTGCTTACAGGGCAGCCCAACCTACATAAAAATATAAACAAAAAACATGTAAAACTAGGGGAATGCCCAGTGTCCACTACTAGGACAATGAACAATAAACAAATGCCTCTTCCCGCTATAATAAATAAATGTGCTCCTACAAGTTTCTGGCTGACAATCTAAGGGGGCAATGAGGTTCTCTGTGGTTCAGGGAGAGGTTCAGACTGGGTCAGGGGCAGATTCGGTATGAGGGTGAGAGCCCCCGGTGTGACATTTCCCACCTCTTTTAAGCCTTTCAATCAGGGTGTCGTCACACCAAACAAAGAAAAATGGCAAGTCAAACAATTGGACTGCTACAATCTATTTATCAAACAAAGCAGGGCCTGTGGTTGTTCGATAAAATGCACTTCCAAACAAAATCACCCCAATCACTCAAGAATGATTAATTCTTTCCAAATATCCTGTAGGTATTTAAGTTATCTGAAGAAAATTCTTGTATTTTTTTTTCATATAACAATATACAGATCGCAGAAAACTAAAATATTGCGATGGCAGTTGATTATAAATGAAATGCTGATCGTAAGAGCACCTTTAGACACTTTAATTGGATACTGATATAAATAATCAGGACAGTAAACATCCAGTTACAGCTGTCATTCACTTGCATTGGTCCACACAGCCTCTGTCAGTCATCTACCCTTAAAGGGGCAACAGGGTTAAAAAGTGGTCTCTCTCTACGCAGCTGTAGTTTTCCACAGCTCATCTCAAAGTCCTTCTTAGTGCCATTCAGGACCTGCAGGCTACCTGTCCTTACGTCATAACCGTGCGCCCTCAGTCGCTGGATGCGGTAAGTCACTATCTGAGTGGTCAGCTCTAAAACAGTCGGAGTCTTTATGATTTGAGACATGCTGATCCCGGCGCTGAGGAGGCCCTTAATGCGCTCAGCCAAAATAGCTTCAGGGTAGTAAAGCACAGCCGGGCAGCTGAGGACGATGTCCCGCAGCTCTGCCTCGGAGCAGCCCAACGTGTCCTGGGAGTATGCCAGGGTGAGTTGCATGCTGTCCGGGTTCAGCTCGGTGACGAAGCCCCTGAGTTTGGAGAGGAGGCGGAGGAGCTCTGCCGTGCTGAAGCCTTTGTCTTTCAGGAAGAGCAGGTTCTGTCTCAGCACCTCGGGAGGCTTGAGGAGGACAAACGGGTTCTGACTCAGCAGCTTCTGAAGCCAGATCTTCATGTTGTCCTCCTCTCCCCCAAGCTCCTGATAGGCCTGCTGGAGCGTACGCACCATCACCTCGTTCTGCTCCACAGGCCGGCTGAAGCTCTGCGGGGCGCTGGCCATGAGCTTAGTGATGATTCGCTTGTTGAGGTTTAAGCTCTGGAAGTAAGCGATGTTGTTCCGCTGGTTGTCATGGTGGCTGGAGGAAGTGAAGAAGGAGGCCGGAAATTTCTCGATGATGCCAACCAGCTCCCTCTGGTTTGGGCACACGGACATCCACAGCTCCCTCTGGGTCTGCATCTGCTCTGGGAGACAGAGGACCGCCTCGGGGTGGTCTGTTAAGATCCGAGCCACGATGGAGCCCGAGGCTCCCATGTCATTCAGGAGCCCAGCTACCTCCTTTGTGTAGGCTGGGCTCTGATGCAGGACCCATCCTTTGAGTTTTCGGATCTTCTGGATGTCCACAGAGAGACCGTAGAGATCCTCAACTGTCTGCTGGTTCTCCGTTGAGCTCAGGGTTGCACATGGCCTCAGGTTTAGAGGTAGAGCTGGGACACGTTGGCACCGGAGGCACAGGGATGTCGCGATCAAGCGCAACATTGTTGCACAGTCCTGAGGTGGTCACCTAAAGGAGCGGGAGAAGAAGAAAGTGTAGTGGGTGACAACCAAGCAGACACAGAACATACCTACTTACTAAAAATACCTGCTTCACCTTGATAAGTAGCAGAGAGAGCTGGATAATGAAAGCTGGAGCAGACTGCTGCACAGTAACACTGCTACTGCTCATCAAACAATAATGTGATAGTAGCAGCTGTGGTGATGCTCTGTGAGGCTGGAGGGCAGTCATGAGGTCCTATCCGGACCGGAGACTGACAACCAGGACTCTTCTTTATCTTATTTGTTCCACTGGTCAAATAAATAACATGAAGTATCTTCCGAACATCAGGCACAGCCAGGGGTTATTTCCGAAGCTTCCTGTTGACTTGTCACTGAGCCACACAATCAGGAGGCAAAGTGAATTTCAACTTGAAACAGAGCAGCGATTCTTCAGAACTACTTCCACTTTTAAACAAGTATTGGCAGAACGCTGACAGAAATATGACTTCATTTTGCATTTTCCATCAGAAACCCTGATGACTGCACCCTGTATTATTGTCAAACTAACATACCGTAATTAAATCCATTAAAAGCACTTTGTAATTTAATCTCCTTGCTTTAATAAAGTGCACCCGGTTGCTGTTTCTGTGAAGTCACTCATCGCAGCCTTCCCACCTGAAAAGAGGATTATGCTTATCCTGCACATCTGCTGACAGATGTTACACAGGGGGAGAGCATGAGCTAACTTGCTGATGTACTGAAACATGAGTCACAGTCAGTGAGCCGAACACTATCAGATAACACGTTTGAAAGCATAATAAAGGCACAATAAGGCACATTAGTGCGTTTTATTCGTGCCGAGCAGAGGAACCTGTTGTCAACGATTTCAAAATAAAAGTCCTCTTGCATCCAGTCCAGTATTTTAATTGAAGGAGCATGCTATCTGTTTAGCATGCTAGTTAGCTAACAAGAACAGCGAGACAGGAGCAGCACGGCTACAGCACGTGATGTGACTCAACCCCGTGATTTAACTCGATTGCTGCCACTTATTTGCGACAGCAGTTTGTAAATATGCGCACAGTTTAGCGAATATATCGACATTTCTCTTATGAAATCAGTTACCTTTAGCAGCGGTCAGCGGATGTGACGTGTTGTTATGGAACTGATTTCTTCTTCTACGGTTGGTCGCTGCGTTGTCGTGCGCACCACAGCGACACACGGCGGTGGAGAGCGGTATTGCACCGCAGCACAACTAAGCACTTACAGCTCAAATGTGACCTGAAATAACTTTGATTTTATGTTTTTCTTGGGGGGGGGGGGACATTTTTTGAGCAGAGCGTAGACATGTGAGTGTTATGTGATTTTTTTTAATGCTCCCATTGCCTCTATTTCTTTCCTCTTTTCAAAAGCCCTGCTCTTTTATTGCGGCCCATATGTCCAGTAATTAAATAATTTTGGCAAAAATCTGTATCTCAAACAGCAGTTGGTGCGCCTCCAAACCCCGCAGCATACGGGGACCTGATGAGTGTAATCAGCGCTGGGGCTGAATTGGACCGAACACACGGAGAGTTTTCTCGCAGTTGGTGCTTAATCATGATGCTTGATCACCAGCCCTGCAAGCTGTTCCCTCCGCAGCACTGAAGCTGCTGCTGCTGAGTGGGTAGCTGGGTTCATTATAGTTTATGTACTAGTAAACAGATGATGTGTCTCAAAGGGAAACAGGTTGGTGCTTCTTTCTTTTTTTAATGCCCATATGTTGACGGGAGTGAGCTGGTCATCGGAGTGCACTGATGCTGTTAAATTGTTGTTAACAGTATTATCAGTTTTATTAGCAAAATGCACAAAAGCACAACACATTTACAAATAACAACTGTTTCAGTTAGCAATTAAACCGTCTCTCCGAAGGATCGTGTCCAAAAGAGAGACATGCATTTGTGTTTCATGGGAAGCAGCTTTCTCTCCAGAGGGAAGCAGGCGTATAAAATAACATGTGGGCCTGCAGTGTAAACAGTGTCGGTCCCTCTTCTAACATTGGCAGTCAACCTGTTAACTGTATCCCTGGCATTTATCAAAGGTTTGAGCAAAGTCACGCAATCAGTATCCACCCTGTGTTGCTACAATGCTGCTGTGGTTTCAGCAGGAATGAGGAACTAAAAACATAAAAATTCAAAGAATATGGAAGAGAAAATGTCAGTGGCAGAAAAAAAATTGGGCAGACAGACAAAACCGAGTGTCAAATAATACCTAGCTGAGAATGCCAATCTGAAGAATCTTTCAATCCAAGCTGCATGATGTGCTTCATCCAATATTTTCCTTTCTCTGTGTAGCTGGCGTAGGATGTGTAACACGCCCAGCCCTGATTAAAACTGCTACATCCTCACTGTGACTATGTAATGTTTACTTACTCTCACAAAAATGAAAGACGTCACCAGGTTACAGAACAGTCAGTTCGGAAAACAACAGCATCTCAACAAGAGCCAGAAAGGGAGAGCTTCGGACCAGATGTTGGCGTAAAGCAGAAAACAAAGGGCAGTGAACTGGAAGAGGAAGGGAGAAGCAGCCACTGGGCAACACGAGCATGATGTGTTACAGGCTGGCAGACCTCTTGCAGATGCTCACGCACAGAGTTTGGAGAAGTAAAATCACAACGAGAACTTCCAGATGGCGTTTATCTCATTCCTCTGTCCGCTGTAGGGAGCTCAGGGTGTTTTTCTACAGGCTGTAAATTTCCTTGACCTTTGCCACACCTGACCAAAAATCTTCCCCTTAAAACAAACAAGCGTAATTTCCCTACATAATACCCAAGGTTGCCACCTGACCCGCTTCATGCATGGGTGGACAAAGTACAGGGATTTTCCCAGACAATGTGTTTGTATTCTCTGTCACCAAAACATAAACTCCAGGCGTTAATCACCTGAGAAACCGAAAGAGAGAGATAGGGAGGGACAGTGATACCAAGAGCAAAATAGTTCTTGATAAGGCAGCTGTGAATCACAAACCTGCTGCCTTCGTTTCATCGATCATCGTCATCCTTGCTGCAATAAATAAATAAACTCTTGTTTGCATTTAACCACATAGTGTTTGTCCTGTTGTGCAACAACCTGAATGCAACACCAGTGAGAGGAGTATTGATGTATTGAGTAGTACAGTTAGCCTGGGCTATTCATTAACTGTGAGGAGCTGTTACAGTACATCAGGTTTCATGAAGTAAGGAGTTGAATTAAATGGGCACCTGTCTCTTTAAGGCCCTAAATACCCAGTCTCCTCTGATTGGTCAGCTCACGCACGCCTGACCCAGCAACGCTCACAACTACAGAGCAGTTAATCAATTCTTACGTGGCATAACTTATGCAAATGTGTGACATGGCGACGTGGTGTGATGTCACAAAGTCACCAAATTTAAGCCGAGACCACCGACGAGGCGTTTAAGGAGCAGTGTTTTCTGTGGGAGAGAGGAGTTCCCCCGTTTTTAACTTTCAAGATCTTTTACGTGCACAAGAACGTCTATAAAACACTGGAGGAAAGTAAATAAAGTAAAAAGCATAATAGGTCATCTTTAAGTTGTTTAATGCTGCTGGACTGAGGACGTCTGTGTCAGATTTTTGACTTTATGCGTGTTGTCAGCAAAATGTCTTTTTATTTTAGTATTAACAGATTGTGTGATTAAACACCAAAATGACAACATTTACATAAAAACATAATCATAAATATGAAACACACTTCGTCAGGATGCAAAGTGAAACATCATGAGGCCATTAGCAGCAGCACTAATGACCAGAAATGTTTCTATTTTCTAAATGTTGCTGACTTGCGGCGATCATAAAAAAAAAAAAAGCACAGGACTGATTCTGATTTTAAGATTATATGCCGAGCGTCACATTACTCGACTCTTGCGTAAGATGAAAGTGAATCACGCAGTTCCGTCCATTTGATGAAAAGCGAAGCCTGAATGGATCTTTTGTGCTTACTCAAAACAAATTACACAGTGATAGCTGCCAGGCAAAGGAGACCTGATACAGATTAACTGATGCTTTTTAGATTTAGTTCAGATTAGTCCGCTCGCTGACTAAAGGCCACTGTTGCATGGGAGAGCGAATGTGTGATCATGCCTGCTCGCACGGAATCCCCATCACAACGCGTGGGCACTTAACACTCCCTGTAACTGCTGCTAGACGACCTTGCGCGGCGGCTGACCACACCCACAGCCGAGGGAAAACCTGTCCGACCGCACAACAACACGGTGAATGTGCAACTCTTAAGTTTTTATCGTGAGCTGTCTCCTGGCTTTTGTTAAGCCTGATTGGTTGCCACAGTCATAATGACCTTAATGACTTTGATGCCGCTCCTCCCACTCCTGTCACTCATTAACTAGGTTGACATGTGTCTGAGTGTGTGTGTGTGTGTGTGTGTGTGTGTGTGTGTGTGCGTGCGTGCCTCACTCTGAAGCTGAGTGTGTGTTTGTCTAGGTCTGTGGAAGAATGTGAAAGAGGAGGAAACTACTATTAACTGGAGGCGGATCTACAGTGACAAATCAAAGAGGATGCATTTAACCGCTCTTACTGTAAGCAAACTTTCCACAGTGTGACAAGCACATGGCCTGGTACAGATGGACAACATGACCTCCGTCAGGTTTCTGGAGCTTCTGCTGTTCCTCCTCCTCCAGCAGGTCTACAGCGAGGAGGCAGAGCCCGTGTTCAGAGCCGAGGGCAGCGTTATCGAGATGGGGTATTGTTTCGGAGTGGATTACATCGTTGTTTACAGATCTACGCCGGCGGGAGACCAGCTGCTTGGCAACTCTTCAGCTGACGACTCGCCCGTTACACCTCCAGCAGACCTTCGGGGTCGCATCCGGATCAACAAAGACCAGCACCTGCTCGGCCTGCAGATCAGTGACCTCACACACGTGGACTCTGGGACTTATAGGAGGGAATGCTGGCAGAACCAGAAACTTGTCAGCCAGCACACGCAGAAGCTTTCTGTGTGTGAAGCGGAGGTTCAATCCAAAGAGATCACTGTGAAGGAACAAGGTGGACGGGCTGAGCTCCTATGCAACAGCACTTCCATCGGTCTGGAGGGGACCTCTGTGCGCTGGTACAGTGAGATGTATCCGTCTTTTCGGCCCACGCTCTTCCTGGATAGCAGCGTGTCGCTGGACCCTCTGGTGGAGGAGCTGCAGGGAGGCATTGAGGTCAGAGATAGCGGAGCGTTGCTTTTGCTTGACAATACTGTGTTAAAGAATAACCAGCAATTTTACTGCACCGTGATCAAAGGTAAGAAGTGTCTCAGTTTCCAGGACCTGTACCTGCCTGACCAAAGTGAAAGCAGGGATGTTTTTGCCTCTCAAGGCGACAGAGTGGTGCTAAACTGCACCGCTGATGGTAACCTCCAGCACTGGGAGACACCACAGGGGAAGATCAATGGCAGCAGTAAGACGGACAATGAGATGTACATATCATTAGGTGACGATTCAGAGGACTTCTCATTGGTATTTCCTGCAGTCTCTGATTACCACAGTGGTCAGTATTCATGCGTCTCCACTTCTCTTGAAGTTCAGTACTCGCTGGTTGTTTGCCCCAAAAAGGAGTCCCAAGAAAAAGTTGCTTTTAAAGGCGGGGACGTCATATTAAATTGTGAAGTGAGTGAAGGCGACCCCCGCAGGGTCCAGTGGCACCGCCGAACACCATCAGGTGAAAATCAGCTCATCCAAGACTCAAAGGACAAGACTGTTCCCATCCCAGAGGATCTGAGGAGCAGAGTGACTCTGTCCGAGAATGGCTCCTCGCTGAAGATCTCCCTCCTGGAGGAGAGAGATCGAGGGGTGTACTGGTGTGTTGTTTTAGCGGGCCCTCAAATACTGGATGAGGAGGAGGAGGAGTACGCAGATAATTATACCGAAGAACCGACAGAAGATGATGATTACACTGAGGATGAAACTGGGGAAGATGACGGATACTGGCCTGATACACACAGGTGCATCTTCAAACAGGAAACCATCTTGTACATTTCGAGCTTAAACAAGGGAAGGGGTGTTGGTTCAGAGCCACCAGTTCCACCAGCGAACAACACCCCAGCCGACCCGCCACCAGCCTCTAATGTGACTGCGTACGCCGTGGGAGGTGGACTTGTTGGGCTGCTGGTGGTCGGGGCGATCGTCGCAGTGATTGTAGTAAAAAAGAGGTCAAAGGCCTCACCGAAGCAGAGAGAAGCAGCCGCTCGATCCAGACTAGACACGACCAGGGACATAAAAATGAACGTGGACCCAGGGTGTACTGAGAGGTTGACTCACAATGATGGATACAGCGCTTAACAGGTCGTGTGACGTCGCTCCACGACATTTTCTATGCAACTGACATGAAACTGTGCTTTGAAACCTGCACGTAGCAGCTGGATGGGGAGATCATTTAATTGGTGACTGTATTTAAACTTTCAGTTTCATGTTTATGCCGGGTTGCTCGTGACTAAAACTGGATTTCACTCAGCAGAATCTGTTAAAATGCAGTTTGACTTGTGTCTGAAAATATCAGTATCTTCTTGTTTTTAAAAAGAAAGAAATCTCACACTGTCACAAAGTCTCTCCTCTGTTTTCTCTCTCTCTCTGTACTTGATTGCTCAATACCATATAGTCAGTGCAGTGTAATAACATGATGGGAACTTATCTGATGACCTGACAGGGTGGTATGTCTGTAATGTGACATTAAATGATGACTAAAAACTGGTCAGGCTGCTCTCCTGTCAACGCGTCGCTCGGTGCCAATAAGGCAGAGCGTAACGGCCGAAATGAACCTGAAGCACCCGTCTGAAGAATCCAAAACAAGAGAGAGTCATTTCACTGTGACTCTGACTCTGTTTGCTGTGCTGCACATTGAAGTAATCAATATATAACTGCAGGCGGACCTGGGTCCCTGACCAGGTTTCTCAGCCAGTCCTGTACCAAAGCTCCTGTGCTAGCGGTGTAAACACCAATGGTCTCCTGGTCCTCCAGCTCCCAGTCCGATCAGCTAGCTGCACGGCTAACTGAGGGCGGCTACAGTCGGTGGCAGTTACTGTGGTGATATACTGCTCCCTATTTGTTTTGAGCGTGAATTTGACAGGTGGCCAAGTGTAATAAAGTTTTTTGTCATTTAGAGGCAGTGCAACAAGCTGTAAACACAACACCGGTCCCTTTTGCCCTTTTGTCACCTCAGCCTGAGGGAAATATCTGATTCTTTAGCTGCTAAACGCTCCAGTAAGTTCACCACGTAGTCGCTTTCTGTGTCCGTCTGCTGTTTGGTGTTGAGCAGATGGCGTACAGACGATTTTAGAGCTTTTTCACAGACAACTAAAAACAGTAAAGTTGCAGGCAGAGAAACCAAAACAACGAGTTAACAGACTCTGAAACACACTCAGCTTGTCAGTTGATCTGTTGATATCATGGAAATGTTTATCGGTGCAGCTTTAAAGGTAAAGTGTGGAGGATTGAGGAGGATTTGATGTTTTAATTTGGATATAATCTCCTGAAACTATGAATCATTGTGTTTTTGAATGAGCCTTTTCATATCTCCAGAGGGAGCAGGTCCTGTTGCATCCCAGTGTTTCCACAGCAGCCCAGAACAGACAAACCAAACAGCTTACCTCTCGTTAAAGAAGAAATGCTTCTCCTGACTTTCATCATGGAAAATTGCCTTATTTTCAGAAAAAGATTCACAAACAGCAGCCCAAACACGTGGCACGCTTTTTCTACTTTCAAAGAAATCTTTGCTTATTATTTTTGGAATTGCTACCAAAAAAAATAAAAAGTAAAAATCAGATTTGAGTGAATTCCTCTAAAAATGAATCAGGCGCCTTTTTGCAGCGTTGCGTAATATAATAAAGAGAATCAGAGGATTAGACTCTGTCACCTCTACTTTAACGTTTCTAAAGGTTTGGTATGTGAGCAAACAAACAACACTTTGACAAATGCTCAAGTTTCATCTATCTCTTATCCTGTCTGCTAACTTCTCCTGTCTTTTTTATCAGAATGTACCCGAGGCTATGTCCCTGAATACTACAAACATAAGATGCAGTATTGAATCGATATCTTGCTGTAGCTGCTGAGTACCGAACAAGTTTCACAGCACACTGCTGCAGAGTGAACATCGCTATTGATCCTGTATTGCAAAATGAGATACAGTACATTAAGTAATCGTATGTATTATTGACGAGCTGACTGTGTTCATATTGATTCAATTATGCATTTTATTATGATAATATACAGTTGAGTGTGAGGTCTGTGAGCAGCTGCTACAGTGTCGTGCTGAGGAAACTGAGCTCCTTCAAGTGTCGTTTGTGGCACATGTATTTAAATAAAAACTTTTAAACTGGGATATGGAAAATGCCTCATCATCATCATCATCATGTCCATCTGATTATGATTTCTTTGATTAGAAGCCTACCTTACCTCCCGGCCGAGAGAACAAACGCTCGTCTCATTCTTGGATTATCCATGTAATCGATAACGTGTTTAGCGTTAATATGCAGCGGTTTGCAGCTTGTTTTTGCTGCTGGAGGTAAAAAACCCTGAGCTCCTCCCGCAGCGAGGCCGCTGAGACACTTCTACTTCAGTCTCAGGTTGTCAGAAACACCGGTGCTTTGGAAAAGGCTCCTGGTGCCTGACCACACTTCACAATGAGCTTCAATAATGTATGAGACAGTGTGTGCTGCTCCTGCTGATCTGACAGCATGTATCACGTACGTCCAGACACAAGAGGAAAATTTGTATTTTATTATGTACAGCGTGAGTGAAGTGGCACACAGAAGATCAGCATCACCATCATGACCCGAGGTAAATACAATAAATCTGTGTAGCTACTGTATAGCTGCAGGTTGTTACACTGACCAACACATTTGCATATATTGTTTATCACATTCAAATGTTTATATCAAAAAGGTTTTCATTCATTGAACCTTAAAGGTGCAATATGTAAGAATTTTAGTGTCAAACAAAAAAAAAGAAAGAAATAACCGCTATGCTGCAGAGATATCTACTCAAGTTAGCATGCTAACGAGCTAGCCCTGGCCTGGCCTGTCCTGTCTCCTAAAAACCACTCTGAGCTCCCAGTCCGGACTACTAACTACTTGCTAACTGTAACTGCCGTTAGCTAGTTAGCTCAGTTAGCCGTGCAGCTGGCAGTTACTATGATAATGTAACGACCACACATTTCACAAGGTGTGTAACACCTTTCTTCAGCCTTCACGCAAGCGAAGCAATCTTAAGAGTTGACACAATGTAATTTGCACTAATTTGCTTTCTTGCTGGGAGCAATAAGAGAATCAATATCAGTCTAATGTCTGTACAATACATGTGAAGCTACCAACAACAGTAATTTAGCTTCTCTTAGCACGATGCTGCTGATGATGCCCCCGTTTCCAGTCTTCATGCTAAGCAAAGCTAATTAGCTGCTGCTCTAGCTTTCATATTCACTGTACGGACATGACAGTGCCATTAAACGTCTCATCTAAGTCTCAGCAAGAAAGTATTTGAAAAAAAATGTACTATATCATCAAAACTGGACCAAAGAACATAATAAAACATGGTGAAATTCAACTTCATGACCTGCATAACTGTCGGCCTGCTGTAATTCTGTGGTGCTTGATGAGCAGAGGTCAAATCGCAGTCTGCAAACCAAAAATGTCGGCAGTAACAAGTTGCGATGTTAACGAGGCTCATTATGCGAAACAAATCAAAACGTGGGGGACATTTAAGAGATGTTTGTTGCAGCAGAGGCCACTTGCGTGCTCTCGAAGATTTCCATCTTGCAGAATAATCTGGAGACGTTGTGTTTCAGCAATATTTCTCAGCTGCCAGATTCTATCACTCCCACGCACTTAACCTTTTTGATCCCTGATAAATATTTATGGTCCGCAGCAGTAGGCAATAAATTCGAGGGAAGAACACAGTTTCTGCTGGGTATAAGTATTTGCTCAGCTGGTTTTATATAAAACACAATCCATCTTTGTTTTTAATTTGATTTTGTTTTGGTCCAACAGAAATCTCTCTGGAAGATAGAGCAGAAAATCATGAATCAATTTCTTGCTTATTTTCTGTTCTTTTTGGTATTATTTCTGTAAACAAAATAAAAATATAAACAGCGCTGATGTCCTTGGTTTCCCTGCAGTGTGGTCTCCGTTATCATCGTCTTCCAGTTTCACAATCCTGAGATGGGTTAAAAATAAATGGGCTGAAAAAAAACTAACCAATTTTATGAAGAGCATCATTTTTTGGAGAACTGAGCTCTGTTATGTCAACAGTGTCATGCTTTGTCTTCAATAATAACTTTATAATGACAAAATCTGCGATCGTAAATACTCTCAGGACAAGATGAGCCTTGTTGTTGGCGGAGGAATGAGCAGTCGGATTTAATATTGACGCACCGCCGCTAACTCGATACAAAACCAGGAACTTTCGCAGACATCTGCTGCTTGTACCTGGGAAGCATCAGAGGAATCAGATGAGTGAAAGAGACGGGAGGGAGAAAGAGGATCTTACACGTCTGTCAGTTTGCTTCACATAAACTCCTTCACAGGCTTGATTGATGGAGACGCAGATGTGGAAGAGGAGCAGCTGTTCGCCGCTCTCAGGTGTAATTAAGAAAAGGGCTCGGTCACACAGAAAGGCCCCCGGGAGGCCCGACGGAGCGCAGAGGAATCAGCACGCCTCAGAGAGCAGCGAGATCCAGCAGCAGGCTTCCTTCAGCTTGTTACAGTGAGAGACTTTAAATGGATCAGCTTAATTGTCGAGGCATCTCTCAGACCATCTGTGTGTGTGGGAGGGCGTGTTCGAGCTCTGTCTCTGCTGTGTGTGTGTGTGTTTGAGCTGAAGCAAACTGAGCTGTCGCAGTGACGGAGCAGAAATCTGAAGTTAGAAAAAAAAAATAATCAATGAAATCAGCCAGGAAATTGTGTTTAGACAAGTTGTTACTCTGAGTCTCTTGTGTTCACTTGGGCTCGAAGAACTTCTGCAGAGCACACCGAGATGTCTGACTAGACTCCCAATTTGAGGATTATCTAAAGTTTTCTCACACACACACACACACACACACACACACACTAGACAACGTCTCTCACCAATGCAACAATCAAAATCGCAGCCGGCGGATGTTAACATGATCCCTCCTTGGCTCCCCTCCCTCGCTCCCAGGGCGCCTCTTTCTGTCCGATCAGGAGGCCGTGTTCTGTGGAATCAGCACGTCGGCTCGCTGCTCCCTGGTGGCTGCCGGGCTGAGCCTGCTGTGGCCCGATCTGCTGTAATTTGCCAGGCCTATTACTCCCACAAATGTGATGGCTGCGAATCCTGAGAGTGTGAAACAGTTGGTGGGATAAAGAGATAGAAAGAGGAAGAGAGAGCGGGGTACCTCGCTGTTGCCGGCGTCCAGCCGCAGAGCCTGAAAGCGTGCGATGCGTCGTGCTAATGGCACCAATTATGCACCGGAGAGCACCGCTGATGGGCTGGCTTCACAGCCAAAGTGCCGGGGAAAAAAACAGCAGCAGAGCGAGGCCTTTGGGTCCAAAAACAAACCCACAAAAAAATAAAAAAGGAAATCAGATTTAGAGACAGGAGGGAGACGAGCCACTTGGGACTTTTCTGTCCTAATAGCGCGCTGCTTGCTACCCAGACATGTGGAGGTGTCTGGTTGGATCGCAGCCATGCAGGAATTTATGTCTGTTATTTTCAGAGGGGAAATCCAAGCGAGACCAGGACCAATCAAACGCTCTCAATAAAACTGACTTCCCCTCTGGAAGTCTCAGAGGCTTTCAGTGGATTTGATTTGAAGTCTATAACCTAGAAACTAGTGGGCGTGAGGCTGAGATGTTGTGATACTCGCTCTCCATCAAGATTGTAAGACTTCAACTCCCCTGTGTGATCAAACTGTCGGGGGAGGCAGGAGGTGCGCCACGAGCAATCATTCTGCTTTTTAATCCCCTGGTGTGATTGTGATCATTCTGTGATGTTTACAAGCAAAAAGGAGTTTATCCGGCTTTTTATGAGTCATGTGTGAAGCATCATAAGGGAACATTTTGTGAAGAGTAGGAAAAACAACCGGGCAGACATGAAAATGCTTCTCGTGTAATTGTCTCCCTTTTTGGCGTATAAGGAGGAGAAGAATCGTCGATGGAAGTCTTGACGGGTGTCGGGAGAAAAACTTTAAAGCCAGGAGAAAGTTTTAATTTCACCGTATGGTGTTGAGCTGGCCGCGCGCATACAGCAGATGTTTACAACACAGCGGGGCTTTTTCGACAAACACGACAGCAGAGCCGACTTGTTCACTCATGTGCAGATGAAATAAATAAAAAAAAATAAAAAAAATCTGGGTAGACGGGGGGAGTGAAAATGAGACCATCTATATTCAAGAGATCTCTCGTTCAAAAACAATCACAAGACGGCGCATCGTGGATGCAAGCCGGCACAGCCACACCTTTGATGCACAGATGGTGTGTGTAAACTTCCTCCTTCCTCCTCTCTGCTGTAATCTCTCATCCCTCATGTCCCACATTCATCCTTTCCTCTCATCATCTCTCGTGTCACTCAGCAGATTTCTCTCTCGCTCTGCCAGCAGCGACGCACCTCGGCCTCGCAAACCCCCCCCAAATCTAATAAATGAAGGCTTTTTTTAGCGAAATTGGCGCGCGTGGCGGGAACACCACGACTGGGTAAATGTTAGTTGAAAGATTTTTTTGGTTTATAAAGACGGGGCTGCTGGAGCTTTGACAGAAAACAGGCAGCGGTGGGGATTGTCTACGGATGATACAAACGTACGCCCGGGTGATCCTTGATGTCTCCCTAAAACGGCTCGCTGAACGCTGAACCGAGGGCGAGGCCGGTCGGGAGGTTCTGTTGGGCTTCAGAACAACAAGCAATCGCATAAAGTCTCCACATCGGGTCTGATTGGGGTCAATTCAATCACGACCTCCCATTAACAGTCAGGAAATATGAGGCAAGAGGAAACACAGAGCGTGGGCTTTCTCCGAGTTCATATCCCGTTTATACTCTGATCATTTCATTATTGAGGGAAACAGTTTTGACATTTTGGGTCTCGGGAGCTTCAGATGAGATCATTGGTACAGCTGCACAGTAAGCAGCCTCGCTAACGTTAGCATGAAGATGAACAACACATATTACATAACGCGTGTAATGTTACACAAAGCCAAGCTAGCTTATTCACACCGTTTCTCATAGATAGATAAGATATAGTGTGACAAACTGGGTCCATTATAAGCTGATTAATTTACCATGCTTGTTTTGTTGAACCACATTTCCACCATTTAATTTGCAGACGTTACATAATCCCAGGCTTATGTTCTGTATTGTATTTTGGTAACTATCACATCACTTTGGGTTAAATGACACACACACATCTTGTTAAGTTTAATTAAGTGTATTTGTTCAGTAGACAACATAATTTAATCTTGTTTTGTACTTACCAAACCTACCACATGTCCCAGGGGCTAAAAGGAGGGAAAATGGCTCCTCTTCCTCCTTTTATACCATCATTGATGATGTCAGCGGGAGAAACCAAGTCCAGAGGGGTGGTATGGTGTTAGCTGATTTAATTATTTCTGATAAACCGGGTTAAGTTGTCGTTCTGTGGTAATGTCAGCTGATTGGCAGTCGAGATGAGAGTATATAAGATGAAATATGTGGATTTAATGAATGTTGTGAATGACTCACCTGTTTGCAGGGAAGGCAGGTGTACCTGTTCACTGGGACAGCCGGTATTGACTCCGGCTGCCCAGAGTCTATATAAGCAGACTGTCTGAAGCGCTTCAGGTGGGAGGATGTGACGTGGAGCCGTTTACACATGATTTGAGTTTGAATTATCCTAAGTTGAGTTATGATACGTTTTGCCAGAGTATTTATTTTGTTTTTGTAAAATAGTTTGTATTTCCAGGTGTAATATGGTAACACTTATAAATAAAACCACCTTACGATGCTGAAACAACGTTGCCTGAGCCGCTCTGGTCCCACATCATGGATTTTAGCGTTTAGCCTAGCAGCTGCAGTGAAGCTTTTGGCTTTAAGAAGTGTGTAAATAACGTCTAATCAAATTAATTTGGGCTCCTCGGGCTTCAGGAGACTTGGATTGGGTTTTCTTTATTGTTTTTTTATTTACAGTTTATAACGAGTCCCCAGCTACTTCAGTTGTTTCGGAGGAACGCTGCAACACTGTTTTGCTGTGAAGCTCCAGAAACTTCCCATCAGCACGAGGTTATGAAGAGGTAATGATGAACTTATCATTCAATGTAAGTTATATATCTTATTTGTGAAAAAAGTGAAAAGAAAACAGCATTTCACTTTTTTGTTTTTGCTGCCATGTAACAAGCAGAGCTTCCACGAAAGTGATGCTCACGCTCAAGAAGTATTTGGCACATAACTTCGATATCCACTAGATTTGTTTTCCAAATTAAAAAATCTATTTTATAAAAGTTCAGACACGAGTCTGAAGTCTCTCTAAGTAGATTTACTTACCTTCTGACGGAGCCGGGCTCGCCGTTTCCCCTTGTTTCCTGCCAAATTAAGCTAACCAGCTTAAAGTGAATGAACTTATTTCCCAAAATGACTTCCTTTAAATGAAATAAGTGTGTTTTTGGATGGTGTCAACACCACAAATAACTTTGGGGGGAGTTCTTCTTCGACGTTGCCGCCGCACATCCCCAGTAATAAATAGAGAAAGTGTGCTGGTGAGCCCGGCGCTGGTTGTTTGCTGGATTAGATTTAGTCGTCTCTGCTGGCATACTAGTGGGTGAAATGAGATTTCTTTTTCACCTGCTTATTGCACTTACAGCGAGGGAGGGCTGAATAAAGGGGGCTGCTTTTTTCTTCTTCGCTCCCTCAAAATGAGAGCGAGTGTATAAAAAACACTAGCTTTTCTCCACAGGCAACATTCCTCCCTTAGATAACTTTTGTGAAACCCGCCTTCCCTTGTGACAAGCTCGCTGACAGATAATCTGACAGACGGATCGCCTCTTTAAAAGAGAAAGTGGAAGGTGCAGAAAGTTGCCGAGCAAGCCCAGAAAAAAAATCAAGTCAGCGAGCTAAGGAGAAAAAGGTTATCCCAAAACAGTAGAGAGAGATTTCAGCTGAGCATTTCCATCCACTTTATGATGAAAGACTGCTGTCATGTTAAAGATCAGATATGGGGTGGATCATAGAGATATGGGGGAAGAAAGAGTGCAGATTGGTGAGGCATCTGTTAAGAGCCGGGCTGGTTCTGGAGAAGAAAAAATATGAAAGGCAGCTCCGAAGCTCTAATCCACATCTGATTTTGTGCTCTTTGCATGTGTGCGTGGTTGAGGAGCGAGTGTGGGTATAGCTAAACACGGAGGCCCGTGGAGGATTCAGTTTTTTTTTTCCAGCTCACAGTAAAAAATTCAACTTTTTTTTCTTCATCGCCTGTTTTTTTCAAAAAATCTCACCAAGAAGGTGTGTGGGGGCGTTCGGCTGCTCGGTGCCGGGAGAGTCGATGCTGTAGGCAGGCAGAGCGAGCGAGGGATCAGCTCGGAGAGGTGCGGAGGACAGGACACTCTTGTATCACTCACCAGTCGTTTCTTGGCAGCTCGCCGTCCTTTTGTGTGCACTTGTAGAGTACGAACTGCGGATCACCAGAGAAAAAAGCTTGTTCTGTACGTGCGTAGGTAGGACTTCCAGCCTCTCCTGTTCCCATTTCTGAGATTTTTTTTGCTTTGGTGTCCTCACTTGTGCTGCCTGGAAAAGGTTTGAACACATGAGGGCAGAGAAGTTAAAACAACTTGATGCTCCTGCAACAGCAGAAAACTGAGCTGCAGCAACAGACATATTAACATTATCTCTCACATTAGAAGACACACAGTGTCTCTGCCACAGCAGGAGATAAATCTGACAGACCGCAAAACAGAATCGACTCCCCTCCTCCTCCTCCTCCATTCCCTGGAGTAATGGAGCTGTCACCGGCCAAATCTGACCCCACAGTAACCCCCCTGGGGGCAATGAGATGGCACCCATCCCTTCACACCGGGGAGTGTGCAGGCAGGGGGGGTGCACACACATCTGATGATAGCAGTCATCCTCCCTGGAATGAGGAAAAATAGAGGTCATTGTGCCACTGTAATCTCATGGGAGAGGTGTGTGTGTGTTTGTGACAGTGACACTGTGATGCTCATGGTGCTGATGCTGAGGTGGTTGTTGATGCCTGGCTGGAGCTGCTGAGAGAAAAAAAAGGGAGATTGGAGTAATTAAAGTAAGGATGGCGAGCATAAGAGTCCAATTTTTTTTTTTTTAAGTTGGACGGTGATGCAGGTCGCGTTAACCCGCCTGTCAAAGCTGCACAAAGACGTAATGAAACGTACCCGACGGCATCTAAAGCGTAGCGCACGAGGCAATCTTGCATCCAATCTAGAGACTGAGCTCCAGCAGCCTGTGTGGTCTCCGGAGGGCTGAGACATGCCGCCTCCTCCTCCTCCTCCTCCTCACTCAGCATCTCGCAGCTCTCCATCCATGGCGCATCTCCACCTCTGAATCCACCTCGGGTTCGGGTCCGCGCTCGATCCATCCATCCTCCGTCTCTCTCTCTCTCTCTCTCTCTCTCTCTCTCTCTCTCTCTCTCTCTCTCTCTCCTACACACACTTTTTTTTTTACAAATGCAGCGGAGAGGACCGGACCGGCTGGAGGAATCCTATCAGATCGAGCGCGTTGATGGTAAGGCATCATTTCTTCTTCTTCTTCTGTTTTTTTTTTTTGTGTCCGTCTTTTGCGCATTTTACGCGCAGTGACAACAGACGTGGAAGTGAGCAGATGAGGAAGGATAATCAGTGGATGTGTCAGTGATTGACTTTAAAGTGCGTCAGTGGTGAGTTAAGTGATGTGGTCTCACTTTACAGGCAGCGTGTGGTTCACTGTCACGCTCCTCGTGAGCTTAATGTGGCGTCATATGCTTATTTTATTCATCCAACAGTTATTAAAACACAACTTAAACTGTTTTATTTATTCATTTTTTTGTTTTTAAGATCCAAATTTCATGTAGATTAAAGGTGCAGTATGTAGTTTTTGATCTTCATTGACTTGATTTTTCACAAACTGAACTTAAAGGACAACTCAATTTCATACTGTTTTTACTTTGTTTACATGTGGCGGACCCTGCCACCGTTCCAGCTCCCAGCAGTGCTCTGGGGACCCTATTCTCCTCTGAGAACAGCTCGTTTATTCAGTTTTGTAAACAATATTCCCTCATTTCATTCTGAGTTTGAATTACATAATCACTTGAGCTCAGACGCAGCTGATCTCATCGTCCATCCTTCAGTGTCATCGTTACCAAACTTTACATTATTCTCTCGGTTCAGTTACTCCGGCGCTGCCCTTCCTTCCTTCCTTCCTTCCTTCCTCTCTGTTTCTGAATCGACCACCTGCGCTCAGCATCCCATTAGAGAAATAAATTGGACGAGATCAGATGAGGAGTTGACCTTTTCATCTTCCAGCCGTCCTCCCTCCAGTGTCGGTGCTTCTGCTCCGTGTTGTTTGTGCGGCTGGAGGAATCATGTAGGACGGGATTCATCCTCTCTCGTATCGCAGGAACTCTTAGCCCGGGGTCAGATTAGCTCCTCTGCGCTCTACTCTGCTCTGCTCTCCGCCTGTGGCTCTCTGAGTGTGTGTGTGTGTGTGTGTGTGTGTGTGTGTGTGTGTGTGTGTGTGTGTGTGTGTGTGTGTGTGTGTGTGTGTGTGGTGTTGGTTTAGAGAGGGGGGGGTAGATGGAGAACAGAGCGATAAAGACAAACCAGAGACTGGAAGCTCCTCCCGGTGTTTTTGCTACTGCTGCTCAACTCTTGTGTTTTCCAGGATTGATCACCGGGCTCTGCCAATAAACAGCCTCACTCAGAGGGTCTGTGAACACACCGAGGTGCCTTAATAGAAAAATCTTTGGCACTGTCACATCCCTCAATCACTTGCATCCCAAATCCCTCAGTCCCAACCTCATCACTAACTCCTAACCTCATTTGTTGCCTTTATTTTTGCACGGAGGCAATTGCCTCTCCTGCACCGTGCACAAATGTTATTATCTCCCAACACTTTTGCAGCTAGCTGTGTTATCTTGGCAGCACCGACGCCTGCGCTGCTCACTGAATTTACAACTCAAACCTGCCAGAGGAGCGTGCGCCACACAGTGTAATCTTTGGCTGATCCCGTCCCCGAGGCTTTTATCCCCTGTAAGCACTGTTATTGTATGAGGGACACAAAAGCGGAGACCGTCTGAAGCTCGCAGTCCCCTTCCAGCTGTTGACAGAGTGTCTATTATTCCTGGTGTGAGTGCGGGAGGAGTTATAAGTCACGGAGAAAAAAAAAGGAGGACTTGCAAATCAAATTGCTTTAATCCATTGAAGCATCTGTCTTCATTCTCCAGAGGGCAGCTGGGTGTGTAGCACAGAGGCTCTGAGCCCTGATCACGAAAACAAAACCTGTCGCTGAGGAATGTGCCTTGGTCAGCCAGCTGTGCAGCACATGTAGGGTACGGATGGCAGGACTGTCAAATTGACATTTTCTTAAGTGTCAGAGACGAGAAGAAGCTCGGTCAAAAGTTTCTCATTATCTGCAGTCATTCGTGCTTATACATCTCTGCCTTTTCATCCGTCTCTCCTGTCCTTCAACGAACACACACAAAAACAGGACAAGCTGCTTTAAAGTCGCTCTGAAACAAGAGACAAACCGTTCCCGGGTACGAATCCAAGAAAATGAAACTTTCTTCCCCCTGATGAGTTCATTCTGCGATCGCTGTTTTTAAGCCATATTCAAACAGACTGCCTCATGATGTCAGCTCGATTTCTTTCCCCCCCTCACCCACAGAGTAAATGTCTTTGGTTTTGCGCTGTTTGTGATTAATGGAACATCAAAAGCCGATCCGAGCTCAGTGTGATGCGTTCCTGAGGACACGAGTCTGCCAGGGACACATAAACATCATTAATGAACAAGAGGCAGACTGGAGAGAGACAGAGCGACAGAGAAACAGGCCGAGGAAGCAAACAGGAAGGCTGTATTTATTTTTGTCAGCAATATGATGTATATTTACCTGTGGTTTCTGATGATGATTGGCTCAGTGAGGCCACTTTGAGTGATGGAGATGGTTTGCACCCAGAGATCTCCTGTGATTACCTACCATCAACTTAGTGCATGTGGACAAAAATGGATGGCAGCACCTGTTTTTTCTCGAAAAAAGCCATTTGGAAAATCGCATCTCCCTTTGCTCTTTCAGGCCCAGTGGCAAAGAACTCGGAAGTGTATAAAGGAAACTTCTCCACTCATCCAGCCGATGTGCAGACGGCTATATTTATCCGAGTGTGTAGCTCGCTGCTGTGCTTAGAGGCTTAATTACCCAGAAGAGAGGAAAAGCAAAAAAATGAAATGCAATTACGCAACTGTGTGCACGGTATCCTGAATAGTGGGGCTATTGTGGATGGGAACATTACCGCTACAATTTTCCCAGTGAATGTCTGACCTTGGGGTCGTGTTTTTCTGCAGAACAAATCTGTGGATCTTTTAGGAGAAACGTTTAAAACTGTTTCTTTAAAGTGTTTAGAGATGCTAAGAGGTGCTGTCTGTTTGCTCTTTTTAAAGAGAGAGAGAGAGAGAGCAACCTTTTCTCAAATCTGTGTTTTCTAAGAAACACGGCAAATATGCTTTTAGGGAAACGGTTTGATAAATACTATAAATTGCTTCCTTGCTAATATGAAGCGAAACCCGCCGCCCATTAGCTTAGCTTGGCAGAAACAAGCGGAAACAGCTAACCTAAATGCTTTTTTTTCCTTTCCCTCAGTGTTTTATTCATGTACTGTCATGTAAAAGGTCTTGAGGGTTAAACAGAAGCTCCCCTCTCCCACACAAAACACTGCCCCTGAAACGCCTCGTCCGTGGACGCGCCTTTAATTCTGTGACTTTGTGACCTCACACTGCGTCACCATGTCACACATTTGCATTTTATTTACTAGTTTGGCGTATAAGAATTGATTTAGCGCAGCTGCTCTGTTGTTGTTAGCGGTGCTGGGTCAGGCGTGTGTGAGCTGACCAATCAGAGGAGGAGGAGCCTTAAAGAGACAGAACCTGAAAACCAGCCTGATATGTCTCCTCTACAGCTGACTAATTAACAGGTTATAGTTTGTTTAATCTTTAATGACCCCCTTAAAACCTCAAATTATACCTTCTACACTTCTCTTCATGTATAGTAACAAAAAGAAAACAAGATATTTAGTGAGCTGAACATGTACGATTTGTTTTGTCTTCCTGTTTCCTCCTCTTTTTGATCCGTATGCTAAGATAAGCTAACCGGCTGCGGGTCAAAAAAGGTTGTCATTCTCATGACAGGAGGGAAATCTGGATGGGAAATGTTAATGGGACATAATTTACCCTCCACTGTTTGAGTGCCCTTGAGCAAGAACACTCATCGCTCCAGCAAGAGCTGCTCACTGGCCGTCAGTGGAGGGGCTGCAGGCGTAAAAGAAAAAAATGATCCGGAGCTCCACATGTGTGAAGCTGAGAAAAATGCACCAAAATGAAATCTCATTGAGTGTGTGTGTGTGTGTGTGTGTGTGTGTGTGTGTGTGTGTGTGTGTGTGTGTGTGTGTCTTCCTCGCGGCGTCAGCGTGAAGGATGTAGAGCCGGAGGGGGGGGCAGGATGGAGTGCTCCTGGAAGACGGTGCTGCTGCTGGTGTGTGCGTCTCTGGGGGTCCAGTACACGGCCATCCGAACCCTGAGGGACTCGCTGTCTGGACCCTGTCAAGGAGCCTACCGGTGCCAGACCAGACACCACAGAGGTACGCCTCGACAGCCAGTCAGGGTCGCCCCACATACTTGCACTGAGAACAGAGCGTGTGTGAAGCTGCTGGTGTGTAAATGCTCCTGTTAATGCAAATATAACAGAAATGATCTATGAGGTATGTGTGTGAGGTAATAAACGGACACACCTGTAACACCTGTTTTAGAGAGATGCTACCTCTGCATCAAAACTGTGACTGAAGCAAGAGGAAAAAGGAAGGCAGGTCGTTAAATGAGGGAATTCCCAAGAAGTGTGGAGGACAGAGAAATGAAATATGTGTGATTCGCTTTACAATTATCCTCAAATTTATCTCCATTAAACTCCCCTCGTAGCGCAGCTGTAGCTTGCAGCCGCCACCGCCGCCGCCATCGAGCTCCTGTACACAAAAGTAACATCCCTTTTGCAATCAACTCCTCATCAGCAGTAATTACACTTCAGCTATTTGCGCTATATTTAGAGATCCGCCATTTCATAAACCCCCTCGGTAACCACCAGGCAGACAAGCAACTTACTCATGCATGTTTACCCTCTGAATTATTTAAGCTTTATTGGCTTGATTCAGTCGTTTACTTTCTCCTGGCTTGAAGTTATGACGAAAGCTGGCTCGCTTTCTCTCTCACGAGCTGAAATAACTCTTCTGAAGTAAGTGAAGTGCCTCCTCTTCCACCAAAAACTAGGAAACAGGGAAAACAGGTTGTATAAGGTGTTTTTTTAAAAGCTTCTGATGGAACTGATGTTGGCATCATGTAATATGAGACTGTGTCTTTCTTCAGACTCCAGGTGGAGAGCCTTGTGTGATTGGATGCCCGTCGACTCGCCCGGGAAGCACATCCTGCTGTTTGCCACCACGCGCAGCGGCTCCTCGTTCACCGGGCAGCTCCTCAACCAGCACCCGGAGATCTTCTACGTGTATGAGCCTCTCTATCACGTCCAGCAGGCCTTCACCAACTCCAGCAGCAGGCTGCGCCGCACCCTGGACCGCCGGGCGCTACTGGGAGCGTACCGGGACCTCCTTCTCAATCTGTACGCCTGCGACCTTCACTTCATTGAGAATTACATCCGCCCGGAGCCACAGGACCACGTCACGAGCTCCTTCTTCCGCCGGAGCTCCAGCCACGCCCTCTGCTCCCCTCCGGTGTGTCTCGAAGGAGGGGACGTAGCGGCCTCCGACCCGCCTGATGAAAGCTGGTGTCCTAAGAAGTGTGGGGCCCTTAATCTCACACTAGCCTCGATGTCATGTCTGTCAAGGGGACACGTAGCCATAAAGACCGTGCGGGTCCCTGAGGTGGGGGACCTGCGCACTCTGACAGAAGATCCACGTCTGGACCTGAAGATCATCCACCTGGTGAGAGACCCCAGAGCCATCCTCGCCTCGCGCATGATGGCGTTTTCAGATCAGTTCCGCGCTTGGAAAATATGGAACGCGACAGGACGGCAGCCTCGGTACGTCGACCTGTCGCAGATCACCAGCACCTGCAAGGACATGGCGGCCTCCGCAGAGACAGGCCTGCAGAGGCCGGCGTGGCTGCGGGGGCGCTACCTGCTGGTGCGGTACGAGGACCTGGCGCTCAACCCAAGGGACAAGGCCGGGGAGATCTACAGGTTTGCGGGGCTGGAGATGGAGGACAGGGTGCGGATGTGGATTGCAAAGAACACCAACAGTAACGCGTCGTCTCCGTCCGAGTGGAACTACAGGTACTCCACGACCAGAGACTCCAGAGCGACGGCGGAGAGCTGGAGGCTTCGTCTCGGCTTCGACATCGTGAGGACTGTGCAGAATCTGTGCAACGACACTCTGGCTCTGCTCGGATACAAACAGGTCCACTCCGCGGCCGAGCTCAGAAACTTGTCCCATAGTTTGGTGGAACACAGGACCTTCCAACCCGTCACATAGAAGATTTGAATTACATTTATTTATTCACGCCGACGTTTTCCTCCGTCACGATGCTGATAAATTGAATGTAGTTTATCTCAGTTCTGAATAATGCCTAAGATCACGTATTGTCACTTTTTAATGGTTTTGCTAAAGATATTAAAAGTGCCCAATTTATGAGCCTGTGTGATCCAAAATAAAAAGTCCTAACTGCTGTTTGTGTTGATGGAAAACTCTTAAGACGCAAAGTCCCGATGTGATTAAGTTACTATGCTTTGTTTTTTTTTTGTCATGATTACATTTTCTAATCGTTTCAGTGTTTTCAGAGAGAAAAAGACGACACTTGAAAGAGCAAATCTGACCTGAAGTCTGACAAAAAAGTGTTATTCTTGGAGGTGAGACACACGGAGGAAGCGAGGGGGAGGAGGAGAAGAAGAAAAAAAAAGAAATTACAGGGCTTGCCTTCCAAGTGTCTCTAATGCATTTTGGAAAAAAGGATTAAAATGTCACCGGCGCAATCTTCTGCAGTGCACAGCGGCTCTAATTTCTATGTGAAAATGTCACGAATATGAGAATATATTTGTTTTTTTTCTTACTATAAATACTTAATGACTGTAAATACTGATTAACTGTTTCGATGCAAGTGTGCTGATGTTATGTGCCGGGTGTTTTTGGGGCATTTTTTGTCAGTGTGATACTGTTTATATTTTCTAGACTTTTTAAAATAAATTATTCATATTAATACATATCTACCACGCTGCTGAAATCTTCTTGCAACCATATTTGTTTGATGTGTCTTTTATGTCTTCAATCCCGAGGAAAAGTGAATAAGTGCTTCAGTTTTAGTGCTCAGAACAGAGAATGGTGCACGTTCACCGTCTTTTATCTTTTAATCCCTCTGTGTTTGGTTTGTCTCGCAGCCAAATTTCACTCCTGCCGACGTGTCTGTAGTGACAGATATGTCTTTTTACACGACAGAACACATGCTGCTCGCGCTGTTTCATTTTCGCGTTAACTTTGAAGCTAAAAAGAATAATACGGGGATCATTCAGCTGGTAGCAGCTGTCTGCAGTGGCGTATAGTCAGAGATTAGACGGCTGCAGGTTCTCTGCCAGCTCCACCATTTGAAATTGGTCTTTGTGTCTAAACAGAGAAAAGAAGCGTGCCATCTCCAGACACCAGCGCATTTGTGCTGCTCTCTTGAGATAAATGCTGGAAGTAGTTTCTGAGGGAAGAACGCTTTGCATGACTCATAGTCGAGCCACTGATTGACTGTGATTTTTCTGCCTTTCAAATTCTTGCATCGCCTCTTCCTGGGCTGCAGTTGGAGCCCGCTGGGGGCTACGGGCTTCAATGCTTATGCTGTGGGAGAAAGCCACTCCAGACTGAAGGAAAGTATGTAATTTGAGTGGAACGGTCATGCTGCTCTGTGAGCACCATTAAATCTGAGGTGAAATTGTCCCTTTTAATAATGTATTTTTAGACACCCGGTCCTCCCCATCCTTCCTGAAGCTGCCCTATAGCTGCTGACACCAGGGATATCTCAGTGCAGCTACAGAATTGATCTACACATCCAGCTAAGGAGAAACAGGATTTAAGATGCATGGAGAAAAGAGCGGACGTCTTTCTTTGAACTTAATCTGCGCGGCTACACAAACTGGCCATAAAGCAGAGCTTTATGACACCCGGGGAGACGCTCCTCATCGGTTTTTCCATCCACACCCTGACACACAAAGCTGCAAGTGGCCTGAGTCAGCCGTCAGCTAATTACCCATTTCTTTGCACTCAATACCGGCAACCCCTTTCTGTCTCCTTAACTGTGCTGACAAATTAAGCTCTTATCAATAGTGCTAACAAATATGAAGTGCATGCTGATATTGAGAAATGCAAAATAGCCCTCTGTTAATCTACACGACTGGTATCCGGCCTCGTTTGTCAGGCGGAGCACAAAGCCCTGTCAGATGAACTCCAGTGCCCCTTCATTGACGCCACGGACGATTTTTCTTCTTCTGGCTAACTTTTAACTCACTTTAAGCAAACTATTTATCCACGACCTTTAACTATCTACTTCAGCTGTTTATCAGCAAACTATCCCAGCACATCCTCATACCTAAACCACTGAATAGGTCGATTGTCTGCATGTCTCCCAAACACATTCTCATTGCACACAAAAGCCCGATCTTAGCAGGTTGAAGTGGGATTTTTGACCAGTGGAACAGGTATATTAGTTATATCTGTGGCTGGATATCAAACGTGCTTTTTCATGCACATTCTCACAACAATTGTCTGACCTCTCCTGATATCCATGAAATTCAACACAACGAGGCCGTCTAGCACACCTTTGAAGAGGCTCTTCTGCCTGGCTGACTCACAAGAGGAGGAACAGACCTCCACCTTATCAAATAATGTGTCAGGAAGGCCAGTCTGTTATTGACGTATTGGACCTATTTTGAGGCATGGAGCAAAATGCAGGCGCAGGAAACAGATGAGAAAACACAGACGACCCAACAAAGAAAGAGACGAGATACACAAGGGAGACGAAGACAGGAAGTGTAAAACTGAACATGACGCAGAAGGATAAACCTACAAAATAAAACAGGAAACAACTAAAATAAAATTCAAAACCATGACACACTGTGCACAACATGTTTCTGCGATTTGCTGCCACAACACTGATTTTGAATCACTGATCCTGACAAGACACACACACACAGAAGTGCAGAGGTCACAGTAGATGCAAGAAAAGCTCACACACACATTTACAGCATGAATAACAGGCTCACGCCGAGGTGTTAGAAGCTGAAGGAACCATTTTTATTCAGTAAATGGTTTGTGGTCGTGTGGAGAGGGGGCACCGCTGACATCCGTCACACTGACAGCTCCTGGGACGCAGGAGCAACACTACAGTATGACAAAATGTCCAAGTCGCTTTCAGACGTTCAGTCGTTGTTGTGCGAGTGCAGACTCCTCTTGTATCAGTGATTTGCATGTGTGTAGAGAAGGTTAAAACATGTTCGTCTTGCTGCTGCTGCTGCTGCCTCGTAAAGAATGAAAACATGATGAACAAGTAAATCGAGACAAGATGGAGGTTTGCTGGCAGGATGAGGAGGAAGATCACCCTCGAGCTGAGAGCTTTAAGAATCAAAGACTGAGTAGGCAAGAGTCTCCGCTGCTGTGCTCTCATCTCCAGTGCAAGAAAAACAAGAGTTTTCCTGCAGGGATCAATAAAGAATCACATTAATATACAGAAGCAACTAATATTATGTTTATTAGACTCAAACACAACAGACACATGATTCGTCCTGATTATTTCCTTTCGCTTGGTGCCCGAAAGCAGATTTATGAAACAACTTTCCCACCGCTATTCAGATTCAAGGCAGATGAATATCACAGCTGCAGAAACTTCAGGTCAAAGGCATCGAGGAGCGCAGTGTGAAACCAGCTTCCAACAATGTCTCCTTAAGCACCTTCTCGACCTTTCAGCACCACGGTTGTGTCAGCGTCAGCCAAATAAGCTCCATCAAGTAAATCCCCCTCCTTCTGCTCTGCCCTGACGCCTGTCTGTAATCACCGGCCTTAACCATTCGCTGGTCATAATGAGATGTGGGAGCGAAAGGAGGTCGTGAGACGTCCTTGGAGTTTGCCTCTCCAGCTGCAGGTGTGTCATGCAGGTTCATTATCCCAACGATCGATTCTTTACGGCCCTTATCCGGGCGCGCCGCCAGAAAAGTCTGCAAAATTATGAGCTTTTCTTGCTGTCACACTGACATAACCACACGCTTTCATCACACAATCATCCTGCGTGAATGTTGTGTGTCTGAGCATACATAGTGTAGACATGTGCTATGACAAAGGTGACACCCGGCAGTAGAGAGGCAGTGAATGATTTCTGCCACATCTCTGAGCTCCACAAATTGCCCTCCTTGTAGAAAAGCATTGATTCAAAGAAGAAAGAAGAAAAGGTCAGACCAGAACACGGAGCGTATTGACGATCCGGTTAAAGTGACTCATAAAAAGTGCTGTTGATGACCAGAGAAACATCAGGAAAAACATTATTCCTGTCTTGTATCTGACTTACAGAAGCACTTAAAGAGACACGTGGCTTTTTTTTTTCAGCACACAATATTTATCATCTCTCTCTTGCCACTTAAGTGTTGAAAGCTACTGTAAGGCTGTAATTTCCACAAGCTAAGTACATGCAGTGTATCATATCTGAATGTTTTATATAAAAATTATGAGGGGATGCATCACGCTCTCCTGACATTTTACGCTCGGCAGCTTTTTCTCCGTCGACTCGGCCATTTAAAAATCCCAGTTGGACGTGGCGCAAACAGTTTGCATTTGTCACTCTCCTTACTGGGAGCCAAACATGTCATTTATGGAGAGATTAAGGAGCATTTAAGACGGAATGGATCCACTTTGAGCCACAGTATCTTTATTACCGGAGCCACACGGGCCCCGAGCAGACATCAGCCTCTGTCACACCCATCATTCAGATACTGTTATGTTCCCCCCCGTGCACTCACACACACAAACACACACCAGCCCTCCGTGTGCACCTCATCGGTCATCTTTGCCTCTTCACCTCCATCGCCGTTCCACTCTCCCCCCCTCTCTTTCTCTCCGAGCATCTTTTGTAGTCATAGTTGCATTTTTATGACATCTCTCCGAGGCATTTGTTTCCAGCGTGAGTTCGCTCACAGATTATTTAGTTTGTTTTCCCCACTGATCCTAATAAGGGGGGCTTTCATTTCAAAAACATCAAACGGCCAGCTGGAAGAGATGCATCTTGGGTAGAACTCCTCAAGGTAAATGCGAGCAGGCCCCCAGCCTAACTCAGCACCGTCAGCATTATCCGCACACAGGCTGCAGTTAAAAAAATAAAAAGACGCCAGTGAATCTCAACAAGTATTTCACATAACAGAGAAGAGCTTCAATGATAACAGCAGTGCAGTTAAAGCTCCATATACATGTTTATTATCAGGGCTGTAAGTCTACTCTTAACCGTCAGCAGGAGCTAAATCAGGGCTTTACATCTTTACAATAATTAAACGCTCAATTGATCTCGTCCTTTATTGCCCTATTGGGTGGAAAACACACTCCGTGAGGGGCAAACGGTGATTGCTCCGCTGCTGTGATACTGCAAAAGGGTAATTAGGCGTTTTACTGTCTGAGGTAAAAAGGCGTTAGAAATTTTCTAATTTTAAAAAGCGTCTGTAGGTTATGAAAAGCCGGGGCTCTTTTTATGATGCACAATGAAGCGGAAGGTTCATCTACAGAGAGGGAAGGTGAGACGTAACATCAAGCAGGAGGTGAGTAACAACAGGATGCTGCTTCTGAGGATCATCACGGGGTAAATAGCTACACATTCACAGCCGGCGTGTTTGTGTTACAGTCTGTCTCGTATTGATTCTGACAAAGACGGTGGAAGAAATACACAAACCCTTCGACCTCCTGAAGTAAAAGTAACAATAACACAAGATAAGTAAAGATCCTTTGTTTGAAGTCCTATTTAAATTAAAGAGGCATGTACTCAGAGTTTGTTCTGCAGAAAAATGTTTATTATAATATTATATTTGACATTGTTTGATTGTTAATGCTGATACGTCAATGTTCAAACCCTGTGTGGCGTCACCCGGAGTTTGGCTTTATAGCAGTCGCTGTCTTGTTATTCTTGGAGCCAGAAGGTTCTGGGTTGGATATTCTGATTGGATCTGACTGAAACTTGACTGAACTGCTTTATCGTCTGTTTTTACTGTAAACGGGACCATCATTTACAAAATGAACATCGCGCTGTACTGACGAGGACTTGAAACTAGCGATCGAGACTGTAAACTCGTTGAGAAAGTCTTTACTGAGGTGATGAATCAAGTGAGAAGTAGGGTCATTCTCTCATATGCTTACATGCAATCAGACTTCTTTTTGAAACCAGTGGAGTCGCTCCTTCATGGCCATTAGAAGGAATGCAGATCCACATTGGCTTCAGAAGCTCGGACCATATTAAGTGGTCAGTGACCACAACAATCCGATAACTGGGAATAATCAGGTCATTATAATAATCTGTTTACATGCACACACACAAAAAAACAAGTTTACATGATTCAGTCAGTTAGTTGGATTTCTTTCCAAGTACATGACGTAAAACTGTTTGTTTTTCATCGTCAACATGACGTCGCTTATCGCTCCTTATGTGGGGTTTGTTACGTTTGCGATGCATCCAAAATAATGCTCTCCTTCTTCACGCAGAAAACACATCTGCATCCACTCGCATTTTTATCCAATAAAGCATATCGCATTATATTTACTGAGCACTTGAATCATCTGGTAACTCCATCAATCAGATAATGATCGGTTTGTTTGTGGGCAAGTAAACTGTTTCAAACCAACACCTGTGCACACATCGTGACATCATCTAACATTACCTACATGTGTTGCCTCTCCAATGTTTAACCGGTGCCGATGAGGCTGATGTCTCCTCGGTGGAGCTGCAAACATGAAACACGACAAGGAGCCTCATGAAGCCAAAAACATATAAATCATATATCATAATCAAAAAAACGTAGAAGCAGTAGAAAGTATAATATTTCTTTGTAAATGAAGAGTAATAAAATGTCAATACTCAAGCAAAACTACTTTTTAGTCTCAGCCTGATAAATAAAAAGACTGTGAAATCCTCGCTTGGTTCTGTAGCTCGCAGCAAAGCGCTGGTTCTGTTCCTCCCGGCCTCCTCAGGGTGCTCTCAGTAGAATACAGTGGATCAGTTTATCTACTGGCGCTCCATCACAGGCCCTGCTGACGCCTCTCACCAGACAGTCAGAGCCAGGCTGCTCTAAAGGATCTTACCCCGAGGAGAGTTCTGTCTTTCTTTTCCGGAAGGTTTTAGAAAAACCCAGTCCAAACGCTGAGATGTTTTAGATGTGAGTATTGGTCTGGTGCCCCACATCCCTCCATTCTCCCTCCTCCTCCTCCTCCTCCCCCGTTTGGCATCTCTTTCTTCCTTTCACTTCCCAGCTCTCACTTTCAGAGAACAGTAGGTGTGAAAGGTCTGTGGGATTTTTGTTTTTTATTTTATTTCCTCCTCTTCTCACTTATGGAAGTTTTTTTTTTACACAAGGAGAACTAAAGCACAGCACGGGGCGTGGGCTGCGGTATCACAGAGGCAGTAGGAGGAAGGTGTGATCACAACCCTGCAGGCTCCGATCGGATCACACGTCATGCTTCTCAGCCCTGTTCTGTGAGTTCTGTTTTGGCCTCAGTGTTTTTCCCGGCCCACTCATCCCAGCTTGCGGCAGCTGAAGGTTTTTTCGGGGCAAGTTTCATACGATTGCTGCTTTTCTTTGTCTAGCTTTTTTACCTAACATACTTTGTATTGAACCGTTGTCCCAGTCTCTTTTTCTCGTCTACCTGCGCCCACCCACGGCTCCCACGGTGGAGATAAAGGTACACCAACACTGTCAGCAGTTCCTCAATGAATTCCCAACAAGCTTTAATTTCCAGACTCATCCATAATTCACCAACAGAGGGCACCGAACAGAGCGGCATCTAGCTGGATTAAAGGCCCAAGTACTGCATCTATTCCATTCGGTTTAATTTGAATAGATTTTATATTCATTGAAACGGCATTCGAGACATCCAATTTCAATATGTTGAAAGGGAAAACGGAAGAGACGGGATGGAGGAGGGCGCTGGGGGAAGATGGACCCTGACTACAAAAACATCAGCGTGGATGGTTGTGAGTTTTTCTTGACTGCATTGTCTTTGTTTTACAGGCAACAACCAGCAAACAGTTCATCTTCACCTAGTGATTCACTGCTGCACCTCCAGATGGTCGAAAGAAAAGCTGCACCAGAGGCCGGGATATCTTAGATTTTTAGTCAAGCTGCACAAATGCTGGATCCTACATCCCCCATAATGCAATACAACTCCATCTTTCATTGGACTTTCCTTGTCTGTTAAATGCCACAACATTAAGTTCAGTTATGGTTTTAAACACGGGTTTTCTGTCAAACGGTTAAAGTCTCGAGCCTAACTCATGATGAGCCCGATGACATTATTACACATATTTTTACAGGCGGACCTTTAAGTGTAAAATCAGCTTAGCACAAGGACTGCTAAAACAGCTAGCCTTGGACTGTCCAAAGGTATATCCCGACTAAAACTCACAAATCAGCACGTTATTCTCTATCTTGTTATAGTTGGTGACTATGTGGAGTCTGTCAGATTGTACATTTGAATCCAGTTGGCTAGTGCATGTCTAACCTCTTAATTATTAAGAGGTTACACATAATATTAATAATATTGTGAGTGAAACAAACAAGATAAATCATGTAAATAAGGCATTTAATGCAACTTTAAACAGCATCAGGGCAAGGACCAATCCCAATACATCCTGTGCTCCGACCACGCAGCCCTTCCCCTCGGTTTTGTGCGTAAAAACAACCTCTACTAGTTTGCTGATGTCTCGGGAGCTCACTAGCTAATGTCACATTGTCATTACTGATTTGTGCATGATGGTCCCACATTTTAATTCCCCTCCTCTGATGGCATACAACGGCAGAAATTGAACTCAAGTTCAGCGGCGACTTTGCTGCACGTGTTCCTGCTCCTCCAGTAGCAGCAGGAGCTACTTGATTGATGGCTTAAAGCTGTGAATCAGTTGCGAGTCTCGATGCTTTTCTACCTTCATCAGATAAATGGCAAATGGCATCGTGACAATGCCACAGTAATGCAAGCTCCGCAGCTGAAGACGCATAATGGAAATGTTCGGTTGCATCTGTGTACGTAGATGTGATCGATGACAACTGATTATGTTATTGAGTGGTTGTCCCGTTTCACAGAGGGAGATTTCAACCACCACCACTTGTAACTCTGTTCTGAAGGCCGAGGGGCCACTCGAAAACGAGGGGGTGAAAATTGGAAATGGGATTGAGCCTAACTGCCTCGTCCTGATAGGGACACGACGTTTACAGTGAACCTTTCTTCCGACTCTTGCAAAGTAAATTACCATCAAACTTTTCCTCTGAATGAGTGCAGGCTCTTCAGGGCTACAGTATATCAGTCGATCACCGGCTCTCCTCGTCCTCCTCTCCTCAGTCTGTCTCTCTCCCTCCTCTTTCTTTTGTTTCCAGTCACACAGGCCCGGTCCCATCAGTACCTCAGGGCTGACATGTCCGCTGATGCTAACAAATGATGAGCGTCCCCACTGACAGCAAGTCCATCTGTCTGTGTCAGAGTAATTCAATTTTATAAATATAATCAACGGGGTCTGTTGTGGAGGGACTTGTAGCGTAGTGTAGTCTGACCTGCTCTGGCTGTGTATTATTCCACACACACACACACACAACACACACTGTCTGCAGCCACATTAACAAGAGCAAACACGAGCATGATTAGCGCACAACACCGACAGACGTTAGCTCGGTACGAGTAATGAACAGAGAATCTGCTGCGCCATTCGTCTTGAAATCTAATAGGGAGAGGAAGTTGCCAGTGGCATGCCGGGTTTGATTGATCGGGTAATGGAGGGACAATTGATGCTCCACTCCGGCGTCATGATGATTTGTTCTGGTTTAAAAAGGGAATTGTGCTTAAAAACTCCACGAGACATTTCGACATTACTCAAGTCAGTGAATATACTGCAGGCAATTTGCCGCCTATTGATCACAAAGAAAAATAAAACAAAAACTCTGAAGGCAAACAAACATGAAACCACAGATCCCATTTCCTTATCAGCCAAAGCAGGGCTGCAGTATTCCCACTGACCAGCATGTGCACATTCAGCGTTAACTGTACGTTTTGCTGAAACGGAGGCTTCACAGGAACCATATGCTCAATAGAAAGCATCTAATTAGCTGTTAAATGAGGCGAGCTTTGACCTGAGAAGCTCCCTCAGAGGGGTAGTTAATCCCCGTTGAAGCAGTTTGAGGAATAATTGATCGGAAAGGCCCATCAAGATTTAGCTCCACGAGGATGCTATTGACCGAAGTACTCAGAGTCCTTCCACTCAAACTACAAACTAAAACTACAGAGAAGATAGAAGAAGAAGAAGAAGAAGAAGAAGAAGAAGAAGAAGAAGAAGAAGAAGAAGAAGAAGAAGAAAAATAGAGAATCCACGTGTAGATGATCACAAAAAGAGTGAACTGACAGGGCCTTCAGGGGTTCTCGAAGACGCTGATCTAATTAGTGGCAATAAAGGCTTGGAAGAAACTCCTTTGACGATGGTGCTCTCGACAGAGATTATCTCTCTCCCAGAGAGCAGAGCTGCAGGCCGAGATCAGGACTCACTTGATGCCACTGTAAGAAGTCTGTGAGGCACAACACTGTGTGACATTACTCCATTCAGAAACCAAATAAAAACTTGTCAGGATCTGAAGTTATCTGAGCTCCATCTGAAGCCACCGTGGCTTCAATTAACACCCGGAATGGAAAAACAAAATCTCTCAAAGACGTTAACTTTATAATTTGGATCAGTATTTTAAGACAAAGATCAGAGCGAGATATAACAGGACAGACGACCGACGTGCGACAACCTTTTTTTTGGCAAGCATTCAGACGAACTGTGATTCACGCCAAGCTGGAAAAACCTGACCGGATGCGGACGGAAGCAGCGATTGGCTGATTCACTCAATCTCTCATGTTTCAAGCCCTGATAGATTGAATTTCCAAAACAATTGATCGTTTGTCGCATCTGCTGTGCTGTGGGAGCTGCAGCCTGGGATGTGAGGAGAGAGGCAGAGGAGCCAACATATGGCAGATTTAATTAATGTGAACCATCTCGTCGTCTGCCTCCCTGCAGACAGTTTAGTCCTAGTAGACCCCGCAGACCTCCTGTGTGTGTGATTCACGTCGCTTTCCAGACCAATTCGCTCTGCTGGGTTTCACCTTACTGAATTAATTAGTGCCCTCGCTGCCCACCTGAGCCTGGGTCTCACCTGCTCCCACTCCCAAGTGCCCACTTGGAGCTCAAGTCGCAAGAAAAACATTTAAAATTTAGTTTGAAAGTTGCCTGCGTGATATGTTTTTCCCCGACTGACATTCAGCCGAGGTGCAGAAGCTGATATTTCTGATCTCTCAGATCAATGAGCGTCTTTCGAGGCGCTGTTTGTACTCCGTCATTTTTCTCTGTTCTGCTAAGGAGAGTGCTCCCTTAATGGATTTGAACACTAAACCGATGAAGAGGCATTTATTGGCTTATCGGGACAAATCACATTTTTTCTGAGCAGGCTCTTAGAATCAGACCTCCTGTCTGTAATGGGATCAACAAAATGGCCTCGTCTCAAATGGGAGAGTGTGTGAATCCACCGCTGCCAATAGAAAATATATATTCCAGAAGAGACACCGAGAAGCGTTTGGCTGCTGCGCACGGTTTTGTGAAAATTTGATTAAAATGATTGAGCCCTGTGCCTGCTGGCAAGTTAAGTCCCTCGCTGGAGGTTAACCCTTTACTGACGCATACCAAAGAAATCAACTGCGCTCCGTGCAAAGTGCAACACAACATCTTGAAATGAGAAATGGAATCTCGTTTGGGTAAATGTGATTACAGATTAAAAGTCGAGGCTCATAATCCTTTATGGAAGAATATACAGTGAGCTGACTTGAAAAGTAAGGTTTTAAAGGTGCAATATGTAAGAACAGCCTGTTAGATTCATAGTCAAAACAAGCAGGAGGCAGTGGCTCAGGAGTAGAGCCAGCGTCTTGTTATATGAAGGTCGCTGGTTCGATTCCCCTGGTCTGCATGGCAAAGTGTCCTGAAACTGAAACCCAATGAGTCGCTTTGGACAAAAGAGTCTGCTAAACTCCCTAAATGTAAGCATATCGCTAGAGTAGCAGCTGTTAGCTCAGTTCCAGTATAGCAGTATACCACTAGCACAGGGGCTTTGGGACCAGTGCTGTTTTTCCATTACATCTGCTCTGCTCCCCGCAGTACTATCGAAGAATCACTGCTAATAAAGTGGCTCCGCTAATTCAGTTACAAACACGTTTTCATTTTCTATAACTTCTTCACAATAAAAGCCCCCCCAACCCTAACCCTAACCCTAACCCAAATATATATGCTAATACAACTATATGAAGATGAGATTGATACTCGTGTCAGCTCCTCAGATCAGACTAATAAAACCAATAATGTTAATAGATTAGATCTCGAATATGGAAAGTATCCGCTGCATAAGGGACGTGCACCAACACATCCACCAGCATGAAGCTTGAACACCGCTCTCCCTTCGAGGTGAACTGAACTGTCTGAATATACAAAGTACCCAAAATAGAGAAGCAATGAAATATTGAGATTTTATGGGGAAAAGGAGGAAGTTTAATATCATTTCGTCCCTCCCTGTGGTGCTGCAGCGTTTCATCTGTGCACCAAATCACCCTCCAAAAGAGCCGAGTCGATGTAGTGAGAAACAAAAACACAAATATCATCACTCACCATCTGACAACATGACAGCTATATTTAACAGCACAATCTAATATGCAACATCTCTAAGTATCAAATCAGCTCGCCCCGAGGAAATCGTAAGACAAAACAACATTGATTGGGGGGGGCGGCACGGTGCTCCGTCATTATCGACTGACCCCGCTGTCAGGAAACAACCTGACAGGCTCTTCACTCTGGAGACACAAAGAGGCGTCAGCGTGGGATCATTAATGGGTGATTCTCAAACAGAAGATACTACGTAGCTGAAATAGATAATATTCATTCAAAGGCACATGTTCAGATTCAGACTAATTTGCAATCCAGCTGAACAAATGAGGAAAATGAATACAGTAGCCTAAATGTATTTCCTTTATCTTTAATTCAGTAATATGAAGTTCATTCTCTGCTTTTTTTCCAATAAGAAAATAATATATTCACTCACATGAGATAAACAGAATCCAGGATGGTCAGGCAGGCTTCGACCATTTCCATAATTTCATAAAGGGTTTAGAAAAGATGGAACCATAAAAAATCTCTTGTTCATTCGCCCTGAAAGATGAATACCGACTGTGTCAGCCATGCAGCACATGAAACACTTTCCATTATTGTGATAAACACAGAAAAAATAAACCCTCTATAAAGTGACTGAACGGTGAGGCTCATGTCGACTGGTGAGAGTGGGGCTCTTAAGTTGCGCGGCCGTGGTGTGAAATCTTCTATAAAATTTGATCTGTTTCATGCACACATAGAGGCCGGTTTTCTAAGGAAGGCAAGAATTGTGGAAAATGAACTGTTGCGGAAATAATGTGATTCTAATAACGCTTTATGAAATCGAGAGGGCTGCGGCTGTGTGGAGGAAACTGCACAGCACACACAGACGACCATCGAAACAGAAAATATGTCCATGTATTACTGCGATTCCTTGCTGTGCATCTGAAACACAACGTATCTGATTTCTACGTCTAGAAATGAAAGAGAGAGTCGGTTGCAGAGCCGAACCTTCTGGAGGAATAAACATCCCGAGTCAGACTCTGATCCGGAGCCGATTACTGACGGGAGGAGAGCTCAGAGACTCATTTTTAACTTTTGGATTCATCATCACTCCTGTTTATTAACCTGACTGCAGCAGCGATCCACAAAAAGCTTATCTTAAAGCTGCGTTAACGTTTTTTAATTTGTTTATTTATCAAGCTGTAAACGCAACACTAACATATTTTTAATTATGGCTTATGTGGTGGAGTCATGTTTCTAACACCTGATGAATGCAAGTAAGTAAATATTGAATGTCAACCCAATAATTACTTATCTTTAATCTCTAGTATCGGTCTGCACCTACTCCTGAGGTAAATATCTGGCTTTATAACTGCTAAATGTCAGAAATGATGTCACATGCATGTATCCTAGTAATTCGAACTATTTTATATACAATCATTGGATATGGCAGCTTTAAAGACGATGTAAAAAGAATGCATAAGTCTTCTCAACGCCCTCTCGTTGCTATCGTTCCTCTTTTTCCCCTGATTTGTTTTGGACCCTGTTGTTTGTTCAGGGTAATGAACGGCATGCTAGCGTGCAAACCGACCACCAGGGAGGCTGTGACTTTGCTGGAGGGAGAACCCTGCTGCTCTCACCCAATTAGAGCCACCCAGTCCATCCGAACCACCCGCTGGTCTACAGAGAAACCTCGCTCATTGCTGCAGCTTGCTGTTAATCCAGTCTGCTGAAGAGAGGACGGGAAGACGGGCAGACGGCACGTCCTGAAGTTAGCACGACGAAGCCTCTTGTAGACTGGACACATCACAAAAGAAGCATCGTGGTGCACAAAGAATAACTGTAAGCACGGACGATCTCAGCTTCTGATCTTAAGCGTGTGAAGAATACCAGAACATCACTCAGAATATTTTAGGGTTCAGATGGCAATGGTTCACTTAATGCAAACTCTATTTTCACTGTTAAGGTGCTGATAATTTGATCATCATTAAAAAAATGTAGTAGGGTTTAATTTTTGACAGTGTTGGATAAAAAAAAACATCTACACACTAAAATGCTTCAATTTAAAGGAGCACTTTCCCCCAAAAAACCCTCTCATGTCTGTGATGTTGGAGCCAGGAGACAATTAGCTTAGCTTAGCGCAGATTTGAAGTAGGTGGACAGGTACAGTGGATCTGGTCCAAAATGCTGTGAGCACAAACAGACCAACACAAACAGATATAAGGTGTTGATTGCTGGGCTTTCTGTTTCCTCTGTATGCAGAACAACTGGCTGTTTTTGAAAATCAAACTCATTTTTTTTATGTGTTGGCAACTACAAGCAATGCACTCACTCTGTTTTCTCAATAAAACATCTTAAGCAGTCTGATGCTTTTATTTAGCTCATGAATGCCATCAAGGTAAGAGAGAGAAAAAAGAGTCAAAGATAAAGTGAGGCTCCATCAATCTCTGCCCGTCTCTGAACCTTGAGCAGATGGCTCTTTCTTGAACCATGTTTACCCACAGATGGAGTGCAGGAACAACGTACGTGGTCAAGGTTAAAGAGGTCCACGCTCTGCGATGTTTTATCTGTTCATGGTACGATCCCGTCTGACAACTGCTCCCTCTTTTCAGGCTGGGGGACCACATATCCTTGGATCCTTCACACCAATCCTTTCCACGTTGACCTTGTTGTGCACATTTTTTAATTCACATTATTATGTATGTGTATAAGTATGTGACCTACTTTTTTTTGGCATCAGAAAGGTGAACAAATACGTTTCCCTCTGCGTTAAATGGAGAGCACGAAGGCATTTGCAGCACGTCTTTAGTTATTACTCCTCCTGTCCCGCAGTGAGTGAAGTGAACTCTTACTTATAGTGTCTGATATCAATAAACTGTGTAGGAATCACTGCATCCAAACTGGCACTGATTTAACAGACGCCACCGAATCACTCCAGTGTAAGTGGCTGCAGACATAACTTACAAAATGTGGAGAGAGCTGCAGTAAAGCAAATGAAGTCTGGCGTGAAGCGATGCGTATTTAAATGGGATTAGAGGACGATGCGTGTGAATGATGAGCAGAGAATAATTCAGATGACCTACAGCTATAAGTAGTGAAGGTGTAAGTCCTGAGAGGGGTGACATGTTCTTTATCAGCCCGAAGGATGAGTGGTGAGATGATGCCGAGCTGGGTGATGCATTTCACTGCTTCTGTGACGGGAAGTATATGAAAACCGTAAGACGGAGGAATCTCGCCGCACGCTGATTTTTGAGTGTTTCAAATGTAATTTTTCAATGTTTTCAGCACCACAAATAAAATTATACTCACCTCTGTTATGTCGGGGTGGCGGCATAAAGAAACGCTTTGAAACCACATTAAAACCAATGATATTGACGACCTTTCCCTTTAATTTACACACATTTATTTCCAAGTACTAGTACGTCTAATTAACAATACATCAAAGACAAAAGAGAGACAACAAGTACTGACAGCTGAGTAAATCCTGTATCTTGGGAAATTGTTGCTGCAGTGGCAAAAGATTCTTTTGCAGCAACAGAGAAACCAGGTCAGACACGTATCGTAACAGCCGCTTGAAAGCAGCAATTTGCGGGGGCAGAATCGACCAAATCGAAAAATAATGTGGCAACTTCAGGGTCTACACCCGATCATTACTTCCATTTGCTTCTGCAGCCGTGTCACTTTGGTTTTGATGGAGCTTCTGGAGGTGGTTGTGTCGTCAGCTGCAGCTCGGTCACTGCTGATATCAGACAGAGCCGAGGTCATCGGCAGCAATGAATGAAACCTTTAGCGGACGCTGGAGCAAAAGTGGACTGATGGATCGAGAGTGGCCACTGTCGCCCATCTGGTAACCGGATATACACCATTTTCTGAAAGGCAAAACTTAATTTCAAGCTTGATTCTTTAGCATCAGTTGTTGCATTCATACAGCTTAAATGACACAATTCACAATGAGTACTGTAAAATTACAGCTCTACCCAGTATATAATATTTACGGAAGCCCTAAAGGGCCATGCATTCATAAATTTTATTTCCTCTGTTTTCCCGTGATAAAGAGTTAATTTCATTTGTTTTCTCGAGATCTGTAGTTAATGACGACATCAGGCTCACTTAGATCTCAAATTAATTATATCGTTATCTCGGGAAAACAAAGTTTCGTTATCTCGAGATCTCGAGAAAATTATCCCGTTATCTCGGGAAAACGGAGGAGATAAAATGTATGAATGCATGGCCCTTTAGGGCTTCCGTAAATATTTGTTATTTCACAGTATTTTTCTTTTTGTAGAATTACGAATATTCATTGCATGAAAACATTTGAATTTGACGCATGAAGATGTTATTTTACAGAATAATTCAGTGAATCTTCAAAGTACAGATACAGTTTTTTTGTTTGTTTGTTTTCTGAATTAGACTTTGATTCACTGATTCTCAAAATCACATTCACACATTAGCGTGAGCACAGACAAGTTAAAGTGGAGAGACAAAAAAAATAAATCTTCTGTTTGTTTAAGTTAGAGGTTGATCTGGACCTCTGCCACTCGTTTGCAGTCTGTCATCGTACCGTTTGTACCATAAACTTAATTGCACTCTCTCTGTGTGCTCTGGTGTGGACCTGGTAAAACAGTTACTTGCCTCCTGTGAGGTTTGTTTGTTCTTAAGTCATAAATGTGTCACTCTCTTACAGACTAGGGGCACTCAAGTTTATTTATTATCATTATCAGGTGCTGATAAAACAGAGCTCTAAAGCTGGATGAGACGCGGTATATCAATTGATGGCTCCTTTCAGTCGTCAACGACCCGAAGATCTGCTGCAAGACAGTTTTATAGTCTGGGATCAGACGTGGAGGTCTGTTTTCTTGATCAGGATTTCAGGGCACATGTGGGGATGTGGTTTGCTCTCACACTGATCCTATGTACACTGACCACCACCGCCCTCCCTGTTGTCTCACTCCTCACCCTCCTGGGTCCAAAGTCCAAACTGTACCACTGTAGATGAGGCTCAATAAAAGCATTCATGACATGAAAGTGATTTAAATGGTCTCATGACAGCCGATGTCAAATCCAACCACACGATAGTTTAATGTGATGTTAACACATAAAGCTGGAGAGTGTGATAATTAGGCCTCAGCACTGGTCAGGCCATATCTCTACAGTGACAGATGTGGTGTAATTACATGAACGTATCACTTATAAATGACTTTGTTCAGCCTGGTCAGCAAAGAAATCAATAATAGATGAGGCGCTGACACATGAGTTCATGCTTATCACAGAAAAAGGAGGCAGCTGCATCACATCCACAGCTCTGTGAGGAGGAAGGTGCCACTGGTGCTCTGGGGTAAAGGTCAAAGGTCGGAGGCATTAGTGCCCTGTAGCTCTCGCTGTCCAGCTGGGACACGTTCAACAAGATCTCCAGGGTTTTTTTGGTCTAACAAATAAATGTTAAATGCCACAATCATATAAACACAAGGAAAACAGCTATCACGAACGTAACCTCAGTGTGAAAAGGCCGCCTGGCACGACGGTAACTCCACACTGCTGTAGGTGTGTGCTAATTGGTTAGCTGCTGGACGACTGTGTGCTGTGAGTGCAGCACACCCAACTACTTCATGTCTCACTACCACGTAAGAAAACATGTGACAGTATCATAATGAACGTGATATTGTCGGTACTCACTGCTGTGAAGTATTAGCTGCACTCTCTCGAGACTAGCTTGCTAATAGCTTTAGCAATATATCCGCCTAGCCCTGAGGAAGACTCCACATCATCTCCACCATCTAACCTTGGATCATTAGCCTTCTTGATGAAGGATGGACGAGCAAAACATGGTATTTAATAAAGCCGATGAATAGCTCTCCTGCTAAGTACATACCTCGTTCAGACTGCTGAGGTTGAGACCAGTGAACGCTGACGTCAAAAAAACGTTCATTTTGGCTCTCCAGTTGAAGTCTATTCAACACCGTCGTGAATAACCGTCTTTTGGATATGTTTCTGCTCAGTGAACAGTCGTGCATAACGAAGGCACAGGCAGGTGAAGGGCTCACTAGAGGCCTGTGACGGCCACAGATACTTTGATTTATCGATTGCTGTCGTCGATGTTAAGAGACTTTCTACAAACATAACAAAATATGCCTCGAGAATAACTCACCAACCATATAGCTTTAAGACGATCCCTGAGTCACAGCATGCTGGATGTAAGAAGCAAAAGCGTTCTCATTCACACAAAGCAAACATCGTCCCCTGCCAGCATCACAGCAGAGTTTCAAGATGTGCCACAGAAGATGGAGATAAAACATATTGCCTCGCTGTAGAGGAGCTACCTCTTCAAAACAGCTCCTCTGTTACAGTTACGCAGCGGTGATGGACCTCTATCACTTCAGAGGGACTCAAAACTCAAATGCCCCTGTGTTTGAGACTAATGACACATTTCAGTGCATACTTAAGGGGCATCACTGGGAGGTAAGACGGCTTATTAAAAAACAAAACAACTTTGAGAAATCTCCCTTGTGAGTTTCTGATTACAACGTCAACACTCAAACTTTCTTTGGAGCTCACGCTTCTTGTCATAACACAACAGAAGCTCCGCGCTCTCTCTGCAGTCACGTCTCTGCGTGTCGTCTGCACCCGAAGCCCCGGCGCTGAGAGTTCTGCTTTAACCTTGAACTACCTAGAAATCCTCCCCGCCGTGCTCCATCTATTTTCTCCTTTCGGTACAAACAATCCTTTTCAGATCAAGCGGCGCGCCGAGCAGTGACCCGCTCTCCAAGCGCTCTCCCGGGACGTTAAACATGGCCGCCTGCTGGTGATTCAAACTGGTTGACACAGGGAGTATTTAGAGAGATGAGTCTGCTGCCTGCATGTGCACTCCGTCTTCTACACCACCACCACCACCACCCCCTCCTCCCGTTATCTTCTGTAAGTGTTATCCACCAGGGAGCCCTGCTGCCTCCTCCTGCTTCACATCTCACAACCGCCTTTGAAAACACAAGTCTTTTCATGGGGAAACGGCCTATTTTGTACTGTTTTGTGGTGACATTTTTTTTTTTTATGTGTGTGTGCAACTCTCAGGGGTGCAGCAGCAGCAGCAGCTTCGGCTCAGTGCAGAGAGGTGAGGTTTTCATATCACAGATGGGAACTAAAGACAATCTCCTTCTTCCTGTGTGTGTTTTCTCTCAATAACTCTTGAAACTCCCCTGTCACTCTCCACTCTCACTGTGTCTGTTTACTCCCATTTCTCTCCATTTCCCTGCAAGCTGTGTGTCACCGAGGCTGGTGTAACACAGCGGGCAGTGCACACACACAACACACACAACACACAACACACACACACACACTGGCCGGCTGGGACTCTGTGACAACTTAAACAACGTCTGGTCACCATCTGTGAAAAGTCAGCCTGACACTGAATGAAAAAACCATGAAAAACTGCACTTCTGTAAAGCACATTTAATTGATTTATTTGGCGATACGCTGCAAAAACCTTAGACATGAAGAGCAGCTGATTTCTATGGCAGCACAAAGAAAGCTAATTAAACAGATAATGGGTTTTTATCAGGGACTTTCTTCTTCCAGCTGGGCCTTTATTCCTGTTTTTTTTTATAGACAAGGACATAGATGAGAGGGTACATTGTCTCTCCTCTGAAGACTGTTTGGAGGCAGCTCACTTGTCAATCAGCTCTTGTATGACCTGATTAAATGACATTTACGCTCTGTGCATTAAAATGTCTCTGCTAAATGCATATGTAGCAGCGCTGTCACAAACACAAGCAAACACACACAGGGCTTGTCATATGCAGCTGCGCGTGTGTCTGTGTGAATATGGCTCATCTTGTGCCGTTCCCATGGCTCCCCTCTTTAAAGAAATAATCTCATTCAGAGAACTGTTGACACTCGACATGAACTTAATTTGTTTCTTTGTACGGGCGCCCTGTTGTGGGGTTTTCACGGTCATAATAAAGGGCTGGAATAAACCAAGAGCAGCTGAGATGCAACATTTTGTATGAAAAATATGGATGTTTGGAGCTGATGATGTGCATATTTCACCGTATGTCTCTGAAGTTCGCACACAGCAACAACATGCATGATGTAAATATATATATTGTACGTGATGTGACAGCTCAGCCATGTATCTGTTCCATCGTTCATCTTTCATTAATGTGCCCCCAAGCACCAATCTTCTGCCTTTCCTCCAGTAAAAGCAACATTATGCAGTAATTTCCTATTTTGTTACGATCTGGCGCCCCCTACAGTCACTGAGTGTCATTGAACAAAATCCCAGGTTTCTGTAACTACTTGTCAGATGTAATGTAACGTTACGTGCCGACTGAAAACAAAACTCAGCACGTCGTGATGATGTAATGTCTTGAAAACACCACGCGGCGGCCAAAGTTTACACAAGAGTTGCACACAACTCGACGTAATCTGATCCACTCAAATAGATTTTTAAATTCCACTTTTTATTTATGAATTAATTAATGTATTTTTTAAATGATGTACTTATTGACTGTTATATGTTGTTTTTGTAAATCCCTTTTTAATTTGAACTATTTATTGATGGATTCATTTGTAATTTAAATGTATAATTCCTCTTTTTAGTTTAGAAATTAATTTTTAAACTAATTAATAAATGCCTATATTTATTGTACAATTAGTTAAATGCTTTATTACTATTTCCGTGACACTTGCGGTCCTCCATAATGCCACGTTCATTCCATGTCAAAAAAAATAACAGGCTGTGGCTCAGGGCTAGAGCGAGGGTCTTGTAACCAGAAGGTCACTGGTTCGATTCCCCCCACGATTGTTGAAGTGTCCTTGGGCAAGATACTGAACAACAAACTGCATAACCTTGCATGGCAGCCACTACCATCAGTGTATGAATTACTGTAAGTCGCTTTGGACAAAAGTGTCTGCTAAATGTAAACAGCTGCTGTCTTAAAGTTCATCATGGATTTAAGTTGTTCCCCCACAGAATTTTACTCTTCATGATCTGAAACCTCAAGATCAATTTATGATACTGATTTAATGAAAATGGACAGAAAAAATAATATTCCCACCATAATTTCCACACATTCAGCTGGGAGGATCGTCCTTATCAGGATCCTGAAATGAAAGTTAATGTAGGAAGTTCAGTTACAGGAAGAAAATCACCAACAGATCCATCCAACCCTCGACGATATTCAGTGTTCTGGACGCTGAATATGTGTATTTATTCACAGTAACACAAGCAGAGTTTCAGCTCTACTTATAAAACCATACTTGTCTTGATTGTTTTGTATTTTAAGTCAGTTTGAGTGAGATTTGTTAGTTTAAGTGGAGTTTATTTACCAACACACTACACGCCTACAACATTATACGTTCGTGAAACCCCTGAGATGTTTTCTAACCACACCAGAAGAAATAATGGAGACATCATACCCAGAGACATGTCACACCTATTAGTGCTCTTTGTGCAAAATTTCTATAATCTGTGACACTTGTAATAATCTTAAAAAAGCCTAAATCACCTTAATATACTCATGCACAGCTCAATGTCACCATTTGTTTAAAAGCCTCATGAACAGGGACAAGGACAGAAAGCTGAATAAAGTAAACGTATAATTAAACTTAATAAATTCACATAAACATATACATGTACAACAGTATTATATATTATATAGAGTATAATATTTCTGAAGTGGACATATCAAGTCAATTAATTTAAAACATTCATTTAAAATGTCAAAACAAAACAGTTGCAGGTAACAGTTAGATGAGCTGGTTATTAATTTGATCGTTCATTAAATTCGACTCCAAGTCTCTCATTATATATTTTCTTTCACACGATAAGCAAATTAACAGCAACTTTCAACTGCAAAATGATAATTATCTGTTTAATTTGATGAATAATTACGCTACTAATTACTTTTTTGAGAGGAAACAAGTTAACTTCTTATAAAACTTCGTGGTTCTTGTATGTTACATGTTGGTAGATGAGGCATAATGACCTGAACCGTGATGTCACATATCATCCATCACATCTGATAAACTAAAAACATGTTTAATTAAAAAAAAGACGAAAACACATTTTCAACATTTTAATGAACATGTTGAAACAGATCACAAACATTTAACAACAACAACAACACAAATCTGATAAAAATGAGAAACATTTTCTTATTTATGACTCATGATTGACAAGTGCCCCGCCCCTTTCTGTGACATCACCCCCATGATGTCATGTGATTTCACTCACATGACATCATCATTAATTTATGGTAAAAGTACAGAAGAGAAACACAATAACACTTGAGCTGAGGTGTCTCAGATTACCCAAATTCACCCTATTACAATATTAAAGTAATGTAACTTGATTACTTTCCGTTACTTTTGGATTACTTCAACCAAAAATAACAAATAAAGACCAGAGAAATGAAATATCAATAAAAAAATGACCTCATTTAATTAATCTAATCATTAACAGCTGTGTGTTCTGTGTCCTGTCTCGGTTCTGGTACTCTCTGGTTCGATCCAGGTGACGCTCAGGTGCTTGTCTCACTAAGTCCCGCCCACAGGCTCGGTGCGCGCCAAAATGCGCTGTCTCGCTCGTTTCGCGCGTAAAGTGAGCGCAGTTCGCGCTAAAACTTTTAGACGGCTTTAAAAGTCGCAGTCGGATCTTTACTCGGGTCGGAGCAGCTCTTCTCTGAGGACACGAACACGGTCAGTAAACTATCCTGTGTGAGGCTGCTTCATGTGTACAGTCACCTGCTCAGTTAAGGTGTGTTTTTCTCTGTGTGGGAGGTTTATAGATCTGTTATTATTTATCGATCTCCGGTAATAAGCACAGGCGATGTTCCTTCGTATATCAGAGAGCCAGCCTCTTTCTGATGTCGGGGAGTTTTGTTTTTGCCTCAAGTGTCTCTGAAAAAACTCTGAACATGAAGCTGGAGACGTCTCATTAAACAGTGAAGTGTGGAGGTAAATTCGGCTTGAACATAATCCTCTGAGTACATCCAGTTAAATCCGTGATGGACGTTGTGTTTTGTTCTGTACACCAAACCTCCATTGTGATTTTGGCCGTTTTATCTCTGCCGTGTTTATTACATGAATAATGAACAGCAAATTCAATTTAGGTCATTATCTCAAAACAAGTCGCTTGTTAAGGTAAAATCGGCATGAAGTCTTTTTAAATTTATTTACATAATCCTCTAACTACAGCTAAATAAATCCATGATGAACGTCATGTCTTGTTTGGTACACCAAACCTCCATTGTGATTTTGGCCGTTTTATCTCTGCCGTGTTTATTACATGAATAATGCACAGTAAATTCAATTTGGGACACTATCATAAAACAAGTCGCTAGTTTAGGTAAAATCGGCATGAAACTTTTTAAAATGTATTTATTCTTTAAAACGGGATGAAGCCTGGTTAGCTAATGTGTACTGGTCAGTTGCAGTGAGTGGTTATGGTCGCTGTTAGCTAGCTGACTTTAAAGTTGATGCAGATGCACTGCAGGGTTTGGGAAACATGTAACCAGCTCAGCTGCCTTTATTAACTGGTAAGGACACATGAACCGGGTACTGACAGTAGTTTCTACTATCTAAGTACAGTTTTAACATTTTCTTAATGTGTTATTTGTGATGTATTTTATGTCTCTGTAAAGCACTTTGAATTGCCTCGTGTCTGAATGGTGCTACTGTATTTTGAATCTATTTAAATCTCAAGGAAACCTTGTTTTAAAAACTGATTACTTACTAATATAATATAGAAAACTGGACCTGGTATTAACCAAAAAAGCATTTTAATCAAGATAGTTTACGGGCTCTGCCTCAGCTTGCACCAGTAATTGTCAGATGTCCACTCTCACTTTCGCCTGTTTGGTTTCAGCTAATTCAGTCCAAGCCTAAATATGCTCTCTGAATGTTAATATACATGTTTTATGTGATCAAAGCAAAGGAAAAAAGGTGATGTTATATTAAAGTACGTCCTCCTCTTCCTCAGTGAACAGTGGGACTTGTCTTCAGCTTCTACCTGTGTGTTGATCCGACCCGGAGAGGAGAGATACCTGGTCTCACAAGGTCAGTGCTGCAATGGAGGTGCCGAAATTAAAGGCAGAAAGTGTAAGATTTGTCAGATGCTGTTCATTAAAACACTCGGATCAGTAAGTGATTCTGGAGGATAGTTGAGTCTCATTCACAGGCCGTTGAATACTGACGGGTTGGGTTGGCAGACGCCACTACAGTGTCACTGCTGGGACACCCTAACCCAATCTCTCTCCCTCTTTCTCTTTTAAAAATCTAATTAAAAAAGCAGACAAATTTGCAAACAAGCGATTTACAAGTAACTTCCAAGGGAAATAAAAGAAGGAAGTAAAAGTAGTATTTTAAATGGGTTTTACTAAGTGTTATATCGTAGGCAACTGGACTTTTTTGTTTCAGTTTAACATGTTAAATGAGTTTTGTTTACTGAGAGGAAATACAAACAGTGTGCCTGTTTACAACACCTAAATGCATTTATTTGATCTAATTCATATAGAATATAAATAATATGATTACATTTTTTTATTTTTTAACATGTATATTTTTTTATTTTTAACATGTATATATACACTGATCAGCCACAACATTAAAACCACTGACAAGTGAAGTGAGCATTGATCATCTTGTTACAGTCAAATGTTCTGCTGGGAAACCTCGAGTCCTGGCATTTCTGTGGACGCCTCTTTGACAAGCACCGCCCACCCAAACACCGTTGCAGACCAAGTGCACCCCCTCATGGCAGCAGCACTCCTTGATGGCAGTGGCCCCCCAGCAGGACAGTGCACCTGCAGCACCGCAGAAACTGCCCAGGAATGGTCTGAGGAACCTGACGAAGAACTCAAGGTGTCAAACTGGCCTCCTGATTCCCCAGATCCCAATCCAGTTGAGCATCCATGGGATGCACCAGAGCCAAGTCCCATCCACGTTGGGGCCCCCGTGGATCGTTCTTGGTTATGGTGCATCCTGTGGATGCTCAATTGGACTGAGATCTGGGGAATCTGGAGGCCAGGTTGACACCTTGAGCTCTTTGCCGCGTTCCTCGGGTCGTTCCTGAGCAGTTTTTGCAGCGTTGCAGGTGCACTGTCCTGCTGGAGGGCCACTGCCATCAAGGAGTGCTGCTGCCATGAGGGGGTGCACTTGGTCTGCAACGGTGTTTGGGTGGGTGGTGCTTGTCAAAGAGGCGTCCACATGAATGCTAGGACTCAGGGTTTCCCAGCAGAACATGGCATTGGGACAAGATGATCAATGCTATTTATTTCACCTGTCAGTGGTTCTAATGTTGTGGCTCTCAGTCTATACACATGTTAAATACTTTATAAATTAGATCAAATAAATGCATTTAAGCGCTGTAACCAGACTTGTTTATATTTCCTCTCAGTAAAACAAAACCTGTTTAAAATACTTCTGCTTCCTTTGAACCCTGTGGGTTTTGCGAACTGGGCGCTACAAACACCAGCAGAACTGACCGGAGACATGTTGATTTGTGGTGGCTCAGACTTGTGTGAACTGACCAATCAGAGCAGATGTGTGGAAGGTTTCTCTTGAGCGGTTGTTAGTTTGTCTACGTCCTTCTGAGTGTATTGAAGGTTTGTTTTCTGTGATAAACTATGTTGAGCATGGCAAGTTCTGGGCAGAAAAGTTCAGTAACAGCAATCCAGATGTTAGTGGTCTGCTGGGCAAACCTGGTGTTATCATTCTTAGTTACAGGTTAACTTGACCAGACTTCAGCTATCTTGCATTGCAAATGTCCTCGTGCGCTCCTTTACACTGTAAGTTGTGGCCACATTGTGGCAATGGCAGAAGCAGGAGCTTTGATCAGCTGACTGGTATTGGTAATAGCGTATCCTATGAGCCCTCGTGCGTTCCCGCCAGCATGCAGAGTCTCTGGTTACAGAGGCCTTGTTGGTAGAAGCGTGCCCGAAGTGTGCGTGTTTAGTTCGGGCCGAGGTGGACGCATTTTGGCCTGGCTAGGGACAAGCTCAGGGCCACGGTAGAAGCTAGCCTGACGCCGGCAGTCGGTTCACTGTCCTCACCTGTCGCCAGTGTTGGTTCACCAGCGAGCCCAGTAACAAGGTGGTGCGGACGCCTTTGCCTTGGAAGATATTGCTGAAGCTCTGTGGGAAAACAAATGATACAATTGCAGGAATTCATTTGCTTTGCAACTGTGTGCAACTTTGATCAGCACACAGCATCCTGCTTGATAACACCATGCAAAGATCATTACAAAGCTGTAACATGAGCCCCGGCCTCATCGCCCAGCAGGCCACTAAAAAGGATCAGATTGTGCGGTGGTGACGTTTTTGGTTTAGGAGCAGTTGTTGTGGTCTCATTCATGGTAGAAGTGCAGCGAGCCGAGAGCTACAAACACCAGCAGAGCTGACCGGAGACATGTTGATTTGTGGTGGCTCAGGCCTGTGTGAACCGACCAACCAGAGCAGACTTAAGCCCCACCTCAAAACCCACAGGAGTGTTTTTACAGCTTCTGGATAAACACAGAAAATACATCTTGAAATAAAACGTATATAAAAATAAACAAGTGAAAAGAAAGTGCGACCTATTTGACGACCTGAGAATGAGACTCATCTTTCTGCAGAGTATGCCGACATGACACAGTGTCGCTTTAAGTGTCCTCTAATGCAGCACGCTGACCTGTCTCACGTTTCTGTGTGTGTCTGTGTTGTGTTTGTGCTGACGTCTCTGAGGTCACGACTTCCTGCTTTCTGCTGGGTAGTAACAACAACACATCAAGTTTGATCAGAGAGTGTTTATATTAATTACATGAATCTGCAAAGTGACTAAAGCTGTCATACACACACACATGATCCCCACAGACACACACAATCCCAACAGATACACACACATGATCCCCACAGATACACACACACAATCCCCACAGATACACACACAATCCCAACAGATACACACACACACACATTCTCCACAGATACACACACACACACAATCCCAACAGATACACACACACACACACACACAATCCCCATAGATACACACACACAATCCCAACAGATACACACACACACAATCCCCACAGATACACACACACACACACACACACACACAATCCCCACAGATACACACACACATAATCCCTTCAGATACACACACACACAATCCCCACAGACATACACACACACAATCCCTTCAGATACACACACACACAATCCCCACAGATACACACACACACAATCCCCACAGATACACACACACACAATCCCCACAGACATACACACACACAATCCCTTCAGATACACACACACACAATCCCCACAGATACACACACACACAATCCCCACAGATACACACACACACAATCCCCACAGACATACACACACACAATCCCTTCAGATACACACACACACAATCCCCACAGATACACACAATCCCCACAGATACACACACACACAATCCCTTCAGATACACACACACACAATCCCAACAGATACACACACAATCCCAACAGATACACACACAATCCCAACAGATACACACACACACACACACACATACAATCCCCATAGATACACACACACAATCCCAACAGATACACACACACACAATCCCCACAGATACACACACACACACACACACACACACACACAATCCCCACAGATACACACACACATAATCCCCACAGATACACACACACACACACACACACACACACACACACATAATCCCTTCATATACACACACACACAATCCCCACAGATACACACACACACAATCCCCACAGATACACACACACACAATCCCCACAGATACACACACACAATCCCCACAGATACACACACACAATCCCCTCAGATACACACACATAATCCCTTCAGATACACACACACACAATCCCCACAGATACACACACACACAATCCCCACAGATACACACACACACAATCCCCACAGACATACACACACACAATCCCTTCAGATACACACACACACAATCCCCACAGATACACACAATCCCCACAGATACACACACACACAATCCCTTCAGATACACACACACACAATCCCCACAGATACACACACACACACACACAATCCCTTCAGATACACACACACAATCCCCACACACACACACACACAATCCCCACAGACACACACACACAATCCCTTCAGATACACACACACACAATCCCCACAGATACACACACACACAATCCCCACAGATACACACACACAATCCCCACAGATACACACACACATAATCCCCACAGATACACACACACACACACAATCCCTTCAGATTCACACACACAATCCCCACAGATACACACACAGTCCCCACAGATACACACACAGTCCCCACAGATACACACACAATCCCCACATATACACACAAAACATCCACAAATACACTCAGAAACTCCACAATGACACACAAAACATCCACAAATACACACAAAACATCCACAATGACACACAAAACATCCTCAATTACACACAGAACATCCACAAATACACACAGAACATCCACAAATACACTCAAAACATCCACAAATACACTCAAAACATCCACAATGACACACAAAACATCCTCAAATACACTCAAAACATCCACAATGACACACAAAACCTCCACAAATACACTCAAAACATCCACAATTACACACAGTCTCCACAAATACACACAAAACTTCCACAAATACACACAAAACATCCACAAATACACTCAAAACATCCACAAATACACACAGTCTCCACAAATACACACAAAACTTCTACAAATACACACAAAACATCCACAAATACACACAAAACTTCTACAAATACACTCAAAACATCCACAAATACACACAAAACATCCACAAATACACTCAAAACATCCACAAATACACTCAAAACAGCCACAAATACACACAAAACCTCCACAAATACACTCAAAACATCCACAATTACACACAGTCTCCACAAATACACACAAGATATCCACAAATACACTCAAAACATCCACAAATACACTCAAAACATCCACAAATACACACAAAACATCCACAAATACACACAAAACCTCCACAAATACACTCAAAACCTCCACAAATACACTCAAAACATCCACAAATACACACAAAACCTCCACAAATACACACAAAACATCCACAAATACACTCAAAACATCCACAAATACACACAAAACATCCACAAATACACACAAAACCTCCACAAATACACTCAAAACATCCACAAATACACTCAAAACCTCCACAAATACACTCAAAACATCCACAAATACACACAAAACCTCCACAAATACACTAAAAACCTCAACAATGACACACAAAACATCCACAATTACACACAGTCTCCACAAATACACTCAAAACATCCACAAATACACACAAAACATCCACAAATACACTCAAAACCTCCACAAATACACACAAAACCTCCACAAATACACTCAAAACCTCAACAATGACACACAAAACATCCACAATTACACACAAGATATCCACAAATACACTCAAAACCTCCACAATGACACACAAAACATCCACAAAACATCCACAAATACACTAAAAACCTCCACAAATACACTAAAAACCTCAACAATGACACACAAAACATCCACAATTACACACAAGATATCCACAAATACACTCAAAACCTCCACAATGACACACAAAACATCCACAATTACACACAAAACATCCACAAATACACACAGTCTCCACAAATACACACAAAACATCCACAATTACACACAAAACATCCACAATTACACAGTCTCCACAAATACACACAAAACCTCCACAAATACACTCAAAACCTCCACAAATACAATCAAAACCTCCACAATGACACACAAAACATCCACAATTACACACAAAACATCCACAAATACACTCAAAACCTCCACAATGACTCACAAAACATCCACAATTACACACAAAACATCCACAATTACACACAGTCTCCACAAATACACACAAAACCTCCACAAATACACTCAAAACCTCCATAATGACACACAAAACATCCCCAATTACACACAAAACATCCACAATTACACACAAAACATCCACAAATACACACAGTCTCCACAAATACACACAAAACATCCACAATTACACACAAAACATCCACAATTACACAGTCTCCACAAATACACACAAAACCTCCACAAATACACTCAAAACCTCCACAAATACAATCAAAACCTCCACAATGACACACAAAACATCCACAATTACACACAAAACATCCACAAATACACTCAAAACCTCCACAATGACTCACAAAACATCCACAATTACACACAAAACATCCACAATTACACACAGTCTCCACAAATACACACAAAACCTCCACAAATACACTCAAAACCTCCATAATGACACACAAAACATCCCCAATTACACACAAAACATCCACAAATACACACAAAACCTCCACATATACACTCAAAACCTCCACAATGACTCACAAAACATCCACAATTACACACAAAACATCCACAATTACACACAGTCTCCACAATGACACAAAATACACACAAAACTTCCACAAATACACTCAAAACAAACCTCCACAAAGAGACGTGAAACTACCACCGCTCCTCTCTCTCGTCCTGCAGGTGATGGACGGGTTGACAGGACGAATCACCGAGACGAACGAGACGAGCCAAACGACGGAGACAAGCCGCCGCAGGAGCCTGAAGGAAGAGTGTGAGTTTACGACGGGTATCAAACCTGTGTGATGCATCTGCAGTGTACTGAAGGTCGCTGTTGTTTCTCCAGAACGAAACTAAATAGATCGCTTTGGTTTTTGTCCGTCTGTGATGTAGCAGGACTCAAACTCAGCTTCGCTTTACAAGCCTGGTGTTGTAAAATGTTCTGCAACAGATCAGCAGGACACTTTGTGCTGCACGCAGGCATTTAATCATGAAAGCAAACAGACTTACACTCTCGGCTGTTTAGACTTTTGAAGCCACCAACCCTCAGAAGCTCCCGTGTTACATGTGAGCCTAAATGTCTGGAGGAGAGCAAACAGTAGCAGTTTTCTAACTCCTGTCGCTCAGACGGTAAGAGTTACGGTGTTTTTAATACGAGCCGGAGTCTGGGAGGTATTTTCTTTGGAAATTAAGCAAAACTCACAAACATTCTTTCATTTATAGAGCCAGAAACTCCTTTCAAATAATAATGTTCCCCATCTTTGTTTTTAATAACTAAGTATTTTGTAGTTAATGAGTACGACTAAGTACTACTAATGGTCAGTCTAATATCCATGGCTGTCGGCCATTTTGTCCCTCTCTCTCTCACAGACGGACACTATGGAGGACCACAAGTGTCACGGGAATAGTAATAAAGCATTTAACTACAAATTTACAAGTTTACAAATTAATTTATTAATCTATTAATAAATAGACTAAATTACAAAGTAATTTATTACTTGATATTTTAATGGGCAAAAAAAAGAGGAATTATAAATAGAATTTACAAATAAAATATGAATCCATCAATAAATAATTCAAATTAAAAATGTATTTACAGTTTAAAAAGACAAATAAATAGCTGGATTCACAAATTGAATTAAGAATACAAAATTTAATCCGGCATAAAGCAAATGCAAGTTCCCAAAACCTGACATTTCAGTCGAACAACATTAACACGTTCTCACAATTTTAGCAGAGTAACTTAATTTAGCTCCGACTTTCACTCAGCAAACGCAGAAGTCATTTCAAAGACACACAAAAGAACACAGAGAGAGAAAACAGCGAACATCAGACGTCTTGTTACTGTAACTCTGTCAACAAACTCGAAAGCGAGAGAGAAGACGTTCACGCACCGAGCGTTCCTCTCCCCCTCCGTCTCTCCTATATGGAATCAGAAGTACCTCTCGTTCTTCTGAGGATATTACTGAGCTCACTCTTGCACAAAGCTTTATTCCCCTGAAGCATATTAATTGGGGTATTTGCATAACAGGAGAAATGAGTCGCTGGTAATACAAGAATAGCTAAGAGATACCGTCGTGTACTTTGTTTTATCAGCTCCCTTTGACAGTGAAGCACGTCGTTCTGTTAGCGCCATCAGTCCTGTGGCATCGCCTGTGAAGCCGGTTCCAGCTCGAGCACGTTGTTTGATTCTGTTTCCCCAATCACATGCAGTAATAAGTGAGAGGAGGAAAATCAATTCAGTACAGCTCATTGTTTTGATCTGTATTAATCAAAGAGTAAGCTCTGTAAATAAATTATGCTCTCTGAATTTCCTGGCAGGTCTTGCTGCAGGCGCCCTGCTGTGCATATTTGTCAACCGAGCCAGACGTGTTCGGAGAGAGCGGCTGAAGCTGCTTTCTCTCAAACCAGGTGGGAAAATATTGTTTTTAGGGTATACATCGACTTCATAAGCAGTTTGCAGTATTTTATGTATAGCTGTATGTATTATTTAAACTGCAGCTTGTGTGGTGTGAAGTCAGCAGAAAATAATCATTCACAGCAGAAGCTACCACCTGAGGTCATGTTTAGTTGTTTTCCTGGTTTTCTGGGGTTGTGCGAAACATTTTACCGAAAAAATACACATTTTGTAAATCTTCCAGTATTTCACGATCCTTATGTGACTACTTTTACCAAACTGTTATTCCTGGAAGTATGGAGGGAGCTTTGAAGCAACGAGTAAACCCTCATGTTGGTGAATAAAACAGGCACATTCAGTAATTTAACACCAATTTTCATGTAATCTGTTACTTAGTATAGACAAAAACTACTGTCACTTTTCAAAAACAAATACTCGAGTAGATATAAAAGTAGTGAACAGAAAAACAAAAGTACATGCTGGAAAAGTTACATGAGAAGTGAGTAACTTAATGAGTAACGAGAAAAAGAAAAAACAGCAGCACACGGCTGTGTTTCATTATTAATTGCCGGCTGTGTTCATTTGTTCACTTGAGTTTGAAACATATCGGTCATGTCCACCTGAAAGAAAAGTAGTTAATGTGCATAATGTGGTCTCAATTCATCATTTTACATCAGTGAGCGTGACTAGTTACATGCACACGCTTGCAGACTGTTAGCTTGAATATTACCATGAGAGCAGAAGTAGTTTTGACGTTTCTCTGATGTTCTGCTGACTTCATACGACGGCAGCCTGCCGCACTGTTAATTCATCTGTTACGCCTAGCAGTGAGCTCTTTTTTTAAAAGCCTTACTCCTGTACCTTTGGCCATTATGCTGCTTTGAACAGAGTCATGGAGACGTGGGTGTGGTAGGATATCAGATGTCGAGCAAACCTGGGACCGTGATGAATGTAACCAAACGTAACGCCGTAAAAGTACAAGTAGTACTCGTAAGTACAAGTAGGCTGTAAAACTACTCCGAAAAGTACGATTTATTCAAAAAAATCAAGTAAACTGAGTAAATGTAACTTTAGCACAGGTAAAATGGAGAAAAAGCTCAAGTTGACTTACAGTGAAATGTAAACACAGATGCAAAAAGGCTCCTTTTTAGATGTGTTTTCATATTAATTACAGGAAAATAGAGACAGTTTTGGATTTATTGACTTGAGATTGATTTCAGTGAAGTGCTGTGGGAATTAAATAGCTTTACATTCAGAAATCAATGTATGGATGAGAACATATCAGTATGTGAGAGGGAGGGGAGATCCCCGCTCACCTCAGGTGTGGGGAGTTGTCAGGTCAGGAAGTCATATGAGGTGCGATTCTCTTTGCCTCAGGTGTTAACAGGAAGGAAGCGAGGATGACACCTACTGTCCAGTGAAACATCAAAGGGTCGCCGCCCTGAGGAAGTCAGTTCAACACAAACATCAGAGGATCGGTGCTTTGGGGAAGACATGAAGTATGTCACCACTGTTCTGCTTTATATAAGTCAAGACTATCTGGCAGACTGGAGAGGCTGTGGCTCTTCTCTGCACGCTGCATGTATTAAAGAGAGTTTGTAATTCAACTCTTCACCTTGACAAGGAGCATTTCCCTTACAGTGCATAGCCAGAGGGCCCTTCAGTTACAGCACAGAAGGTCAGCTGAGCATGGAAAAAATGTTAAATGTGTAAACAGAGAAGCAGACGATTGAACATAAATGATTCCAATTAATAATAAAGAAATAATGAGTGAATATCTACGATTACCTGGATTTAAACCGAGCATTTATTTCCTGTGTGGGACTGATATTCATCACGCTGCGGGTCAACCTTTGAGGTGATGTTAAATCATAGCTTTCAGTGAACTTGTTGGTCTCCTGTCCTTGAGTTATGGCAATAGCATGGAAAGTTAAAGCCACATGAACACTGATGGCCTTCAGCTCGTTCTTCATTATGTCCTATGTATCTATAATAAACATCAGCCTGTCTATAGAGGACTGCAGAGAGCACCGTGACCGCGAACCCGTCCACAAATCTGAAACTTCTTTTTATTCGTACACGTTAGATATGATAATGGGGGCGCCAGGCCTATATTTTCATGACCTCGGGCCTGTGATACTGCTGAAGTTTACATGAAAGAGAATATTCTCAATTGGCATAGTTAGTTATGATGCTCGAGGACGACTGAAGACTCGTCATTCTCAACAGGAATCAGCGCCGTGTGCTCAGAGTCAACAGTAAACAGAGAGTTAACCGCCTGCTGGCTCCGACGGGCCGTATGCAGCGGTCAGCGAGGTTAGATTCCCATTATCATAATGATCGTAATGGAGCAGAACTCAGAGGCAGACATCAAGTAATGCTGTTTTGTCAGTATCCACCCGACGAGGCCGGAGGAAACGGCCGCTTTGACAAACAATATCAACTTGTATTAACCACAGAGAATAAAAAAAAGTAGAGTGGAACCCATCCAACTAATGAATCCAGTTAATTAGTCCCAAAACAATTTTGCTCGAGGATAAACAGAGACAGCTCAAAATAAAAAGGAGAGTGTGTTCATTTAACCAGAATTTAGTGTCTGGTGCTTTTTCATCTTCAGCAGAGTAGACCTGCCGTATCCAGGACAACTCTGACTGCATTTCATGTTACTTTATACTTCTACTACAAATCAGGGGGAATGCTGTTGTAGGTTTCCACTGATGAAGTCTTTGTTTGACACTCTGAGGGTTCCCTCCATCACCCAAATCAACAGAAATCCACAGGCGCGCTCAGTTTACTTCGACAAAAGAAAATACGGTACAGAGAAATTGTCCATTTCGAGACTATTATTGACTAAAGCGAGAATTGTTCGACAGTTAGAGGTGAAAAAACTGTCTGGCTCCACTCTCCCCTTGCCTGACTGCACCTCGAATACACAACTATTCTCACCAGACTTTCAAAATAAAATAGCACAGTGACTGGCAGATGATTATCATAGTTACCGACCTCCAAAATACTACAAATGCAATATAAGTGAGATTTTAAACTAAATTATCGACACATCTGAAGACATTTGAACTTATTGGTCACTGTAGATACGAACTGTGAGAATATCAACATGCAAAAATGTAAATATTCTTTCCACTTGCTTCTTAATCCACACAAATTTAAATTATTAAATGTAAATAACTTAAACATCACATAGACTATATTCAGGCTCCTACAATTGTGTAATCTGACAACTATTGTTACTTTACAAATTAAGATTTTACCCACAAAAAACTAATAAGATTTGATTTACAGATGAAAGACGCAATATGTAAGAACTGGAAAAAAACTAAGACTTTCAGACGAGGGAACCTGACGGACTACGCCACTCTGCTCCACAACACTCGACTTCAGCAGTAAAATGCTACTGAACACCTGATAATCTAATATACAACACTCGCTGCAGGAATTGTGTGAGTACTTCTACTTTTGATGCTTTAAGGACATTTTGCAGAAAGTGGTTACAAACATTATGAATGCAGGACTTTCACTTGAAAGAGAGTATTTGTAAAGCGTGGCATTGATATTTTTACTCACATAAATGAGCTAAATACGTCCTCCACCACTGATGTTTAAAGACTTTTTAGGCTTTTTCTCAGAGATCAACGCCTGGATCTTGATGAAAAACATCAAGCGTATCTCGGCGGCTGGTATCTATGAGCGCGTACAAAAGCGAATTGCTGGGCCTTGGTGGAGGTATGCGCTCTACTGAGTGCCACACTAGTCGTCTCTGTGTTTCTAATGATGGAGATGGTGCTGTCACAAGCTCACTAAAGTCTTCACGGACTGGCAAAGGCCAGTGTGACATGTCAGGAGGGTTTTGTTAAGCTCGACCAAGGCTGTGAAGGTCTCGACAAAAGAAAAGCCGAGAGTGAATTTCACATTATGAGACTGAAGAGCCAGCAGAGTGTGACAGGAGGGTGCAGTAATTATCACATTTCATAATGTGTCTTTTGAGAACATGGCTTTGTTCCACTCATAGCGCACACACACACACACACGCACACACACACACACACACACACACACACACACACACACACACACACACACAATGATCATGGTTTGAATAAAACAGCCAGGAATGATTTTCCTTTTTTTTTTTATAACCAGATTGGCCACCAGGGGGAGCAACAGCATTTGTATACTTGTAAGTTTGACTCCTTCAGTTGCTTTTGGTCATTTCTGTAGCGTCCTACTACAAATGCAGCTTTCCATATTTATAGCTAAAACTATTTTAAGAATTAAAGGTAAACTTCTACTATATAATAATAATAATAATGTATTTAACTCAAGTGGAGCCACACAGACACAGATCACGCTGTCGTCAGGCAGACGCTCAGAATCAACTTGTGATGGAAATTTTGCACACACGTATCAAGACATGTAAATTGACGTCTTGCACCTCTTTTTATGACTGTTTTTCTACCTAAGTTTAGGGAAGTGAATACACCACTGAATGTTCCACTCACCCCCTCTTGACCTGTATCTTTATGTGTAGAAGGCATCACCCAGTAGCTGTTGCACACCCACAGAGACAAATAAATACCGAGCCTTCCTGCTCAGAAATTGAGTTCTCGCTCTGTAACAATCCTGTGTTGTTGCTTTGTGATTGCTCCTCAGGTACAAGAATAAACTTTGTTAAACTTTGAGCTGGCTCCGATCTCCTTCCTCTTGATCCAAACTATCAAGTAATTATTTTAACACAACTCTTGTGTGCTTCTGCAGTTTATGCTTTGATGCATTGTGTTAAAGTCATTAAGTGAAATGTGACTTGGCAGGGACACGAGTCTCCATGCTGAACTTTCTCCTCTGCAATACATGTTGATTGTTTCTCCGGAGCACATTGTTCTCAAAAACAAAAAGAAAACAACACTTATCACACATTGCAAGGCTGTATTCCTTGCGGCCCTGTAATGTTTTGTCTATACCTCATTTTCCAAACTACGTCTGTAGGAAACCGAAGAAGATTCATGATGCTGACCTCTAAAGTGCGGTGAAACCATTTCTAAGATTTTGTGTTCGTTCCTGGGAATCCTTTAAGGACTCCCGCAGGTCCCTGGCAATATTTGAAGAACTACTGCACTATATTACTTCACTTTCCTCCATGAGGAGAAAAAAAAATGGTTTCAGGCTCTTAAGATTTAAAGGTATTAAGTGCATCGTCTCTGCCATAGCATTCCTGCATGACCTCACTCCAGGGATGTGGGATAACAGGACACACAGACTTTCAATTAAGTTGAAAGGGGGTAGGGGAGTGTGTCAGTCGGTGAAGTGGAGTTCATCAAGGAGCGGCGTTTTTATGTGTCTGAAGGAATGTGGCTGGTGGGAGTCCGGTCATGGAGAAGATCAAGAGAGAGGAGCAGAGGAAGGGCATGATGATAAAAAACCTGGGAGAGGGAAGAAAAAGCATACATGTAGAGACTTACCGGAACTAACATGCAGGAAGGCTTGATTTACATATTTAATGCGCTCTAACATAAGATTCAGGATTGTTTTTAAAGGAAAAACTCTTAATTACAGCAAAAGTTTAAAGGCTGGAAAGGATATAGAAAGAACATAAGAAGCTATTTCTATTTACTTTCTCCTGTTTTTAACCTGTTTGCATCTTTTTATATATATATATACACACATCTGCTCTCTCTTTTGCCCTGCTATAAAACCTAAAACCCCTCCAGAGATCAGAGGAGTCTTATCTTAGTTATCTTATGTAGCTTGAGACCATAAAAACCAAACACAGTGGGAAATAATGAACTGTTACCATTTTCTCACATTGCGTTCTTCATGACTGGATAAGAAGTGTCCTTGTTAGACAGAGCCACACATACTGCCCACTGAGTGTGTTTCAGAGAGCAGTCGTGTGGCATTATTCGTGACCTTCATGTCCTCGAATCCCTGAAAATAGTTACCTCCTTGTCTCAGCAGCCTCGAGATTGAAATTGCTTTTGAAGTGTTAAATTTGAGGCCTGTGAAATGAGCAAATCATATGTGACACTATAAAAAGATGCCTGAATCACAGCCCTGATAACGGAGGACAAAGGTCCGTGTATATCTGATCTCCTTCATCCTCACGAAGGCGAACACACTGTTGCACTCTCGCCACACTGACGCATGGACCCGGGGGCTCAAGGTTGCAACTCCCATATGAAATCAAGTCACTCCACCCGCTGGCCCTGATAGGCAGCCGCCATCTATAAAAACAATCCCCGAGTAGATCTGCCGGTGTGCTGGTCCTGCCCACGGGGGGTCAGCTCCAGGTAAGTGTCCATTAGGACTCCTCCACATCCTCCATCAAAAAGCAATACCTTTACACAAGATGGGAACATAAGGGACGCTGTAATTACAGCCTCGGGGCTCCAGTCACCCCCCCCCCCACTGCCATGGGATGAAGAGTGTGTTGCGTATGACTGCTCACACACACACACTGTCATTCTCACATTTAACATCTAAATCGGACTCCTGATTTCATCATTTATGTTCACTTTCAACCTTTTACTCATCAAGGACCACTGTTAGTTTGATGCACGTCATCTTGTTTGTGTTAGCATTTACAGTCTAACATATGTTTGTCGAGTGCAGACGAGAGCTGGTCAGAACAAGCGCGTAGATGATGACTGAACCTGTCATACGTCAACCCAAGGTCAACACACTTATACACAGGAAAAGGCTTCATCACCTCCCCCCAGGATGAACTCCTTAATTGAGTTCCTTTGTGTTGTGTTGTGCTGTCACAGTGCATTATACCATATACAATACATCCATTCATAATCTGCATCCAGATGGCTGTCATTAGCCCACAGACACAGGATTTCACCCCACACACATATTAATGTTGCATCTATATATTTGTTAGGTTTCATATGCAAGAACAACATCAAAATAATAAAAGGACATTGGAGAATTTCCCTCACAGTCCATAATGAAATAAAAGTTTAATCATATTGCATCCTGGGAGCAAGATAATATTATCTTGTCTTTTATTTTTCTGTGAGAATTCACCTTTTCATAAACTTGGTTGCAGCAGTGCGCCTGTCACCACCTTGTGTAGCCGGGGTCCAGAGAGGACCACAGGTCTCAGCACTGCCCTGGAAACAGCTTTTCAACACCTCCCAGACTCGTATATCCTTTTCCCTGTCAAACATGCTTGTGTTTCCTGATCTGCTAAATACAAACGTTCCCTTGATCTTTTGGTAAAAATGTGTAGAATGCTGACTTTCTGTTTTTCTGCAATGTAAAGAAAGAAACTCGAGGGAACAGAGAGCCCAAATTAACTTCAAGGTTCTGCTGCAGACGTAACAAAAATCTTATTCAAAATCAATTTGACATTTGATTTGATACAAATTGTTACAAATCCAGCCCTGGAACAAAACCTTGAAGACATGGATGGGAAAGTTTCAGCCAGACATCTCTGTAACAACAGCAAGACAGACGGTGTAGTGGGATTTCATTATTTATGTTCACTTTCAACCTTTTACCTATCTAGGACCACTATTAATTTGATGTGCATTTACAGTCTAACATATTTTTCATGTTGGATTGAATCTGTCTCGTTTAGGTTTTTGAATATAGAGCTAAAGATTTTACATGTAGGTGCTGTTGTGGCAACTGAAAATCAGTCCCTTGTCTGGTGCAGATAAGAGTTGGTCAAAACACAAAGTTTGACGCAATATTTCTTTTCTAGAAGTTTTTTATTTCTTGCAAGCAAGAGTCACACATCAGCAGCACGTAGATGAAGACTGAGCCATACTTCAACCCAAGGTCAACACACTCCAGGATGAGCTCCTTAATTGAGTTCCTTTGTGTTTGCTTTCACGGTGCATTATACCATATACAATACATCCCTTCATTATCTGCATCCAGATGGCTGTCATTAGACAGAACACACGCCAGAAGCCCACAGACACAGGATTTCACCCCACACACATATTAATGTTGCATCTATATATTTGTTAGGTTTCATATGCAAGAACAACATATCGAAATAATAGTAAAGCCCAAGTGAACTTCAAGGTTCTGCTCGAGATGTAACAAAAATCTTATTCAAAATCAATTTGACATTTGATTTGATACAATTTATTACAAATCCAGCCCTGGAACAAAACCTTGAAGACATGGATGGGAAAGTTTTAGCCAGACATCTCTGTAACAACAGCAAGACAGACGGGGAGGATGAGAAATCTGTCAATGAGCAGAGATTGTGAAAAAGTTAGATTACGATAGAAACACAGTGTGGGTGGCTGATATGCACGAATACTAAATATCTACCCCAAAACGGGATCAATTAAAAATCGGTCATAAATAATGCACTATACTTCCTGGAGTTTCTTCCATCTTTTTTCCCCTGTTGAAACAGTTACTACTATTATTATTATTATTATTATTATTATTATTGGGAGTTTTTCCTTACTCAAATCCAGGGTCTAAGGACAGAAGATGCCGTTCACTGTAAAGCCCACTGAGGTAATGTTATTGTGATTTTGGTCGACATAAATACAATAATTTGATTTGAAATCAGAATTATAATTATATCAGATCAGGTGACTGCCACACTGCACCAATAAAGAGTATAAAAACAAAGTTAATATTGAGTCATGTAGATATTATCACTCTGTTTTAGAGTAAGGTTCATATTAACAGTTAACAGATCATTTTAAAAGTTATATTAAAAAATATAAAAGATAATTTTAGATTGATTCATAATATCACTTTATAGTTACTCGTTCAAATTCCAACACAAACTGCGGGGGAACCTTTTTTTGAGCGGAACGAAGATTGTCCCGTGTTCAGGAGGTCGACGGAACTTCTGTCCGCCACTATTTTGCGTTCGTGTGGAAACAATAACAAACCGTCTCGTTTTAAGCCGAATGGACATTTAATAAGTCTTTTATCGTTTATCCGTCAAAGCTGCGATGTTCAGAGGTGTCACATGATTGTCAGCTGCTGCAGGAAACATGGAAATCGGCTCCAAACAGCAGCTACGTGGAGAACTTAACTAGCTAGAAAGCTAGCTAGCAGCGCAGCTAGCTGGTTCTGGTCATGTTCGGGTCGTTAGCGCCACAGAAATATGTTCGTCATGTTAAAATATTCATCGGGTCACTTAAACAGACAAGTAGACAGCGGTGTTTGTCCGCCAGCTGTCGGTCTGATGAGGACATCAGGAGATTTATCTCGGAGAACACAGAGATAGTCGGAGAGCAGAGTCTGACTCCGGAGGTCAAACTGCGGCTCTTCACCCCGAACTGCAGGTTCTGGCGAGAAAGACCAGAACTGTGGCCGTTTGATGACCCGTACTGGGCTATTTATTGGCCGGGAGGACAGGCGCTCTCAAGGTAAAAACCCCTAATGATAAACACCTGCGTTTAATGTCTGGGAGTCGCTGCTGTTCACCTCACCTGGTGCTCTCTGTGTGCAGGTATCTGCTGGACGACCCCGCAGTGTGTCGGGGGAAGACGGTTCTGGACCTGGGAAGCGGCTGTGGAGCCTCAGCCATCGCTGCTAAACTGTGTGGAGCTGCTCATGTTGTTGCGAATGATATTGACACTGGTATGGTAAAACTCTTGCAAGAGTCTGACTGAGTGTCTGTTTACATAATGTACGTGCTTCCAGTGATCTAAGTGTATTTGGGATTATTCCTGTAGGCCTAAAAGCCATTGGTGTAAAAGCAAAATCTAATGTTTGATGTCGTGAAACAAAAAACAGCTACAGAGCGGAAGAATTGGACCAAACATCGATAAAGGACCAAGAAAAATGTAGGATTTACTGTCGTCTTTCTCCAGTTATACGGCACAACTCAGATAATAAGGTGAAAGTTTAATTTCAAAGTCAAGACTCAACTGAGACAAGTGTGTCAAAACTGGCTGAAGCTCTTGAGGGCAAACTTGGGCTTAGAGGAGAGAACATGGGAGTCAGACGGGGGAAGAGATGAAGGGTGCGTTTGATCCCTGCAGTGAGCAGCTCTTTCATGTGGTAGGTGAGCTGCAGGAGGAGACAGGACGGCTGGGTGACCCGGATGGGGGTGGTGGAAGTTTGGCATTTGGTGTGGAGAATCACATTCAGGCTTGAAATTGTCAATAAAGTGACTGAATGGAGGGTACATGCAGATGAAAGCCAGGCTTCAGTGATACTTCTGGTTGCTGCGTCACATCATGGCTTCCTATGTGCACTATAATGTGTGATTCCTCCCGTCATGCCTCAGACCAGGTAGTGCAGTAGAGGGTAAAGTCTTAACTATGTCTGTTTGTGTTACAGTTGCAGCCGTTGCCACCCACATGAACTCGGAGCTGAACGGCCTTGAGCCGCCCGTTTGTCTCACTGACAACATGATTGGTTCACCGGCCGAGGGCTTTGACCTGATCCTCCTGGGTGACATGTTCTACGACGAGGCCCTCGCCACAAGCCTTCACAGCTGGTTGGACCGCTGCATCGAAACCCACGGCACCCAAGTCCTGATCGGAGACCCAGGGAGAGCCCAGTTTGAGGAACACGGCATCCGACGACTGCTGCGTCTGCGGGCTCAGTTTGAGCTGCCCGAGTCTGTCAGAGAGGAGAACTACGGTCTGACCTGCAGCAGCGTTTGGTGCTACCGTCCTGAACTCTGAGGACCGGAGAGGATCCGCCGTGCTTTTATGTTTGAATGTAATTTAATATGAACTCACCTGTGAAAAGGACTGTGTGAGGTGTTTATGTGAGCAGTTTGTAGTTATTTTCTACACTTGGTGCCTTACGATGAAAATGCCTACAACTATCTCCTGGTATGTTTTAATACCCAGGATGCAAATGGGCAGAATGACAAAGCAAAGTCATTACATGTGGATGTTTAATTCCTGTACTACTCTGTGGATTTACATACAGAATTAAACATTTTCTCTTTCTCTTGAATATTTTGTTTAATTTCTGTCCAAAATCCAAAACACGAGTCCTCTAAATAGCTTCATCAGTCGTACCTCAGAGTGATTTATTATTAAAATCTACCCCACTCTGTCCTTACGGGGGTCTCCGGTTCTGTAAGGGTTAGCATCACTTCCCCATTTTGACCCTAACCTCTAAATTCATCCACATAAACACATCAATCACTACCAGAGTGAAGTCATCGATATGTGAATGATGTGATGAGTTTCAGTCATGAACAACACACCACAGGACTTCATCAGTGTCAAATCACAACTTTCATATCACAACTTTAACCTTCAAACACTTTAATCCTAATAAACTTTAAATCATCATCCAGGTTTAAGCCTTTAGCAAAGTTCAAATCTTACCCAGAAGGTCAGATGACCTTTGAGAGAGGAGCCAACAAGAGAACTTCAGTTGGGATGAACAAAATACAAGTTTTACAGCGTTTCTAGGTCTTCAATTCAGGAAACCACAGAAGTAAAAAATTAATCAAAGTTGTCAAGTCAGAGCAAATGGCTCAAGACAGAACATCTTAGCAACTCACGCCACAAGCTTCCTGAGTACATCTCGTTCGTCATGTCTTATAACCGCAGCGCCTGCACAGCGCACAAAATACATAAAAACCACAACAGCTGAAGCTTTCGCTCGCTGAGCTTCAGGCGAGACGCTCTTTCACAACCTCCTCTGTCAGGATGTCGTCACAGCGGTGTGAAACAAAAGATCTTGTCCCCAGTTGACCTGAAGTTATATCACATTTACCTTATTAAAAGTCCAGATTCAGTGTTTAGTTTTTGGTGTTGGTTTTCTTCTGCCACAGTAATCAGATTACTACAAAATTAAATAATATTCCCTTTGGGGCTTCACAGAAATGTTGCTTTCTGTAAATTATTTAGCATCTTATCCGTTGTTTAATAATGAACAAGCTGTGCAACGTAGCTTATTATGCAAGATCTGAACTCTGAGCCCCGAGACATTAGTAACCGTCTCATCTGTTAGCAGAACTGGGACCTCGGGGCCCGCGGAGTCGTCTTCGAGAAAAAAGCAATAATGTAGCGACAAATAGTGCGGCGAGTAATCATCTGAGGAGAAACCACAGTTGTTATGAACAGAATAAGTAGCATTTTCGGAAAATCGTTATGCGTGTGTTCTCACTGTGGCGGGAATATTAAACGTCATTACTTTTTCATGACTTTCCATAAACAGAACTGTTCGTCAGTCCCAGACTGTTGATGAGGCTGTTTAGCTCGGACAACACAAGAGGCATGCAGTCTGGTTTGAGTTCAACAGAGAAACACAAGGTTATTTGTTTTTCATATGCCACTTATGACAAAATGTGACACAAATGGCTGATAGGAGGAAGTGATGTCATTCTATAACCAAAAGGTCAAAGGTCGACTTCACTGGGACGTCACCCTGCTCTGCAAAAACACTTTTCCAGCCATTATTCAATGCTCAGGAACAAAAGGAGGGACATTGTGACCATATTCCACATTGAAATGTGTCTATAAACATCTCCCACTGTGCTCACCCAGGAGGTAGAGTTGCCCTGAGGTCACGCTCTGATGTCTGCACAGTGAAACATTGTTGTGGGGCAGCTGTGGAGATTAGAGCTGCTGCCTCCCAAACAACCAAGGTCACATCCTGTTCCTCCTGCATCTAGACCTTCACTGTATCTCATTCGACAGACACACTGGTGCCATGATAAACCAAACTCTGTGTTGCTACACGTACTGTTGAGCTGCGTCCTCCTCGATCGAGCTTCGTTAAATACTTAAACGTAACGCATCACGACTCCTGGATTTCCTTTCTCAATTATGATTTAACTGTGATAGGTTGCTTCTGCTCGTGTGTGATAATGAATGTTGCGGATGTTTGGGTTGAGATGTCTAGAGTCATTAATCAGCTCTGTGTTTGCGTTAAAGTTTAGCTACAGGATGAGACTCCTTTTACATTTCCATATAAGGACAGAGAGACAGTCCAGTCAAATTTAGGTTGCCAGCCCCAAGGAGTGACATCAGCAGAGTCAGGTAACTTACAGAAGATGAGCTATTCCAGAGGGATCGGAGGCAGATCAACTCCTCTTTCGCCTATTGGATAGACGAACCCTCAATCCACCAAAAGTGACCAATTAGAAGAAGTAGGTAGGTGCGGGCGAAAGGACTTTAAAAAGGCCCGCGCAGGCAGAGAAAGTTAGGTGGTTACTTGTAGATTTCCTAGATCGAAGGTTCGAGAGGATTTCTGGCGGAGCAGAGGCTAAAGCCTTAGACAGGACTTTGCCAGATGTTGGGAACACCGGGTGCGGCCACACTGGTTCGGACGCAGGCTTGAAATCTGTTTCAATAAAGATTGCTCCACCCAGCCTCGCCTCCGCAGATTCTTTTATCGCCGAACTACACGCCGACACCTTTGATGAAGACAGCCCAGAAACAGCAACAGAAATGTCAAACACATTACTTCTGGAAAGACTGAGATTTTACGATGAAGACAGAGGAGATGTGTTTGATAAGATCTGGGACCCTGGACTGAATTTTTATTCAGAGCAAAGACTAAAGTGCTGTGTCTGCTCGTTATTATACTTTTATTTTTTCTTTGAAAAGAAACAAAACCTCTTTGTCTTCAATTGTGTCGTGACTGTGGTTATTGATACTGATACCCTCTGGATGTGCTTGTTGTGTTTTTGTTCCTTTATCTCCTTGTGCTGATGGATTCAGTCATCCACGTCTTACAATCTGTAGCCTCTTTGTGTTGCATCAGAGGGAATTTGACCCCCCTATTTCTGTGTAGTCCAACATGACATAACTGGTTTTACTGGTATTGAGCTTCAGGTGATTGTTGTTGCACCATGTGACTCCGCTCTCTATCAGTCCTCTGCACTGTATGGCATGTTTCTCACTGGAATCAACACATTTCACCGAGAGCTGCACTTATCACCTTTTATTAAACATGGATGTAAACTGTAATTTGACGGTTGGCGGAGGTACACAACCGCGAGGCTTTAATTCTACTTATAATAAATAAATAAACTGATCCCTCTTCTGAAATCAGTAAAGAGCGATACGACCTAGAAAAAACATTCATGACAATGAAGCAAGACTGAAGACTGAAAGAAGTATTAATATGCACGCGTGGTAGTTGGTAGATAACTCCTGGTAGAGCTGAGATTACTCAGATTCAAAGCTGACGTTTGCAATCCATTTACATTTAGGAACGGCAAACTTCATCTGCTGAACGGGCAAGTTTTGCGACAGCAGGTCAATATTTGAGCTCAATCAGAGAGCGTGTGAACAGGGTTTTACTGGAGGAGTGGAAACCCTTCAGCAATTTCACTCCGCTAAGCCTATAAAATGGTTCTGATGAGACGTCCTGCATTATGATGAAGGCGGTTCATACGTGGAGGTGTCCCGTGATACAAAGTGTAAACAGACGGTTCATTAAGTGCTCGAGCGTCCACTTCTTCAGTCTACAACACAGCAGACACGAGAATATCGTCAAAAGGTTTGGTTCTCTAGATAAGAGCAAGTACGGCAGCTCAGACGACAAAACTGCACCCTATAATACCTTCTCAATTTTGTCAGACCGAGAAAATGGATAACCACAAAAACAAATGACTTCACTTGACCCTCAGGACTTCCGTATAAATCAATCTACGCCCTCTCTTTGTATTTCTCTGTGGAGCTCCAACACAGGAAAAACATTATACCAGCTTATATTAATAATAAAATGTTGCACACTCTAAAAGGTAAGTAATTGGACATTATTAACTCAAGCTGATTTAGTTACTGTAGTGACTGAAATCTGTCCCTGTGGTCTGCGGTCTGAGGTGAACTCACATGCATATCACCATGCATGGAGAGAGAGAGAGCAGCGGTCCTCGAATGAGCAATTGGAAAGTACCTGATGGCCCCACTGAAAGAATTAGCACCGTACAAGGAATATTCAGTGTTTAAGACAGAGCTGTTCTTGCCCGGTATGTATACAATAAAGAGTTAATGACATCAGGAGAACACACAGGGCCCACAGAAGGGAGACATTTCACCGGTATGATGTTATTGTAAAAGCTAATAGTGGAAAAACTGTATTGATCGTGGTAAGTGAAGAAGGGTTCAGGGGCGGGGTATATAAACTGAGCGATCAGAAGAGTGATTCAGTTCCTCCCGGGAGAGCTCACTGCATGTATCTGTTATGTGTAATACACAACCTTGACCTGAAGACCAGCTGTTTCATCCTTATTGTCAAGACTCCCACTGTGAGCGTGTTTTATAGTCAAACAGTAAAGATAAGTGTTAATTTGAGACAAGTAGTTATCCACTACATTACTATGAGACCAACCAACTGACTACTTCTGCTCTGATGCCCAGTTTAGATTGGCTCAACTAATTTAAGTGTATTAACTCATCAGAAGTTTATTAGAGTTTAATAGTATCGCTGTTTCCTCACAGCATTAAGTTCCTGGGTTTGATTTTCCTAGTTACGACCCTTTCTGCACCACGTGGCTCCTCCGGCTTCCTCGCACAGTCCAAAGACATGCAGATTAAGTTAACTGGTCGCTCATCCCACTGAGAATCTAAGTGAAAAAATCCTTGTCTACCTTATGTCACACATGCCAACATGCAGGCCTCAGGCTAATAATACATGACCAAAAGATACTGATCTCCAGGCCCCACAGGGGTCACTAATGGAGGTAAAACACAGTAAAGCCCCCCTGAACTCCTGCAGCCATGAGGTTTATAAAAGTGATGATAAGTACAGTGATGGATTTTACAGTATTCATACACACTGAACAGTTTAGGGACATCCGACCAATTAAGAAGTGACACTTTCCTCATGATAAACGGACCTTTCATTGTTAGCTGTAGTTCACTGGAGCTGAGGTCGCTTTAACCAGCTGTCGACCGCCTTCATACAAAGTAACCTACGTAAGTGACGCCATGCGTTCTGTGCTGAAAAATGTGACCAGAAACCATTAATTAAGTCTCAGTTCTTTAATTATTTGGATTTTTACAAATTTACAATTTTTACAAACGTGAATCGTTACATTTTTGTTATATTAATCGTAGATTCAGGAAATTATGTTGGATTGTGGAAACTTCATTTACGGAGGCAGCTGGACTTTTGGAAATACCCACCTCCTCCCATGGTCTCATCCAATCCTTACTCTTCCTCAACTCTGCTGACACGGGGATTTTTTCTTGAAACTCCCCTCCGTCTACCTTTGAATCACAGCTGCACATCGCTGCAGTGTTGTATATTTGGTTACACGATTTCATTCTTAAATCTGTGGTTACATTTCACACTTTATGTTGTCGTATATCCAGTGGCGATGCAGTTGAAGATGTTTGAAGAAAAACTCCGCTGACACGGTCTTAGTTGTATAACAAATTTATTACAATAAGTCCAGTATCGTAATCAAGTAACACGTTACTTGGAGAGCCTCCGGCCGAATAATGAAACTCTGATGAACATATGCAGACAGCTCTTTATATACCCAGCTTGTTTTGGTCACAAACTTAGTTACCATATATGGTTCACATTAAGAGAGGGACAGATAAGAATAGAGGCACCTCTGTTTGCGTGCCCCACCATATGTCTCCTCACCTCTGACCCATGACCTCCATGACTCTGCTGACCTAACATTTGGTATATGTTAGCTTGACCACAGCACCATCATGTCTGCATCCCGGTACCCCTAATCAAATAAAGTCAGGAAGGCCCAAACAGCATAATACGAACCATTTTTATAAATATGCTGCATCTAACAGCAGACACCTCAATGTTATCGATGGGTGCATATTCAATCAAATGGTGCAGAGTGATACATATTTCAACCATCCATCGTGATTTCTTCACACTATAATTACCAGTTATTATTAACCACTAACTACTTTACTGTGGTTACATTCGACTACAGCCTCCGCGTAGCACTTACGATAGATATAGCATGATCTGGATGACTGAGAAGCTTCACCAGCGTATAGAAACTTTTATTTTCTAAGCTTTGGAAAGAAAATGAGAGTTCAAGATTTACAAAAGATTATTAAACGTCTTGTATCCATTCCTGTGCTCTTGTATCAATGGAAAACACTGTCAAAGGGAAAAGGTATACCTTATTGTGCATGTTTTGTACAATACAATCGTCTTTATTAATGTTTGTCAAGCGTCTTTTTAACGTGATGTTTGTCTTGTTATCATGCAAACTACATTTTAGTTAAAGGATTATAACCAATACATTGGTAAAGGTAATAAATGACTAAAGGGCTTCAACTAGAGAAATATGCACATATGAAGTTTATAACTTTGAGTAACGTATTCAATTTGTTTGTCAAATTAAATCCTGGACCGAGCGGGAGCAGTGAGAAGGCGTCTCTACAGGAGTGTGACTGGATGCCTCGAGCAGATAAGCCAGTTGAGTTAAAAGGTGTTTAATCGAGATGTAACTCGTATCCAAAATCAATCAGTAATCAACAGGTATAAAGTTGAGGTATGATCTGCTTTGTCATAACATATTGCAGTGTTGACAGCTGAAACAGGTCACAGTGGACGTGAGCAGAATGTATGTGAATATCTTGTGAAGATCAGCAATCTCTAGTGTCTCCGTCGAGTCCTCGTCCATAGTTTTCTCTTACCTCTGAATTGAGGTTGCTGATGATCCATCGAGTTATAGATTAAAATACATCCTACTGAGTGAAAACTCTATTGGAAGAAGAAACCCCTCCATACAACACACATCAGCAACTGTAGACCGATATCTTTATTGACACAAACAAAACAGTAGAACAAACAGTAAGACACACAGTTGTTCACAAGGACGACGATATCTTTGTCCTGTTCAGTGCGAGGGACGGGTAAGGGCCAGGATGTTTTCCAACCCCACCTTCCCTAATCCCATACATACAAAGCAGCTCACATCAACCTCCTCAGTTATGTACAACAACTCAAAGATATCTTTTGTGACTGTACAAGAATACTGAATGTAGAGTTAAAAAAAGAAGAAGAAAAAAGTCGTAAAAAAATGTGTTTCTTATAAAAATATACATTTGAGATGCAAATATTGCATACGAATATTCTTCATGTAAAAAAGAAATAAAATTATAATACAATATATACCAGAAATATATAGTTTAAAGACTCGTCTGCAAGTAAAGTTTTGGCACATAATATCTGAGGCATGAGGACATTATATCTGACTTGCAGCCATGTAAACAAATGAGCGTTTTGTGTAGAATACATGAACCGTAGTCTGTAGTGGCTGTAGACCGTTATCAACAAATACTTACAAAACTGGCACAACTTCAATTTACTCCTTGAATATACAGTACAAAAGCAGGAAGACGATTTCTGTAAGAATCTTGAAGGGACTTTTTTCAAATGAATTATTTCCCAGAGTTTGGACAGTCTGTGATTTCACTGTTGGCACTAAAAGTTAATTCATCCGTCGATGGCTGCGTCTTTTTCTTGTACTTCTTCTGAAACTCCTGGAAGAGGCTGGAGGTGTTGGGGACTGAAGGCGACAGTAGAGGACAATACTTCTTCTCGGGATTTGGATACCATGTACCTACGGTGCAATCAAAATCATACCGATTAGGAAAAACTGTACTCGCTGCCTACATGATGATAAAGAAATTAAAAAATTAAGAAAAATGTATACATGATTTAATTGTATTTCTTACCCATTGGCCTCCCGACAGTCTTATTGGGGTTCTTGTCTTTGTCTTCATCAAGGGCAGGTTTACCTGAGAGGAGGGGGGAAAAAAAGGAGGCTTAGCTGAAATGTTACACTGAAAAAAAGACATTTCCAGTGAGGTGTCTGCTGTTAGATGCAGCATATTAATACAAGTTTTTGTATTAGGAAAATATATTGGCATGTTAGTTGCTGTTGGGGCCTTCCTGACCTGGAGATGATTTGGTCAGGGGTACCAGGTTGATGACATTGTGAACAGGTTGAACCTGCTGATTGGCTTGTTCAGCTTGATTGCTGACACGGGATGGTCAGAGGTGAAGAGGCGCCTCTCTTCTTATCTCTCTTCTTATCTGTCCCTTTCTTTTGATGTGAACAATATGCGGTCAAGGTAACAGATATCAAATGTTAGCTCAACAGAGTCATGGAGGTCCTGGGTCAGAGGTGAAGAGGCCTCTCTTCTTATCTGTCCCTCTTTGATGTGAACCCTATGTGGTAACTAAGTTTTTGACCAAAACAAGCTCGGTATATAAGGAGCTGTCTGCATATTTTCGTCAGAGTTTCATTATTCGGCTGGAGACTCTCCAAGTAACGTGTTACTTGTTTGCGATACTGGACTTATTTGTAATAAATCTGTTACACAACTAAGACAGTGTCGGCGGAGCTTTTCTTCTTTTTCTTTTTTTTGAATTCTTCTTGAACAAGCAAGGGGAACATAACATCAACAACCTAACTCAATCGGTAATCTATCGCTTCATGCAGGTTAGGGTTGGACAAAATTAGAGACAAAACTAAGATTTTTGTACTGCGTCCGTAATGCACAGTACGTCATTTCTGTCCCTAAGGGTCTCAGTCAAGTCAAAACAAAAGACGTAGGCAGCATGGGATCGTGGGAGTTGTTGTCTTCATTGTTAAACACCACGGCTGATGAAAATCTATCCGCGTGATTCAAGCAGAAATGTTCACAGACGTGATCATGTTTTAAAGATTTATTCACTTCATGTTTACTCTCGTTTGCCAACCTTTCTGGGTTTGAACATTGTTGGAAACATTTGGGATAATGCAAGAACACAACTCAACAATATATGCTACAAAAGGTCTAGTTGTTGATGTGGAGAATATGTCTTTAAGAGATTAACTGTAGAAAATGCAGAGACTGCAGCTTATAAGTTTGAAAGAGTTTATTTACAGAGAAAAGAAAATTGTATGGGAGTTCCTCTTATTCAGAAGAAAAACAGGTTATGTGATCATAGGTAGATACTCATTCTGCTTACGGCACAAATACAATGGGAGGAGGTCGTAAGCTCATGGTGTGAATGTTGCATGACCCCCAAACAAACAGTCAATGCAAGCAAGGGCAAAAAACCCTGCAGTAATATGCCAGGAAAATTCCCTTACAATCCCCAAAAGCTTTTTCCAAGTCAATAATGGGCGATCATGGTTATGCTTGCATTGGCCATGTTATGCTATATACAATATGTACTTGATGTAGGTTGTCTGAAACATGTTATAAATGTAATGTAAGCATGGCAAAACCAATCAAAATCAGCAGTTGTCTGGTGTGCAGTTGTGTGTAATCATTATTAAATCTCAGTATTATGACTTACTTGGAACAGAGTCATCGGTTTCCTTTCTGTCGATGGATCCATCTTTGAAGTTGAAGGTGTTGGGTAACACGCTGAATCTCAGGACGTTGTTCTCCTGGAGAGGCCTGCCGGCTTGGCTTTCATTTTCAGTGTTACGTCCCTCTCGATCAGCAGGCTGTTTGAGTGTGACCACGTACTTCCTCATCGTCTCCTCTCCGTGTTTGAGTCTGGCAGGGAGAGACCTCCTCCTCTTCTTCAGACTCAAGCAGCGGTTAGTACCATGGTTCGGATTCAAGATCCTCGTTTCAGAAGAAACCGGCGGCCTCTCTGTGGTGGTGGGGCCAATCGCTTTAGCTTTCTTGATACCAAACCCAGATGAAGAGGCATAAGTACACTTCCATGTTTTCAGTTTGTTTTGGCGCCTCATTTTAGTTGGTGGTAGACTTCTTCTCCATTTTTCGTGAATCCTCCATTTGACGGACTGTTCCCCTCCTGTCGGGACAGTATCACTAAACTTTCTCTTCAAGGGACTGAGCTTCACAGAGATAAATTCTGGAGGCCTTGGTGGTCCATCAGGCACAGCCCCTGGAGATGAATTATATCTCTTTCTGCCCCCAATCAAAACAGACTTGTCTTGTGGTGCTGAGCCAAACAGTACCAATTGTACAGCTCTATGTTTTGAAGCTAAAGGCTCACTATCGGTCACATCAATCGAAACCTCCTTAAAAGTTGAAGGCTCTGAAGGCTCTGAATCCAAATCACCAGGGGGTTCGCATTTGTTCGATTTCTTAAGGCATGGGAAAGGTCTATCATGACTGCGTTGTCTCTTAAGCTTTCTTTCAGCATTTTCAAGTGTACCGCTGAAAGTTGTTTGCATTGCCGCCGTCACACTAATTTGAGTTTGTTCTTCTTCTGTTTCCAATGTTGACACTCCCACATCTGTAGATGTCAGCTGAGCCTGTCCACAATCCTCTTCAAGGTCTGATACCCGGCTAGAAATCTCACTTTCGCTGCCGGGGGGATTGTCAATGTCTTTGTCACTACTGGCTGAAGTACATGACTGAGTACTTTCTTGTATATGATCCACTCCAGGGTCCAACTGTATTACAGTGTCACTGCTGGAGAGATCTCCATCTTTGTTTTCACTTAAAACTATAATGTTTTCAGCAAAGGCAAGGGCTTGACTGAGTTTATTGCATGGCTCAGACCGACTATATGTGATCATTTGACTCTTGATGTTCTCCTGGCCCTCGGCTTGACTCTCTCCTTCCATGTCGAATTTGCTGTCAGACCAGTTCGCACAAATGTCACCTTCCTTTTGTACCTCCATCTCTCCCTCATCGTGGGTTTTTTCAGCACAATCTTTAAGACTCTGCTCATTTATGCAATTGCATCCACTCAAAAGTGGGTTTGACCCCATAATTTTTTCCAACCACTTTGAAAGGCAGCAAACCTGTTCTATTGGACAACTGGACGTGTTCTTCGGTTCTGAGCCATTCAATGTGACATCTATAGCTTCCAGTGGTTCACCCTCCACAGAGCTATTCATGACACTCTCTGGCTGACTGTCTGTGTCCATACTTTGTGGCATCATGCTTTGTGCTTGCTCAAAGATAAGTTTGGCCTGTTCTGGAGGCAATACTTGGATTTCGATTGAGTAAAATGGGTCACTGGAATCATCACATTTTGTTTCATCAGGGGAGTCTGCTTGTGTTGAAGCGGCGCCGGGAGTGGAGGCTCGCTTTTCTTCACCCGAGTCAACTGGTTCAAGCTCCGTTTGAGACGAGACCTTGTCAGGCACCTCACTTGCAATTTCCGCAGGAATGCTTTTGACGGTCTCTACCTGATCTGGCTGGCTGTGACTCTCAGGCAGGTAAAAATGATGCTTCAGAGACCACGGGAAGCCAAACTCTTTATCAATGTCATCTAGCTGCTCGCTGACATTCAACCATGAGGATTTGTAAGGTGGTCCTGAATAAACTTCATCATCTTTGAGGACATGGTATCCTATGAGTGTCTTCTTATAGCCCTGCTTTACTTGTGACAGTATGACAGAATCTGCTGTTACATGTTTGCTGAGGAATCCTGTGGTATTCGAGAGTAGGCTCTTGTACCAGCCTGTCCTGAGCCTACATGCCAAGTTTCTAATGCTACCATCCCAATACAGGTCTAATAATTGTGTTCCAGTATTTAACACTGTGTTTTTACTGAGCTCCATCTGAGTTTTTTCATGATCAAGTATCAACTTAGATAATGCATCAATTGTCCATGGCTTTGCAGGGACTGAAGAAAGCAAAACAGCAAAATTGTCCTCATGGTTCACTGTCACTTCAGAGGCGACTGATTGTTGGGCTGTTATTGCAACACACTGGTCTTCTTGCATGCCAGCAGCTGGTTCAGATCCTGTGTCATCTGCACATAACTGTTTTTGTGAGTCCTGATGCCCAACTGAATCTGAAGGTGATATATGATTTGGGTTTCCGGGGTAAGGATAAGTTCCTTCTCTCATATACAATTCCTTTTTGTTTTTTGCCACAGCTGGCGAGGTACATAATTTCTTAGGGTTACTTAAAGATTCAGCTGATGCGTTGTGCTCAGCCGATTGATTGATCATGTTAGAAAAGGTTTGCTGGCAGCTTTCCTGTGACAACGGTTGCACAACCGCAACAGCTCTTGTGCATGTGCGACCGGGAGATGAGTGAATGGAGCCGTCATTTGCCGTGACTGATGAGAGCTTTCCAAGAATTTCTAAGATTTCGTTTGGTGCAGATGATTCTCCCTGCTTTCTCTTTCCTGTAAGTCTCTCAGGCAAATTCAGTAATTGAGATGTATTATGTAATGATCCAACAAGATTCCCCTTTGAGACCATGTTACTTTCAGCAAAAAATGCATTGGCTGCCTTACCTCCATTTGTCAGCCTGACCTCTCCACAGCCACCTGATGTTGCTGTGACGTAGACATTTGGTACAGAGCTTTGTTGTGGTGCATTCACGCTGTGCTGCATTCTTGACATAACACTGTTAGACAAAGACAGTCCAGAATTTGAGTTATAACTGTTAGTGTTAGCGACAGTCTGTGTCACAGGTTGCATTTTTGGATTGGACTTCTGTGTGCACGACATGCGTAACTCATCCGCTATTCTTGCGATTATCTGGCGCGTGCGCATTTGATCTTGTGTAGCAGCAGCAGGATTTAAGGGAATCTCATTTGTTTTTGACAAGAAACGCTGACTCTCATAGTTCATGTTGATATGGCTTGAGTTGACATGAGTTTGGTACTGTTGAGTTTTCTGACTCACACTGGAAACCTGCTCAATTGAGGATGGGTTTGCAGTAATTCTGTAGTTTCCGACAGAGTGAGAGACAGACTGATTATAAGGTGGTGGGGGGATGGAAGAAGAGAATCCATGCTGAGCGAGATTTTGTCTGTGATTCTGGTTATGAGCAGTCTGCCTGTTGGTGCAAACCATCTGTTCATGTTGAAGCGCCTGTTGGTTCCACAGTGCTGACATGTCTTGCTGAGGGTACGTAGTATTTGATTTCATCATGTTTTGTGGAATCTGGCTCATTGAACTGACAAATCCAGTGTTAGAATGAAAACCTTGCTGAGCGGCAACCTGAAGTCCATTAGTGACAAGAGGGTTTCCACTTTGCGCATTTGTAAATGAGTCTTGTAGATTGCCCGGTATCACTGCCACATAATAATTGTTAGTCGCCCCTCCTGCTGGCAGCTGAGAAGAAACTGCCTGATGAGGAACTCCTGAGTTCTGCCAGTCTGAAGTCTGTCTTCCAGAGTAAGCTCCATCACGAAAGGTGGATTGAGCACTTTGTGGTGGTCGGAGATCTGTGCTTGAGGAGTTGTTTGCTGTCCCAGCTTGCTGAATCCACATTGTGGGTGAGGTTAGCGGAGAAGCACCTTGTTGGGATTGAGAGGGTGGTCCGACCTGTTGGTACTGTCCATTCCTCCATGCAAAGGACTGCATTTTTGTCCTCCGTTACGCCTTGTAGTAGGTCAAAGAGGTACCTTTCCTGAAAGAGGAATTTAAAAAAATAAAGCGTCATAAAACAAAAAATGTATGCAGTGACAACATGTTTAGTGCATGCAGAAGAACCTGGATCCTGCTCCAACACAAAATGCTTCTTCAGAGTCTATCAGAGTCATAGAAAATGCTCAAGAAATCCACTGGAGTTGTGCAGAGTCTGTTGCAAAAGAGTTTATTGCGTTCTCTCAGACAGCAACCTCAAGAAACTCAAGCAGATTCAGGGACCAAACTGAAGTGGACTTCTCATGGCTCCTCGTTACCTAGAGATCTCGACTAGTCACCACCTATTTTCTGAAAACACTCCTACTGAGATGTCTTTCTATTGGTGTATTTTCTATCCTGGGGTTTCAGGGGCGTGAGATCAGGTCTGCGCATGGTCTGAACTGAACGTGAGTACCCAGCTCCTGTGAGTTCAGAATTTATTGTGGGGTTTATTTGTTACTTAACTTTCCATAAGGGTCATCCTTGAGACTTGGTAGGTCCCATTTCATAACCCAGAGGTCATAGTTCTCTGTGTAAGACATAAATGGGAGTCATCCTATTCACTACACCTTTAAATGATGATAAGAGCAAAATGTGGGCACGCCATGCTTAGTGTGCTTTGGACCTAATCCATACAAGCAGCATGTGTGACAAAACATGGCCAGTCATAACACAAAAATTGCAACCTGTTGCCAGGTTGTAAGTGTGAATATTTTGAATCAACAATGGCAAATACTTGATCCCTGTCCACTTCCGTTCTAAGTGAGCGAAGAACACAAGAACATCAACAAACTATTGACTTTAAACTATTGATGCATCTGGTTGCACATACACACTCGCAGCTCCAGCTAGGTCTAAGGGTATTTGGCAAACACCCTGCATAAGTTGCTCACAGTTGTATCTTATATTTGCCTATTTCTCTTGATATTCCCCTTTACTGATTTTACACATTTAAACTATTAAATCATTATGTTTTACCAGTGTATGGGTTATAATTGTTGGGAGTGATAACGGCCGATTAATCGGCTATCGGCTTTTTCCTGCTCCAAACTATCGTTATTATATCGGCCTTTAAAAATCCACTATCGGTCTAAGACAAACCTCACATTACAAAGATCCTGATAAACATGTGGTACACTTTTTCCCAGCATCACAATCCGTACAACTCAGGATCTAACAACACAAAACATTTCCCTTGAATTTCAAAGTGCAGAGTGTCAGCCAGGTGCAGGAACCACAGCTCACTGCACAGGTCACATGGCTTTTTTTTTTTAAATCAGCAGTAGATGAAAGGCCGTACAAGAGTTTATCCACAGTTCAACTCTAACAAACATGTTTCCGAGTGTTAGTTAACTGTCGATGGCCCAGGCACTTAATAGGTTATCAAACGTAATGAGCGGCATGCTAACGCAATATTGGCCAGGAGTGGAGAGACCAAAAACAGTGGTGTGGTAAACATGTTTTATTATTGAGGAAGAAAGTCTGTGATCCATCACTGAAGATTAAATGACCATCTGGAGAGGGATTACTGACACATTTTCACACCAGTTTCATTATTTAACCATTTCAAGTGGGAATTCTGCTGTTTCATATCCCAACAGTGAACAAGTATTGAATGACGGTACGTTGGGACTACTATTTCATTTGTATTTTCTCACATGGTGTGAGTTGACTTTTACTGGATATTAATTTACTCACCCACACAGCGGGCATGAAGGAGTATAGGAAATACATGGAGAGACAGTTGGTCCGATGATTATTGTCAGAGGGGATTTTTAACCTCTTTTTGTCCTGTGAGACTCAAGTGTTAACTTAAATTGTTGTCAGAGAAACATTAAGGGCTGCACTGTCAAAGCTGTACAATTTTACATATAGAAATATTTCAGTCATTGTCTAGCTCGGGCAAATTATAGTAAACAGTCTTTTCAGACAGATTATTCATTAAAAAAAATGAACTAACCCTCTTAAAAAGGAAGAGCAGGAAAGGCATGTTGCTGATAGTGATCAATACCCTGTGCTTATTTTACATACAACACATTCAACGCTAAACCCCTCCTGAAGAAATACATTAATGGAAAGCCCATAAAATGCACATTACCGCTTGGTCTGGAAGTGTCAGTCAAGACATTGCCGTCAAAATCATAAAACTGTCAAACACGCCGTCATGTTCAATAAACCCAAAACAATACTTAACCACAACTGTAGCATTACCACAAGACCGCGTATGATTCACTCCAACCACCTCAACATCCGCCCCATGACACACATGTGCGTCATACATCAACCCTCTTTCAAAACACAAATACACTGAATGGGCTTCACAAACCCCCTTTAGGATGAACACCATAAATAAGTTCCTTATGTTAACTCTCACACACACATTATGTACAATACAATACATCTACTCAAACCTTGCAACCACATGTTTGTCATAAGAATTCATGTCTGAAGCCAACAGACACAAGATTTCACTTCACATATATACTGATGTTGCATCTACAATCCTTAGGTTTCATATGGAGGAATAACATATCAAAATAATGAGGGACATTAGAGAATTTCCATCACAGGACTATTAAGGATGTTTTATTATTATTACTGGACACAGTGTTGGAGGTGGAGCCCTGTTCATTCCTATGAAAGCTGCTCAGTGGTGTTTTGAAGCTAAAAAAGCTCAACTTCCCGACTATGAAAACAACTGGATTGCTGACCAAGCCGGCTAATTACTGGTTTAGCGCTCAGCTAACTTAAAGGGGATAAAATAATGTAATTGTGTGGCTCTTCTTGACTTTTTAAATGTTATCGGACCGAATGGCTCAAATTATGACAGTGAAACGAGTGATTTCGCAGAGGTTATGACGCTCAGATAAATTATCCACCGTTTTACAGATGCTTCTTTCACAATGGGTCTGTTGTTGTTTTCTGTTCAGTCACAACTGTTTCTGGCGCATTCGTGACGTGAAACATGACGTCAGTGACGTACAACACTTCAGATAAAAATCACAGACGGCTGCCTTGCCTGTGGGAAGTGGGAATGGGGTCAATAGGCGATTTTTGGCAGGTTGACCCGTGTTTAAAAACCCTGTGTAGACCCGCTGATTTTGGTGGGAAAGCGGTATAATGCTGCAGACCTAACCTGGTCCAGACCAGGTCATGCTCAGAGTTTCTACTTGAAATAAGCCTTTCACTAATCAAGCTCCTTTTGGAAATAACATCTATAATCAAAAGTCATAAGTGATACATATTCTCAGCAGAGGAAATATGTTAAGCAAATTTAAGCTGAGGGAAAACGCAAGGTGAACAGATCTAGTAGTCTGTGAGCAAACACTTTTCACACGTGCTTTCAAAATGAACTCAGAGCAATAAGTCAGCATCGCTCAGAGGTCAGGGCCCTCTGAAGCAACCACCTCCCCAATGGGTGGAAAATTCACCCTGTGTGCAGAGGCTGAATCCTTCCTACAGCTACCCAGGAATCAATGCTTCATTTTATTTTCATATTTTTATATTTTCAAGGTTATAAATATGCTTGAATTTGACTATATTCCTTACAAAATACTGAATTTATAACAAAATCTTGTGTTTAATATTTTAATACTAACAAAAAATCCCGTCAGCATATTTGTTAGTCGTCTCCTGGCGTCAAAATAAGCAAGCGTTAAATAACCATGATCAAAACATACAATCACAATTAATATTATAAAACAGGTATGGCAGCTCTCATTAGTGAAGAATTCCCATAATCCAAAGCAGCAAAGGTCTCCAGGAATCCCAGAGGAAGTGTGACCACAAATTGGACCGAGGCCCCATCAGAGGCGAAATGAATCAGAAAGACATCGGAGTCCTCTTTCAAATTAACTGACAACATGAACACAAAAAGGACCGAGTCCCTTTGTCTGTCGGTCCACTTTTTGGTTCCAATAAAGAGGACTGAGCTTGGATCCTTTAAGCAGGAGTATATGTGAAAGGTGGAAAATCAGACCCAAGTAGACTTAAAATGCTGAAATATGAAATCACTTCCTTGAGATTGGACAATGCATTATTCAAAGAGGTGATATGATGCTTTTTGGGTTTTTGCCCAAAGTCCCCCCACAGAAAACACAGCTCCTGCACTGCCTAGTTTGGAGTCGAGCCTTTACGTCCTCAAATTATGTGAGTCACTATGTAACAGGCATTATATAAATATATATATATATTTCTATATATGTTATAAAATGTACATGGTCGGGCTGCACGATATGGTCAAAAAGTGATATTGCGATTATTCTGACAGATATTGCCATTGTGATGTGTATTCATGATTATTATGGCTGATTATATTTTACATCACAATGATTTTCATTGAGAAACTAGTAAAATCATGATGATGTGGTTTTTCTCCCGGTCTCTGCAAAACAAACATGTTTTATCACATCTGGAGAACAAGCTTTGCAGCCCAGAGCATCTCTGCAGCACGACAACATTTTATTAAAACACTGTTTTGTGACACATTTGTGCAGCTCTAGTTCAGGTACTGTCCCAAGTTTGTTTAATTAGCTTGCATGAAACTCGAACTAGCTGTGTAACCAATCGCAGCTGTTTGAAAATGAAAACAAACCACTAATCCACGAAGGGACGATTAATTGTGCAGCCCTAATATACAATTGTACCACAGCCATGGTTTCCAAAACGGGGCGTTCAAGTGCATCATACAAAACCTCTTTAAAATCATTTCCAATAGACAAAAGACGCCTCATTCCCAACCCTAGTTATGCTGCCAACCCGTGGGAAAAACTGAATGGCGATTCAACGTGGGGGTCCCGGCATACCTTAAAGGCCCCCTGCTATGTTTGGGGTCAACCTCATTGTCCACTTAAAGCGAGAAAAGTTACGCGTAATGAATTGTTCATGGCTCTGAGGATGCTTCAGGGTTGTTTTCATTGTCAAAGAGCTGTGACTCATCTCGGTTACACTTTGTTTTTTGCTAGTTTTGAGTTTTATGCAGGCTAATAAAAAGTAGAAAGTAAGCTGTAGACAATAACTGAGCTAGGGCTGCACAATTCATCACATGATAATCTGCAATTATTTTATGATGTGTCACAAAACAGTGTTTTAATGCGACGCTCTGGTCCACAAACTTGTTCTCCAGACGTGATAAAAACACGTTTGTTTTGGCAGAGACCTGGAGAAATACCACATCAACATGACTGTACTAGTTGTTCAATGGCAATGACTAAAAATTGAATCATCCTTAATAAGTAATCGTGAATTACATCGCAATTATCTGTCAGAAATAATCGCAACATCACTTTTTTTTTTTGCTAAACTGAACACATAACATTTAAAAAAGGCTCAGGTAAGTTGAGAAAACGCTTCATAGAGTGAAAACTGTGGAAATAAAGCAGTTAAAATAAATCACTTTAACTTTAACAGAGGCTGTTGAGCCTGTGCGCACCGCACCGCACCGCAAACCCCCCGCACAGCAATCAGTTCAACCGCAGGCTAAAGAAAGTTAGCTTACTTTGGAAAATTAACGGTTCTCGTATCCGGAAGTGGGCGAACAACACAACGCGCAGCTCCTCTTTCTTTTCCGGCGCGAATACATCCGTGTGAGCTCGGTTCCGACCCGCTGTGACCGGGATAATCCCACTTCTGTCGGGGTGTAATAACCGAGAAGCGACACCGTCCGACATCCAGCCTCGCCCCGCACTCTCTGCGGGTTCAGCGCCGCCCGCAGCTTCTTCTTCTTCTTCTTCTTCTTCTTCTTCTTCTTCTTCTTCGGTGGTGCCGTGACGTCACCTGCAGCAGGAGGAGCAGGAGGGTTTTACTGCTGCAACGCAACAAGTCAAAGTCCTGCGTTTAAAAACATGTCGTGCACCAAAAAAAAAAAAAGTATGCAGCAGTTTCTTCTCCTTCTTCTTCTGTTCCTTGTGCTGCTTGGTACTTTCCAGCTCTCTGTGGAGGTTCTGGTTCTGGGGAGTCCACTGCATTCCTCAGCTGCTGACCTCATCCACCAGGCACGCTTCATGTGCTGATCGCTCTCATATGGAGGAGTTGTGCAGGATGCAATGAGAGGAGGGGGTTTATTTTTGTCAGCGTTGAAATACAATTAATCAGTAACAATCTCTTCAAAGTCCGAATTCTGACAATTAAGATTAAGATTGGCTTTATTTATCCAGATGCAACAGTACAGGACAGAGAATCAGAAAAATATGCAATGCAATGATCTGCGGTAGCGCTCCTTCTTGCACAGTGGGTGTCATAGCCTCACCCACCGCCTTTAGTCCAGTGGACGGTCCAGAACAGAGCCGCCCTCCTGACCCGTTTGTTTAGTCCCGTCCTGTCCCTGTCCGTGCTGCTACCTGCATAAAGGAGCGCTGATGCCGCCACAGTGTCATAAAATGTTGGAAGTAATGTCCTCTGCACCCCAAAGGACCTCAGCCTCCTCTGCAGATGGAGGCGACTGGAGGTCGTACGTTCATACTGAGCAGAACTTGAAAGTGTTACAGCTTTCCCACCAAAATTAGCGGGTCTACAAAGTTTTTTTTAAATGTGGGTCAACCCACCAAAAATCTGTGTTGACCCCATTCCCACTTCCCGCAGGAAGGGCAGCCTGTCTGTGATTTTTGTCTGAAGCGTTACGTTATGGATGTTGAAAAATCACTTGGGATTTAGCGTGTTCACCAGCCGAGCCGAGGTGATATAACCTGTGTCTTCTGCAGAGTCAGTTGACCCGGGTGTAAAAGCAGCTTACATATTCCCATTGCACACAAAAGCCTGATCGTAGCGGGTTCAAGTGGGACTTTTGACCAGTGGAAAAGGGGATATATTAGTTCTGACTATGCAGAAACATGACACTGACACTACAAACTGTATACTTAAGCATAAATCACAGGGGGGACACGACCCTCCCATCCTAAGAAAAATATATGTCCCTGGTATTTTGTTGTGATGAACTTAAGCTTTAAACAAATCATATAATTTGTGCACTCAGTGTTTTATAACTCATATACTCTGATTTGTGTGAACTTTATAAAAAATATAGTCTGAAAAGGCCAGAAAACAATGGTGTAAAAGAACCAAGCAGCAGTGGAAAAAATACCAACAAAAAATACTGAAATCAGCAGTTGGTAAAGTCCCTGGAGGGTCGTTCACCCCGAGGCTCAGATTCAGTTATGTTCACGGGCCTGCTCGGGTTCAATGGTGTTGCTGAGTGGAAAACACAATAAACTCTTTTGCAACAGATTCTGCTCATCTCCTGTGGTTTCCTTTGAGTATTGAGTTGTGTCAAGAAGTCCAGACTTTTTCTCTGGCCCAGAACCTGGACTTCTGACAACCAACAATATCCCTGTAAACACAACAATGTAGTCTAATTTCAATAATACTATTAATGTGAAACATTTCTTTACTGAATATGATTATAGACATCAGCAGTCTTCATTTTCTCACCACTGAATTGCACATAACAGCAACATTTACCAGTTTTTGCAGTAGCAAATGTAGAAATGTAGTTTTCCATAGCTGGCAGGGTCACAACTTTTGGTGTTCCCTCAGGAATATGGTGGAAAAGAAACCTTCACCGGGGCCAGATTGGTTCAGACAAACTCAAACAACAAGTGTATATGTGTTTATACTTAAGTAAGCCTAAAGTTCTCAAGTAAATATGCTGTTACCGTCCAACACTACAAGCTAAAACTCTGTTATATTCCTATTATATCAACAGTGCAGCGATTGGTAAGAAAATGTCTCCTTTCATTCAAAGAGGAGTTTAAAACCGGAGAACAGGCGACGGTTGGAAAGGTGCCACTTCAGTGTGAAGTCAGTGTTTTGATATTTAAATCAACCACAAATCAGACAGGTCGCCAGAATTTATCACCTTCTTTGCACTTAAAGGATTTGCAGGGATTGTTTGTTCTGGCTCGTAAATGCCATCGCTCACAGTTGGCCCCTCTTCTTGGATGCATCGCTACCTCACAGCCTGCATGCTGATAATTGCTGGGGACTACAGGGACACTATCTAAAGGTTGTTGCCCACAAATGTCTGGAATAAAACTAAATAAAGAAAATACAGGCAGTAGTGAGTCATAAGTAATGATTGAGAAGGATTCATTTTGTTTATGAAGAGCTGAAGGTTATTGAACATGCAGCACACTGAGCCCTGCCCCCACAACACTGTAGTTTATCAATGCATTACCATACATACCCCTCCCCCCTTTCTGGCTAAAGGCCCAAAACATCCTCTTGTGGGGTTTTTCAAACAAACCCACATCTGGGTCTGTACATCAACACACTTCACAATTATTACCTTTTGGGACTCAAAGCCAAGGATGAGACACGGAGGGGGATGGTAACATAAGAAACGCAAAAGCAGGCATAACTCCTCACATCTGTCCATACTGGCACCAGGATTGTGTCCAAAACAACATTCCTGGCCTGACCGGTGATATAAAGAGTCTTAAAGGATGTCCCATGTGCAGTATTTTTCCACTACAATAATTATAACTAAATTTCTGACAAATTTCTGTTATTGTGTCACCAGTTCTGCGTGTGGTTTGCCTTCTGAACTGCTGTGGGTAGGCGATGTCAAACGCTGTCTCTCTATTTCATTAATTTAAAACATATTAAAAAGTGGGAAAACAAGAATGTGATGAAAATTTAATTAATAGTTGTACTTTATTTTTTATATATTTTACTTTATAAATGGCAGGAAATTAGTTTTCAAATTCAGGACTTTGATCACATTGTCAACAGTAGCAGGAGAATATGGAGTTTAGTCCATCGTGGCGCCGGCACGTCTCTCATCTGAGATATAGTGAAGGTTTAGATGCAGGAGGAACACAGTGTGACCGCGGTTGTCCGGGAGGCGGCACCGTTAATCTCCGCCGCTAATCTCCACCGCTGCCCCCAAAACAACATTTGAATGTGGAGACATCAGAGCGTGACCTCAGGGCAACTCGACCTCCTGGGTGAGCACAGTGTGAGATGTGTGGAGACACATTTATGACTGTGAACCTGTGAGACTTAACAGATGGAAATTCCTTTGACAGTGCATATATAAAAACGTGACAACGTCTCGTAGATGCAGTGTTTTGATGCAAACACGTATCACCACTGGGTTAAGTTTTATTTCATCTGGAAGAAGAGGAAGTCTCAGAGATGCTGCTGTTTCTTCACACCCCTTTTCTGAGCAAACGCAGACAGCCCCGTCCTAACACCTCTGTGTCTGAGGTGAGAAACATGTGTAGTGTCTGCGTGTTTCTTATACCTCCTGAGCTCTGAGTGACAGGACAGGATGGGACAGACCAGATGCTTCCCTTTAAGTATATGTGGGAAGGGGACAACGTAACGGTCTCATGTCCAGGGTAACAACTCATTAGCCCTGCAGTGTGCGTCAGAGAATAGCTAAAGAAAGAGGCCCCACACCGAGGACTGACCAGTTCAGCTGTTCAGTGTTGATTCAACGTATACATTTCCATCTAAGTATAGAGAGACTTGCAGGCTAATTTTAGATAACATCAACATAGTCACACAACACATTCCCTTGAGAGATATTCTCTAGAGGTGTTATGCAGACCCTTTCTTTTCCAACAGGATAGAGGGACCCTCAGTTCCCCAAAAGTGAACAATTAGAGGAAATAGGCGGGTACGAGCGAACGGACTCTAAAAAGGACCCGCACACCAGAGAACGGGGGTGAATTTTGGTTGATCTCCTAAGACTGAGGGTCCGAGAGGAGTTCTGATAGAGCAGAGGGCAAAGCTTTTTGGGCATCACTTTGCCGAGATTTGAGAATACCAGGGAGTGGCCACACTCTGGTTCGGACGCTGGCTTGAGATCCGACACCTTTGGAGGACGGCAGCCCATGCACTTCACATGTCGGCTGGGAAGTGTTGCGTAAAACTCTATTCTAATACAGTGTGTTCAGATTTAATCCCGAGTTACAAGAGATAAACCATGTAAATTGAGTGTAGAGTGCTGATCATCTACTGTAGATGAGATCACCTGGGTCCCTATATGCTAATCTCCTACCAGCTATAAATGCTTACTATGCACTCCACCAGAGGTCAACCACTAAGGGCCATAGACAAATAACGCGATGTCATCCACCATTAGAACCGGTCCTCACCTCCAATAGATGGACACTCTTCAGGCCTCTACCAGCTTAAAAGCACGAGCTTACTACGCATCCTTAAACTCACATCTGGGTTTATCATTACTGGATGTCAGGCCGGGTGGGGGGGTCTACAAACAAACGGCATTTATGGCATCCACCTCTACATGAACTGCCTTAGGTCACGACCCTCCACACACACGCACACACACACAGAGGCATGCAGGCACACACCCTTCCTCTTTGTTGACTTATTGTGTTTGCAACAGAACGGTGTGTGTGTGTGAGAATAAGTGTGTATTATCTAATATAGTCCGTTGCCAGAGGTAGACATCCCAGTCTCAATATATAACATGCAGTTAAGATTTTCACAGGAAAATCTATTTTTGCATTAATGTGGGATAAGGATAAAAAAAAACAGAAATGATTGACATGTAGCCTCAGTTTTAGCCATTTTCTCACTGATACACCGCTGTAAAAGTACTGTAGTGTAACAAAACCATACAACCATGAGTAAGTAGTTAGTGGTTAATGACAACTGGTAACAAGTGCTGAGATATTAAAGAAACTAATCAAAATGTGAATGAATCATAAATGAATGGTTAAAACAGGTATTGCTCTGCACTAGTTGATTGAACATGCATCTATTAATTGAACTGATGATTAAACTACTGAATTGCGTTAACCACAAATGTAAGAGTGAAATCATGTGACTAAATGCACCACATTTTGTATTATTGTTGTTAAAAGAGATGCAGTCAGTAAGGCAGCAGAACATATCATGGAGGAGAGAACAAAAGTCTGACAGTCGCTGCACAGGGGAGGTCATTTCGTAGATAAGACATGCTTGAGAAAGTCGAGGAAGGCAGCTGCACAAAAACACCAAGGGGCATCTCGATGGAGAGCTTGTGCCATACATAAACAAAAGAACGGGCCAGGATTGGACAAACCATGGTGCCCAGCCCCCGTATTGGTGACTTTTTGAAACTCTGAAAAACCGTTTTGGACAAACAAAGATTAAGAAGTCGATACACGACGGTACGAGTCAGCAGTGGCAGCTAAAACTCAGGTCTGGGACTAATTGCTGAGTGTCAGGGTCGGGCTACTACTTCTTGTTGTTATTAACAGACAATACCGGTACCTCACAGACTGTGATGGGTCAAAGGTCAAGAGTGTTCTTGGAGGAATGGGGACACATGGTGAAAACAAATGCAGCCCTGAGCCATTTGTGAATCCTTTCACAAATAATTTAATAAGATAAATTGTATTATCTTTAACACTTCGGCAATATTGTTCACATAACCTTCATGCCAATAAAGCGTACTAAATTAAAAATTAAAACTGACAGACAGGGGCGGAGAAAGAGTGTCAGTGTTTATAACAAGCAGCTGAACTGAGTGGCATCCTAAACGCTTGTTTATTCAGAGTTTATCAAATGTGCCACATGACACAACTTGACACTCGACAGCACTTTCTTGGATCCAAGTGCGAAGTCCCTCAGATAAAATGTTGTTGGGAAAACAACTGATTGGCTGCTGTATGTTCGAGCGATGCATCTGCACGGCCGCCATATTGGAGAAGTCAGGATCAGCTAGTAAACAAACGCAGAAGCAGTACTCATATATACTGTGTGCAGTGGAAGTGTTTTCTTTGAATTATGCTTTTTAGTTAGATATAGTAAACATTTCCTGTTTTATTTTGTAGATTCTTCCCTGTGTGTCTTGTTGTGATTTTCCACTTCCTGTCTTTGTCTTTTTCTCGCCCTTTTTCTGTGTACACCTGTTTACGTTTGTTCATCGGCACTTGTTTGTTTCATCTGTGTCCCCACTTTGTTCTCCGTGACTTCTGGTTTGTCCTCAGTTTTGTGTTTTTCTTCAGTCTTTTTTCTTTGAGCTTTCCTCTGCCTGCCTTTTGTTGCTTGCATTTTGGATTTTGGACTGTGGACACAAGCTTTACAGCTTTTTTTTAACCTTCCTGCCTCTGTGTGTCTTACTCTCAACAATAAACTACCTAAAATGCTTCTTCTTGGTCACCCATGGAGGAAGTCCCTGGCCTTCTTGTGAATTCTGCAAAAGTTGTACATTTACAACATGCAAATGTCTTTCTATGTGTAAATACATTGTGTTTGTTTCTCCCAGCAAGTAAAAGATTTTATTTGCACATAGAGCGTGGAAGTGGGACATTATCACAAGTGGCCACTCAAGACTTGAGTGAGTTGTAAAGCCAGGTGTGAATTGACGTAGCTGTTGACGTTGATTAGATCACCTAAGACGCATATCAAAGCAAGGTGTCAACAGACTCTCACTCTCTTCAAAGATCGGCATACAAGTCAACTGTTTGAAAGCTCTTCCCCGGGAAATAAGAGGTGGTTGTAAAGGTGCCACTTGTAAAGTCGGAGCATTGTGCAGCAGCACACTGAGCCCTCCCCCCACACCACTGGAGCATATCAATGCAAAACAGATAAAAGCCACAACACCGCTTTCCTCTTCTGAAGACTATTAAATGTGCAGCAACCAGTGAATCTGCAGTTCAAGTAATCCATTATTTAGTTCGATGTCTTTGCATCGTGATACTTCAACTTTCTCAACCTCAGCTTAGTACAAACTCTTTTAAAACTGATTAGTTGCTTCATTTTGATGCAACTATTTCTTATTTTCATTATGTTTTAACTTCAATACTGTGAGGGAAATTCCCAAATGTCCCTTATATGAAACTTAACGAGTATCGAAGACGTGTTAAGAGTGGAAACATTGTGTCTATGGGCCTCCCGTGGTTTATGTCATGTGACAGTTTTATGGTTTCAGAGCATTTGTGATAGAGGGTTGAAAAACCCAACACAGATAAGACAACAGACTCTTGTCCAAGGAGTTCATCCTGAAGAGTAAACCTCTCCTGTGTCTACATGTCCTGATAACGGTTGATATATGAAACATAAACTATGGGATGCATGTGCATGTTAAATTTATGTTAATCTGTGGAGACAGTGGAGATGATGGGAGTGTTATTCTAAGTGGTCCAGATGTAACCTTGTGACCGCTACACTCCCTCTCTTCAGTCATCATCTATGCGCTGCTGATGTGTGACTCTTGCAAGCAATAAAGGAATTTCTAGAAAAGAAATATTGTGTCGAACTTGGCGTTTGACCAACTCTCATCTGCACTAGACAAGGACTATGTATAATGTCCTTTATACTTGCATTTGTGTACGGCAGGAGTGTATGGATCTCAACTTTTCTGACAATGATCATGATAAGTTGAGACTCCTCAGGTCATTTGCAAAATACATCAGTCCGGGCAGTTGGGCAATAACAGGAAACACAATCTTTCTCACTTAACGGAAACCCAGATTTGAAATCTCAGATCAACATTTTTATGTTTCGCAAGTCGAAGATTGTCCTGGCAGTTTTGTAATCCGACTCCGACAATGGGGAACAATCTTTTACAGTATTGTCACACTTTTAATGCTCAGTGTATAACAGTGCTTTTAAAATTCACAATATAAACCAAACAATTTTTCACAGATTTTTTGTTTTAGCCTTTATTTGACAGAGTGAGGTAAAGACGAGACGGACAAGAAATGGAGCGGAGAGAACAAAGGTCAGCAGCTGTGGCGAAACCGGTGACATTGTGGTTATACGGCGTGTTGCTGTAACCATCCAGCTAACAAGACGCTCCAACAACACCAGTTTAAGTTAGAGACAAGGGGAGGAGACAGATTTAAAAAGGCTCTTGAAAGCTACCCAGTAGTTTGAACAGGGAACTAGACCAGAAAAAGTTACTTCTGGCATTTGAGAAATGACTAATTGATGTTTTTCTGAGTGTATTGACATATTGTTGTTGTACGTTTGTGATATTTTTCTGCTAAACATTCTCAGTCTTTTGATTTTAACCGCTTAATTATGTGACTACCAACCTGCTCATGCTGATCATGTGACAATTGAATAGGCTGTCATGTGGTTATCTAGACGGATCATGTTACTGCTCACCTGTCTGCATTGATCCTGTGACCAACTGTCTATACTGATCATGTGACTGTCTGCTAACCTATAAATGTGAGAGCCCAAAGGCGGACATTTTTTTTACCTGATGAAGGCCTTCATGGCTGAAATGTGCAGGCATGTTTTTACTGATGTTGTGATTCAACAGCCATGATTAATTAAAGGCGATGCAGTTGAAGATGTTTGAAGAAAAACTCCGCCGACACTGTCTTAGTTGTATAAGAAATTTATTACAATAAGTCCAGTATCGTAATCAAGTAACACGTTACTTGGAGAGCCTCCAGCCGAATAATGAAACTCTGACGAAAATATGCAGACAGCTCCTTATATACCGAGCTTGTTTTGGTCAAAAACTTAGTTATAACATATGTTTCATATTAAGAGAGGGACAGATGAGAAGAGGGTGCCCCACCATATTGCTCTTCACCTCTGACCCAGGGCCTCCATGACTCTGCTGACCTAAAATCTGGTATATGTTATCTTGACAGCAGCACCATCAGCATTCTGGTACCCCTAATCAAATAACCTCCAATTCAGGAAGGCCCAAACAGCAACTAACAGTCCAATATATCCTCCTAATACGAACCATTTGTATAAATATGCTGCATCTAACAGCATACACCTCAGTGGCTCGCCTTAGCGCCGCAGCTGTCAACACAACGGTTCCTCCTTCAGTCTACGAATGAAAATATGGCTAAGGAGGGGAGAGGTACCTCAGTGTAACTCTACTTTCAGAGTCAGCAGAGACAAACACATGTGCTAATCTAAAAAGGGGAACAGAGAGTAAGATACAGACATGTACTGTGATGCCACTTTCATTTCCCTCCATTCAGCGTATCAAAAGACCCCAAAAACGACAGATGTAAAGAGTTTGCAAAGCCTCGGTCCTGCAAACATGATGTGTGTTGCAGTTGAGTGCACGAAAGTGATCACCTCCTTTGTTTTTTTTAAATATTATGTTACTGCTATAATTGGTGCTTTGTTGTTATATTTCTTCTTCCTCAAACCTTTTTCTCTTGATTTTAATCTACACACTGCCCGAGTCGCCAACGCACCACAGCATGAGAAAGGCAAGAGAGAGGAGAGCAGTGCCCAGTAAGTCTCCGAGAGCCGTCAGGTAGGGTATTGAATAACTGTCTGGGTCTTTACTCCTCCGCCAAAGACAGTGGACCATGCAGTCGGCTATACACAGCAGGGAGAAGACCTAGAGGGCAGACATGCAGTGACTAGATTAGCTTTTTTTTTTCGTCTTGGAAATTCAAGGGAAGAAGCACACTTTGTTTTTTTTTCAGATATTGTAAAGCAGCGATGAAGCACATCTGACTCACCTGGATCAGTGACGCGGACAAGAAGGTTACAGTCAAGAGAGGACTGGGCAAAGTGTGGCCTCCTTTGATCAGGTGAATAGCGTGTAAGAAGACCAGCTGACCGGGGATGACCAGGAGAAGCAGAACCTGAGCAGATCGATGGTTCGGTCCTGCCATGACAAAGCCGAACATCAGGTGGAGTGTGTCTGTGTGTGTGTATTAGATTAACAGGCTGCCTGTATTTACATCTTTACCTGAACCAAAGAAAGAGCGACAAGGGTTGAAGCAGCTCCTGCGGTCTTCAGGAACCTCTCCAGGTGGGTAATACAAATGCAAATTAGTAGAAATACGACTAGACTGTATGGAGACGAGGTTTCCTCCAATACCTGAACGGGAGAGAAAAGGTGTGGGCGGGGTCAACAGTGAGGTCATACTGACATGTGGCGCAAACAAAGAAGATATCTGAATTTTAAAAAACAAACTCAAACGATACACTGGCGACCACTGTGTTTGTGATCGGACCTGTGACACGTGTTGTCATGAGCTCACTGACCAAACACATGACAGACACATGACGCATCACTCCACTGTGGTCTCAGTCACGCGTCAGCTTGTGTGACTGGACACCACAACGTGACATCCGGGCTGTGCTTTTTCAGCGCACCGCCTACTGCTTGGTTAGCTTAGCTTCACCTGGGTGTAAAACAGCTACACTGGCTGTTCCACCTCAGCTGCAAATAGCGTTGTTGGTTGTGGACGACTGGGTGTTAAAAGCATCTGTTAAATGTTTTTGTTTTCGTTCTGCATCTTCAAAAACAGACAAACAAACAAACAAACAAACATAAACAGCAGCCCAGAAGAGGACGACTCACCATTTATGACTGGAGCATAAACTATGATTCCTGCCAGGTTTGGATCTGACACAGTCTTGTCCAGAATAAGTCCTCCGATACTAAAAAGGAAGAAAACCAAAACCATGTTTTTAGAAGCGCCGCACATTCTGCAGGTACAACAACATATTAACAGACTCAATTTTTGAACAAAGCGGGATGCTTTAAACAACTTCCTGTTGTAGCTGAACCTGCTATCAAAATAATCATAACTTGGATAAGTATGCAGCGTTTTTGTTAAACGGTTTGTTACCTCTGCCAAGGAGGTTATGTTTTCACCTGTGTCTGTTCGGTTGGTTGGTTTGTGAGCAGGATTACACAAAAACTACTGACCGGATTTCCATGAAACTTGGATGGAGGGTGGGTATCGGCCCAGAATAGACCCCTTCAACTTTTGGTGTGGATCCTGATAAAGGATCACCTCTTTGAACAATGCAAGATAGGGCATTTTTTCACCTTTTCGTTTTGGTTCTTGATTACTTCTTCAGGGGGCCAAGAGTTTAATCATATACTGACCACACCTTTTATAATTTTCAGGAAAGATACTATTGGCTAATGTACAAAACCTAAAAGGAGGCAGGCGTTGGGTGTGACGAAAAAGGTCAACCAATGAGAAGGGCCACAGACAAATCGGGCAATGTCCCTCAGCACCCTCAGGTGCGGGTGTTTAAGAAATAGGTGGAGACTACTATTTGGTAAAGTGTTGGAACAAGTACCAGGAACCAACTGGCCCATTCTGGCAGCGAACACTGAGGACAGCTCGCAGGATCCTTCAGAACCTCTCCCACGCTCTGTTCCCAGCGTTTGAATGGCTCCCCTCAGGACGCCGGCTCTGCTGCAGGACACAGAGGAGCCTTTGTTTCCAAGGCTGTTCAGCTCCTAAACTCCCATCCACCTCCCATCAATGCTACTTTGCACCTCATGTAAATACTGTAAATATCTTATTTAGTTTATTTAGTCTATTTTATTGGACTTGTTTTGTGTCTGTGTCTGTGTTCGATCACCGATACAACTACTGAAACATGGATTGTGCCTGTCCTCAGCTGAACCATATTTCTTAGTAATGAAACTGAGCTTTGTTTGTACCATATAAGGAGTTGTTTTTTTTAATCACATATTCATGCACTTGGTTTTGCAGGTGCAGATGACGACATTGTCAGAAACATATTAGACTGTAGAGCACTTACTAACACAGCCGGTCTATATCTCAGACAAACAGAAGTGACCACATCCTGTAAACAGTGAAACTTGGTACATACTCGTACGTACTGAGTGGGTAGAGGAAGGTAAGAGGTCGGATTATTGCAGCTTTTCTTGGTAAAGGAGCTGGACAGAGTACGCCAAGTGCCTTTCTGCTAAGAAAAATCCCACTGTGTGTATTGCTACATATTTAACTGCTTCTGTATCATTTGATTCAGAGAAAACGTTGGAATAAGAGGAAGTTATGACAGCAGGTCAGGGACCACTAGCGAATCACCTTGAATGGGTGCCAGTAACAGAAAGAGCGCTAAGGCAGGAAAATAGACTAAACTAGTCCCAAACGCTGTAGATGAGGGAGCACCAAACATGTAATTCATGTTGATTTATAATAGACCAGGGTGCTGTGAACACCTGCAGATCTTGGCAGCAGAAACCTGAATGATACCTCAGTATAAAGAAGTTTCAACACAGCGCTGAAGAAAAAGTTAGAGGAGACGGAGATGGCGGATAAGGATGAGATATATGATAGTATGTCCAAGAGGAAGTAAGACAACATGCGCACCACTTACGGCAGACTGGAAGGCATAGAGGTGAAAACACAGGGAGGGACAGGAAACTCTTTGGACTCTGCACTATTACCACTTTTACATCAAAATTAGCTTGTATGTGCAGGTTTTTTTTAAAACACTGTCTCCCTTCCCATTGCCAAGAGACGAGTTTGCCTCAGAGAGAGATCCTCAAGAAGACTAGATAGTAACTCTAAACAAAGAAACATCTGGAACAGCTTAACAGGTTAGCTCAGGTCACTCGTCTGAGCCTGTAAATAGTAATACCTGTCGCTGTGTGTTTATCTTCAAACCTCCATACATTGACAGAAATGTGAAACAGATGTGGCTACATGCCAAGAAAGAAATACAATCCACAACAGATGATTTCATCCCATCAGTATCTTCTACTTCAGTTACTCTTTTAAACTCAGCGGGTCTCGAACAGCGACGGAAAAGCTTCCAAAGCCAGCGGACGTGACGTTAACAAGCCTGACAAGGGGCGACAATTAGCGTGTCCACCCGGTTGTTGCGATTACACCCCAGAGCCGATCGCAGCTGGAGCTGATAAACACACGTGACCATCGGGTCATTTGACACGGGAGTGAATGCCGTCGTCCTCATTCACATTCAAAAGACAAAAGCCAGATGTTTGCAGGTGTTACTGGGTTTTTTTGTATGAAAGTGTATGAGAGACTGATTTGTCCAAGGACTGAGGCCTGAAATACACACACACACTCTCTCTCTCTCTCTCACACACACACACACACACACTCAGGAAACAGGAGGGTCAGGAAAGGGATGTTTTGGTTACAGACAGTGTTTTGAAGTGATAATGTGCACAAAATAAAAGCATTATATACGCAACAGTATTAATGTGCACGATAATCATGGTATGGAAAATGTATAATCGTACTCATGAATCAGGTTAGAAATGTACAAAGATTCACTTGTGGACAACTGGGAGACAAAGTCTGCTGGTTTGATACTTTTTTAAATAACAGCTCTGTTGAAACGACACATCTGGTTCAACCGAAAAATGTTTTGGAGGATGTTGAAAAAGTTATTGTGTAAGATGTCTGGATATGCCTGAAATCCTGGATGCGCTCCCATCAAAACTGGCGAATGGTCAAGTTGAGAAAAACAACTCCATATAAGGAAATCAAGTTTGAGAAACAAGATACTGATGACTCACAGGCAGCCGGCATCACAAGGGGTGATGAAGAGGTTCGGTGACGCACATGGGGCGGTCTTCGGACCCTATATAAGACTGATACAAGCTCCTTCCTTCAGTTCCTCACAATGGTTTGTTGTATTCTCTATGTAGTTTACAATAAACATACATTAGACCTGACTCTGCGCGCTGCTCAGACCGTTGTAGGTTACAAACCATTATTAATTGATATGTGGTCGCAGAGTATGTGCTTCCACATCGGCCAACCTGATGTGTGGAGTTTTGTCCAAGATCTGCGTTTGGTTCCTCTCGGATCCGGAGCCATTCACCAACGCGAGGAGAGCTCAGAGATTAATTTTTAAACGTTACAGATTAAGAAGCAGATTTATTGTCACTCCCGTTTATCAACCTGACTGCAGCAGCGATGCACGGAGGTGACCTCCACTGTCAGGTGTTCATGTTCACGTTGACTGCTGACTGGAGCTGGAGGGGAAATGTGCATTACAACATTACAAAGAGGGTCCGAGTAGAAGAGGAGCTACACAAATATGTCAAAGATGGTTTTCAGCTCACGACCAGGACCCCCGCACTGAAGAAAACCATCAACTGGCTGACGACCTGAATGTGTCAAACAACCATCAGCACGTCTGCAACACGACCCGAGCCCTACTGAACCTGAGGCCCGACCTCAGGCTAGGTCCGGGTCGGGCTTTGTGTTTAAACATGAAGGCCGGTTGGGCCCTGACAACTCTTAAACTCAGAGCTCACACGTGTCCTTAACGACTCTGTAAGGACGCTCCCACACAGAGCTTACAAGCCTGCAACTCCCCTCCAGTTAGTTAGAACTGAAGAAGCCTCTTGGATGAGAGGTTAAAGAAACTGAAACAAGTCCAGTTGCCTACAATACAGAACCTAGAATCTGACTGTCTGAATAATGCGCTCCATAAATAGCAGGAAACAGACAGCGCCTTTGACTTTAGAGCAGCTTTTTGTCGCTCTCTGCCCCCAAGTCCATTTCTGATATTCGGGATTAGACTCGGGCTTCAAATGGTGCATTACAGTCGGGCTTATTGTCGGGTCGGGCCTCTACGTCATGAGCAGTTCATGGGCACGGGCTTGCAGACCGCTAACCAGCACCACCTAAACCTCTCTCGCTTCTTCCGAAAACTGGCATGTCTGAACACCTGAGCTGGAGCCGATGAGTACCGTGTGACACTGGAGTGAATGCCCACTGTACCCATTCTCATTAAAAACAGAAGCCAGATGTTAGCAGGTGTTAATGGGTTTTTTTTGAGACTGTAGGTGAAGCTGAACTGAACGCTCTACTAAGATCTGAAAATAATTGAGAAAAGTATAACAAACACCTCACTTAACAAAGTCACAGAGCCTCACATGCCTTCCTCGACTGTTCTCTGTTATCTGACACGCCTGTCGATTCATGCCATGATTCAGTAATTTTGGCACGTACCCCGACAGAATACACCAATCAGCTACAACATCAAAACGACTGACGCACAAAGTAAAATAACATTAATCATCCTGAACAAAACAATGATCTGCTGGGAAACTGTAGAGGCTTGTGAAGTGTCACGTATGTTATGTTTGTGCCAACTCATGCATAAAGGCTGTTCGGCACATGTGATACAAGACATCAAGATATCAAATACTGACCTCTGTACCCTGAAGGAACATGCCCACATCCAGACGGTCATCCATGGTATATAAGGAGCGGGATCTGTGTATTCACCTCAGTTTGCTGTACTTTGTACCAAGCTACAGTAAATCTAAGAATTGCACCCGACTGTCTTTGACTTTTCAAGACCTGAATATTCACTGGCCTCATCTGAAGAGGTTTTTTCCACAACGTATATATCTGCGTTCACATATGAGTAAAATCTGGTCTGATTTTTTACCACAACGACGAGGAATCATCATTTCAGCACCACAAAATGCCAGAGTCTCTATTTTAGACTCTTTCCTAAATATGTGATGCCATATTTGATACATGAAAGGAGGCAGACAACATTACTAGAGCTGCCTCTTATCACTTTTTAGATTTTGTCCTGTTTTTTGGTCACAGAGAGAACAAACATGTTAAAAACTAACAAATCAATGACTTTATAAACCGCCAAACCCACACTACTCATAAAATGTACAAAGTCCGAGCAGTCTGGATACGTGTGCACGCTTTTTTTGAAAAAGTCAGATAAGAGAACGAGGCGAGTACCTGCTGATGACCATCGCTGTTATGATTGGTTCCCAGCCTGTGCGCAGCAGCAGGTTACTGGCCGGATGTTTTGAAGCGATGACGACCCAAAGAGGAATCAGGCACAGAAATAACAGATCCACCAGGTACAACACGTAGGAATACAGCTCTGTCAAGAGAAAGGGTCATTATTTATACCTTTATTTACAGTCATGAAGTATGTACAGGTTCTGATCCTAACTGATGTGTCAGTTTCAGGGTCACAAGTACCATCTGTTGGCCAACAGTGGAAATTACACCAGACCATCTTGCAGCCTTCATCTCTCTCTTACCCATGAAGGAGTAGAACCACTGACTGAAGAAAGCCAGCAAGGCAAGAGTGATGAGATCCCCGAAGCTGGCAGCCATCGGTGTGGCCACGTTGTCCGGGTTGATTCCCAACCGATGGGAGCCGACTATCACTCCCACCATTATAATACCTAGACAGGGTTAAAGACAAGGTAGTAATGTTAACCTATGAGGTGAGTCAGAAAGAACTGATACACTCATGCTTACCTGAATGTAAATAGAGGTTTTGATTATGCAGAAAACAAAGGTGATGTAGCAGGAAAAGAAGCAGTCCCTGCCGAAAATCAAATTATGGGTTCATCTGAAGATATTCTGCTACCAACGTTGATAAACCCCACGATTTAAATGCCCTAGATGAGCCTCGTTACAGTCCCTGTGTTCATACTACACTTCCTACATTCATTTATATCATTGAGAGAAGCTCACTTAACAAAACGAGAAGAAAATGTATATAATGCATGTGTTATATCATATTAAACTCCAGAGGTCATGGATGAAGCAGAGAGGGAGAGACTGGGTTTGAACAGATGTAATGATGTTGTGTGTAGGTGTGTGATCACGATGTAAAGGTGAGTGGTTGGAGATGACGGCAGGTTGTGTTGTTGTTACCCTGCAGCAGTGAAGCCATGAAGGCCGTAGAGACACTGGCCGAACACAGCAGCACCACGTGGTGAGGAGGCATCTTTCCTTCTGCCATCCAGCCCAGCAGAGTCGCCATCATAGAGGCCAACAGGCCGAGCACTGTGGCCTGCAGCTGTAAGATGAAGACGGTGTGAAGAAAGTGTCGGTAGAGTGCAATTACATTTTGCAGGTAGTCAGGAAATGAGACACGATACCTGTTTGAGCGCCAGGTTCCCGACGATCAACATCCACTTTTCACTGGCAGGTTCCATTTTTCCTGCATTCACCTGACAATTACAGATATATAATAATATATAATATAATAATTAATATATTGGGCTTATATAGCACTTTTCTGAATGGTCAGAGCTGTTAACAGACATTTGCTGATTATATCCCCCCTTCTCCAGGGTGTCAGATTTGTTGGACTATCTTTATTTTGTCCAGCAGAAGATGTCCTCCGTGTTGGTCTGCTGCAGTGGTCTTCACGGGTCGGTGAGGAGTTTCACACGAGGACAGAAAACCCGTGATGCAATAAGGCAGAAATATAATTCTGAGAGAGGTCGTAGTTACCCCGACAATCAGTTTATTTATAAGTACGTCGCCCACTTTGTCCATTTTAATACATCTTTCACTGCATTGTGTTAATTGTCGTTTTATACTGTGTGTAAAGTTGTAAACACGTCCGTCTCACTCACACCTCACGGTATTTCTTTGTAAGAGGTCACTTTGTGTGTGCGTCACGGTGTGTGTGTGACTGGATTACACGAGTTGTGTGTGTGTGTTTACGTGCGCACACTCACAGCAGTGGAGAGTCTAGAGGCCAGAGTCATTTCCAGGTTCCCCTTCATGCCTAACACTGCAGGGACCAGGATGAAGAGCTCTGTGATTTCCTGGAACACGTCCCAGTTCTGGTCCAAAACACACCAGCACCACAAAACATCACAACGATTCATCTTTATTTTTAAAAACGTGACGTACACTTAGATTAAAAACACCAACTTTGAAATTCAAATTAGTTTTTGGTCGGTTTGTTTTTTAATTCCCAAGTTTCTCCTCTAACTGATCTCAGTACAGCAGAACCTCCATCCTGCGCCAACAGAATTTCCGGGCCGACTTTACCTGCGTCTTCCCTCTGCACCTGTTTCCACTCTTCATCTCTAGCTTGAAGGCATTTTGGAAATGACAACTAAACCACTTCATTGTTCCTCCTCAGTTTCTGTTTTTTTTCCCCCTTTCCTCACCTGAACCACATCAAGCAGCATCCCGGCAGAGACTGTCCCGAACCCGGCCAGCAGAAATGGCACCAGGATCTGAAGCACCATGGAGCAGACTGTCTCAGCAGGTGCACCGGAGCCATCTGCACGCTTTGCTCTCATGGATCCGCTGACCCCTGACGCACGATACAGTTTACTCGGGAGCAGAAAGTCCGTCTCGGTGTACTCCTGCGGCTCATGATGGATACTGGCGTCGACTGGTGAAATATTCTCGTTAGAGCTTAAATGTTTTGGACCTCCAGAGGGTTGAGACGAGGACGGGTTGGATCTGTACTGTTGGCTGGTGCCTCTGCCCGCAAGGCCACTTGGGGACAGCTGCCCGTCTTGTGACTCTGGGACAACCATGGTGTGAAGTTGGGTTTTGGCAGGACGTTATCCCTGCTGCTCCGGTGGCACCGACACTGCAGTTGGCCTGAAAAGAAAACGAGCAGCACCAAAAATGATTTGCTTTGAAAAGTATTCCCAAGTCTGACAACGAGACACAAATGAGTGGTTATAATTAGTAGCAGATAAAAGCAATAAAGAACTGATGAATGCGGAGCAGCATAACAATATCAGCAAAAGTTAAAGGTCAAATCCGCACCAACAGATGCTCCTCTCTCCCACAGAAAACACTGCTCCTTAAACGCCTCGTCAGTCGGCACACCTTTAATTCAGTGACTTTGTGACATCACTCTACGTCACCGAGTCACACGTTTGCTTGATTTATGCAAAGCGGCTAGTTAGGTCCGTAGAAATTAATTTAGCACAGCTGAGTTGTTGTTGTTAGCGGTGCTTGCTCAGGCGTGTGTGAGCTGACCAATGAGAGGAGACTGGGTATTAAGGAGGAGGGGGCCTTAAAGAGACAGTATGAGAAAACTGATGTGTTCTCTGAGTATTAAAGCATGTAAACCTGCTCTAGCAGCAACGCAAGATAAAATCATGAGCCTGAAAATGAGCATCATATGTCTCCTTTAAGTGAAGAAGCTCTGAAGCGCCGAAGAGATACATACATGACTTATTTTACGTCCGTGAATAATCAAGTGTGCGACTTTGCCATGTGTGTGCTCGGCTGTTGAACGAGGCTGCCTCAGAGTCATCTGATGGAACAGATTGCCTACATTATCATTCCTCATGCCGGATTCCCATCAGCAACACTGAGGCTGTGTTGTCTGACGGAGACAATGTGCTTCATTAGAAATTCCTAAGAGATGACCAGGTAGTAAACAGCTGAGGTGGCAGAGCTGCAGGCGAGGGATTGTACAAAATAAATAACAATTTTAACACAATGCTGTTGAAAAGCTTGAAAGAATAGTAGCTAGTGTTTATATAAACTATAGTCTCGCCTACAGTTTGGCAGATTAGTTTTATAGTTATGATATGCCACTTTACATCTGGCCAGGGACAACAGATGAAAACTAGCCTCTTGGCTAATTCTGGCATATTTACAGCAATGTTCATCAATATGCACTGTCCCTGACAAATAAAATGAATAAATAAATGATAAAAAAGCTATTTCTAAAAATCAAGCCCCTGAAAATGGTCAGAAAGGTTCCCAAACCAAACTGTTAAACCATTAAAGTGTTTTCTATAAAAAGTTCTGTACTGTTGGACCCACAGATCTGCAGATGTACCAGAGTATCTAAAGGAAAGTGTGGTACATCCAGCAAACACTGTATCATGAAAGGATTTCTACAGTTCGACATGAATCATCTTCAAGATCACGATCAGAGGACAAAAAAAAACTTGAGAGAAAGTTTTAATTCTCGCATCAAATTGATTTGTAACGCTCACTTTCTCTCGTTGTCTCAGTGTCTCTGCTCACACAGATCCCACAACAATCAGCCTGTTATATATTTATATAGTTTGACAGTCTGAGCAACATTTTGTCTGCAGTTACGAGTAGAATAGCAAAAGAAAAAATCCAAACATGTGCCTTACCCTCAGCGTGAAAGCATAGGAGAAGAAGAGGCATCTATTCTCACACTCCACTGCTGACCGTGACTCTTCCTCGTGGCTTCTGTCGTCCTCTGAATGGCGAGCTGAGTCTCCAGTGTGACATTTCTCTAACCTACCCCCTCTATCATCATGCATATTCAAGTACAGCGGACAGACAGCAGGATACACACACATAGTTGACAGTCATATGTGAAGTGCAGTCCGGTGCTGAGCCTGTGACTGCATTACAATCCAGTTGTTTTGGTTGTTGCTTCACATGCAGTGTTTATTTGTACAGGGACAAGTAGCCTACATAGATTTAACCAATGAACACCATAGAATTGGGCCTTTGAACAAATATCTATCTATCTTGCTGAAAAATGCTAAAATATATATACATGCACGTAAATAAATATGTGGAAGGACAGGAAGCCAGGCACCGTGTGTTTATAAAAGGGTGTGGGGATCTTTAACGAGACACACCTGAGGGAGCAGCTGAGGCGAGCCCTCGTTAGCTACTTGATTTGAGTCCCCGTGTTTGGTGAGGGACTGATTGGGAGTGATTGCTGAAGCACATCAGCCAACGACTAAGCGTCCAGTCGCCTGCATGTCTTGGATTTAGGGAAAAGACTGCAAAACACACTCCTAGAGGAGCCGAACACTGTTTTTCCCAGATTTTTTAAGCGTGCTTTTACTTTGCTTTTTGACCGGGCCATTTTCTGTTTAGTTTTCTTTGTGGGGCTGTTGTTGTACAGTATTAGAGGGTAGAGTTCATGTGTGTGTTTCTGGTGTGGTTTAAGTCACCTTCGCTTGCTGTGCATTGGTCATTTTAGGGTGCAAACAGTTTTAAATTGTTCTGCGTGTAGTGCTAGTTTTGCCCATAAGATACCTACATGTTTTGTGACTCCACACTGACCCCAGACTACTTATTTCATTTGTTTGTTGATCAGATTCCCTGGTTTTCTTCTTTTATTTTTGTTTTTTGCTCATAAAATCTTTATTTTTTATATAGCAGTCTCTTGTTCCAGTTTGTTCTGGATCCTTTGTATTGAATAATTAACTTTTACATGAACTTTTGATACTTGCGTGCATTCATTACCAGAAAATTAGGCTACATTTGATAGTCTACTTAATTAAAATCAAATACTTTAAAGCCTTTTACTCCACTAATATTCATGTAGGGGATCTTCCCTTTTAAACAAAGTAATATTTCAACACAATATCCTCACTTTTACTCAAGTAAGACAAACTTTTCACTCAACAGTCTCAGCTTCCAGTGGCATCTCCTTCCGCACTCCATTTCCCATGAGCGCTAGCGCCCATTCACAAAATCATGAGACCCATCATGGGACCGTGTCGGCCCACTTTCTAGCAGCGGTGTTTTGGTTCACCTGTGCGGGCAGGATGGCGGTAGAAACCCTCGCCCATGACTGGGAGTTTGACCGTTTTGACGACGGTTCGCAAAGTGAGTACAGAAACAAAAAAAGGCGACGTGCTAAACGTCACTAAACATTAGCTGTCGGTGCTAACAGCTAGCTTCCGCTGCTAGCAAGATGCTATCACCTCCGGGTGCCGTCTATTTGCTGGCACGCAGCGACCGTTACGGTTGATTACAAACAAATGCTCATAATAGACACTTTAAAAAAAACTATTCTGCGGATTTATTTCTGTTTTTATGTGTTTTAAACGTCCAGCCAGTTGTCACGTAAAGAGTAGCTAGCGACAAGTGATAGCAAAGTTAGCTAACGTTATCGATGCTAACGACAGACAGCTGGTCGGTTTGACAGCTTAACGACCCCTGAGCGGTTCTGACATTAGATCACTTTAAAACGGTATAAACAGGATTATAAACCCAACTTTACTCGAGTAACGCAATAAGAAAGGGACAAAGGTAGTGTTGTTGTTGTGTTTGTGTTGGTGTCAGATTTCCTGCAGTTAATATTTAACTTAAAATTAATTATTTTGTGTCAGATTCTGGCTATTAAAAGTCACACGTAGTGTTAAACCATCAGGAGACATAAATTGCATTAAATACATTTTTAAAAGTATCACTCTTAAAGGTGCAGTATGTAAGAATTGGCCGAAAAGGGGGCAGCATGTCAACAAAGTAGCCTATGCTGCTGTAGCTAGTTAGCTCAATTAGCCATGCAGTTAGCGGATTGTAGGAGCTGAGGCACCCAGGAGTAATCGAGGCACTTGACAATGTGTAATCACATCGTCAAGTGATGCACCGGGGCCCTAAAAGACTTTTTTCCCCCATTTTAGGAGAAAGGTTTGACCACAGGTACGGTATGGAGGCGATTTACAGCCCATCCATTGACGACGGAGACGTGGCGGGTTTAGTTGGGGTACGGAGACGCGTAACATAGGAGAGGAGCAAGAGGGAGGTTGGCATGAGTCGGCACAAGCCTCCGGTGGCCTGATCGATGCTATCAGACATCCTCTCTTAAAGTACAAAATAGTAGGATGGGCCTGGGCTAGCTGGTTAGCATGCTAACTTCAGTAGATATCGCTACAGTACAATAGATAAACGTCTCTGACACAATGACACTGTAATCTGTTTATTTATTCACACTCTGTTGGTAATTTTAGTCAAGTTTTGCATGATCTAAACTAAAACTCTGACATATCGCACCTTTTAACTTCCAAAACAATGGTACTGTTAACTGCTAACTAGGGGTGTAACGATACATTGATCTGGATCGATCCAATAGCATCGATGCAAAGTGAAAACAACGGTTCATATCGCAGCATTAGTCGTGCTGAAATGTCCTTGTTCAAATCCTCCACCCGACAGAAATACACACAGAGGTCCAACTGAAGAACTACAGCAAGTTTCTGGAGGAGTACACGTCCCAGCTGAGGGGCATCGAGGAGGCTCTGGATGACTCCATCGGAGATGTGTGGGACTTCACTCTGGACCCCATCGCCCTGAAGGTAACACACCAAACACTAGAAGCTGCACATCAACCTGAAAAGACCGACATTGTTTTTACACAACTTAAACTCCTTCCTAATACTTTCTACTCTTTTCTTTTTAGCTTCTCCCATATGAGCAGTCCTCCCTATTGGAGTTAATTAAAACAGACAACAAGGTAAACAAAGACAAAAACAGAGTCTGTAATTATAATTTTTTTTTTTGTTTTTTTTGCTTTCTTGAAATGGACCATTGTGTTGTGTTGTGTGCAGGTTTTGAACAAAGTCATCACAGTTTATGCTGCTCTGTGTAGTGAAGTGAAGAAGCTCAAGTACGAGGTAAGTGTGGTCAAAACAATGTGTTCAGCTCCACTATGGTGAGGTTGGTTATATAGTGTGTCTCGTTGAAGTCTAACAAATGTCATGAACTAATTTACTTCCTTATAAAACATTTACAAAGCTGAACTTACTGGCATTGGTAGGATTGTTTATCCATCATGCAGATGAATATAGCAGGGGACTACTCAGAGAAACATAGCTCCATAGCACTACTAGAGGTGTAAAACTCCTCCAGCAACATTTCCTCAAACTTATGTTGATGTCGGTTGTTTGTGTTGTGCTGTGAGATACAAATTATGAATCTGGGCCCTGAATTTATGTCTTTTTGCAGGCAGAAACCAAGTTCTACAATGGCTTATTGTACTACGGAGAGGGAGGTAAAATGACGAAGATTTCTATTAATTATTATTCTAGGTTTGCCCTGTTAGATACAAATAAGAGGTACGTTTGTGTTTCAGTGTCTGACACCAGTGTTGTTGAAGGAGAGTCCCAGATTCAGATGGGCAGATTCATCTCGTTCCTTCAGGTAGGCGATGAATCATTTCTGTCATAATTTGGTTTATTGAAATCTGGAAAAACACTGAGAGTTTCTCTCCTTTTTCCTTTTTAACAGGAGCTGTCCTGTTTTGTGTCAAGATGTTATGAAGTGGTGGTCAACATCGTCCATCAGCTGGCTGCCCTCTACAACAGCAACAAGTAAGATCCAGCAGCTGAATCAAGTAATGTTACAGTGAATCTACTGTTCTTGTTGGATTGGCTCAAACACCCTTAATGTCAAAAGAGCCTTTTATGCTTCACAACAAGTTACAGACTGTGTTTATTCAGGTTTTGCTCTGCTGTATAAACAAAATCATTTCTCCTCTCATATCTTAGGGGTGCAACGAAAATCATCGAGTCGTCGGGTGTCCATTTCCAGGTGGGTCTTAAGATTTTTAATTTCTTTTAAATGTCTCGAGTATGTTTTCTCTCTAAATAACTCTAGATATGACTCACCGTCTCTGTTTCGCGTTCTGTCTGCAGATAGTGTACGAACACCTCGGGGAGTTGTTGGTGGTTCTGCTCACGCTCGATGAGATAATGGAAAATCATGGCACACTGAAAGACCACTGGAAGATGTATAAAAGGTAAAGACTCTCATGACTATAACAACTAGTGGGATAAAGGCTACAATTGCCAAAAAAGTCAATTTTTTTAATACAGAAGATGAAACTTACGTGGGCAACCATGAAGGAAACCCCTCAACATATATCCTGTACTAGATAAATGTAAAGGCTCTATAGTTTTCTATAATTGCATCCTCTGGTTGTAGGTTGTTGAAATCTGTGCACCATAACCCCGGGAAGTTTTCCATCCCTGAAGAGAAGCTGAAACCGTTCGAGAAGCTGCTGCTCAAGCTTGAGGGACAGCTGCTGGATGGCATGATACTGCAGGTAACCTCATTTCTTTCAGGCTTTTATTTTATTGTACAAATCATTTTTCTGGGGTTCAAGTGTTTACTACAACTGTTGTGTGACAGGCCTGTGTGGAGCAGAGATTCGATGAGCCTGGGGAAGGAGTAGCTGTCGCCAAGAACAGTGCCTTTGCCGAGGAGTTTGCCTCCAACATTCGCACCATCTTCACCAATATTGAGTCCAAAATTGGTCAGTTTCTCTTCTCAAGATGTACCAGTTACACTTGTGACTAATCTTGACTGCAACTTCAATGTAATTTCTGTCTTTGCATCTGTTTTGTTGACAGGTGAACCTTCAGAGATTGACCAGAGAGATAAATATGCGGGCGTATGTGGTCTCTTTGTGCTTCACTTTCACATCTTTAGGAGCGTCGACAAGAAGTTCTACAAAGCCCTGCTCGACATCTGTAAAAAGGTAGTTTAGTGTTCCTCGGCCTGCTTCTTTTCTTTCTCCTTATCTCCTTTGCAGCAATGGAAACATGTTGCTCATGCGTGTTTGTGTCTACCCCTTCCTCTAGGTTCCAGCTGTCACTCTGACGTCGAACATCATCTGGTTTCCCGACACTTTCCTCATCACGAAGGTCCCTGCTGCAGCTAAACTGATGGATAAGAAGAGTGTTCAGGGCATCCGGGCTCAGAGAGACACCTACCTGCAGCAAAGAGCTCAGACACTAACAAAGTCAGCAGCGCTAAAAAAATCTGTCACGTTCATGTTGTTTAAATCAGATGATGATATGTGAGAATCTGACTCTTTCTGTTGTCTCTTCTCTTCAGGGATGTTCAGTCCTACTACGTGTTTGTAACTTCCTGGATGATGAAGATGGAGTCCATCTTGTCCAAGGAGCACAAAAGTGACAAGCTGGCTGAAGACCTTAACAGCAGGTGTAATGTGTTTGTGCAGGTGAGGAATGACATTTGCATCTCCTGTCAACGATCACAGAGCAGCACATGAGACTACAAAGACCAGCTGATTCACATTCTTGCATTGATTATCCTCAAAAAAGAGACATTTCGTGATAAACTGACCAAACAAAAGACACTTAAACTTCTTCCCTCACCGTTCCCTCCATGTTCCTCTTCCTCACAGGGCATCCTGTACGCATACAGCATCAGCACCATCATCAAAACCACCATGAACATGTACATGTCGATGCAGCGGCCCATGACCAAGACCTCTGTCAAAGCTCTGTGTCGACTGGTTGAGTTGCTCAAGGTGCGTGTTCGTGCTTTTTGAGTTTCTCCATGCTTTTCACCTGGTCAAGGTAAAGTCATGTAACGTGTCTCTCTTCCCCCCTCTAGGCTGTGGAGCACACATTTCACAGGCGGTCGATGGTCGTAGCAGACTCTGTTTCTCACATCACTCAGCAGCTGCAGTCACAGGCCCTCAACAGCATCGGCATGGCCAAGGTACATATCCACACATATGTTGATATTTTTGGAGGTCAAGCTTCATTTTCTGTGACGCTTTGTGGTTTTCTTTTTGAAGAAAAGAGTGATCTCTGACAAGAAATACAGCGAGCAGCGGCTGGATGTGCTGTCGTCTTTGGTGCTGGCAGAAAATGCTCTGAGTGGACCCAGCACCAAGGAGAGACGCCTGGTGGTGTCTCTGGCTCTGTGTGTCGGCACTCAGCTGGTACGTTGGGAGTTAAGTTCTGTTTCCTTTTTTATTTCATTTGATTCTCAGCTTGATATTTAAATCTCTCTCTGTCTCGTAGAAAACTTTCAAAGATGAGGAGCTGCTTCCACTGCAGCTCGTGCTGAAGAAGTTGGATCTGATTAGCGAGCTGAGTGAGAGGTGCGAGGTTTTTTTTTTTCTCTTTTGATCAATTTGAGCAAAATATCCTGTCAGTGCACGACACAATCCATCTGCCAAGAGCTGGCAAAGTGATGAACCCTGCAGGCAATAAGGAAAACTTCCAGACGTTTAGGCGTTGAGCAAGTGTGACGGACGGCTTTCAACAGCTTGTGCAGTGGAAAACCGGTGTTGTGCATTGATGCCATTGGCTCTTAGTCAACGAGCTGGAACAGAAGTTTTGAGAACAGGCTTAACATTTTATATCACCGATTCATTTAAATGATGACATCTCAAAAACCTGTTTATACACTTTTGGCACAAATCCTTGTGTTCACGTTCATGTGGCAGTTTGATGTTTTCTTTGACCTGCTTTAGACGATACTCAGGGACTGTTCTGCTTTGTCCCTCAGGGTGAAGCTGCAGTGTGACTGTAGTTTTCTTTACTGGCACCGAGCTGTGTTTCCCATCTACCTGGATGATGTATATGACAATGCCGTGGACGCAGCACGAATACACGTAAGCAGGATCACAAAGCACTGTGATGTTCTTATAAACCTGTGCACGAGGGGCAATTTGAACCTAGCTTGCTGAATGATGCGACCGAAGATCCACCAATTTATATCAACTGTTGTCTGTTTGTGTATTATTTGGTTTCACTTTTCTTACTTGCTTGTATTAATTGGCTGTGTCATTGTTTTATCTTCCTGAATGACACCTGTGATTGGACGGAGCAGTACATGTTCAGTGCACTTAGGGACAGCGTGCCCTCCATGTTACACGCCAAACACATGGAGTCATGTGACCAGCTACTGGAGAGCTACGACAAGGAGATCATGGACGTGTTCAACGAGGTGAGAGCAGATAAAACAGAGCAGGCGAATTACATGAGTGAAGCAGAAAGAGTGTAGTGTGAACAACAGCATCCTTAACCTCCATGTTTCTGTTGAACATTTCTGACCCTTACTCTCACTTCTTCCTGGCGTCTTAACTCTTGCAGCACCTGCTGGACAAGCTGTGTAAGGAAATCGAGAAGGACCTGCGTCTCTCTGTTCACACCCACCTGAAGCTGGACGACAGGAACCCTTTTAAAGTCGGCATGAAGGACCTGGCCCACTTCTTCTCCCTCAAACCCATCCGATTCTTCAACCGCTTCATTCACATCAAAGGTGCTGGAGGACTGTGCTCATGTACACACATACAATATTTTCATGTGTGTACTGTAATGCTGACACCTGCTGAGAAACTGTGAAATAGCGATGAGGCTGTAACTGACTTTGTCTCGTGTTTCACGTCCTCGCAGCTTATGTGACCCACTACCTGGATAAAACTTTCTACAACCTGACCACCGTCGCTCTGCACGACTGGGCCACCTACAGTGAGATGAGAAACCTCGCCACACAGCGCTACGGACTCACCATGACGGAGGCACACCTGCCCAGCCAGACCCTGGAGCAGGTCTGTGTGCTGACAGCTTAACCTAATGAGACAGGCGAAGTTTTTAATTAAAGAAGTAAAAGTGATGACTGGTGTGTTCTCATCAGGGTTTGGACGTTCTGGAGATCATGAGGAACATTCACGTGTTCGTCTCACGCTACCTTTATAACCTCAACAACCAGGTAAGACTTGGATCTCCCATATTCACCTTCTCTATTTTGAGTCTAGCAGTTGTCTGTGCTCAGGCTGCAACGGATGATGATTATTTTCATTAACGATTCATCTGCAGATCATTTTTACGTTTATTGGTTGAGTCTATTAAATGTAAAGTGTTTTTTCTCTCCCGTAGATCTTCATAGAGAAGGCAAGTAACAACAAGCACTTGAACACCATCAACATCCGTCACATCGCCAACTCCATCCGCACCCACGGCACAGGCATCATGAACACCACGGTGAGTTTACACGACAGGCGTGTTGTTCTTCTTTTTCCCTCACATCCAGGTGTATTTGAATGTTTTTTTGCCTCCTCACCTGTCGCAAATCTCCTCTCTTCTTTCTTCAGGTGAATTTCACCTACCAGTTCCTGCGGAAGAAGTTTTACATCTTCAGCCAGTTTATGTACGACGAACACATCAAGTCGAGACTCATCAAAGACATCCGCTTCTTCAGAGAGACAAAGGACCAGTCTGATCAGAAGGTAAGAACAGGCTCAGTGTCTGTGCAAAAAATGTATTCAGTCATCTACAGCAGTTACACAGACGAAGCAGACTGGACAGATGGTGAGTGTTGCACCTTTGCAGCAACGGTTTTAGTTTGGCTGTATGGTTTTAATGCCAGTTGAGCTCCAACCAGAGAGAGCTGGAAACTAAACTGAGTTGTTAACTGAAATGAACCTGCCAATGAGCAAGTTTTCATATCTTTACAGACACAGACTTTAATTATATCGGATCTCGGGAACAAGTGCTTTTCTAGATTTTCTGTTCTTGGAACCAGTTGAGCCGTCTCATCCTCCTGTAATCACACCCTGAAGTTATCATAACGTTGCTCTCTGCCAGCTCTTCTTCAGCTGCACTCGTCCATGTTTTTTTGTTGCAGTATCCATTCGAGCGAGCAGAAAAGTTTAACCGTGGCATCAGGAAGCTGGGCATCACTCCTGAAGGGCAGAGTTACCTGGACCAGTTCAGACAGCTCATCAGCCAGATCGGTGAGAAAAATCACCCGAATGTTGTTCATTTGTTTTTTGGCGCATAGGTGCAGGCAAACCTGGTAAACAAACACTGGTTTCTTTCAGGTAACGCCATGGGTTATGTGCGCATGATCCGCTCTGGAGGCCTCCACTGTTGCAGCAGTGCGATCAGGTAATAGAGAGGACTGGTTCTGTTTATTTGTGCCGATTATATCAGCTCATATTGGACGCATTAATGTTGTTTTATGTAAATATGAGGTTAAATCGGATTTAAACGTATCCAATGACATATTTTCTCACCAGAATGTTTTTGTGTCATCTCCAGGTTCGTCCCCGACCTGGAGGACATAGTGAACTTTGAGGAGCTGGTGAAGGAGGAGGGGCTGTCAGAGGAGACCCAAAGAGCTGCCAGGTACAGGCATTTAAAAACCCTGCTCTTAATATCTATAAATCATAACTTTCATGTCAGTCCTTGTCTCGTACGACCTTGTTGTTCCGTTTTCTGTGCATTTGGGGTTATTTTAGGTCCAGTTTAAGTCCAGCTTTAATCCAGTTGATATTGAATTCTGTTGTGGTTTAATATTTCTGTCCTGCACATTCAATAATGGCAAGATACATTCAGTGCATTTCCATTTCACACCTGCAGAGGGCACCACAGCTGGTAAGATGTAAATAAAACATCACCTGTTGTTTGCATAGTTCAGAAATACTGTAGAGCTGCTAATAACAATGTTCATTCATTTGTGAAATAAATCTGTAATTTTCTTAAATAACTGATTCATCTTCTGGTCTATAAAATGTCAGAAAATGGTGAAAAATATAAATCAGTGTTTCCTAAAACCCAAGATGATATCCTCAAATGTCCTGTTTTGTCCACAACGGAGAGATATTCAGTTTACTGTCATAGAGAAATAAAGAAACCAGAAAATGTTGATAATAAGAAGCTCATTCAAACAATTGTTGCATCTCTAAAATATTATGGGTCATGTTCAGCATCCTAGATTCAGTGTTGGGGGATCTGACCAGCAACTCCGCCGAGGGGACGGAGTACTTCAAGATGCTGGTGGCCGTGTTTGCACCCGAGTTTCGCAGTGCAAAGAATATGCACCTGAGGAACTTCTACATGATCGTACCTCCACTGGTCAGTAACCAGATGTTTTGTTCCCGTGCTACTACCTGTAACACTCTTTTATCTCTCTGTTTGTTAAACTTAACACTTGACACAACAAATCATCTCCCATAGACGGTGAACTTTGTGGAGCACTCCATCAGCTGCAAAGAGAAACTCAACAAGAAGAACAAAACTGGAGCTGCTTTCACAGACGATGGCTTCGCGATGGGTGAGTGGGCCGAACTCATAAATACACACGACTGAATGCAGTGTGTTCTGAGTGACATCAGCTCAAGTTGTCTGTATCTCTCGTCTCTCAGGCGTGGCCTACATCCTGAAGCTACTGGACCAGTATCTGGAGTTCGACTCTCTGCACTGGTTCCAGGCCGTCAGAGATAAGTACAAGAAAGAGATGAGCGCCGTGGTGAAGGAGCAGAACGTCCAGTCTGCCAGCCAGGACGAGAAGTTGCTGCAAACGATGAACCTCACTCAGAAGAGGCTGGACATCTACCTTCAGGTACAGTCTCTAAGAGGATCTACATAAAAAACTGTATATCATATCTGTGTGTTAAGAATTGACTGAGTTATGACTCCAAGCAAGAGTGCGTAGTTGCAGATTGTGGCAATCAGATGATCTGAAATGAAATACTTGTCTCCACTACAGGAGTTCGAGCTGCTCCACTTCTCATTAAGCAGCGCCCGGATCTTCTTCAGAGCCGATAAGACTGCAGCCGAGGAGACTCAGGAGAAGAAAGATAAAGGTGAGGTCATGCTGTGATGATTGATGGAGCCTTTTTAATTATGCAAAACCACCGGCACCCTATTTTACTGTCTTTTTGTAGATGATGTTTCATACATAGATAGAAAGATGGTGTCCTGATTAATGGAGAATGAGGTCTGTGTGTCTTCATCCTCCTTTTTAGATCTTCACATGTAACTAAACTGTCATTTTGTCCACCAGAACAAGCTGCCAAAGCCGGAGGTCCTTCAGACGGCTCAACCCCCACTGAAGCCGCCTCGAAGTGACCGCCACGGTGAGATCACAGCCCTGAAGAGAAGACTACCTGCAGCTGACTGCACTGCAACATGTGTGTAGTTCTGGGATAAGAGACTGGAAACTGGATCAGAACAACTAACAATTGAAGGATATTGTTTTTTTTAACATCCTGTGACGAAGTGATTGTCTTCACTAGAGAAGGAGCGACTGCAGGAAGCGTCTCTTTCTGTTTCCCTTCTACAGAAAACATCGATGTAACATCCCACAGCTTTAAAAATGTTTGCCACATCTAATAGATTCAGCTTGAATTTGTAGCATTTATACAACTGCAGTTTGAAAAAAAAGGTTCAGGTGGTGTGAGGTGAAAGCGAGTCCTTTTCCTTTGCCGCACTTCCTTTTGATACTTGTACATTCAGTGTGTGGATGGACTGGATTATTTTTCTACAGTAGAAGCCTCTGCCGATCAGAGACCTGCTCAATCAGTGAATACTTTGCATCTCTGTTTTGATTTGCTGGTGTCCAATGTACTAATTGTGTTTGATTGTTCACGGCCTGTAACGGCAGCTCTGTTCTTAATTGCCTCTGTAGATTATAGCACAGCGACGAGGACTTCTGGGAATGTTTTCAGTGTATAATCTTATGTTCCTGTGCCATATTTTGTCCACTGCTATTTTTTTTGTTTTGTCCATTTTCTACATTGTATGAATTAAGGTGTGTATGTGCCTTTCTAAACTGTGCTGTGTTTTGATAGCCTGATTAATTAAGAAATAACACATCAAAACACACATTTTCTTCCGAGTGTTGCACAGGACAGACTTTCATTACGGAGATTTATCATTACATTTTTAATTTCCCCAATTTTGTATCTATGAACATGTGGTACATGTGACAATGAGGCCGTAATTTGGTCAATTACATTCCATGAATTAACGTGCTTGAAGAGAAAGTTCTGTAAAGTCTCATAAGACTAATAAAACTTGCACTTTCAACAGAGTTTAGTGTCTTAGAGTTTGTACTGAAGCCTTCAGATTTAAAGTTGAGCTCCTGCAAAATATTTCACTCGTCTTTCTCGGCAATGCAGATTTTTATACACGGCATTAAACAAGTCACCGGAAGACAAGTTTTAAGTTAATGAGGATGAATAAACGACAGACACACAGTGGTTCAGGAAAGCCTTTTTCTGCTTTAATACAAAGAAAAGAAGCTTTTAACTTCAGAAAATACAAGATTGGTCTGGATTTTTTTTCTCCTCAAATTGTCATTTTTCCGTTTCCTATGAAATGCTGCTGCTCACTGCTGTTCAAACAGCACCGATTTGAAATGCATCCCTTCTTTAGCTTTGGACTCGAAACTTTGGGGGGGGTGGGATGATCTCCCCACCGTTTGTGTATCTTCTTTTTTTGGCTGAGAATCAGGCCTTTCCCTAAATGACATTTTTAACTTTGTTTTATTTTTGATTTAAGTGCCCGTAGTGCCATGTGACACCCTGTCCAGCAGATCCAGAAATGTCCTGTTACGTTCACATATTGCATCCATGCTCACCTCATAAAAACGAGGTACAAGGCAGGGCAAAATTTCTTCCAAAATAGATGTCATATATATATATATACATACATATATATATATATAGCAATCATATATACACATTCGTACATACATATACTAATTTATGTGATGCAAAGAAACAAAAAATGTACACATTTCTTACAAAATTGTAACAAAGACTGTAAAGTGTTTGTTTGCTCAGGAGCAACATCGTTTAGCTGTTAAGCTTCTTCGAGGATTCGTCCACATTTGTGGAAAACCAAAGTCTTCTCCCAGATTTGTGTCCATGTTCGACTGGTACAGAACTCACAGAGAGAGAGAGACGGACAGAGGGAGAGAGGCAGAGTATGAGACGGAAAACAGGTCGGTGGTGCAAATGCAGAGGTTGGAATCGATGTGAATGGAAGGAAGAAAGAAAGAAATAAAAAAAAAGGGCGAGATGATGAAGGGATGCATGTGGAAAAGTTGCATGAACCCCCCTGACCCATAACAAAAAAATGGAAAAGGAAAAAAATATTATCAGGGAGTGTTCACATAAAAAAAATCACAAACAAATTTTGTGTTCTTTTATTACTAAATATAGTGCAACAATAAACATTGCATTTCTTTCACCCTTTCACTGGCGTCTGAGGGTATCAACTTTTGCTTCCCCCGGCTTTTTATCTGTTCTCAACACTTGTGAATACGAGGCGTAACCTTTGTTCTGTCACTGTCCTGCGCCACAAGGTCAGTCCTCCTTTCTGCAAGAAAACAGGCTTCAGATTCAGAGACGTAAACATAACACAGACCCTGCTCAAAACAAGAAAAAACAGGAGGAACTTAACGAATAAAAACAAAACAAGTGTTGGTGTTTTTGGGCAGCATGTAATTTTGGAAAGGCAGGGCAGTTTTGATGGTGGTGACCACCCCTGCAGTCAAATAGCCAAATCCTCCAGGAATAAAAACCAAGCTGTGTGGACCACAGCGCCCCTCCTGGACAGCAGTGTTGTGTGCAGGAACAGCTGCGGCCTTTGGACTGGTCGGGCCTTAGAAGGCCTGCTGGGCTGGGTTGTAGTTGAATGTTGTTGGCACGTGTGGCCTCTCCTCCAGCTTGTCATACTCCAGATGAAACTCCTTAGAGACACAGACACAACATTAACACGACAGGCGAAGCTAGAACCCACAACAACAAGTCATTAAAGCGCAACACTGATGCTGTTTCGGCAGATTATGAAAAGACAGACAAATTGTTACCTTGGCTACTTTCCTCCAGTTAAGACAATCAAAAAAGTAGTACGTTCCCCTCTCGTAGGCATTGGTCTTCAGTGTAGGCTCCATGCCAGGCGCCCTCGTTATCCAAACCCGCTCCTCTTTGTGGTACCTCCAGTCCCGGTTAAAGCTGGAGAGTGAAGTGACAAAAAGTTGAGCACAAAAAAAAGGGGGAAGAAATCCAGCGACTGACTTGTGACCTCAAAAAAACCACATAAATAGGTCAACATTGTCCACACAGAGAAGAAACATTTAGCAGTAAGTACTCACAGCTCTACTGCCGCCAGAAGCTGTAGCAGGTCTCCACCGTTCATGTAGTACAGGTAGAACAACAGGTCTTCACCATATCGAGCCAGTTTAATTGCAGCCAACTGGAGGCAGGACAGCAAAAATAAAAAAAATTAGTTGTGCACTTCTGAGGGTTAAAACCACTTATTGTGGCGCTGTGCTGAAGCCCATAATTACCTTGTCCCTTATGTGGATATTGGTTAAGTATTCAGAGGGAACATGGAAGTCTGAAAAAGGAAAGCACAAGTAGGTCAGCACACCACAAACCAGTATCTTATCTAGTGTAAGACTTGTGAAGAATAATGCACTTAAACACCACAAAAATCAGTTAGTTCACTGGTTACAGCACTCAGCTGCCAACAGGATGTGTCCAGTTGCACAAACAAGCAACTGACAAACTCACACGGGAGTGCTACAGCTCTAAAACAACAGACAGCAGCAGATCCTACAGCCGATGATATACAGTATGTAACATTATTATAAAGAAGTGTGCAGCTAGACGAGGAGGCTTCACCTGGTTCCCCCTCCTGCCTGTCAGCATAAAAATGTCTCCAGACTTTGCCAAATCTCAAAAATCTAATTGTGACTGTCAAACGATCACTTAAATAAGATGATTAAAGAAAGATTAAAAAGCCGTCCCGCCCCCCAAAAAATTCACGCTCATGGCTTACCAATGTCTTGAGGTCGACATGGCGATGAGGCCCAAGGCGAGGCGAACTTGGGGTACAAGTTCCTGTCGGAAAAGAAAGTTGCAGTGAGTTCTTCATAATCGCTACGAACATCGAAACAGAACAAACTGATAAAACTACCCGAATTCAAACCAATGCTATTCAAAACGCAGTCGAGAGGAAGGAAACTTCACCAGTGGAGACGCTAATGATTAAGATGATGAAGCGAACAATCACTTTCCGCTCACTTTGTTTTTTTGTAAATATCTCATTTATCTAGGCTAGAACGGCTGTCTTACTCTGGTGAGTTTAAGTTGAGTCCCAGTGTCGTGAGGTCACTTCCCAGCGCTAGATGGACCATCCCCGGATCCGTCTCCGCTGCCCGGATAAACGTCAACAGGCCAATCATGCCGAATTGGTCTGTCACCATTCCTGAGGGAATGTTCGTCACCCGACCTGCAGCAGTGGCAGCAGGATAATTCAGAGTTCAACACGCTGCAGAAAACTGTGCTGCGACGTACAGTTAATACTTACTGTCAATACATTACCTCCACATTTCTAAACCACATTGTGTGCACGCATTGGAGAGCAAACCAAGCCAATTATTTTTTAATCAAGTGATGGCCACAGACAGACTAATGGAAAGATGATGATGGTCTGTATCATACAGAACATATTCTTTTGGATTCCCCACTGTAGCCTATCCAATAATCATCTAACACCAAATGCTGGGTAGAGAGCCCAACTGCCTCACCCAAGTTGTGCGATTTAGAAGGGATGTCTCAGTGGAATTGGAGCGATACGATTGGCTGAGAGGTCTCACCATCGGGCAACACCTGGATGCCTTTCTTCTGGTTGTTGTTCTGTGCTGAGGCCGTCTTGTCTCCGGGGAACTTGGGCCCATCTGCGTTGGATGTGCTCTTGCTTGTGGAGTTCAAGTTCTGAGCACAAAGAAAAACAGTTTTAAAACACAGAAAGATAAAAACATGGAAATGCATCATGAACGATTCTCTTTGATGTGCAGCGTTTAAGAAAAGGAAAACACAGACATCCTTCCAGATTGTGCTGGAGAGCCATCAGTGGCTCACACTTACAGTTTTGTTGTCATCGCTGTTCAACGTGGGGTCCTTATAGTTTGGGCCAGGCAGTGCAGGGAAGTCCTCGTTATGGATGGAGAAATCCTGTGTCTGTTCGGTCGATGGCTTGGTCACCATGCCAACTTGATGATGATGGTGAACACAGTGAAGTAGAGATTATAGTTCCCCAAAGTGTAATAAAAAACAAATCACAACAAAAGGGCATCATAAGCACTTCATGCTTCTGTGGACAAAACAAAGCCTTGGCTAATATTGTAAAAACCGAATCAAGAGACCTTTTCCTCTCCTAGGGGAAACTACTGCCTACTGCTCGTGTGAAAATAAGAAATCTTTTCGGGCCTAATGGCCTACCATAGGGAGCCCGTCCAGCCAGTGGGTTGAGCACCGGTGTTGGGTTTCCAGTCCCTTCTCTCCGACTCCTGTCTGCTAACGCAGGGAAGTCTGACAGATCCAGCCCCGTTACATTTTCACTCCCATCTGCAGCAACAGAAGGTTAGGAACTTGTAACGTGCAATGTCACCTTCAACGCAATGTATTTGTGTAATAACGTGGCCATTATTGATAATCTAATGAATGAATGAAAGTATGGCCCCTCGACTACGTAATGACTGTCGCCCAAAAACTACTAACTACTACTACTCTGCGTCTGCTTCAGCAGACAAACATAAAGTGATACGACGGTTTTACTCTCTGCGCTTTTATTCAGAAATTAATTTTTACTTTCACCAACAAAATGCCCAGATCAGTTTACACTGATCCTCCTGCTTCAAGAAGACACTGGTCGCTGCATTTCACAGTAAGCGAGGTCATCTCGTCATGACGACGCTAACCCTAACGTAAACATTTTTGTGCAGCAAGGTGAGTTTATGAAATGTAATTCTCACTGTGGTTTTTTTGCATAATCACATTTTTTAGATCAGATTGCCCCACATTGTTATAATAATTATATTATATATGAAAAGATAAATTCCATGAGAGTACATTTGAATAAAACACCCAAATTAATGATTAATTGGTATGCCCACCTGGCTCACCACACCAACCTGTGCCATTGAAGATGTTGCTTGATAATGAGTTGTTCATCCCAAAAGCCTGATTGCGGTTCATACCAAATCCTGACATGCTGCAGAGATTAAAAACAGAACCAAAACACAAGAAACACTTACTTCTATTTTAAGACCTGTACAGGACACAAAGCAGCACATCTGTGCAAACACGTGTCACACGAGTGAACGTGCGTCTGCGTACCTGTTGATGGTGAAGGGCTGCCGTGCTGGTTGTTGTTTGGGCATACAGATGATACTGGGCGAGCTGCGGTTGGGGCTGCCCAGCCCCGAGCTGCCCATACTGTTGGTCCTGCCGCTCATTCCGATGCCTTGACCGACCTGAGAGTGATTCAGCATGTTCCTCGTGTTCATCGGTAATGTCCCCCTGTTAAAACATCATCAGCTCCGATTCAGTGGATTCAAATTATATTATATTCATTATAAACCACACTCCTGTGCGTCTAAACCGAGTCTGCAAACTCACGAACGAGTCAACTCCTTCGTACACACCTGCTTGGTGATGGAGGGGTGTGGAGGGACATGGTGGGGACCCCCGTCGTGGGGGTGATGTGACTGGGTAGCTGCGTGCCTTGTGTTAGATTTCGATTTAACTGAGGCGTATTATTCCCCATGCCCCTTACCGAGAAGCCGAGTGCACCTGCAGAAAGACGTGGAAGAAAAACAAACACTGTCAGACAGCTCGGAGAAGACTCTTCTGCAAAACCACTCGCTCAAGACTTTTTAATTTACCCCAAATACGCCACAGTTGAGAAAACTACTTTGTGTGTGACTGCAGGGAAAATAAACACTTACTTTGTGGACCGTACAAACTCGCACCGAGCTGCGACAGCTGACCCGACGACGATGGCGAGGGAGATGAAAGCATCTGAAAGAAAAATATTTGCAGGACAGGACAGGGTAAGAAAACCAGGAGACGTATCCACTGACGATAACTCAAGGAAACGACAGAAAACGTGCGGAGATACGGGGAACGAACTCACGTCTTTGTCCGATCGATGTGGGAACATCGGCTGGTTGTAGTACATGCCTTCATCGGAGAAGTCGTTATCGACTACCTCGACGAACTCTACAAATTTCTTTCTAGCACCAAACATGCCTTTTGTCACCTGGGGAGAGGAAGAGAGAGAGAGAGAGGTGTCGTCGTTAAAGATGTGCAAGTTATTAAAAAGCAAAATCAGAACGAACATGAACACAATCTTATAGAGACATTCACATTTCTGAAATTCACCACCTGATGTGTCACTTTAAGTAGTTTTATTGTCACACAGCCATCAAGGTTCAACTATTTCCACCATAACTGACAGCATTTTATTTTCTTTATTCAGCATCTGCTCCTTCCAGCACTTCACTGACATTACACAACCCTGATATTATCTCAACTTGTACACACACACACACAGCACAATATTTTTCAATTAGTGGACCTTTAAATCAACTGAATCATTATCTGATATCACTTCTCTGTCATTCACTGACATGCCTGGCTTGTCAGGCTTGCTGAAACAAAGTTTTAACAGCCTGTGCCAACTTTGCTGTGTGTTGCTCGCATATGGGGGAAAGAAAATGTTGAACTTCCTCCTCAAAATAAACTCTTAAATCATCCACAACACGCATAAAACAACCCAGTGACAGCGGCAGGAGCAGGTAACGCTTCACCTGGTCAACTCGCACCGGTGTTAGCAGGTCTCCGGCGCTGAACACTCACCTAATTACACCCTGGTGAGGGAAAAGACCCACCAGCAGCTTGCTAGCATGCTAGTTAGCTTAGCAGCGAGCGGCTAAAGCGCTTTGGAACCAATCCGCGTTAGCTTAGCTCAGCTAGCTTAACGTCAGTTAGCGAGCGGGCTGCCCGAGCAGAAAGCGAAGCATCGCAAAGCTTCTCGGTTCCGAAAGCCACTTCTGACTTGGCTACAAAGCGGCAGTCGGTGTGATTCGGGGCCCTTCTCTGCCTCCGCGTATCCACAAGTCAGCTGTCCCCGTTTTGTCGCCTCGGTGTCCGGGAGCAGCAGCCTGCTGGAAGCTAACGGCTAAACATTAGCTCCGCGTCCAAACGGAGGAAAACGACGACACGAATATCTCATCCCGAACCTTTGCGCGTGTACAGAACCGAGCTCACATGACGGGGGGGGGGGCGAAAATAAGTAAATTATCCTCACCGCATTAATTTCCCTTCTCTTCGTTAGATCCAAGATGGCTGTGTGTATCCTGAATCGAAAGAGGGGAAAGCCTTTACCCTCTGACCCCCCGACCTGCCGGCCACTTCCGTACACAACACTGTCACACACACACACACTGTGTTCATCCTCCAGCTGCACAACACAACACAACACAACACAACACAACACAACACAACACAACACAACACCAGAGACCCACAAAGACACAGCAAGAAATACAACATCTGCATTATATGTTTTATTATCAGTGATCATAAAACACTGTCAGACTCCCACCTGTGATGGAAGAAAATGTGCACAACTCATGTGATTATTGTTTTAAGCTAAATAAGACATTCACAAAATGAACGATAGAGATTTAAAAGAAAAGAAAACAAAAAGAAATTGGAAAATGTACCTGTTTTATTAAGCAGACCTCTAAATTCTGATGTTTTTTTGTGTATTTGAACAAAAAAAGGAATAAAAAGGTGTCTTATACACACACATTGGTAGTAATAATATATTTTTTTCGCTTTTTTTGGTGAATAAATTAGTAAAAGGGGGAGAAAAAGTATAAAAATTAAAGCGACTACGAGGAACGTTCGGTTTTTGTTGATTCTGGCGCCCCCTGTGGATAAAAGTGGTACGACACCAGCGCCTGCTGTAATAAAGGTGCGTGCATTTGTTTTGTAAGCGAGTGACAGAGAGACCGCAGGGTGGATCGCAATGAGGTAACGTATTTATATGTGATTTTATATGTGATATATGTGATCGGACCCAAGCACAGGCATTAATAATAACTATATTAAAAAAGCATTTTTTTTTTGTTGATGGTCTCGTTTGCTGTTACAGGTCATTTACAGACTGTTTCATAAACACTTAAAAGCTCCTCGTAGACACTTTAAGGAAAGGAAAAAATATGAAAACACACAAAATTTCTCTGGTGGCAGCACTACCAAAACACAGTGTGCCAAAAATGAATATTCTGTCACTATCTACCTACCCTCATGCCGATGGAGAGTTTTGTAGTCCACAAAACATTTCTTGAGCTTTCGCAGCAAACAATGAACAACAGACATTATGTTGACTTCTTTTAGAGAAGTCATTTGATGCGTTTTGGGTTTTTCCCTTTCCTTTATTGTGTTATGAAGCATTGTTGTGCATGTAAAAGTTCTGCAAAGTGGAAAAGCCCAAAGTCCACGACAAAGGAAGAAAACGCTGCTCCTGCTCATGCACCATATTTCAACTAGGACCCTCAAATAAATGTATGTACCTGAAAATTAGCAGCAAATTATACAGCTCGTCCTGCATAGTCCAAGGCTCTGGAAGCCCCAAGATCCCAAATTGATTTGAAAACACGTGATTTACTTTTTAAAGCCGTGATCTTGGGCTCCTGTGGAAGAGTGTGCTTACATGTTGCATATTCCTGCATGAATTTGTGTTTAATTAAAGTAACACACAGCAAATCTGGGGCCAGATTGTCTCCCAACATGGGAAACTGTGCACAGTGCACAGAAAGTGAGGGTTCACTGGAGCCCAGCAGCTTATTTATGCCCAGGTGCCCAAGCAGGCCTGTCACGGGCCCCCTGCGATCTGGCAACCATTTCTGGATCATCTACGGCTCTTAATTCATTAGTGTATGTGGGCCGAGTGTAAGCCCGTCACTTGGACAGACCGACCCTGCCATGTGGGAATCTGCTGTACTAGACTAAGCAAAGATATTACAGATGAGCTTCAAGGTCCGTTCTTATCTTTGGAAACAGCAGCTACAATTCAAGGTCACGAGGTCCAATGTACGGGTTGTTTCCGAAGCTTTCAGCAACATCTCATGGTCTTTCTCACCAGATGGAGCTGCTCAGTCGTCAATAGATGGTTTAGTAAGCCATCTCCATCATGAAGAAGACTACGAGACGTGGTTTCTTCACCTTTGTTCCCAGCAGAGATGTTGAATTGTCATAGCAGGAAAAGCAGGTGTAACTTCAGACATTGATGGAGACACCTTCACATTAAATCCTCCAGTAATAACCCAGTTTTATTAAAATCTCTGCCACTAACGGGATCTATCGTGGCTCACGTGGTTCTTTATCGTGGGCTGTATTGTTGCCTGTTTGAGGCCCCCAGGCAGCGAGTGGATAAGGAGAAGGACGAGTGCTAAAAACAGCCTGTGAGTGAGTGAAAACAGACAAGCGGCGAACCTGCTGATAAGAAAAATGAAATTCCTTCTCGGTTTTATCTGGTTGGAAAATAGTTTCTAATAAAGGCATGTGAGATAGCGCGGGTAAAATCACACCTCGGGCAGGTACGGTGACACGCCACTTGTTACAGCTCAGCACCTTCGTTTGGAGGATTTGTGGCAACTGAAGTCTTTGCTTCATAGAGACCAGAAGGTTGATGTCCACCACACTTCAGTGCAACTCTGTGTTTCTTTCTGGGACTTCATGTAGCTTAATGTCTCTTCTCCCTGCAGAAACAAAACAGCCTACAATCAACGTCAGAGCAAAACACATACAAACTCCCTCTTTGGTCTCCTTGTGAACGCTGACAAATTCTTGAAATTATTCCACAGCAGAGGCCCCACTCGTCTGGCCCGGTGGCACGGACCCAGAACTGCGTACGGTCCGATTAAAACAGAATGTAAATGACCTTCGCTGCTCTTTCATCACAAAGCACTTCTTATGCTTGCCCGTGGCACCCTGCCCCTTCCTGTCTCTCTCCCTCTCTTTCTCTCTCCTACCTCTGTCTTCTTGGAGTAAGAAGGGGGGAAAGTCATTAGGCACAAATGGGGAGGAGAGAGCAGCTTGTGGTTGCTATCGCCATGAAAGTCAGGGCAAAGCTCCGAGCCACTGAGAGACAGTGAGAGGACGGCACTGGGGAATATCTGCCCAGAGAATACGATACGTTTTCAGCTCATTAAGTTGGATAAACACATCGCTTACTGTAGGAGATGCTGAGAGTCATGGACATCAGCAGGAAAACATGGGAAAGTAGGTGCTTTTCGATCGTGATTGGGATCTTCATAATGCCTGTTGTGTTTTCTGTTGTCTTGCTGACCACAATGCTTAGTGTTATGAAAGAGCATCGAAGTGTTTTACGAACTTGTTTTGTTTTCTCATATTGTCAAGATCAATAACTCCGGAGGGGATGCGGTGAAGGAGCATTAATGGGTTGCCATCAAATTGACTCGGAGACGTCAACAGCCTACCTCAGTGCAAACCCCTGTCTGGCACTGAATTGATGTGGAGGACCGGTGGTGTGTCAGAGACCTCGAGCGAGATGGGGAACGCCGTGCGAGGCGTCGTTGCCTTCATTCCCTCAGAGCGCTGCCAACGCTTCCTAGTGGGCGACCTGAAGGAGATGCCACTCGATCGGACCCTCGACCTGAGCGGCCGGCAGCTGCGTCGGCTGCCTGTGGCTGCCTGCGTCTTCGATGAGCTGGTGAAGCTCTACCTGAGTGACAACAACCTCAGTAGTTTACCTCCTGAGCTGCAGGGCCTAAAGAAGCTGCAGCTCCTGGCCCTCGACTTTAACTGCTTTGAAGAGCTCCCTGCAGCCGTTTGCAGATTGCCCCAGCTGAGCATCCTTTACCTGGGTAACAACAGGCTTTACAGCCTCCCCAGAGAGCTGAGTGATCTCAAGGAACTTACCACTCTGTGGCTGGAGACTAATTGCTTCACTGTTTTCCCTGCTGTGGTTTGCGAGCTCCCTAATCTCAAGACCCTGCACCTCGGTTATAACCAGATACAGAGTTTACCTAAAGAGCTTAGCAGGCTGGAGGAGCTGAGAAGTGTCTGGCTTGCGGGGAACCAGCTGGCAGAGTTCCCACCAGTGTTGCTGGAAATGCACTTTCTCGCCGTCATTGACGTGGATCGGAACAAAATACGCCGCTTCCCGGGCCTGTCTCACTTGCAGGGCTTGAAGCTGGTCATATACGACCACAACCCCTGCGTGAACGCCCCGGTAGTGGGGGAGGGAGTCCGAAGAGTCGGGCGCTGGGCGGACTGCGCGGACGACGAAAAGGAGGACGAAGGGTCAAAAGCAGCGAGCGAGACCACGGCAGAGGTTACGGACGCACACACCGAGGAGGAGCACAACATCTAGAGGTCGAGGAACAAAGTGACCTCCAGCTGTGGTGTGAGGCCAGGCGGGACGGGGTGACGTTCAAGTGGGACACTCAGAGTGGAGTGTTGTTCATCAGGCTGACGGCTCGTCCTTATATGGTTACGAAAAAATCACATAAGCTTTAAGAGCGTGGTCTGCGTGGAAAAAAGGGAAATCTGAATCCTGAAAACAAAAAGTGTTATTTGTAAAAACTCTGTATGTGCCCTTAAATGATCAGCAGCAACAGTAACACGTTAAGCTTCTATTCATTTTCATCCACATTAGATTTTTTTTGTTATTTATAAAGTTTTATTCTGTGGGATGAGACATATTAATTGATGATTTTATAAAATTGTACAGATTGTAGGAAAACATTGCTGGCAAGCGTGCGTTCCTGCTTGATTAGTGGTGTGTTTGCAAGACAATCCATTCATGCTTTTCTGTTAAAGCAACATTATGTAACTTTTTTCAGCCTAAAATACAGCAGCTTTAAAATCATGTTGATGGTTCAGTGTCTTGTAATAGGCTGAATGGTGTCTCTGTCACCTGGGATCTGTGTTTACGACAGTGGTGTTGCACTCAGAAACTGTGGGAGGGGCGTTAAATCACACAAAATGCCAATTTCCACATAATGTTCCTTTAAAGTGACCGTGCAGTTAGTTGCTGGGGCTTTTCTGTGGCTTGTGTAAGACCTTGTTCTCGAGGCTGATGTCAGCAGATGCAAAAACAAAAACCATTAAATCAGCAAAAAGGGAAATGATGCCAGCGCATCAGCCCAGAGACTCTCAGCGCAGGAAAACGAGAAAAAGAAAAAAGGGACTCATTACACGAAGTCTGAGATAGTATCTGTACCTTCTGAGGCTAAATTCAGTGAGGTTTTTAATACCAGTGATGGATGGTTTAAGTCAATTAGTGCACTCCTTATCCAGACCAATGCATAATTCATCTGATAGATTGGGGATGTGGCTTTGAATAAAGACTGCTAATGGGCCTTAATATCATCACCATGAGGCTCTAATCTGCCACAGATCCTAAGTGCAGCTTTTTCCAAAATACTCAAGTCGGCCACGGAAATGTTACGTAAACACGACCGAACGTCATCCGCGTCCTGACAGTTTGAATTTCTGTCTTAGGAAATGCAGGAAAACCTGATTAAAAACATGCTGCGTACCAGACGTGTTCCTGGAAATGAGATGATTTCAAACCGCATGAGCACAACTCAGCTACAACAACTACTCTGTTGTGAGACTCTGTGAGCGAATAAAGACATTTTTCTTTCTGTCTTTCAAATCAATTTACAAAGATGTTTCACGGGGAATGCAGACTTTATGTCTGTCGTTAGCTTGGTTACTGTTTGCAAACATGTAACAGGGAGTTTGTTTATCGATTGCACAGAAACATGAGCGTGTATTTTTCTTTTCACTCTACATTTCTTCACTAAACATGCAGAAACTACACTGACCAAGTTCTTATCAACATGCGTTTAATATCACCTGTGATTGACTCTTTGGTTTTAATCCTTTGTTAAATCAGAAAAGTTTAAAAAAGGAACGTACTACGAATGTAACGTAATCTGAAGTGTATGTGTGTGTGGTGTTTAGAAAAATAAATGTTTAATATCTTCTGCTTCCAACCACGAACATTTTGAGGTGATAGATCAGGTTTGTATTAGTCACTGTCTCATTTCATACAACAATATTGGAGAGCTGTTTGTTTCTGGAAAAGGTTTTCTTGACTCTTAAACTGAAATCTGAAATATTATGAGAGTAGAAGATTTGTATGACTTGTGTGTTTTACTTCATGTATAATTCACAAATAAAGGGACACTTTGTACATTTTTTGCTACTTTTACTGCAAGTGCCAAAATTAGCAGACTTGTGTACACACAAAAATGTGAGTCGTTTCATTATTTATTATTATATCTTTATTATTGTTTGACAGAGATGTCCTCCAGTTTCGTAGGAAAGACAATAAAGAAAAAGACGTGAACGCTGTGTGTTTATTTAACGTGTTAAATGCACAAATAACACATTCGTATAACTTCAGAGGCATTTACAGGGAATATTATGCGTGACAGAGTCCAAGATGAGTGCATGATGAGTTATAATCTTTGGTACATCAACACGTCCTTTCACCTGCTTGAACCAGAACCTCCCTTCAAGTGTAGCTTAAATAAACGGAGCCTATAAACCAACATCACCTTCACTTTATTAGCACAACCAGCATCAATTTCAAAAACAGTAACTTCATCCTTTTTACACCGTCTGCTGCTTTATGTTCAATATAAACACGTTGAGTTAACAGACGTACTAACAAACTGTTCTTGCTTCCATCTAAAACATCCTGGAGAGCACGATAAATACCATTTTGACAACATTAAACATGTAAAGTACAAACTGCACTGTAACAGACGGTGAACGCAAACGATTTGAACTAAATGTGCCGCAGCGGTTGAACTGAGACAGGACGTCTTTAATGCAAAAGAAGAAAAAGCATCAAGTGTCTTCTGTCCCTTCAGGCCGGACCGATTATATATTCCTTTCAAGGAGGTTATTTAAAACAAAGACTCTATTTTAGAAACACTTTCCAAATCCAATTGCTCCGAGAAGCCTCTCAAGTAAAAATGATCACGAGGATGGTTTATGTGGAGCCTCTGAAAGGGTGGGAAGCACTTTTGGAAATGCCAACTTTAACCAGAATAAATTTATTGTCACGGTGCAGCTACGTTCAGAAACAGGCTCAGCTCTGAGAGGAGTGTCTGGATGTGTGTGTCAGGGCTGTGAGACACAGGCAGGTTTTATCTTTATGAAGGTGTGTTCAATTGTTGCAGGTGATGCCAGATTTCTGAGGAATGTAGCACATCCTGCTTGTGACATAATACACATTTAGATAGCACAAACATAAGCTTCAAGAAGTGCTGTTGTCTTCAGAGCTGGGCAGAAAATAAGCAGACAGAAATGAGGTAACGTGTTCTCAACACAAACACAACAAGCTGCAGTTAGTTTGCTAAAAAACAATACAAGTGTTAGATTCTCATGCATCTATAATTTAGGCTCCAGTCAGCGAGTATCTGCCAAATCACGTACATGATGACTGAGGCATGTGAGCATATGCGACAGGTACTTTGACGATGTGCAGCGGCCCGGTTCACAGGCTCATCCACGGTCCGGGTCTCTGCCGGAGCGTCGTCTCCCCCTGCTGAGGCAGCGCGTCAGAGCCGTCTGTCTCCTCGGGCCCTCTGGAGTCATGAGACCCGTCCTTCTCGGTATCCGGCACATCGGCCCCCGAGGCATCCGGGACCATGGAGGGCTTCTTTTCGGTGCCGTTTCCCGAGAAATCAGACGCCTCGTTCACGGCTCCGATCACCTGAGGAGCGCTGAGCTCCTTCTGCGAGTTTTCCTTCTCCATGCGCTTGCGAGCCTCCTCTCTCCTCTGCTGGATGCGGGTGTTGTCTCCGATCATCACCCGGACTCTCACCTGATCCGGGGGCCAGATCCCGCCCCATATGAACTGCAGGTAGCTGAACAGCACGATGACGCTGAGGAAGGCAAAGTTGGTGGCCACGCCGATCACCGCGGAGGTCAGGGGGAAGTTGTACAGGACGTATCTTATGCCGGTGAAGTACGCGTGGATGCGGAGCTGAGACGAGTAGATCTGCACCCGCTTGGAGTGGACCTGGATGACGGCACCGACCGTGGGCTGGTAAGCGTTCGTCTTGTAGTCCGAGAAGAGCTCCACCTCGATGAGCTGCTTCTGCTCGGACACCCCGGTGAGAAGGAAAGGAGAGAAGAGGAAGGTGCTGAGGGTCTGCAGGAGGCTGGACCGGTAGTGCAGCATCGTGGATCTCCCCACTGACGACACGGTCTTCCCACCTTTGGTGTAGCAGGACATCTTGACCATGAACATGCCCAGCTGCTCGTTCACAGGAGACTCTGGCATCTCCAGCTCCAGAGACACGCGATAGGGCTGCCCGTTCGCCATCACCTGGTCCCGGTCGGTCCTCATGAAGGAGATGTTGGCCGTGGGGAAGGAGCAGAGCCCCGACTCCGAGGTGTCACAGTCGGTGGAGTAGTAGAAGTGCACCGGGGTGGAGAAGCTCACGGTGGGCATGTAGGAGTAGTAGAAGCTGCCGTAGAGGAAGATGGACACCCAGAGGAGCAGAACCAGAACGCACAACAGGACGGCGGCCTGAAATAAAGTGCGCCGGGCTTTGAGGAGGGTCACAGCCGCCACGTCCTGCGCCCAGTGCAGAACCGGTCCCACCGTGCGCCCCATCGTGTCCGATCCGGAACCCGCCGACCTTCTCCTGGTTCTGGTCCTGGTCTGGGCACTCGTTCCTCCTTGCAGCCCCGTCGACTGCTGCCCCTGCGGTGGGTCCTCTTTATGTTCATACATCGGTGGGTGTTTCCCCTCCGACGCTGCGGAGCTAATCGCTTATCTCCGCTCTCCCATGTTAAACTAAAGCACAGACGCACCGGGTTAGCTTTTTTAAGCTAGCTGCTGCTAGTTTAGCGTCCTCGAGTTTAGTCCATAAGCTTCTCGACACTTTAAAATATCCCTCTAAAGGTTTAATGTTGATGTTTTCTACCGATTTGCTCCGAAGGTGTCTAAACTAAGCCCCTCAGCGACTTTAGCTAGCTTGTTTTCCGGAAGCTGCTGCCGCTGAAACACAACAACATGACCTCATGACCCGGAAGTTGATCTCACGACCCGGAAGTTGATCTCACGACCCGGAAGTTGATCTCTTCTTTTGTGCCACCGAGAAGGAGCCGCGACAACGACGCCAGCGAAGGGAGCGAGGAGGCCGTCAGACCGACAGACATCCATGGGGAAGAAAACTCGCCTCACAGGAGGAGCCGTCGGTCGCAGAACGATCCTACAGCTCTCACCCCCCGGGCTTCGTAGTGGGGCTGCCGGGGAGCGGGAAGAAGCGCCCTCGGGATCTGACGGTAGGTGTTTTTTTTTTTTTGGTTAGCTTAATGCTAATCACTCGAGGGTGTGAAGAAAGGGCCCATCCGGTTAAAAGTAATTCGCTCAACAATAACGAAATTTAGCTGCCGTGTTAGTTAACATCTGGTGCAAATATACATCGTCATCGCGTAATTGCTAACTTAAATGAAAGCTAATGCTCGTTACGTTGTATTCATTTAGCAGATCGACCAGAAGCTAGCGGCTAGCGTGCTAAGACAGCCGTTAGCAAGCTAGCGTTAGTAGCTAGCTAGTTGTTGGGAGCCTGCCAAAATAGGCTTATGGCAAATTACTTGACCAGTTTATCCACATGATATTAACCTACATTACGCAAACACTGTTAAATACATTTGACTTGCTTTACCGCAGAGTATGAGACGACAGGTGTCCGCCTGTGAACGGCCAATGTGTGGATGCTAATGGCTAACGCTAACGTTGCAGCTAGCTTGCCTCAGAAACTGTTGAAGCATAGCGGTCAGCTGACGTTTTTTTGTTGGTTTGTTTTGCAGACGAACAGGAGGGTGAAGGCCACAGATTCGTGAGAGAAAGACACGCAAACATGAAGACTTCCGCAGTGAAGGCCACAGGTAACATTAACTGTGTGTGTATGTGTGTTAGTGCATACAAGGACAATAAACGCCATTAGACTGACCAAAGCTGTTTGTTGTCTCCCCCTGTAGAGGGTTTATCTTTGCTTGGAGCCTACGAGGACAGCGATGATGAAGATGGAGAGACTCATAGTTCAACTGTAAAGTCTCAACTCAACCAGTCAAATGACATCGACAGCACATTGGCCAACTTCATGGCTGTGAGTATAATCTGCTGTATGCCTTGTGTGCGCTCAATGTAGACAAGAGCCACACTTGTCATCACTGGTGTGAGCAGGAAAAACACAACACGAGAGTAAAAGGCTTTAAGTTTAATCATTAAATCTTATCACAGCGACGGGATATCATGTAAACCATCGTTGCTCACTACACCTTCGCCTTTCTTGCACTCAGGTGCATAAAAAAACATAAAAATGTTGGTTTCTATTATCGGTCATTTCATCTCTTTTTACAGTAATGCAATTGCAATATGATTCATGCTTAGTGGGAATGATCATTTTCACATGATAATTTTTCATTTTCACTGAAAAAACTATTAAATCTTGAAGATGTTTTGTCACACATTTGACTTCATTGAAAACAATTGCCGCTTCTGAGATTTGGACACTGCACTTGGCCTAATTAAAATGAAATGTTATATGTAAAGAGTGTACCTAGATCAGTCCACATACACTGCAGAACAAACAGCAGACTAAACAGCCTTTATTTCATTAATAAATCACATTATTTATGTAAAGTAAATGGTTGCAAATGAGCTTTTAAAACAGTGTGGCTATTCCTAGAAATAAAAACATGTTCTTGAAAGTAAGGAGAGAAAAAAGTAAAAAACTCATGTTGCTGTTTGTTACCCACCGCAGGAAATTGATGCCATCACCACTCAGCCAAGTTCAGATGATGCAGCATCTTGTCCTTCAGCACCGACTACTGACCCTCCCAGACCCGAGGCTCAGCAGCCAGCTGCCAGTGAAGGACCGAATCAACAGAGCTCACAGTTTGAGTACAATACTCAGTACTCCCTAGCTGGAGGTAACTTTTATTTCTTCTTCTGTTTTGCAGAAAGAGAGAAATTGTGCATAGTACCACCTAGAACATGCTATCATTTGTTTTTAAGTATCTCGTATATGTGCTTTTATTTGCAGTGGGTGTAGAGATGGGGGACTGGCAGGAGGTCTGGGATGAGAACTCCGGCTGCTACTACTACTGGAACACTCTGTCCAACGAGGTGTCCTGGGAGCTGCCGCACTATCTGGCTGATCAGGTGCAAAGCCTGGGGCAGTATTCCAACAGGTAGGAGAGGAAGTATTTTGAATAACTTTCCTGTATTGAAGCCAGATGAAATCAGTGTACTTGCATGATCTGATGTAGACCTGTTTTGGTCTTGGTGTCGTCTCCTGTGCAGAAATTCATCTGTGTATAATGTGCTTTTTGTGTTTTTCCTTGTAGCGCTAGTGTCAATGGCAACGGCACAGCACATGCAGGTTATCCCACCGAGGCAACCGCTGCACCTGCTGCAGCCCCTGCATCAGTGAAAGAGACCAAAGTGAAGGCAAGTTTAATTTAAGTACAACACACACGTGCATCAGTTTGATTCTGTGGCGTGTAAGGATTCTTATTCTGAGTTTTAACATATTGCCTCATGTTTTGTCTGAAAGGAGGTGATTGAGAGTGTCGTAGGCCTCACAAGCGAAGAGGAGGAGCGCTGCGGAGTGGCTGCATCTCTGCTGGGTCCTCTGATCCCTTCTGAAGTGAAAGAAGCAGAAGAGAAATGGAGAAAACGACTGCTTAAAGGTGTGGATGAGCCTGAGAACAGTCCGGATTCTGATGGGGAAGGTTTTCGCCCTGCAGGATCCCCCTCTACCCCTCTGCGGGACCCCGACCTCGTCCCCGCTGTGCAGAAAGAGCTTGGCACCAAGAAGGAGTCGGGAGAAAACTCTGATGCTGAGGAGGGGACAGAGGAGGACACAATGGAGCTGGAACTGGCTCTGGAGAGGAAAAAGGTGAGGGTGAGGGAAACTTTGATTTCCTGGCAGGAATTGCCATCAAGCTGTTTTCTCATGTACAGCAGTGGTATTTCAAATGGAAACATGTATTTTAAGTGTGTCCTGCCTCTAACCTGTTGTCTGATTCTCAGGCTGAGCTCCGAGCGCTGGAGGAAGGTGATGGCAGCGCAGGGGGCTCCAGTCCTTGCTCTGAGACGAGCCAAGAAGCCTCTGGTGCTCGCAGTGTTTTACCGAAGAAAAACCGGTGGAAGACCGCCTTCCCCAGTCTGCCCAGCCCCGACTCTAACAGCAGAGGCTCAGACTTGCCCGACAACACAGAGACAGGTGAGTCAAAGGAATTACGCACGCCGTCGGAGAGGAAATACATTCAGAATACCACTTGCAAAAAAAATTCCTGCAAACCTGATTGCCTCTCTCGTGTCTTGTAGCACCTGCTAAAGTCACTGAGAGTGTTGCAGAAGGAGAAGACAAGGAAACAGACAGTCACGAGGAGAAATCGGTTACAAAACCTATCGTTAAAGAAGAGGTGGAAACTGCTGAGCTCAAAGTGGAAACGCCTGAGCTCAAGGTAACAACAGCGTTACTATTACTGACACGATAATTGCTGCGGTCTCCTTTAAGACATGCTTTTGATGGTCTAAACGTATAGTTTCAGATTGGACAACTGGCAAACACCTTAACCAGCAAGATGGAGTTCCTGGGGATACACAAAAAGGCGATCTCAAACTTTCAGCTGCTTCTGCTACAAACTGAGGTGAGAGGTTCAGTTTCTCAGCAGTATTATCCAGATGCAGCTATCCCAGTGACTTTTAAAATATTTAACACTTAATTTTGTTTCATATGATTTCGCACACAGCCATGTGGGTAGTACTTAATATTTAAAATTCTCATAATAATCCATCACAAGGTGTCATACTGGAGACTTAATGTAATTACTCTTCCATGGTCCTCCTCTGTCTTGTCGCTCCTCCGTCTTTGTTATCTGCCTTTACCTCAACTTTCTGGGCTTTATCTCACTCTTCTCTCTTTTCTCCTTTGCCTCCCCCAGACTCGGATTGCTGACTGGAGGGAGGGCGCTCTGAACGGGGTCTATCTTCGCCGCAGGCTGCAGGAAGCTGCCGAACACATAAAATATTACGAACTTAACGCCACACCTAAAGGCTGGTCCTGCCACTGGGACAGGTACGCGCTCCTTACCTTTCACATCTCTAAACTCCCTCGTCCCCCAAAAATCTTACCGTGTGACAACAACCCCCTCAGTGCCGAGGTTGCAGACTTTGTATCATGACTTGGGGAGAAGCTTAACCAGTCCGAGAGGATCTAAATACTTACCAGAAACAGACTCTTCAGGTTTCTGTGATGCAATCCTGGCACTCTGCCTTGCACGTACTGGTAAGGGAGCATCCACTCTGGGCCAGCCTGCTTCCTGTTAAATAACCCTGCCACAGAGAGGACTCCCTGTCCCTATAACACAGACTCTTAAGCCCTTTGTTGTGAGGGCATTTTGTAGACTGATTATGGGTCCAGTCAGTGGAGAAATTGGGAGGGGAGGTACTGTATGTGGTAGGAAGGTTGGTTGCGTGGGAGAGCTTTGCACTTTACAGGACTACAACCCCCAGAATGCAATGCAGACAGAGTGATGCCCTGGAATCGTCGAGTGTCCTGCATCAAATAAAAGGTGAAGATGGAGCAATGACGGGAATCCAGCAGGTCAGACCTACTCTATTTCATTTGTATTCCTGTTTTTTTTTACTTTCTTCTTTCTGATGTAAAATGAGTTGACTGTGTGCTTGTTATTTTCTGACCTATGGTTGTTGATTATGACAATGATGATGCTTCCTCCCTGGCGTCTTCCTGTGTCTGGGAGGGAATGGTTGTCTTAAACGGAACAAATGTGACAACCATGGTGTGAGCTGCTGAATGCTACTTTCAGGACCTAGAGATGATTTGTTTTGCTTTCTTTGTTTTTGAGAGCAAGGTGGGTTCCCTATCCACATCCATAACCACACTCTAATTGGGCCCTTCTTTTTGGATGGCTAAAGTCGCCGTCCATACCAACACTCCTGCCCCCCTACTGTGGCTATTATGTCCACTCCCTTGCCCCCACTGTCCCAGGGTATCATGCCACTCAGCCAGTTGCTAGGCCGGTCGTTGAGACTCTTGCCTTCTATCTCTGTTGTCCCACTTTTTAGAGAGCACAGGCGATATTTCTATGTGAACGACCGGACCAATGCCTCCCAGTGGGATTTCCCAACAGAGGAGGACAATTCAGAGGACCTGAAGGGCAGCCAGACACAGACGTCCACCCAAGCGGATACCAAAACATCGTCTGCCTCTGCTGCTGGGGCCACAGGTCAGTCAATGTCTACTTTTGCTGCGACTTGGACCAACCTGTTAATGGTGCAGTGTGTAAGAAATGATCAGAATTTGTTTGTTGTAAAGGAGTTTTCAAGTTCTGGCAAAGATTACTGTGCACTGAAGTTATCATGCAAACCAGCTAGCCTCATGCTGTCCTGTCTTGTTAGCTGGTGCAAGATGCACATGAGAGGCTAGTTTGTTTGGCCTCCATCTGTCTTGGAGGCTGTGTTCAGTTCCAGTCTGGCCTTTTCACTGGGAGGCTGCTGAGCCAGTTTCGTTGCCCAGTATACACACAAATACCTCCCTAATAGGGCCACGTGCTGCACGTCTAACGGCAGCTTGTTATAACTATAGATGGCTAAAGCAACAGGTGGCGGTTACTATGGAGATATGCGGCCCCCTATTTGCTTGGAGTGACACTCGACAGATGGCCAGTTCTTACATGTTGCATTCAAGCGTCTTGTTTGATGACTGTTGGGGAAAAAATGTAAGTTTCCTACTGAACAGTGAACATTGCTTTGCTGCATGAAGTACAAACTGTGACAAAGCGCTTTTCTCCCTAACACCCCGAGTTATAACCTTTTTTTTCTTTTTTTAAATAAAACAGGATCTTCTACTTTTCCCTCTGCTGCTGCTCCACCAGCACCTCCTCAGCCCAGTGCTTCAACCTTCTGGTCCCCGTCTCAACCTCCTCTTCCTGACAGCCCACCTCCACCTTCCAACTACCCCCCGCCTCCGCCTCTCCCACCAGGCTCCCCACCTCCACCCCCTCCACCTCCTGACAGCGATGGAGAGATCATGGAGGTGGAAATGGAGATGGATGACGATAACGACGGGGAGCCTCCCGCACCTGGAACAGAGGAAGATGCCGGTGTGAGGCCTCCTTTACCTCCAGGCACCGCGAGCATGAAGGTATGAGAGTAATCAGGTTTCTTCTTTAATCAGTCTACTCTAATTGTTGCTGTACTTGATAATGCTGCATGTAAATTCAGAATAAAAGAGGACAGCTGCTGTTAACATTTATCATATTTCTTGTCACTTGCACAGATTGTGGAGTCGACGAGCCCCTTGGGGGGGAAGGGTCAGAAACGTAAGGCTGGTCAGCTGAATAAAGCCATTACTATTGGCAGCAGTGCCATTCTCTACACACAGCCTGCTGCTGCCACTGCAGGTAAAACAATATCACTACTCAGCATCTGCAGTTACAGTGCAAATTAATCATATCAGGCACAAAAATGCATATTTGTGTAACCAGAAGTGTGTATATATATGGAGTAAGGGCTCACCACATTAACACCGCACAGGAGTGAGAGGTCATTGCAATACTTTAAGCAACATTCAAGTGTTTACCTAATACATCTTTCTTTGTCTGCAGCCCCTATAATCTCAGCAACTGCGTACTGGGGCATGCCGGCTGTCGCTGCTCCTTTGGTCCCATGTGAACCTCCTCCCCCGCCTGTCCCAGCTCTACCTCCTCAACCACCACTGCCACCATCCCAGCCGCCCTATGAACCACCCGCAGCTAAAGCGCTGCCCGTAGACAAGACCAAGAAAGGGAAAAAGGATAAGGTTTGTGTCTGAGTTAACATTTCACATCATCAAGTGTCAAAAGATAAGTTAGAAAAAAGTTATGAGCAATTATGTTGATTTTTGTCAAGTCTACGTAGTCGAGCCATCTTTGTAATCCAGTGATTAAATATAACACTCAAACGAATCTACAGTGTAATTTTGTCCTTCTGCGTCTCTGTAGTCAAAAAAGAGTAAGATCAAAATGCCATCGCTGGTGAAGAAGTGGCAGAGCATCCAGAAGGAGTTGGATGAGGAAGAGAAAAGCAGCTCCAGTGACGAGGACCGAGATCAGCTCAACAAGAAGAGTATCGAGGACTGGAAGCAACAGCAGTTCTTGACGTATGTTTACTTTTGGACTGACTACGAAAATGAATGAACATGATGATGATATAAGGATGTAGCTACAGTGTTTCATTGACATTTTTTTTTAACTCTACAGAGGGAAAGCTTCAAAGAATGCCAACTTCGAGGCGCTTCCCGATGACTGGCGGAACCGGATAAAGAAACGGAAGTTGACGAATAACACGTAACATCGGGCTTGGGTCAAACGCCGCCCACCGTTTCATTTTTTTCTTTTTTTTTTAAATCCACTCCAACCATTACCAATAAGATCATCCTCCACCAGCTTAAGTTTTGTTTAATGATCTGTGGACATTAAGAGGCCCTTACATGGCAGGCCATCCACCAGAGGGGTTTGAATGTTATTTTCTTGTTTTTGTCGCCACAATTGTTCATGTGCCAAATGTCTTGAGTTCATCAGAAATACACCACCACCATTTTGTATAGACCCCCGACATAGATGACCACCACAGTTTGTTTGGAGGGATTGTCTATTTTATTGAACATTTTTACAACTGTGTACATAAAAATGAATAAATGGTATAAGTCAAGTTTTTTTTGGAAGGGGAGGGAACGCAACTGAACTTGTACATTTTGTAAAAAGTTATTAAACTGTTTTTCCAAAGCCATCTCTTAATTTGTTTTGTTTTTTATGTGCTCTGTATTTTTATTATGCATTAAAAACAAAAGTTCTTAAATGACAACCTGCATGCGTTTTTTTTCTTTTTACCATTTTTATTAGACATGAGTTGCATAACACTTAGACTGATGATTTTCAATACCGTCCACACACTTTTAAGATACATTGGCCAATAGATTATTTATTTCCCACCTTAGTCTGCCTCAGACTGGCTAGTATTTGTTGCCTTCTTGGGTTTAGATTAAGGTTTTTTCATTAGCAAGAACACTTACATAGTATTAAAAATGTTCATGTAATTGGAATAACTGTCTTTGGTTCTCAACCTGCGGGTCAGGACACCCATGGAGGTCGCAGGTTTATTTCCAGGGGTCTCAAAAAGGTTGTGGAGGGGAAAAAAAGTAAAATAAAAACTGTTAGACAGGGGGATAGTATTTATATTGTATTGCCAGTGATTTAATTTTATCATGAGTGTCTAAAAAAAAATAATAATAATTTTAAAAACTCTCAGGTGAGAAGTCCAGGTGAGGAGGCCTTGAGCACCAACCTGATTTTTCTTTCTGTGGGGGTTTGTAACTGTAAAAGGTTGAGGACTACTGTTTTATTATCACTGTTTGTATTTCCATGTTGTCAATAAAGCTGGGAGAGAAAAAAAAAACTACTGGTACAGCATCACCACAGCAACCGCGCTGTTGTCCGGACAATCAGTTGCTTAGCAACATCGCGCACTTCCTGAAAGAGCCGTCAGCTCTTCACTCTTTTGTTTATAAAAGTTTCCCTTTGTTAATAAGAGTAACTAAGATATAAGCGAGGCAGGCGGGTTTAGACATTTATAAATATTAAACGCGATATTGTAAAAAACAATGTTGTACAAGTTTAGAGCGGCGCGGTAACAGAAGTCAGGTAAGGAGCCTGAAAAAGACCGCCATGTTTTTTTGAATGTGGTGGTGAAGGAGGCGGAAAGTGACAAAACTGGATTTAACCTGCAGTTTACACCGGTAGAAACACTGAATGGCGACTGGAGGACTTCAGCAGAAAGGCACATGAAGAAACCTGTGAGAAATTCAACCCTCAGCTCCTCACATGTAAGTTTCCTCAGAAATGTTTAGGATTGATAGCAAGTATGTGCAGATACATGTCATCATAACAGGGTTGGACAATATCAAGGTCTGTTTATTCACTAGCTCATGTTAGCCACCAGTTAGTGGAAATTAGCTAAAAAAAAAGTATAATCCTTCATCATCAAGGTTTTTATAGGCTACTATAACATTTTATGTCTGCTCTGTTATTACTCATATTAGTTATGTTATCTTATTGGCTTCAGAAACATCAATATTAGTTGATTGATCTTTGTTTTATCCTGATTACAAGCCAGAGCTGATACAAGAGCCGAAGCCAGTACATCTCTGACTCAGTTTGGTGATTAGGAAACAACACTGATGACTTCCACTTTTTCCAATCAGGCAGAGAAAACATCAGCCATGCCCGTCTCTGCCGTCAGGAACTGGTGGGACTCCTGCCAGTTGGACAAATCGGACATCAATGACTCCAACACAGAGGAAGACGAGGAGGAATCAGCAGGGAGGAGGCGGTGTAAGATATTTATGTATCCTCTACGTAAATAAAACTATTGTGCTGTTAATTTGAAACACTTGTGGATTTCATAAAGATCTGTTGATATGGAGTGGGACTTGGGGTTTCCTGTTTGTGGAGAGATGCTGTGGGCACTTGTAGACATGGCATCTCCTCTCTAAAGGAGATCATTATATATTAAACAAGAGCTCTTTTGTGATTGAGATAATTAAAGCGATCAAGAGCAGTATAATCCCTTTTTAAATGGACAAGCTTTGTGAAGTAAGGGGGCTGACCTGATGAAAAATGTATGTCCATAGTGCCCCGTTTGAAGAAACAGGAGCCTGAAAGAACAGCTATTGACGGTGTGATTCGTGTCTCCTCTCAGTGTCTCAAAAGCTAAATCAGACTCTGCGGACGAGGCAGCTGCTCATAGACTTTGATGCTGGACGACCTATTTTGAGTCTCAGGGCGCCGCTGGACCTGGTTAACTTCCCCTCCATCTCCTGCCCCCGATGGCCCATCGAGTGTGAGGTCATCAGTGACACCATCCATCACATAGGTAGGAAAACATTTTATTTAAACCGTTATGTTACATGGTATGTTACTGATATGCACAAACTTGGCATGTCCTTTTACTTTTAATTTTAACACATAATGAGACCAAGAGATCCTGTGTTGTAGAGTGGGACCCCGAAGAGCCGGAGCCTTTCTACCAGCCCACAGGACATGAGAGGACGCCCATGCCAGCTGGAGAGGAGAGGGGGAAAGTGGTGTACTGCATCGACCATGGTAACGATAAAGGCATTGTTTTAAATGTTCTTCCGCCACATTACATGATGTGGTTACGTAGTACAATATGTCATTACAGTGGTTTTGACAAATTCTTGGATAAAGATAGGAACCTAATGCTGTTGCTTCATGTCACAGCAACGGTTTTATTGACACCTGTGCAGATTTAGGCTTTGATATTCACTGTTTTCCTGTTGTTCTCACTCTTTTAAGCCACTAAGCTTCCCTATTTCACCTGCTCCCGTGTCGGAGGAAACAGGGGGCCCATTAAGAGGGCTCTGAATGATGCCAATCAGACAGACTTCACCCTCGAGTTTGAGTCACGCTTTGAGAGTGGGAACCTGCAGAAGGCTGTGCAAGTGTGAGTCTTATCTACTGATTCGTTGTTTCAACTTCAAGCATCGTATTTTCATCCCTGTACGTTTTTACTGTGACTGGCCACCCATATTTCTTCCCTGTTCAGTGGCATCTATGACTACGAGCTCACCCTGCGCACAGACATGTACACCAAAAAGCACACGCAGTGGTTTTACTTCAGGGTCGGGAACATGAAGGCCGGAGTGACCTACCGCTTCACTATCATCAACTTGATGAAGAGCAGCAGCCTGTATTCTCATGGTATGAGACCACTCCTCTATTCTGAGAGGGCGGCCATGGAGGAAGGTGTCGGATGGCAACGCACCGGCTCCAACATCAGATACTATCGCAGCTGCAATCAGGTGGGTGAACTGAAAATGTCAGTACGCTGAAATTTACTGTCCCATTTCCTACTTTTCCAGCAGCTTTTATTTTCATTTTCAAGAACATTATAACTGAAATTATAATCATAGAAGCAGGATTTATCTGAGAAAAAAAACATTATGTCTCCATCAGAGCACAAAGGACAACAACAGTGACACAGTCACCCTGTACTCGCTCACCTGGACTCTCCAGTTCCCTCACGACTCAGACACCTGCTTCCTGGCCCACTGCTACCCCTACACCTATTCACACCTGCAGCGCTACCTGAGGCGTATTACTTCCAACCCAGCAGTGGCATCATACTGTACGCTGCGGGTGCTGTGCCACAGCCTGGCTGGGAACGCCGTGTACGTGGTGACAGTAACGTCCCGCGGGGTCAGCAGGGTGCAGAGCAGGACCAAGAAGGCTGTGGTGGTGACGGCCAGAGTGCACCCTGGAGAGACCAACGGCTCCTGGATGATGGAGGGGTTCCTTGACTTCCTGCTCGGGGACTCGGAGGATGCTCAGCTACTCAGGGACACTTTTGTTTTTAAGGTGATGGAACTGAAGCTTGTAGGCTCACATCTGTCTGCACATCTGTCTTATTGCCATGATCATATGAATATAACATATGACAAATCGGGATACATTTTGGGTGATTTGTGGTGCTGCAGGTGGTGCCGATGCTGAATCCAGACGGTGTGATTGTGGGCAATTACCGCTGCTCTCTGGCAGGCAGGGACCTCAACAGATATTACAAGACGTTGCTCAGAGAGTCATTTCCTTGTGTGTGGCATACCCGCAACATGGTGGAAAGGTAGGAAATCAAAACATGTATTACATATTAAAGAACTTGTGTTTTATGTGGTTTTCAGTAGTCTTTCCTTTCTTTCTCTCATGTCCATTTATCCAGTAAATTGTAAACAATGTGCAGGTCAGATGTTACAAAGAGTATTTTATTTATGAATCTGAAGCTTACACAGAACAGAAAATGATCAGTTCTTCCCCTTTATGTCAGTGAGTACCCAGTTTGTGTTGTTTGGTTGAGGTTTAGAGCAGGACTGTTGGCTCTGACAGATTTGGACGGCTGAGAACAAACTAACACTCACTGCACGTCTTCTTGCAATGAACACAGATTGCCTTATTTAGTTTGTATTTGCTCCCAGATCTTATGGAAGAGGAAAGTCAAACTTTTGAGTTACTTCACTGCATGCACTTTTACTGAACGGCAAATTTAATTGGCTTCGTGACTTAACTTTTTTCCTGGCACATCCGCCTTTAGTGCATAGTTTTAAAGATTTAGATTAAAAAACCAGAGGCAGCAAATGTAACTCTTCAAAGTAGCGTCCCGGTCATGGCTCTATTAACATCTCTGGCCCTGTTATGCTGTATTTTCCTCAGGCTGGTGGCTGAGATGGATGTGATTCTTTACTGTGACTTTCATGGCCACAACCGTAAAAACAACGTCTTCATGTACGGTTGTAACAACCGCGGTGATGCGTCACTGAAGCTTCACGAGAGAGTCTTTCCACTAATGATGAGCAAGAATGCCAGTGACAAGGTAAAGAGTAGCATCGGACTCTCAAGGTTTTTGAAGACTTGTAATTTTGGCCTTTTATAGAACATCTAAACTAACATCTAACTAAATCTAAATCTCTGTCGTCCTTAGTTCTCCTTTAAGAGCTGTAAGTTCCGGGTGCAGAAGAGCAAAGAGGGAACAGGCCGAATCGCCATGTGGAGACTTGGCGTCAAAAACAGCTACACTATGGAGGCCACCTTTGGAGGCTCCACTCTGGGTGAGTGTAGATCTTTCCAGATGTGTGTTTATGTGTGTGAACGCTTGCATGTCTCTTGTCTGAGGATCTTTCATCTGTCTGAACGTCAGGTGACAGGAGAGGAACACATTTTACGACTCGAGACCTGAAGTCCATCGGCTTTCACTTTTGTGACACCCTGCTGGACTACTGTGACCCCGATGCAACAAAGGTAAGAAATGAAGATTCCCTTTAATTGCTGGAGCTCTAAGTAAAAAAAAAAAACAGATGATGGTACGCCCCGACATAGTTTTTAAAGCTTGAATTTGTTTCCTCCCAGACCGCGTACTGTCTCACAGAGCTGGCAGCGTTGTTAAGAAAGCAGGTCAGAGAGAGGCTGGGCAAAGGTTTGGACACCGACTTTTCTGTGTCTGACCTGGAAACCAGGTGATATTTTATTATTACTATAATTTTTAATACACATGCAAAGCACACTTGAGCAATATGGGGTAGCCATAAAAGGCTCTATCATTCAGCTTGAATGTGAATATTTCTTGTTTGCTCTCACAGCACCAGCGGTTCAAATAGTTCAGATTCTGACGGACTCCCGGCTCATTTACTGAAGCAGCCACAAACTGCCCATCCAGAGGTATACTGACATACATCCACTCTCTCATAAATGCTGTTTTAACACGAGTGCTTTATTTCATATCACATTTGTGAAAATCTGAACGTTTCGAATCGTGTCTTCTCTTGTACCAGTTCACCACAAGCTCCCGCTCTCCTCTTCAGCAAACCCCAGTGAAGAAGAAAAAGAAACGCCTGAGGAGTCAGAGAGAGAGGAACAGACTGCGACGAGAGAGAGTGAAGAATAACACACAGCCAAAAGTCCTGCAGAGCAGCATCAAGAATATTGTAAGAGACTTAATAACCCACTAATTAGTTCACACACACTGTCATCAACTTAGACTGATTAGTGAACGGTCTTTTCAGGAGTCCAACCTGCCCCATGAGAACACAGTTAAAGAGATCATCCAAGAGAGACCTGTTGGAAGACACAGGAGAAAATGGCAGGTATGAGGTAGAGAGTGTGGATCAGTTTCGTGAGTAGGTTTCCTGAGCTGTTGCTTTTAATATTTCTGTCTTTGTGAAGGTAAACGGTCTCATAAGAAAAGCTGTGATCCCTCCTCTCTCCACTAACCCTAAGGAGGTCAGTCAGGTGACTCTGTGGCAGGGCTGCAAGCCGGTCAAGGTGAGGATGACGCAGATGATTCAGGGCTTCACTCACATACTCACATCAAGTTTTATCAATATAATGAGAATGTACAAAATGCCAAGAACACAATCTGTAATTTTGACCTTGATTTTGGGACATTTTCTGTGTTTTAGGACGACTCTCTGGCAAATATTAAAGCTAGATACCAGCATCACAGGACGAAAGCATGTCCACATCTCAGCACATACACAGCTGTCACACCTCACACAGGTAATGTGTTTATTTGGGAGGCTCAGTCTTTCTACACTCAACAGAAATATAAACACAAGAATGTCTTTTGCAGATGACACAGGGATGGATGCTGGACGTTGGAGATGCTCCTCTCAGCTGCTTCACCTGAGCGCTCTCCTTCCACCTTTACCAAATTATTCACATTATCCCTGCCCCCCACAGGCCTTCATCTCCTATAAAGTCTTCGGAGGTTTGTGCTTTATGGAGCCGTATTAATTCCAAGGTTATATCATCCCTCGGTTGATTTAAGTCCGCCTTGTCTGTCTCTTTCAGGGCAGCCACATTTCATCACAGGGTTCCACAGGTAAACCTCACAGAGACACTGTACACTCATCAGTAGACAGTGGATGACTCCATGTTACAGGATTGTTATGTCTCCTGTTTCACAGGTCTCCTTCATCCATGTACGTTGTTCCAACAAGGCGATTGCTGTCAAGTTTCACCACTGACAAATTCAACGACCGGCGTTTTTTTAGAGACAGAAACTCTTTACAGGTCCCAGAACGTTACTTTGACCCGGAGGACTCCTCACACGCTGACACAAACAAGACCAAACAGCAGAATATGGAACAGGAAGAACATCTCTCACAAGGTTTAAATGCACTACACTAATAAATGAAACTGAAATTATTATTTTGCCTCTTTATCGCTGGCAGCTAACCTCACTCCCTCCTCTTTTATTACCTAATCATGTCATTTATTTAGTGGGGTTGTCACCGCTGAGGTCCACACCATTTGGAGAGCAGAACCTGAGAGATCTCACCCCTGAAACTAAATCACCCAGCAGCTTATTTGTGCCTGTGCTGAGGGGAACAGACCTCCGAGGAAAACAGTAAGGGCACTATTGAGCACTGTTTTGTTAAGTGTTGGTTGGGACATGAGCCCTGATGTTTGTGCAATAATGATAAGATGAGCATTATGCATTTACAGAATGTTTATGGTTTTTCACTCTGCTCTGATCCTTGTCTGTTTTCCTCAGATTATGCAAAGAAACTTTGAGAGATAAAAGCCAGATGGATGTTGTATCCCCTGCACCAAAGCCTTCAGGCCTCACGAAGATCGAACTTCCACGCCCACAGAGCGTCACCCTCGCTAGGCTTCAGGTGACGAATGTCAGACACTATGGCTCAGGAAGAAAAAGCCAAACAATTACAGCGCCACAAGAGGCAGCCGTTACAAGATCATCACAGTCTGCTCCACCGTAGGGCGCAACATTCATAATCTGGGAACTACAGATTGATTTTGTTCCCTCGATACTCTGGCCAGTGATGTGAATCTCTTCTGCTCGGTGAAGAGGAATATGACTTTTGCTTAAACTTTGACAGACATGCTGAGCACAAATGACACAGATATGATTTGATATGTTTCCAACTTGTGTATTATAAATAAATGTGAACCCTTGTTTAATGTAATTTATGCATCTACTTTCATTTTTAATAAAATTGATATAAACTCCAAAATTTAACTAGAGATGACAAACCCTAATGCTTGAATTTTCAGACTACACCAACACAAAGTCTATGATGCGATACATGAGCAGCTTGATAAAAGATATGCAGGCTGTTACTTACGAAGATTTAATTTATTGCAACACTTAAAAAATACAATCCCATCGAATAAACTGTGATTCGAATACAAAAATAAATATGTTCAATTGTTTTTCAACATAATCTTCAAATGATTCTTGGGGGAAAAAAACCCACGTACTACAAGTCATACAAAAAGTAACACATAATTTCTTGTTGTCATCCATCCGAGTCTGTGAGGTGTGGAGTAATGATTTGTCCCGGCCTGGCGAGATGTAGCAGGGACGTCAGAGCTTCATGATTCAGTCAAACTGTTGTAGATGAAATTGGCTCTCTGTGTGCCTGACCATGTCCCGGAGCGCCACAAACCCAGACAGAGCCTGGATCATAAAAAAGTAATCAATAACAATCACCAAATTATGAAACCTTGAAAACAATCCCAATGTAACATATATTTCAGCATATGCAGTACTAAGATTGGAAATGGCAGAACTACAACAGTCAGTTTTTAAGGAAAGAAACTTATTGTACCTGTGTGAGTATGAACATGGCGAGAACAATGTGAACGCCCCTCTCCAGGGGCTGTATGAGAATGGCTTCGTTGAACAGCTGAAACAGGATGAGAGGAAACTGCAGCAGGATGCTCAGCAGCCAAAATCCAGCCAACTCTGGCACCTTCCACAAACACAGACATCACAGGGATTACAACCTCCGGCTTGCACATTTTTGTTTACTGCATCTTCATGTTTGTGTGAGTGATGCACCACCTTTTCTTGCAGGTTCCCAGCATAACCGAGAAAGAGTCTGATGGCCTCGATGAGAGTCATCAGGATGAGAACGGTGACGAGGATGAACTTGTAGTAGTCTGGCAAGGCAGGATACTGGTAGAAATGACAATAACAACAGGGTTCCCACTCTTTTCCAGAGATCATTTTCAGTAACAAGTGATGATCTAAGCACGCCTATACACTAATATGTTCCTTAATAAATCAATTTATAAGCCCAATGCCCTTTTTCTCTTGTTAATTAGTGGATCCATTGCTGCCTGAACATCAGTAACTGAAAAGCATGAACACCAGTGACCAAGGATTGCTGGAAGTTTTGCTTCCATCAAGAATAATAGTAAATATACAAAAGGAAAAAAAAGGCAAGTCTCTTAAAACGAACAACTAACTGGTTCCCTTTTAAAAATACTGTATTGTTAGTTTTGGGGAGTTTTAAATTATTTTTGTCAGGACAACACGCGACTTTCTTGGACATTCTGCTTTTTCTCTCATTTTCCATTACTGGAAGACTGTTTTTCCAGATTTTCCAGGATACATTGGGATCCTGAACAATGCAGTTAAATGATCTGAATTTAATGTGATTAATTCAAATGTGACAGTCCAAACAAAGTAAATACCTGACCAGTAGTTCACAACAATTCATCATTCTTCCAGGATCATTTGATCACTTCCCTAACATATACACTTAAATACAAACGTTCCCTTAATAATAACGTGTTTTTTGGGTAACTGATGGCATGTATTGATAATTTAACATGAACAGTATTTCACATTAGCCTTGCTTCCTCATCCCGTCTCTGTTTACTCGCCTCATGTCTCACTTTCTCTGGTTTTACGTCACCTTGAGCTGCAGCATTACAGTTTCACTGATCCACCACAGGGGGAAGAACCACATGTTAAAGTACAGAGACATCTGGAGGTGGAGACTAGACAGGACCCGCTTGTCTGTAAACAACAACAAACACACAAAAACAACACAGACCGAAATAAACAACCCAGTTTCAGCAACAGCTCGTGTAAAACTACGCTGGAGGCTCAGTCCAGCTGCTCGTGTCGGTGGTTAGCTAGGCTACCATCGATGCTAACGTTAGCTGTGTGTGTTTTTGGAGTTTACCGTGTGGCAAAAACGCGCCGTTCTCCTTCGTGAGGGTCTGAGTCCGACTCTGGTCGAATAAAACATTCCGAGAGAAGTCTTCTAAACGTTTTCTGATCGTGTCCGGCAGGTCCATGGTGCAGGAAAAGCTCCCTGCTGACGCCAAAAAACATCAGGACGAGGAGGGACCGGCGCCTCCTCCGTCCGCAGCGGTGCCGCCGTTACCATGGATACCAAAGAAATCTCGCGTTCCGCCTCAAATCTCGCAGGATTTGTGTTTTTCTCGTTTCCTCTGTTGTCTCCTCGTTTAAGCTCCTAAAATGTCAGAAACAAGTTTTTATTATAAAAAATAAATCATTTCTGTTATTTTTTTTATATTAATTTTGGATTTAAGGGGTTTTTCCAGTTATAACATTAGAGAAAGCACCATAAGAGGTTAAGTCACTCCCATTTATCAGTCAGTTTCGGTTTCAGAGAAAGTGAAAGTTAGAGAGTGTTGTGATCAACATGGCGCAGAGCTGCAAAGATCCTCACCCTTTATCTTGCTCCATATGTCTGGATATACTGAAGAGCCCAGTGACCCTGCACTGTGGCCACAGCTACTGTCTGGACTGTGTGAATGGCTACTGGGGCCTGGAGGACTGCAGAGGTGTGTACAGCTGTCCCCAGTGTAGACACACTTTCAAAACCAGACCTGTGTTGAACAAGAACACAGTGCTGGCTGATCTGGCAGGAGAAATGTCAGCAGCAGCAGGACCACCAGCAGCCCCTCCTGAGAGTCCTGAGAGGGATGAAATGGGCCCCGGGGACGTGGAGTGTGATTTCTGCACCGGGAAGAAGCTGAAAGCCGTCAAGTCCTGCCTGGTGTGTCTGGCTTCTTACTGTGCTACTCACCTGCAGCCTCACTATGAGTCTGCTGCTTTCAAAAGGCACAAGCTGGTGGAAGTCTCTGCCTCCATGCAAGACAAGATCTGCCCTAAGCACGACAAGCTGCTCGAAGTGTATTGTCGCAGTGATGGCCAGTGCATTTGCCTGCTTTGTGTGATGGATGAGCACAAAGGTCATGACACTGTCTCGGCTGCAGGGGAGAGGAAGGAGAAACAAGTAAGAATGTTTAGTTTGGCCACAGATATATTATACTGTCTGTAAATGTACATGTCTGTCAAATATAACATTATTGTTTTGCACCATAACATTCACTATGATTTTATTTTTCAGAAACAATTTGGGAAGAAGAAGCAAAAATACCTGCAGGGAATACAGGAGAAAGAAAAGCAGCTGCGACAGCTGAGACAGAAAGTGAAAGAACTGCAGGTGAATTGTCTTTTACCTTTTTCTTTGCTGATTTAAACACATGTAATGTGTCCTGTATCCCTCCAGAGTGACCGACAGTATTCATCATTTCTCTCCACTGTCAGGGTTCTGGGGATGCAGCGGTCGACCAAAATGAAAAGGCCTACGCTGAAATCGTCCTGATGGCGGACAAAAGGCGTCGTTCTGTGAACGAGCTGATCAGAGTTCAGGAGAAAGCTGCGGTGAGCCGAGCCGTGGCTCTCGTGGATCGCCTTGAGAGGGAGATTTCTGAGATGAGAAAAGCGGAGGATGAACTGAAGCAGCTGTCACTCACTGAGGATCACATTCATTTCCTGCAGGTACACAGACTGACAAATACATGTCGATAGTTTGGTGAGTAGGGCTGTGGTTCATGTTGTGTTTCTCTTTTGTTTCCAGAGCTGCCAGTCCATTTTTGACTGTCCAGGACCTGACGTGTCCTCTGATTTCAACATCGATCTGCACGGTTCTTTTGACTTTGTGACAAAGGCCATTTCTGATTTGAGAGGAAAAATGGAAAACATTGCAAAAGCCATAGCAGAATTATCTGAAGAAAGTAAGTTTATATATATGTATTGACTGTAATACTGTATGAATAGCCGGTTAACAAAAATGTTCTGTCGTCTTGTTTTCTGTTTTTTAGTTCAAGCTGATCCTGATCCGAAGACGAGACAGGAGTTCTCCCTCTGTGAGTCATTAATGAAGAATACATATCTTTGAATCAGCCACTGTGCTCCAAACTACTTCACTTGTCACACTCAATAATAAAAAATAAATAAATCTGCGTTTCAGATTCCTGCCAGCTCAGGTTGGATCGCAACACGGCCTTTGAAAACATACTGCTCTCTGAGGGAAACAGCAAAGTAACCTGGATCAAAAAAGCCCAGATGTATCCGGACCACCCGGAGAGATTTACCAAGTATGACCAAGTGTTGTGCACCGAAGGCTTAACTGGAGTTTGCTACTGGGAGGTTGAATGGCAGGGGCCCCGGGTGGAGGTCGCTGTGTGCTATAAGGGGGCAGAGCTGGTAGAAAGTGCCTTTGGATACACAGACCAGTCCTGGTGTATGTCCCTCTCAAAATCCTGCTGCGTCTTTTGGCACGATTCAGTCAAGGGCGCTATGTTCAGCCCCTGCTCCTCTACTGTAGGAGTGTATCTGAACCATAAGGCAGGGAGTCTGTCTTTTTACAGCGTGTCCTCTTCTGGTCAGATGAAGCTCCTTCACAGAGTTCAGACCACTTTCTCCCAGCCTCTGTATCCCGGGTTCGCAGTCTCCAAAGGGAGCTCAGTTAGGATAGTGACACCAAAGTAAAGAGCATCCACTATCGAGGGGGCGTTTAGTCTTTGTGCACTGTCTTGTGTATGTGCTACACACCAGTGCTGCTACAGAGGTGTTACCTGTTTATCATCGCTCATAATACTTAAAGCTTGATTATATTCCTTAAAAATGCAGAATAATTGTGCAGAGGTGATGTTTTTTCAAGGGCTTTTGCGTGTACGGCACCTGTTTTTCATCATGTGATGAATCCAGTTCAACTGTAAACTGTAAAGCATTTTGTTGCTCGTCGTGACTGTTAAAGTGTTCATAACTAACAGAGGTCAGATTCTGCTCGCTCAGTCTTACTAATGTTAATGCAATCTGAAAACAATCAGTGTCTGTGAAATGTTTGATTTCATTCTTGCATATAATGGTTAAAAACAAAAGGCACTGTACATTGTACAATGTTAAGAAAGTCCGGATACGTTCTGGTAAGTTTACTCTTGCTTTGTTTCTGAGAAGTTCTATTTTTTCTTTTTAATAAAAAAAACATTTGCTAACTGAATCAAAAGCATCATTATGGTTAATATGCATGAATAGATTTTATTTTCTTGGCCACTCTGGGGAATTCATGGTACTTGTATTTCAGTGTTATGCTACTTTATACTACACACTAATCCACAACATCTCAGAGGCAGATATCGTACTTTTTACTTGTTCATATCCTCCCGTCCTGTCCAGTAAAAACTGTGTATCTCCAAATGTGATCATTTTGAATTTTGATTTTATGGAGTGAGAAGACTCTCCTACTTCTTCATGATACAAAGTCACAAAGCTGAAAACAAGACTGTTTTTGCACAGCTGCATAACAGAAAGAGTGGAGACTTCAGAGGGGAAAATGGAGAAGCTGAGGAAGGCTGCAGACTGTATACGAGTGAGTGTCATTTACAAACTAGATCTGTTTTTTTAATTTTAAATGTTGATACAAGATAATCAAAATGCCTAGTTTGTGGTCAACGCTGCTCACACACAGATAAGATGTCCCAGACAGAGGAGAGTAACTGGATGTGGGTGTGAACTGTGTTGGGCAACAGTTGTTTCCAGCAGGGGAGTTTCCCATCTCTCCCTCTCTGGGGGCATCCAGTCTCAGACATATACATACAAATAATTGCTTCATGTTTGCTGTGATGGTGTTTCTTCTCTTCCTAAATGAATAGAAAGAAATGTGTTTATTTAAAAGTAAGAACACCTGGCTCGGTACATGCAGACTGTGTACAGACGGCAGCAGGAAAATGTAAAAAGACTGATACCACTCTCATGCCCCTCTGTTAAACATGAAGCTACATCCAGCAGCCTGTTAGCTTAGCTTAGCATAATGACTCAGACCAGAGGGAAGCAGCTCTGAAGTGCCCAGACACATTAAATAACCAGCAGGCCGACTGTCTCTTTGCCCGGCATCACCTTTGTCTCAGCCAACAGAGCTGCACTTGAACACACCGCAAAGACTCCTTAACCCCTAACCCAGCAGTGTTTGTATATCGTGGTCCACCCTTATAAAATCTTATAAGTTTAATTAACCTGTTATTACAAGAGTATGAGCTTTGTTATCCTGAGATAATGAAATAATTAACTTGTGAATTTGAGACATTCTCAGACGGCATTAAAAGCAGCTTCGATAGACAAACCTCTGTAAAAATCCAGTTTGTTGTCATATGTTGTAAAATAATGGGAGGAACTGTAAAGTCATAACAGGAAAACTGGTTCATGTTTCCCTTCAAGGATGCTGCGTGGGAAGCGTGTGACGACTTTGAGCGACTGTGTGCAGAGCATGTACGTTTATACGTCCGCTCTGTGGAGAGGAAGTGCTCCGAGATGAGAGAGAAAGTTGGAGAAGCAGAGAAAACTGGAGTGGACTGGACCGACAGTCGGCTCGGGCGACTGCAGCGTGAAGTGCTGGAGCTGAAGAGGAGAGAGGAGCAAATCGACCAGCTGACACTCACAGAGGACCCCATTCAGTTTCTGCAGGTAATAACATGTTTTTTGTATCTATTTTCTCAGCTAAACTAAAAAAAAAGTGTTTTCTGTAGTAACATACTGTATGTGTTTACCTTGTGCAGGGTTTCCAGGCCCTGGATGACCTCCCTGCATTCACAGACTCACGTGAAAGACCTGACACGCTGACAGTGTTTGTCACTGCACAGAAAGATAAACTGAAAAACATGTGCAACAAAGAGAAGAATGAATTATTCAGTCATTCTGAAAAAAATCTGTGTAAGAGTGACCTGTTTGGATCAATAAACATAAAACCTTTAGTCAGTATTTTCTCTATTATTGTGCAGACTGAATGTTTTTCTTTTCATCACAGTGTCAGGAGCACCAAGGCTGCGTAAGGAAATCCCATCAAGAACATACCTTCTGACCAAATATAAGAGTAAGCATGATGTTAATTCACTTTGCATGAGTATCATCACACGTCCACGTGAGCTTCACCGGCTAAATGAGTGCTTCATCTCTCCCTGCAGACTTCAAGGTGGAGCTGGATCCCAACACAGTCGCTGCGCATCTTTGCTTGTCTGATAGAAACAGAGAGATATCATGGAGTGCCGTGGACCAGGCTCACCCTGATCACCCTGACAGATTCACCTTCCATCACCAGGCTCTGTGCAAAATGGGCCTCGAGAGCAGCTGCTACTGGGAGGTGGAGTGGGATGTTGGCATTGTCGAATTAGCTGTGTCGTACAGAGGCATTAACAGAAAGGGTTCAGGCAATGATTGCTCTTTTGGTCACAATAAGGTCTCCTGGAAACTAACCTGCTCCCCGTCTGGCTGCACCTTTTGGCACAATAATCTTCACAAAGGTCAAATCCCTCCGGTTCGCTCCCACAGAGCCGGCGTTCACCTGGATTACAAAGCAGGAACACTGAACTTCTTCAGTGTTTCTGATGGCGGCAGGTTCGATCTGCTGCTCCAAGTCCAGACCACCTTCACTGAACCTCTCTATCCTGGGTTTTCTGTTGATTTAGGCTCAACACTGAAAATATGCGACATCTAAGATCCATTTAAACATTTATGCTGCTTTATCTTTGTGTGTTCAAATATGTAATTTTACCAAGAAATATGGCCTGATGAGCCTCTGAATTTGTTTGTCTTTCCACTCAGGAATCAATTTTGAAGCAGTTAAATGCGTTTTAATACTTTTATACGACTTTCAACCTGAAACACAGCAGCACAACATTTGAGCCTCCCACCCTGAGCCTGACGTCAGAGGAAAATGGCCGCCGTGTGAATATGGTCCATTGCAACAAACTTTATATTGTTCCGCTTTAAGACTTATGCTGCAGTATAATAATCTTTCTTCAAGCCTAAAATCTATATCACAGTTTCATGTTTTTGTCGCTTGTTGTATGTTTGAGAACCACGCTGGAATTAATTCTTTACTGTGTTAAAATCCTTATTAATTGAAACTCCTGCTGTACTTTTTCTGAAGTTTCAATCATAAAAAAAAAATCAATCAGGCAGACTGACTTTGCTTTAGTGTAATATGCGCCAATAAAAGTCTTTGCATTTCAGATAATGTGTCTATTGTTTATTTGATTTAATCTGCTATTATTTGACACAGAATAATTCAGTTTTATACTCACAAATATAATGGTCCAAAGTTTTGGAGTAGTACAGTAAAGGAGATGTTTTTCAATCACATTCCTGTTTCACCATCATTTGTTATTAGTGGAAACATGCAACACGGCATTTAAATGTATTTATTGTATTTGAAGTTGCAGTATTTGGGGGTAATTAACGTAAATTAAGACCTGAAACGGGCGTTGATGCCTTGTATCGACTGCTCCAGTCTGTTAATAATACAGTTTTTAGTTGTGTCTTTGGTATCAGCAGCTCCATGTGACCTCAGGTTAATGTTTGTTGTATCCACTGTCATTTCATCTGATACAAATGCTGTATAGAATATTAATTATAGCAATTATAGATGTTCGCTGGTTACTGCTGATGAGGGGTTGCCCTGTTTACAGCAGTCAGTTCCCTTTAATGGTAAAAGTTGAGTGTGTGAATCATCGTAGTCTCATGGTTCCACCTCGTGGCAGTGCCAGATGTAACACAGTACAGCCTATATAATTACTGGGTTTAATGGTTGTTTTATACATACACATTTGTCTTATGTTGTTGTTTTTTTTCAGAAATAAAGGACCGTGCTTTACCAATGATATCTCTGTTTTTTATTTGGTTACAGTGCTATTATTTACATTTTTCTGTTATAGATCTGACTGCAAATTTAAAAGGTACAACTTGTAAGAAAGTTGATTTTCGAGTCACATTCCCAAACCTACAATCCCAAAGTGATATGACGAGCTGGGACTGTGGCTCAAAAATCAACTTTCTTACAAATTGCACTTTTAAAATCTAAATTGAATAAATCATGCTCACAAAACATTATGTACATTCAATGTACAACATTTCATTTATACAGTTCAGCCCAGAAATTCTCAACTAAGATGTTTTGACATAGAAACATGCAGCGCCAGCGCCACTGACAGAAAGTGATAATGAGGACGGTCATAAAATAGATTCGATGGAGGCGTTTGTGTAGGAGCGATCCACGGTGTCGTAGAAGCGCAGACAGGCCTTGTAATGCAGCAGCTTCTCAGTCAGAGGGCTGATGGTCAGGCCTTTACCCTGAACACTCAGGTCTATGAACCTGGAAACATCAAGCATCACAAGAAATCACACTTTGATTCATCATCTTTGTAACGAAACAGAGAGGATACAGTTTTAACAAATCAGTTTCTTAAATCCAGCTGTGGGTTGGACACACGTTTGCTTAAATTTGCTGTGCTTTTCCACAAGATGTCTTCACCAGCTGTAGAAAAGCACCTATGATGGGCCTGAAAATGGTCCCGTGTTGCAATCCATACATGACAGTGATCATTTTGCATAATTAATGATCTAATTGTAATGTAATCGTCCTTATAGTCGAGGTTGTTAGAGATAATACTGTACCTGTAAGATACTCTCCAACACACAAGGGTGTTAACAGCCATCAGTGAGGCCAGGAGGAAGAAGAATCTCTCCAGATTCCCATCATGCAGTGTGTTTGGGTAGAAGTTACCTGAGACGAAATATCACTGTGGTCAAATCATCTTAGATCAAATATTGTTTTCAATCACACTCTGGTGTCATTTGTCTTTAGAGGAGAACATGCAATCCAGTATTTTATTTTACCTCCAGAGAGGAGGTAAACCAGCTGGATGATGAAGGCTCCCAGGAAGCAGCCCCCTCCGTAGGACAGCGTGAGGAAGTGCAGGGAGATCCCCCTGATGTGGCTCGGGGTCAGCTGGAAGGATATGAGGGAACCTGCAGGAGACAAGAAATGTTTCATCATCTTTCCTGCTGATATTTTGTTAAATATGTGGCAGCATGTGAGTCAGAGTGAATGACAACAAATGCCAAGTTTGACACCTTTGTTACGTGTCAGTCAGAAACAATCTAGAAGGATGAACAGCACTTCAGGTAAAAGGAAAAATATGTATATTTGACTTTGGGATCACTCACATGCAGGGGTGACGAGAGCCTCTGCCAGACCTAGCAGGATGTACTGAGGAGCCAGCTGGAAACACGGCATGGACGACACCTGCAGAACCTTTCCAGACAGAGTCTGCTCCACCAGAGGGTAAGATTTCCTCTGCAGCTCAGACAAACCCGCCACCAGCACCGACAGAGTGGCACAGGCGTGGCCCAGAGCTGTAAGGGGAGGATGTACAGGGAGGGGTGATGAGAGAGGGGGCTGCAGAACAATCACGGGAGGAAAAAGAGGCAGAAGAACGAGAGAGACACAGGGATGTTTAGGTGAAGACGTGAACATGACGTGTGCATTAGGGACGTGTGCACATAGAAATACTCACTGATGACTTTTGCAGGTGCCAGAGGAGTTTTCTCCATGGAGAGGTAGCAGGTCGTCACACACTCGATCACCGGGGCCAAGAGCAGCAGAGGCAGGATGCTGATCACATTCATGGTGCCGATGGGCAACAGGAGGTTGCCCAGGTGAAGGTTTGAGTTCATCGTCTGTATGTAGTAACCCGAGGGAATCTGTAGGAAACATGTCCTTAACATGGGAATGATCCTTTGCCATGCTTTATTATAAACACCCATTATATTCCCAGTGACCTGCCTGTGTGACGCAGGCTCGGTACAGCAGCTGAAGGCCGTAAAGAGGGAAGAGCTTCGCCAGGACTTTCACGTTCTCCACGTGTGTTTCACTGTAACGACCACCGTTGTGCTCTTTGGCCCGGTCAAGCCAAGATGCCACATCGCCACTCAGGTGCCGATAGTGGAGGCAGCACATCCTGAGAGAGTTCAAGAAAACTCCCAGTGTGGTCAGTAATGATCCACCTATGACAGAAGATAAGAAAGTCTTTATGTGGTGGCATTCTTTACAAGTTATATTCACAAGTGCTTTTTTTTTAATGTATTACCTTTCTTGGGTTTATAGGTGAGTTTGTTCCGCATCATGTGTATGGCTATTAGAGCCAGCAGCACAGAGGTGAAGGGGATAAGGAAGCCCAGATTTTTGCCCACAGACTGCTGGATGTAAGCGATACCCAGAAACACCACAGTGGAGTTCAAGTTGACCAACCAGTAAAACCTGAACATAAAGAAAACAAACATAAGTCCCTCGTTTCATGAGCACACTGAATGTTTGTCCACCAATGGAGTCCAGACAGAAATATCTCAACAACTATTATATGAATTGTTGTGACATTTTTTACAGGCATTCATGGTCACCAGAGGATGAATCCTACTGACTGTCATGATTGCCTGACTTGTCTTTCGGCACCATTATTTGAGAATTTTAATTTGTCAAATTATTGTCAAAAACCTGCAAAACCAGTGGCGGACTCAGGATGTTTGAGGGGCAGGGGCGGAAAAAATGGGCACCAACTGTAAGTGGTGGGGCACCAGCACGCAGGAAGTCATGATACATATATAGTGAACTGGACGCTACAGCCTTTCACCATCTTTTTTCCGTCGGTAGGGCACCCTAGAGGGCATTTTATCATGTTTTATCTATCATAGGGGCGTCCAAGAGGGCACTGTCACGTCATTTTTTTTCGAACATTGGAAAAGATAATGCAAAAACATTTGCCAATTAGCAAAATGTTACCATTCCAACAAATTATGGCTGCTGGCATGACTGTAGACTCTTAGTTCGGCAGCTGTGAGGCCACATTAACCAGAAAATAGTATTATAATAGTATTATTTTAGTAGTAATATTTTTAAACCGAAATATTGGTGTAGTTATACCTAATTTTCGCAAGGTCCGGGCTTTGTGTGCCTTCTGGTCCGTCCCAGATTTCCATCAAAGTTGGAATAAATAATTATGTTCACCTAAGTTTAAGTTTGTTGATGATGCCTCTGATCATGTTACTCTATTAATGGACTGTTCGGAGTCTGATTATAGGCTAACCAGTTGAAGAAGGACAGGAGCTGGTGCTGGTTGTAGCTCTGCAGACTGTAAGCTCCCATGGGGCAGAGGATGGCCCGGATACCGCCGATGCCAAGAGCAGCAGCCAGGAGGCCGGTGTAGAACAAGATCTGCTGCTCGCGAGGTTCCAGCTGGTGCATCATGTGATGATTGTCGATGTAGAAATCTTCGAACGTGAACGCCACCACGGGCAGCATGGCGGTGCCTAGATAGTGTGATGACAGGAGAAAGTCAGGGCACGTGGTTGCAGCTAGTTTTCAAACAGGAGTGTGACTTCAGGGAAGCAGAGTCATGACTAAGCACTTACAGAGATTTATAACGCTGTTGAAATGAGCTCACACTAAAGGTAAAGATTCATATGTAGTCTGTCAGATGATTGTGCATCCACCTTGGATACTTCACACATTCAGATAAATATCTAAAGTGGTGTTAAAGTACAATTACAACAATTCCTTTTGCTTCGAGAAGTAAAAATAGTTTCAAATTTGCTGACATCAGACAACATGTTTGTTTCTTACCAAAGAAATGAAGGAAAGCACACAAGTAGAGCACCTTGGTCCTCCCCAGGCAGGTTTCTGCAAACCACCCAACCAGAACAGGGGTCAGGGTGCTGGCCCCTACGAAGCACAGGTTGACTGTGGCAGCCAGGTAGTTTTCATAGCCCAGTTTCATGGTGCAGAAGAGAATCATGTTGCATACAATCCCAAAGAAAGTGAATCTCTCACACAGCTCAACAAGCAGCACACAGATGATAACTTGGAGCTTCTTGCGGGACTTCTTCGGTGGTCCCTGGTCAGGACGAGGGGTCCGGGAGAGTCGACGCGCTTTGCTTCTGCCCTCCGGCAGTCTCTGAGGGTCCCCCGTCACCATCCCACTTGGCCCAGCGAGCCGGCGAGTCTGTACTGGACCACACGGAGCGCTGAATGCCCTTTGAGGATAGGACCGGAGCTGGAATCCCTCACTTTGGTGTGACTGTGACGCCGGACCTGAGACACGTAGGATCAGACACACCTACCTGCATTCTGCACGTGCTGGTGGCTGATGATCCTCATGTATCAGGATGTTACTCAGAACTGCGGACGCCTCACAGGGATCTGACACATTACGAATAATGAATGCAGCAGGAGTGATGGATGGGAGCGATGTAGAGAGCAGCCCAGAGATATTTCTAATTACAGACAAGATACAGACATGTGGTCGTTGTTTGTTTCACTAATGACTGATGCAGAGCAGAGGTGGGAAGTAACCAAGTACATTTACTCAAGTACTGTACTTAAGTACAATTTTGAGGTACTTGTACTTCAGTATTTCCTTTTTATGCTGATTTTTTAGGCAAATATTGTACTTTTTGCTCCACTACATTAAGGCTATTTGGCAGCTTTAATTGCTACGTACTTTGCAGATTAACACTGATTATCAATACAAAAAAAAAATATTCAAATAAATTATGATGTATTATTAAACATTAAGGTACCGGCAGTATCTAAAAGTACCTCAAATCAACCCCATCTTTGACCCTTTAAGTATATTTGATGCTAAAACTTATGTACTTTTACTTTACTAAATTTGAAACGCCTACTTCTACTTGTAACTGAGTATTTCTACTCTGTGATATTACAACTTTTACTTCTGAGTACTTCTTCTGTCACTGATACAGAAGTACAGTGATCTAGTTCTGCACTCTTGACACTTGATTTTAAAAAATCCTGTTGATGTGAAACTCAGTAAGTGTTTGTCATGAAGTAAACGTATAATCAACAAATCAAGTGGACACAATGCTGACTCAGCAGTGGGTTTTAGCATTAAAAGACATGAAACAAGACAAAAAGTAATAAGCGCCGCATGTGATAACAAACACTCACAAAATGCCACATGTCTCTGTGAGAGCAGCTCTTCAGTGTGACGCCTGCTGGTAATTAGACTGATAACGTTAAGTGGGAGTGAGGTGAAGTGCGTTGGCAGGTTACATTCAGCCGGGTCAGAGACAACAGGCCAGTCAAGTACTGTCAGAAACATTTGGTTAGCGGTCGACCGCCAAAATAAGATAAAAAAGAATAATTTTAAAGAATCTGCATAGGTATCGCAACACATGTAACCCCAGATAAGAAGTTGGATCATCTTTAAACTTTCTTACTGTGTACTGTGAACCCACAAACTTAAACATAGTTGCTCAGGTGGCTGTAGCTCAGGAGGTAGAGCAGGTCGTCCAGCAACTGGAAAGTCACTGGTTCAAATCCCCAGCTCCTGCACCCCTGAGCAAGATACCGAACTCCAAATTGCTCCTGATGAACATGCATTGGTGTATGAATGTGACAACATTAATGCCTTGCACAGTCAGATTGGAAAAGGAAATGCAAGTCCATTTACCAAGCTACTAATTTATTCCTTAAAATAATAAAGCCAGAATCCAAAATCCTTTAAAAAAAAGGACATTTTATCACTGTTATAATTAGCTTAAAAGCAAATTCTGCATCCAACGTGAGGCTGCATCAATGCTCCTTGAATCAAACAGTCTAGGAACTCCATAAAAAACCCTCAGTTTGTATAGTTGGATTGAATTGTATCAAGATTATTTTCTGTCGGGCCTTAATATCCCCCTCAGATGTTAAAATTGTACAATTTCAATCAATGTGAAAATTAAGCGACTCAAGAGAGTTTTATTCTAATTATCATAAACAACAAAAACTGTGTTTGCATCTAAAGTACCGAGTAGCAACATGTTAAATATAAAAAACATTACACATGATTAAGAAAAGACGAAATAAAAACAGGACACGTGTGAATGTGGGATAAAAACTGACTCATTTAAAGAGACGGACGTCGACGCGTCACGCATCACCATAGTTACAGCGTCAGGTTGAGCGTGGGGCGCGGTGCATCATGGGAAAACAAGTCAACGCTCAGCTGCAGCGTTGGGAAGAGACTCGAGCACCGCAGCGACACTTTTCGTCTAATAAACGCCCGAAGGTAACAAAATAAATGTTCACAGTTCCTCCAGAGTTAGCCAGAGACACACCACGCATGTAGAGTTAGCTCGTACTTAGCATTAAACCTTCGTTGCACATTAGATAAGTTAGCTAACTACGGCTAGCTGCTAGTTACCATTGTTTGCTAACGTTAGCTCCACTTTGCTAACCGTGTAAACAAGCTGAGCATTTAAACATCAGCTGGTTGTTTATTGTGCGGACAAAACTCCTGGAAAACATTCTCATGTGTCGACGTTGTGTTTGTTTGTTGAAGCAGACATCGGCTGGTCATGTCTGGAGGGAGGTTGTCCAACTGTCCCGCATCTGCGTCCAAAGACTTCAGCTCGACTCCCGTTAAAACGAGTCAGCGGCGAGACTTCCGGCCGTCCAGGGGCTTGGACGACGGAGTCCTATCGGATGACGAAGACACCTTTTCTCTGCTTTCTCCCATATATCATGACAGTTTTGACAGCGATGACGAGCTGGAGCTCAGTCCTGCTCAGCAGACTTCACCCAGGCAGAGCGACAACTCCAGTCTCAGCGTTTCACCAGTCAGGTACTGCTGAAGATACTTTCTGAACCGAGGCCATGATTGAGTGCATGATTCAGACAGACACAATGTAAATATAGAGTAAAACATGTATAATTATAGATCTGTTTTTGTTTTAGATGTGAGCTACCAAGAACACCTTCATCGCAGATGTTGAATGCAGCTGTGGAGCCTGCAGGCTCACCTACTCTCAGTGCATGGGAAATGTGGCTGGTGAACAAAGCCAAAGAAGACCGGCTCAGATTGGAAAAGAGAGCAGAGGAGGCAAGACACAGATAAATCATATTTATTTCACTATATAACTACTGTTGTGTGTTATAGTATCCTTTGGGCTCTGTGCAGACATCTCACTCCACCGATGTTGCAGCCGGACAGATACTGAAATTTTGGGGCCGATGCCTCTAAAAGTCTGATACACACATATTGGTCGATATTCATATTGATACTAATATATGTAGCTACCTTGGACACATGGAGACAGGACATTTTACAGTTTAACTATTAACCTTGTTGTCCAAAATGACATTTGTGCACTGGAACAATAAACTTAACTGGGAATTTAAAAATTATTCATCAGCCCAAGCATGTTTTTTTTTGTTTGCATTATGTTCTGTAAAAAAAACCAAAACGTTTTCATATCTACGCATATTGGACAATATATACCCTAATACTGATATATAGTATCCGCCAAAATCAGCTGATAAAGGTCAGGCTAAACACAATAATGCTTATTTTCCTTTGCTTTTAGTATAAGGTTCATCATATTTACTCCCAGACATATTTTCTTATTACATCCTGTCTGAATCTCTCAGAACATTTTTTTTTCTTTGAATTAGGAGCGGATACTGAAGGGAAAAAGAGAACAACAAGAAAGGCAGCGGGAAGAGAAAAAGATGATCATGGAAGAGAAGATCCGAGTATGGCTGAATATGAAAAGAGAACAGGTAGGTGCCATAGTAGATTGACTGTATTGTCAAAATTGTGTTTAATTACACAGTAATATCACACTATCCCAACACTGACATGTCTGCTATTTGTTTTTTATTTGCAATCCCAGGAGAAGCTCGAGCAACTTGTAAAACAGAGCAAAGAGGAAGAGGAGATACAGAGACAAAAGGAGAAACAGAGGGAGACTGAACAGAAAGCTCAGGAAAAGTACAAAAACTGGTTGCAGAAGAAGAACCAAGAAAAGATAGATGCGGAAAAGAGGGAGAAAGTAATGTGTTATTCTGTTTTTACTGAAAATATTTTTCAATGAACTGTTATTATTGACAAGCAGAAAGGGCCAGAGTTTAATAGGTCTTTTTTTGTCTTGACAGGAGGAAGCTGCCCTGAAGGAGGAGCAGGAGAAAGAGCGCCGCAAGAGGGCACAGGAGAAGTTTAAGGAATGGCTGTCAAAATCCAATGAGAAGAGCAGAGCCAGTCCAAAATCACCTTGTTACCAAACAGGTAAGGACATCTGGAAATTATTAACTATGTTTCAAACTGACGATTCACTCATGCAATATGAAAATCCATTATGTATAATAACGTAAATTCAACCATTGTCTGCTTTTACTTTTATTTATTCAATTCTATTTACGTATTTAGCTTTTTTTAAACTAATATTTCTGATTATTGTTCTTTCCCCTTTGCTGCTGCAACGCTGCAAATGTATTAATAAAGGATTATCTTATCTCACTGCTTTTGGATTAACTGACACCATATAATTGATAAGATTTATTCATGTTTTTTCAGACAACATGATGGTTTCAGACTCCATTAAATGTGATTGTTGCTTATTAGTTTCATGCACCTTGCTGATATTTGTGATGTATTAATATTGTATTGGTTTGATATCATCTTTCAAGGTCCCTACGACAAATCCTACCCATCACCCAGCTTCTACAATCCGATCCCATGGAAACCGATTCACGTCCCTCCTCCAGATACATCCTCGAATAAGACGTCTGGCAAGAAACCTCAGAGACAAGGAAAATGCCAACAACGCCCCGGCACTGCTTCTAGACTGAGAAACTCTGCAAGTGCAGGACAGTCGCTGCAGAGGAGATGACACAGCAGACTGACACCTGTGACTGTGATACGATAGCTTAGCTACAGCTCAACTATGATTTCACCACGACTCATCCACACGACCGCAGCTCCCGAACTGAGACTCTGCTGAATCACAGAAGTATTTCTGTTCTGTAATGTGAATGTGGTAATTAAGACAAGCTACCGTGTCTATATGTTGGATTGTTATATTTTGTTGTACACTAGAGGGATTTTGTAATAATGCACTAGCTCAAATTAGTTTGGGATTCAGATCTTTTATATGATTTTTCAAAGATGTTTACCATAATACTATTGAGCATAAATGTTGGCTGACATTTAAAAGGCTTGAATCTATTTTGTGTCATTATATGTTGAAACTCTTTGCTATTCGGATAAAAGAGGCATAATCAACAATATTTTTCCACTCTTGTGCTTTTATTATTTGCGCCACCACTAAGTGGTCAACAAAACCATATTTCATTGTGCTTAATGAGGCATCAGCCACAACACAGAAAGAGGCTGGTTGGTGGTCAGAGCCAAAGATAGACCCGGCTCGGTCAAGTGCCCCTCACACTCACACATTGTTCCGTGTCCAGCTGTGCCTTGTTCTTCTGTGGGCTGAGATGACGACAGAAACGAGTGAGGGGGTGGAGAGAGAGAGCGAGAGAGAGAGAGAGAGAGGCTGATTCAGATTCAGAGCAGTATGTTCATTCTGTTTTAACATCTGACTGTGAAACCAATGTATGCTGCCTCAAGGTAAATGATTTCAGTTATTTTATGTTCGATTAACCCGTCTTTAACTACCTCCTTTTCGATTTCTCCGTTGTGTTTTTTTTCTTCTTGCTTGTTCTGCGCTCTACCTCCTTCTGTTGTTGTCTGCTGTGGAATGTGTTACTTGACAGGAGTCAGTGAGGGGGCTGATAATGTAGGGCATTTTTAAATTTTACAAAAAAAACATTCTGGGGGTCCAAAGGACAGCTGTTGAGACAAAAGACGCCAAGTGTTTACGTTCTGCCGGGAGGAGTTAAATTGCAGGAGATGTTTAAGTTGTTTATTGCTTTGGGGTATTTACACACTGAGCCTTGTTAGGAAAAAGGTTGTGTTCAAAGTCAGCCTCCAGCACTTTGCCTCTGTGTGTACCTACTACTTGGTGAAATGGTGAGTCTCAACCAGATAAACCGACGATAGATGGCTCCTTATGTATAAACTGATCAACCCTTTTATATCCATATTTATTTCTGAGCCAGTACTTCATTGAGTTTTATTTGTTTCCTCTAGGTATTGTGTCCTGTTAAAGAGCCTGAACTGAAAATCCATATCCCAAGATGCAGTGGTGCAGGTGGGCAGGCGGCTGGAGAACACACCTACCCAGACAGGTAAGAGGGCGTGTCTACAATATGACAGAATGAAAATGAGGGGGGAGAGAGGGAGAGAGGGAGAGAGAGGTAGAGGGCAGCCAGAGCGACAGTCCAAAGGGCAGTTACAGACTACACTTGTGTTTTCAAGAATGTGGTCGATGTAGAAACGAGTACAGGATGAAGAAACAAGACTTCTGGATGCTCATTCTACTCGTCTGGGGGAAATAAGGAATTTGAATAATCTACAATGGGATAATTAAGTTGATTTGAGAGTCGTTTCTGAGTAGAGTCTGTGCACGAGGTTAAAATGACAGAAGAAACTGGATTTAAAAGTGTAATTTTATCTCTGACTCACATGTGAACTGTTACACTCCAGCTGGTGTAAACTTGATTTGACCTTTTTTTTCTGACGAGGATGTGACTGCTGTTTTATTGTAAATACACTCAGTTATTGACACAACGTGGAAGAAACCAGTTCTGTTACATAGAGGCTCAGAGGTCTTGGATCAGGTGCTCAGCCTCAGCGTGTTTGTTTTTGTGTATATATTCCTCCCGTCACCATGCAGTCTGCAGGACCCGAGATCGAGGACTCTTTCGACTTTCTTTTTAAAATCATCCTGGTCGGGGACTCGGATGTGGGGAAGACCTGCGTGGTCCAGAGATTCAAGTCTGGCATTTTCATTGAGAAGCAGCAAAACACCATCGGGGTGGACTTTACTGTTCGTACCCTGGACATCGACGGCAAGAAAGTGAAGGTACGTGACTCAGGTCAGGTTTTATCAGACACATAATGCACAATCATTGCCACACATATTCAGCATCCTTTAATTTTATCATGGGTGTATTTTGGCCTGCGTACTTACTCTTGTCTTAAAGTAAATAATCCTTTGCTTGTTTCAGTTAATCATTTTTTTCTTTTAAGAAAAGGAGGAGTGGCATATGATATCATCTGTGTGTGTGTGTTAGCTTTCTGGGTGTGTTAATTTGTGAACTCTGTGGATGTCTACACACAAGCATGGCTCAAAAATGACTGATCACCTTCAGACTTCACAGCATGTGTGACCAGCTTAAACAGAGCGATTTAGATAAGAGATACTTGACCCGCATTTTGTAATGTTTAAAGACATAATATGTAACAATTCTGCATTAAAAGGTCTAAAAAAATACAAGACCCTATAGTGTCTACAGTTGAGTTGTGTACTTGCATTATCCGAAACAATCTTCAAACTCGGAGGAATCCATAAGCATACGTTTCATTTATTCGCCTGTTGCTCTAACTTCTGTGAGAGAGTCAGAGTGTGAGCGTCACCAGTGTTGGCTGTTTAAAAGTTAAGCCAGCAACTCCCATGATCCCACTCACAATCTTTTGTTTTGTGTCAATTGAGGGACCCCTAGCGGCAGATATTACACACTGTTTCAGTCACACCAGGAGGATTTGTGTTGTTTTGTTATTGCAGATGCAGGTGTGGGACACGGCAGGACAGGAGCGCTTCCGCACCATAACTCAGAGCTACTACCGCAGTGCCCACGGGGCCATGGTGGCCTATGACATCTCACGCCGCACCACATTCGAATCCGTTCCCCACTGGATCAGGGAGGTGGAGCAGTTTGGAGCTGCCAGCGTGGTATTGATCCTCATCGGTAAGCAGAGTGAAGACAAGTTGCTTTTATGTTAAGCAAGTAAAGGACCAATACAACCTTAAATTAGATGGTTTTTGACACTATGAAATATATAAAAATGGAAATTGATACGGTATATCATTTATTCACATAGTGATTAGACTGGGTCTCTTCCTTGGAGTGACAAAAGCTGGACTTCTAAACCACCACAACTATTTAAACTTTTCTGCTCGCTTGCTTACTAGTTTTTACCGTACTTAGTCTCAGCAGCAGATGGTGTTTAGATATCACAACAGTCAGCCTGTCATAGCTGCTAGTTTATTGGTTATTGTGACAGTAAATTTACTGAGGATCAGCCTCACACCAATATGTTTATCTTTATGTGAATACATGTCTACTGACTGAATCTGCACCTATTTTGACCATCTATCAACTGTAAAGTATTTGATCAAAAACTAGTCCAGTTACTCTCTGGTTGCAGCTTTTCCAGAGTGAACATTTGCTGCTTTTCTGTTTTATATCATCGTAAACGGAATAAAAATTTAGCTGAAACAATCGACTATAAAAGACAACCGACAGAAAATTATACGACTGTTTTGGTAATCAATTAATTGTGTCACTTTTCAGACAAAAATGCTGAACGTTATCTTACTTCAGCTTCTAAAATGTGAGGGTTGAGTGATTATTTTTTGTGTGGCAGACATCTTCTCCACTCCTGTTTTGAACACTTCCTGTTCTGCTCACCACTGCAGGTAACAAGTCAGACCTCCACACTCAGAGGCAGGTGTTGTTCGAGGATGCCTGCACTCTGGCAGAAAACAACAGCGTGCTGGCCGCTCTGGAAACATCAGCCAAGGAGGCCCAGAACGTGGACGCCGCCTTCACCCTCATGGCCCGGGAGCTGCTGGCACGCAACGGCATGACCATCACAGACGAGGCCTCTCAAGACTCGCCTCAATTCATGCTGAATAACAGCTCTCATCCGGTCTTTGGAAACGCGTCCTCGGATAAGAAGTGTGGGTGCTGAGCAGACGGAGGCACGGACGTGTTGTTTAAGTCTTGTTTGGAAAATGGTGGCAGCCTGAAGTGAGTGGGGGGATTTACAAGGGTTTGTTTTTGGGGAAACTAAACATGTTGCATTGTGTGTGTGGATGTAAATTTTGTATATGTTTTGACTTTTATTTATACAGTTATAATAGTATCAGTCACACAGGTTTTAAATGGCGGCTGCTTATCAAATGTATTTTGTAAGATTCTTCTGAGGATAACTGCTGCTGGATGTGATAATGACTCCAGCACTACAGACCACACCTCTGCTGGAGGACTTTGTACTAAGTCTGTAGGACAATACACAATGTTTTCACTAGACAAACAACTTTTATGTGTCTTTCATCCTTTTTTAATAGTTCTTTCGTTCAGTATGGCTTTTTCCAGTACATCAACGTTCAGTAGCTTCAACGTGAAGTCAACCACTAATCATTCATCGTCAACAAACCAGCACTTTACGAAACTTTTTTTAATTTCTCCCACAAAAACCCTCTAATACAGACTCTTGTCACATGACCCATTCATAAGATTTTCACAACTTAAACCACTTAACAGAAAAATAGCACCTTTTTCCATCTCGACTGGTAATTTCACACAAAGTACTAAATAAAATTCTTCTTAAATGTGGCTAAAATCCAAACTAATGAGGTACTAAAGTGAAACCTGGGAACTTAATCTCCTCTTAAAAGCATTAGTGGTTACGCATTCACCCGAGCTTAATAACAAATCAGGCTGAAATATGACAGCAGTAAAAACAAAATACAGCAAGAACTGGTCGAGTTACGACCTGCTGGAGGGGTGGGGGGTTTGGAAAGGCAAGGTGATCCAGTTTGGTTGGTGTTGTACAAAGTGTGAAATTAGACTTTAACTGGACAGTGATGTTTGTCATATATTGTATATGAAGGGCTAATTTGCAAAAACAGTCATCTCTGTTTTGATTTTTATTTTCCTAGCTCATGTTTTTTTTAACTTGTGCACGCAAGGGAATATCAATCAAACTGTTGTTGCGTTGTTTCAATAAGATATCTAAAATGTTTTCTTAAACTGGAAATCATTAAAACTGGCGGTCATTTTAAGACTGGCTTTAATCTGTTTTTGCAAATAAACTCTTCATATACAGCAGGTAGAGCTACTAGACACGGTGATATGTATGTGTTGTTTGTGAATACTACACAAAAAAAATACTGCAGCAGCAGTTGGTGACACACTACCATGCATGACTGACTTAAAATGTGTGTAACTTTCCTATATATAGCGTTAAAACCTTATATTGTTGCTTTTTGCAGTGGACTGTATGGCACTTAATTCTCTAAGAACTAGCCACAGTAACAGCTACATCTCCCCTGCGATAATCAGGAGCATAGATTAGAAAAAGATACACCTACAAAACTTCTTCTACCACCAGATAAGAGCTGTTAGAGCTGTTGACTGGACAGTTGTGAGATGTGACATGATCTGCTCATCCTACTCCAGAGGCCAGCCCTCCTGCTCAAACACCAGCTCCACTGCTTCTTTCACATCCTGCACAATGACGGACGGCTGCGTGAGGCTGGGGTCAAAGCGAAAGTCCCTGTGACCGTGGAAGATGCGCTGCTCGGTGACGGTCTGCGTCGGGTCTGAGGGCAGCTCCTGCTGGTCCCTGCTGTACACTCCTGTGCACACCAGGATGGAGCTGCAGCCCTCGGGGAGGTCCTCCTCCGCCCCGTACGTGCTCGACGCTCCGCCCAGTTCTGCTGATGTCATTTTAGGGGCGTTGTCGACAGTTTCTGCCAACGGGTCTGCACCTCCTCCACCACTCTTAGCCTGCATCTGGGCCTTGGTGTGGTGAGAAGCCTGGAGGTAGCGGTTGTAGAGGTTGGCGCCGTATATGTCAGCCATGGGGTTATCACTGTAAAAAGAGATGGAGTGAAAACACATTAAACAGAGCTTTGAGTTTACATTAAGACTTTGGTGTTAGACAGAATTTTGGATCGGCTGATCTGCATTTATTATTAATCGAGGCGATATTTGGAGACGATATACATTTGCATTAAAAAGTACAAGAGGTCAATACAGTTTCTAGTTAAAATAGTAAACAGGATTTCCAGTGTTAAATGTGGGCCTGTAGTCAAGAGCAGACTGAGTCACTCACCCTATAGCATACAGCCTCTTCACAGGTGTGGTCCAGCCAAGTCTCTCCGCCTGCTGTCTGACCAGCAGCTCAGCGTAGTTGTAAGTCACCACACTGGGTTTACCGATCAGAGCCTCGTACTTCAGCTCGTAGCCTGTGACCTTCTTGTACAGGCTCTCCAAGCACACCAGGAACATACCGTGTCCAAACCTATGAGACAGGAGCATTTAGTATAATAACACTGTAGTGACAATCAAGACTTTTAATAATGTCTCAGGGTGTGACGTTCATTCCAACGAGACACACACACACACATACTGTACCTGGGATTCTTGGCCTCGGCCATCCACAGCAGGTCCATGTTACAGGCCAGGACCGGGATGTGAGGGTACTGCATCGAACTCCAGGAATTATCTGGGTTCCCGTTTGTCAGGAGTATGTCAACGATGAGCTGGAGGTTGGTCTCCCATCTGATTGGCTCGCCGAATAAGATGACGGCTGCAGAAAGCAGGTGAAGAAGGAAACAATATTTAAAAAAACATAAAAGTGTTCATTATAAATGGTTAATAAGCTTTTAAGCATTTTGCTTTTTCCTACATTGTCGAATGTGTGTGAAAACATACCATCGATTGGCCGTAAGCCTTTGGAGGGTGGAATCTGTAAGACATTACACAGTTTTTAAGATGTCTAACTCATCCGTACCTGAACATAAACCAACTTAGAAAATAATACTACTTACACTATCTTTGGGCCTTCTGTTGTGGTCTACGACATCGAGAAGAGGATACGCTTCTCTGAGCATATCTATGGTGACAACATCCTGAAAGCCCAGGCTGAAGTCGGTGTGTTAAAGTAAAATATGGTTGAGCCACAAAACACACGTATGATTGAAATACTACTGTTGGGACCTTGTAAAGGCCTTTTATGATGTGTTTCCTGCATTAACCACTAGGTTAATATGGGAAAAATGACTTCAAATATCCACATATTGACTTATTGGATTAATAACCCCACGTGAGAAAAAGAAAAACATTCCCTCGTGCTGATAAAAAAAAAAGAAAAACAGGAAATCTGTAAAATGGCCTCACTGAGACAGTCAGGCAGCAAAGGGAACAAAGGGTACAGAGATTAAACACTGATAACAAAGTGGAGCATGAACAAAAATACACTGAATACACAGAACACGCACACTTTTAAAAGGTCAACATCGAGCGGGGGCGCAGAAACCAGACCAGACTAAAATCCAATAAAACAGGATACTTGTGAGCGACCTCCTCCACAGGACCCTGTCCCGACACCAGCACACGCTTTTTATGAAACTGGGTAAACATTCGCAAAGGACTGTGGGACAGCATCACCTGGTCTGGACACACCTGAGATAGAGAAAAAGTGCAGAGAAGAAGACTTTAAAACACAAAACAAACTGTGGGCAGTCAAAATGAATCACAAGACGCTCAGTTTACCTCCACATCCAGCAGATGGGACAGATGCTCCGCTTTGGTCTGCCTCATGCAGTTCCCAGCGTTGGTGACAAACACCACGGGCACCTTGTATTTCCCGTTGCCATCGACCAGGTTCCTGAAGCACTGCTTGGCTTCGGGGATGGGTGTCCGGCCCCGCACCAGCACCCCGTCGATGTCGAAGAGGAGCCCGAAGGACTTGTGGCCCTGAGGAGGAGGAGGAGGAGGAGGAGGAGGGAGCTGGGGACACAGAGATGGAGCATGTAGAGTAAAAACATGATCATTAACTTAACTGAGACTTTGTGACTGTGACACCACAGTTTTATTGGAGATGGATAAGATAGTAATGTGGTTGTAAATGTGTAGTGCTTTATCTCCCACCACTTTAATCATGTGTGTGTGTGTGTGCTGTGATTAGCTTCAGCATGCTACTCAGTGTATTTCTATGCTGTCTTCCCCCTTCAACGTTGAAATGGGAGTTAATTATAACAGCCAGCTGATAAAAAACACCATTTTAATGTCAGTAAAAGTCTGAATAAAGAGTCTACTCACATGGCTGTAATGTCGTGAGGTCGAAGTCGAGGTGTTCGCTTGTTTGGCTGCTCCTTCACAGCAGGGTTTCAGCAGCTGCCAGCCACTTCTCACAGGACTGAGCCTCTGCATTTCACTGTGTGTTTGTTTGTTTGTTTGTTCAAACCGGCGGGTAAACAACAAACAATGGAGGACGGAACCGAGCTAGCTTTAGCCGAGCTAACAGTGAATGTCCACCGAGCCACTGTGACGACGGAAGAAGTGGGTCATGGTGTCTCCTCGGCCGGTGAGAGTCAACACTCAACTATCTGCTCATGCTGCTGCTGCGCGGCTGCCATCATTCAACCAGCGCCAGTGACAACCACTGCGCATGCGCACCAGACAAACTGACAGGCACTTTATGACGTCATGTTGTTTACCGGAAACGCTGAGGCGTTCAGTAGAAATGAAACTTAAGCTTTAAGAAGTGTTTCTTCATAAAATGTGCCAAAAAATCTGTATGTTTATTTAAAAAAATGTAATTTTTAAATCTATATGATTTTTAATTTCCTTATTTTATTTATTTATTATTTATTTATTTTTATTTGTAGAGCGCAAGATTGTCTGTTTACACTCTTCCTTCATGATTTTTATATATTTGAGTGTCTAACATTTCATACAAACACTTGTTATCAAATGTTTAAACTTTTTACTTTGTTGTTATACTTAATTGTTTTATTTAATTGTTTTACCAATTAATTATTTTCTCATAAATAAACTCAACATGAAATATGAAATGGTTTCTTTGTCAAATATAATATGTTGTAGAGGTAGTAAAGTACCTGACAAACTGACAGGTACTTTACGACGTCATGTTGTTTACCGGAAACGCTGAAGCGTTCACTGGAAATGAAACTTAAGCTTTAAGAAGTGTTTCTTCATAAAATGTGGCAAAAAATCTGTATGTTTATTAAAAAAATGTATTTTTTAAAATCTATATGATTTTTAATTTCCTTATTTATTTATTTATTTATTTTTATTTGTAGAGCGCAAGATTGTCTGTTTACTCTCTTCCTTCATGATTTTATATATTTGAGTGTCTAACATTTCATGCAAACACTTGTTACCAAATGTTTAAACTTTTTACTTTGTTGTTATACTTAATTGTTTTATTTAATTGTTTTACCAATTAATTATTTTCTCATAAATAAACTCAACATGAAATATGAAATGGTTTCTTTGTCAAATATAATATAATATGTTGTAGAGGTAGTAAAGTACCTGACAAACTGACAGGTACTTTACGACGTCATGTTGTTTACCGGAAACGCTGAAGCGTTCAGTAGAAATGAAACTTAAGCTTTAAGAAGCGTTTCTTCATAAAATGTGGCAAAAAATCTGTTTATTTAAAACATGAAATTTTTTAATCGATATGATTTTTAATTTCCTTATTTTATTTATTTATTATTTATTTATTTTTATTTGTAGAGCCCAAGATTGTCTGTTTACGCGCTTCCTTCATGATTTTATATATTTGAGTGTCTAACATTTCATACAAACACTTGTTACCAAATGTTTAAGCTTTTTACTGTGTTGTTATACTTAATTATTTTATTTAATTGTTTTACCAATTAATTATTTTCTCATAAATAAACTCAACATGAAATATGAAATGGTTTCTTTGTCAAATATGTTGTAGAGGTAGTAAAGTACCTGACAAACTGACAGGTACTTTACGACGTCATGTTGTTTACTGGAAACGCTGAAGTGTTCACTAGAAATGAAACTTAAGCTTTAAGAAGTGTTTCTTCATAAAATGTGGCCAAAAAATCTGTATGTTTATTAAAAAAATTTTATTTTTAAAATCTATATGATTTTTAATTTCCTTACTTTTTTAATTTGTAGAGCCCAAGATTGTCTGTTTACGAGTGTCTAACATTTCATACAAACACTTGTTACCAAATGTTTAAGCTTTTTACTTTGTTGTTATACTTTATAATTTTATTTAATTGTTTTACCAATTAATTATTTTCTCTTTCTCTTTGTTTCCCCCATTTCCTTTTTGGTTATGGAGTATGTAGTAGTCACCCTACAGTTTTGGAAAATGATACACTGAAATAAGCTAAGCTCAAATATAATATGTATGTTGTTGAGGTCAAAAAACCTATGCAGGTAGGAGGCACATGGATTTCACTACATAATAATCACAATACAAGAATAAATACAGTAGTTATTAAATGAAGTTATTTTTATGCTGTGTGGCTTTCCCCTGACTGTAGCTTCTATAAATATTTGACATGCAGCGGTAAGAGTCTGTATTTCTTACCATCTAGCACAGGTGTAAATAATAAACATAATGAAGACTGATTTTAGCATTTAGCTGCTTCAGTTTGAGGGTCTTGTATATTAGCTCACCATCACTCTGTCATATCCTGAACAGAAGTGAGCCATCGTTAATGTTAGTAACACCTGAGCTTTGCCAACTATGACAAATCAAAATGTCTGCTGTGAAAAAAAGCCTACTGCTGCTTGCAGAATTCATTCTGTAAATAATTGAAAAAAATCAATTACTAAAAAATCCTTGTAGCAAAACATTTTATTAGTCCAAAGTACAAAATAGAAATAACATTCAGTCTAAGTCTCAGTACACACAGTGGCACAAACACTTCATATATTACACAGATTGTCCTCTATAAGCAGACACAAGACATCACAGTCCAGTCCTCAGCTAAATCTCAGCTCATTTTCCAGCCCGTAGATCTTTGCCTTCAGCGTCATCAGCTCACCCTGGACCTTCTTTGTTCTGGCGTTGGTTTGACGTACCTCATGCAGAATTGCTAAGTCCTGGTTGGGCCCAACATTCAGAGTAGCCTGAAGCAGTAGATACATAGACACCAGGTGAAACAGTTTTAATATTACCTATCACATCAGCAGTATAAAAAAGCTGAAGAAATGATTTCAATAAGACAAATAAGTTTAAGAAAATATCTTAAAACAAACAACAACAACAACAACATGTCATTTTCTTATGTTCAAGAAAAACAAAACTAAACAGGAGGAAAAAGACATTCATAGACAATTTCTTTTTTACCTTGACAAGTTGTTTTTCTACATCTTTGAATTTCTGTCTGAGGTGTTTCAGGTCCGTCTTGAAGCCCTCCACCTCCATGGTCCTCCTCTTCTCCAGCGCCTCATAACGCTGAGTCATCAGCTGAAGACGCTTGGCCATTTTGTCTGAGCGCTCCTGCATGCATAAAAATTTAATCAGCCCAGAAAACAGTGACAACAACATTGAAGATTGCCATAAAATACATACAAGTGTGTGAGGATTTTATACACATAAGCATCAGTACAACAGTGTTACCTTAAATATTTCCCTGCCCACATCCCCTTCTTCTCTGATTTGTGACAGTTCTGTCTCCAGAGTGATACACTGCTCCCTGTACATCTCTGCCAGACGGTGGGCTTGCTTCAGATCCTCCTGCAATGCCTGATGAAACATTTAGATAGGTACATTAAAAAACTGCAACAAACACCCCAAAGCAAAAAGAGATTTGATATTATATATCATGGGAAGATGTTATTTACAGTATTTTACAACACTGATTTCTTTAGAACATCTATATATAGATTTCTTTCTTTTAGATTTTAAAAAAGAGCACATTTTTACCTTTAGCTCCTCCTTATGCGTTTGTTGAAACTCTGGCTGAGGCTTAGAAAGGAGCAGCGCTGTGCTGCTGCTGTGCTGCCACGGTCGGCCCGGCTCTGTACCGGCAGGGCCAGCCTTCCTCAGACGGTTGTGGCAGGAGTCCAGATCCCTCAGCAGCCGGTCCTTCTCCGCCATCCAGCTTTTCTCATGACCCCGTGAGTCAAACTTTAGCTGTAGGAAATCTTTGGTGCTCCCATACAACAGGTTCTGGGTTCGCTGGAGCCTGAGGTGTCAAATGAGAGAGGAAGTGAGAGTTATACATTGTGACAAGTATAATTCCAAAAAAAATCTTTTACCAGCATGAAAAGAAGCATGTCTCAGCTGTAGATCGTACATTAGGAGTGAACAACTAAAAATGGAGACCCACTTGTCATTCAGAGCTGTGATTCGCTCCTGATCTCTGTGCCGTTGTGCCTGTGCCTCTTCTGTTTTGATCCGTCGATCCTCCAGCAGAGACTCTACCTGCTCTTTGGCCAGACGGGTTTGTTCCTCCATCTGAGCCTGCAGAGCCTCCACCTGAAAACATGAGCCACAAAGTTCGGTCATCTCATAGCCAAAATCACAGAGAAAGGAGAAAAGGGAAATGCTAGTCCTGAGTGAAGATGCGTTTCTGAGAGATGATGGCACATAAATCCCATCTGACTGCATCCAGGAAGTGAACACTTTCGACCTACCTGTAGCAGCAACGTCTGGTTATCGCTCTTGTATTGTTCCAGGCTCTCTCCATTTACTCCATCTACTGATTTTGTTCTCCTGCCACTCTCTGCTCAAACAGACATGAAATTAAAATGGCACAGTCTGTTTGGAGTAATGTTTCATTGATTGCTAATTTGCAAATAGTTCACAAGTCATCTTGTCTTCTGTGTGTTTTACTACAGATACTGTCATTATTCATGTAGTTTGTTTGAACACAATATCAGTACTGATGTCGTGATTATAGAACACAACAACTAATTACAATCACATCTTTCTCAAACTATAGGCAACATTTAAATATTACATTAGGAAAAAGCATTTGTAAAAATGTTTTCGAACCTTTCCTGGTCGCAGCTGGTTTTAACTTTGTTGGCCTCAGATTGAGATTGTCATCCAGTCTGGACTCAGCGTCCCTCTGTGAGACAGTCACCTGAAATATAAAGTCACATATAGAATTTCTTAAAAACATTTTCAGCTTAATTTTCTTTAAGCCCTTTTTGCCGGTACAGACCGAATTTAAAGTGGAATAATTTTTTGTTATTCACTTAAGAAACATGCAATAAATAAACTAAACTATATCAGTTTTAATTTATTGAAACTGAAAAACATGACTGAGTCATTAATATATGCATGCAAACCTTTAATTTAAGAAAGTGTGGCATCACTTTGAGCAGCAGTCGGAGTAATATGTCACATGTTTATGTGATGAATTAAACTTGTACCTTGTGAGGAGGTTCCCGGTGGAAGTATGTGATCTCTCCTGCATCAGGACCCACCAGGGCCAGAAGGTGCTGGATTTTCTTCCTGTCATCCAACTCTCTGCACAACAATGATTGGTGTATAGATAGTTTTATAGAATAACTGCACACTCACACGGGTGTTTAGGCTGCTAGGCTGATTAGACCTCTGTCAGTAAAGAACAGTCTGCACCGTGGTTTCATTATCAACGGTGCACCTACCTGATCTTTAGTCGGTCATTTTCTGCATAAAGCCGCAGAGACTGTTCTCTCTCCTGGAAAAGGTAGACCTGCATGTCACTCAGGGCGTTCTGCAGCTCCACAATCTCTCCCTCACGCTGGCGTACCTCCCACTGTAGCTTATGCTGTTAAGATATCCAGGATGGAGAGAAGACCGGTTAGAAGAGGTGAATATACTCTGGCGTAGATGAAAAGCAGTGTCATATACGACTCATGGCTGCGTCTCACCTGGTCCTCTGTGATGCCTCTGTACTTCTCCATCATCTGCAGCAGCTCCTCGTGTTCCCCGTCAAACTGGGCGATCTTCTGTCTGTAGAACTCCAGCAGCTCCCTGGAGGGCCGCAGGTACGCCAGCCGCTCATGGATGGGAGGAAGTGGGGAGTCAGGTTCGCGACCCGGGGTATGCGTGTTGGTCCTGCGGGGAGAAAAAGACTTTTATAGGGTAATATGGAATTATAACATGACATATTTGCCTGTGCTTGTTCAGTAAATGTCTGCTGCCAATTTTATAAGTGGCATAAGAAATAAAATGAATGATTAGCCAGGCAGTTAAACCTACTTAAGGAGTAAGACCAAATCCATGTGGGATAAGACTTTAACAGTGGGAGACCAGACTGACAAAATAAGCCAGAGCATCAACAAGGAGGATTACAGTTAAAAGCATCACCCCCCCCTCACACAATGGACACGCTCAGTGCTACAGCTGCATTTCTCTCACGGAGAAACCACAAAAAAACGTGTGTCCTCCGGTGTGTTGACCACACGATCTTACCTGTGTGGCGTTGCATCTTTTTTTGGCGACCCCATCCCAGACAAAACACTGAAAAGAAAAGCGACAAAATTAGTGGCCTCATCAGTATCAAAGAAAATGGTTCCCTGGTTCCCATCTCCATTTTCTCACTTTAACAGTCCATTTCATCTTACTAAAATGTAAACAAGTCAATGATGTGTAGTCTTACATGTATATAATTATATAATCTAATAATTAAATCGACGTTCAGGCTGGAATTTGAATATTAACAATGAAGAGGTGTTGTGACGTGGGTTAAATGGTGTAAAATGTTTTATAGCAACACAATAAGGGACATGTTACCACGGGCTGGGCGCCAGGGGGAGCTGGACGTCTGAAAGCACAGTCTACTGTGTTTAGAAGTTTATATTTTAACGCTTTGGACACACATTATTCAGCTGGAAGACAGCCCAGCTCAGTCAGGTGTGTTAAAATCAACACAATGAGAGAAACAAAACGAGCAATTCATTTTTGGTTGCAAAACAAAATAACGTTTGCCTGTCTTTCGTGATATAACTTAAGAGTTACTGATGGAGAAACTTAAAATAAAGTCAGCACATACAGGTACAACAATTCAGCTTCAGTATATTTCTCTCTGGCGACACAATAACACAGTTTACACACAGTCACAGTCACAAACTCACAGCGCGTCGGTCTCAGCAGAAGTTGTGATGTTCGTTGCTAGCGAGCTTTTGAAACCCGGAAGTTGACACCCCTTCGTCTTCTTCTTCGTGGGAAACTGGAGCGATTCGTTGTTATGCTGCCAACTAGCGGCAGGCGGCGGTACTGCGACTAGTGGAGGGTTCGTGAAACAATTAATAAGCAATTAACAACATAATTTGTCTTGTAAACTTTGTGGCAGTGAAGATAAATGAGAGGGAAAGAGTTTTTCTTCATGATTAATGATGTTTCCGCAGTCATTACATGATTTTTTGGGTGAAACTCTCCTTCCCTCTGTGCGCCCAGCGATTTTTCTGTGTTTTCTAAAATGTGTGTCTGTAATATAATAGACATCATTTATATTTAAACTAAGTGCCTAAATTACTTATGATTAATATAAAACATGAATGATGGGCAAAGTAACAACTGTCGACGGAAACAAAAGGGAAAAGTGTATCCCTTCAAAATAAATGCCTAAATATTATTCAGTAATTAAGATTAATTACAAAAGGCGAAACAACTTTTTTTTTTAAAATCTAGATTTATGAATATAAACTATACCTATAATAAATCATAAAAAAAATCATAACTGATTAGAAAGTAAATGAAGATTAATTACAAAACTCGGAACAAATTTCTTTCTTTTCTATTTTTTTTAAAAAAAATCTAGATTTGTGGACATAAAATTTACCTATAATAAATCATATTATTAAACAAAATGTAATTATTTGTAACTATCAGCTCATGCATCCTGTTGCGAAAAAGCCAACCAGAATTCAATAGGTGTATGACAAAATGTATATTCATAATTAAAATGCCTAAATTGGACATGAAGTACAACAAAGTGAAACACTTAACATCATGACACGATATGTTTTTGTAGATGTACATTATCAAAACGATTTTTATCGTCGTTAATTATCGTCTTACTGTGAAAATCTCCACCGGAAGCTCGGGTGTCTCTACGTCCACCTTGACGCTCGGTCCCGTCAAACTTCTCCGGCTCCTGGTTCTCACGTCGGTCTGTTTGCTGCCGTGTCTCTCAACGATGGAGAGGAAAGTTGCTCGGGAGTTTAGGCACAAGGTAAGACGCAGACATTTTAGTTGTTCGGATATTAATTAAATATCTAATTAAAAGCTCTTTCCTTACCTGGTTGTCTCTCAGGTGTAACGTTATCTTTCAGCGGGGTGTTACGCAGACGCACTGCAGGCCTGACGACAGCCTCACGAGACAGAAACACTTAAAAACATTCAAGTTTTATTTCCATAAAGTCTTTTTTCTGAGAGCACATCACAAATATAATGAGTCAAACGTAATTTAGGGTTAAAATATAATTTGTTACTCGTGTAAACTATTTATTTAATTGTTGTTAATAGATTTTTTTGGTTTTCATTCAACTGGAATAAGTGTTTTTCTTTGATTGTCTGGTGTAAAATGAATTTCACAGTGTTTTCAGTCTGTTAGATGGTAACTACAGGCAGACTAGTTACTTATATCTTAAAAGTAAGTTCTCAGCAGCCATATTGGAGGACTTCCTTTCTGTATGTGTCTCACCTGAGCTCAGGTAAACATCATGCAGCTGAGGTCCATTATAAAACAAATGTTAGTGATGTGGTTTCCATGAATTAAGCACAAATCATGCCATGTTTTTGTGGTTTGGCGTTGGCACAAAGGTACCTAATGAGTAAAAAAACATAACAAAGGACGGGAACATGATCTGTTTCAGAGTGTTTTCGGCCCCAGAGCATGTCGGGATCAGCACACAGCCATCTGTGCTGCATGCAGTTGGGCAGGGTCCCACACTGGAAGCTCTTCAAAAGGGCATCTCAGCATTGGGTTAATGGCAGAGCAGTGTCAGACAGGAGCAGCTGAGCGGAAGAGATGTGGCAATTTACTGTTTTTAATTAGAGGCAGAGGGGACACGACATGGCACAATGAGGCTTTGTGTCTTTCGGGGACATCGTCCTCGTCACGTATCTCTGTTTGGTTGAGTATACGTGCGGTTATACTGAACATTCACAGAAGAAATGCATTTTTATTATCTTTTTTTTGGTCAATTTAAAGGTGGATAACAAAAGTTCTGGCCTATAGGGTCCAGAATCTTCTAAACCTGAGTTTCTGACTGATCAATTATCACCTTGCCTTATTGGTTTTATGGTGCCAAAGTCTGCAGGCGGAGGCCGACTGTGTCTCATTTCCCCTGAGCAAGAGAAATTTATGACAGTCGTAAACACCATGACACACTCACACACACACCCTCACAGCAGCCACCCTGCAGGGTCCACGTAGTTTACATGTACACTATTATTGTAATGAGTCTCAGGTGATCTAGCTCTGCTTTAACACAGGCCTGTTTAACTACTTCAAAAAAGTGAGGTTGCAGCCTTTTAAAGCTCGAAAATGTAAATGCGCTTTTTATTATTTCCTCTGCTTTGTTTATTAGTTTTTCAAAATTGAAAAAAGACACATTATACACACAAAAGTACAGGAAAGAAACAATGCATCTTTTTAATGTTAGAAGTAGGATGTCAGCTTGATTCTCGTTTTAATGAAATACATACAACAAAATGATAATAGGGCCAGGATAAGTTGTGTAAGGGCTGCCAGTTGATTTGGGCTTCTTTAATCCTTACCTACAATGACACAGAGGTGTCTGAATGTGAATGTGTACGTGAGTTTTGCTCTCTGATCTTTGAGCTGACACTGCTTCATGCATGTGTATGCGTGTGAATATTGGGTGTGAATGTTAACCTCTGTTTGTGTCGTGAGATGTAAGATGACACTGCTGACCTTCCTGCTGCAGCCTCTCCTCAGCTGTACTGCCATTATTCCCTCCCAGCGGTTTGATAGTGAGAGAAGAGCAGTCCATTACTACCTTGCTTCAGTCCAAGGAGTCTCATCATCCTGAAAGCTTAATTTTAGTTATCACTCTGATTTAAATAAAGTTTCTGAGGTTGGGTTTGAAGGTTTTTTACGATAGTTAGTGAAGGAAGAAAGAGCAAAATGTGTTATATCAGCGATTGGCCGAAGCGTTTCCTCAAACCCATCCTGCTGCAGCTGAACCGGCGTCAGGTTTGTATGACTCCCACACACGCACACACAGACACACACAGACACACACACAGGTGGTGGTTCAACCCCCCGGTGGTGTTGACAGGACCACAGGAGAGAGGTGCAGTGTGTGTCAGTGGGCTGATGTATCCCTACAGTGAGAAGACGGATGGCACCAAATGTTTGTCCTTTCTTGCAGGTGGAGCTGCTGATTGAAAATGAAGCAGAGAAGGATTACCTGTATGATGTCCTCCGCATGTATCACCAGTGAGTAGCATCTGTCGCTGCTTAGTGTGGTTACATTGTGTGTGTGTGTGTGTATGCGAGTACGTTGCTTTTTCTGTTTTGTTTTGTCTCTGTCACGAAGAGAAAGAAAGATTGTGCCCTTAAATAATCACTGCTTTCAACCAGAACTGATAAAGTGTAATTCAAAACATTCAACGTGTGACATTAAGTGATGTTTCTGCATATATTTATGCCTCCAGTGTTGCTGTATTTCCCTCTTGTTCTGTGTTGGCTGCAGGTAAAATGATGCCCAAATGCCTTTTTCACCTCCACTAATCGTCGCTAACTTTTAACTTTTTCATGTTTAGTTTTCAAAAAGCTCTTAATCTTGTCACACCGATGCACTCAAAGCTCCAGCTTAACCTCACCCGTGTGCTCGGTCATGGTTTCTGATAACAGCCTGGTCTCAGAGAGCTGAGGGAGGGGGGGTTGTGTCGGACCGAGGGGGCTACAGGTCTAGGTTTCAATTAATCTTTGTACAGAGGCAGAGCTCTGTGGCCCTGCCGGTTAAGCCTCTGATCAGTTTCCACTGTGCTCCGACAAGCCTGGCCAGTTAGCCACAAAAGCTTTTTTTTTTTATGTTCATCCTCCAAACGGAGCCTATTAATAATTCAAGCAGGAGGCCAGGTGGACAGATTTTACACCGTAGCTTTTACTCTGCTGCTTTAATTTCTGTTCTTGTCCTATTTTGAATTTTGAAGGGAAGATGGTTGGATTATATTTAATAAGAATATTACTTGTACGTTAGACTAAAGTCAATATGACGTTCAGTGTCTCTAAATCTAATTTTCATGCTGTAAAAAGTAAAGGCACCTTTATATTGTATTTTCCCAGAATTCCAGAAGGAGCTGCATTTAAAAAAAATTACAAAACTTAAACTATTCATCCCCCCTCTCCTCTCTCAGGTCGATGGATCTACGAGTGCTCGTTGGGGACTTGAAGCTGGTCATCAACGAACCGAAACGCCTGCCCCTGTTTGACGCCATCCGACCTCTCATCCCGCTCAAACACCAGGTGGAGTACGACCTGCTCACCCCCAAGAGGTCACGGTGAGTCCAGCATAGACTCGTGTTTCTAGTACTGGTGTACATCTGGTCTGTATCACATACTGTTTGTGCCTACGTAATGAAAACAACCTACAAAGAAGATGTGATTACACCATAATATCCCTCCGTGCTTGTCAGGATTTTTCTTTGTTTTCATATCGAAGCCATTCCTCTTGTCCCTCTGTAAAGTTTACCTGTCTCACACATCCTGTTGTACATCTTCCTCTCTCTCTCTCCCGATGGTGCAGGAAGCTGAAAGAGGTGCGTTTGGATCGGACACACCGAGATGGACTGGGTCTGAGTGTCCGGGGCGGGCTGGAGTTTGGCTGCGGTCTCTACATATCACAGATTGTCAAAGACAGTCAGGCTGAAAATGTTGACCTGCAGGTACGTTTGTATGAGAGTTAACTGTGATGATAATACTGTTTTCAATTATCTAAACTACTCTTTAAATATGGACTTCTTTTACAAAGAACTAGTTTTAATGAAGGATATCATTACTTTTTGCAATCAGTTACAAAATATATGTGTGTGTAGATGATAATCTCAATATTTTCACAAAAATGAAGGATTATGCAGGGGACCCCTTGTCTGTAGATTCAGTAAAACTCTAATGGTTTTCTGTGGCCATGTGTCTCAGTGTTTGTGTCATTATACCAGCATCCACTAGGTGGGGTAAAGCACCATGTTTTTTACACAGTGTTTGCATGAAAGTCTCTCTCAGATGGGCTTTAAATAAAAGAAACTTCTATCATGAGAGAAAAAGTACATTTTTAGATCGATGCTTTAATATAGATGAGACAGAATGACCGCTGTGGCTCTCTGCAATCTGGTTTGTAATTACATCCAAGTGAGGGTTGTCACCGACGTTATATCTGAGTAAAACCCACAGAATCATGTAAAACATGGCAGCTTTACCAGTGGTTCTTGTGACAAATGACATAGTTACCTTTCACTAAAAAGGTGAAAACTATTCCAAATGTTTCACGAGACTTGAAGTGCATTATGTAAAGTAATACAATAACAGTACTTTATTATAAATTGCATAAACAAAACACAATCAAGGGGGTTGTGGTGTTTATTTATTAGTTTATGTAACAGGGACCATACAGGTAAAATTTGTTGCATGCAGAGAAGCAATACAACAGCTGTGATATATAAAGGCTGTCTATCTTATGTTCAGCCCCCGCCCTTGATTAGGCTTTGAAATCTAGACTTAAATCGATGAATAATCAAAATGTAAATTGGTCACATAGATCAATATATAATGTAATTAATAATAAAATCATCTGTGATCTTGAAATATTAAAAGTGAAGGCGTCATCCATGATATCCCCTCCTGTGTTGATGTTTAGGTTGGTGATGAGATTGTGCGCATCAACGGATACTCCATCGCCTCCTGCATCCACGAGGAGGTCATCAGTCTCATCAAGACCAAGAAGATTGTGTCACTTAAAGTCCGGCGTACGTCAAACACAAACTCGCTCTCCAACTAACAGCTGAATGACTGATGTGCATGAAGGTGAATGTTGTTTAACAGCAGAGGCATCATTCATTGTTTTTAATTTGTTTTTTGTTTTTTTCTGTCTGAACAGACGTGGGGGTGATCCCAGTGAAAGGGTAAGATCATTAATGGTTTGAATGGTGAAATGGGCAGTGACATGCAGAGATCACTGTGTTCTCATTTGATTACGTTCATTTCTCCAGCTCATCAGATGAACCTCTCAAGTGGCAGTTTGTCGACCAGTTTGTGTCCGAGTCAGGGGTAAGAGACAGATTAACTTTGTTCTTAGGTGTCTTAGCACCTTAGGCAACAGTTAACAGCTTTTACCTGTCTGCAGGAGAAGAAAAGCAGCGTTGCAGGCTTGGCGTCCATTGGAGGTAAAGAAATCAAGGAGAAGAAGGTTTTCCTCAGTCTCGTGGGTTCAAAGGGGATGGGCATCAGCATCTCCAGTGGTCCGACACAGAAACCCGGCATCTACATCAGTAACGTCAAGCCAGGCTCTCTTTCTGCGGAAGTTGGACTCGAGGTGATTTGCTCAAAGTGACCAAAACACCCCTGTGAAATCCTGAGTCTTACATACCTGCCTGCTGTAAACTGCTTCTGTGTCTTATTCCAAAATGTAGGTTGGAGACCAGATCGTTGAGGTGAACAGTGTGGATTTCACCAATATGCACCACAAAGAGGTGAATTATGCTCAATTAAATTATTTGTCCGCTTCAGTCCAATGTTCATCAGTCATTCTTAATCTTACATCGATAAACAATGTTGTACATTTTGTCCTTTTTATCCAAAGCACCCACAGCACAATGAGAGCATCTGTTTTAACTGTGCTTGTGATGCTGGTAGAAGTAAAACCTTTCATCGCTGGCAGTGTTTGTTCAGTGTTTTACTCACTGAGCCGCAGAGCCACAGTCAAATTAGCATTTAACCAGCCAAAATGGTTTCTGCAGGTTTCGAAAACGTCCCTCATGGCCTGTTGGTTATTCGCCAAAGTGGCTGATGGAGAAAACAAAGCCTGCAGTATTTACCAGGAGTTGGTGTTAATTTCACATTCTGATAAAAACACACAACACATACACGTGTACCTCACACAGGCCATGAAGCACTGTTAACATATTACCCTTAATTGTATTCATTGAAATAAACTGTACCTTAACGATTGAGAGCATTATTTTAAGTCTTCTTTTATTATCTTTCCAGGCTGTGAAAGTCCTGAAGAGCAGCAGGAGTCTGACTATTACTGTCCTGACAGGAGCTGTAAGTACCCTACCTGCATTATGTTTAATAGAAATTAATTATAATATATGAAACATTCAGCACTACAGTATGTCCCCTTTTGCTTAACTTATCTCACATAACTCCTAATTCTTGTGAGTATGTTGAATTCAACATAGACACGTTTAACACCACTGACTTTAAGATTCACAGGTTTCTGGGATATTAGTCTGACTCGGATCTTATCTGCAGTCAACTCCCACCCCCCAGCCCCCAGCGTCTCTAAACGATATTTATATATGACGGATGTCTGCGGGAGTTTATCTGTTAATTTGCACTGAATGGAGATGTTCAAGCTGATAGAAATGGTGCCAGACTGCCAGCCTGACTTGATCCCTAGTCAGCCTGGGAGTTTCCCGGGAGATTTCGTACCAGGCGGCAACAAAACGGCACAGTGAAAGTAAAGTTGTGGATAGAATAGTTCACAGAATAACATGTAAGCAAGGATGAGGATAAAATCTGCTTGATTACCTTTGAAGCCACTCAGAAATGAAAAAAAAATATGGATGTGGGAACACAAACTTCTACCTTCTCCAATTGGTATTCCTGAACGGCACAGATGCTATGGAGACATCACATTACCTCACTGTGCCTCAGTCTGGCTGCCTGCAGGAGCAACATTAATCATCAGTGAAGTCACTCGGCAGGTTGTTTGCCTCGGGACTCAGCGACGATGACTGTATAACTGAGACAAGCAGTCCCGTCTTATTCACCGTTTTTCTTGGTGCCTGTCTAAAGCATTTATTCCTGTCTGAGTGTCTGTGTGTGTGTGTGTCCGTCTTCATTTTGTCTCTTTTTGACTGCACTACATCCACATTAATAAAATTTCAAAATAATTAACATTCAAGGCTATGCTCCAAAATGGACACTGTTTCTTACATGACGTGAATTCATTTTTTCACATAAGCGTTAAATGTAAATGAATTGTATGTATTGTATATGTTTTATAGGTTTTTGTTCCTGAATATACCTATTAACTATATATTAACTATATACTAACTATAGAAATTACCCATCCGCACGTCCCTCTTTATCTCTGGTCTGGGACACTGGTTTTGGTCTTGCCCTCCGGTCACACGAGCCAAAAGGTTTGAGGACCTCCTGCTGTGCACGATGTCCCTGCCTGATTATCGTTTCTTGCTGCTGTCACTCTCTCAGGGCAGCGATCTGTTCATGACAGATGAGGAGCGGCTGGCAGTGGAGGCCCGCAGGGAGCTGGACAGGCAGGAGCTGATGCATCAGAAGAAGGTGGCGCTGGAGACCAACAAGATCATTAAAGAGCAGCAGGAGAAGGAGAGGCAGTGAGTGAACAGAACAAAACTTGAACTTTTCTTCGGTCTTTGCTGTTTGGTAGAAGAATGGCATTTGTATTGTTGTGCTTGAACACACCACAAGACGCATGTTTTTGTGTCTTTGTTGGAGGTATATTCATTTATAATTGGAGAATTTGGTCTAATGCAGCTCAGAAAGATATTGTGACACAACCCTCAAATCACATCTTATCACACAAATACAAACCCTATTTTTGTCAACGAGATCACTCGATGTGTACACAGGGTTTGACCCAATTTGGAAGTGCATCGATTTGATGACATAAATAGAATTTCTATTTAAAACTGATGAGCGACTGCAGTGGATATCAAACACACACACACACACACACACACACACACACACACACACACACACACACACACACACACACATAGAGAAAAGGCTGTGAATGCTGCTCACAAGTTAAGTAGTTTCACCTCTGGCTGACCGGAGCCATTTTTTCTCCGAGATTTGGCTGACATTTTGATACATCTCAACATAAATGGTGCCCCGTGTGTGCCCACTATGTCTTTATCCCCTTCAAGCTGAGGGTGTGAGAGTGGCTTTCTTTGCAGGACTGTCAGACACAGCTGAAATTGATTTCCCCTCGAATACGAGCACAAACTGACCCAACAACTGGGGCCAATAATCAGCTTGGTGAATACCAGCTGATTGACATTTTAGAGTCAGCCTCCTCCGCATTCAGCCACCAATATCATCTGTCAGTCAGTGCTAAATTATGTATTCTCAATAGCCTGCTTGTTTTCTTTTCCTTTGTGGATCAAACCTCCCCTGTCACACTGAATTCATATACCACAAATGCATTCAGGGCAGTGCGTGACCTGCTTCAACCACAACACAACAGAGAAACACAAAACACAAAAACAGGAGTTCGATCATTTCCCTGTCAGCTAGGCAAACGCTTCACAAGCATACATTTACATATATTGGGGACAAAGAAACTAAACAGCACCTGCAATGATTTTCCATCTAACCAACGACCGCTTATATTGCTCTGTAGTTACATCACCATATATATATCGTTGGCGCATTCTTCTCAGGCGTTCCTAAATTCAGAGGACACGCTCTCAATGCTTTGATGCCGGCAATATTTTTGATGAATGATGTGACTGCATAATGTGCTGCAGGACTGATACTCTTATTAGCTCCTGCATGCTATTCTGTATTTATAGCCCTCTGCTGCAGTATGTTGTGTGTACAGAGTTTAATTTTGTGTTTATGTTTTTAACAGGAGACAGATGGAGATCTCTCAGAAAGCTGCAGAGGAAGAGGAGCGCTATAAGAAGGAGATGGAGAAGTATACAACACGTTTTGGGTTTTTAAAAGGTCCACTGTGTCAGATTTAGTGTTACCTAGCGATGAGGTTGCAGGTTACAACCAATAAAATAACCCTCGCCTCACGCTGGGCGCTTAAAACTGCAAAGGCCCTCTCTAGAGCCAGGTTTTGGTTTGTCCAATCTAGGCTACTGTAGAAACATCTCCCTCTGTAGATATAAAAGGCTCATTCTAAGGTAACAAAACATAATTATGAATATCATATTCAATTTCTGCCAATAGATCCCTCTAAATCTGACACACTCGAACTTTAGATGTCCATAAAGTGCCAATTCAGTACTGTTTTGGCATGTGTAAAATATCTTGCATCTCTCGCTTGTTTTGTCGTCCTCCGTAGGATTGAGGCTGCGGAGAAGAAGCACAACAGAGAGTGGGAGGAGGACTGGGGAGCCAAAGACCGGCCCAAGAGTCCAAAGAGCCCCCGCAGTCCAAAGAGCCGATCACCTGTCCCACCTGAGAAGAAGACCAGCCCGTCTCCAAAGGCCAAGAGTTCTCGTAAGGACACCTGAAATAAACGTGCATGAATCCTCTATTTCCCTTTTCTTCTCAAACCGTAGAGTTGTAGAGGTAACTCTTTCCTGGGTTTATCCTCACTTCCTCTGTTTTACGCATGCTCTGTCTCTCTTTCTGTCACTCCTGTGTGCTGTGCTGCTTTCTATGGCCTCTTCCTCTAAGATGATGCAGCCGACTTCTTCGCAGAGGAAGATGAGGAGGAAGAGCAGGATGAACAAGTGAGTCTCAGCTGTCATTGTCACAGCTGTGGTAGCAGGATGTTCGTGCAGACCGTTGTACTCACAGACAAGTGCTAGATTTCCTTTGACAGCCAAGATTCAACCATTGGAGAAACTACTTTGATTGCTAAATGCTGCCAAAAACTAAATGAGACTGATAAACAAAAAAATCCAGCTACTGAATATTTATTTTTGCATTTGTTAAAATACAGTTTGCATCACTTGGTTTTCAAGAGGAGTTTGCAGACATCCAAAACAAACTAAATCTATGTTCTTCCATTTCTTTTTCGATTGCTGTGTTGTGACTCTGAGTGTATTGTCCTGCTTTTTTTACATGTGAAAGGCTTGGAGTGTGCTGAGACTTATTTTAACATACTTTTAAGACCTGTGTTCATCTCCATCCTTAGCGTTTGGCTGGTTTTATCGATATGAAGGGAAACTGCCGTCAATCCGCAAGGTACTGTCAGCTGCCTGACTTCAGTGTGGTGTAGTGGAGTTTCTGGTTTTTAACTGGTTTTTATATCATCGTGACAAAGGCGTGGTTTCAAATTCATAATTTACAAAGTTGTTTGCTGTGGTTTTATCACTTATAAACAGTGTGGTGTCACTAGCTGTTTCTGCATGTCATGCCGTGTGTGGTTCGGAGTGGCAGATGTGTTTCTGTCCCCTGCTTTTTATTTTGACTTATTGGTGACATCCCAGAAAGGAGAAAAGAAGAAGAAAAAGAAGAAAACTTCCAACACAGACACGCTACAGGAGCAGAGAAAAAACAAGAAGGAGATGGAGTTCGAGCTGAAACTCGCCAAGGAGAAAGAAGAGATGTATGAACGAGAGAAGCAACTGAAGATCAATCGGCTGGTTCAGGAGGTACGAGAAGAGGCGTTAGAGTGGACTTTTTATAAAGCACTTTATGGCAATGTTGGCTTGTCTTTCAGGGTGACAAGTTTTAACTAAATGTAACCATGTTGCACTAAATTCCTTATTGTCTGATGCTGCGTGGCCCTGGGTTCGTACCAGGTCTCAGAGACGGAGAGAGAAGACCTAGAGGAGTCGGAGAAAGTGCAGCACTGGGTGGAGCGCCTTTGTCAGACTCGGTTGGAGCAGATCTCCTGCGTGGAGAACGAATCCCCAGAGGTACAGAGTGAGACCTCCTCTGTCTAAACCTCTCTGCACTCAGAGCTCTTCGACAATATTTTGTTGTAGCATTGATGATGACAGCATTGAGACAACTCTTTCCTAACATTATTTGGTCTAAATGTTTGAAAGGACAGTTCAGTAGTGCTCAGAAGTTCAGAAAGCCTTTTTTCCCAGTCATTACAATTCAGCAAAAACCATTATGTGTGCTATTCTGTTGCTTATTTCACTTCAAATGGTCTATTATATGATATATATGCTGCATGTAGTGAGGCAATAGTGGGTTGGTGCGCTAGAAACCGGCTCAAACAACTAAAAATAACTTTTTCACCAAGTGAAATTAGTTTGAATATACAAGAGAGACACCAGGGTAGTAAAAATGTGAATTTTTTGAGAATGAATTCTTAAATACTACAAATAGACAAACATTTTGGACATAAATGAACGTCAGCTAACCGTAAAAGAATCAGGGAAAGTAGGACAAAAGTCTGCCTGTATTTATTTGTCTTTTTGTGCATCGTTACCCAGCACCTTCAGTGACTTTGCAGATGTGTTCTTGAGATTTGACACATGAGGTGAAACAATTTATTTTCCGTGTCCTTGTGACTTTAAGCTCTCCCCGCCGCGCTCCCCTGCCTCTGAGCCCAAGGTGAAGCGTTTCGCTGGCGGCCTCCACCTCGCCACCACAGATCTGGACGACATTAACCTGGATGAGGTGGATCAGAGCCTGAGGGGCCCTCTGAAGAGACTGGCCCCTACCCAGCCCAGCAATAACCAGCCTCCCCCTCCCTTGCCTCTCCCTCCACCCTCACCCAAGCTGCACCCTACCATACCCAACTACTCCCCTCCTTCCTCTCGAGCGTCCCCACAGCGGCGCCCTCCTTCTCCACCCACTGCTCGAAAACCTCCCTCTGCCCCACCTACCTTGCACAACAAGGGGCGCAGGCCTCACCCTCAGCCTCAGCCTCACCCTCATCCTCACCCTTCCCAACCTGCTCGCCCACCTTCCTCCCACTATCCTCCTCCACCTCAGTCGTCGTGGCCTCCTTCCTCCCCTCAGCCTGCTCCGCGGCCTCCTCCGCCGCCACCTCCTCCTCCACCGCCGCCACCGCCTCCCCCTCCGCCACCACCCCCACAACACTCGGAGGACCGAGTCGGAACCCTAAGCGGGCTCCGCCAGCGTCATCACCATCACCATCACCTCCAACACCCTCCCAGTCCTCCAGAGCACAGGAGCGAGTGGGAGTCAGGCGGCTACCTCCCGAGAGGAGGAATATACTCGGCTAACACCAGTGAAATGTCCTACCCCTCCAGTCCGAAGGTTAGAGGTTCTCACCTGAGAGGGATGACGTGTCTGAGTGGCTTTTCCTTTCCTTATTTTTTTCAAGGCTGCAGGACTCAATTCTTTTTAATGGGTGGATTTATGTGCATGTTCTGTTCTATGTGTTGGGATGTTTTATGCATGACTAGAAAGCGATACAGGGTATTAGCATGACTGAAGTGGGCAGTCATTGATTTACAGTTTTCTTCTGTGCTGAGGTAAATGCACTCAGGGATGCAGTGTGTTGTTATTGATGTTTTCTTGTAGCTGAGGTTTGTTAAACTGAGTGGAGTGTTGCATGATGTGCAGCGGGGATGGAAGCAGCATCTTATAGCTCATGAGAGGAGCTGATTTTTTTTTTTAAAAGTGTGTGCTTGTGGTTGTTTTCCTCTTAATGCACCTTCTCCTTGGTTGTGCATCGATTTGCCTTTGAAACCTCCACCAAGCTGTGATATCTGTGTGTTGCACTGATATTTCTGCAGTGCTGTCTGTGCCAGGGGGGCTAATGAAATTCATTTTATTTTACTGTGGTTCAGGTTATGAGAAATACCTCACATGCCAGTCGAATTTCCAGTTCAAGCTCTCCCTTGGTGAGTTCTGTAAACATCAGATGTTACATTTTGCATGCAATCCCGTCCAGGAGGCTTTTATTGTGAAATAATTTATCGAATGAGCATCCTGTTAATATAAACCGATACTCAGCTGTAGCATGGAAACATGGTCTTTCCCCACTAGCAACTAGCTCCTAGTCCCCCCAACCAGAGGCGTCAGATGGCCCCTGTCATGTCCAAACCCGTCATGCTGCCCCAGTCCCAGACCCACCGACCAGACCTGCACAGATCTGCACTCCGTTCTGACGGCTTGGTATGAAAACACACCGCAATCATATCCTGCTACTACGAGACAAAACTCTAAATTCAGCTTAGTAAGGTCATAAAGCATTCAGACATCTGACGCAGTATGCCATCATCTGGGTGAGGGATTCATCTCTGCCTCTTTTTACGAGCCTGTTTCACAGAAAGACAATCTGTGGTTATTACATCACACCGGGGAGCTATTTCTCACTCCTGTCATGAAGCTGTAATGAAACTGGACGCATTGTTTTATTACACAAACTGAATTTGTTTTGGAGGAGCGCTTTCCAACAATCTTCTCACTTTATTAGAGCCACACATTCACACCTGGGGAGCACAACGGCAGAGCTACACACTTCTTCCTTTAGTTAATGTATACCTCTGCAGCTGGAGGTGAAATGTGCTTGTTTGTGGTAGTTGAAGGAAGGGATACCATAAATCATTCACACGCTTTGTTTTCATTGGTTTGTTTTTTTACACGTCCGCTAAGAGCTGATACCCGTTCTTGTGTTTCAGCCTCAGGAAATGCTGAAACGGATGGTTCCTTTCAACTCGTCTTTTAAATCTAACACCAAACGACAAGTAATCCATACCTATCACCACCTCCCTTAAATCATTATTACTCTTGAGTGCTTTTTCCACCTGTTTCTTTCTCTGCTTTATGTATCTGGGGTAACACATCAGGTGTCCTCATGGTTCACTGGAGCCTCTTCCTTTATTTTTTCATTATCTCTTCTCTCTGTTGTGTGCATCACTTTCCCTTAGGTCCAGTTGTGTTGCTTATGCATGACTGCGCTTTTATTGACGTGGAGCACTGTGAACATATAGTGTGGGAATGCATGTGTTGTGGTTTTATTGCTGTTATTGGTTTTGATGCATACTGGCAACAGATGGTTTCGTACGTCAAAGGCTGTCCCGTAAAGGCTCGTTGAAGCCGGTCGTCATGTCTGTCTCATTTGATTTAATGCATCTGTCAGACTAAACACCACATCACTAATACTGTTTTCCAATTTCTGTCTCAAGCCACGATAAATAAAAACATATATTACAAATGAGTTCATTTCTTATGTCCACGGATGAGTTGTCTGCACAACAACAACAGGAAATAAACAGCTAGATTAATGTGTTTACTTTGCAGGAAGAAAAATGTTCTCTGGATAAATGTGACGTCCTTTTCTCTGAGAGGCTTTCTTCAATTTCCTTACCTTGAAATTAAATAGCTGTCAACATCGGGAGGAGTGATTATCTGTGGATGAATTGAATGAAAGTATGAAGCTTTAAAAGCCACTGTGCTTTTTGACTTAATGACTCAGAGCATCACCATGGTTACTAATTATTCGGCTGGAATTAAAAACACTAACAAAGAAGTGGTTGTCAAAGGAAATCTGGCCCGGTCTTTATAATGTGACTTGTTTCTTGTGTTGCCCTGGTTGTTGACTCTCTCTTGATGATAATGATCCGTTTTCAATGAACTGAATGTTGATTCTCTTTCAGGGATTTCAGAAATACGAGGAAGAGTTTGATCCCCACTCCATGGTATTGTATCCTGACCACGTTAGATAGCTTTAGATATAGAGGTCGCAGCTCTTGCAAAGAAAAATATGAAGCTTGTATGTCTGCTTTACCACAAGAGCTGATGTTTCTTGAGGTTAGAAAATAAGTTGTCGTTATTGCAAAGATGCCTTAAAACTAGCATTAGCATTAGCGGTTAGCTAGACTTTCATATTCATACACACACTCAGTGATTAGGCAGCAGTTGTTTATGTTGGCACCTCTATTTGTTTTTTCACTACTTAATTTGCAGCTGCAGTGTTGTTTTGTGTGTTTAACTATTTTTCCTTTAATTGTTTCTTTGTTGATTAGTTCTCTGATGCCCAGATAGACGGGCGAGACGTGAGACTGCTGAGAATTAAAAAGGTACAGACCGCCAACTTCTGCCGTCACTTCAGACGACTCACACTTCAGATAAGTTCATTGATGAGAGGAACCACTCATCACTTTTAAAGTGAAGCTACTAGCGTTGATTGTTTTTGTTTATTGTTCATTAGGCTGGACAGCTTGACATCGCTCTGGAGGGGGGCGCAGACTCTCCGTTGGGAAAGTTGGTGGTGTCTTCAGTGTATGAAGGCGGAGCTGCAGATAAACACGGTCAGTTCATTTGTTTTGGTTTCAGAATTAAACTCAATGATGGATCAACTTTAAATCATGAAACCTGTTGTGCTGGACAAATAAATGAATGTCAGCTGATCAAGACAACAGTTTTGCATAGAGAGCTAGTTAAACTCTGTGTCTAAAGTTTGTTCTGAGGGAATTAATTCAGTATTAGAAAACACCACCACATCCTCCAAAACCACCATCTTTAAACCAGTTTCAGTAAAAAACTAAAGATTGAAGCTGGGTTTTGCAGGATTTATTGGAGGACCATTTTATTTTGGGCTGCATTTGCTTGATAAAATGGTAATTAATTCTGCTCTTTATTATAAAAATTCGGCCTTTTAAGCAGAATCACAGAAAAACCATATTTGCACTGCAAATACATTTCATAATCAGAGCCTCAGTCCTACTGTGGAGGCTCAGGGCCTCATGAATACAAAGTCATTCATTATGCTTATTAAGTGAAGCCTGTATTTGCACTTTATTATTACACTGTCAATATTGTTTCCATGGTGATTTATAGCTGAGTACTGTTCATGGTGGTGCTTGTTAACATTACGGTGAATACAGTTTAGATACATGCAGCGCTGTAGGAGACAACATGTTCAGAGTTGACTTGAGTCGATGCAGAGTTTTAAATGTTTGAGTGCCACTTCACGCAGACTGTGTATTCATCTCTGCAGCCGAGTCGTGCATGAATATGTTTGGCAGTAAACGGTCTCTGATGTGTGTGTTCGCAGGTGGCATCGTATCCGGGGATGAACTCATGGCTGTGAACGGGAAGATCCTGATCGATGCCACGCTGGACGAGGGACAAAACTCTCTGGCTCGAGCCTGGAACAGTGGCGGGGTAGGACTCAGATTATCGACCCTGATTGATTGTTGTTGTGACACTTTTACTTGCAGATTCAATCAGGTTGCTCGAGTTCATATTGTTTATTGATTCAATCCGGTGCAAATTGAAAGTAAGTGTTGTTTTAACCTTTAGGACTGGATCGATGTCGTGATTGCCGTTTCCCCTCCGAAAGAATATGAAGATGAAGTGTAAGAAAATCCCTCCGAATGTTTTATGTTTTATAATATCACATCATGTATACTGTTATTCAAATGTTCAAGTATGTGACAGTGTGGCTTGTGTGTCTGTGTGTGTGTATGTGCATGTGTACGCAGCCCTAAGTCAGCATCAGTCAGTCCCACTTTGAACAGAAAGGTGTTTGAAGGCAGTGCAACACTGTACAGACACGGCTACCTACTTCAGCACTAGCCCTCCCCATTCCTCCCGCCTCACCCTCGTCCTGGTAAATCCACTTAGTCTTCAAACCTCCTCCTCCTCCTCTTCCTCACTGCACGTCTCAGAGGGGAGGTTTGGTGTGGCGGCTTGTTTTTTCTTGAGCACATGTGACAGTCTCCCTGTCAATCAGAAGAAAGCAAACTGTATTCTGGTATTTATGTCCCCTCACCTTTGTCAAACAGTCAGATTTATGTCTTACCGTTAATGCTGCGGTACTTCCAAGAAAAGCTAGAGCGTATACAGTATATTAATGCCTCAAGGCGATGTTTCATTAATGCCGAAGCATGTGCTCTACAACGATGCAGCCGTGCTATTTGAGTGGAGACATCTTACAACTAATGCGGTCAGTGACCCACGCCACCATATATCTGCCAAAGCCCGACCCAGTGAGCCGTATATAAACACATGTGTAACGTGTATGCGGCCTCTGTGGTGTTGTCCTGCATCACCAGGTCACGGACGCTAATAAAAGCAGACTTGGACTCACCAGCCTTCAGCAGTTGTTCTGATTGATGTTGCTCCTCAGGACTGTTACATGTTCTGACACACACAGACACTAAGTGACACTGGGTAGCACTGAGACGAGGATTCCTCCTCTGCTACAGTTAATGTCAATATGTTGCCGGCAGGGTTTGATCAGGGTTTTGTTTAGGTTGACAAAAAAGTACAATTTAAAGGAGCAATTTGTGAAAAAAGGCCAGAAACAACAGCTTTGATGTTTCGTCAAAGATGTCTATGAACTGTGGTGCATTAAATACGACATCTACTGAAGTTAGCATGCTAACCAGCTAGCTCCAGCCCGTCCTGTCGCTGAGTACCGCTTTGTGCTGCAAAAGATAATAGTCTGATAGGCCACCGTAGTTTCAATCAGGAGATGTAAAATCAGAGATCGCTACTTAGTCTGTTAAGTCAAGAAAACATCAGGAAAGTATTTTTTTTACACCAATTTCCTTAAAAAATAGAAAAAATACAACCGTACCTTTTGAATTCTGGCCATTTCTTACAAACTACACCTTTAAAGCCCTGTGTTTTAAAAGAAAAGCTCTCCTGCATGTGTGTTGGTCTGTTGTGTTTTAATGTGCAGTGACTGCAGAGAGCAAACTTTTTCTTAGCAGTCCAGTTAGTAAAGTTTACAGCAGGTTTTGCTGCTGCACATCTGCTCTCATCTCGTTTTGTTTCTTAACTCTTCTTTCTTCTCCTGCAGGACGTTCTTCTAGTCGCATCAACAGCCTGCCAAGAAAACCAGACTGATTTTAAGAAGATTTTCATCCTTGATGATTCCTGCAGGATTCTTCTCAACCACAATAAAATAATCCTGTTTCCTCTTCATCTTCACGGTCATCTTTAGACAAACAAGCTAAAAATAATGGTCTTTTGTTTTTAGATATAACATTTCTATAAGCTCTTTAAGGAATCAAACCATTCTCGCTGTGTCGGTTTGTCAAAGGATGATCGAATCAATACTTAGTTGTCTCCAGTAATCTTTCTCACCTTTTGTCAAGCCCGGAGGTGGCCGACCTCATTTAGATGCACTCAGCCTCGCTGATCTTTCCCTTCAGAGGTGTGTCTCATCTGTCAGTGTAACAACGAAGGCCGAGTTAAAACAAGAAAAACTGTAATCGAATGCAACCGTCTAATCTGCCTTTTCTAAGCCCAATAAAGGACTGCTCACAGAACGGTTTGTTGTGCACGTCGATTCCCTGCTTTTTTTTCTTCTTCTTCTTCTTCTTTACTAGTTTAATCATTACATTGACCGGTTGGTGTGGCAGCCGACACAATCGGCACAAAGCAGCATTTTCAGAAGTAATGATTAGGTGCAGATTTGTGTGCTTTTAAAGGTGCTTATTCACTCCCTGATGTCAGTTTGGGAGGCAGACCCTGTCATGGGAAATGATTGTATGTATTATTGTTATGATATATGATGTAACAACGTTTTAAAGGGGCACTACGTAGTTTTGGAGAAGAAATTCAAACTCTGAATTTTAATATTTACAATGTTAATGAGGAAGTAATACAGTTTTTTCCCCCCATTACTGAATAAACAAGCTGTTCTGATAGAGAGCATAATCAATGCTTGTATCATAACATTTACAAATATATGTTTGTCCAGAAATTGATTATCGAGAAGTCGTGACTTCGTGCTGTTTTCAGTTTCAGTCAGTCTGAAAGGTTGAGCTGATTTTTTACGTCTACGAACGCACAACAAACATTATTTGTCATCGTCTGACCTTTATCGAGTCGGGTTCGATCACATCGTGTCATCATTTTACAAACTTCTGTCGTCCAGATGACTCCAAGAAAATTATGAATAGAAAACTGACAAAATCCGAATGTTTTATCTTTTCCATCAGTGAATAAACAAGCTGATCTCAGAGGAAAATAAGGTCCCAGAACACTGTTTGAAGCTGGAAAGGTGGCAGGGTCCGCCACATATAAACAAAGTAAACCAGTATGAAACTGTGTCGTCCTTTAAGGTCAGTTTGTTTGTTCAGTCATGAAAACAAAGAGAGTTTGTTTATTTAGCTTGTTTAGGTTCTCTGTAAACCCAGATTTAGTTTAGTTCATTATTCTTTTATGTTTTGTGATGAATAATACAGAACAATGTTCATGTTAAGCACATATTACTTAGTGTGTTAAGTTTATGTAAGGGGAGGGGAGGGGCAGACTTCCCAGCATGCATTGTTAAATGAGAGTAAAAACTCTCCCGAGACCTTTATTTTGTCTTTTCTTGACAAGTTTTTTTCTTGATAAAGGTTATTATTGAGTTCAGTCTTGACTCAATCACATTTTTAAAATTACTTGCAAATATGGAAAAAATAGTTTTATACTGGAACAAAGTAATTATCAGCAAGTTGAAGGATTGTATAGACTCTTCAAGAGACTTTCACAGGAACTTGATGGTTAAGAAATATAAATTAAAGGACACTTCTTTACAGATTAATCTTATTTTATGTATTACTGAACTTAAGATAGTTATTTTGTACAACTCCTGAAAAGAAATAATTAATGTGAAGTAATGATTTTGAGTCGAGCCTACTAATGTAAACTGAATACGTCTCCTATATAATACTTTTAAGGCAACACAGTTTTCTAGTAAAGTCAACTAATTTCTCCCCCCCAAAACTTCATAATGCACCTTTAAAGATGAATTTTAGGTAAACACAGATGTTTCTGCATGGATTTACTGCAAGCATGCATTTTATTTTGTCCACAGGGGGCAACAGAGCTCCTTCCTGAGCAGCTTCTCGCTCAGTTAATCCCAACATGTGTTCATAATTCTACTTATAATGAAGCTGAGTGTCACTAAAGGAGCCTGGATCACATTTATATCCAGTCTTACACTTTATTCTGGTAAATGCAACGTGTTTGTCCTCAATCATAAGTATTAAATAAATAAATAAATAATAAAGGAAACTGTAAAAGCCGGTCATGTAACATGTGTGTCTGTTACGTAACGCTGTGCAGTCATGATGTATACGTGACTTCTGTCCGCTGCGTGTTTCAGCGTCGCATCGACCTTTGCGGGGAGTCTGGCTGAGAGCCTCCCCCCCTCTGCCCTGGTTCATGATTACAAACCATACGTGGCCCCCTCTCGGCTGGAGGATCTACCCTCCTCCTCCTCCTCTTTCCTCCTCCTCATCCTCCTCCTCTTCTTCTTCTTCCTCCTCCTCGGGTTCAGCACCGTGGACAGCTCCCCTGCCTCCACCCCTTAAACCAGCCGCCGCCGCCGGCTGGACGCTCAAACACAGAAGAAGTGGGGACAGCAGGGAGGTGGACACATGAGAGACAGCGAACCGGGAGACTTCTTCACCCTCTTTGTCTTTCTTTGACAGCCGAGCGACGGATGTGACAGCACCTGAAGAAGAAGTGTGACTGGGAGTCAGGAGGAAACATCATGATCTCACGATATAAACCGGTAAGTGCTGCACGCAGGTGCAACACATCCTGGATTATGTTTTTTTATTTGCATGCATGCATGTTTAGATGGATGCTGCTGCTGCTGCAAGTCATGTTAGGACATAGTCAAGTCAAGGAATCCCTGTGATGGGATCTCACATACATCACTGGGATCCAATGGGTTTATTGTCCTCACAGACATTTTCATAAAAGATGATCTGAAGCTCACTTTAGGTGAGAGAGGGACCTGCAAGATTAATTAACACAGATCATGCATGATTCATCACTCACCTACTAGCCTCACTTTACTCCCACGGACTGATGTGTAGCTGTACGGCGAAGGAGCTGCATAACAATCTCATCTGATATTTAAAGATTATATGAATGCATTGTTTCACGTCTTTTTCCCCCTCCAGCTACACTAACCTAACCTTTTTTAGTTCCTGCAGCTCAAATGTTCCTTTTCCTCTCTGAGTGAGCGGCTCTCTTTTATTTCTGTGCTCGCTGATACTTCCACCCCTCCTCAGGCAATCCAGTGATGGACAGGGCTGATGTCTGATGTAGGGCAACCGCAGACGTATAATCCGGCCAGTTATCACCAGCTGTGAAAAAGGGATAATAGCGCAGAAACAGTGCATGAGAAAAAATATAATTTCTCTTTAGAGGCTTTTGGTGTTGGGAGCTTTTTCCCCCAGATGAAACCCCTGCCGACATAACATCTGGATAGTCTGTGCTCTGCTGATTGACATTTGTTTGTGGAAATATCAGTTTCCTCTGAAGACTCCATGTTTCACTCTTTACTGTCAGCTGGTGTAAACATGGTTTTTCCAAGAAAGGAGAGAATTCACTCTGGGACAGGAAGTGAGAGGACACGACTGCAGCGATGTGAACTCTTCATTTTGAGGCGTTGGAAGTGAAAGAAACGTCAGAGTTTCTTCACTTTCAGCATTTCACTGCTTCTAAAATGGCGTTTTGACCTTCACTTACCTACATCAGCCGCTAAAAGAGAAATCTGTGACAACTCCCATTGCTTCAAACTCCACCAAGAACGATTTGCACTCGTTTTGCCTAATATAACTCAACATTAAAGGAACAGTTCACCCAGAAATGAAAATCCGGTCATTATCTACTCACGCCCGTGCCGATTGAAAGTCTGGATGAAGATTTGTAGACCGCCAAACATTTCTGGAGCTTCACAGCAAAAAAGCGTTCCAGCGTTGTGATAGTAGATAGGGACTTGTTTTAAAATGTAAAAAAAAACAAAACCCCACAAAATGGCTCCATGCAACTCGTCCGGCGTAATCCAAGTCTCCAGGAAGCCCTGAGAACCCAAACTGATTTGAAAAGACACAGTCAAGCTTGTGCGCCCAACTCAGACTGTTGAGCGCTAACACTTTTAGCTTAGCAGCTACAGCGAAAACATTTCAGCTTTATTAAGAGCGTAAAGAAAGACGTATCGATTCAATTTGGGATCTTTGGGCGTCTGGGAACTTGGATTACGCTGATCGAGCTGTACGGAGCCATTTTGAAACAAGTCCCAGCCGACTTCAGTTGTTTAGGAGGATGCTGCGACACCGGTTTGCTGTGAAGCTCCAGAAATCTTTTGTGGAAACTCCTCCTCACTTTCCGTCGGCATGAAAGCGAGCAGATTACGACTGAATCTTCAGTTTTGGGTGAACTCGTCCTTTAAGATACTTCACTACTGCCACCACTGCTGTATATTTATCCAGACTGTTTTTATTCTGCTTGGACTGGACAGGAACGATCATCCACATGCATATTTATGCCTCAGCTTGATGTATTAACTGTGCACTGTAATGGCAAAAGGCGTCACCAGTCATTCTGAGGAGAAGATGCAGGAGGTGTAAACATTATTATCATAAAAACAATTGAATGCATCTCCATATTCTTGTGTTAACATCAGATGTCCGTCTGTGTGTGTAAACACTCGCGTAAACCGCTCATTACATTTAAGCTTATCTCTGCTGTTACTAGATGAAGGTCACCATGACGTGGATTACATTAAACACAAATCATTTTAACCACTAAGAAAAGACGAGTGAGTCCATCCGTCCCTGTTGATACACAGATTAGCAAAATCTGCTCCCATGTGGCTTTTTTAGCTGATCCCTCAAGACCAAGTCCGCTGCCATTGGCTGAAGGCAGGGATCTCTCCCTGCAGGACCGGGAGCACAATGCATCCATCCCGGGGATTCATTCATATTTCATGCCTCTGTTTTTTTGTTTTTTTATGCGTGCAGCCTAGTTATTCAGTCCCTCCGCTGTGGTCTTTTCTCATGCAGCGCTCTAAATGTGAAGTAAAGTGATAAATGACTGAGGGGGAGAGTTATGTAATTCCTGAAAACGTGGTGCCGGGATTTAGATTAGAGCGCTTGCTCATGCTTCACACGTACCTTTTGCATGACGTTTTCCACCGCTCATTCAGCAGCTGTACCTCCTCTCCTCTCTCCTCTCTCTCTCCTCTCTCTCTCCTCATCATTCACTTCTCCATCCTCCCCTCCACCCCCATACCTTCAGCAGCTCTCAGTCCTCTTGCCTTGCCTGTCTGCCTGCACACTCTTCCTCTCTTCTCTCGTCTTCCAAGGTCGACTTTGAGCTCTGGTTTGCAGGGAGACAGGAATAGAAGGTGCACTGCAGAATGCCACCGCTGCTCTTCGCTGTGTGTGCGCGTTCGTAATATGTGTGAGCATGACTGAATGCATTCCTGTGGAGCTGTGCAGCGCCTCGCGCAAAGTGGAGCTTCAGGTTTTTTAGAGGATGTCTGAGGACTGCGGGCGGACGGGATGCAGATGTTTCTCACCAGCACGGCCGGTAGAGCTGCTTAGACCGCTGGAGAGGAGAGGGAGCCGCTGCTGCTGCTGCTGCACTGGACTGTGACTGACCCCCTCCTTCCCTCTTTAATTGGATCTGATATTTGGATTCTGTATTCAGGAGGGAACGGGAAGAGGAGACCTCTTTGGGAATTTTACAAGGATCCACTGAGGACGACATCAGCGTTCCTTTCTTTGAACACGACATGCTCTGAGTGCCTCTGTTTAAAATCTCTCTGTCTGTCCTCTGTCTCCGCTCCTCCTCCTCCCCCCTTCTTCCTCTTCCTCCGGCCGGTCCCCTGCAGAGTCCCGGTTCCACCATGTCCTTGGCGTTCTGTGGGAACGAGAATAACTCGGTGGCCTACAACGTGGACGGGGGGGTTCTGAACAACGGCTGTTTCCTGGACGCCCTCAACGTGGTGCCACATGTCTTCCTGCTCTTCATCACCTTTCCCATCCTCTTCATCGGTGAGTGTCTCTGGGAGGTCCTCACCCTCTTCACACACACAGACACACCTCCCTGGACAGTCCACACAACCAGCACACACACATTTGTGCTCAGATGACGAGCATGTTCTCCATCTGTCCTTCTCGGTTCTCTCTCTATCAGCTTGTTTACTTTTGCGTGTGATTAATGAACTTCTGCATGATGTGTTTGATCAAGCAAGCATTTATTTGTGTAGGCTAAATACAAGTGAAAGCATAAATCATTTATCTATACACTTTTAACCCTTTATCCACTCTTAACCTTTATTTAATTTATGAGCTTGTTCGACTGTGCACTTCACTCCCTGAGTTAGACTCTCACCCTTCTCTGTAGGTGTTGTTCTGTCCCGTAGCCAGCAGCAGAAATACGAGTCTCCTGACTCTGGTAGCACACGAGGACATATTTCTTGAGCTGCAAGCATTTTTTGAAACCAAATGTGACATCGTGCGATGATATGTAGCGTACAGGGGCCACACAGATGCCACCGGGCTGGCGTCGGGTTACACCTCTTTTACGCCTCTTCTTGGCTGCTCGCCATTCCATTAGTGTCATCGTCGGCGTGTAACGGGACGGCTTCGTGCTGCTGCAGACACTCTGTCACACATGCTCTGGACTCATCATCTGTCCTCTCATGTCAGTGTGTTTGTGTGTGTGTGAGCCACGTGCGTTGTGAAATCTGGAGGTACTTGGTGCCCCTTTTTTGTCACTTTGTCTCGACATACAGCTGGTTTGACAGTCGCTCTGTGTTCCTGTTGTTCACTGACAGAAGATGCGACCTTCCTGATTACATCCTGTAACACAGAGAGACTTTGTCTTCATACGTAGCACGTTAAACTTCCAGTTCTTTCCATTTTACTTGTCTTTTCCAAATGTTTTGTTTAGTGGTGATTGGTGTGTTTGGATGTTTTGTAGTTCAGGCTGTTCCTCAACTCTCAGTGTCTTTCCTGTCACGATGTTATGTGTCATTATGTGTCGACTCTTTTCAGCCATGCTAGCGACATGGCTCCGCAGATGGCAATATCTGTCTGTGTGTCAGTCCACCACTTCGGTCCAGACTCAAATATCTCAACAACTATCAGATGGAATAACACAAGGTTGACTGGTCCAGATAGGCCAGGTTACCATCAGCATGTTAGCATTATCTCAGCTGCTTGCATGGCTGCAGACTAGTAGTCTTGTTTGGTTTTACTCTAACACAATCACCAGAATGCATGTTAGCCAAGTAAGTTTCTGCAAAACCACAGACAAATTCAAAATGAACATTTCTTTACGTTTGTTCAGGTTGAGTTTTCTGTTCCTCTCTTGTCAAAATGCTTTTGCTTATGCTCTGGTTAAGTTAGGTAGAAATCATTATGGTTTGGCTTTAAATACCTGTTTTAGTTGGCACGAACATGGATGGAGACGGTCTGACTTCCCATGAAAAACAGCCGGTTTTGTTTGACACAAAACAGCTGGAAATGTCTGCAGATCTCCTGAAGAAACAACCTGCTTTTGACACCGCAAAAGTATCTGGAAAATGTCCCCAGGTGACCTTAAAAATATCCACGGGTGTGACTCGAACCGCAGTCGGCAGTGTTTGGCTGTAATAATGCCACCTCCATCCCCCTGCACCTCCTGATGTGTGGGCACATAACATGAACGTGATATGTCACGTTTGCCGCAGATGTCAACCATGGACATATCTGTGGTGTGTAGAAACGGCAAAGGTGCTGCTAACTGAAACCCTGTTAAGTTTTTGTTTTTAGCTTTGAACATTCCTGCAAATGAATTCAACTAAAACACAATAATTGGCAGAGTGAAGGTGTAAAGGCAGCGTCTGTTGTCGGAGGATAACAGAAGGAAAGCTCGCTGGAGGCTGCAGTGATTTTCTCCCCGGTCACTCTGAGCTTTGCTGCTTTCACTAACCCCAACGTAACCTCAGGGGTGTGAAAGCTGTTCTTTCCACCTTGAGTCACCCGACAAAGGCTCTCAGGCCAGCCTGCTCGTTATGTATATTCTGCCTTGCAGCTATGGGATGTGTGTTGCTCTGTACAGTGCTGGCTCATGAGTTCAGGGAGTCATATCAAGGCTACCACTGTAAGAGGATGCTGTGAATACATGAACCACACAGGACTGTAGGATCTGTTTGCTTCGACCGGCAGTCAGTTGTGCCCGAGTTAAAGCTGCAGCTGACAATAATCATCATTTAATCTGTTTATTATTCAGTCTAACGTCCAAGTCGACATATTCAAATGTCTTGTGTTGTCTGACCAGTCGTCCAAAACCCACATTATCACAAATCTCTTTATTTGAGAAGCAGGAACCAGTGATTTATTGGTATTTCTGCAGACTTTGAATTTATTCCAGCTAGTTTTAGCTTTTACACAAAACAGTTTGACCCATGTGGGAAATAATTTGTGAGTTCACTGCATCAATTAGATAATATCGATATGTGATTCGTGCACCAACATGGGAAATTTGTTTTATTCGCAATAATAATATGATACTGATTTTTAATGATATTGCAGAGTGCTTGAGCAGATGGTATGAATGTGCTTGTGTGTGCATGTTTGGAAAAGAGACTGATAAAGGAAGAGATTAAGTGTGTGTGTCGGTGTGTGTGTGTGTGTGTGTGTGTGTGTGTGCGGAGGCAGCCTGTGCCAACACTTCAGAGATACACCGTCCAACGGCTGAGGTGCCAACAGCAGGGAAGTCATTAACACAATTTGATCAGCAGACCTGTCTCTTATGACAGCGCTGACTCACCTTAATAAAATAAATTACCCTCTGATGATTGAATTGCTGTTGTATTACAGTTTGAGCTGAAACAAAAATGTCTTGCAAAGCGATAAAGAAGTTGTAGCCACAAAAAGAGATGAAGTAATTGGTCTCATGCAGCCGTCTCGCCGCTCTTATTGCCTTTTGTATTTTGAGCAGAGTAACAGTGATAATATCACAGGTAATTGAATGATGAAGAGCTAACAGACTCCGACAGGCTGCAGACCCATCCTTTGTATATCTCTGTTAGTCATTTATGAGAGCTCTTTGTCAAGATGTTCAAGGCTGTACTGGCAGTGGAAAGACAGTTACAAGGTCGCTTTCATTATCCGCTACTCAGAAAATGAATACTGAGATTGTCCGCAGAAGATTTGATTTTACTGACTGTGTGTTGAATGTGACGGAGCCTTGATGCTTTTCGTTTACTGTCTCCTGTTTTTGAGGCTGGGGCAGCCAGAGTTCAAAGGTCCACATCCACCACAGCACCTGGCTCCACTTCCCCGGTCACAACCTGCGCTGGCTGCTCACCTTCGTCCTGCTCTTCATCCTCGTCTGTGAGATTGCAGAGGGCATCGTCTCTGATGGGTACGTTCGACCCACCGGCTACTAATCTGACATCTTGAATTTCAGTCAGGTGCATGTACTTAACTGACCTTTAAAAGTTTGTATGGGAGTTTTGTGACATTTGTGTATTTATGACGAATAGACATAATCAACAATGAGATATTGAGCTGTTCCTCAGAGTTTTGGTGCACATTTGTCATCTAATCAGAGACTGTTTTGCAGCTGCGAGGGCAGACTGATGCAATCAATTGCAATTTGCACTTCACTATTTATCAGCATTCATATAAAAACAGCCCAATAATGCTCAGGAGAGAGTTATTATGTCTAAACTGTGTTGCTGAGATGTGTTGTGGATGGTGACGCAACTTATGATTGTTCATGAAACAGCAATTTTCTAAAGTTTATATTCTAACTTCAGCATATATTTCTAAAGCTTATATTCAAGCAGCTGAAAGCTAGCTGAAGCTAATGCTAACCCAGGAGAGAGGTGAGTGTTGGGCTCCATCCATGACTCTGGTCTTCAAAGATGAAATGACAAAAACATTAACTACAGGAACAGAGCAAATAACTACTGAGTGAGTGTTAATACAGCTAATCACATTGTGCATAGCCAGAATTACTGTAGCAATACGGCGTTTGCTCGTTCTGTTGCTAAAATTAGCGGCTACTTAGCTAATTTTAGCGAGCCAGCAGTGCCAGATGTAGGTGTTTTTTTTTTACTGTGCCTTTCCAACCACACAAAATACATTTATTAAACACTGTATTTCCAATCTGTTTCATCCTTTTTGCCTTCGAACTCAGCAGCTGTGTGAGTTTGTCACTGAGGTAAATGTGAGTTGACAAGTCATGAAGAGACACAGGGAGACACAGCTGGATATAAAACCCATCTGTGTCCTTTGTGTCTTTAAATCCAACAACTTCTTGCTGTTGCCTGATGCAGTGAATCCATGTGGAGCAGGTTCTAGTAAACACTCAGGATTTCTGTTTACTGTTTATGAGTATTTCTGCAGACTGGAGGCGGGTGATTGTCACTGAAGTGAATAGAAGAACTGCCCATCTGCTCGACACTTCACCCGGCTTTTGCACACGGACTTCAGTTTTTAGCTGAAGAGCTCTGGATGGTTGTTCATGTCTCTCTCTCTGGATGTGACTGAATAAGTAGCCACAGTCATTAGTGGGTGAAAACATACATTTCAAACCCTGGTGTCCCTCATCAGTGTTGTACATTTGTGTCAGTAATCTCTAAACTTTTTCCTCCTGTATCTTATTGTCACTTGCAGGTTCAGCCAGTCCCTCCATCTTCACCTGTACATGCCTGCAGGTCTGGCCTTCATGGCCGGCATCACCTCTATTATCTACTATCATAACATCGAGACCTCCAACTTCCCCAAACTGCTATTAGGTACAGTATCCTTAAATTCAGCCATCTTTTGCTTACTGAAAAAAGTTTATCGAACTCTTTACAGTTGGTTTCTGGGTAATGCCGCTGAAAAACTCAGTCAGGGTTTCAAGGTTACCGTGCCCAAGCATGTTTGACCCCCAAAGTCCAGGTTGTTTGACTAGTGTGAACTCTCCGTACCGCCCTGGCACGGTAGGAAGAAGTGTGCTTCGGCACGATATGGTTGCTCATGCTCGAGCACAGGCACAGGTGTGCAACGTGGACATGAAGTATAATGATGTGAGTGCAGGCAAGTGGAGGATTGCGGAGGAGGAACAATCATGTTCTGGCACGGTACAGAGCAACTGGGCCAAAGCGCTGAGTGCACCCTTAGTTTCAAGATTTGATTAAGTCTTGTGAAACCGTTGCTGAAGAGCAATGAGGACCAATGAAGCCAAACTTTGTAACAGAAAACTGACCCTTTTGGACGTTAAAGTCGTAAAACAACAGCAGATTCAGATGAAATGAGCTCTGCAGGATTATATCATTATAAAACATGGCAACAGGATCAGTGCAGCCATTTACAGATGAATGCATCATTACCTTCAGATCAGACTGCAAACTGATTGAGGGCGATCTCGTCTAGTGTAATTACGCTGCTGGGTCGATGTTAATTATCTGTTTTCATTAAGAAAATGTGTTTCAGGTGAGCGATTGCACAGTTTCCTGATTTTCATCACAATTCTTTCTGATCTGTAAGAGTAATTACAACACCCCCAATAATAGCAATGTTATTTTTCTATGTTTCACATCAACATCTTCAACTCTTTGTCATAAAGCTCCCGTGTTCGATCCTGTAACGAGCGCCCTGTCGCTTCTCTCTGACTGTTCATAGTTTTCGGTTCCTCCTCACGCGTCATTAACTCTTCTGTGTTCGGTTCTCGATCGCTTCACTCTCCACTTCCATCACGATCATGAGCCGCCTCCGGCTTTTAGGTCTCTACATCACAGTCGATCTTCCTGAGTGAAGTGGCAGAGCCTCACCGGGTTCATCAGCGCATGAACAGGAATGGGTCTAAATCGTGACTCTGTTATTGACCCACGCTGCAGGAGAAGTAAACACTGTGTGAGAGTCTGCTGCTGCAGAGTCGGAGTTTATGGTCTTGTTACCCAGCAGTGTAATCATCCCCTGACAGCTTTCTCGTCTTTTATGCGTTTGTGTTTAGACAATCAATCTCTCAATATGCTGAAAATATCCTGTTGAACTGACATGATCATGGGTTTGTGGAGTAAAGACAATAAACTCACCTGCTGTTTACCGGATTAAAGGTGTCGACCTCGAAAGCTGTTAGACACACGCTGCTGACATGTTGCTGTTGGCATGACATGAGGGAGTGAGAAAGAAAAAAAGACGTAGACGAGGAAGGAAAACACATATCATAACATAATGTCGTCTTCCTACAGTACAGTCGGCTCATTTATCTTTTTTTTTGGCTCGTCCAGTGATTTACTCTCCCTGCTGCCTGCTAAATCTCCTCAGCCCTGCTCATCTACTGGGTGCTGGCCTTCATCATGAAGACCATCAAATTTGCCAAGTACACCGAGCACGGCATCGGCCCCAGGCAGCTACGATACTGCATCACCGGACTGCTGGTGCTGCTGTACGGACTCCTTCTCGCCGTGGAGATCAACGTCATCCTGGGCAGGGTGAGTGTGTGTCTGCTTTTTGGTGGTGATAATGATCGTAAAATATAAATGAAGCAAATACAGTAAGAAGAGTTTACAGTCATTCTAGTGACTCTGTGAGGCTGTACTTTGTAACGACGCAGCCAACGTTAAGATACGCCTTTATTTTGAAATTCCCATGGCACGTCTGTGTCACTGTTTCCGTCCAGCTCCGTTCTAAACAGTGCTTTGTTTTTATTAATAGACTGTTTTCCATTTAAAAGTCTGGAACCATTGATAAAAATAATATTTCCACTGAAGAGTTCAGTAATAAAACTGTCAAATCATGTTTGAGTTGCTTTTTGTGAGTCGATATAAATGTAACTGATCGTGTTAAATGGGCAGATGATGTCATCTCGTATCGTTCGCAGGCCCCTGTATCGAATCGAATAGAAATCGTATTGCGGCAGACTTTGTGATGTCGGCAAATATCGTATCGTTGTCCAAAAAATCAATATAATATCATTGCTACATGCACATATACTATCATAGTTTGGTTTGTAAGCACTAAATACAAGATGCAGCTCAGGTTGAACGTCATTAGTTTTGCAGGTACAGTATTTTGTCGTAAACGTACGTTTTGGACAAAAAGTAATTGATGGAAAGTTCATGTTGCGGCGACAGTGAAGGCAACATTCGTGTCAATTCAGTAGTTCTTCAGATATTTCCCCCGAAAACAAAACATTTTAACGTCATAGTGGAAGGTCACTACAGTCATTTGACCTCATCCTGTGGGGACCGTGAATGTCAAACTGTAATCCATCCAGTAATTGTTGAGATATTTCCGTCTGGACCAACGCGGTGAACCAACTGACGACATTTAGAAGAAACAAAAACAAAACTTCTCGGGAAAAACTGAGCAAATACAAGGCAAGAAGGATAAAAAACACTGCCACTGTCATAAAAAGAAAACACAACATAAAAAGAAATAAAGATTATTAAATGAAGGCAAAGATCAGAACGTCTCTGCTTTATGAAACAAACAATAAGTCGCCTCCGGCTGCCATCTGGCTCATACTGGGTTCAAAGGTTTCCCAGCCTGATACCAAACTAAACTGTGACTGAAATATATCTCACAATATCTAGAAGATTGATTCTGAGAGCGGAGTGAACTTAATGTTACTCTCTTTTTCATCTGGCTGTATCGTATGATGTCCTTTCCAGCCCCTCACACGGGGCACCAATACGTGTTTTGAACTGGATGTATGTCGTTCATTTAACAGCACGTTTTAAAGGAGCTCTTCAATTGAAGTTCAATTGTTCTTGTGTTTATGTAATCAAAACATGCCTTTGTTTAAGTGCATTATTATAATCAAGCATTACCTCAGTGATTTTGTTGCGTGGCATTTTCTTTAATCCTCTTGACTTGGCACAATTAATTGCATGCAGATCGCTCCAATTGTTCAGTGAAGTTTAATTAATTAACACGCCGCGAAACATGAATTTGCAAAATGCAGTTGGATGAATATTATTCTTATCTTGACCCACTTTAAATAGAATATAATGACTTGTGTTTGTGTGTATAAATAGTCCAGCTGTTTGGATGTTATCTGCCGGTTTCCACCGACTCTGCTTCTCTGTTTCTGTCGTCACATAAAAATTGTGCAAAGCTTATTATCACTGCTTCACATATATTCTTTTTCTATTCATAATATCATTGTAACAGCTCCTATCTCTAATATTTGTGGAAGAAAAATATCTATTTGAAATATGAAGCTTCACCGAGATCCAATTGCAACACAGCGATGTCAGATAACCTGTAATTTATACGCAACAGAGAGAGTTTATCTTTCGGCAGCTATACTTACTCCCACTGTGTTTTCAGCTGTCATATCCATTGTGTTGCAGCCCTCAAAAACAGCGTGGAGAAGATTATAATCGTTAAATCCACCGATGTTGTCAAAAAACAAGTTGATGGTTCTGTTTCATTGAATGTCCATGTTCACCCATTGTATTCAGGACAACAGAGAGCAAGAATAATAAATTAAACTTGTCTTTCTGTCCTTTGTCCTCCTCTCAGCGCTACATGTGTTTCGCCGACCCCACCGAGGTGAAGCCTCCCGAGGACCTCCAGGACCTCGGCGTTCGTTTCCTGCAGCCGTTTGTCAACCTGTTGTCCAAAGCCACCTACTGGTGGATGAACACCTTCATTACCTCCGCTCACAGACGGCCCATCGACCTCAAGGTCATCGGCAAGCTGCCCATCGCGATGAGAGCCCTCACCAACTACATGAAGCTACGCAAGGCCTTCGAAGACCAGAAGGTTAGTTTACAGACTGAAGACTGTTGGTCAACTGATTGTTGTCTAGTGCTTGAATCATCTTAGCCCACAGATCAGTGTGAAAGAGCTCACATACGTGGGAGTTGAGTCCAAAGTTTGATATTTTAGCTCACTGCACTCAGATCTGAGGTCTTGCTGGATGAGATAAAAATGAAAGCATCACGCTGTTTCTTGCTGCATTGGTGCTGAATAAATAATCGTGGATGTACCAGCTCTGGTGCAGATGGCGATAGAAAGTAACAGAAGCGGGAGTGATGATATTTGGCTGTTTCTCTCATGAACTCAAGTGTCTGTATTCTGCAAACATCTCCATGTTGAAGGTCCTCATGTTACTAAGATGATGTACTTGGGGCGAACCGGATTACAACATAGGGAAAAAAACTATCTCTTTCCGAATGTGGTGATTATCATCAAGGGATCAACTTGGATCTCTCGTCCAGACACAAATAAGGTTTTAAGTATTTATATAAGAGCTTAGAGTGCAGCTTGTTTGGCTCTTTGTGTCCCCACTCCACTTTATTTTGAGCCCATTTGTTAGTTTAACTGTCGTCATAAATCTTGTGCTTGTGATGTCTGACATGAGCATGGAGTGATGTGGGAATCTTACATACTGCAGTTGTATTTATTTATTTATTTTTTTTTTTGCTACAGCTGTTGTCATTAAAGCGTTGATCTCTGTCCCGTGATGACTCAGCCCTGGTTGAACTGGGACCATTAAACTTTACTCAGACGTCATAGAGACGATTGGTAATAGGAAACAGAAAAATGTCTCAATGCCTTCAAACATCTTTCTATTTTCCTTATTTTATTAATGCAGCTAGTGGCTGATTGTTGGCTAGCACTAGTAAAAATGCTAAGCTAACGTCAACCAGAACAGCAGTTTTTTCCAACGACAACTTATCCAGCTATCAGCTGAAGATGTCGATGCCTCAGTTTAAGTTTTGTCGTCCATGGAGGGATCGACTTCTTGGTGTGCTAACCTCAGCTGCGGAGGCTGCAGGGCACTTGGTTTTCAAGCTATCAAACATGGTGAGCTCTCAGGCGTTTAGATATATTTTGTGGTTGACCAGCTGTTTCCTCAGGTTAGACGTGTTTCTGTGTGGAGTTTGCGTGTTGTCCCCGTGTCTTTAGGTACTCTGGGTTCTTCCTACAATCCAAAGACATGCATGTTTAGTGAACTGGAAACTCCCCTGGCTCTTGTCCATTGCATGCTTAGATACTTTGGACCCCTGTGACTCTAAGCTGGTATAGAAAGTAGGTGGTCGGGTTGGATGGATGCTCTTTAATACAACAAGAGGAAGCTTCTGGTGCTTCGATCCATGACTTGTGTCAACATGTTGAAATGTCATTGAGGAAAACTCCTGATTATACTTGTTGCCGACCTTCTGAAACATTTCTGATTTGTTCAGCAATGAAATAGTGAATAAATTAGGCAGTGAGTGTGATCATCAGACTGGCTGATGATGTGTGCTTGTATATGGGAGGGGGTGCTTTGGAGAAAAGCGATGCAATGCAAGCCAAAAGCCTGAAACAATGTTTTTAGTTGAGTGTATCCTCACATGCTCTCATAGACATATATACTCCTTTATAAATGAAATAATCATCTATAAATTAAATGACAGCTGTTGTGTAATAGCTGCCATTTTTGTAGCATTGTACAAGAGTTAGCTTAGAGCTAATTTACATCTGCAGTTTTTAAGCTTCATAAGCTTTTGTCCCTTCGGTTTTCTTCTGCCCTGATTGAGGACCGCTGCTCTCGCCCGAGGAAACGTTCGTCCAGTCTTATTAACTCAGTTCAAACTGAGGATGTTTCTTTGCATTATTCTTCCTTCTTTTCCTTTTTTCCTTTTCTCTCACTCCCTCTCACTTTTCGGAGCACGTGTAGGGAGTCGGAGGTGAAGGGCCTCCTCGACAGGGTCATTGTTTTCCAGTGTTTGGAAGGTCACGGAGATTCGTCACTGCTGCGTGTGCGTCCGGTGTGAAGCAACCCCACTTCCTTCCGGCAGGAGCGAGGGATGAGAGGGATTAAGAGATCCCAGTGGAGAGGTGGGGGGAGGCGGGGCATTAAGAGGAGAGCCCGGAGGCACGGAGGTCATTCCCATTGTACTGTGAACGAGGCGACATCCCGACCCCTGCGGGGGTGAAAGCACTGCACTTCATGGGAAGCTAGTTTCACTCTGTGTGTGTGAGAATGAAACGTCCTCCTTCCGTCTTGTTTGAACCCAAGGTAGAAAGAAAAAGGATGTGTGTGTGTGTGTGTGTGTGTGTGTGTGTGTGTGTGTGTGTGTTTTGTCTGTATATGTGACACGTGTTGTGTACGAAGGCTGAAGTTCAATAAAAAAGCTCGAATGGAAAGATAAAGACACTCGATAGTGGTCACGTCTGTTCTCACAGTTCTGAGAATGACTCATGTTCACACACACACACACACATACACACACAGTGGAAATGTTCTGGGAGTGTTTACCGCACAGTGACAGTCCAGATGTTTTCCTCTGATCATTGCTAACCGACTCAATGAACCGAGCTGTCGTTATCATTTGTGAAGCTGATGTATCGTGGATATTATAAATCAATGTGAATGAAGATCAGTCGCTCCTCTCGTCTGCCTCGACAATCTGTTCGACTCTCAAATAGATTTTTAATGTCTGAAGATTGTCTGTGGTGATTTGAAGTAATTTGAAAACCCCTTAAACGTCCTCGTCTTCGGCATGATTGTCACGGTTTCCTCAGCATCATTAGTAGCAGAGCAGTTAACATACCGCAGCTCATGATGCGGCAGAGGAAGGAAGAAAAAAAGCTGAACTTGACCTAATTTTACAGGTTTTTGGTTGCAGTTGTGGACCGACTCTGGATTTAATGGTGCAAACTCAGCCTTTATGTTCCAGCAATTACGCCCTCTTGCTCTGTTAGCAGGCTGTGTTGTCTAACCTAGTTTATCTTCCCTTTGTTGTGCTGCCAGTTCAGCTCCACAGAGAGAAACGGCCGTGTACATTCTTTTCCATGCAAAGACTGAACCAACCAATTTATACTCGTCTTCAACAGCAGCCATCTTCATTACACTAATTATTTGAATGTCTCACAGTTTTTAATTCGGTCAATGATGATCAGCTGTATTCAGCAAATGCTAATCGACATCTGTACGTGGTGCATGTCTCTGGTGTATCCACTCAGCATGCTGATACATTTTCCAACTCTGTCCCTTTATTTTTCATATCCCCTCAGAGGCCTCAGGGTACGGCACCCCAGGGCCCGAAGTTAATCTGGCAGGCCTTGAGGAAAGCGTTCGGCAGACCTCTCATGCTCAGCATCACATTCAGATTCATGGCCGACCTGCTGGGCTTCGCCGGTCCTCTCTGCATCTCTGGCATCGTCCACCACATCAGCAAGGACAACCGCACCATCCAGCAGCCGGTGAGGGGGCAACCGTACACACAGTAGCGCAACACAACACAACACAGCACAGCACAGCACAGCACAGCACAGCACAGTACAGTACAACACAACACAACACAACATACAGTCACATAACATAGCATAGCATAAAGTAGCAAAGCATAGCATAGCATAAACATAACCACAACATGACAAGATAGTATATCAAAAAGCAAAACATAACATAGATTAACAAAGCATAAATATAACACAATATAGCATAGCATAGCATAAACATAACATAGCATAGCATAGTATAGCATAGAATAGCAAAGCATAGCAGTAACATAACACAACATAGGCAGAGACAGCATAAATATAACATAACATAGCATAGCATTGCGTAACATAGTTTAGCATAGCATAACATAGTTTAATAAGAAATTCAGAGACTACTTAAACTTAAGTTTCCTGCAGGAGGCATCCTTTGTAATTGTGCATTAAGAGGGCGGTGACAGAGAAGTTGCAGTTATTATATAATAAGAGTTTAGCACTCAAAAAGTCAGCAAACCTGCTTGATCAGGACTGTGTGGGTGTCCAAGTTTGAACCAGCACAGACAGAAATCTCTCCTGTGAAATAAATGTGTTTGTTTTTATTTGAGAACAGTAAATATGAAGTTCAGGCATTGGGTGGTAGATGAGTTCTGGGTGAAAGCTAACTCTTTTTGGAGAAATACGTTGAGACGGGAATGTTGTCAGCATTAAACCAAGAACTGAGACAGCTTCAGCAGGCATCACATGGCTTCCTTCTGCCTCTCAAAGGTCACAGTTACAGTTTCGATGAGATGTTTACGATGCCCTCTCTCCTTGGTGCACCTGCCCTGAAGGTGTTTCTAATTTTGTCCTCGTTAAATATTTATGAGACTTATTGCTGCTGGAGCTGTATCACTTTCTTAGATTCCACACGGGGCAGACTGCTACACCAGACGGCCACTCGGGCATCCTTCTGCGAGAATGACTCTCCAGTTATTTGTTAGAGTGTCGCATCCATGTGAACCGGTGACATAGCAAAAGTTAATTTGAAAATGCTTGAAAGGCTTGTCAGAGAAATGCCCACAACGACGTGTCGGTTTGGACAGAAGAGGCCCTTAAAAACAGCCAGTGAGAGTGCAGCAGGATGGTGTTTCACGGCCTTATCGATAGAGTGAGACATTTTTTTCTAGTGGGATGAGAAAAAAGACGAATGAAATGTGAAGAATGAGTGGATGTGGAGCTGAGGCACATTTCTAATCAATAATTTGTGATCCCTCCAGCAGGGGGGGAATAATCTCCCCGCCGCAGAATTAATTAATCTTTGAGGGGAGATACTGTATCCGTCTCTTATAACTGAACTGAATCTTCTTTGGTTTCCCCGCTCACACTTCACATATGAGCATCTGAGAGGCTCTGCTTCAGTTCAGTTTATAGCCTGCTGTGATAATGGGATTGGTACATTGTAAATGGATGCTGTTACAGTCGACTTCTAGATGAATCACTTAAAAGAAACTCTCCTGCGGTCCAATCCTGCAGAGTTCAGTCCGTGTGACTGACCTTGCCGAGGTCCCTGCCTGACTAACAATGATAAACGGGTCGATACCTCTATATCACCACCGATCTGTGCTTGCAGATGAGGCTGCTGGGGATCTATTTCATTTCCTCCAAAGAGTTCCTGGAGAATGCGTATGTGCTGGCCGTGCTGCTCTTCCTCGCCCTCCTCCTGCAGAGGACCTTCCTCCAGGCCTCCTACTACGTGGCCATCGAAACAGGCATCAACCTGCGCGGGGCCATACAGGTATGAACACACGTGACCTCTCGGCAGTTTACGCTGTTTGTCTACATGGATCTGACTGTGGTCGTCCCTTATCTCCAGACGAAGATCTACAACAAGATCATGCGTCTGTGCACGTCCAACATGTCCATGGGCGAGTTAACTGTTGCCCAGATCTGCAACCTGGTCGCCATCGACACCAACCAGCTCATGTGGTTCTTCTTCCTCCTTCCTAACCTGTGGGCCATGCCGGTACAGGTAAGACCGTTTGTCATGACGTGTTAAGCTGGATTTATGGCTGTGTATGGCCTTCATGACTCATGTCACCTAGCGCTATGTGTCTCAGCTACATCGCCACACCGACATCCCTCAACGCATGACTACAAATCAAGTTTTAAGTGCCTTAAATTTTTGCTGCCTGTGTTGCTTTTTACTGTGTATTTTTTCTTGTGTGCTGTGTTGCGCTGCATGTTGTTTGTTATATATCACGCTGTGTATTGCGTCTTTTCCCATGAGGCTCACGGTATAGGGCAAAGGTCACTTTACCATCATATACAGAGATGTTAAGGCTGAAAAAGGAGCGTCAGGTGTTACAGCCCCTGTGGGAGTTAGAGTAGGTTCACTGCAATGTGCAGTTGATTGCGAGGCGGTGACCTTCATGCTTTGTGATCCTGTCCTTCTCATGACACACAGGACTGTCTGATCGGTGTTGTTATTCATCTTCAGGGACTTTTTTAGTTGTAAAAACGAACGTGCTTGTAAATCATAAAAATACTCAATTCGAATGGAAATTCAGTATCTCAGGAAACCTGCTGGGCGCGCTACAGTGATTTCTTTCTTCACTCTGGCCTCATGCATAGCAAATGTAAAACCAACTTTGCCTGAATCACAAAAAATGTCATGAAAATTTAATGCAGAACAACAATCACACACATTGCTGCATTTACATCAGCCTGCTGCTTCAAATTGTTCATTTATTGAGCTTTTGGAAACCAGTAATAGCTGCGGTCTTATCTCTTTAGAGCAGGAAGCAATGTCCTGAAGACGTGTTTCTCTCTTGCGTGAGCGAGCTCGAAGTGCTTTTTATTTTGAAATGACAAAAAGAGCAGAGACAAAAAATACAAGGATGCATCCTGGGGCCTAAAACACAACATGCATAATCCTTCTTAACAAAGAGTTGTGGGACAGGCTGCTTCTGTAATCACAATGTAAACACATCAGGGAAATGTATCTGTGAGAGCTCGGTTATAAATTTCACATTAAACTTTAATAAAGTTATTAAAATTATATTTTTATATATATATTATAAGATATATACACTCCAGTCAGTCAGCAGACATACAGTGGCTACTGCTGTAGTGCCGTTATTTTAGATCACACTACCTTGCTCGGCATGACCCGCCCTGCTCTGCCTCTGATTGGCTACATCCTGCCCGTTAAGTAATGCGCATGTGCAACTCTCACCAAAGACTGAACAGAGGCGAGATGTCTCACTCTGTAGCTAAAACGGAGCGTTCAAGACACAGTGAATAGAGGGACGCTGCAGCAATGCACCATATGAGAAAAATAATGTGTTTTTTGAAAGTTAAAGTACTTAAACTTATTCTACCAGGACCCCCAAATTAAAGTATGAACCTCAAAAGTAGCATAATGTGACCTCTTTAAAATTCAACTCCCAACAAAAATATGAGATCTATGTTGTATTTATGAATAATAATACAGAGACAAGCTGTGTTACACCCTTCAGTAGCATTTCACACCTGCTGGTCTGGACTGTGTTAGTATTCTCCATCAGTACCCACCTGTCTGCCCCAAACTGTGAATGAATCCACTGTGCTGGATTTTTACTGCCTCTTGTCTCTGGGTTCTTCAAGTTCAGTGTGGTCTATATGAGGCCATCCACTGCAGACATTTTGACGCACACAGTAGAAAAAGCACAGAGCTGCGACTCACAGCTGCGATTGACAGTGATGCAGCATGTCTCAGCAGGAAAAGGTGGAATTGAGAACATTAAAAGTGACTGTTATCCATTTAAGCCAGTTTCAGGATCACTTAAACTGGCTTAAATGGATTACAGTCATTTTTAATGTTCTCAATTCCACCTTTTCCTGCTGAGACAAGCCAAAATGTCTGCTGTGAAATGAGATCTTTTATGTGTCGAAGACTCAGTAGACTTGATCCTCCAGCTAAATCAGCTCATGTGCTCAGTATTTCTGAAGCCTGTCGTGTTTATTGTTTGTTAAATTGTCAGTTTAAAGCTGCTCATTGAATCACTTTCACATAAGATGATCACCAGTTACAGAAAAATGCATACTGGTGTTGACCTAAAGAGAAGATTGTCATACTTAGACTCCTGTTGGTCCGGACTGAAATATCTCAACAACTATTGGATCGATTAACATGAAAATTGGTGCCGACATTCTTGTTCCCCTTCAGGATGAACAGCAATGACTTTAGTGATCACCTGACTTTTTGTATAAAGCCACCTGTAGATCAAAGTTTTCGAATATCGTATAAAATATCTAATAATTTACAACATAGATCGGCACAAATGTTTGTACAGACGTTCATAGTTCCCAGAGAATGAATCCTGATGGCTTTGTTAGCATGCCAACATTGTGTTCCCATTGTCAGTGTGACCTTGTTATCAGCCGCTTGCATGGCTGCAGACTCTTCATGATTTACGTTGAGGTGCTGAGGAAAATACTGCAGCTAGAAGGCGATCTGGTAAATACGAGGGGGTGATGGTGCTGCACGTAACACCACACTTCAATCACATGCTATTCATGTGAGAGGCCGACAGAAACTGTGGGGGTTGGCGGCTCCATGACTCTACAATGCAGTCATTAGAGGCAGCATCTGTAAATAGGTGTTCGTTTTATGAAGATATTACTGAGGAGGTCGAGTCATATCATGCTGTTTTTCTACCCAGTGGCGCACACATTATCCTGTGACAGATGCAGGAGAAGGAGTGTGAAATGTCACATCCATCTCCATCTGTTCTGTGTGTCCTGGGGATTTTCTGAACGCTGCATGTGTTCAGTCTGATGCCAACGACGGTGGGTGGCTGGAAAAGGAGCCAAGGACAGGTGGAAACATGACTCATGTATCTTCCTTACCAGGAGAGGGAGAATTTCTGTATGTGGAGGATGAATAAAGCTTCATTTTCATGCGTATTTTAGATCATTTGAATCGAGACTTTTAAGCTGTGTGTCTCTTGAATGGCCGATGCCGATACCCTCATTATGCTCAAGGTCACTGCTCCTCACAATATGTCGTTAATACGGTTTTATAAGGTCAGTGGGGAGCGTTGTGTTACCGAAAACTGCCTCTTCTCTCCTCAAGGCTGTCATTTTCCCTCTCTCAGATCATTGTGGGAGTGATCCTGCTCTACTACCTCTTGGGAATCAGTGCCTTGATTGGAGCGACCGTCATCGCCGTGCTAGCTCCTGTACAGTACTTTGTGGCCACCAAGCTGTCCCAAACACAAAAGAGCACTCTGGTGAGTATTTCACTGGCTCTTTTCTCCAGAGATATTTACAGTTTATGACCATTTTTTTAGGGCAGGAAATATCTCAACATCTCTTGGATGGATTGCCAGACATTTATGGTTCCCAGAGGATGAATCCTTCTGACTTTTTCTACTTCTGACAGTGAGGTTGACATTTGTGGTTGCAGGGAAATTTCTATAGGATGGAAACATCATGCATGTGTAGCTTCAGGCAATGAGATGACTTTTCATCTTGCATCATCATCGCGTCACAACCTCAGTTTGTCAGATGCTTTGGTTTACTTTACAGTGAGCGTTACAGCTTCAGAGAGTGCCTGGTTACCAACAATCATTTCACACGCTGGAATAAAATGCAAACAGTGCGTTCAATGCGTTTGTCAAAGAGATCACGACGACCGCTGCACACACAGTTGGTCAATATTGGTTTTGCACACAAGATTGCAGGTAATGAAGCTAATGTAATGACGCTGTCGAGCCCTGATGTCACATGCACGCACACAAACGACACCACAAAACGACAATCATTATCTCCTAAGGGAATAAAATCTTTGTTTTATCCGGACAAGAAACAACAACATGTTTTCTATATGCTCTTCTTGGCTCGAGCCTGTCTGCCGCTTCCACTTGCTAAATTCAATAAAACTATTTAAATGCTGTTTTGATACTGTGGAGGACGATTTTATATCAGAGAAAAACACTTTGCTTTGACGGCTTGATGGAAGTCGAAGCGATTACACTCTTTTCGCCCTCTGGCCGCACCTCTTATACTTCGTCTGTCCTTGATGTCTCAGATCGCAGCAGCGTAATCAAAGTCCAACCTTTTCAACCAACAGGAATACTCCAGCGAGCGTTTAAAGAAGACCAACGAGCTGCTGAGGGGCATCAAGCTGCTGAAGCTCTACGCCTGGGAGCACATCTTTTGTGACAGTGTGGAGGAGACCAGGGGCAAAGAGCTCACCAGCCTGCAGGCCTTCGCTCTTTACACGTCCATATCCAGTAAGAGCACTTTGTTTCCTCCTCTGCACACACTGACCCCTCGCTCTCTGGCATTTGAACTTCATGAAAGTGTGCAGAAAATAACAAAATATTCACAGCAAGGCATGAGGCTTCAAGCTACACTACTACCTGTACATATCTGTAATTCAAAGCAGAAGTATGAAAATAACTGGATGTAAAGATAAATAATGTTTTATTATAATACCTCTTATGACGTCTTATCTCCCGCCGTGCTCTCCAGTGAACAGTGGCTGCAGCCTGCATGGCTCCAGTCCTGCAATAGACTGTGTCCAATCTAAAATCAATAGCTGCTGATATAAGGAGAGTGGAGCAATCATAGTTTCCTCCTGAGCAGTTTTTTTACAAGAGTAATGAAACAGAAATAATTCATGACAATAATAGAGACCAAGGTTTATAAACCATTAACGCAATGGTTGTGATTAATCAGCATGCACTTTGCCCCGATACCAAAACACACCCAAGCCGCAGCTTCACTCTGCTGCCGTCTGACAAGCGATACAGAAGTATCCGCTGCCGTACCACCAGACTACACAGTTCATCCTCTGCACTCCACCTTTACTAACTTGCATAATACACCTTGCATTTCCTTGTACAACCCTGTGTTGAATGACACATAAATGAACCTTGTACAGCATGTTGAATTTTCTCATCTCTATTTCTACTTTACATTGTTTATTTTCACTGGTTAAAGTCCTGAAAATCACCTTCACGTCTGTTTCTTTCCTGCTTTCAGTTTTCATGAATGCAGCTATTCCCATCGCAGCCGTGCTGACGGTGAGTTTCACTTCTAGCTCTTCTACCAATTAATTCACCTGAATGTAAAATGATCCAATACGCTCTCCTTAAGATGAATCTGCTTAAAGTTATGTCTGATAATAAATACAGCCAATAACCGTTGAGTCTTGACTTTGCCCACCGTGTGAAGGACGGAGCAGACGCAGTGTCGGAGTGTAAGATGTCCAGAGTTAAAGGCTCTCTGACAGCTACACATGAAATCCTGTCTGTATTTATAGAAGTCCTTCATGGTTGCAGACTTGAGCGGAGACAAATTAGAAAAGTCAGACAGATACCAAGGAGAAGAACGAGCATAAATAACAAACAAAAACGTTCAGCAGCAGCTTGATGCCGACAGACAGATAGTGATTTGTCTTTGAACGGGCCACGAGTGACTGTCAGCCTATTAAAAGTTACTATTTCACAGGTTTAAGGATCTTAAATCCTTGTTTTAAAGACTAACCCCCTCTCATCCTGCAGACGTTTGTGGTTCACGTTCACATCTCCGAGGACGCTGATCTGTCCCCAGCTGTGGCCTTTGCCTCTCTGTCCCTCTTCCACATCCTGGTCACCCCCCTCTTCCTGCTCTCCAGTGTGGTGCGCTCCACCGTCAAGGCTCTCGTTAGGTGAGAAACTTTTGCAAAAGTCAGATTTATCCTTTATTAATAAATTATAAAGAATACAGGTTCATAATCTGCAGATAAACTCGGAAACACTGTTGTTGTTTTTTTTAAATACAATCATGTGGAAGCAGACGACAGCTGGAACAACAGAAACACTGCTGACGATGAGCAGAGTAGTTAAAAAAAGCAACTTGATTAGATAAGTTGACCTTTTTTTCCTGCAGTTGATGGATCAGCTGCATTATCCGATCAGCCTTTGTTCATTTCTCGGTGCTCTCGCTGCTCTTGTGTCTGACGCTGCAATGTTTTGCTTGTTTACTTCAGCAATTAGCTTCCCAATTAGTTTGGCCATCGAGACATCTGTTGTGATTACGCTGCTGCAGAATTGAAGATCTCTGTTCCTCTTCTGCTGACTCTGATGAACGAGTTAATAACTCCCCGTCCTATCATGTTTCTGGATGATTACACTGTTCTCTTGTTATATTGAGTTGTTGTAGATGCACTTCTTATATTGACAGTATTTAGGCTAATTAGGATACAAATGATTAAGAGGTCATTTAGCTGACTCGGTTTTTTAACTGCAGGGAGGTGAATTAATTCGAAATCAAGTAAGACAACTTGCAATAAAGCGTGAATCGAGCGTAAAGTGAACTTATTGTGAACGCTGACCAGTTTCATCTTAAAGGTTGGGTGTTCAGAAAAGGTCACACAGATAGTGGAAACATACTTCAGGCTAAATTTAACTTCCAGATTGAAAAGTAGAACATATAATGGTGTCCCTGAGCTACGAGAGAGTATACATGTGCATGTGCATGGAAAATAAAGTATTTTTTCCAGATCGATGTATCTTTACACCACTACAAATGAAACATCGGGAAAAATAGTCAAAATAAAATATAATTTTCAATATTTTGCTGTTCTGTGAGTAACAACCTCCCTGCTCTACCCTAAAGTGGTTTGTTACGCCCCCTAGATCTAAAATCTCTCCCCTCAGATGATTAGCTAAATGAGATAAGAATTAATTTACTGCTTACAAGATTATAACATCTAATGGTGTCTCTCGAAGTCAGTGAAGCAGGAAACTGCACCGGCAATGAGGGCATATCAGTTGAAATCCCATCATCTCCTTCTGTACGTCTCGGAAATGATCACAGGTCAGGAGTGTAACGGCCGAATGGACTTCACATCACACATCTTCTACATCCAGGAGGAGGCCAGCTCGTAAAAACTGTGCTGGTGTCAGCACCTTATTTAACAGCAGTAGCTTCTTTCTTTCCTGCATGTGGACGCTGCCTGAGATCCTTTGAGACGTCTATTTTTGGGGCCCGTGTGATCTGACACACTTTGTCAGACACCAGGAAGAAGAAACGTTGCACTGCAGATGCAGCACCTCAGTTTATCTTCACACTTCAACACGAGAAATCGTCTCTCTGTAGAGGAAGAATTGAGTTGACAGTGTCGTAAATGCAAAGTCATCTTGCAACTATAAATATATTTAATCAGATTTCCTTTTTAGTATTTGCTCTAACACGCTGAGTTCACTGCGTTATGTTAACTGTGTCTTGATCCTTGAGAAGCTGCGTACATATATGAGTAAACTGAAGGAAACTCGTCCTAGTTGAGGGTTACAGATAAGTTACTTAGCTCAGATTCAGTAATTAGACGTGCGTGACATGTCTCAGGGAAGTATTTATGTAGTGGAAGAAAAGATAATTTAATTGAGAGATGTAGAGATGTGTGAGTGTGTGTGACAGGGAGAGAAAGTGAAGATGAAGCTCGTTCAGCGTGGACGCTGTTATCTTTACATGAATGAAAGTGATCTCTGTCAGTTCACTTCATCATTCATGACTTTACGTCTCTGTTTCCTTCTCCTGTTTTTAATCTGCAGCGTTCAGAAGCTCAGCGAGTTTTTCTCCAGCGACGAGATTGGAGACGAGCAGGAGCCCAGAGCGCTGTTGACCTCCGGCTCCAGCAATCACAACCAAAATAGATACCAGGCTGTGGTGAGTTCATGCGGCACATTTCTTTGTGTTATCATCAAGGTAAAAAAAAAGCATTTGTTTCTCACTATCTCCCCTGCTGGTGCATCGAGGCCGTCTCACTCTGCTGTTGTTTTTCTTCCTGCACCTTATCATCGTCTTCTTCCTGATGATATCACCATTTTTTCCCTTTGTTACCTCGTGCGTGACGTTATGCACCCCTCCTCCAGTCATCCTCTAAACCTTTCCCTTCGTCCTCCTCCTCCTCTTTGTCCCGGTACCTCAAGCCCCTGAAGGTGGTGAACCGGAAGCGCCCCCCGAGGGACGACTGGAACAACTACAGCTCACAGGGGGACCACGAGGGCGACGGGCCCTCTCAGGACATGGACCAGGACATCTGTATCAAGGTGAGAGACGCAAAGAAAGGACAGATATCCGATATCACCCGGACGAGTCGGTGACAAGGTGTTCAAACAAAGATATGACCTTTAAAGTTATGATCTTTGGACTTTTCTAACAATTAGGGACATTTCAGGACATAATCATTATAAAAGTGAGCATCAGAAGCAATAACAGGAAGATGAAAATAATAATAATGTTTTGAATTATCCAAAAAATTTTATAGTTTGCAGGTGTAACGGTGGATTAATCCTGTCAGGAGGGAAAACAAAGAGAAAACAAGAGCTTTTCTTTAATCATCTCTGTCAGAGAGTGAAGGAACAGAGAGGCAAAGCTAATCAGAGCTAATCAAATTAAATACTCTCAGGTATAGTTAACACAATATGTCTGTGAGAATAGATGCAGTTAAGTTAAAGACAGCATATTAAAAGCTCCTTCTTATTTTAATTATGGGTGTCATCTCTCATTCAAATCAGCATCTCCCCTCCATGTCCTCGCCTCTCAAAAATAAATCCACAAACATGATTGTAAATAACATTTAGAGGTAAAAGAAGAACAGAAAACATCTGTTTCTATGTATAAAATAAATCCCTGCCACAGTATCTCCACATCTTGCTTGCTCGTCAACAGCATTTTCAAAAATGAATTAATTGGCGCAGAGGTTTCATCATCACATTTTTTGCCCTTAGAGAGGCGGTAATAACGTGTCTCGAATGTCTGGGACGCTGCTGACATTATGAAATGTAGGAAAATTATCCTTCAAGCTCAATATCCATCAAACTGCAGCGAGTCGCCTGCTCAATTAATTCCCGGCGTGTCATTCACAATATCTTGGATACGAGTGAAGTCACACTGACTTCATATCACCTCACTACCACTGACATGTTTACCGTTTACATCTTAAAACGTGACCAAATCTCTGTTTGACACCTAAACCAGTCCGTGCTGTGCTCTCCGCAGATAAACAGCGGTTATTTCACCTGGACCGACGGGCCGCCAACGCTTTCCAATGTGGACATCAGGATTCCTTTTGGTGAGCATCAGACAGCGACACGTACCTCCTCAGTTCCTTATTTGTTTCTCTGTCCAGTTTCTTTTGCCATTAACTGACTGTGATATTGTCTCTCTCTCTCTCATCACACCTCTCAGGTAAGATGACGATGATCGTGGGCCAGGTGGGTTGTGGGAAATCGTCTCTGTTGCTGGCGGCGCTGGGTGAGATGCAGAGAGTGTCAGGAACCGTCACCTGGAACAGGTCAGCGATGAGTTCACTGGTTTTCTCTCTGTGCTGATTGACTCTGATGTGTTGGATGTGAAGGATTTGGTCTCCTGGTTCTGTCACTAAGAGAGCGCTGGTGTCATTAACATAACAGGATCTATACGGCGGTCAGCCCAGTGTATTAACCTCCTCCCACTCCAGTCAGTTACAAACCAATATGATACATGTGACCCGAGGGAAACCGATGCACTGTGTGTTATAAAGATCATTCTTGAGATGGTGAAAGGTTAATCTGAAGAGAATCGCTCCCAGTGGAGACCCGGAGCGCTGCTTTTTAAACCTCTCTGGTAATTGGACTGTCGGAGGCGGCTGAGTGTTTTTTATTTATGTGTTTACACGCAGCGATAAATTCTACGTCCCTGATAGGACGAAGTAATTAGCATCAAAATCAGATCCCGGAGTTCGACGAGGCAATATAACATAAATTTATTTATAGGTCAGCGAAGTAGAGCTGATATTGCAGCTTTTATTGTCTGTGGCAGACACATACAGGACAGAGGAGTGTCACACATTCATGATTGATTAAATGCAGACTGCAGGCTTTAAAACTAAATCCAGCACATTTCTCTTTGGAGGTTTAATCTACTTGCTGTAGGTCACTTTTTAAGTTTGCTAAATCAGTGATTTCATGTTACACTAATGAGACCACATCGCTTACTATCAGATAATTGGGACAAATCAGGATTAGCTTCGTCCTTCTGGAGCGACTTTCTGTTTAAAAGATGTGATGTGACCTTTTTTTTTCTGTGATTCTTCAAAGAACAGAAATCTCTGCTCCTGATCTCCGGTAACAGGTGGTAAATGTCAAATTCAATGCAAGCCCTTTTATGTATTTATATGTTATAATCTTAAATGTTGCTGACTAGCTTTTCCCAGATAAAAGAATAAAAGGTCATATATCAGTGAAGATGGCTGTGGGACTTTGGAAAAACTAGTTTTACAGATGCGTGTTTCCAGTGTCCGTAATGAACCTCCATTCTCAATGTTTCCAGTATTTCACATTAAAATATCAGGAATTTATAGTTTATTGACAACAACGTTTCGGTGCATAGACCTTCATCAGGTTATCTTTATCTATAGAAGATAACTTGAAGTGGACAGCGTGCGGGAGTCTTCTTCCTGATTCTGTCGGCCTTCGGTCTCCTCTTGCGCACCTGTCGACCTGAAGGTGTGCAAAAGCCGCCCTCTGCACATTAAAATTGTATAAATGAAATGATTGTCAGACATACTGTAGGTTGGAAACCGCTGTGCTGAATGAATGAGATGTAATGAAGCTCACTGCAGCGTTATCTCTGTGTTTCAGAGAATCAGGGTCATAGTTCTGCTCTGTTGGATGCTACAGTACGGTGGTTTGTGATTATTTGCGTGGACTGTTGCACTAAATCATTTCTCTGCTCTGATGGATTTGTGTTTTAGTTTTAAAATAACACAAATGGAGCACTTTGCTCATGCTGGGCCTGATCCCAATGCTTTTTGTACAGTGACCTCTGCAGTCTTTCTTAGACGGTCGTCAGTACGGAACAAATCATATACTTAAGTAATGCCTAACTTATAATAACTCATGCATTAGTTAATCAATATCTACGTATATGATCTGTTCCCTTATTCTGAAGCGTCACCTCGTTATCTCGCTGCAGAAAGTGAACATCCGACTGTATGTTTCAAACCCAGCGGATCTAGAAAAACAGCGAACATTTGAAATACCTCAGCTGAAACTGACACCACCTGATGCATTTTGGGAGTCATTAGTTTTGATCCCCTGCGTCTGAGTATCTCGTCACCTACCCAGGATAGCACCGCCATCGGTCTCCACTTGTCAACAAAGTTTAGTTCCCCCTCACGAGCTACACAAACACTCACACAAGCCCCCTGGTTCTGTCCCGGTGCCAGGCCCGCGCTGGAACTCCCTTTGATATGAGATTGGATCGTGCACCCTGCCGGGCAGCAAATCCTCGAGCTTATCATGTGTCCGAGGGAGAGACTGAGTAGCTGTCATTTGTCCTCCTTAAGGGTCCAGACACACATTTCAGAGCAATTTCCACCGTGTTTGTTGTCGTTATTGTCGTGCTGTGTTTCAAATCGTGAAGATTTATGGCCGCACTTTGATGGGAAGTCATATGTTGGACTGTAAGAGGAGAGTTGGCGATAAATCACTGAGATAAGGAAATGCACATAACGCAAAAAAGGCAGCAGAGGATGAGCGAGAGCAGCATGTGCCTGGCAGGAGTGAACAGCATGACTAATCATGTTCGTGAAGACGGCCTCTTTGACTTGTTTGAAGGTGATTGGCGGCTCTGAGAGTCAGCTGTTTACTGATTGTGCTGCGCTTCAGAGAGTAATATGAATATTTTATATCATCTTAAGAATATTCCCAACTAGGATCATTTTAGTCAATAAGTCAAGTTGCCCTGTTTTCTTTGCAGCGTCCATTTTTCTGAGCGCTGAAGGACTTCAGGTCCAAGTTGTCTTCGTCTTTGATTTTAATGAATGTTTGAAGTTTTGCCTGTCTGTGTAGTTTCAATTCAGCTTCAGGCTACGTTTTTAAATCGCAGCGCTTCACTTTTCTCGCTCTCTCGAGAGCTCTACGCTTTTTGTGTTCATATCCGATTCATTTTTGAGAAAGTTAAACCTGTTAGTGGGTCAAAATACAGGTCATGGAAGCCGCCATTTTTCCTCGAGGGGCTGAAATGTTTACAGACGCAGTATTTCACGAACACAACCGGTCATCCTCCCCCCACCTGCTGCCTCTGGCTCCCGCTGTCCTCCCCCCTACCCACCCTACTCCACACCAAATATAGCACGGAGCAGGGGTGTGTCATCAATGTGGACGACTATTTGTATCTTGACCTCAGTCTCCAGTCGAAGCTGTGCGTGTTAGATATCTTGTTTTGCAGTGAGGTCCTTGAAGAGGCAGCGTAGCGAGGTTGTGACCCAAAAAGATTCCCTCTGAGGTAATAAACTGCTGCGTATCGAGTGGCCGACCCAAACTCAGACAGTGAAAACAGCACTTGACTGCAGGGGATCGATAAAGTGTATACAAACCTTTGTTTGTTGAGAAACAGGAAAGTATTATCAGTTGTTATCAGGCGTGGTCGTCCCAGTGAACATGCTCCATTACTCCCTTTCATCATTAGGGGCGACTTAAAGTTTTTAGTGACGGATGTTTGGGTTAATTAAAGACGGTTAGAGACTGTGGGAGGATCCTCAGTCCGGCTTTGATGATTAAACTCGAGTTTATAAAGAAACTGTGTCGTGTTCGACTCCCTCGTGACTTCTCCTCTAACGTGACCTTGAGCACTGAAGGTGTTTGATTGAGTTTGAGGGGAAATGGCCCTCAGCGGTTCAGTCAGAGATAAAAAGTCATCAGCTGCAGCGTGATTACCTTGTTTTTATGATGGCTGCAGGACAAAGACCATCATCTGTCCATTCAGTGTCTCCAGTGTCTCTCAAGTGTCATTAGGTGATGAGGTCTGATGAGGTTATTTGCTGAAGGAGTATTTTCATTGTTTGTTGTTAGAAATTGCTCAGTTTAGCGCCGATAACTGAAGAAAGCACCCACAAAAATGTCAAATGGATTTTCACGTGTTGATTTGAATATTCACAACACATGGCCTCTTTCCTTTTGAAGACAAAGGATTAATATTCGGTGCTTGTTACGTACTTAAGTACCGAAACCTTGTTGTCATTAAGCTTAATTGCAAGTGAAGTGGATCGTGTTTGGGAGTTTTTCTTCCTGATTTTGACGCCGCTCTGTCTTCTCCTACGCAGCTGTCGATCTTAAGCCGTCCTCTGAAGAAAAAAAATCAAAATTCATTCTTGTAAGATGAGAAAGGTTTCTCCTTTTTGGAAAACAAGGCACAGCCAGCCAACCAATACATCGTTAAGATTCAGGGCTTGCTATAATTATACACTTTTAAAAGTAATATATGTATATTTAGTCATATTTAATGTTGCTGACAGCTGAACAGTACCACACTGTCATGTTTATTTTTTTAAACTGTCATGTTTTTTAAAGGTGCCAAGAATTTTAGTTCAAAACATTAAAAAAAATAAACAAACATTATGAACACAATGTAAAGAAATAAGAATTTTGATGTCAAAGACGTACGTGTATTGTGTTAAAGAGATACCTACTGAAGTTAGCATGCTAATTAGCTAGCCCCTGGCCTGAAAACAACACTCCCCCGATAGTCCGGCTAGCTGCACGGCTAACAAACAAGCTAACAGCTGCTACAGACACGGATGTGCAGCAGTTAGCAGTTACTCTGGTTTATGAAATGAACAAGGTAGCCAATTATTACATATTGCACCTTTAACTAAAAATAAAATGACTGATTTTTTGAGTAAAATCAATACGGACTAACAAAATAATGTAGCAAAGTCTGTTTTATGTGAGTTATATTAATGTCTCTATAACAAAAATTATTTAATAAACTGTATATAAAACTTTAAATACACACAATAATGTGCAGATAAATACAAATATTGTCTGCTCTGGTTAGATTAACTTCAGTTTAACACCTCCTGACCAGAGCTGCTGACACCGAGCATTTAATCTCTTTTCCTTATTTTACACAGTCAGTTAACGTTGGTGTTTACATGTATGAATGTGGCATGTCGAGCGTCCTAAATGTCAGTCAGCCAGTTCACTTCCTAACAGCTGGTGCTCTCCGCTGCTGCTTTAGAGTCACTGTTGTAAATCAGCTCTGTGGTCAGAGTCACCTTCTCAGGACGACTGAGAGAGGTGTCAGCGTGTCGAACCTAAAAATACACCGCAGACGCTACTGAGCATGTGCAAAGCCTCAAACAGCCAATCAGATGTTAATGAATTTTAATAATGACATAAGAAGAGTTTATGTGAGGCCTGATCAATCAAATAAGCCGACTTCATAACTTTGCTCCTGGCCTTTGGCTCTTCTCACTGTACTTGTTAAATTCTTAATGTGAAAAAATTGCTTTCACTTTCATTAATAAGTTATATCTCTATTTTTTTATGCAGCCTGCCAACACTTGACTCGGAGGCAGATGAAAGGTAAGTGCACTAAGCAGTGCGATGATGTGTTTTTAATGGTCCCTCAAAGGAGATCTGAGGCGAATACATGAAGCACAACCAAACAGTCGACATTCGATTAAGCTGTTGCACATAAAACATTAGCGTTCAACTATAAATCAGAATTATAAATAAAGCTCTGCTGACAATTCATCATCGTCACTGGATTAGCTCACATAAGTAGGAGGTGTAGATGGTATTTTTGAGCACTGTGGATCATTGTTTATATTTGTAACTCAACTGGCCACACACACACACAAAACATTAAATAGCAAGAAACACAATCATCCTATCATGTAGTACGTAAAACTGTGTGACAGACGATAAAAACCTTAAAACTTCAGTATAATACATTTCAATAGTGGTTTAGCTTTTATAACATTCAAAGTGAAAGCCTTCTCCCTAATTACTTTCACACTAGGTGTTTTTTTACGTGATCATTGCTATCTAGAAACAAACCCTCAGCAGAGTGTTCAGTGTTGAAACTTTTTTTAGCTCCACGTGTCTCTTTGACTGTCACTGGTGAGGAAAGTTTCCGTCAGGATCAGAGACAGACGCTGCTGTCTAGTCAGGAAGGAAGGAAGGAAGGAAGGATGGCACGTAGAGAGTTTGTCACCTCAAACCCAGAGTCAATCTTTAGGAAAAAACATGCCATCCTGTAAAAGTGAAGAGGAAAGAAATCAACTCAACATCACGAACGTCCCTTTATTTCCCCAAAACCGATCAACAACACGACGTCAGTAGTTCCTTAAATTATCCTTGTCTGTCTTTTTGAAAAATCTGGACGTTTCTGACACATTCTGACGCCAGAAATGCCAAATTTTCACACACAAATAAATCTCTTCTCACCTCAAACACGGAAACTTAAAGTGAGAGTCATACACAAGATGAATCAGGATATCAGCATCCAAACGGGGCTGACGCTGATTTCTATATCAGCAAATTACAGGAAGAAAAAAATTAGGTGGGTGGGCGGGTGTGTTATTTATAGAAGGATAAGATCACTGCTAATGATAGACGTGTTCATGTAGGGCAGCGCTCGGCCTGTTTGTGTTTGTGGGGCTGTGACATGATTGCCATGGTGAGGAGTTGTGTGTGTGTGTGTGTGTGTGTGTGTGTGTGAATAACGTCTATTATCTCAGGTGGAGCAGTATTAGTTATCTAATGTGTACATGTGTGTGTGTCCGATCTTTCCTCTGCAGCCCCACAGACAGAGATGCAGCAGGTGACGGCGACATCAGGTGAGTAACAGCACGCTGCACGGCGGGCGGTCTCCATGGAGACGCATTACTGTTATCAGTAGAGATATAACAGCTTTTCTTACAGTTATCTAGAAACCCACCGAAGATGAGAGCACGTGATGTTCCCTCTCGACCCCTCAGCTACACATAGTGATTCACAAACACATCACGGTGTTTAATGATCCTCCCAAGTAAACATAGAGAGCAGATTATTGTTCTTCTTCATGTGTTTTTAAACCCCGCTGGTAGGAAGAGAGGTGCTGTGGCCTACGCTTCCCAGAAGCCCTGGCTGTTGAATGCGACGGTGGTGGAGAACATCACCTTTGAGATGCCCATGATCAAATCCAGGTAAGATCCTCGTACCTGCACTGATGCCAACATCTGTTAAGGTTCAAAACCTGCTGAGCTTCTCAGTAGTTTGATAACTACAAGTTTGATGGATACTTTGTTAGACCGGGTCAAGAGTTGGCAGAGGAGAGAGATGGGACATGAGATGCAAAAAAGGTCCCTCTCCTACTTTGATATGGCTGGTTGCTGCTGTAAACCCTGAGACCACCGAGGCACCGCAACCAGAAATACAAATATAATACAAGAATAAGCAGAAAGCTGATGACAGAATGGGCAGATAGTAAAGAAAACAAACATTTTGCTCAATACTGAGATTAGAGCAGTTGGAGCAGCACCAGAAACTGCAGACAAAAGTTGATTCATTGCACGACTGCATTAATTAAAGCTCAGTGTACCTAATTAATTGATAACTGGGTGTAGTTGTTGGTTGATTGAACGAAACCTTCCAGGCTTGCATTAGCAACCACTAGTGTGTGTGTGTGTGTAAGCTCTCTGCCGTCAATTGTGTGGCTTCAGCGCTGTGACACCCATAATCACAATAAAACTATCTGTCTGAGCACATTCTCCTTTTTAAAAATGACATCCAGCGATGTTAATTAAAGCAGAGTAATCAATGAGTCGTCAGGCCGAGCTGTTAATACAAAATAGAGGCAATAACCTTCCTGCTCCCTGAGGCCGCTGTGGTAAAGTGGATGTGTTGATGTCTGATTAGTGTTGAGCCGGTCAGTGATGAACTGTGAGACGCTGAGGCAGCTCCAGGCAGGATTTGTCCTGGCTGAGAACGTCTGCAATGTCACTCCTGGCAACAACAACACACTGTTCTCACCTGTGTGGGCACAAAAACACACATTTACCGACACACACTCGAATGGTCTTTTATGAAAGGTCAGCCAGGCTCTCTCTCAGTCTAATGGACTGTGGTTTGTTGCTGTGGAAATGTTTGCCCGCCGTGTGCTGCCTGTCCTCGCTGTCTCCTTTGTCTTTGTCTTCACGCCTCTGCGTCTCTTCACCCCGTCCTGTCCTGTCCTGCTGTCTGTTTATTTCTTGGCAAGATCCAGATGGGCTAACTCACCTTCGTCGTTGCAGCACCAGGTGTTCCCAAAAAATAAATAAAAATGAATGTGTCCTCAAAGCTGATTTAATCACAGTGTCTGCTGCTGTGTCACTGTGTGTTTGTGCACAACAGTCAGCTCAAGTACAAACCAGCTTCATAGAGCTGCTAGCACGGCTGCACACTCATTAAGGTGATATTTTCCTGTTAACCTGTTTAAATGAGCAGCGTGATGTTCCTCTACGTCTGAACATGAGTGAACGACTGATGCAGCACTGGCATTTGTTCCCAGTGCGTCTTTATTTCTATTTCTGAATCGTCTTCGTCTTCTCTCTGTTGTTGAAGCGAGTCTGATCGATCACCGTGGGCGAAGTCCTTCGAGTTTAAACCACGAAGGATGAAACTCTTTTCATCTTTACTTCACTTAACCTCCACGGTTCTCTTCAGAAACCTCGATGGCTTGTGCTGTGCATACATAACAGCAGGTTATATACAAGATGTATAATTCAAATGAACTATATTCACAGTGTTGATGATAAGCCGGGCCTGTAGTTTCCTCCTGGCGATTAGCAGCTGCTGTCAGTCAGCTTCTGTTTGTGCTCCACAGATACAAAGCCGTGATCGAGGCCTGCTCTCTTCAGCCTGACATCGACATCCTGCCACAGGGGGACCAGACAGAGATCGGCGAGCGGGTCAGTACCACAGAAATAATTACACTTTTCCTTAAATTCCTCTGTGGTCTTATTATTTTCCAGATCTTGACAAACATCCCACTGTGGCTCACTGCAGTGCAGGATCGTTACTGTGCAGCGAGGACGTGATGTCTGTGTGTACAGGGAGCTGCGTTGACCTTGTTCAGACCGAGAGCACTGTCATGTTGGATGTCTTCATGCAGCCTTAACACAAGAAATACACCCTGATCTCATGTGTTACTCTGGGGGACGAGTACAACAGGCATTTATGGATGTAACCATTTTGTTCATTCGTCTTTGTCATAAAATTTTCTTCACATTTCTTTCCCGACCGCTGCTGCAGGGCATCATCCTGTCAGGCGGGCAGAAACAGCGCATCAGCGTCGCCAGAGCCTTGTACCAGCAGACCAACCTGGTCTTTCTGGTGAGTCTGCACACCTTGTATGTAGCTTTGTTCGCCTCCACAGTGAAACAGTGTCTCTATTTTTGATGCCTCCGTATGTGACTGAAATAGCAACACGCTGTCTTAAGCTCGGCTGCAGGGCTGAGAGGTTAGATGCAGCTTTCTACTGACAGTTCGAAAATGTCAGTTCTTGATGGATTTTACTGCTTGCAACTTGCAATATTGTCTGAGACCAACCAGCCGGACAGCTGATGCCACAGTTGGTTTGCACAACCAAAGAATTTCTGTTTTCACTGTTTCGAGCAGATGACAGATGGCAAATATGGCGCACAGTGTCATTTCTGTGGAATGTTTGCCAACGCAGCCTGTGCTAAGTTGTCAGATGTTGTTCATATTGGTCCAAAGTGTCCTGAACATGCTCAAAGGTGACCCGTGTGTTGAGTTTGCAGGCCTTGCGAGAACTGAAGTGTTTCCTGCGTCACGCTGCAACACGAGGTGATGGTGGTGGATGAATGGCACGACAATGGGCCTCAGGATCTCATCACAGTATCTGTGTGTACACATTGCCACCAATAAAGTGCACTCGTGTGGGTTGTCTGTAGCGTATGTCTGCTATTACCATAATCCGACCGCCACCATGGGTTACCACTCTGCTCACAACGCTGACATTGGCAAACTGCTCACCCACACAACGCCGTACACGCCATCTGCCTGATGCAGTGAAACCCAGGCATCCAAGCAGAACACATTTCTCCAAAGTGCCAGTAAAGGAGCTCACTCCACACCCTGACGAGAATGTCGAGCACACAGATGAGCTTTCCTGAAACCATGTCGACCAGCTGGTGCTAAAAATTAAATGGCTCTGCAAACCAACTGTTGCATCAGCTGTCCGGTAGGGTGGTCTCAGGCAGACATGCAGGTGAAGAAGCCGGATGTGGAGGTCCTGGACTGTCGTTGCTACATCTGTGATTGTTAACCCAGTTGGATGTACTGCCAAATTCTCAGAAAACAAATTGGAGACGACTTATGGTGGTGATCATTCCTGCAGTCCAATCGCACACTCCCCCAAAACTTGAGACATCTGAGACAGACTTTGGGCTCTGTGGAGGCATCTCCCCGATATCACTGATGCTCAGTAGATGAGTACCAATGATGTTCTGGGTGGTTTAATCACTGCAGAGCCTTTTCTTGTAAATCTGTGATGCTTTCCTTGCAGTTGTTCTTGTTCATGTATGTATTATGTTTATGTATTTTGTAGGATGACCCATTTTCTGCCTTAGACATCCACCTGAGTGACCATCTGATGCAGGACGGCATCCTCAAGCTCCTGAGAGAGGAGAAGAGGACGGTGGTGTTGGTCACACACAAACTACAGTATCTACCACATGCAGACTGGGTGAGACCAGTGTGTGTGTGTGTGTACGGGTGTGTTCACCAGAGATATTGGCAGCTATTATCTCAATCGACCCGATAAACTGTGGAGTTAAAGACCCGTTTACTCTTTCGTAGCCACAGTAATTGATACGATTGCCCGTTTTGATTGCTGTTCTATAATTCATGATGTAAACATTGTTATCTGGGTGCAGAGAGTTTACATTATCTCTGAAAGATCCCGGTGCGCATAATGATTGACCTCCAGTGTCAGCTAATGCGACCGATTGTGTGTGTGTGTGTGTGTTTTGATAGATCATTGCCATGAAAGATGGCACCATCCAGACTGAAGGGACTCTGAAGGACATCCAGAAGTCTGAGCCTGAACTCTTTGAGCAGTGGAAAACCCTGATGCACAGACAGGACCAGGAGTTTGAGACGGTGATTAATGACGTTTAAAATCTTTTGCTTTTGTTAAATTTAAGAGTTTATAGATTCAGGAAAAGTGCAAACAACCCCAGTTAGATTGCCTTAATGTTTGCTTTTGTGCCTCTTTCAGGAGACAGAGGCGGCGAGTATGACAGATCTGGAGAGGAAAAACCTGCGGAGGGCGATGTACTCCAGAGAGGCCATCAGGACCGAAGAGGACGAGGAAGGTCAGCGGTCACAGGAGATGAGCAGCTTGATGATTACACGTGTGGATGATTGCAATCAATAAGTGCACACTGATGATAATAGCGGCGTTAAGCTTTATGATAACAACTGCTGCAATGTTTGCATTCTTGTCTCCTTGTCCTTTATTTATTCTCTCCTGTCCGTGTAAAGCAAACTTTACGTGGGTGTTAAACACCCTTCAGGCCGTTTTGGTGGTCTTGGCTTCTCTGTAGACCCTCTCAGATATGACACCACCTTCTCTCTAAGCCAAACACTGAATCTGATCCTTTATGTATGTGCGTGTGTCTGCTGTTAAATGTTTGGCTGTTGGTGAAGGGTGCTGAGGTGCAGTGGCTGTACTATTTATCTGTGTTCTGTGTTGTCTCCCACGTGCTGACGGCACCCCTGCGTGGATTTGTGCGCTGGCTCCAGCATCAGCTGCTGCCCTCGATCAAGCAGGTGTGCCCAGAAAGCATGGACTGACGTGAACTCTTGACGCTGCAAGAAAATCGAGGATGTGTCAGCTTCTCCCGCCATCTCAGAATCTCATCGTCCATTTAGACTTTTTCTTTCTTTTTCGCACTTCTTCCCTGAACATTTGTCACTCCTGCTCCTCAGTATCTAAAAATGGCAGCATGATTGTTCTGTGGATGATGGCAGCAGCAGTCTGTTTAACCCTGCCAGTCATTCTCTCCATTTATTTTTCCTCTGCCTCCTGTTCGCCTCTCAGCCTCATGCTCCAAAGCTTGCCGCATGATGTGATGTGATATATTTACATCAGGGGTGGGGAGGTCGTTAACATTAGCTCCTCGACCCCGGTCAGTGTGCCATGGCTGCTCTGTTCGCACCTGAAAAAACACGCCTATCGCATAAATGAGCATCTGCTTGGTTTGGCCCTCTTTCTCTGCTGTTTTTCCTCTCCTCTCCTGTGCTATTAGTGCTTCTCAAGACAGAAACATGAGGACAAAATGATGACGGTCAATTATATATGAAGGAGGGTAGAGGGAGGAACGTCAGAAATGTCAGAGAGCATATGAGCAGTGAGTCACAGCAGAGGAGATCACAGTTAAATACAGAAATCTTTCATGTAAAGAAAGAACAGATCTGTAAGGGCACCATCGTGTTCTTTATCAAAGATAAAATGCAGTCGGCCTGGTCAAATCTAAACTGAACCAAAAAGCTTCTTCCACCATTTTAACTCGTCTCTGTCTCGATCCCAGAGGAATCCTCGGACAGCGACGACGACGACAACCTGTCGCAGGTGATGCGTCAGCGCGCCACCATCCCCTGGCGCTCCTGCGGCACCTACCTGTCGTCCGCCGGCGTCCTCCTGCTCAGCCTGCTCCTCCTGTCGCAGCTCCTCAAACATTCCCTCATGGTCGCCATCGACTACTGGCTGGCACGCTGGACGTCGCAGGTCATTGCAGCCAAGATCGAAGCTACAGCTCGAAACTGTACCGTCGTTCAGGTAAGAGCCTGTTGAAAATTGACTAAGATGATTTCTTGTTGTCAGCTGTCCTCTGTGCTGATCAGCAGTTTAACGAGCCATTGATTTTTTTTTTCTTCTTGATTGTCGCTGCTCTTAAGGGGTCACACATCAATACTTTAAATGCAGCCTCTCAATGACGATTAACTGATTTTCTTCTTCTGCCCTAAGTGGGAGGTAAAGACTCCTCCATTGAGTCAAAGGATAGATCTGACGGGTTTGTGAGATGTTTCTTGGCGTAATAAAGGAGAAGTTTTACGACACAAATGTGGATTTTTATCTCCAGTCTTTGGAGATAGTTTTATACCTTTTGTCTCTAAAAATATATAAATATAAGACACTGTGAGGAACTCAGACAGCCAAAAAGGTTGCAAAACGCACTCAACTGCATATTTTTAGGTTTTTGGCTGAAATTAGCATGCTAACCAGCTAGCCCCAGCCCCGACAACACCAAATTTAGCAGCAATTAGCGGTTACTCTGCTGCCCCCGTTTGTTTCGGAGTCTCACGTATTGCGTCTTTAACCAATAATGAATGTGAAGTTTGTTGCAGCCCTTATTTACAGTAAAATAAACTCACGTACGGACGAGTAGAGTTAATCAGATCTGTGTTATTTTCTCAAACAGACCAGAGTGAAATTACGTAACAGTTTTCTCACTCAGTTGAACGGCGCTGACCTAAAACACAATCGCAGACGCTGCCAGCTCCAGATGGAGCGTTTTCTCCAACACGGCCCGGAGCGACTGCAGCTCAGACTCATCTGCATGTTTTTAGAGGCACGAGAATGCATCGACGGAGTCTCTGTGTCGAAATGAAGAAGCTATTTATAAAAAGGATGTTTACAGCAGAGTGAGAGTGTTTGTGAAGCCTCACATGCGGCTGTCAGGGACGACTCAGAGAAAGTGCTGCTGGGAAATGTAAAAATTCAGAGATTTAATTCATGTAGATGTGGTGAAATAGCTGCAAAAATCATGTTAATAAATTATGTCTGAGGCTGATTTGACCTTAAATAAATTGATTAAGAAGTGTGTGTGCATGAACATGCGCCTCTTTAACCTTTATTCAATTTTAAGCTCGTCTTTTCAGCTCCCTCCTCCCCAGTTTTAGTCCGGCACGCACACACGCACATAATCTGTGAAAGCTAAATGACACACAGGCACACATGCTCGTAAACACAATATTTATACCAGCGAAGGTTAAGCCGTGTCGTTCACATGTCGGGGAGGCCACAGCAGCTGCTGGCAAGTTATCATGTTCCAGGTCCAGTGAGGCGGCATTATTAATAGTCACATATGAGATGCATGCGTGTCTTTGTTGTGCTTGTGGCTGTGACTTTGGTGACAGCAGGTTAAAGTATCCAACACAAAGAGCGGCAGTCGTCTCTCCTTCACTCCTCTGTTTCATTATAACACACAAACACAGGCAAAATGTACGGTTAAGTGCAGATAGATTGCCGCTTGACTGCCGAGGACATCGTGTTTGGCTGAGCTTTAGCGAGTATTTGCCAGGTTTATCTAATCTCTCCGCTGTGCTGCAGACTAATCCACGTGGAGACACTCAGAAGTCCTGTTCTGCTATCAAACACAAGGCCGACACTTTAAATCACTGCCAGGCTGCTGTGTGACAGCACAGGACACTGAATATTCACTTCACTGTAATCTGCACAGTTTCTGTCTTTTATCTGTCTGGAAATAAAGGAGCTTTAAGATGTACGAACGGCCAATTTTTGACCACATGCCTCAAAAATGTTGGCAATGTTTGTCCAACTTTACCTTTCTTTAGGTTCAGTTTTTCAATTTTATGCTCTGGTTCGGTTTAGGCACAAAAACCACTAGATTAGGGTTCGGAGAAGAGCATGATTTGTTTGGTTCTGTCGCCAGAAACACCTGGAAATTGTCCTGACGTCTCACTTAAAGCATTTCAATCAGGAGGGACTCGTAGTTTTTTTTAAATGTATGTGAAGATTTATTGCAATGTGTACAAAAGAGAACGAGAAAGTCTTTGGCGGTTAGACTCTAAACATTGTGTCTGATAGTGATCAAGGAGAGTCGAATCTGGTCGTGTCAGGTGATTGGAGGGAGCAGGGAGAGAGGTGAATGAAAAAGATAGTCTTCCTGATTGAACTTGAGCTGAGCTTCATCAAGTTTTGTTGCCGCTGAGATGTCTGGAAAAGTCCTGATGTCTCCTTGAAACCATCCAGTGGCTTCACACTTCGAAATGTGAAACGCTGTCTCTCAGAGTCGTCTCCAGCTTGGCAGCCATCTCGCCCAGCTGTTACGCCGAACGCCATCCCATCCTCCTCCGGAAATGAAAATCAGGTCATAAACATGTAATGTGAAAAATGCATAAACGTACCACGCCAGCATTTCATTCTGGCGACTGAGCTGTGATGAAAAGCAATAATTCTGATGTAAACAAACTTCTGATATTGTAGCTGCCCAGTATATAAAAAATTGTCAATGTATTTATCATGTGAGCAATATTAGATGACACATTTATATTTATGAGTCTATTATTCAGAGCATTCATCCATAATATCAAAAGAGAAATTGTTTGATATTATGAATTGCGAGGAGGTTTTAAGGCTAGAAGTTGTCAGACATCTGAGGTTTGTGATTTTGAGCTGTATAAATTCAATTGATCTTCATGTTCATGATCTTTCCCATTCATGTCGGTGGTCTGTATGATCTGAGCGGTGATTATTCATTCTTCTTGCTGCAGCGCACACACACTGCTCCTCGCTCTTACATCACCTGCCGCCTCACTCCCTCCACCTCCGCAGCCGCCTCCACCATTAACATTAAATGTGCTACATGTTCGTTAGAAGTTGTTTGTCTCAGGCTCTGCTGGGGGTTTATGATCTCTGTGTTGAGGATGGTCCCATGTGTTCCAGTGCATCACATGAACATTTGTATTTTTATGTCAAGTTGGATCTTGGCTGTGTGGCGTCGCAAATGTGAATGTTTTAAGTGAGAGATGAAGGTAGAAAAAGATGAGACAGAATCAGTCCAGGCATGAAATGAGGTGGGAGGTAAATTGAGGAGAAACTGAGTTTCTTTCTTGTTAAAAGGCTGCCAGATCAGCTTTCGACGCTTCACTGCCCGTAGATAGCTAATCGTTAACCAGCCCAGAGTTAAATTAGGCTTTTAATTACAGTTGAAGCAAACTGAGTGACAGGAAAACCCCCACACTTTCTCTCTCTGCAGGCCTGTGGCTTCAGTCACTCGTGGTATCTGTCGATCTTCAGCGTGCTGTGCTGCCTCGGCATCGTCCTGTGTCTGGCCACCTCTGTGGCCGTGGAGTGGACCGGCCTCAAAGTGGCCAAAGAGCTTCATCAAAAGCTCCTGCACAAGATCGTACTGGCCCCCATGAGGTACGAGGCTCAGTGTGTGTGTGTGTGTGTGTGTGTGTGTGTGTGTTGCAGCTCTACCTCGTGACGACTGAGAAGGAGGCAGATGTGTGTGATAAAAACAGATCATTTAAAGCAGGAAAACACAGTTAAAGCACCTTTTTTCGCCCCATTACCCAGAGTACCATCTGCTGTCCCTCACACAAAACCTAGGAGACATCACTTACAGAAATACGCTCACATGCACGTAACGCACCTGCACGTACTGCATACACACTCACATGCACAGCTTCATAAACAGATGTTTTTATTGTAACCGTGTGGAAATCTCTAAAATATGTTTTTTTTTATGCCTGCAGGCTGTTCGAGACGACTCCGCTCGGCAGCATCCTCAACAGGTTCTCCACGGACACCAACACGATCGACCAGCACATCCCCACCACCCTGGAGTGCCTCAGCCGCTCCACCCTGCTGTGCGTGTCCGCCCTGGGCGTCATTTCCTACGTGACCCCGGTCTTCCTCATCGCCCTCCTGCCGCTGGCCGTCACCTGCTACTTCATCCAGAAATACTTCCGGATGGCCTCCAGGTGAGTGAGACGACACACAGGGCCGGATGTCGCAGACTTCACGCTGCTGTAATCAGAGCTGTAGCTTTTCCGTGGAGGACGCCGAGGTCACGTCCTCAAAGCTTTTACGACCTGAGAAGAGTTTACATCCTGTAAATACATACAAATAACACAGGGAAGGTTTTTAATAGCTGTTTTATGACTCAGCTGATTTGAATTCAGTGTTTTCAGCCCCAGAACATTCAAACATTTTAATACAGTAAGAGGTATTATGTGTGTTTCCACCTTCCTTGGAGTGAGGCAAAGGCATTTAGATCATTACATGTACATTTAACTAAAATACCCCTTTTAAAGTTAGGGGTTTTTCAAAATTAAAGCCTTGATAGGATGTGAAATATGCAGTTTTATCCATCACTCCAATGCAAGTAACTGTACATGACGAGTATAGTTTGATACTCACAGGGGCCTGTGATCGATATGAGATGATATCAAATGTCCATTTAACGCAATCAGTTACATTTATATCGACTCCCATTTCTCCCAAATCCAAAATATTTCCACTTCACTGACTTATTCCCGAGAGGGGAGTAAATAATATCCTCATCATCTTTTTATCTGTCTTTGTCTCGGCTGCTTGCCATTCTCCTCCGGGCAGGAATCGGTGACACAGACTTGCCATGGGAATTTCAAAATAAAGGCGTATCTTAACGATGGCAGCGACATAAATTGATGTTTTCGCTTTGCATCGATGCTATTGGATCAGACACACATCCAAACTGTTAGAACCTCATCTTGTGCTGTTGTTTCATATCACGTTGCTCCAACCTGACGCACTTTAATGTGACCCGAGCTTTGCTTCAGTTGATATTTCCGTCTCTGCCGTGTTTTCTGTCTTCCTGTCAGGGACCTGCAGCAGCTGGAGGACAGCACCCAACTCCCTTTGCTCTCCCACTTCTCTGAGACAGTGGAGGGTCTCACCACTATAAGGGCCCTCAGGTGATTGTTACGAACACATTTTTACACCCTTTTCCACAATACGCACTCTCAGAGTTGTGCAGAAGTTGAACTACCTGAACTGAATGAGGAATTATTAGTAGAGGACTATTGCACAACATCGTTTGAGAGGGATTACTCCACTCCACTCCATTACTCCACCTGGATTACAGTAGTTTGCTTCAGTAGTTGTGTAATTATTATCCCACCATTTCAGGCAGGTGGACTCTCAGGACGTAGAGGCACAAATAAAATCGAGACTTGTCTTTTTGTTTTTCCCGTCGGCAGGTACGAGCCCAGGTTCAGACAGAGGTTACTGCAGTTCACAGATGCCAACAACATCGCCTCTCTCTTCCTCACGGCAGCCAACCGTTGGCTGGAGGTCCGCATGGTAATGATCAGGATCAGTCCTGTTTGTCAGTCGGCAGCTGCTTCACATTTTATTGATGTTTTTCTGGATAACTGCTCCCTCTGTTGGGACGCTGAAAAACTGAACTTGTAATCGTTTTTATACATCGCATCCGTGTGCGTGTGATGTTTTATGTATCGACTGCACGCAGCTCGTGTTTCTCTGCAGCAGAGGAGAAAAGGGACACACGTTTATGGATTCATGTGCACAGATGCAGAAGAAAAACACGTTCTGTCAACAACGGGCTTCTTTGTGATGCCTGTTGACGCCGAACAGATCTATAAAAGCTGACGTTCTTTTATTTTATCTACCTTTTTGAATTATTCAGTGATGCATTATGTTGTTGCTGTATCGTCTTCTGTCCCTCCAGGAGTATATCGGTGCCTGTGTGGTGCTGGTGGCAGCTGTAGCCTCCATCACTAACTGTCTCTACAACCAGCTGTCCACTGGACTGGTGGGGCTGGGACTGACCTACGCACTCATGGTGAGTATAAAGACGATACGGGTGGTTAAAGCTGCAAATTGTTCATATTCTACATAAGTTTTCCAAACTTTCCCAATTCAGAATGAAGTATTTTGTTCTCCTTTTTAATATTTAAACTATTTTTAACAACTCTTTTTTTTAATTTGAATCATGGAGACCATATCAATTACTGAAAAAAGCATAAGTTATTCAAAAATCTGGGTGAAAATATATTTTAAAATACCACTTTTGGTTCAGTAGTTTAATATTTTCTTGCAAAGGCAACAACTCTGGATGCATAATCAGAGGAAATACAACTTTTTAATATGTCAGATCGTGAAATCCAACTGAAATTCTGTTCGAACATATAAACTTATTTAAAAAATAGTTGAAATCAGTAAAAAACTACTGTATTCTCTCATTTTTCCACCTGTGGCACGAGATGTTTGTCTGAAGTGTTTCTTTCTAACTATTACTACATTTCTGTCCAGTCAAATCAAATAAACTATCTGAAAAACACATTGTCATGAAGCTGAAAACAGAGCGTGTTTTTTTGTAAGTTTACAGAATTTATTCATGTCTTTTGAAAGTTGATATAATCAGATAAACATTCAATCATTAATCTACGTTTGAAAGGACTCACATGCCCTCCGTGTGCCTGCTCTGACAGTTACCCAACTTTTCTCCTCCTCCTCCTCCTCCTCCTCCCTCCACATATCAGGTATCCAACTACATGAACTGGATGGTGCGTAACCTGGCAGACATGGAAGTACAGCTCGGCTCAGTCAAGAGGATTAACGGCCTGCTCAAGACTGAACCGGAGAACTACGAGGGGCTGCTCAGTGAGTGCAGCGACACGCTCACACTTCCAACATAAACCAAACCGTCTTGCACTGATTCAGCAGGTGCACAAAAATAAACCACACCCGGTTCATGTTTGTGGCTTCTATGATTTCTTCATCAGAATGAATCAAAGTCAGACTACAGCCACGTTGGTCACTGTCAGCTGAAGCAGGGTATCATCGTGCTCACGAGAAATGTATCTTTATCCCCCTTCAGATGTTTTTTGTATAAGTTAATGCCTTTAGATACCTTACTAATCTGCCTTACATGCAAATCTTTCCTTTCAGCCAAAGAGAGTTTGCACCTGAGGGTCTTTAAAATGCACTGTCAGTCAGAGTAAAAAATAATTTTAGTGACTGAGAAACTGATGTGGTTATAATCTTGTTTTTGGCGTCTTGAGAGGTTAAAAAAGATGTTTCTGTGCGTCTCAGCGGTGACTCAGGTCCCTGACGGCTGGCCCCGACAGGGAGAGATCAAGATCCAGAACCTGAGCGTCCGATACGACGCAACGCTGAAGCCCGTGTTAAAAAATGTCAACGCACACATCAGCCCTGGGCAGAAGGTAACCACACTGTGTGTCAGTAAAACTGGGGGGGAAAAGGCGAACGTTAATGTGAATTCATTCATGAGTGAATGTGTTTATTTTTAGGTGGGGATCTGTGGCAGGACAGGCAGCGGCAAGTCCTCCTTCTCCTTGGCCTTCTTCCGCATGGTGGACATGTTTGAGGGTAAAACATCAACGCTTAAAATCAACTGAAATACAATGATGTTTAGTGATGTATTAAATGCCTTTAATGCTGAAAATGTTCTCGTTATTACGGCACTTTGTTATCATGATTTTTGTTTCTTCACAGGCAGGATCGTGATCGATGACATCGACATCGCCAAACTGCCTCTGCAGACCCTCAGATCTCGCTTGTCCATCATCCTCCAAGACCCCATCCTGTTCAGCGGCACCATCCGGTACGACGATCTTATCTCTGAGGTTTGGATTCTGTGACACTGACGTAGTTTTTAAAAAGAAGAGAAACGCCCAAGATTTCCAGTGACAGGACCAGTTGGCAGACCGTGACACACTTTAAACACACTTATCTGAAGCATGAGTTGAGCTGAGGGTTCGTAGATAAGAGGACATTCCTCTGAAAACTCCACCGCTAGGGTTTATTTTTAGACATCAGCTGCAGCGACCATAAAAGCTTTGTCACATTGGAGAAGAAGAGGAGGAGAAATATAAAGAGGCTGTGTCGCACTGTCTGCTGAAGCCCTGAGGGGCGAGGGAGAACATTTTTATTTCTGGTGCTCCTTTTTCTAAGTTATTTTTCTATGTGTGAAACAGAGTGAAAAAAAAAAATTCACTCTTGAAAATTCTTTTTCTCATCTGTCGAGCCGAGTGAAAAAAAAACATTTTTTCATGTTCGACACATGAAGAAAAACATTTTTTTCAAAGTGAAGCCAAGTGAAAAATGTGTCGAGTTACGGAGCCCCTAAAGGGACACGTGCTTCTCACGTGCACAAGATACTTTCTCGTGCTCATGAGAAACGTTTACGTTTTTTTTCTTCACGTGCCAAAATTATGTGCGACAATCAGTGGTATCCCTCAGCCTGAGATATCGTTTGAAACCGGAAGGATGGATGCATATTTCTGGCAAGAAAGTGTACGTGTCTGAGATGGAGGTTGGAAAACATTCTTTATTAATTCTGCAGTTCACGTTGTCCTTTAGCAGCTCGACACATGAAAAAAAAATTTCAACCTGGGAAAAAAAAAATTCACTCGGCTCGATACGTGAAAAATATTTTTGTCACCTGTGAAAATGAAATTTTTTCACCCGTGAAAAAAACATTTTTTCACTCAGAAGAGTGAAGAAAGTGCATATTTCTGGCCAGAAATGACAAAAAAGGAGTTGTATGTGTCTGAGATGGAGGTCAGAAAACACTGTTTATTAATTCTGCAGTTCACGTTGTCCTTTAGCAGCTCGACACATGAAAAAAAAATTTCAACCTGGGAAAAAAAAAAAATTTCACTCAGCTCCACACATGAAAAATGTTTTTTGTCACCCGTGAAAAAAACACTTTTTTAACTCAGAAGAGTGAAGAAAGTGCATATTTCTGGCCAGAAATGGCAGAAAACGAGTTGTACGTGTCTGAGATGGAGGTTGCAACAAGAAAGTGCATATTTCTGAAAAAAAAATTCACTCGGCTCCACACATGAAAATATTTTTTGTCACCCGTGAAAAATACATTTTGTCACTCAGAAGAGTGAAGAAAGTGCATATTTCTGGCCAGAAATGACAAAAAAAGGAGTTGTATGTGTCTGAGATGGAGGTCAGAAAACACTGTTTATTAATTCTGCAATTCACGTTGTCCTTTAGCAGCTCGACACGTGAAAAAATAAAATTCACTTGGCTCGATACGTGAAAAATATTTTTTGTCACCTGTGAAAATGAAATTTTTTCACCCGTGAAAAAAACATTTTTTCACTCGGCTCGACACAAAAAAAACAATTTTTTTTTCACCCGTGAAAAAAACTTTTTTTCACTCAGAAGAGTGAAGAAAGTGCATATTTCTGGCCAGAAATGACAAAAAAGGAGTTGTATGTGTCTGAGATGGAGGTCAGAAAACACTGTTTATTAATTCTGCAGTTCACGTTGTCCTTTAGCAGCTTGACACATGAAAAAAAAATTTCAACCTGGGAAAAAAAAAAAATTTCACTCAGCTCCACACATGAAAAATGTTTTTTGTCACCCGTGAAAAAAACACTTTTTTAACTCAGAAGAGTGAAGAAAGTGCATATTTCTGGCCAGAAATGGCAGAAAACGAGTTGTACGTGTCTGAGATGGAGGTTGCAACAAGAAAGTGCATATTTCTGAAAAAAAAATTCACTCGGCTCCACACATGAAAATATTTTTTGTCACCCGTGAAAAATACATTTTGTCACTCAGAAGAGTGAAGAAAGTGCATATTTCTGGCCAGAAATGACAAAAAAAGGAGTTGTATGTGTCTGAGATGGAGGTCAGAAAACACTGTTTATTAATTCTGCAATTCACGTTGTCCTTTAGCAGCTCAACACGTGAAAAAATAAAATTCACTCGGCTCGATACGTGAAAAATATTTTTTGTCACCTGTGAAAATGAAATTTTTTCACCCGTGAAAAAAACATTTTTTCACTCGGCTCCACACAAAAGAAACAATTTTTTTCACCCATGAAAAAAACTTTTTTTCACTTGGAAGAGTGAAGAAAGTGCATATTTCTGGCCAGAAATGACAAAAAAAGGAGTTGTATGTGTCTGAGATGGAGGTCGGAAAACACTGTTTATTAATTCTGCAATTCACGTTGTCCTTTAGCAGCTTGACGCGTGAAAAAATAAAATTCACTCGGCTCGATACGTGAAAAATATTTTTTGTCACCTGTGAAAATGAAATTTTTTCACCCGTGAAAAAAACATTTTTTCACTCGGCTCGACACAAAAAAAACAATTTTTTTCACCCGGGAAAAAAACTTTTTTTCACTTGGAAGAGTGAAGAAAGTGCATATTTCTGGCAAGAAATGACAGAAAACGAGTTGTATGTGTCTGAGATGGAGGTTGGAAAACAATGTTTGTTCTGCAGTTCACTTTGTCCTTTAGCAGCTCGACACATGAAAAAAAAAATTCACTTGGCTCGATACGTGAAAAATGTTTTTTGTCACCCATGAAAATGAAATTTTTTCACCTGTGAAAAAAACTTTTTTTCACTCGGATGATGAAGAAAGTGCATATTTCTGGCAAGAAATGACAGAAAACGAGTTGTATGTGTCTGAGATGGAGGTCAGAAAACATTCTTTATTAATTCTGCAGTTCACGTTGTGCTTTAGCAGCTCGACACATGAAAAAAAAAAATTTTCACCCCTGAAAAATATGAATTTCACTCGGCTCGACACACAAAAAAACATTTTGTGTGTCCGGAAACTTGGCTTGACGCGAAAAAAACAAATTTTCTTCACGAGTGAAAAACAAGTTTTTGTTATTTCAGTCAAATCTTGTAAAAGTATATTTTGATTTAAAGGTTATGTTCATGTTTGGTGTCTTGACCCTGAACGCATCACTCCCCATCGCTGATCTTCACTTCTTCAACGTTGATGTTAGTGTTGAATGTGTTAATATAGTTAGTAGTCCCTGCACAAGTGTTTTAATATGTGTGTGTGTGTGTGTGTGTGTGTGTGTGTGTGTGTGTGTGTGTGCAGGTTCAACCTGGACCCAGAGATGAAAGCCACAGATGAGATGCTCTGGGAAGCTCTGGACATCGCTCAGCTGAAGCCGGTTGTTAAATCCCTTCCAGGAGGCCTGGGTGAGGAAATGTGTTGGATGTAATCTATATGTGTGTGTGTGTGTGTGTCAGTATACACACAGACACACAAACCGAACACACACACACACACAGAGACTCACTCTATTTCATGTCTGTTGCTCTTCCTGAAATTTCTCCCTTCTGAGCACTCCAGAGATGGAAATGTCGGTCAGTTTCTCGACTGCTTTCTCCACCACTTTTGTGCCGACATTCATGTTCCCCTCAGGATGAATTGTAATAACATTGATGATCTTCTGACTTCTAATGTAGCTAATTACGTTCCTGTCAGCTGTACTTTGTGTTCGGTGCTAATAAGCATGTGTTATTAGCCTGTGAAGAGGACCAATCTGCTCAGATCTGATGCTCCTGGTGCCCTCCTTGTCCTCAGACTGATAAGGGGTGGATTACGTAGTAAGAGGAGCCCCCCTTTTTTATTTTTGGACAAAAGAGCTTCACTGGTCCAGATTGAAAAGTCAAGCATCTAACTCTTCACGACTCTGAGTGCTTGTAGGTATATCAAATAGCGTGCAGGCTGCAGGTCCCTCCAGGCTCACAGAACTCAGATTGAGGCGATGCTGGTCAAATATGAATAAAGACTGTGTTACTGCCATTTCTTTCCTGCCTGAAAACGAAGTAGGAACCGCCCTAAACTTGCAACTCACACGTTTCATTGCTCTGATTGATTGTAGGTTTGTCCAATTGCGTCCAGACGAAAGTTGATATGCACCCACTGAAATCAAAAATTAATTGAGCGGGACCAGACTGATGCACATTTATGAGGCCAGACTAACTTAGCTCAACTCTACCATGTAAACAAACTGTTGTCAAGCTGTAACGCCACAGACGGGACAGGACCAGTGTTATTACAGTATATGACTGAACTGTGAGGCTCGTCCGTGGTCACATGAGATCATCACATCTGTCAGCTGCTCTCGTGTCTCCGTACAAAGATCGGGCGGCTGTATCAGAGCACACGAGCATGAATTTTTAACCTCCCCGTCCGAGTCGTGTTGGGTGTGAAGCAGCCACATTATTCTTAGCTCACAGGAGAGCTGACGGTCTCATGATCAGATCAGATATTAGTGGAGGGCCGCTGCAGCAGACTTCACCTACATACATGATGAACGTGTTGGTCTCCTCTCTGCACGGTGTGTGTGTGTGTGTGTGTGTGTGTGTGTGTGTGTGTGTCTTGAAACATAGCCAGTCGCTGCTTTTGTTTATGTTCACTGGAGCCAAATGTTCAAATTGGTATTGATCTGTGACCCCGGAGTTAATGCCCAATTAGATTTGCACACAGCGTCAGTGTGTAGAGTTTAATGGTGCTTATAAAAGGAGTTTGTTACCGTACTGATGGTGAGTTTAAACTAAATAATAATGTTTTACTTCATTATACAATAGACTTATTTAATGCTAAACACTTTTATTTGGTCATATTTATGTAGTAAATGTAGTTTTGATTTTTACTTATTGGAAAACAGCAAATCTGGAGGTGTGGTGTTCTCATTTTTATACATTTTTTAGGAATATTTGAAATTTTCACCTCACCTTGCCCCTTGCATCATATAAAACCTACAATTTCTGGCTGTTCTGGTGGCCCAGTGGTGTTTATATCTCTATAACATTTATCTGTCCAATAAAGATGATAATTCCAGAAAAGACATATAAATCTTTATTTTCAAAGTTTAATTCATTCTCAGCTTTTTGTTTTGAAAGAAAATGAAAGCATTAAAAGCTTCTCATGTGATTTAAAGCAGGATCAGTTTTATAAACCATGTGTGCGCTGACCTGAGGTCAGGTTTTCAGATATTGATCCGTAACAGCCAATTGACTCTGCCCTCTCAATTACCCAAAATAATATTGGATTGCCGATACGTGTCACACATTTGTTCACACATCAGAAAACATTAAGATTTCTGTACGTTGTTTTCCCTCTTCAGACGCCGCGGTGACGGAGGGAGGAGAGAACTTCAGTCAGGGTCAGAGACAGCTCTTCTGTCTGGCCAGAGCCTTCGTCAGGAAGAGCAGCATCCTCATCATGGACGAAGCCACGGCGTCCATCGACATGGCAACGGTGTGTGTCAGAGTGTGTGTGTGTGTGTGTAAGAGATGGAGAGAGAGTGGTGGTAGAGGAGCATTCAGAGGAAATACGATGGAAAGAGGAAGAGATTTATGTGAAGGGTGAAGCAAAGACATAAAGAGAAAACCACTTCACCTAACGGCCTTTTAAAAAGTCTGTGGTTATGGTGGTGACGGCTGCTTCTAATGAAGTGTGGATCACGTGTTTGTTCTTTTATCTGATGCTTTATGATGTAAGAGAAGGACACAAAGGAAGCGGGAGTGGAGGAGGTGTGCATGAAGCAGAAAAAGATAAAGTGGAAGGGAAGATAGTGAGCGCAGTGAGAGCCTGAGGGGAAGTCAGCGTCTGAGAATGGCTGCTTCTTACTTAAGACCTCTCTCCTGGATGATGGGTCACAAAGAGCGACCGTTCTGGGTTACGGTAACGCAGCTGCATCGCCCTCGAGGAGACACAGTGGAGCGTTTAATCAGGAATGCCGAGATTGAGGAAGAAGAGCAGGGACAGGTTGAAAAATAAGCTTCAAGAAGAGTGTTGAAACAGACCTTTATTATTTCTCACACATGTACTTTTTGTTTTGAGTCAGCATTAAAGTACGTTTGTCGCACTCACCCTCCTCACCCTCCTCACCCTCCTCTCTCTGTCCTCACAGGAGAGCATCCTGCAGAAAGTGGTGATGACCGCCTTTGCTGACCGCACAGTAGTTACTATAGCAGTGAGTATCTCCCCCACACTGTGCCAGAGCCTCAGGCGTTTACAGTAACGCATGCAGCTCTGTCCCATTTCCCCCCCTGAGAGTGCTGACCTCCGTCCTGCACTGCTGGTGCAGCGCTTGTAAACTGGTGCAAAACAAATGCAGCGTGGACAAAGGACGGTTCCTGCAGGACTGAGCTGAACATTTGAAATAGTTTCATCTCCTACTTGATAGTTTGGTGTAGCGTTTGTCTGATTTCAGATGTGTAGCGTGTAGCAGCTTTTCTGCGCTCAGTCTACTGATCTTTGCTTTTTCTCCCCTCCGCCGCGCAGCATCGCGTCCACACCATCCTGAATGCCGACCTGGTGATTGTGATGAAGCGGGGGATCATCCTGGAGTACGACAGGCCCGAGGCCCTGCTGGACAAGGAGGACAGCGTCTTCACCTCCTTCGTGCGAGCAGACAAGTAGCACAAAGAAGAGAGCGAGATGGAGAGAAGACATTCAAAGTGCAATTGTCCCCATGGAATATATTCCTTTTATTTTTTAACCATGTTGTATTATATTTGTACATAAAAAAAAGTTAATTCTTTGTTAATAAAAACATAAATTATCACTGACGTTGCTTTTTTTTGTTGGGGTTGATTGGGACTGAACAGACTGAAGTTTCTTGTGCTTGTGTGAGACTTTCTGCTTTGGAAATAAAAAACCAAATGAGTCATCGCTGGTCTAAAATGACCCGAGGCACAGCTGAGGACTACATGATGCTGCCGGGGCAAGCTGAGGCAAAGAGCCAGAAGCACGGCATAGTGATCATCTTCAAATACCCCAGGGTGTCAGAGTGAGGTGAGAGGCTCCGGCTGCTGCTGCCAGGACTTACACCTGACATCAGACAGACACATGGCGACCGGAGGAGCACAGTGGCCTGGAAAATAAAGTCTTTCCACAGAGAAGCAGAACAGGATGATCAGAGTTTAAAATACAGGCCTGGACGTTAACAAAAAGACTAAATCTGGTCCCTGTGGGCGAACACACTATGTATTCATGTAAAGCTGATTTCACACCACACAGCCTGAGGAGGATGTGCCCTACATTTAACCCATTATATATTCAGTGTGAGCTGCACATCTGCACGGTTTTGGTGCGTAATTGTCTCCCTCCTGCATTCTCATTGGGAATCACAGGGAGGGCACCACAGAGGTGGAGGAGGCAGGGAGGGAGGGAAGGAGGGAGGGACTGCCTCTCCACCTCACCGCGTCTCCATCTCACGTTACCGAGCTGCACTGAAGTGGCGGAGTCAGCAGAGCCAACTGCGCCACTAAAAACCTGCCTTCTCATCCAAAGGTGATAAAACTCAGCTCAGAGGGCCATTATTCTGCAGCACCAACATTTTACATCTCACTGAATTTTTTTCCTGCACGCCCGAGGCAGAGCACCACCGCCGGGCGGGTCCACGATGGCACAGGGAGCCGTGGCACGACTACATGTGTGGACGGTCGGTCGTAGACGTGACTGACGGCGGCAGCTGCAGAGTCGGAGGAAGAATCTTCTCATGGGACCCCGCAGTTGTGAAGCGCCTGATCTGGAAGCAACGTGAGGAGCGCGCATACCTCCAGGAAACAGGCGACCACAAGACTCGTCCTCCCGGCTGGTAAGAAAAGAGCGATAAAGAGGAAAGTGCTCCATCTTTTAGCCGAACCAGAGCCAGAAAGGCTGTGGTTCCGTAGTATGGGAGCGCTATGTTGTCCAGGAAAGGACTCATCCCCGAGGATTACCTGCTGACACGTTTGGCTGAGGATGTCCTGCAGCAGCCGAAGTTCAGGGCGAAGCCGGGGAAAGCTCGCTTCGTCGCCAAGAACGGCACCTGCAATGTGGCGCACACCAACATCCGAGAACAGGGCCGGTTCTTGCAGGACGTCTTCACCACCCTGGTGGATTTAAAATGGCTCCACACGCTCATCATTTTCACCATGTCCTTCCTGTGCAGCTGGCTCCTCTTCGGGATGATCTGGTGGCTCATCGCCTTCGCGCACGGCGACCTGGACGAGAGAGGAGACGACTTCGTCCCGTGCGTAACGGACATCCACTCCTTCTCCTCCGCCTTCCTCTTCTCCATTGAGGTGCAGGTGACCATCGGCTTCGGGGGCCGGATGATCACGGAGGAGTGCGTCTCCGCCATCATCATCCTGATCGTGCAGAACATCGTCGGACTGGTCATCAACGCCATCATGCTCGGCTGCATCTTCATGAAAACCGCGCAGGCCAACCGGCGCGCGGAGACGCTCATTTTCAGCAAGCACGCCGTCATCTCCATCCGCAACAACAAGCTGTGCTTCATGATCCGCATCGGGGACCTGAGGAAGAGCATGATCATCAGCGCCACCGTGCGGATGCAGGTGGTGCAGAGAACCACCACGGAGGAGGGCGAGGTGGTGCCTCTGGACCAGATCGACATCCACATGGACAACCCGGTGGGGACCAACGGCGTCTTCCTCGTGTCCCCCCTCATCATCTGCCACGTGATCGACAAGAACAGCCCTCTGTACCGGCTGTCCGCCTTTGACCTGCAGCACGAGGACATCGAGGTGATCGTGGTGCTGGAGGGGGTGGTGGAGACCACGGGCATCACCACGCAGGCCAGGACGTCGTACGTGTCGGAGGAGATCCTGTGGGGGCAGCGCTTCGTGCCCACGGTGTCCGAGGAGGACGGCATGTACGCGGTGGACTACTCAAAGTTCGGCAACACCATGAAGGTTCCGACCCCGTGCTGCAGCGCCAAGAAACTGGACGAGGCGGGTGGCATCGCCCGCTTCAAGCTGGACGAGGGCGTCACCTTGCGGGCGTCTGTGAGAAGGCGGCGGGGCGGCACGGTGCGCAGGTCCAGGATGGAGAGCTGATCAGTTTTATACGAGAGCTGTTGTAGTGTGAGGATCGTTGAATGAGAAAGATTATATTTATTGTATAATATATAAATATATATGCGTAAAAGTCAGATTAACAAGCTTTTCACTCAGGGTCAGTGTGAAGACGCACAAAGACAGAATGCACTGAGGATCAGGACACGTGACTGTTCTGGGGCACAGAACCGGAAGTCCACTTTGAATGTGTTTTATCTTTAATTATTTTTTTAATCAAGAGTGACTGCATGTGTCTGAGAGCAATAAAAGAGAAAGTCTCATGTGAAGTGTGTTCAGGATGGAGAGGCTCAATAATGTGACCTATGCACTGCAATAAAGTTACTGGGCTGATGGAGGCAGGGTAGCACTTTATAATAATTAATCATTAATAAATGGTGAATAATAAATGTAGTTAGTAGTTATTTGCCTGTTGACAAACAATCAAATGCTTTATAAACCATTTATTAAAGCAACATTATGTAGAAATTGTCATTTTGTGTGATTTGGCGCCTTCCACAGTTTCGTAAATACAGATCCCAGGTCTGTAGCATGTTGTCAGATGTAACGTAGCTGCTGACTACAAACACAACTCATCACGTCACAACGTGTTGAAAACTTGTATCCTGAAGTGAACATGTATGTGACGCTGCGAGCCAAACTCTCACTGAAGTTACATAGTGCAGGAACAAGTGATAGGAAGGCGCTACGGAAGAGTATGAGGGCCAAGAGTGAGAAGAAAAATGAGAGGAGGAAGGTTTTTCATTATGCACGTCAAGAAAAGAGTCGAAAAGTTGAAAGTAAGAGTTGAAATTCAATTTTGAGAAAAAAGTCAAAATGTTGAGAAAAAAAGGCAAAATGTTGAAAATTAAAGTCAAAGAAAGATTTCCAGAAAAAAGTGGAAATGTCAAGGAAAAAGTGGAAAAGTTGAAAAGAAAGTCGAAGTAACATTTCATGAAAAAAGCCAAAATATTGAGAAAAAAGTTGAAAATAGAGTTCAAGTACAATTTTGAGAAAAAAGTCAAAACGTTGAAATGTTCAGAAAAAAGAGGAAAAGTCGAGAGAAAAAGTGGAAAAGTTGAAAAATAAAGTCGAGGTACAATTTCATGAAAAAAGTCGAAAACTTCAAATGTTGAGAAAAAAAGTCAAAATGTTGAAAATAAAGTCGAAGAAACATTTCAAAAGTTGAAATTAGGAGTTCAAATACAATTTTGAGAAAAAAGTCAAAAAGTTGAAAATAAGACTTGAAGTACAATTTCATGAAAAAAGAGGAAATGTTCAGAAAAAAAGTGGAAAAGTTGAAAAGAAAGTCGAAGTAACATTTCAGAAGAGTCGACTCAAAGTATTTAAACTTTATTCTTAAAGTGCATAATGAAGAAAAAACGTCCTCCTCTCATTTTTTCCTCACCTCTGGCCCTAAAACTCCTCTGTAGAGACAGTATTAGTATTTCAAGGTAAAAGCTACATAATGTTGCTTTAAGCTAGTTTTTTATTTTAAAGTTGCGACTCATGTTTCTAAAACTTTATAAAAGGTGAACAAATACTGTGAAGTTACAGATATTATCTGGACGACCATTAGAGAGTCGCAACTGATGTTTATAAACCTTTACATCGGCTTAATAAAGGTTTATAAGACATCTTCTTACAGTGAATTAACTCAAGTTTGATTACCTATAAATCTAACATAGATTAATGATGTTTATTATAAAGTGTTTGGAAAACTAATCAGTTCATCCTCGAGTCCAACTGGACGTTTGTGCCAAATTTGGAGAAAGTCCCTCGATGTGTTTCTGAGATATTGTGTTCACAAGAACGTGACAGACGGACCGATGACCTCCAGCCACGGCTACTGTCGGAGCAGACACGTAAAAACAACATCCTACATTTCCCATAATGCAACCAGTAACACGTTGATTTCCATATCTTTCAAGGGTTACTGGGCAGGTTTTTGTATAAACATGACCCTGATGACATCACTATGACATCACCAGGGTTTATTCCTCACAGAAGTCTTCTGAGTCACAGACCACATAACAAAACAGTTTACAGACTGACTAACGCTCCTCATGACGAGGAAACTGTGTCAAGTTCCTCTTTACAAAGAGCGTCATCTTAACGATCCAAACTCTCACAGGTGATGGGGGCACTACAGAAGAGTATTAGGGCCAAGAGTGAGAAGAAAAATGAGAGGAGGTTTTTCATTATGCACTTCAAGAAAAAGTCGAAATTTCGAGAATAAAGTTGAAAATAGAGTTGAAGTACAATTTCATGAAAAAAGCTGAAAAGTGGAAAAGTTGAGAAAAAGTCAAAATGTTGAAAATAAAAAGTCGAAGTAACATTTCATGAAAAAAGTCGAAATATAGAGAAAAAAGTGGAAAAGTTGAAAATAGAATTGAAGTACAATTTCATGAAAAAAGTGGAAAAGTTGAAAAAAAAGTCGAAGTAACATTTCATGAAAAAAGCCGAAATATTGAGAAAAAAAGTTGAAAATAGAGTTCAAGTACAATTTTGAGAAAAAAGTCAAAACGTTGAAATGTTGAGAAAAAAGAGGAAAAGTCGAGAAAAAAAGTGGAAAAGTTGAAAAATAAAGTCGAGGTACAATTTCATGAAAAAAGAGGAAATGTTCAGAAAAAAAGTGGAAAAGTTGAAAAGAAAGACGAAGTAACATTTCATGAAAAAAGTCAAAATATTGAGAAAAAAAGTTGAAAAATAAAGTCGAAGTACAATTTTGAGAAAAAAGTCGAAAACTTCAAATGTTGAGAAAAAAAGTCAAAATGTTGAAAATAAAGTCGAAGAAACATTTCAAAAGTTGAAATTAGGAGTTCAAATACAATTTCATGAAAAAAGTCAAAATATTGAAAATAGAATTCAAGTACAATTTTGAGAAAAAAGTCAAAAAGTTGAAATGTTCAGAAATAAGAGGAAAAGTTGAGAAAAAAGGGGAAATGTTGAAAAGAAAGTAGAAGTAACATTTCAGAAGAGTCGACTCAAAGTATTTCAACTTTATTCTTAAAGTGCAGAATGAAGAAAAAACTTCCTCCTCTCATTTTTTCCTCACCTCTGGCCCTAAAACTCCTCCGTAGAGACAGTATTAGTATTTCAAGGTAAAAGTTACATAATGTTGCTTTGAGCTAGTTTTTTATTTTAAAGTTGCGACTCATGTTTCTAAAACTTTATAAAAGGTGAACAAATACTGTGAAGTTATAGATATTATCTGGACGACCATTAGAGAGTCGCAACTGATGTTTATAAACCTTTACATCGGCTTAATAAAGGTTTATAAAACATCTTCTTACAGTGAATTAACTCAAGTTTGATTACCTATAAATCTAACATTGATTAATGATGTTTATTATAAAGTGTTTGGAAAACTAATCAGTTCATCCTCGAGTCCAACTGGACGTTTGTGCCAAATTTGGAGAAAGTCCCTCGATGTGTTTCTGAGATATTGTGTTCACAAGAACGTGACAGACGGACCGATGACCTCCAGCCACGGCTACTGTCGGAGCAGACACCTAAAACAACATCCTACATTTCCCATAATGCAACCAGTAACACGTTGATTTCCATATCTTTCAAGGGTTACTGGGCAGGTTTTTGTATAAACATGACCCTGATGACATCACTATGACATCATCAGGGTTTATTCCTCACAGAAGTCTTCTGAGTCACAGACCACATAACAAAACAGTTTACAGACTGACTAACGCTCCTCATGACGAGGAAACTGTGTCAAGTTCCTCTTTACAAAGAGCGTCATCTTAACGATCCAAACTCTCACAGGTGATGGGGGGCACTACAGAAGAGTATTAGGGCCAAGAGTGAGAAGAAAAATGAGAGGAGGAAGGTTTTTCATTATGCACTTCAAGAAAAAGTCGAAATTTCGAGAATAAAGTTGAAAATAGAGTTGAAGTACAATTTCATGAAAAAAGCTGAAAAGTGGAAAAGTTGAGAAAAAGTCAAAATGTTGAAAATAAAAAGTCGAAGTAACATTTCATGAAAAAAGCCGAAATATTGAGAAAAAAGTGGAAAAGTTGAAAATAGAGTTGAAGTACAATTTCATGAAAAAAGTGGAAAAGTTTAGAAAAAAAGTGGAAAAGTTGAAAAAAAAGTCGAAGTAACATTTCATGAAAAAAGCCGAAATATTGAGAAAAAAAGTTGAAAATAGAGTTCAAGTACAATTTTGAGAAAAAAGTCAAAACGTTGAAATGTTGAGAAAAAAGAGGAAAAGTCGAGAAAAAAAGTGGAAAAGTTGAAAAATAAAGTCGAGGTACAATTTCATGAAAAAAGAGGAAATGTTCAGAAAAAAAGTGGAAAAGTTGAAAAGAAAGACGAAGTAACATTTCATGAAAAAAGTCAAAATATTGAGAAAAAAGGAAAAGTTGAAAATAGAGTTGAAGTAACATTTCATGAAAAAAGTCAAAATATTGAGAAAAAAGGAAAAGTTGAAAATAGAGTTGAAGTACAATTTCATGAAAAAAGTGGAAAAGTTTAGAAAAAAAGTGGAAAAGTTGAAAAAAAAGTCGAAGTAACATTTCATGAAAAAAGTCAAAATATTGAGAAAAAAAGTTGAAAATAGTTCAAGTACAATTTTGAGAAAAAAGTCAAAACGTTGAAATGTTCAGAAAAAAGTGGAAAAGTCGAGAAAAAAAGTGGAAAAGTTGAAAAATAAAGTCGAAGTACAATTTCATGAAAAAAGTCGAAAACTTCAAATGTTCAGAAAAAAAGTCAAAATGTTGAAAATAAAGTCGAAGAAACATTTCAAAAGTTGAAATTAGGAGTTCAAATACAATTTTGAGAAAAAAGTCAAAAAGTTGAAAATAAGACTTGAAGTACAATTTCATGAAAAAAGAGGAAAAGTTGAGAAAAAGGGGAAATGTTGAAAAGAAAGTAGAAGTAACATTTCAGAAGAGTCGACTCAAAGTATTTAAACTTTATTCTTAAAGTGCAGAATGAAGAAAAAACTTCCTCCTCTCATTTTTTCCTCACCTCTGGCCCTAAAACTCCTCCGTAGAGACAGTATTAGTATTTCAAGGTAAAAGTTACATAATGTTGCTTTGAGCTAGTTTTTTATTTCAAAGTTGCGACTCATGTTTCTAAAACTTTATAAAAGGTGAACAAATACTGTGAAGTTACAGATATTATCTGGACGACCATTAGAGAGTCGCAACTGATGTTTATAAACCTTTACATCGGCTTAATAAAGGTTTATAAAACACCTTCTTACAGTGAATTAACTCAAGTTTGATTAACTATAAATCTAACATTGATTAATGATGTTTATTATAAAGTGTTTGGAAAACTAATCAGTTCATCCTCAAGTCCAACTGGACGTTTGTGCCAAATTTGGAAAAAGTCCCTCGATGTGTTTCTGAGATATTGGCTGTGTCCAAATTCAGGGGCTGCAGCCCACGAAGGGCGCATTTGAAGGCCAATTACGTCACAACGCTGCGCGAAGGCTGTCCAAATTCGAAGGCTGCTCCACATGCAGCCCACAAATGCAGCCTTCCCCACCCTCGTTTAGGAGGACGCACCGCTACTGTCCTTCGCGGCCTCACATATCCCAAGATCCTTTGCGCACCGCTGCTCAGTCCCGAAACAGAAGAGGAAGCAAGAGAAAATGGCGACATCAAGTAGCGCAGACATGACATTTAAATTTAAGTAATGGGTTTATACTCGGCTTTTACTCATTTGAACATCCAACGCCAGATATGTTAAACTTCAAGAGACTATAAAACCTCCAAAGTTTAACTTTCAGTTAAAATACGTGAAGCTGGTAATGCTATGGTAAACATAGTTGTTATTCACCAATGGGTTAATGTTTATTTTGTAATGTTGATAATTCAATTCAGATTTGACACATTGTACACACACAAATAAATGTACACGTTTGATAGATTTGAACCAAAACAGACTTTAATGCATGAACACCTGGTGACGCAACCAGGAAATACTCCGAAGGCTAGACCGTCCCATTTAACAGCGGTGGATGTGGCCTTCAAGGTCTCTCCGAAGGACCCGGCCCTCGTGGGCCGCAAAGGCCGCGTCCTTGAAGGCTGCAGCCCCTGAATTTGGACACAGCCTCTGTGTTCACAAGAACGTGACAGACGGACCGATGACCTCCAGCCACGGCTACTGTCGGAGCAGACACGTAAAAACAACATCCTACATTTCCCATAATGCAACCAGTAACACGTTGATTTCCATATCTTTCAAGGGTTACTGGGCAGGTTTTGTATAAACATGACCCTGATGACATCACTATGACATCATCAGGGTTTATTCCTCACAGAATGAGTCACAGACCACATAACAAAACAGTTTACAGACTGACTAACGCTCCTCATGACGAGGAAACTGTGTCAAGTTCCTCTTTACAAAGAGCGTCATCTTAACGATCCAAACTCTCACAGGTGATGGGGGCACTACAGAAGAGTATTAGGGCCAAGAGTGAGAAGAAAAATGAGAGGAGGAAGGTTTTTCATTATGCACTTCAAGAAAAAGTCGAAATTTCGAGAATAAAGTTGAAAATAGAGTTGAAGTACAATTTCATGAAAAAAGCTGAAAAGTGGAAAAGTTGAGAAAAAGTCAAAATGTTGAAAATAAAAAGTCGAAGTAACATTTCATGAAAAAAGTCGAAATATTGAGAAAAAAGTGGAAAAGTTGAAAATAGAGTTGAAGTACAATTTCATGAAAAAAGTGGAAAAGTTTAGATAAAAAGTGGAAAAGTTGAAAAAAAAGTCGAAGTAACATTTCATGAAAAAAGCCGAAATATTGAGAAAAAAAGTTGAAAATAGAGTTCAAGTACAATTTTGAGAAAAAAGTCAAAACGTTGAAATGTTCAGAAAAAAGAGGAAATGTTCAGAAAAAAAGTGGAAAAGTTGAAAAGAAAGACGAAGTAACATTTCATGAAAAAAGTGGAAAAGCTGAAATGTTGATAAAAAAAGTAAAAATGTTGAAAATAAGGTTGAAGAAACATTTCCAGAAAAAAGTCAAAATATTGAGAAAAAAGTTGAAAAGTTGAAAAGAAAGTCGAAGTACAATTTAATGAAAAAAGCCGAAATATTGAGAAAAAAGTTGAAAATAGAGTTCAAGTACAATTTTGAGAAAAAAGTCAAAACGTTGAAATGTTCAGAAAAAAGAGGAAAAGTCGAGAAAAAAAGTGGAAAAGTTGAAAAATAAAGACGAGGTACAATTTCATGAAAAAAGTCGAAAACTTTAAATGTTGAGAAAAAAAGTCAAAATGTTGAAAAGAAAGACGAAGAAACATTTCATGAGTAAAGTGTAAATGTGTAGAATAAAGTCAGTATGAGGACTTTGAAGGTTTTGTTCCAATCCAGGATGTAGTGATGACACAGACTGTAGACTCGAGCAGCTCAGTCGCTCCCTCACTGGATCTGATGGACCAGAAGAGTCGACTCAAAGTATTTCAACTTTATTCTTAAAGTGCAGAATGAAGAAAAAACTTCCTCCTCTCATTTTTTTTCTCACCTCTGGCCCTAAAACTCCTCTGTAGGGGCAGTATTAGTATTTCAAGGTAAAAGTTACATAATGTTGCTTTGAGCTAGTTTTTTATTTTAAAGTTGCGACTCATGTTTCTAAAACTTTATAAAAGGTGAACAAATACTGTGAAGTTACAGATATTATCTGGACGACCATTAGAGAGTCGCAACTGATGTTTATAAACCTTTACATCGGCTTAATAAAGGTTTATAAAACACCTTCTTACAGTGAATTAACTCAAGTTTGATTAACTATAAATTTAACATTGATTAATGATGGTTATTATAAAGTGTTTGGAAAACTAATCAGTTCATCCTCGAGTCCAACTGGACGTTTGTGCCAAATTTGGGGAAAGTCCCTCGATGACCTTCAGCCACGGCTACTGTCAGAGCAGACACATAAAAACATCCTACATTTCCCATAATGCAACCAGTAACACGTTGATTTCCATATCTTTCAAGTGTTACTGGGCAGGTTTTTGTATAAACGTGACCCTGATGACATCACTATGACATCATCAGGGTTTCTGAGTCACAGACCACATAACAAAACAGTTTACAGACCGACTAACGCTCCTCATGACGAGGAAACTGTGTCTTTACAAAGAGCATCATCTTAACGAGGCGACACACCAGACGATCATGTTTTCCTTCTTCTTCTTGCATAATTAACACAAAGACATTCATTCATACAAAAGACGCTGAGACAAAGTGGCATTTCTCTCTTTTATTAGATTATAATCCGCAGAGCTTAAAATATTAAATTGCTTTTAACTTAGTTAATAATTAAAATACATAAAAACGAGAGCCAGAACTGAAGAACCCTGCAAAAAAAAAGAAATAAACAAAAAAAAAAACAGAATTAAAATAAATAAAAAAGGAGAATTATAAACCCAATCCTCCTCCATACAGAGGCTATTGTCTGACAGAACCCGCTTGCGATTCTTTGTACAGTAAAGTCCAAGCAGACTGTGCATTTTCTATACATGTGTAATGATACCGTCGTTATTATTTCTGAACTAAATTTTCCTCTGATAATCTTTTTTTTAAAAAGCAAATTTTTAAAGGGACAGATAAAAAACAAAAAAACAGAACTGGTAGATTCTTGTTTGTCGTTTTGCACTGGGAGCACTGGTGACTGTTAAACAGCGGAGCAGCTCCACACCGTCTCCTCCCACCCCCTTCTCTTTCTCTCTGTCTCTGCCGCTCTGGGCCTGCAGACATTACCTCATGTCTTTGTCCTTCTCTGCTGCAGGAGTGGGTGTTGGTGGTGGTGTCGGTGGTTAGCGGAGCTGCTTACACCAGCAAACAGCTCTGATTCAGCCTCATGCCGGCACCGGTCTGTCTCAAAGTATCGACTCTCCGATCAGATTAAATATCTAACATACAATCTTTATATTTTCTTCTCTGTCTCCCTGTCTGTCTGAGGCGCTGTCTATATGTGTGCTGCCCTCTACAGGTGGGCTCTGGGACATGTTTGTTAGGGGTACACCGGGTGATTATGTGACTAAGTTAAACACGATCGACATCTGTCGTACGAGGGGGACTGAGCAGTCTGGTGAACGAGGGACAGAGAATGAAAAAAAATAAAAATAAAAAAGAGAGAGTGACTTCTCTCTGGCAGCAGTGACGTATTCTCTCAGGTCCTGAGTAGGAAGCGCTTTAATCATCCCCCACATAAACAACCCAAACAGTGATTGGCTAGTATCGCCCCGTCAGGCAGTAACGTGGCTCCCTACTGTCCGGCGAAGTCGCCGTAGCTCCCGCAAGGCCGGCCTCCCCGCCGCTGCAGGAGGAGGAGGAGGGAGGGACGAGCCCGCAGGTGAGCAGAGACGCCTCTTCTCCACACATTAACAACACTGTACAATAAGTAGGTTGAAGCAAAGCAGAGCCCCCTTCCTGTACTGTATGTTAGGTAGAGGATGGAGGGAGGTGAGGGCACCCCCCCAGCCACAACAAAAAATAAAACTCAATAAAACTCCAACAAAAAAAAAAATAAAAGTGAAACAAAAACCAAAAAATAAAAACATACACATACTTTTTTGTTCCTAGTTTAAATTGCAGAGAAGATGGGAGGGATTTGCCCCAATGGGAGGAACGCTCACGCCAATTCCTGCTGGCGTGACAAACCCCTCCCCGCCACCCCAAACCCCCCGAAAACCCTCCCCCCTTTCCTTCCGGCTGGTTGGTTGGTGTCGTAGCGAAATATAAGGGTAGTGGAAGGTCTCTTAAAGTCCTGCTGGCACCGAGGGAGGGGGCCAGGCTGTCTTTCCTTCTCTCCTCTATCTTATCTTCTATCACCCCCCAGGGCTGCTGTCTCGCCGCCGCCCCCCCGCTCATCTCTCCGTCACGTGGTTTTGTGAAGAGGGGGAGGGCGCTGAGGCTGGGGTGGAGGGGGCCGCGGCGGGCGCCGGTTGCGGCGGGGCGGGGGTGCAGAGGATTTCGGACAGGTCGTCCATGATACAGGTCTCCTTGGGGTCGACCAGGTTGAATTCCCTTACGAAAACGATGAAATGTGCATACAGAGTGTTCAAGTGGCCCTGCAGGTCCAGAGCCACCGTCTCTTTAAAGTGCGCCCAGTAGAGGTGAGCCAGCACGTGGAACAGGTACCGGCAGATCTTCTTTACCAAGGACTCAAAGGAGTTGGGAAACTCTTTACCTGAGGGGAGAAAAATGGGACAGGAGAGACTGGATTAGGGACAGGAGCCTGACGTTGTTCGTTTTATTGACAACAAATCTGAAGAAAGACTGAAAACAGCGATGTGTTAGAGCATCTGCAAATGTTTAACAACGTGTGGCACCCCAAACTAATATCTATCATTTCTTCAAATCTTTATTCTTGGACCCAACTCATTTACTCTCACTGCCCTCTGCTGCTTCTCCCAGTGAAGCCAGCAGGGGGCAGCAGCTCAACATCAGGAGACTGTAACCCTGTACAACAGAAGAGATACTCACCATATTTTGTAGGAAAGATTTCCTCATCTGTGACCAGTTTCTGACAAAGACTCATTACAAAGTCAACATATTGTGGAGCAGTGCACTTCGTCTTCTTCCCCCTCTCGTCATACCAGTAGTATATTCTACGAAGAGAAAAGAGAGACGGAGGAAAACACGTCAATCCATGTGGTCACACACGCCTTGCAAAATGACATTTACACAACCGTGAACTGCGGATACAATTAATCATTATGATTGTATTCTTAAGAATGTCTGTGGTTCATTCAAGCAGGGAGACAAACAACACACAGGTGAGACATCACTGGGGCTCGTCACCTGACCCTATTTCCTCATTCAGGGAAAAACCCACACTTCCCATGACGTTTCAGTGACTGACTGACACGAATACCAATGACAATTTGAAGATACGAAGATACGGTCTGGTGAGACTACAAACTGTCTCTTGTGTCTCACACGGACGCGTCCTTATCCAGATATCACATTTGCGTGCTTTCAATCCAAAGGACTCACTGAACTCTTTGACCCAGAGCTTTACTTTCCTCATTGGGCCAAATTCCCCCGCTGTCGCTACTGGTCAAACATTTCCAGAGGTGGTGACCCAGATAGATAGAAATGTACAGCAGGTCACCACCTTAAAACTACATGAACGAGCAGATATTAGTAATGTAACGAGGGAGTGAATCAGGACTGATAAGTTAACCGCAGAGACGCGAGGCGAGCCGACTGATTCGCCGAGCTGGAAAAGGTCCGATTAATAATACGCAGATATGTGTACGTGTGTTAGCAGCGCGGGTCTGGGAGGCAGCGGGTCAGACATTACAAATCCTGAGGAATGTAAAGCGTCCACATAACTGACCCTGCAGGAGGGAGACCTACTGACCACAGCACCAGGACCAGACTCTTACAATACACTTACTCACACAGGATTAGACTGTGTGTGTTTGTGTGGGAGAGACCGACTGAACTACAAACATGCCTTCTCCACTCCGACATCCCACTCAGACATGATGAAACTACGGCCATGCACAGAATCACATACAGCTGCAGGACGAGTTACTTAGTGTTTATGAACAGACGGGTCGGGGGCTTTAGAGCGTTATCTTCTATTAATCTTTACTAATTATTAATTTATGCAGTTTTTGCTTACTTAAAAGCTTCTGTTGAAGATGCTGGTTCTGGTGTATCGATACTGCGGAAAATGTGTACTGAAACTGTTTAAAATATTCAAAATTGATGTGCATCGATATTTGGATCAACTCTATTTCCTGGATAGATTTTTATTTAGTTTTAGGAGTTATAGGATGGGGTACTGCAGGTGGGGTTAAGTGCTATACTATTATATTGCTATATGATACCAGGCTGCAGCTGCACAGTGTGGATGTATAAAGGACGTAATAAAAGCATAAAAAGTTTGATCATGAAACTGCTTATAAGTTTGACACTTAAATTAAAAAAAGCAAAGTATTTGATGAGATTAATCTGTGTATTTTCCGAACCAAATCCAAAACGGAGCAGACTATAAAGAAACCCGAGGTTAATGTACAGTGTGAGCGCATTACCACACATCTCCCTCTCTCCCACACACACCCATCTACCCACCCATCCGTACCAAATGGGTCTAAATAGCTACCAAATGGTTCCGTTCCCTCATAGCTCATGGAAACATTTTCTTCCTAAAATAGTGCCGAGTGCTGCCTTCGGGCCGGGTCTCTGACGCTGCTGTGACTGTGGCTCAGTCACCACAGAGGGGAGGGGGGGGCGAGGGCACTGGTGCCAGGGTCCTGCACGGGCAGGAAAGGGTGGGGTACCGGGGCAGGGTACTTTCATAAATGTTGGGCCTCCTCTCAGAAACTCAGTTTTGACAGTAAAAACAAAAACTGCATTTAAACTTTTTGTTAAAAGTGGAGACAAACAATCCTGTGTTTTTCCTCTCCATTAAGACATACTTCTGTTTTAAACAGGTCAATACACAGTGCAAACAAAAACATGCTCATCTGCACTAATGTCTTTCGCTCTTCACATACCGCAGGCAAAGCATGTTCGCCTCGAACCTTTTCTCACGGTGTGGGGTAGAGGCAGTTACCTTCAGGTGACAGCAGTGGAAAATTCCACACTTGACAGAGAGGTCGACTCGTGACAAGTCTGTCATATGTGTGTCACGTCTCAAGAGTTGTGTTGTTTGCCATTGTGCCATTTACTCTCCGGAGAGTGCAGACGTGTAGCCTGATGGTAATGTGTTAGGAGCTGTGTGTGTGTAGCGAGTACAGTTGTGGGTAATCAGGTTTTTCCAGCCTTCAGTTTACACAGGGGGAATGAAGGCCTCTCTCCAAAGACAAGGAGCTCACACATAAAGATGGCACCCCGCCCTGACAGGGCAAACTAGTTAGATAAATACTTGCATTTAGTCACCTCCCCCTCTGTTAACATGGCATGAACAGGCCTCCGTGTTATGATTATCTTTAAACGTTTAACTGCTGCAGAGGTATGCCAGGCTTTACTTTACTGTACACAGTAGAAATTAACCACCTTTGAAGAAAACTGCAGCTGCAACAGCCCTCTGAAAACATCACAGACATTTGTAAAAGAATCTGTGCGGGGGACTTTAAAGGGCAATTTCACCAATTGTACACATTAAAGTGCGTTTACAGGTCTTGGAGAGTAGTGCCGCATCTGATGATATTAGCAGACGTTCAGATAGCAGCAAGAAAACACTGGACAGGCTGGACCGCAGTGGATTAAGGTGAAGTTACACCATGTCCATCCCCAGCCGGTCTTCAGTTTCTCGCTGCTCCACTCTGCGGTCAGATTGTATATAAATTGATCCTAATGCAGCGGCTACACTGGATGTGTTTGACGAAGTTATGGATCTTGAGAGGAGACGAAACTAAATGATTTACAGCTAGAAGCACATGGTTCTACTTTTGCCAGACTACATAGTCATACTGTGGCTCTTTTAGCCTTTTTAATCTTTCTCCGACATGTGGACACTTTTACTCAGAGAATGACTTCACCATCACAGGAGGCATGACAATGATCTATAAAACTCCTGTGTTTCTGACATATAGTCTGGAATAAGAGGTCAAAAACACACAGAGAATCCAGATTTTTTCAGTCAGTTGACTGAAAAGAAAACTCACTCGAAAGATAAATCACATGAGGGGATTCATTTGCTATTTCTAGACCTCTTAAGTGGCACCCTTTTCTTCCCGTGACTCAAAATCTGTACATCTTCTTCTGTGATAATGACATCAATAAGCAGGGACAGTAGCAATTGCAATTTCCTGAGCAGTAAACAGGATATCTTTTTCTATGGTTTTGCGGCACAGACAACAGTCTGAAAGCACAACAGAAAAGGGGGTAAATGGTTTCTGTGTGCAGCTAAGTATTGTAAGAACAGGAAGGAATTTGGTACTAAAAACGCTGTAGACCACTTGATTTTTCCAAGTCAGACAGCTGAGGCGTCAGCAGACCATAGTTTTAAGACTATTGGGTTTTTAGACTCGAAAAAATGTGCCGCAGCAGAGACACAGCAGGCACGGAGACACACAGGTGCCATACTGAACCCACCGCAGCTCTTAGGTAAATATACATCCTGCTGGAGTACATTAAGCTGCATACTGCACATTCCAAGATGGACTGCGTGGTGGGTTGTTAAAATGAACCTGAAAGCAAAACCCTCCGAGCTGCGACAGTCGGGAACTGTCCCCTTGATAAATTAACCAATGGGACGCTAGATTTCTGATGAATAAACCAATGAGCCCGGGCAGGTGTGCGATGAATAAACCAGAAGCGGTGGAGATAACTTACGTGTTGCAGGCCGTCATGGCTTGACAGGTGTCCCCAGTGCAGAACTCTGAGATGGTGCTGTACTGCAGGTTGATAAGATTGAAGAATGTTGTTGCTGCGACAAAAACAAGACAGAGAAAGAGTTGTTACACAGGTGTAAATCACAGAGGACAGTCAAATACTTAAGTACCACAAAAATGAATGTGAACTTCTTGACACTGCCATGTCACGTTCTTCTGTGAAAGATGAAGACACACCTACAGTACTAAACACTATCTGTCTATCTGTCAGTTTGATTAGTAGGGCAATCTTAGTCACGTGTACAACAGTAATCCGTCAGGTCAACACATCCTTCAACAGTGTGTGAGCCTCAGAAACAAACAGAAAAATGGGAGGTTGCTGCAGCGTTGGCAAGCACGGAGAGTTGTTGCTCCAGTGACTGGAAACTGAAACAGGTATTTCTACTGTGAGGTAAACTCCTCCACAGCCTGTTCAACAAAGTATTGGGTAAATAATGGGGTCTGTTACAGGTGAAAAATGTCAAAAATGTTTTGTTCTGTATGTGAGATGCAGACGCGTGGGATCTTCCTGGTGTGTTGACATTTCTTCTTCGCTAACAATTTGCTTGAAGCCTTTTTAAACTGTCAGCGTAGCATTCTCGGCCGTTCTGGAGCAACATTCGGTGTCGATTAGCGATGTCAACATAATCATCCCCAACTTGCTAAATCACTTTAATCAATAAATAAGCCAAATAATAACCTCCAGAAACATAACGTGGATCTGTGATTCAGAGGGTTCACTTTCTGTTCAACCTGCAGACAATGATCTCGATCCAGTTTGTGAAACTTATTATTTTATGTCACGTTGAGCAAATAATCATATTTCTTGATGAAATGGATGCACAGTGTGAAATGACTCTTTGATATCTCTTTCCATGTGGAACGAACAACCCAAGGACACTTTAAAGTTGTTCTGTCCCACAGGACCGTCCTGTGTTTCCTGCTCAACAAAGTAGCTGCTGAGTGGGGAGATATTCTGCACTGTTGGTTTTTTACATGTGGGCAGAATTAAATGACTCCACTCATTATTGATTTGGTTTTAAAAAAAAACCTCTTTACTCAAAACATTGGCGCAGCCCTCTTTTTTGTGATGAAGCAAAAGCCCAATTAGTGGTAGATACAGGATGATACAAGCCTGCTTATGTAACTTCCAATTTCAACACATTACCATGTGCAAACATGTCCCATCTGCTTTACGTAAGAAAGTTTTATGACTCTAAAATAAAACGGAAAGAAGAATGTTGTTTTGTTTTTTTTCCCTTTCCCGTCCGAGCACCTGGCTGGTTTGGATACGTAACCAAAACAAAGTCCAGGAGACGGACAAAATAAAAGAGTCTCACGAGATCGATCGAGCTGCCGGGACGCAGCGAGTTTACAGAGCTCCAGAAATGATGCTCGTAATGACAGCTATAAATTCCAGTAACAGTTGAAGCTGGCAGTAAACGATTGTGTTTAAATAAGCAGTGTGTGTGTGTGTGTGTGTGTGTGTGTGTTTGTGTGTGTTGTTATTGGGAACAGACTCAACACTGTGCCAGGCCTGGATCATGTTAAGGGCTTGGCTCTGTCAGAGCTGCATCTCCAGCACCGCTGGAACATCTCGTCAAATACATACCGAGTTGGAAAAACAACTCCAAACACTTGAGGAAAACTATAAATAAGTCGAAGCGTGACTCAAGAGTTTTTACGGGATAAATAAGGTAATAAGAGTCTTTTACATTTTAACGATGCCCATAAGAAATTGCTTGTACAGGCTCTACAGGCTTGCTTTTACAGTTTGAGCTCCATGTATTCCCACACGTATCATCACAGTCACTTACTGTTGCTGGCTAGCCATTCGTTGAGGTCTATCTCTCTGGGCAGCACCACCAGCTCCTTGAGGTCAAAGTCCACCACGCGGATTTTTGTGTACTCTAGCTCCAAGTACTGCTTCTTCTCTTCTGTCGGAGGCTTCTTCCCATTTGGCTTCGTCTTCGACTTCCTGTAACACAGAAGAAGTAGAAAAGGGACAGGTTAAGGAGCTGCGAACAACTTGATGAGGGTAATAAAATAAGGAAGGAAATTACAACGTAAGCTCTTTGCTCAGTGCTCAGACGACAAGATGCCACTGCAAAATATATGGAAGCCTACCAGACATTCAGGTAGTGCAAGTCAAATGCTGAGCCAACACAGTTGCTTGACGGGTTATTTGCTATGCAAATCTAATAAAACTCAACTGAAAAAGTTATAAAAGACAAACTTCCCGCAACTTTTTCCATAGTGAACTCACAGCAGACCTCAGCAGACCAAACAAAGAGTCCTCTGTTGCTGTATCTGACCCCTAACTCCAACCTCCGACCTAATGTCAGCTCTATAGTCTCGGCGCAGACAGCCGTCCCCAGCGCCTTGTACTTCCACTGCTAGTTTTAGCGTGAGGATGTCATATCACACTCTTCCTGCACTTCCAGGGCTGTAACCTCTCCTCCACCCAGCCCCCCGCTCCCAGCTTGTATCAGTGGAGGCAGTGCAATCTGGGGTCAAAGGTTGAAAGGCTTGATACATGAGTGAGACAAACACACAGAGGAAGAGTTGTCTGGGACGGTCGTTGCAAAATACAGACTAATGTAATCGACAGCCCCAGACTTTTTGAAAGTTGGAGCTTACAATAGCTAACTTGATTAGTATTCTGTTCAAGGCTTTCCTCTATTCCCGTTCCCAACTTTTTCCTACATCTTCAGTTCTTCTTGGCTCTGCTACCGTTGTTTGGGTTTGCTTAAGGACAAGGGAGTTTCCGTTTGCTCCTTGAATTTACTGCGCTTATGTTGACCCTCATTTCCGCTCATCTTGCACTCACCCCCTCTATCTCCAAGTTCTCAGCCCTCCGTCTAAACACACTGATCCAGCCATGTGTTCTCGGCTCTACCCTTTCCTCCCAAGTAACACTCCTCCAGATCCCCCGACAGACGGTGGCTCCGGCTCCTGGACTGCCGAGAGCTCTTCTAACGGCAGTAATGACGAGGGGGATCATAAACACTATTTTCCAGCAGCAGCCAAAAACCCTTCTCACTTTCACTCAGGCTCTGCTGCGACTTTACAGGACAGCAGCAAAGACTGGTGGGGTTTCTGCAGGAAATATGGGGAGGGGGTTACATTCACAGTCCAGCCAGAGATATCAGAAATAGATTTGGAGAGAGAGGATTGAGAATAGAAGGGGTGGAGTAGTGGGAGCAGAGGAATGAAGAGAGGAGGTAGATCGACACAGGGCCGGCTGATATCCATGGGAACTAATAAACACGTACAAAACATGAACGGACCGTGGAGCACGAGGCCTCTTGGCCGGAGCACGGTGTTCGAAAGGCCTTTGCAATTTAATTCCCCCTCTCCAGGAAGCGTCGCCCTGCTTTTCCACCACAGCAAACAAGGGAAGGCATGTCAACATGTGGATGCACACAGAGCCTGCAGCCCTTTGTAAATGTTTAAATCCCCCCCCCCTCTCCCGCCCCTTTAACATGTCTGCTGTCATCTAATTTAGCTGTCAGGAGAAATGGTTAGCTGCAAACCGCCTTTGGGCCTTCTCTGGAAAACTGAGACACACCGCTCAGGTTCTGGTTTGGTGGGTAATGATTCATCAAGGTACTGGGACTCTTCCTATCAGGCAGCTCGTGAGCTTGTTTCGGCCTCATTTAAGAACCATGGACACCGCAGATTACGCTGCTGGCTAATTATTTATGAGTGACCACTTTCTGTTTCACCGCTTTTCTCCTGTTGCTCTGCTCTTTATTTCAGTTCCTTGTCTTTCTTAAAGGCCTGTATTCATTTCTTTTCTGTCCGCTCCTTCTTCATAGCTGCAGGCTCACCTGTCCAAACTAGCACTGTAACGACCGCATCGGCTTCTTAAAAGTGAATATTTTCTGGTTTCTTTACTCCTCTATGACACAAAACTGAGTAGCTTTGGGTTGTGGAGAAACAACTTATCAACAGATTAATCGAGAATGAAAATAATCGTTAGTTGCAGCTGTAGTTCAAACAGCCAATAATTCACGGTTCACTCCCATCCTTGCCCTCTCTTTTCATCTCTATCTGCCCTTGCCTTTCATCATTCCCTCCCCAACTATTATTAACCTCACTCCACGACCTCTACTGACTCACACTTTAATTAACGTTCTTTTTTTTTTTTTTTTTTTTTTTATCTTAAGGCTCCTTCCTGCATCTGTTTAAGCATTTGTTCCCTTCTTCGTCCCCGTTATCTCCGTCTGCTTCCTTCTCCCCCTTTCTTCCTGCTAATGTGGGTACAGACGGCTTCATGTGGTCCGTGTGGTTTTTTTGCAACCGTGAGCTACATGTTCCATCATGTGAAAGAGCTTTACCAGAGGATGGAGCTTCATCCACAGATACTGTCAGCTCTCGCAACTTTTTCAAAGGCTTCGCTAAGCCCCTTAGAAGAAAAAAAAAAAAAAGAAACGCTCGGCTCCTGCGAGAGGTTCAACTCGGTTCTTTCGGCTCCCCACCTCCCTCCTTTCCTTCTGAAAACATTCTGTCTCACTGAGCTATTTCCTGCCTCTCTCCCTGTGTAATTTCATCATTTTCCATACAAACGCCTCCTCCGCTTCTTGCGAACATTTGTGTGGTAAGGGGAGGTGAAATTCTGGAGCCATTAGTTTATTTTAGGATAAAGAAAACTTCCTCTATGCCAACACTCCTCCCCTCATACGTACATAGTCTGTCCTCACTACAACACACACACACACACACAGCTTAGTCTGTTCTTGGTGAAGATCTCCCGGGCAAGTCTTTGCCATAAAAGGCAGCAGATGCCTCTTTCTCCTCACCAGATCAGGGCAGGCCAGAAGGCAGGAGTGGAGGGGAACTGAGGCCAGGGCCAGGCACATGTCTCCAGGCTGAGGGGTGGGGGCAGCCGCGGCCTGCCTGGCACCAACAGGAACCAGTCTGTGATACAGACTCCACAATCTAGAAACCCCGGGTCAGGCTCGGTGGAATAACATGAGTCCACTGAGAGCCATGAGACAAATCACGTGCACCGAAACTGACGTCTTTTGAACTCTTCAAGTTGAGGTGGAGGGCGTGAAGCAGGAAGACACACATGCTGATGCTTATCTGCAATTGCATACAATAAGGAAACAGGGTTGGATAGTCGGGTGACACGGAGGTCAGTGCTGCAGAGCCGAGGAGTGACTGACCTGACAGCTGTTCAACTCCGTCTGCTAGCCACTCTCTTATCCCTTTCACTTTTCTCACTCACGCCACCTCCCCCCTGCAAACTACCTTTCCTCCTGTACACTATCAGCAGCACCCAACTCACACAAAGGGCTGCACACATAAACACACACGTGCACACACACAGACACACATGTCTCTGGCTGTAGCCCCCCCTCCACCCCTCTCCCCTTCCAGCTGGTCCACAACAGCTGCGTCACTCACGAGCCTGATCCCACCAGAGACCCCGAGAAAGTCCACAAGAAGAGAGAGTCCTGTCTGAGGCCTCGGGAGTGTGTTTGTGTGTGCGGGCACGGTCCAGCCTCGATTAAAGCGTGTCAAACGTACATCTCTTTGGCCTCGCTCGCGGTGGTGCATGTATCAGCTGCTGTATGTTAGCTGACCGTGTGCAGGCTGGTGAACATTGAACACGCTCGCTTCCAAAATAAAGTTTGTGGAAGGAGGAGCAGCTTTCTGGCAGGTCCACCACAAGCCCGACTCCTTTCCCGAACATGGTTCCAATTAATGCTGGAATCACTCGGGGCCACATTACAGAGCTATGCTGGAGAATTAGTTTAAGTGCTTTGTCTAAAATACAACAATTTGGTACTAAAGAGCTCCTTCTTCCCTCTCTGCACCCCCTCACACATACACACATGCCGACTGAATTTTCATACTCGACACAAAAACATGCAGGATTTTGATTCGGTTCTCTCTCTGACTGAACACAACTTCACTCTGCAGCATGTTCAACAAAACCCATGTAATGACTTTCCCCCTTAAGCCTGCTGCTGCTGCCAAACCTGATATTGCACAACTGTTGCTTGAATTGGCCTTCTGGATAGCAGAGGAATCCAACTATTGGCATATGGATGCAGTTAATCTGATCCGCTGGGGTGAACAGCACATGTATCCGTCCAACAAAAGAAGTCGATCATCTACTATAAAGATGGCGGGTGCTTGTAGTGATCCGAGAGATTTGCTTTTGACTTCTGCAACTGGCACTCGGAGCCAAACGTTACAGGAAAGGCAGAAAATGATTAAAGAACCTAATTTTTAAAGATATCTAAGCTACAGGACATTTTCGTTATCTATCTGGAGCAAGAAGAAGTTCTCGTCACCACATGGTCCCAATACATTACTGGTTTACCTGAAAACACCTCTGCGGTTTATGACGAGGATTGGAGAGGAAGCCCAGAGGAATCAAACGCTTCTGACCAAGCTGACCTTCAAATAAACACCTGATAGGTCAGAGGAAGAATCAATCAAATGTCAGGAAGCTGCTCACTCCTTGACAAACCCCTTGTTCAGGGTTTTAGAAATGGCAATAAAACATCAATAGCAACAGGATATCGCTCCGATCTCAGCAGATAAGACTTCAACTGAGTGAATGAACTCTGCCATTTTGTAAAAAGAGTAGCATCAGTCAGGAAGATCGGTTTTCTCCGAGCCTGGCCTCCTGATCTATTTCAGGATTCAAATTGAATAGACTCAATGGCTTTTTTCTCCGAAAAACCACAGACAGAGGGGGAGCAGGCAGTCTGAGCACACCAGAGCTACACCGCAGCAGCCATTACGGGACTAAAAAGAGACAGAGTTAAGGATGGACTTAACCAGAGGTTCAGCCTCGCAGTGCTTAAATCTCCAGAGTAACTGCTCCGTCAAAGTTTCTGTGTTTCTGTCAGTTTTAGTTCTGGAGTAAAGAGATAAGACGGAAACAAAAAAACAAAGAATTGCAACCACTTAATCAGTACCATCACTGATGGGAGTGTCAGCAGCACTGTAAATCAGTAAATGAGAATCGTAGCAAAGGTGCCGGTCTTAACATGCACAAACACACAAGTGACCCTTCCCCAGCACAGTCCTGGCTTCCTCCTCTTTCTCCTCGTCATTCTGCGCCAAATCCCATTCAGTGGCTCTCAGGCCTGCAGAGTATGTAAGGACCCCCTGCCAGCACCATAATGGAGCCTCATCAACATCACAACACACGTGTGTGACAGGAAAGGGGGAGTTTGGGGATGAGACGAGGCCGAGCCGCTGTTCAAACACTCCGCTAATATTACCTTACTGGTTAGCTTCAACATTGATTTGCCCGGATAGGAAGCGACTGATGTGGATGATGTGACTGAAGAGCTAAATTAGATTTTCTACACTCTGATTGATGCAATCAGTCCATCTGAATGGAAAACAAAGAGGGAATGGGTGCGTGTGAGTCAGGATTTTTCTCCCCACGCTATTCAAGCCCGAGATAGACAATCCTGAAAAGGTGTCAAGATTACACAGGACTACATCTTCCCAGGGTAGTGGACCATTAAAGTTATCTTTGCCAGTCAAGTTTTCATACCTGCATTCAAGCCAAGGGCACTGAAGCATTCACTGAAGGAGGAAACTGGTTGAAAGTGGAGCTATAAACAGGTCCACGGCATCCCCCCACCCCCTCGTAAAACCCAAAACTATGCATCCTTGTTAAGTTTGATGAAGTGTTTTTTTGTTCATTTTTTCCTCAAGACGTCAAACTTGTGGAAATCCCCTCCCTTTTGTCCTTCCCAAAATAAATTAAAGGTGTATTTCCAGCTAAATAAGGCGGTTCAGTTCCCGGTAACATACGAGCCGCAGAGCTTGTCTCTACCTGTCACAGGTTTTGCAACAGACAAAACAATATACTGTACGATAACACTCCTCTGCTGCGTCCATTACATCCTGCCCACAATCTTGTTAAAGAGATCCTAAGATGGTGGATGTTTTCTCCTCCTCTGTGTCACTCTTCACACATCTTCACAACAGGTTTTTGAAGGCATGTGCCCTTTGGGCTGACAACTTGAAAACACACCTGTCCCCAGACTTGAAAGGTAACAGGAAACTCCACAAAAGCATTAACAGGACGTTCTCTCCCCCCTGGAGGAAGACACTCATAATGACTCCACGTCCTCCTCACATGACACAGACGGTGTGATTACACATGTGTAAACTGGATTAAAATTTGCATTACACTAACTGGGTTTTCCTCGAATTGATTTGATTCTTCACAGGGGTTGTTTGTGTCACTTTGTGCGACACACAAACACGCCGGTAACATTCCTATTTAGGTCAAGCATTCTTTGAGTCTTACGCGCTCTAGGTCATATAATGGCCTTTTCATACGGCTGATTTATACGGCACATTATTTACCACAGATATAGGTCAAAATGCTGAGATAGCTGCATGTGCTTTCTTTAATTTCAGGTTATAATGTAGGCTACAGTGTGAATGGGAGGCTCAGATGGGAATCAATTATGATTAAGTCACACTACACTCAACTCTAACCATGATGTGCTCTTTTTAATCCAATTCAATTAAAAAAGGAAAAGTTTGAGCTCTGTGATTTAAAACTATTTCCCCTTTAAGCAGTCCCATGCTAAAACGTTAACGGGCTTCTTAAATAATAAATCAGACCAGATGAGGAGACAGTCTCACATTTCTCTTGCTCTTGTTGAGTCTTGTTAGTAGCGAGAGCTGCAGGAAGAGGAATGAGGCATTCACGGACCCCCACCACCGACCCAATCACCACAGGCTGATGAATTGCTGTGACCCCTTGAACATGAGGGTCCCAACACGTCTGTAATTACCCACTAAGAGGAGACAACTAGTAACTTGTCTTTCTGGAGCTAATAGATGCAGAGTAAAACGTTTAAAACACAAGTTAGTTTTAAACATCAGGCTGGGGGGGTCGTGAACGCAACCTTGCTTTACGTCCTCGACGTATATACAATCTGTAAAAGTCACTGGACGTGTGTAACATTGTAATACAACATGAAAAGTCAACTTGGGGGAAAGAAGCAATAATGTCGTTATATTAACAGAGGTATGGCTGTATGGCTCTCGGTCCGTCGACGCTTTGTAAAACAAATGTATACATATAAACAAGAAAATATCACTTTTACAGTAAAGGCTCGTCACTGTGTCGAGTTGAAGTTTTTTTTACCTTAGCACTTTTCCGACTGCCTGAAGCACCATTTTGCAACTTAGTCCGTTTTTGGAGTTTCTCTGAGAGTGCATGTCCGTCTTATCTCCAGAGAAGGAGCAATAATCTCCCACCATAGTTTTTAAAACATGAATATGTGACGGAACAGTATCTTCCCCCCCTCTTCCTCTCTTCAGGTTACAGTGCGTCCTGTCCGCCTCTCACCGGGCTCTGATCTCGAGCTGCACCGCAAAATACAAGGAAAAAAAAAAAAAATCTTTGTGGAGGACTTCACACGAGGCCCGCCTTCTCTGTCGACCAATCAGCGACGAGGACAGGGGCGGGCTGTGGTGACGTCAACAGTCTGCCCATGTGGACGTGGTTGGTGCGTCTCTCCCTGAAGTGAAGCTACAATGTAGCAACAGGTGGTCGGCTAGTAACTGCGAGGCTACAATGAACTCTAAAAAAGGTGTTGTTACGCTTTTATGAGCCTGTTGCAGCAATGACAGGAAAGAAGAAGAAGAAAGAAATAAAACTAGTCATAAAATATGAATAATGTATTAGTTTGTCACATTATAATTCATCTTTTTTTTTTTTTAAATTAAGGGAGGAGGTATTCATATAGCTACAAAATGCTTTACAGAGCCAGAATAAAACAAAAACAAAACATGAGTTTGTGTTTTTATTCCTATAAATAACACATGATCTCATACAACTTATTATTTTGGCACATTTATAAATGCACATTATCAAACTGAGCAAATGAGGATGTGAGATGTGGTTGAAAGGTCTGGAAAAAGCCAGCAAGTCGACCTTGAGTTGAGATTATTTTGTCAAGCTATTTTTATCCTTTTTTGTTTAACAACTCTCACTGTAATGAGCAAGTTTTGACTCGCAGGCTAATTTTCTACTCATGTCCGTTGGCAAGATGTTAGATTAGCTGTTAAACAAAGACGTAAAAGCAGGCAAAGTAAAAGAAAGCTGACCAGAGGGTACAACTCTAACTGGACTTGTGTGTCGGGATCGTGAAGGCGACTGAAGTGTTCAAAAAATGTGTGCATTGTCGCACTTCTTTCGGCGTGAGAACTGGTGGTTAAGTGCAACGTGCACGTAAAGACTGTGGGGCAACATTCCTGCCGTTGAGTCTGAACTTCACCTGGTTAGTACGGCAGGCTGGCAGCAGTCGGGCCTGTTCGAACACGTCGGAGCCGAGAGGGAATCAAACAAAGCCTGTTTTGAGAGCCAGATTCAAGAATACCCAGAGGTTTTCTTCTGTGCGCGTCTGTGAGACAAGCCTTCACCCAAGGGAACTGTTGGTAATAATTTTAGACGTTTCATATAACAGACTTGATTTAAAGCACGAGGGCGATGTAAATTAAAATTAAATTGTCAACACAGAGAGCTGAGCCAACGACACCTAAGTACAAAATGAACACGAGGAAATGAGGACTGAATACTGGGAGTTGTGCGGCTCATGAGAAGATTACAACTCGTGTTAAGGACCCATCATTCCCTCGCCCTGCTTCTTCCCTTTAATTACTGCATCCTCTCTTATTCTCTCTTCTATTGCTCTCTTCACACATTTCTCCTCCCTTTCTTGGTTTTGTTTTTACATGCCTCTCCCTCTCATTGTCTCCGCTTCTCCACAACTTGTCTGTTTTTTCCTCTCCGTCTCCTCAGACAAAACTTTTTGTGGCTGCAGATGTGAGAATCGCTGGACCAGCTGGCTGGCTGCAGTATGGACACACACAAAGACACGCTAATCTATGGGATCTGTGGAGCTATGTGCGCTCCTTGCATGCGGGTGGGTGCAAGTAGCCGAGTGAAGAAGATAAAAGACGTTGTGAGGGTGTAGCATGTGAGGCCCTGTGCTCGTGTGCGTTTCGCATGTTGACTGTGGACTGTTGGACCCTCTGAGGCGCCGCTTGTTTATGTTTAAAAGCCTCCACGTGATCCAAAGGAACGATGTGAAAGAATCAAAGGGACAGAGGATCTGACAGGCGCCTCTCTGCAACCCTCATCCCACATGACTGACTGCCTTCCTGCTCAGGGTTCGGTGGGTGGAGTCGGGGTGATCCGGGGGCCCCAGAGCGAGCGGCTCCTGCAGTGGCAGCAGGGTCGAGGGGGGAGAGAGAGACCAGAACAGGGCGCTGACTTTTCCCCCTGGCGCTAAATATAGCATCGGCCTGCCTGGCCGGGCCCATAAAGAACACAGAGAACAGTACAGAGAGGGGGACGGGAGGGGGAACATGCCGTGTGTGTGTGTGTGTTATGTGTGTGTGTTTGAGAGTCTGTGTGTGGGTATGCACAAATATGAGAACAACTTAATCAGTGACGGAGCTGGTGAGGGGGTTACTGCGACCTGCAACCAGATGTGACAGTGTTAAATTAATTAGAGCCGAGTGGAAAAAGTCTACATATCTACATGTAGCATAGTGCAGTGTATCATACATACTGTATATACAGAGCTATGTGATACTGTATATTACTGTGTAAAATTGTCATACACAAAGTGCTCATGTGCTTCTTGTGACCGCCCAAGAGAAAGCAGTTTGTCCCTGTAATGGAAATCCCGTGCTCAGGGAACTTTCCATTAATTTGCTTCGAACTATTGGATCCGTGCGGTCACTGAAAATAGAAGACGTCCATTCAAGATCACTGAGGCTTGGCCTGGGCCTCTGCATTCACCTCTGAGTTACTGCGGACAATGAATGAATCAGGAATGAATGTCAAAGAGCAGGTGGATTTTAACTCAAAGTGGCCTTTTCTTTGCTTAAACAGGTGATGTGCGGTCACGCCTGCAGTTTGTCGTGCTATGCGAGTGGCAGGCTGACAGAGATGGAGCCGTTAAGCTGCACCGGCCGGGTCGTCTTACGCAACCGGCTGACGTGGATGGAAACCAACGGCCACATTCCATCTTCTGGTCGGACAGAGGTTTACTTCTTTGTTCTCCGCTCACGTCACAGCCACCTTCCCTTCCTACATGCAGACAAGACATGGCATCACTCACCTGCCACCTGCTCTCACCGAACCAGATGTTGCTGCGATGTAACGATTGCTGGCACCCAGCCTTTCACGGGAATTAAACGTCTGCGTTGTAAAGAACGAGGGGCGTAAATACGAGTTAAAACACGCGTCTTCTGATTACATACGTATTTCTTTGTCGGAGATGCATACTTGGGGTTACATAAGAAGTTGTGGGGAGACCTAAAGATCTTTTAAACTATAAAACAACTTGTGACGTACGTGAAAAACAACACTTTCCAGATTAATTTAACATACATGCCTGTCGAGTCTGGAGGCTGAACCACTTGTAGCCTGACTTTAATTACCGCTTCAAGTATGCTAACCTCATCAAAAGACAACCACCCTGGAGACACAGACAGTAAATTTCATTAGAAAACACACTACTCATTTGAAAAGAGGGGAGGAGATGAAATAAAGGCAGTTCATGGCAACACTGTGACGTCACTCGCCTTGTGACTGATGGATGTGTCAGTCTGATGAGTGAAGAAATCACAATGAGCATCACTGACTGCTCAGAGCAACTGATAACACAAGGGAAATAAAGACAGCAGGAGATAAAAATTCAACCAGTTTAAATTCTTCACAGTGTTGACGTCATGAGTTAGGAGGCGGTCAGTCCTTAGTCGAAAGAAATATGTCATGCTGGTATGTTAGAAATTCAAGAAAAGACTGCTGCATCTGCTGACATGAAAGAGACACTAGACTACAACAAAAGTCCAAATGAGTGGGAGATTTTGGACATAGTATGTTGGCCTGCAGCGCTCTCTTCACTGCCGAGACAGATGGATGGCAGGCCCAACAGGTTGGGTCTGAAAGTCAGTGGACATTCCACCTTTTTGAGACAAAGAAAACACTGATTCCAGGCCAGCAGTAGATGAGTCACAACCGCAGCAGATGCGCCTTGGGGCCTGGCAACAGCTCAGTCCCGGCCCTGCCACGGCAAATCTCCAGCCAATCGTAGCTGGAACCCAAATGATGGACGGGTCGGGCACCCAACCAAGTTTAAAAACCCGAAATGAATAAATAAAAATGAGAGCTAGCTCCAAGTTGCTCTGTAAGACCTTCATTTGGCGATGCTGTTCTGGGTGTGTGGGAGTGGTGTAGTATGTTTAGGTAAGGTCTTAGCCAGTGAAAACAGTGCAGACAGAAGGTCTTTAGAGCCAGAGGGGTTTTTCTATAGGCCCGGATAGAGGTCAGCAGGGCCAGGAGACACTCTGCACACTGAACCCAACGACCCGACCGGTAAAACCAACCTGCTCAATTACACAAACGGGAGCTGTTTCTGCGCCCTTGACTAAAAGAGATGCAAATATAACCAAAAAATAATCTGCCTGTCCCTCTCTTCCAAACTAAAAAAAGGACACAGAGATGAAGGTTACCAACAAATTTTTGATGATTTACTATTACTTATTTAAGATTATTTGACTGTTTGTTTTTCACAAAAAAAAATGCGTGTCTAACAAAATGTAAGGTTTAAGTGATTGTAGTATTGTTTTAGTACAATTGGTTTGATTTGAAAGTTTTAGGAATATTTGATTATTGTCGGGAAAATATAGAGAAATGCAATTATGTTGAATTTCTCGCTGTATCTTAGCCTTTCTTACTCTCAGGTGTGCATAAACTACAGTTTATGTGCCCATTTTAAAATACAAAAATGTAAAATTATCAATTATCTGTATCGGCCATCAGCTATAAAACATCCATATTCTGCATCCCAACAAAATCGTCCGATCTAGGTCCCAGAACCGGCTCCAAGCTTTTACCCTCCATTTTCTAAAAACTGGCCCGAGTGCGCTGCATGAAACACTGAGTATGTATGAAGCATGTCTATGCATGTGCAGACAAAACTGTGGCCAGAATAACCAGCATCAAACTAGTCAAACACCAATGCTGTTACCACTGCTGTCATATATATAAACGGCTTTTCAGACATAATATGAATGTAGCGAGCTCTTTACAGGTGGACCAGCTCCTGTCATTCACTATTTCTTTGGCCTTTTCTCTCCTTTGCAACTTTAAGGTCTTGAAGTCCTGTTTCTCTCTTTACATGTGTGATCTTTTCCTCGCTGGCTTCATCTCTCCTTTGCTCTGCATTCCTGTCGGGGAAGGGCTGCATGCAAAGACATGCCATCGCTCTGTGCACACACAGCCTGGCTAAACAAAGGAGAGAAGAGCAACATGAAGAGTGAGCTAAAGGAGGCTGAGAGCAGCAGATCTGAGTTTAGTTTGACTTGGCTTTTCTTGTTTGGGAGGTAAGATGTGTGCACTTCATGAGCAAACATATTAGGGTTTAACTTCATGCTCCATTTAGCGGCAGCAATGGCTCAGAGGAATATTACTCGACTGCCTAATTACCACTGCAGTCATAGCCCAGTTAGAAGTCAGGTTGGTTTGGATTTTGAGATGTTTCTGCATGTGTTCTGGCACTGGAGCGAATTCAAAAAGGAAGGTTGCAAACGAAAGAAAAAGAGTAGCCAGGTATGTTTGAAAGACGGGAGGCCATGTTCGGACTGGTTTATGAGCGAAAGGAAGAGAGGGCTTTAGCGAGACGGAAGACAGGAGATGAGAAATACCAGACTCGTGTCCAGACGTTTATAAATCACCATCTCCATGGATACTGCTTAGATTAACCACTATCATATCAGCGGGAATGGGCCAGAATGGAATATGAAGAGGAGCGAGGGATGAAACGGGAGAAGGCAGCGGACGAGGAGAAAGGAAATGAGAAAGAGGAGCAGGTAGTTCGGGGACAGGGGGTGAGGAGAGGGCATGAGCAGGGAGGTGAAAAACAGAAAAATGAGAGTGAATTAGAGTAATAACAGAAGTGAGGATGAGAGGACTGAAGGAGTTTGGCTCAGCGTGGGAGGTTGTCACAGCATGCCCTGTCCGCCCGCTGCACTCCTCCCTCCCTACATTCCTGAGCCGGGGAGAGTCTCTATCCATCTCATCATCGCCACCTGAGTAGCCAAACACCTGTGTGTCAAGTTTAAGAGCGCACACACACACACAAACTGTGAGGTGCAAGGTCAGCTATAACGATCAACGAGCTGACAGAGGCGACAAGGTTACGGACAAGGTGGAGGAGAGTCAGGTGAGGCAGCCCGGCCCGAGGAAGAACCTGCGACATGCTGCTGCTTCACAGGTGTTCATGGCACGGCCAGAATGTGACTTTGTCCTCGAGGCCCGCCAGGTAGAAAGGAAGTAGTAATGAGGCTCTCTGTCCTGCTAATGGCTCTCGTCTGTGGTGGAGCCGCTCCATCAGCGTCATGAGATTATTCACATGACAAAAGAGACTGAGGGCACAGAGACTGTGGGAAAGTGTGTGTCCTGTGCACTGTTAATGACTTATATCAGAGGGGTGAGGGGTGTTCGGTCCTAGTGTTCAACAAGGAAATGCTTTTCTTTATGGATCAGTTGGCCATTATTATCAACCAATAATGGCCTATCACATATATATCTGTATCAGCGTGTATGTTGTCCAAAACTCTTACTTTAGAGAATATAATGCAGAAAAAAGGTGCCTAGGAGGATTTATCATTATCACATTTTCAGTACGTTTATTGTTTTAGTGCACTAGTGTCACTTTTTAGTCTCTAATATCAGTATCGGCCTGAAAAAATGAGTATTGGTCGGGCTCTGGTACACAGTATGTGGAAACTGAGGTGTCAGAATGAGGTTCGGGGTTCATTCTGGACTCAAACTGAAGAAAACAATCTCACAATGTGGTCCATTTAGTAGCTGTTCTGGAGCTTGTGATCATGTCACATGAACTTGTGGAGTTTGCCCAGTTGTCATGGAATTGTAGTATTAAGATCAATGTGCGAGTGTTCAAACTGATAGCTGCCATGGTATACAAATTACACAATTGTGGGTGTGTGCATGTGTTATGCCTCGTGCGCTGCTGGAAGGAAACAGAAAAGGTTCCCGAAGGCTGAACGTCTTCCCAGAACTCTAATAAACCTCTAAAAAGGAAAAGAATGTGGCTTTTTCTGGGAAGGCTGTGATAACCTTGGCACTGAGGCTGACGGACACACACACACAGAGCGAACTTGCTGATCTCCCAAATGCTGATAAAATTCTGAACATTTCTGAAGGAAACCAAAACATTACCTTCAGATTACAGCTCCTGCTGTAACACAGCGGTGTGCAGGGTGGTTTGGCTTGTGAGAGAGAGAAAACATTCCTCGAGACAACTAAGGTGTGAGAGCAACACTGCCACCTGCTGGCACAAAATGTAGGTGTGCACAGTTTTTCACATCAGGTAAGTGATGTCAAAATACAAAACCTTCTGAAACCTACAGAGCAGCAACCCGACTCTGAAGAGAAGTTTAGAGGCGATGCAATGCGATGAAACCGAGACGGCTACATCACCATGAACGGTACCCACCCTTGGAAAAGGCCTCTCACTGCAGACATTGTCTGAAACTTACACAACCTCACAGCTAGACTGAGTTTTCCATCCCACTTTTCCATTCCAGGTTTTATTATAAGGGTGTGGATGCTGTGTGTGTGTGTGTGTGTGTGCGTGTGTGTGTGTGTGCGCGCAACCCTGTGACACTTGAAACCAGCCCTCTCGCTGGCGCTACAGACGACAGCATCCTTTGAAGACTGTAAAACTTTACGAGTTACTTTTCCACTACTGGTGCGGTTGAGCTGGAACATAAGAGGAAGCAAAGCGTGAAAAATGAAAAATATAAATGAAGCAACAGTTTATTGAGTGAAACCACTGAGCGAGGAGAGGTGAGGTTTTGGGGGCAAGAGTTTGTGACGTAAAAGGAAGAGGTGCAGGGAGAGCTGTGGTCAAACATATGCTACTGTTTGCTCAGGAGCACAAGAGGCAGTCTGTGCGCGAGTGTGTGTGGAGAATAAGGTGGAGGGGGGCTGGATGGAGGAGAAAGATCGTCATGGAATAGATGGAGGAAGCGAAGAGGTGGTGGCGGGAAAAGGGATTCGTGTTGCGCCCATGTTTGCACAGGATGTATGTGTGCAGGGAGGAGTATGATGTGTAGGCATACGAGTGAACAGAGCTGTCTTTTCACGGTCCTAAGAATAAATAAATAAAACAACAGCAGCGAGGAATACAGGCTCAGACATCATCTTACACTACTACAAAATAGGTGACAGCACTGTCAAGCTACGAGGAGCTCTAAATGGGAAAAATGGGACAGAACCAAAGCACACAAAGACAGCCCTGTAGGGACCGTCTGTGAGTCTTAAAAACAAATGATGCAGGGATAAAGAGGAGGGTGTGGAGTTCAAGCACAGTGTTTGGGTGGCTTCCTGTTTTCTCTTACGATGCTGTGCATGCCTGCCCTGATCCAGCTCATTAACTCATAAGTGAAGGCATTTAGTCACAGATTTCCTTTGCGTTTTCTGGGGAATGTGCATGTATACAGCTCTTCCTGGAACACACTCGAATGTACAGAATGTTCCTTTAGTGGCGTAATTATCGCTCACGGTCCGACAAACCGATCTGAACGGCTGATCGACGTTGAGCAGACATAGTTCATCTCCGCTTTGAGCGACATATTCTACATATGGCTGTCCGACTCTAACGGAGCGTGGACCGATGAGATGAGGCAACTATCTGAAAAATGTTTAAAATCTTTATGACATAAAGAAAAGGTACGGCACAGTGTCACCCTGGAGCTGAGTCTGAATCAAAGAAGCCATCGAGTCAGATGAGATGATAATGATTTAAAGACAAGCTGATAAGATCACCGAGCTGCCTGAAGAGCACAAGTCAAATCACATTAGTCGGCTTCTTAACGCGCTGAAGTCTGTTTTCTAGGTATGTTACATAACTCCTGCAGTGCTCTCGGCCCGTGAGGGACAAACAATAACAGACAGAGATGATAGATGAAAGGTTTGAGGGACCCCTGTCCCAGGGGAAATTTCTACATTTCCTGCATCGGCAGCAGACAGAACAACTTCATCAGACTGTCTGGCATGTGAGCGAACAGCAACGTTTGTGTTTGATCCGTTATTTGGGCCCGGGCTCTTGCTCTATAGTCCCGAGAGCATGGAGCTAACTGACCAGGTCTTAAACTTGCTAAGATGAAGCTACTGATGAATATTACACAAACTGTACAGATCTATGCTTTATCAACACTTGTTACTTGCCAAATATACTAAGGCAGTCATTTATATACCTGGACAGACTGCCCACGTTAAACATGTGTGTGTACAAAACTTTGTACCAATAGTCATCCCTACAATATTGTCGCAACGTTGAGGTTGAGGTAGTTGGTTGAAACTTTTGTGTTATTTGATTTTGTCAACCAGTCCGAGCTTTTATGAAGCTCTTGAGAGTGTATTGTGATATCTCCATATCCCCCAGCCTTAACTGTATTCAATATAAAGTGTATTTTGTAAAGTTAGTATAGCTTTTGTACATGTAACTACAGTTTTACATCTACTTGATACTTGGGTGGGTGATTAATTCGTTTTCAATTACTTCTATATTTTGGGAAATGTTTTTGATCTACTCATTGGGACTCAAGTGTTATTTTGGAGGAGATATGGAGGAAAATGTTGCACAGGATTTTATTATAAAAAAAAAAAGTAAAGTGACAGGGCCACCCCGTTAATACCAATGAGGGTAGGCTAAATATCAAAAGGCACCTCTCTGTATAAAGCAATACAATGAAACAACACCTCTCGAACAAAAAAACCCCATTATAACCACTATGACTGTAGGATTTATTGCAGGACTGCATTAAGTTTATGTGAGGAGTTTAAATGAGATCAGACCGCAAGAAAACATAAAAACACCTGCATACAGAAAAAAAACAGATTCAGTTTCTGTTTTTAGGTAAATAAACTTGTAGCAGAGTAAACATGGACAGTATTTATGGGACTTATGTGTTAACCTTCCTCTGTTGTCAGATTTCCTTTGATTTCTCAGAAGCCCACGTCATTCACTGTGAGATAAAGATTCACTCATGACCATCCGCGCACACAGTCTCACTAACGCTGCTGTCCACAGATGCGAGAGTGCGAACGCTGTGTATCCGTCGGCTCCGGCTTGTTTTGTACGGTGGCCGTTATCTTTGGAGAGCATCGCTGCAGTCGTCACAGCAGCGGACGGTCTCTGAGAGTCTGGTAGGCTTTTAAAAGAAAAAAAAAACAGCCGACTCACATCTGCTGCTCTGCTGCTTATCACAACAACCGCACAGTCAGGCAGAGAGAACAAGGACATTTTCAGAGAGTACAGCCAGTGCCTCCCAGGCCACACACACACACACACACACACACACACACACTCAGTAGTGCATTTTAAAACTCATTAGTGCTGCTTACACATTCAGTCTGAGTACCACAGTTCACAAGGTGCTTGATTAAAAACTATAATCAAATGCACTAATATATATTATCTTTTACCCTGAGTTAAACACAGTCTATGCTGTTCTCTTCCAACAGTGATGACTCAGGAATATGAATGTAAAAAGTTTTTTCTGGTTTCAACAAGTCAAATTTAAGAGCTTTTAAGACCTTTTTAAGGACATTATAAAAAGCTGTTTAGGACGCATTATCAACAATATTGGCAGAAAAGTTAAGTTTCTTAATTTGAGTAAATTTTCTAGCTCTCTAAATCATTAAGTTTAACAGGCTTTAAGTTGGATGTTGTTGAATTTACCCATATTAGATGAAAGTAACGAAAACAGAAGTGATTTTAACTCACTGCTTCTGGAAGTAGCTATCTAAGTTAGCCCACACACCACAGTGCGACACAATAGCTGGGCGTGCTACGATGAATTCTGACCAGGCTGCACAGATAGCATTAGTGGTTATATATGCTAGTTTCATATTGTAGTTTTGTTACAGTGAGATCAGTAGAACCGATCACAATGTTTGCTTGCAGTAACCTCAAGGTAGAAACCCCCTGCATCAATCACAAGCTTACATACCGAGTCTTTTTTATGATATTATTGTGAAATGTAAACATCTAATTCATCATTTTGAAGTTCATGCAATGTAATAAAAGTAACTTTGACTTCATAATCCATACATTTTTAAGACCTGTCAAAATCTTACTGAAGACTTTTCAAGAAGGACCTTGTAAGAAAAAAAAAAAAAAAAACTTAATCAAAAGTTCAAGGGCGTTGGTTTATCCAAAAACCCTAAGAGGATAAACAAAAAAAAAGAAAAGGAAACATCTTCTTGATGACTAGACGAGATCTCAGCAGAGGAAACTCTGGCCCATTGTGTGTGGCTGATTAACAGTTGATGAAGGCGTAGGAAGCGGTCACACCCAGGATTGGGCAAAGAGGTGACGAGAAGCATGAGACTGAAGGAGGCCAACAGATTAACAAGCTACAAGCCAAGCTGGTGGAAAAATATGAGCGAGTCGCTGCTCCTGAAGGAAGTTCGTTTGTGCATTTTAACCTCTAATCGGCTTAGAGGTGTTCGGAGGGCCTAATTTAATGAGAGTGTGTGTGTGTGTGTGGCATGAAGCGACACCTCCCTGCTCAGAGAGGAAGTCGGACCGATCCAAAGGAAGATACTTGGAAGGATAGACGTGATTTCACCACCAGCACCCGCCTCTCATGGACATCCACCCATAACGACAACAACAACAGTGCCACCAGCTCGAAAACAACCGCTGGTTAGCCCACAGCAGGTCCCATAACACAGAGCACGAACACAACACAACACACACACAGGCTACAACACACACCGTAGACCTGTTTTCTGATAATTAGCTCTGACATGAGATCATGTAGGGATGTCAGTAAATATCAGTCTCTGTGGGCTAATCAGGGGAAAAACAGACATTGTGTACGTGTTTGGCAGACAGCAAAGGCGAAGCGGTGTTGTTCAGGAAGATGTGGCGATGACGTCACGTCTTTCTGTGTCGCGGTCACAACAGAGGAGAGGAAGGGGTGCACCAGGGAGAGAGGGGGGGAAGCATGGAGACAAAAACATTAAAAAAGGCAGTAAATGTTACAGAAATTCCTGGACAAAGCCACGCATGTTTTGCGCCTGGAGGGCATCGCTGAGATGACAGTGAAACCACAGCAGAGCCCTGCCCTTTGTCAGACACTGGCGTGAAGGAGACACTAGAGCCTGTCAGGCAGGCTGAGGGAATAGACGCCCAGCGAACGTTTATGTGATCCTCGAGACTCACACCAACAATCGCACAGCACACTTATTTTCCAACACATATGCCGCTAAACAAAAAGCACGGCTGACGTCTACAGATGGTGCATCAAAGAGCGAGGGAAGGAAGTGGGCGGAGGCAGCTGCCGGTGTCAGAATGGGAAAATAAAAGAGAGATGGATAGAGAGGACGCACAAGAGAGGTCAAATCAATAGATGTCCTTGGAGCAGCGTCAGCAGGGACGTGTGTGTCCCTCCACCGCTCACTGACGAGCACTGATGTTCATCACATCCTACGGTAAAGGATGTGATGCATCCGAGGACGATATAATCTGATCATTTTATTAGCAGATGAGATCAGCGGCTCGTAACACTGTGAAGATGAACATGCGTGTGTGAGTCTGTCTCCACGTCTGGGGATTCAGGTGTAAACAAGCCTCTGATTGGCTGGAGCTAGAGGAGTAACCGGCTCCCACCTGGGGAGATGAGCTTATGCAGTGACATCATCTCTCCTGGAGGGAGGTGGGGGGTGTTGTTAATGCAGCATGCACATCTGTCTGCAGCACAAAGGTAAAAACAAAAACACTGCGACTAAAGCCCCCTGACACACCGGCAGAAAGCAAGAGACACCTCAGTGATACAGAAGGGTATGTAAGGCTAGCCTCTGTTTGGCCCGCAGCCTCCAGGTTCTGTAAGCGAACAGAACAAATGAAAGCAACGTCACCTCAGAACATGCTGCAGTCAGCAGCTTCCCTGCTCGCTCCGGAGCAGCCTCTTCGCCACCACAGCTACTCTCTGATTCAATACGGTCTCACAAAGAGGGAGCTCAGTTTGTGTGTGTGTGTGTGTGTGGGGGTGACTCACGAATCTGATCATGACGCAAGTGAGGATCCAGCTGTGCTTTTAAGGTGTGAAATATGACAGACTGTGCATAATAAAGTTGCATTTCTGGAGGGCACTTTAAAACTTTGCTTGTCTTGTGTTTTCTTCTTCTTCCTCTCCCGTCTATCCTTGGTAACAGCGCCATTGTCAGATGGTAGATAATTGAAACAAATGAGGGGGCACAGCTGCCAAAGGCACTGCAGCACAGAGGCAATTACACAGCTATGCAGGCAAGTGTGTGTGTGTGTGAGAGTGTGAGTTTTAGTTTGGGAGCGAATGAGGAGGGTTTGCCTACTCGCCACCACCTTCTCCGTTCAATTAGGCTGCACCAGACCACCCCTCCCTCCCTCCCTCCCTCCCTCCCTCTCACTCTCGCCTGGGACAAATTTGATAAACAGGAAGTGAGGCGCCCAGGCACTTCCTGTCTCCCTTCGAATGGGCCTCTTGTTCCCAGAGAAGCCACGGCTGCTGCTAATGCTGCGACAACTGCTATGACTGACTTCTCTGCCACCTTTACAGACTCACTAAGCCTCCAGGCCTGTTGTTTTGGTAGTGAATTCCATCTAACCCTTTTCCTGCCACCTGAACAACCTGCGAACGGAGCCAAACACAATGAAGCCATTATCCACTTGCCAATTGGGCCACCAAGCAGCTGTAATGAGTTTTTCCATGCCTACAGGGCACCTGCTGCCACACGCAGACAACTTTTACTTTGCTATGCTGCCAGTGATGTTTATCTGATCAGCACTGACGCGGCGTTTTAAACAGGTAGTGTGTTACCGCTGCTCTTGTGCTCTTGCTCCTTTTTTTGAATTAAGTTGTTACAGTAACAAAAGAGCTGCAACGACACCTAATGCTTTTGTGTGTGTGCTGACTGGGTGGATCTAAATGCGGAGGCGAGGTTAGTGCAAGGCCATCTCTTTCTCCTCCTGAGCCAGCAGGACTAGGCTGCTCCTGAAAACACACACACACACACACACACACACACACACACACACACACACACACACACACACACACACACACACACACACACACACACAACCACACAGTGTCGATGTTATGCAACTGGCCCCGTGTGTGAGGTCTGCCCTCCGCAGTGAGTGGAGGGCAGGTGAAAACAGAGAAGGACAGTCAGTCAAGTCAAGACCGACAGACCTCTTCTATCTGCACCGAGCAGGTCAGCGTCCCTCCTTGACAGTCTAACGCGACACATGTCCTGACAGGACCACCTGCACTCACACACCTTGGGCCAGGTTTACCTGTCGTCCATTAAGATAATCCGCAGAAGAAAAGAAGATGGTGGAAACTCCTTCAAGCTCATTAAACAGAGGAAAAGGCTGTTTTTTTATCACAATTCTAGGGAAGGAAGTTTTTCTGACCTTGGCTTGATAATAAGAAATCGATAGCATCTACTTAGTGGATTGCATGCCCTGTTTGTTTAAGTGGTGTTTGGGTGGAGTACCGTATGATTAACACAAGTTGGGTTGTACTGGGCCAGCACATTATGAGGAAAATCTGCCACAAGATATGATGTCAGTACTAAGTCATACAGAATCAAAATTGAGTAGATCCATATTTTTCCAAGAGTTCTTTCCTAAAAATACATCGTCAAGCAACGATCAAACCTTCATTTTCAATTAAAGCAGGCTCTTTTTTGCTGTTTAGTTCAGTGTCTCAACATTTTCTGCAGCCAGAATAACAGAGCAGCTTGATGAAACAACAGATGACCAGCTAAATGAAATAACGGCATCCTGGCAGAGCTTTTAAATAGATCATAATCTGAGGAGATTTCTATGCACTAATCGGAGCCACAGCAGCCCAAATCGTTCAAGAAACTTTCCCACAAGATTTTTCAACTTGATTCAAACTAGACCCCGTCTGAGTAAAGGGCAGCCACGCGAGGAGGGAGTCTGCTGGGCTGAGGGGAAGGAGTGCAGGGTTTGTTGGTGGAGAATGGTGTCCTTGTTGAAGCTGCACGCCTCAGCTCTATGGAAGCAGCAGGGCCTGCCAAAGATAGCCTAATGAGAGACACATGGAAAACAGTATGGCCCTCTCTGCTAATACAACACACGCACAGTATGATGATACACTCAGAAGTATTGTTGCACACCACACGTTATAAAATCTACCAACTGATCCGCTGAGAGCAAACACAGTCACGCTCAGGCTTTTGTCATGTGCTGGAGCCTCCAGGTCTGAATGTGCCTGCTTTCCAACAACATGTCGACAACAATACATCATTTGGGTACAGAAACACTGGAGCTCATAACTGAGCTGAAAATTTGATTTTTTTTCAGTTTCATGCTGCCATTGTGTATAAAGAAATGATGAAACTTTGACCCAGGATTCAACTTCAACTGTGGTAGATGCCTCAGGACTGTCAGGAGGCCCTGGAAAATTGATCTACTGAGTTTGAGTATGTGTGAGAGAACTCATTCACATGTGTCAATGTCCATACAGTCTGTAGAGAACACAGCGGGAGGATGCTAAAATAACTTTTAATGGTGTCACAAGGCATGGGATATGACATTAAAACATGTTTAAATACTATTTTATTGCCAAAGAGTCTTTTCAAGGTCAAAAGGTATCAGTACATGCAGGAATATTGCATTTTTCTGAATGTTTTCCTTATTAACCAGAGTCTCCAGGAAGTCACTTTGCCTCGTGTAGAAATATTCTGGCACTTAACCCCTTCATAAAACCACAGAGTTATGTTTTTACATTGTTTTTCGTAAGTATGAAACAAGACAAAGATATAGCGAGTCAGGATATTCGTTAGCCGTCCTGTGCGTCCACTCTCAATGCTAAGCTAAGCTAACTGGCATGACATGAGAGTGGTTTTATTTATCTTTTCATTTAACTCTTGGCAAGAAAGTGAAACGGCATATTTCCAGAAAATCCTTCAAATGAATGTCAAATCCTCCCTTGAACTGGGTGTTATAATAATAATCTGATATTTTTTTTTTGGATAGTATTCATTGTTAAACTGAGGTGTTATTCTATCATATTCCTGCTATTTTAGACCTGGTTGGCTCAACCATCAAGTCTTTGCTCCTCTGAGAAATGAAGGTCAATTTCAACTTATTTTATTTTACGTCATGCGCCAGGAGACTTTTCAATCACTCCATACTTTAGAACAGGATGATCAACATTAGTCTCGACACTGCTGGCAGGCAGTTCCCACTCCAACACAATGCTACTGTTGAAAGCCGAAACACCGGCGGAGCCCAGGGGACGGAGGGCTGGCCGGGACCGAGGTCAACGAGGACCTGTTTGGATGGGTGTGCCTCCGAAAAAACACACATCAATCAAGCCATAACATCATCGCCGGGCCGGCTGATTGGCTGACGGAGACGCCGAGGGAGAGGAAATGCTAAAAATAGACGTGACGGCCCATTTTGGCTTAATGAGCCCGTGAGACATCGGTGCAGGTCCAGGACCCGCCCCTGCCTTCATCATGACTGGGGGAGAAGGGAACATAAGTACTCCTGGCACAAACCCTGCCTTCACAAGGCTTCTGTGTGTATTTAACCAAGACCTACAGTATATAACACATGTGCAGCCTCACAGATACATGACACACACATAAATGGCAGGCTGTTATTCATACTAAGAGAAGCAGTGAAGTGTAAACAAAGTTCTGAATCACAGCGAGGCCTAATCTAATCCAGCTGTGCTGTGTGTGTCTGCGCTAAAGCTACAATTTTACACTCACCATCAAAACGCTCCTTAGAGAACCAGTAAGTTATATTTAGACTTTATACAGCAGTTAAGGCAGGCTCAGCCTGGCTAACCCCACAACCACAAAAGAGGGGAGCCAGATCCTGCTACGACTGCCAGAGAGCCTAACCTAAATCATCTATCCGTTCTCTCAAGCACAATAACCAGCTATACCAGTGCCAGATTTGAAATACAACGGCAAAGATCTCTCTAACACATGATATCTGTGTGGGGTGACTACACTGACAATTCAGGTGCTTACATCCAGCAAAAAGAGCAAAGTCTGATAAGTCGATGCTCTGCAAACAACAAAAAAAGGAAAAGAAAACAGATCCCTGCCCCTCTGTACACAGGGAACACAGTGTCCAGACAAACAGAGCTGCAAAGCCAAAGGGGCACACAGGAGGACGAGAGGAAAAGTTGGGCAAGCCTCACCGACTAGCTGACATCTGGCCTCGTGCCATTTCATTCCAGCTAACTTCTCAACAAACCTTGTAACCAGCGACGTCTAACACTCCTCGGCTATAGGGGCTGGCTATGTGCCATCGCTGTCCCTCTGTCCTCGACTCCCTCCTCCTTCTCCTCCTCTTCCTCGTCCTCCTCCTCCCCTCCCACAAGTCAAGAATACGCCGTGTGTCTGACTACAGCAGAATCTCTGCCTGCTACAGCAGCACTGTCCTCAAATGTCTCCTACAAAACCGCAGCAGCATAACAGAGAGGGTGAATGGGACGGAGAGGGAGGAGGGGGGGAGGAGAGGTGAGATGGAGAAGTTGATGAAGGTCTGAAAATGTTAATGTTAAGTTGAGCAATGATAAAAAAGTCAGGTAGGATGTCAACAAACAACAACAGTAAAGAGGACAGAAAGGTCACGAAAAGACAAAAAAACAGTTAAAGTGACTTGGTTAACTACCGATAGAAGAAGCAGTCGCAGCACACTAGAACCCCCATCCAGCCGGCGGTGAGGCAGCAGAGCCGGGGTGACGAGGCTCCGACCCGCAGCACCCTTTCCTCCCTTTCACCTCCCCAGTCTCCGGTCCTGTCTCCTGGCTACAGGTGCAGCAGCTCCAGCATAGCACCTTGTGTAATCATGCAGCTATCGAAACAGTCTGACTTTATCGCAGGACGGACGGACGGACGGATGCACGCAGGCAAGGCCGTTCAGGGACTCAGCCAAAACAAAAATAAATAAATAAAAATCATTCACAAAACCAGACACTTCTCTGAGCATGCTTCCCTTTCTCTCTCCTGTCCAACTACTGCAACTGCCTGCCTCACTTTCACACTCTTCCTCGCTCTCTCTCTCTCTCCCTCCCTCTCCCTCCCTCTCTCTCTCTCTCTCTCTCCCTCGTTCACTTGCTGGCTCCCACTTGAAAGGCGGGAAGATTAGCTTGGCAAACAGAGTCCCATAAACAAACTGCTGACTGCTGGACAGCACAGGGTGGACTGCAGGGAAGAGAGAGAGATGGACACAGAGACAGCAAGAGAGAGAGCGAGAGAGAGAGAGAGAGAGAGGGGAAACAATCCCTGGGAGGCAGAAATCTCAGCCATCTGTATACAACCTAAACAAAGGCTATAAACATCCCACCTCACCAAACACAGACTGTTGGACTGTAAATCTCAGTCAAAGTCGACTCCTGTCAGAACTCAGGATAGTTAATCAGTGCAGCGGGCTGACAGCCTCTTCACGCGTCTGCACGGTAAGTGATATGTGACCAGGTTACGACAGCAGATGGCTAATTGTCAACTCGAAAGTAAACACTGACGAGGCGAATAAACACGCAGCCGAGGGGCGCGCGGTGTTTTCGGGCACGTATGCAGTAACTCTTCATTCACATAAAATGATGCAGCAGTACGGGATGGGAGGGGCTAGCACAGAGACAAGCCCCCAGGAAGCGAGCCAATCACTGCAGAGCGCTGGCTGTTCCGGCGTGAGGCAAATAAGGTGAAGGACAGACTGAATCATGGGCCTCGTTACATTGCCCTTTTTCTAATCACTTCCTTCTTTACGCTTCAAAACACACGTGCAGGAACAGCCGTGAGGACTGCAGCGGTCAGGTGGAGCAGTGACGCTGCGATCGAAGCAAACACGGGACTAACCGACCGTGACGAAGGCAGACACTGAATGCTGACGCTCAATGTCGAACTCTCCGTTCAGAGGAAAACAAACGACTGCGGCAAGACAAAGGCTGGAGAGACGACGGAGGCAGAGGTGACAGTCACCTTCAGAAGATGGCGGTTGTGTGGCAGCCGCACAAGGGGGAACAGTTCTGCTCTTATTCTGTCAGCGACTTATCAAAGAGCTCCTGAACAGGGAGATGGATTTATAACAGTAGAGGCCAGAGCTGGTGGATATAACCACCTAACACTGCTGCACGACACCGCACATCCTTCCTCCGCCGCTTCTTTCTGCTCCTGAGATAAAAGATGACAAAGACGAACTGCAGCAGCAAAGCAAAGCTGTTTCACATCTCATGACGTCATCCCTCCTCCTCCTCCTCCTCCTCCTCCTCTCTGGAGGCCAGTCACCAGGAGCTGCATCTAACAGGCCTCCCCTTGCACTGTTTAATTACCTCATCCCTCTCACCTGCACGCACACACAAACACACACACAGATGTGAGTGCAGCACGTGATCTCACACAATGATCTCGGGGGGGGGGGGGGGGGGGGGGGGGGGGGGGGGGGGGGGGGGGACAGCAACACACACTTTTTGTCCACACTTCCTAAGTGAAAACAGAATCGGAGGTATACAGCGATAAGCATCGTTATCACGTTTTTTCGTGCCGTGTGATGAAGCGAGTGTTTTGGCGCTCATTAGCTCTCCTTTGTGTTTCGGTACCTAAAAGTCAGGATGTGGGTTTTGTGTGTGAGTCAAGTACAGCGGAAGGCCAGATGCCTTATTACAAGGAGAAAGAGGAAGAGGAGTGGCGGTGGAAAAGTGTAAGAAGTGAAACTGGCTTTAAATTAACTGTCACTTTCAACAATACGAACGAGCTCTTGTGGGTCCCTTTTGCGTGCCGTTGTGTGCGTTGTGTGTGTGCTTCCTCAAACTTTTGAGCCTTATCATTAAATCCAGACAAACAACAAAAAGCGAGACATCCGCTCTGACTGAATGCAAAAAAACAAAAAAAACAGCTAGCTTGGTCAGCGGACGTTATGGAGACAAAGAAAGAATTTTTCTTATAAACTTGTGACTTGCAGAGATAACACAATGAAGAGGGGGGGGGGGGGTGAGTGGGACCGAACCACTGGGCAGCAGGGAGGGAGGGTGGGGGGGGGAAAGACCCGACTCGTGACCGGGTTTAGAAACGCCAGGATGTGAATAGAGGGCCGATGCAATCATGTCAAGGGGGAAAGTGGGTTAGGATGGGGGGGGAGAGGAAAGACACACATACTGCTGCACTCATACAAAGTTGCTAGGTGATGGGGGGCGGCGAGAGGGGGCACTTCTGTGGAGGGGAAGGAGAGCGAGAGTGAGATAAAGAGGGAGGGAAAGGAGAGATCATTTTGCTCTTTTGAGACAAAAGACAGAGAGCCCACCCCTCCTTAAAGCGAGACGGACAGGTTTCTCCTGCTCGCTACACGTGGGCGCCACATTGGTGAAGTCAGGGGACCCTGGCATCATTATACACGTCCGGAGGGATTTTAAAATCGCACATATCTACGATTATAAAACAAACTGTATGATGCAAGTTCAATTTACACAGCAGTGATTTCACATTAGCTGCAGCATGTCATCCTCCTCCACAACAAAGACTTCAGCGGTGTCATTGCAGCATGTGTGTGTGTGTGTGTGTGTGCACAATAATGCAATACAATGATACAAAGTCTCCTTTTGGCATTTATTAAAGAGTTATTGTGGGATGGTAAAGACAAACATTAAAGTGCAATAAAGACACTATGAAGTGAGTGTGAGCACCACTGTGGAAATATCACACAGAGAAAGTGAACTGATTTATGAGCTCGGCATGTAACACAACGTGCTGCCCTCCTCCACCTCCTCCTCCACCTCCACCTCTCCATATGGACAACACATTACTACAGTAAGTCACCGCAGCTCACATTACACCAGCCTCTTACCTATTTAGCGTATAGGACCCGTTCCTCTTAAACCTCATCCTGGACGACAGGAAGCGGATAAAGAAATCCAGAATTGACGGCGTTTTTCAGCTTTCTGTCGCACCCCGAAAGAAACAAACGGCACCGTGTCTTTCTTTCTGTCTGTCTGTGTGTGTCTGTCTGTGTGTGTGGAGCTGCAGAGCAAACACAACCGCGGAACAATACGGAGTTGCTCCTTGCGGTCCCTCTCTCACTCCTCCAACACCTTTTTCCTCTTTCTATCGCTTCTTCCCGGTCCTCCTCCTCCTCCTCCTCCTCCTCTTCCTCCTCCTCCTCCCCTGGTCCCCTTTGGTTTCCGTGGGGCAGGGTTAACGAGTCCTCAGGCTGCAGGCGTTTCGATTCAAACCAAGAAAAACAGCTCGTATCGGTGACATGCGTGCGCTCCGGAGTTGCGAGAGAAGAATTGAGTGATTTTTACAGGGAGTCTGGTGGAGGCTTTGTGTCCACGCAGCCCCGCGCTGACGCAAACATCCGCGTTTTTACTCCCCACTCCCAAAAAAAACACCCAGATGAAACTTAAAGCTTTTCGGTCAACACGTCCACATCTACATCCCCTCTTCCTGCTCGGTTCGGCGGCATAAAACCAGAACTAAAAGCGACGCTTGCGTACAAAAAAAACACATTAGAAACACAGTTACAAGCCGCCCCTTTATGAAAAATGGTTATCGATGCGCGCCAGCTTCCTTCTCGCCATTCACGCTCCTCACGAGGTTCTCGTGTTTCAACAGCGTTTCCTATCTGAGGAGCTATATATAAATAAATATATAAATATACACACGTTTATATTCTTCCATATGCCCAACACAAACCAGACTCCCCCAGCCCAACGCGGCTCCTGTCACCGCCCGGAGGGTGAGACAGATTTGAGGCTAAGAATAGGGCTGAGGAGCCAGTAATGCCATTTAAATCCAAAGTCCTCCAAGTGTGTGTGTGTGTGTGTGTGTGTGTCTATCTCATGGACACACACACTCTTTACATTTCATGATACAGGAAGCTGCCTGAACTCCAGGAAGAGGATTGATTGATAATTCATGAGCACATATATCACTGGATTAAATTATTATTAGAGGATGTGATGAATAAGGAAAGACATGATGACTTTCTGGGATTTAAACTTTTCATGATTGTGCAGCTGGTTGTTGACGGGAAATGCAACAATTAATCGATTAATCAATTAGTCAAACAAATCAGCCAACTATTCCGATCATCGATTAAGTGTTTCAGTCGGCTTTCAAGCTAAAATGACAGACATTTGCAGGTTCCAGCTGCTTAAAGGGGCACTTTGTAGTTTTTGGAGAAGATACTCAAAGTCTGAATTATATTATTTACAATATTAATGATGCAATAATACAAACTCAGAATAAACAAGCTGTCCTCAAAGGAAAGTAAGGTTCCCAGAACACCGTTTGAAGCTAAATGGTGGCAGGGTCCGCCACATATAAACAAAGTAAAACAGTATGAAATTGTGTTGTGTGTGTTTAGTTAGTTAATTCAGTCATGAAAGTAAACAGAGTTTGTTTAGTAAGCTTGGTTTGGCATAAAAAAATATCAGTCAACGAAATTTCTTCCCCAAAACTACATACTGCACCTTTAAATGTGAGGATTAGCTGCTTTTCTTTGTCATTTGTGATGGTAAATTAAAGAGTCTTTGGGTTTTGGACTGTTTTTCACATTTTATAGAGCAGATGATTAGCTGTAAATATAATCAGCAGAGTAATCAACAATGAAAATAATCATTGTTTGCCTTGTAATGATGATAAAACTGGAGGTCTACCTCACTCAATCTGCCACTTCTGCACCAAACGAACTCTTGACCCAACACCAGGTGCTGCTGTGAGGACAATGACCAAGTGACCAATAACAATGGACCATAATCACTGGCCTGCTAGTGAGTAACATCCGTGTTATGCAGCATTTTCAGCATCAGCATCCTCTCCAACAAACAGCGAGAACTCACAATGAAATTAGCTGCAGCCAGGAATGTTAAAATGTGGAGGAAAATGACAGGCAGGTTAACTCAAAGTGACTCTGAGCAGACACAGAGGTGACACTGGAACGGCTTTACGATGACAAAGTGCGATCTTTATCGCCGCACCCAGCAACGGCCTCGAGTGTGTATGCGTGCCCTCGGGGGGAAGCAAAGCCCGCTTCTCCAGCTGGGTGTGTGTGTACACTAGACACAGCTAAGGTGAGGCACAATCTCTTGTTTTGTCAAGTCTGGATTTGTGGATTAAAAAAAAAAAAAAAAAAAAAAAGTTGGTACACTGGAGCTGGAGAAGAGGAAAGATGGATGGATGGGGGAGACGGGGAGAGTGGGGATATGTTGAGCAGAGGGCCAGACCACAACGAGTGATAAAATGGAAAGACCAGATGTGATTTTCTTACAGAGTGAGCATTGAGAAGGGGAGGAAGACGTGCAACCAGGGTCCAACACTGGATTTTAAACCCAGAATAATAGTTTATGGTTACATGTAATGTGTTTTAGTAGCTTGAACTTGTCAAGACAACCCCAAAAATACGTTTTTATTAAGCTATTTGCAAGAGATTCGTAGACACGGAGCTTCAAAACTATATATCCATGATCATAACGAGAAATTAATTAAAGGACAAGTACAGCTCATCTGAGGGCAACTACTAAAAAAGTCTCTAATAATAAAATAAAATGTTTCATTAACTTTTGTGTGCTTGGGTCTTGAGGGATTGAAGCAGGGAGAAGCACGAAAATGATGAATCCAGACAAGCGGTAAATTTAAGATTACATCATGAGAGTGCGGTACAGTGTCTCAGTGTGTGCGTTTCCTCTACTCCTGCAAAAAAGCACTCAGGGTTGGTTTCAATGGCTCCGAGCTCGTTTATTACAGTAAGAGCAACCTGGCACTAGAACTGCTGATCAATCGCACCACCACCGCCGCCGCTGCTGCTGCTGCTGCTCATTCAGTCGCTGCAGAGTTACACAACAGCCACTGGAGGAAGAGGAGGAAGAGGAGGAGGAGGAGGAGGAGGAGGACTGACAGAAGATGAGACGACTCTGGAGGGACCGAAAAGAGTAAAAAAAACAAAAAACAAGGGAGGACGGTGGAAGGAAAAAGAGGGTGAACAAACACTGCAGAGCACAGAGGCACAATTAGCCGGAGCTTTATTGATGCAGTTCAAAACAACCCCCCCCTTCTCCCTTCCTCCTATTCACTCTCAATCCATTCCTCCTTCCTGCACTTATTCATCGCCTGCACCTTAAATGCCCCCTGATTTTATTGCTCCTTTCGCAGCCCCTTCATTAAGCTAATTTGAGCTTTTCTTGCTTCTTTCGCAATCCTCATCACGAGCCCCTCTTTTCTCCCCTTCTGTCCCTCCAGTTCAATCCCTCCCCTGCATTCCTCTTCCTGCTGCATGTTGTGCAAGACTGATGTGAACTTTAAAGCGCCTGTCCGTGCATACTAATGGGAGTGAAAAGATGCCAGTCAATGCAAAGGAAGGAGCTGCAGATCTTCTCTGCAGGTGTGGATACACAGGACACAATAAAAAACACACATATACTGTTTCTCTGCTTCATTCACAGCAACAGGAAAGCTTCCAGAAAACAGTCCTCGCTGCGGCCGTGGTGTAACACTGGCCCCTCCACTCCTACATAGGCTTTCCAGGAATACATTGCACAGAGGCAAACGCTGGACCGCAGTGCACAAACACACACAAATGGACACACACACACACACACACTCACACACTCACTGTGGCTCCAGCATGCATGAGAGCAGCGCTTTAGAGAGACCGTGTCGCTGCAAGATCCCCGGCACAGAGGTGATACTGACAGAAAGCACACACACGCACACACACACGCCTGCTGCGATGCCAAAAAAAGATGAATCTTATAAAACCATGTGTGTATTACGCAATTTAATGTACACAAGGTCTCGCTGCCAAGAACCTAGAACATACTGTGTCTCTCTCACACACTCTAAATATGTTTCGACACACACAAACAAACACACACACACTGAGCACAGTTAGAGGTATATGTGTGCTGGGGCCGGGCCAGGGGCAGCAGTATGAAAGGGCCTATATATACGACCAGGCTGGACGACGCCAGGAGCCGGTCGGGCCGTCTGCGTGTCCGTCCTTCACACACAGCCCGGCCTATATTAAGGGGACACTAGTATAGCTCACCTTTAATAGTTACCTCAGTGAGTCTATGTCTCTGTCTGTCCTTTAAGTCGTCCTATAGGCCTCGGTTTCACGTCCGACCATCTACCAGCACTGAGCCCAGGGAGCTTCCACTAACACTCCCTCAGTATGTCGGAGCTAATGAAAGCCTAAGTGTGAAATAATGTGCAAAAACAGTGATGGTGACATTTTCTCAAGTGTCTCCCAGATGCCCCCCCCCAAAAGGCAAATGTTATGTCTGGGGTGTTTCTGGTCTCTGCACCCAATCAGTATTATCTTTCCATATCTCCACTGCCTTCAAATTCCAGGAAATGAAATGCAACCTTACCCACGCGCTGATCACTGCTCAGGCATGTAGAGAATGTGAAGTTCAGCGCCACAATTGGAAAACCATCTATCTTGTAAAAGACTGAGTATCACTTTTTTTTTAAATTTCCCATAGATATGATGACAACACTGTGTGATGGCAGCGATGAGTGGAAACACTAAAGGTCGCGTCCTTTAGAGTCGCAACAATCAGTTGATTAATGGATTAGTTAATCATCTAAAATGGAAGGATCGTATGTCTATCTGTCCATTGATTTGCTCAACAGCTGTTCATCTGAACAAATACAAATGGTGGGTGTATTGCTGAGGACCCATGAAGGGCAGTATCGATAGTGAAGTAGTTTGGGTGAGTGCGTCTCACGAAAGCTGCACACAAGTAACGTCTCCCCGCAAACTCGTGGAGCCTCTGCAGCTCCAGATCCATAGTTTAAGACCTACACATCACCAAACAAGGTTTAGGGTTAACCTTCTTTCTCAACGGTGGTCGTTAAATCTAATGAGGCATCAGCTATTTTGAGTTTTAATGTTACCGTTTTAATAATCCTAAGCAGTGGTTAGCCTACGTTCAGGCAATTGAATGTCATATTGGGGCGGCTGTGGCAAGAGCAGATCGTCCACTAATAAGAGGGTCGTGGTTCGATCCCCGGCCCGTACAGTCTACTCGTCAACATTTCCTCGGGCAAGATACTTAACCCCGAAACGCTCCTCCACTGGCGTGTGAATGTTGTGTCGAAATGGTTATTGCTCCTGATGAGCAGGTGGCGCCTCACATGGTAGCCTCGGTCATCAGTGTATACAGTAAATGTGTGTGTGAATGGGTGAAGGCAGATGTGTGTTGTAAAAATGCAGTCTGTTTACCATTTAAGAAAGAAGCAGAACTAACAATTATGGTTATTTATTGGTTATTAAAAAAACTGGTGCCACATGCGTACGTCTAAAACTGCGAGTCGTCTCTGGTTGTGCAGGTCAGCTGGAAAATTAACTTTTAGCCTTCTATGATTGTTAACTGAATATCTGCAGACTTTGGGAAATTGTAATGTTCCCTTTTCACCATTTTCTGACATAGTACAGAACAAACGATAATGAAAACAAATCACATTTTTGCATTTTAAAAGCCTGGAGGGAGTTTACACTCTAGATTTTAAAAAAGGTGGCCATTTTATAGGCTAACTGGAGCATTTTTAGACTTAAGGTTTGATTATATTAAGTCCAGAAAAATAACTGTTCATTATCTCCGCACTAAGACTGTGCAACACTATTCAGACTTTCATGTGTGAAAATGTGTCTAATTTTGTCTCTCTGCTTCTCAAACCAAATATAACAACCTTAAAAGAGAAAACCATCGTTGTTTGAACTGCTCATCACTCCGCGCTCTGCTTTGTTTTCATGGCTCACACACCAAAGTGGAAGCACTGATCTGAGAAGCTGCTGAGGATGGTGGGACTATGACGCCACCTACTGTTAGCAAGAAATAACGCAGCGCTCATGTGGAAAGAGCAGACGATCGTCTCCACTCTCTCACTCTTTCTCTGGGGCTCGCTGTGCTAAGTGACTTGTGCTGACGGCTGAGGAGCAGCGATGAGAGAAAGGCAGCAGGCCGGCCCGGCAGAGAACCTGCAGGCTGAAGGTGTGTGCGCTCACTGATGTCCTGTTGACTGGTATGCAGCAGTCTGGTATTGTTGGCATGTGAATAAAGGCTTTGCACCAGCGATGGAAGGGAGGAGGTGAGGATAGGAGATTAAAAAAAAAAGAAGAAGACAGAAAAAGACAAGGGATGGTGATGGTGATGGAAGGTGAAGGAAAGCAGCGCTGATGCCACAGTGACATCTGGTATTGCTGGTATGTGAACAGACATTGAACAGAGGGATACGAGGTAGAAGCGAGGCCTGCTGTTGGCTCTGTGAGCGTTGATTGGATCCCACGCTAAGATTTTAAGAACATCTTTAAAAGCTTCGGGGCTTTTTTTCTCTTCAGTGAAGAAAATAAATCCAGGCGAGCGGTTTCAGACCTCAAGGCGAGAATATGGGATAAAGACACTGAACCACCAATAGATCATGATCTGGCTTGAGCTGGTTTTTGGAAAGAAAAGTAATTACCCCTAACCTTTACTTGAAAATGTAAAAATATCCTCAAAGGAAAGATAAAAAAGCACGCCTCAGCACAGAGAAGAACAGCACTATTGATGTGTGTTTGCCTCTGGCTGCTGGTCGACTGGTATTGCTGGTTTAGTACTGTAGCTGCTTGATATGGTCATGTGATACGGGACTGGAAAGAACGGACAGAGCCCGGTGCACACTGGGAAGGCCTGCAAGCCACGATTATGCAACAAGATCTGATTTCATGCTCATTGGATCTCTCTCTCTCTCTTCTCCTCCCTGATCCTTCTTCCTTCTTCCTCTTCTCCCGAACTCTTTCTACTTTTATCTACATTTATCTTTGCGCATCTCTTTTACTTTTGATTTGCTTCCTGTCTCGTCACACAGAGCTGAGTGCACACCAGCCTCTCTTAGAAACAAGAGAACTCAAGTGACCCGCGTAAATCAATATGATTGACCAAACAAAGTTACCCAACTGCTGACAGGTAAGCATTTTCTTTTGCCTCCTGCCCACTGGGCGGTCATGTGAAGTGGACAGGTGCTGCCCTCTTGTGGTGAAACGACAGCACATCCAGAGGCTGTTTTTAAAGCAATCCATCAATCCTATCTAAAGTCAAGCTAGTAATGTTGGTTTTGAGGGTTGTGGCACACATATAACTGCATGTATTTCAGACAAAGAGGATGGTGAAATCCTGGGCTGTTGCTGTAGTATTACCAGCCCAGAGACTGATGAAAGAGTGAAAAAAAAAAGAAAAAAGGAAAGAGCCTGGCAGAGCTTGACAAACCAGATTAGCTAAGGAGCGTCTACAAGCTGTTAGGGCAGCCACATAATAACTAACCACAAGAGGGAGGTAAAAAAGAAACACGGGTCCTCTTTCAGCCTCCATCACACGGTTACAAACACATCAGGATGTTCAAGAACATCTGGGACGTCTCAATAACATTCAAGGTCATTTTCATTTCAATAATAAGGATCAACAAAAAAGAGGCTTTTCTTCCCGGGGTCCATCCCTTATTTGGTGATTTCACAGACTTAATTTATTCATTGTTTAAATTGTTGACAAATTAATGCAGATCTGAGGTGTATTAATAGATCTGGTGGCATTTATATAAGTAGCTTTATTATTTTTGACAGAAGTAGTTTCACAGCTCTTCTGCAGAGCTGTTCTTCTTTTTTTCCCCTTGAGAAATACATAGACTTGACACTGACAACTGACAATCCGCAAATGACCTTGAGGATGCAGATAAGAGCGCACAGCTTCAGTCACAGTGACCAAAACATCCTTAAATGGAGCTTTCTGCAAAATGACAGAAGCAAGACAAAAAAAAACAAAAAAAAAAACATTAACATGACCCATCCTGATCCGCATTACCAAACACTGAGCTGTGAGCTGAGCCTGACAGCGGCGGGCTGAGAGTGACTTAGATCCAAATCCAAACGACAGGGAAATGTGCGATGACGCTCGGTTTAATGTATTCAAATCTCCACACTCGTGATTGTGTGAACGCGCTACAGAAAGCGTGCGTTGATCTCAGCGGCTCTGAGCTGAAAAGGCTTTAGCCAGGTAGTTAATCACCACACTGGAAAGAAACAGTTCCTTAGTTTAATGCATACACACACACAAACACACACTTCCTGTAGTGTGCGCTCCACAGCTGCCCGTGGTTATGTAACAGCTGGTATGTGTAGTGGTGTGTGTGTGTGTGTGTGTGGAAGTGTACATTATCCAGTCTCTGCACAGGCTTTGAAGAGAGCAGTGACCTCTAACCACCTTTGACCGCAGCTGCTCACCTTTCAGCTGTTAGAGTTAGATAACTGTAATATCCCAGCTTCAGTGGAGTCTCACTGCGATATACGGCCAGAGGAAGTAATATGGCGAGGTCAACAGCTCAGAGCAAAAGTCAGAAGAAGCTAAATTAAGAATTTATGCATTTTATTAAACTTCCTGGGACAGACACCGCAGGATAAGGACATATTAAAAGGAAAAATCCACCTTAAATCAGAGGTTTTTCACATTTCCAGGTATCTTTTTATTTTTTATTTCTGCCTGAATTCTAACGGCATATGGCATGACATGTCATCAATTTCCCCGAGGCCACTTGACTCAAATTAACGAATATGGCAGAGGACACAAAGCCCAATTACGAGGCTTCATGTGCAGCTGCGCAGAGCCGGTTATCACCGACTGTGGAGGGAACACGTAGACTAAGCGAGACGGAGGAGACCGAAAGACTGAGAAAAGACGCCCAGCTGGAGCCCGAGTGAGGAAAACAGCACTTCCTGTGTTTGTGCATCTCACTGTTTGCCTTCCCCCTTCAGCGCAACGAGTGACAAAGACTTCCTGCGAGCTCCTGCCCCAGACTCCCTGGTCTGCTGGCAGAGAGGCCGAACAATGAGGAGGAAAGGAGCACGCGATACAGTACAGGGAGGGGCCGGGAGGGAGATAAAGGATTAACACACACACAATCACATATGCAAACAGAAGCACAGATAGAGGTGTACATGAGGACACACACCAAGGCGAGACAAGCACACATGCAGTCAGATCGCTGATGACTGCATGTGTGCTTGTCGTCAGGGGGAAGGACAGAGACCACAACGAGACAGACATCAAACCAAGACTCATGACCTGCGAGCTTCCTTCAGTCAGCAAGTGTCACACTTCACTAAACCTCACTTCACTAACTTTTCCTTAACATGAAAGACTCGCCGACCACTTCACTGAGTGATTATGAGAAATGTTCCATCTGCTTGCACTGTCGGTCTGCCCCCTCCCCTCCTCTCTGGCCCTGAGCAACACATGAACTCAGCAGAGCGGACCAAAAACCCCTGACCTACTGTTCCTCTACGAGAGGAAACGGATGTGGGGAATGTCTCTCGCTCGCTCTCATTCTCTGTCGCCTGCACAAGAAACGAACGTGCAAACCGACAGAAACAGCTTACAGAGCGGATGTCCAGACCACCGGGGTGTGTGTGTGCACATACAGCCTCATCAGGAGCCACAGACAGGCCCTTTAATGTTTCTATCTGTGGTAGAGTCAGAAAGGTGTTGCTCCTATGTGTAAAGAGGATCCACCTATCTTGGCATATATCTGTTCAAATGTCTTTTAGTGAACTGCATGTTGTTTATGTCGAGTTTGAACGAAGTGTGTTTGACATGAGTGAGCGAGGCGATGAAACTACGGAGGGCTAAGCTATCAGACTATCGCCTCTTGCGGTACAAAGTGGTATTTGAGAGGTCTTTGATTTAACGTCAACACTGCTGTTTCTTCACATTTAGTAGATAATGTTACTTCATTTATTGGATATTTTAAACTAAACTTATGACCATTTCGTACAAATTACTGCTGAAGGAACGGTTTTGTCTGTGAAACTTCCTATTTTCATTCTAAAAATGGCCAAAAAATAGACGCCAGAGGGGAAAGCTATTGCCGTCCTTCCTTCCTGTGTGTCCCTGGGCGTTCTGCTCCTTTTCTGAACTTCACTTCAATATTTTCATCCATTAATAAATCTACTAAAGTTAAAGAAACATCAGTCAGGTTTGTCTTTCTGTAAAAATGTCTCTGCAGATTAGTTTGGGACTAATCACTATCCATAAAATGTCAGATAATAAAATATAATGCCCAGTATAGTGTACTCAAACGGCTTGGTGTATTCAATAAAGGGTCCAAAACTTGAAAGATTCAGTTAACCATTAGATATTGCAAAGATATAGCAACAAATGAAAGATAACTCGATCCACAGTCGTCAACAGAGCAGCAAAAATTCCTTGTGACTCAAATATAAATCTGAACTTTGGTTCAGGCGGGTGTGAAATTCAGATGAAGTCTCTCTCAGCACTGAGTCCTTCCACAAACAGACACTCAAACTACAGAGGAAAATTACGAAGCCATTTCAACTGCACTTTTAAAAATAGATATGTTTTGACATGCAGTACATTAGTAATGAGAGTATGACCAAGCCAAGCTTCGGGGCTGCAATGCTGCACACAGAACAAGCAGCACTGTCACTGACAATTACAAGCACTAACTTGTTGCATAATAATTAGACAACACTGAGAACATTGTTGGCTGCTTCTCAAAAAAGCCTCAAACCAGCCGGCACTGCTTTGCAGAGGCGACATGAGATACTTGCAGGGAGGAGCCGAGGTCGAACAGAAGGGCGGAGAGGCTGAGCCGAGCGGGGACGAGGGAGAAGATGAAGAGAAACAGTATGTAAAAGACGGGAGGTCAGGAGTCACAGTTCGCTTCACAGATCTTTTCCCTCCATCGCTCTTTATGTAGGCTAATCTCTTCCATCTCACCTCCCCGAGATGGCCAGCTCACTTAGCCTCATTTAACCAGCTAACAGCCGGTAATAAATCAGCCGCACACTTCCCTCACCTCTAATCTGTAGGAGCCCGTTCAGCTCGGCACACTCCCCCTGATATATGACTCAGCCCACTCCGGCTTCCAGTGCGAGGCAGCTACTGTAGGTAGCAAAAACCTCTGTTGGGAGTACGGGCCAGACAGCTCGCAGAGAACGAGGCCGGGATGATAAAAAATGGAGGTAAAAGATAAAAAACGGTAGAGAAGGGAATGACAGAGCAGACTTCCACTCCCCAGCTTTGTTTCCAGGCTGGAGCTCATGTGACTTTTCAAAAACATGTTGGACCCAGATCTTAGTCTTGTCCTTTGTCACATTTATAATTTCTTAAATTCAGGAATAAAACCTTGATAGTTAGTTTAAGTCTTGTTAAGTCTGTCTGCCACAAATTACCAAATTACCTTTCATGGTCTAACAGTTCTCTGAAGATACAGCAGAAACAGAAAGACACAGTTTGCCTCTCACATTATAATATGAAGTATATCATTGACAGAATGATTTGGACGTGACGGTGAGACTTCCTTCCTTCCCTCCTTCCTTGCCGTCGTTTCCTGGATTAAACTGTGGCAAAGTGAGCTGCTGGCCTCGCTCCCATGCCTGGACTCTCCATAATACCCTGTGTTCACAGCCAGCCTTCAGCAAAGCTAGCTTTTAACCTAGCTCCTAATGCTACCACACTGTTGGCTCAGTGTTAGCATTTACCATGAGCCAGCCAGCTCAGAGACCACCGGTGATTAAAAAAGGCTTTCAGGAAAGGTCACATTCAGCAGGTCTACGGCTGGGAGCGCACAACAAAGGAGAAAAAGGCCAGCGTTGTGACATCACGCCAGACATCCGCTGTGTTATAATGAAGTACAGTGTGCATGAATAGGACGGCACACGGACAAACATGTTCCCCAGCGTGGCCCTGTCAGCCCGCAGTCAGTCAGACTTATCCGTGTTTACACTCAATCATACACACACACATGCACACTTCCTCGAGGGAATATCAGAGGCCTTTAAAGGGGTCAATTCCTCTGTTGTGCGTCCCCGTCGGCAGCTCCCATACAGCGACCCTAACCTAGCAGCGGAAATCAGGCGACCCTGAACACTGGCTCCCTCTCTTGTTATCCCTTCGCCTTCATTCCAAGTCAAACTCTTCCCTGGAAAACATCCATCTCCTCCTCCTCCACGTCCTTTTTTAGATGTGAAGCAGCTCGCGGAGCTGGCTTGTGCCACACTCACAGACTCACACATTAATGCTTAGCAGGCTGCAGCGGGCGGGCCACAGTAGTAGCCTTTGTTCAATCGGCAGATGTGGAGAAAGAAGAAGCTGCTGCTATCTGATATATATTCTTTAGGTTTGTATGTTTTTTTAAGGTAACAGTTAAGGCAACAAAGATTTTAATGGATGTGCAAGCTAAAAGAAATATGTCTTCAGTAGGGCGGCAACAAACAATTATTTTCATTGTCGACTGCCATAAAAACACAGAATATGAGCTTTGGAAAATTGAACAAATCCAGAAAGCTAAATTAACAAGTCTAAACTGATGTCAGGTTTGAAACCTTGGCTCTGAATAATATCTGCTGGGTGTGGATTTGGGTGTTTTGCATCAATTACACAGAAATCAACTCCTCAAAACACATCTTGTTCTAAGATCATCCCACATCAGAGCTCCCTCCGTCTCTGCCCACATGCTATCTGCTCCCTCCCTTCACTTGGCTTGTCATGGAGGCAGGAAGTGTAAGAGATGTACAGGCCATATGTGCGGATCAGAGCCATACGGCGGGGTTGTCAGCGGACACATATGAAACATATGGCTGCTGGTGCTGGCCTGTCAGCTATTAAGCCGGTTTCTATCGCCGTCTCCCTCTAATCTTACCGACTGCATTGCTGCTGTTTAATTTCTCGCCTCGACCACATCCACATGTGCTGCTCGAGTGTTAACCGCACACATGCATGTACGAACACAAGATAAAAGAGAGAGAGGGGGGGGTTTATGTTTCTCTGGTACATCTTTTGAGCTGCTGCTGCTGCTGCTTTGGTTTCTTCTCTTTCTTTGCACTCTCAGTTTCTTGTATAAACCTGTCCAACACACCTCACCACACCCTGCTCATGTGTTACAGTAACACCTGACACCCTTTAGTGGAATAAAGTCCATTATTCTTCCTGGCTTTGGTTTTATTTTGTTTCCTGGGCACTTGGACTATTGTGCAAGATTATTCTAATGTTGATGACCTGGAAATTCACCTTTCCCTCCACTCAGTCATTTAACGTGGGCCTCTAAAAGACAGGAGGAGCAGCTAAATTAGTCCAATCTGTTCAACCTCCATAACACATAAAATACATTAATGAGCTACAAAGTGAGGCAGGCTCTGTACCCAGTTAAAGTCATGCTGACACAAAGAAATTAGGGGTAAATGAGGCAATCAGGATGCACACGACCCATGACATCACCCTCTACTTCCTGTCCAAAGCTGCTAAACAGGAAGTTCACAATTGAACTAAAGGTCAAGAGCAGCTCCCTCACTCCTTTCTCCAAATACCGAATGAAAGCGTGCCTTCATATTCACATCCGTCATGTTCAGTATGAGGGTTTTCATCCCTTTCATTTTCCTGTCTTTTATTCTCCCGGTTATTCTCAGCATGGGACGCCACTGCAACTCCTGTAGTCCCATTTAGAGAGGGTACGCATGGTGAAGGGGCTGATCCGTAGACGCGCACGCAAACACTTACGAGCTCATACACGAAAATGCATCATCGCATACACACCTACGCATGTACAGAAGAGCCGGAGGGGGGAAGGGGTAGGTTGTTGATTAAAGAGGGATAAAGAAAATAAGCGGCATGCTGAGGAAAGAAGAAAGTTTGAGAGGAAAACATGAGGTGGAGGAGGAGTGAAGCCTCGAGTACCGAGATGAACTTGGCTTCCAGGCATGTGTGCTTTGAAAGTGTGTGTGTCTGTCTGTCTGAGTGCGTGTGTGTGTGTGAGTATACCCGACTTGCCTAGCCTGATGCAACGCAGAGATCTCTAATCCAATTACAGTTCAGACCAGCCTAGCAGCCTAGCCTCAGCCGCCAAGGACAAACCTAGCGAGCTTACACCAGCGCTAGCAGCCCACCGGCTCTGCACAGATTTAGCAGCTCACCGCTCAGCCGAAGCCTCGCCCAAGGGTGCCGACCACATCTTGGTGAGAAATAAATAAAAACCCACCTAGAATTTGAAGGCTTCTCTCCTCCAAGACAAATTAGGTCTCTTATCTCACTGGTTGAAGGAGGAGGACCAACAGTTTCTGCAGGGCAAACACTCAAACTCTTGGTTTTTAAAGTGTTGGGAATCAAAACCAAAGAAGGAATCCAATACGTTTTATTTCTCCATCCTTCACCTCCCCCTTTTTCTGACTCGCACAAAGCTCCAAACTCCATTTCTCTGTGTGTCGCTGGCGGCCTGGGCCCCTGCTGTTAAATCTCCCTCTCTGTCCTCTATTGCAGACCTCTGCTGTTTCTAATCTGGCTCTCTGACCCACGGTGCCGCTTCCCATTTATCTCCATATCTCACCTATCGCCTCCACGCCGCTATCGTTTCCCTCCTTCCCCCCGCTCTTTACCTGCACTTTCTATATTCTCCTGCTGCTCTGCACCTTATCAGCTGCCCTCTCTTCTTCTGTCCCTCTCTTTTCAATTTGCAATCAGCTCCAGTAAACCCATCTGCCCATTTTTTGTCCCTACATTTCACATCCCAACTCTCCATCTTACTGCCTCAGTCAACGAGGTTATGTTGTCGGTCTGTTAGTTAGCCAGATGACCACAAAACCGATCAGATTTAAATGAGATTTGGTGGGAAATGATGTTATTTGGTGCACATCACACTTCCATGTCAGGATGAGTGTTATAATAGAGACGCCCTCCTCGCCTCTAATAGAGAGTGTCTCCACTAAAGTCACCAGGCTTTCAAGAAGGGATGCACGATAATATCAGCGTACGTTTTGAAAAGCCTCGTCTGCAGCTGCAAGTGGACCATCACAACAACAGTTGACAGAATAAAATAGCTATTTTTATTGTCACTGAAAATCTATTGGAATAAGTAAAATTAAAATGCAGGATCGACACTTCTCCCAGACCCCAACACTTCAAAAACGACACAGCTGGCTCTCCGGTATCCTGCAGCTGAACTTCCAGACACTTATCCTGTGTGCACGAGGACGATCAGCTGACTGGTACTTGAAGGCAACTTCTACAGCATTGCAGATGTTGGGTGTATTTTCTTTTCAATCATCCTTTATTGATTTGTTTGGGAAAAAGGTTTATTCACGGGGGAAGAACTGAACTGAACAGAACTGATGACATTACCAGAGATCCTTTATTGATTCGTTTGGGAAGAGGGTTTACTCGGGACAGATGTGGGGAACCAAACGTGGTAATAAACTGAATTTCTACCTTTTGTTGTTTATTGTTGAATCCCTGAAGGGTGGTACTTTTTGTTGAACTCTGGAGTATTTATTTTTGGTGAATATTGTTCGGACTTGCAAATCCCTAACGTGCAAAAAGCCAACAGGATAAATTCAAGCTGCTGTTGTAAAAACACCCAGCTCTTCTTAAAGAGGAATTTGAAAATGCACGTGACTGTTGGCAGGACATAAACCTAATGATCTGTTGATCTTTACAAATTCAGATGTGAGTCTAACAATGACACAGCCGTCAGTGCCCAAAAAAAATGTTTGCTTCACAATTCGACCAGATCGTGTCCTTCAAAGCAAAAGGAAAAAGGAAAAGGAGAGAGATGAGATGCATCAGGTTCTGTGTGATTCAGGAGACTCTGATTAATCCCACATATGTTCACTTAGTAATAATACAGAGCAGCACATTGTCATTTCTGAAAGAAAAATCTCCATCTTTACAAGTAGGAAAAGTCCAGGCTGGAGGATATAAGTGCTGGTCCAAGACCACACTTACGGTAGTTAGATAGATAATCACCAGCAGGACTTGCATCCATTTTAAAATGTATCAGCAGCGCATTAAACCAGAACTATGGGGCTGATCAATAAGTTAGACATCACAATGAAACTCTGTCTGGGAATGAGGCTCGTCTACTAATGAGAATGTATGCCACTTTATATTAAAACATTCAGAAGTCGCCCTCTTATAATGACCTATAATTTCACAGAAAGCTCGTACTTGTCTGATTTATTTCAATAAAGTGGGTGCATATTTAGAGATGAAAATGTGGAGAGGTATCATTAAATGCAACTTATAGCCGCAACTGAATCTGAAAGACTGCAACCAGTCCTGAAATAGACGCAGCCGAGTGTTCTGCAGGGTGTCCCTTGTGGGTGGACAGCAACAACAACCCTAAATCCTGCTGCAGGGGGGGGTCCAACTTATTTTAGCTGATCTTAAGACAGCTCTAGCTGGCAGCGCTCCATGACTATGATACTCTCTGACAGAACAGTAGCTGCTTCCAGGCCTGTGGAGGCCAGCCCTGCCAGTGGATGAACCAGTTAAGTCTCGGATCTGTGTGTGACAACATTGGTTTGAACTTATTGTCCTTATTTCACCAATAACAAGAGATAGAGGGGACGAGAGAGAGAGAGAGCAGCTGATTAGTCGTGACTGTTCCTGTCCTCTGTCAGTCTCTTCTCTTCCCTCGCCTCACTCCATCCGACGGCAGTGCCAGTTGTGTGCGCTGGGCCGGGCTGCCGAGGGCGTTACGAAAGAGTAAACACAGTCACAGCATGGTGCCAGTCTCCTGCCAAGTGAAATAGAGGCAGCACACACACACACAGACACACTGACACCCGAGGCCATGCCAGGAGCAACACGATAACGGTGTGGCCCAAACGAGCAGAACATCTTTAAAGTGAAAGCGAGAACAAAATGCATCTCAGGATCAATTTCTCTCCAATATTTACCAGCACGTTATATAAAATGAGGTCTAAGTGGTTACCTCAGCGTATGCATCAGAGGATGCTGGTTAAAAGTGCCGCTGACATTGTGAAATGCAGCATGTTCGAGCTTTTTGAGTAGGTCAGGACCCATTTGAGTAGGCGGAGAGGCTTCGCAAAAACACAGCCAGCTCAGGTATTGAGTTGGGTTGCATTTGCAGCCTCTTGATCCATCACGGTATTGGGTTGCACCATACTCACAGAGCATGCACTGTCCTCTGGCTTTTGAAACCTCATCTACTCTCAAACATACTGGCATCAAAAAAACAAAAAAACACCACACCTAGCAAGAGTTTCCATCTCGAGTGCTCGCGGAAGTGCTTAATTCAGCGGCGCATGCATTTGGATTGTCCAATTATCCACTTATGCATATTCAGCGGAAGGCAAACTGCCGAGTCATTCTGGTATCGCATTCGTTTTCTGGGCCTCTCCGTGTCCCTGTCTCGGAGAAAGAGGAAGGGAAGACGGGGAAGTAAAGAGAGGCGTCTCGAGAGACAAACCGGAGAGTACAGCCGTATTCACTCAGGAGTGTGTCTGTGTTCTTGTACCCAGGCTGTTTGCCTCCTCAGAAAAGGCATTCAATAGAGCCTTTATATCTCCCTCAATGATGCACACTGATGTCCTAAAAACACTCCATGATACAGTATTGTGTCTTTGAGCCTGGGGAGGGCCGACTTAACACTCACTCGACGACGGTGCGATATTTTCACCAGAAAACCTTAAATTAGTTTTGCAGTTTATCACTTAAAAGGAAGACAAGCTGCAGATCTTTATGTGTTGACTGCAAACACGTCCAGCCAGTGTGCTGCCTGCTGTGCTCGTTACGAGATCGACCTCATGCTCCAGGTGTCATCTTCCTGTGAAACCCGAAGTCATTGACACCTCTGAACTGTGACAGCTGAGGCGATGGCCCCGCTGCTCGCTTTTCGCTCCGTCCTGCTGCTGTGGGAGAGCAAGAATCTGCTACTTTTGCCCCAAAATGGACAAGGCAGCCTTGATTAGCAGTGACCACCAGCAAAAGTCAAAAAATGGGGGCTGATGTCACAGAGGGGAGCTGAGGACTTGTTTGTTCAGACTCTGCCCCTCCAGCTCTGTTTTCCTCCCTCTGTCCCTCATCCAAAGCACAAAAAAACAACAGGATAGCGCTCGCACAATATCACTCTGCACATAGGCTATCCTCCTACATGCTCAGCTCCCGAACGCAGCCAACACCCCTGCTAGCTTTTGTTGTTAAACATTTCTCGGCGAGGGCTGAGGCTGCCCTGGGCCTGTTCAGCGCTGCCTTGCTCTCTGCGGCGAAACAGTCCAGCTCAGGCAGCAGTCAAGCACGCAAACGTCTCTGCACATCAGCATCCCGAGAGAGAGGAGAGCAAGAGAGGGGGGGAGAGAATTAAAGGGAGAGAGATAAACTAAGCAAGGAAGCGAAAGAGCGAGGTGGAGGGTTTGCAAGTGACTAAAATGCCCTTTCTGGGGAGTAAACAAACCATCTAGCCTTGCTGTCATCCAGCCAATCCCTCAGCACGGCAGCACATCACGGTAGAATGGCCCGAGGCGTACCGCTGAGCCCAAGGCCAGGGCCCAGCTGCATTAAAGCAGCGCTGAGTTGATCTTGGCTTCGACTGGGAAAAAAAAACTGAGGCACATGAACCGATGATGACAGAAACATTCATCTCCGTTCAGTTGATTGCAATCCAATAGAAATGCCTTGAAATAACTACTGATTGTAATGTTTTATTCTTGTTGTTGATTCTGTGCCAAAGAGGAGGTGCTGAAGCAACTGTGCGGGCTGGTTCGAGGCTCCGGGTTGAGCCGGTGTTTCTCATATTTGCTGCCTCTCGTATGTAAACGGAGGACAAACGCGTCATTTTAATGTATGCAATTCATCAGGATCCACTGTCACAGCACTGAGCAGCTCGTGGAGGACCATAAAATTGGATTGTAATGTATATTAAAAGGGTTAGGGCTGCAACTAACAGTTATTTTCATTATCGATTAATCTGCTGAATGAATCGCTTCATAGTTCAGCCCATAAAATGATCAAAGTGACATCTTCAAATAGCTTCTTTTGTCCAAAACAGTACAAAACCCAAAGACTCTTAATTTACTATCATAAAGGACAAACAAAACAGCAAATCCTTAAATATAAGAAGCTTGAACCTGCTAATATTTGACATTTTTGCTTAAAAAATGTCTGAAACCATTGATTGATTGTCAAAATATTTGGCGATTACAAGTCTAAACAAGGGTTCATACTTTTCTGAACAGTTTATGAATGAGTTATCTATCTATATAAAGGTATCTAACACCATCAGTCAGAGGAAGTCTGTGAACCCTGGTGCAGTATAGAGCCGACGTCTGCTGAGATGTCGGGCTGGCTGCCAATCGCAACACGAGGTGAGTTTGTAAAACTAAACCACATTAGTGTCATTAAAGGTTTGGCTGGCTTACGTGGTCTTAAACATCTTGGCCTAGGCTGCCTTGGGTGTGTAGTCGTAAAGCAACAACAGTGCCGGACGCAATAAATTGATACTGTGGGCTCGGACACAACGACAGCAGAAGCTCCCTTCACTGTTACAGTAAGAAGCTAGTTAAGAGCTCTTTCCCTGAGACCGTCTGGTAAGCTGACTGCTACACCGCCGTCAGGTCAGTCCCAATGAACTAACAGTGTAGCAGAGAAACACAGCGGATGATTTTAAAGTTAGATAAAAGAGAGTAAAGTCACACTCCAGCCTCGTCTAGACCAGGCAACGCGGTGACAGCGCCGGTTAGCTTCGGTTCTCGGGCAGGTGAGCGCTTTGAGATGATGTCTGCTCATCTGTCACAGCCTATTATCAGCACTGCATCTGCGGTGCGAGCAGCGGAAGCAGCCACCTGGGCTGAGGCTGTGTGTGTGTATGCATGTGCTAACGTGTGTGTGTGTGTGTGTGTGTGTGTGTGTGTGTGTGGAGCTGAAAATAAGCCGGTGGGGTTGAATGAGGACAGGGTTGCAGTGTGCAAAAATCCCCATTGGGAACAGCTACATATACAGGCAGCGCGTGTCAAAAGCTCAAAAAGGATGTTAGTCAAACTACAAGTCAACTAAAAACCACCACCACCCAAAAATGTCTCTGTCTGACTGTCTCAGGCTCGGTTTCGGGGACCACACGCAGAGATCGGTTGATATGCAAATAGAGATTTCTCACACTGATATTTGAAGATATTTTTGAAAAGACAGGTAGAGCCGAGTACTTCCTGTCAGATACAGAATGGAAAGTGTATTTCCCGACTGTGAAGTCTCACTTAAAGGTTATGACAACCTCAACATGGAAACACAAGAGGCTGCTGCATAATTTAATGATGCTACAGGGGGTATAAGTTATGGTCCTCGGTTACTTGAAATATTTCATCTTTGTACCCAACAATGAACCTTTTTTTCCCTGCTGGAGTTTGGCATGCTCGGTGCTTTTAAATACTAAAATACTGTTTAAATTACAGCAGCAGAATTGACGTTTCTTTCCAAAGTCTTATCTACAAAAATGATATATCCTCGTACACCTTTGATGTTGGGTTTAAAAGAAATCAACCTTTTAATGGTTTAATGACTCAATAGGAAAGTTTCACGCTCATCAAAGTGCTCCAGTGGAAAAAAATGAATGGGGTCGTTATTGCAGGAACCCCCGGAGCAGGATGTGAACCCACCTACTGCACAGCTATTAATATGATCAAACACTGTAACAGACGATCACGTCCGACCACTTAGACAGTTTGGTTTGATTCGAAGAAACAGCCCCTATAATCCATGAGATGTTCCCTCCACGCTTTTAAACTTAAAAATCATGCAGTATTCACATTTACATGGCAGCTGTCTCACTGCAGGAGTCATGAGATCTTTGCGAGCATGTCCACGGCTCACACAACCGTAGAGAAAATGCACGACCGCAACGTGAGAGCAATCAGACGAGTTAACAGTGAGCGAGACACCACAGCTCACATCTCGAGCCGCAGCGATCAGGCCGACTGTCTCCACCAGAGAGGAAGTTCAGCCTATAAGTAGTTGTTGTAAATTCCCCTTCTCTGTTTGCCATCAGACCGATCACCTGACGTCGTCTTCACTCTCGTTCTTTATTTTTAACAACTTTAGCTGACAGTGTGAAAGGTCTGAGAGGAAGGGACGATAATATAAACACTCTTGAAGGGAGAGCGACTCGGCTGCAGACGAAGGAATATTCACATTATTCAGAAACAAACCAAACTTCTTGAAGCTTTCAGTGCAAATGTTTTCTTACAAGAACGTTGCTGAATGTGCCAAAATAGCCGATAAAAAATTAGAAATGTTCTGATACAGCTTTTCCCATCCGGATACAGACTGTGATATCATTTTTAAATGGCAAGGCTCTGGTTAAACCCTTCGTAAAACATGAACAGATCCAGAGAACGAAAGCCTGAGAACTTTCTTTTATTCTAACAAAAAACAAATATCAAAAATTGTAAAAATGCTGACATTTGCTTGAAGCTACACAGTTCACTTGCTCGGTATAGATATGGCTACACACAGGTGCACACAGGTGTACGAACGCTGCTGGCGAGTAGAAGGGTCTGGTTTTCATTTAGGTGTACCCAATAATACATTATGTAAAGGATTATGAACAGGAAAAAGGTAGGTTTTCCTTCCTTAAATCACATGCAAGAAAAAATAAACCTAAATCTCAAAATATTTAGTCACACTTGACAGATTTTTGGGTGAAAATCAAGACTTTCAAAAACAAAGAATGCCTTACCAAATACGAGAACCTAAAAAACAACAGATAAAGCAACTCATCTATTACTGTTCATACTATTACTCGTGTTACTCCAGCGACCACGACACGCTGCCTATATGACATTAAGTGACAGGTGACGCAGTGCGAGCCAAGTGTACATTAAACCTGACTCTTTGCTCAGGTCAGGCAGCCTGAAGCAGCGCCCCACTTAGCTGCTGTAGTTTCCATTCTCTCGCTCTTCGTTCGGCATTACCGACCCATCACTCAAAAGCAAAAGGGGATTAAACATCTGTCAAAACCCTGCCCGTTTCAACCCAGCAGGAAAAAGACACATTTAGGCGTCGCGCTTCTCCCCGCTGATTTCACATCCTGTCTGACTGCTGAATGCGGACAGATGAGGTCATTCAGCTCTGAAATAATGCCCTCCGTCAAAAAATAAATACGCTGCACGCAGATACCCCTAAATGGAGATTGCAAACATACACTGCCTCACGTTTTTTGTTTTTTTAGGGCATGCACTGAGGTGGTGCACGCTTATATTAAGAGGTGATATTTGTAGCTTCCTGCTGAAACCACAGAGAAACAATTCTGTTCCTGTCGTCTTGCCGTACCCTCCTATCACGGTCCCTACATCTCCTTTTCCTCAATCCATCCGCCATTAGTAGGCCGTCATGTGCTCGTCATCTGCTACAGACCTCCATTTGATTCCCTGGAGTTTCATCTTTGGTATCAACCGCTCCACCCATTCCTCCCCACCTGCTCGTTTCGTCTATTTTCTCCCTAATCAACCCATTCCATCAAAAGCATTCACATCCCCTTCCTCCACCCTTCACCCTCCCCTTCCTGTCCATCGGTCATAAACGTGCCGTCTGCCATTCCTCCATCCCTTTACATCACCCTGCCTTTTCCCGTTATCAGTCTCTCATTCATCACGCCTCTTTCATCCTCTCTCTCCCTCCTCATCTCCCCAAATCAGCTGATTCCACCTCTCCATCCCTCTTTTCCTTCCATCAACTCTCTTTTCTCCCCCTCACTTCCTCGCCCTCCATCGGGTCCTGGCCGTGGCGTCCTTCACCCTGGGTCTGTATTCAGAGTGATTACACGCTTGGTTAACTCATTCATGGACTCCACTCTGTCAGTGACGCACGCTGGACGCATGCCTGCTCGCCTCCGATGCAACCAGCTCACATGCGCACACCTCACCTGCGTATATAAACAACAGGCGGCGTAAAGGCTTTAACACGCAGCTGCATGACTTGTTTAAAGGGCGACACCACACGCACACATAAAAAAAAAAGATTCAACAACTTTCTTGAGAGGGAGAATGTGAATTAATACCAACTACATCTAGTTAAGTCCACGATAATCCTGGCTCTCTTTTACTTGTATGCGGTTATTCGCGCTCCTCGCCTCGTCTGACACCGAGACATAACTGGGTGTTGCTTCTGAATTCCTAAGAAATCACTAAGCAAACCAGTTTAGGTCGGACAGCACCAACTGTTGGGGCAAAAAAACTGTCATTATTTCATGTGACTAACAGGAAAAAGGAGCAGGAGGTTAAGCCCTATAAATCACATTCACAACAGAGAGCACTGATGCAACTTGAGACAAGTCAATGCAAGAACCAGCCACCAAAACCAGGAAAACAAGTGTGAGAGGGAGGAAACACAAGCCTCTCAGAGACCGAACACCTACACCAAAAACTAACCTTTCTCAGGGGTTTTCAAATGCACCGACACTGGATGAAATGTGCGGCAAAAAAATACGAGTTTGTAAATAATATGGAAGTGTGTTGTAGGCAAATACAAGCGAGACCAACACGATAAGCGCTGAATGAAGTAGTGCCAGATAAATTAGTTCTGCTCATAAACCTCACACTTCAGAGTTATGACAGAGGATTTTAACAGCTTTATAAGTGGTAATGAGGGTGCTTAACCGATCAGACTTCCCTTTGCCTACAGCCAAACTATCTTTAAAGTATAATCTTCAATTATTATTAAAATTAAAACCTCCTCGGGCCGAGGTAGGAGTTGGTAAACACCGGTTGGGGGGGAGGTGTCGAGGCACCGCTTCGTTATCTCTCAGCCAAAATGTCACCATGTGAAGAAAACACCCCTGACAGCGAGCCTCCACCCTTCCTCAGCCCTGATAGCCAGTCTGCAAAAAAACAATAACCTCACAGTGACACACCTCACTGTGCAAACCCAAACCCGGTGACACGAGAAAGATGTTGTCGATGGTCTCCTTGTTCGGAGGCAAATCTGAACCCACTGAAATATAAAGCTGACCCATGAGCATGAAAATGTCTTTACCGAGTCCCTCCTGTACTCGCAGGCAAATACCACTTTTGTTGTGACCAGACGGTCTGGTAGCTTTAAGTTTGCATAACAAATACACACACACACACGATTGTAAGATAGCATATCTGGGTTCTGCGATAGCAAACGCAGGGCCGACAGGTTTCCTCCGTCAGTCACAGGTTAATCCTGTGCACGGTGATCGTGGCAGGTGTCTGAATGACACAGATGTAAACCAAAAACTCAAAAGCAAGCAGAAAGTGATGCATCATCAGTGTCTGCCAGGTGTCACCTGCTTACATCAATGCAAAAAATAAAAAAAACAGCATATTTTGAGCTTCAGATGCTCACAAACACCTGCTTAGTGTTCATCTATCCATTCACCAAGGTTTATATCTGACACCTGCACCTCTCCTGTGTCCCACATTAGGTAACGCTCAGTTAGCATCAGTGCTAACAGGAGCTCCCATGATAGCCGGCCAGCTCTGCACCTTGCAAAGGAAATAAACCCAAAACCCCCGGGCTGTGCAGCGTTAGCAAGACTTGACAGGCGGCTAACTGCTAGCATCCCATCCGCTCTGTTAATCATTCCTATAAATAAGCTCCCTGTGCAGCAAACTGGCCTCTACACAGATATTCCCTGAACCTAATCTGGGCGCTGCCATCGTCAGGCCAAATAGCTGCAGGCCACAGAGATGCCCCCCCCACCGGGTAACATTCAGGTTGGTTTAACAGCATGAGACCCGCTTGCCAAGCTAGCATCGCAGGGGCTAAGCTAAGTTAGCCAACACGCTAGCCGCTTGTGGCTTAAATTAATGTGTGTTTAGAGTGGAAAACTGAGCGGCGTTCAAACGCGACAGTGCACCTGCCTCCTGCGGGCTGTGCCGGTGTCGGTCACCGTCATGTGAATTTTGCAGCCAGCCTCGGAAAGACTGCGCAGTTTGACCCGACACGGGAGCAGAGTAAAGCTGGCTAAGGCAGGGTTAGCTAGTCTGGTACTCACCCCATTAACCAGTCCATGGCGCTGTTTGGAGCTAGCTTAGCTAACGTTAGCTGGCAGGGGATAAATCCACCAGGAGCTGGAGGCGACCCCCCCCCCCTTAGTTTATCCAGCCACCACCCTCGCTGCCCTGGCTGCGTCCGGTCGCTCTCTCCCAGCTGCTGGATCCTCGGCCGGTCAAACGCAAACGCCGCCTCAAACTTGGAGCGATTGTCCTTGTTTTGATCCTCAGCTAGCTCGGATCAGTCCCGATCGGTCTGTTAGCTGGTTAGCGGGAGCGCAGCATTGAGTGACTTTGAGCACGAAGGCGAGCGGAGGAGAGAGCGCGGGGCAAGCGGTGCGGGTCCGCCTGGAGACGCGGTGTCCGGTGTGCGGTGGCGCCGAGGAGCGAGGAGCTCGTCTGTCGGGATGCCGCTGGTCAACCCGGTAACCTCTGTCATGAAGCCTTGTATGGCTGCCGTGCTAGCTGACAGCTCGAACCTCCACTGGAGCTGCTGCTGTCTGAGCGAAGTCTAAATCGGAGTCCGGAAGTAAACACAGACCCGACCCACTCTGTCTCTCCTGTGCGTAAAATGCGTGTCACGCAGGGCTGTGCGAACATGGATGCAATGGGATATGTAGTGAGTCTGACGCCGTCCACGCCACTGTAGACCTGCGGGATGATCACAGCTGCTTATTGCACGTTAATTATAACACAAGGTCTCGTGCAAAGTGCAGTGGACTTTCAAAATAAAATGTTATGTGTTGCAAAAAGAAGGGCTGCAGACCCCCCAGGAGCCCCAAATGTTAAAGGGTTTTAGTCGTTTGATTAGCTTTATTTGGGAATTTGCATCCAAAATGTACAATATCCACAAAGCTACACTAATGATCTGCCCCTTTCTTGTAGATTTTAGTGCTTTATTTCCTAAATAAAGTTATAATCAAGCACAGAACGCCTCGGGCCAGGTAGTTTTATTGTACAACAGCGTAAAAGTAGTGTCACCTCTCCGGGTCTGTGTTCATATTAAAGCTGCCACGCACGGTCTGCTTTCCGTGTGCCTCTCTGTACTTGATGGGAATCAGAGGTGACACAATGTACATGCCCGATGCACAGAGGTTGGTAAGGTCGAGGGGGTCAACGGGGGCCACCGGGAGCCCACCGGTTAATCTTCGCATTGCGCTTGCCTTTAGTGAGCTTCCTGCAGTTTTCATCATTACAACATACAGAATAGGAAGAAGCCTCCGAACCAAACCCAGAGAAATGTCACCGGAGGCCGTAAATCTGAGCAGGAAGGCACTCGTGTGCACTGACCCCTCGCTGTGAGCCGGTGCAGGCAGTTAGAGCGATGACAAACGCATCACAGGCTAAATTGTTAAATACTATCAGCCATACCGACACCACTCTGCAGAGACGGAAGAGACTGTTTTTTTATGTGCTGTGAGAGTGCTGCAGAGATATCTACTGAGGTTAGCATGCTAACCAGCTAGCTCCAGCCCATTCCAGTCCAAAAGTCTTGTGCTAACGGTGCAAACAGTCAGTACGTGTCCACGCACACTTAAGTCGAGCTACGGTCATAGATCGATTAGGCCATTTAACTGGACTACTGTCAGTGTCCCAGTATACAAGCACCAGGGGAGAATCCATTTATTGACTTCACCCCAGTAGGTGGCGATGTGCACCGTTTCAGCTAGTTGCTACTGGACCTTCATCCAGTTGACCTATTACGTCACATACCAAACAAGCTAAGAAGCGGCTGCACAGCGAACGGTGAACACACGCTCCAAAACTATGTATTTCTTGCTCCAGCACTCGCCATTTTGATACCTTCGTCGTCGTCGTCTTCTTCTTTTGTTTTTCCCGGCTTCCTGCTACAGATTTATGACATCGATGACTTCTGGGTCAATGCCCGACGCTGGGACTGTGGTTCATGAGCAGAACGCCGAGGCCAGTTCAGGTCCGACTAAGACGGATACATGAAAGAGTAGACTGACTTCCAGCCGCATTATCTGGGTGTGTCGGTCCGACTTTGAAAAAAAACGATCTAGTCCAACTTTTTCTAACATCGTGTAAACGTAGTGACTAACATCCCCCTGGCTGCCACAGCGAACCATTAGCTGCACGGCTCACTGAGCTAACTAGCTTAAGGCAGCTACAGTTAGCAGGTACTCTGCTGGTATGCTGCCCCTCCATTTGTTTTGAATAACAATTTGACAGGTGGCCAATTCTTACATACTGCATCTTTAACACCCCTTCATATCAGCCACTCTGCGTCCAGAGAAGTGTGGTTAAAAGGTTGATTAGGCGAATTGATCAAGAGGAAAATAATCTTTTAAGTCATATATGAAGCAAAATTCCCAGATTAAATCTATTTTATATTAGTAAAATAAGACACGAACCGAGTCAGTTTGTGACGCTCTGACTGGAAACATCACAATCTGGCGTGGTTCGTGCGCGGCCCAGGACAGGAAGGCTCTGCAGTGGGTGATTAAAACCGTCCAGAACATCGTTGGTACCCGTCTACACAGCATCAGTGATATCGGTGCAGTGAGGTGTTCACCCTGCTGCCGTCTGGCTAAAGATACAGAAGTATCCGCTGCTGTACCACCGGACTACTGAGCAGCTTCTTTCCCTCAGGCTGTGACAGTCCTGAACTCATCTTCAACACTTAAAAGATGCAGCATAAAGGGAATATAACATTTTGTTGTGACTAGATGTGCTGAACCCATAATTGACACAAGACACAATATCTGCAAACCAGTGACCACACATTGGTCTTTATCATTTGCCTTTGGCGGTTCTATTTTGGTTCAGGAATATATTTAATCCCGTCGTTCATCATGTACCTCTGCTTTAACCTCAACCCCTTGACCATCCACTCTAATAGCTCCTTCTTCTCCCTCCAGTTCCTCTTTTCTTCCATTTTCCTCTTTAAGAAACCCATCAATCAGACAGATGCAGTCTGCATGGATACGATCAATATGCACTTTGCCCTACAAAGAAAAAAAAAGACTCTGCTCCTGTCTGCCTCTCTCTGAGAGACCATTAGAGCGAGACTCGTGGACGTCATCGAGTCCCACCACTCCTTCTTTTATCTGTCTCACCCTCTCCTCACTACTCTTCCTCCTCCTCCCCGTCATCCTCCCCTGCTCCACTCAGCATCCTCAGGCTTCTATAAATAACAGCAGCACACAGGTGACAGAGAGGGCATCCAGAATATGAGCCCTGTTAACAGCAGGCAGAGACACACCATTGGCTGGGTTGTCCTCTCCAGCGCCCTGTTGCCGTCCAATCGGCTCACAGTGAGGCGTGGTTACAGAGATGATTGACAGGACGCTGGTGGAGCGTTGTGATGTGATGTGGTTCTGTTCAGAGCCACATGAGGGCGCTGTGGGATGTTTGTTGACACCACACTGCCTTTAGTCTCAGTTATAAAACAGTTGTTGTCATTATTGGAGGAGGAATAAAGTGTTCGGGGAGGTTTTCCACTCAGGGACAGAACAGAGAGAGTCTCTGTTGGAGATGTCACACCGACTTGTTATAACTAATTTACTGGTTGGGGGTCGGGCCCTTCAAATTATACACAACAAAATGTTTATTTAGTATGTAGAGGTCTTCAAATGATGAGAAAAAAGGTTTGAAATGATCAAACTTAGGGCCAATTATAAAAAAATATTTGCATTTATAGCTTCACAGCTTCGATGAGCAGTGTTTTTAGTCAGAAATAAACAGCCTCTGACAGTAAAAGATGTTTCTCTGTGCTTAAGTACAATTTTTAAGGTACTTGTACTTGAATATTTTACATTTTCTGCTACTTTATACTTACAATCCCACTTCAATTATTCAATAACTTTAGTTACTTTGCAGATTACATGCAGCATCAGAGCCAAAGTAGCGTATTTTTAAATAATAATTGGAAAAAATACTAAATATCGGATACAATAATCGGTCAGGCCAATAATATGTATAATTTACTTTTATTTGTACTTTTGATACTTCAGTACATTTAATGCCAGGAAATTACTTTTGTTAGTGAAGTACATTTAATTCCAGATACTTGAAGTACTATTTGTGTGGGTGAATTTCAGAATAAAAGTAATATTTTAACACAATATCTTTACTTTTACTCAATTATCACTTTTCGTAGACAGTTTTCGTTAATTTTTGAGATGATGTGTTCTAGAAATTTGCTCCCCCACTGAAGTACAATGGAGGTCAGTGGAGTTTTATTTGTGGTGCTCTAAGCATATTGAAAAATATCTAATTAATTAGATTATTGGTTGTTTTTGTTTTGTTTTTTAAATTTCTGTAATACAGGCAAAATACACAAACACATGACTGTATAATGATAAACGATGTATCCTCACAGAAAGACAAAAAGACTGTTGGACACAAAAAAAGTGTAAAAAAAAATCAATGAATCATTAAATCATCTGATTATTGTTGAATTAGTGATCTCAGAATCTCAGAAAACATTTTAAATGACAGAAAAAGTTGTTTTTTTTGTTTGATTAGGCCAGTGTTAGTACCAATAACAATCCAGTCTATCAGTCTATCTGTGCATGACTCTGTGCCTTGCTCATGAGCAGCCTGTATGGCTCCTGTTAGTCTTATTAGTCTTAGTGATGGTCAGTTTCGGGGTGCTGGTATTGTCACACTGTCACATCCTGCTCCGTCTCCTCCATTAACTCTCTTTGACCTCCACCGTTTATGATACACTCCTCCACAACATTTCAGCCTGAATACAACAGCGGCTGCTCGCTCTCTCCAATGACCTCAGATTAGAGCCGTGAACTTTGTTTACCGCTCACAAGGATATAAGCCGCAGTGTGTTTTTCAGCGGGTCGACTGGTGCCAGAGATGTGCTCTGTGGGAAAATGAGCCGGGCTCTGGTCAGGTGCTCGTCTGAGTTATCCAAGGTCACTTCCTGAAATCCATCCGCCCGTCGATACCGAGCCATTCAGGGGTCGATATGTTCTCTTCCACATCATCCCGGCCGATGCAGCGCGAGCGTCAGCGTCAGCTCATTCAATCCATCTACAACATAACAACCCTCCAATAAATGTGATCATTGTCAAGGGAGGATGAGAGGAAAATCTCAACAGAAATTGCACAGTGTAGGCCTCATACAGGTGTGACGTGGCTGCTGTGGTGGGTGGTGTTACCTGCTGTAGCTCCACGAAGAAGGTGTCAAAGTATCTGTCCTGGTCACAGCAACGATGATGGGATCTGTTGTGTTGTAATGATTTTACAGTCCTGTATAGTCCCTTGTATTGAGGCCAATATGAAGGAAGTGAGAGAATCCATATTTTGTCTTATTCAGTCGTTATCTTCTCACCCCGATGCCAATCGATGGGAAGTCGAGTGAAGTTTCTTAGTCCACAAAACATTTCTGGAGCTTCACGGCAAAACAGCGTTGCAGCGTTCTCCTGAAGAGCTAAAGTAAACGGGAACTTGTCTGAAAATGCAAAGAAACAACATGAAATGCCTCCATACAGTTTTTCCTGAGTGACCCAGGTCTTCTGAAGCCACGAGATCCCAAATAGATTTGAAAAAAAAGTTATTTACACATCTTTTCAAGACGAAATCTCCACTTTAGCTGCCAAGTTTTAGCTCGACCCTGTCTGAAGTGGGTGCACAGGCTCTGCCGTGCATCAAAGGTGTAAATAACATCTCGCCAAGTATTTTTAGGATCTCTGGCGACTCTTTTCCAGTTGTTTTGGCAGCTAAAGTGGAGATTTCGGCTTAAAAAAGTGTGTAAATAACTTTTTTTTCAAATCCATTTGGGATCTTGTGGCTTCTGAAGACATGAATCATGCAGGAAAACCTGTATGGAGGCATTTTTATGTTGTTTCTTTGCTTTTTTCAAACAAGTCCCCGTCTACTTCAGCTGTTCAGGAGAATGCTGCAGCGCTGTTTCGCTTTGAAGCTCCGGAAATGTTTTGCGGACTACAAAACTTCACCTGAGGGTGAGTAGATAATGGCTGCTGCTCAATTTTTCAGGTGAACTGTACCTTTAAATGTCTTTGTTACATACACAAGTGTCCATGTGAGTCACTGTGGATTTTATGATTTACACCTGTGTTTTTCTTACTGTAATACATCAACATGTCTCCTGTGAAAATTACGTCTTGTTCACCACACACACACACACACACACACACACACACACACACACACACACACACACACACACACACACACCACATACCAGCAGATCAGCTCAGTGCTAGACTGAGTGAGGTATTGGCTGCACCGTGACTGATATGATTTATTCATTGCTGGCAGCGGTAACTCAAAAAGCCATTAGGAGGCATTAAAACGGAGACACCTCACATTACTCTTGCATGAATAATAAATGTTTCATAGATGCAATGAGGAGTGTCTGCGCATGTGCATTAGTGTGTTTACATAAATTGCAACAGAAAAGTAGACGTAACATTTGTTTTGTAGCATAAAAAAGGAGAGTTTTTATACTTTATTACATATTTAAAATGTGAAACTTCGACTGGAAATGTCCTGATTTTATTATTTTCCAGAAACACAAATAGTTCAGGTAACAACCTGGAAAACAAAGCTCGAGATCAGCACGCTAGCTCATTAAGTGTGAGATTATTATGACAATAAACTCACAATTACGTATTACTCAAGAAGTGCCTTATCCTAACTGACAGATTTGTGTGTGTTTGTGTGTGTTTGTGTCACAGATGTGTTTACAGTCTGATCTCATCGCCGATGGATTCATTTTCTCAATAATGATCACATAATATAAGGTGATGATGATAATGGCCACTCGCATGACTGGGTTTCATATTGTCGGCACCGCCAAGTCTGTCTGCCAGTGTGTCGATTCAGTATATACTCTAATGTGTGTGTGTCTGTGTGTGTGTTTGCTCTTGTGCTTGTGTCATTGCTGGCTCCACACTGACGGCTGATGTCTCTGCGTATGAGTCAGTCTCAGCCACATTACTCATGTCTGCAGACCTACCTGGCTCCAGCGCTCCCATCCTAGAGAGGCGGAGGAAAGAAAGGGGGATGGATCTGAAACTGCAGACGGTTGAAGGAGAGCTGAGAGAGGAAGATGTAACAGATTTAAGAAAAGGAGGGAAGTGAAACCAGAAGGACCGGTGGACCGAAGGCACCCAGAACCATTAGGAATTTCCAAAAAAGGGGGAGTAGGAAGAAGAGGTGCAGCCGCATCAAACTCAAACCAACAACAGTTTTTAATGCAATAACATTTCTCATGCACACAGTGATACAGCCCAGCCCCCCTCCTCCCCTCTCTCTCTGTTTCAAGCACATCAGACATGAAGTCATTTTCAGCCAGAAGCAACTCAACAGAAATAGCTTGCATGTGGCTCTGAGGTCATGGGCAGAGAGGGGAGAAATGATAACAGAGCAGCAGCCACAGACACTGTGTGTCAGCAGCGAGCAGTCTGCTGTGTGTGTGCGTGTGTGCGTGTGTGTGTGTGTGTGTGTGAGATTCAGTCTTTGTTTTAGCAACATACAAGTCATCGTGTCTTTGTGCTCGTCAGACCGGTTCACCAGACCTAATCGTGGACGAGTGTTTACAGTGGACATGGACTTTTTGCTTCGTGACTCTGTTGTCGTTTTGCGTCTGTAACTTATAAAGATTCAAATATAAACACAAGTTATGAATGAAAATGTGTTACAGTGGGATATAAACTGCTTTATTCTCTAAATAGACGTGTGATTGTATAGCTGCCATATTGACATGGTGCTTATTTGGTCTTTAGTGATATCATTCTGTGATAAAGCCTAAAGCCTGAAATACTAGTGAATAAATTAGGAATAAAAGGGAAATGAGGGAGGAAAAGACAAGAAATGCTGGCCAGCGGTGCGAAAGTAGTGATTCACATAATAAAAGAGAGTTTTATGGAAATGATTTAAAAGGTTTTCTCGAGTCTAATTCCCTCAGGCAGGCTTTTCCAAAATGTGGACGCCCTGACTGAGAAAAGCGCCGTCCCCTTTGGTCTTTAGCCACGACTGAGGAGCGACCAAGAGGGCCGAGTTTGAGGATCCGAGGCCGAGTTCTGGCCCACGAGGCGTTAAGGGGTCAGCAATATAGGTTTCATTACTATAGGATGGAAAGAAAACAGTATACTTCCTTATCAGAGGCCAGTTTTACGCATAATCCTTTAAAGCTTTGTGTTAAAAAATCCACCGAAAGAATAAATTAGTGTGATTAGTGTTGTTGATTCAGTCTGGAGAAACGTACCTTCGTGTTTAATGCCAGTGTCACCACAAAGAGGAAGCTCGCAGCTGATCATTCCTTCATGAATTAACTTCAATTTAAGGTATTCAGAACAGGAAAGTATTTAAGTTTTCCCAGCAGACCCTAAAAACTAAAAAAGAGGCAGTTATGGTGCTTAATTAGTTTGGTTGGTTCAGAGTAGAGGAGAAACTATTCACACTTATGTGTCACAGCCACAGCCTGTGATTACAGTAGGCTAGTTTTCATGCTGGCTGAGGCAGCAGCAGCGTCTGACCTTGTGTCAGCAGCGCCACATCCACCTGAAGCTCCGTCTGTCTTCGCTGGTGGTCCGGGATGTGGGTTTTTTTTTTTCGAGGTGCAGACGCTGAGATATGGGATATGCACTCTGTGTTTGCTAGCGCGCAGGAACAGTGTGTGTGTGTGTGTGTGTGTGTGTGTGTGTGTGTGTGTGTGTGTTGACGCATTGATGGGGTTTGGACCTGGGCAGAGAGTGCTGATGGGGCTGATGCCGGGTGAGAGAGTTGCAGTTTGTTCCACCATCAGAAAGACAGAGACAGATGTCAGCAGGTCCAGCTGCTTGAGTCAGCACTTTGAACATACATACACACACATGCACACACACACACACACACACACACACACACACACACACACACACACACACACACACACACACACACACACACTCATTGACAGTGAAGAGGTGGTGCCTGGCTGTTTACACACAGGGAAGGAAAATGAAGACACACACATTTTTCTTCTTTGTCCATTCATTTAGTTTCAGCGCTGAAAACAGGAGCTAAGCGAAACCTGAGGACTGACGGGACCGATGCACATTCAATCTGCTGGCTCGACCCGCGGAACAAAAGTATCGATCGCCTGTCACCTTCCTGTCAGGGGACAAAGCCGAGGCTTGACTGAGCCAGCAGTAGGTGGCAGCAGTCAGTTACACAACACCTGACTGAGTAATCAGTGTCTGCTTTCTGAGGGCTGCTCTGTGCACACATCAAACCTGCACATCACCTCCATAGATGGAGATCATATTGAACATGTCTGTGCTTCATGAAAAAAATCAACAACAATCAACAATGTCTGTTGTTGTTGTTCACATGAGAGGCTCAGACAGCACAGTACTCTCCCTCGCAGCCCTTTCTTTGTTTTCCAGTGATTTGCCAGTCTAGACACCCCCTCTCGTCTTGCCGTAACGCTGCGGTGTGTAATACGCAGGTGGCCATGACAACGCTAACTGCATTAAGCTGGATTACCTCAGGCCTGCTGAGCCTCAGAGCCAGCCAGGGATTCCTCCTTCACCACAGGCCTCACACATAAACTCCTGCCCCGCTGCAGAAAATGCACTAATGATCCCCCTGCGTTCATTTATTTAGCTTATTCCACTGCGATGAGTTTGTCATTCATGTAGAAATGAAGACAGAATGTGCTTAATGATTGTTCACGTATGTTTCTGTACCAGGCCTGACGCACAGGATGAAGGGGAACTACCACAGGGTGTCCGGGCCTCGGAGCCCACAGAGCTCCAGCTTTTTTTTTCCCGGTTGCGTGAGAGATGGATAAGGATGAGAGAGAGGTTAAGGAGGAGGGAGACAGACAGAGAGGAATAGTAGGACGAGCAGGCTGCCAGACTACAGGGTTATATAAGGACAAGAGTTTTCCATGGAAAAAAAAGGGCAAGAAATGCTGTTTGGAGGCAGTCATCCCTGGTGACGCGTGGAAAAGTGTGGAATGCTGTGCTGACGCAACTTTCGAGCAGTAAAATGTGTGTAATGAGTGCGTGTGTTTGACATGAAAGTGTGCCAGAAGGAGCAACGCAGGAAGAAGAAGAAGAAAAGGAAGAAGAAGAAGAAGAAGAAGAAGAAGGGCATGTTGTGTGAAAATATGTGTGTGCGTGAGTGCACTTTGGATGTGAGCGCGAGTGGAAAAGCGGACAGAGTGCCGTAGCCTGCTGACGTAACAGCTCCTAACTGTTTCCATATAGGCGGCCTGGGAGCAGGCGCCAGGCAGCCCCTCAGCGTGGACACGTCTGGTACCCATCAACCGATGTGAGAGGGAGGATACACATGCAACACACATTCATGCATACACAAAGGTGTGTGTTTGATATTTTAATGAGCCCCACTGGCACGAAATGTCAACATGACCATTCATTCATTCATTCATTCATTCACACACAGTTTGTATCCACACACATGCAGATGCAGTCATATTATGCCGACATACATACATACTGTGTGGGCGAGCAGCAAACATGCACAGACAGGTGACACGATAAATGAAAAACCTGCCTAAATGAGATCATAACAACTGCAGATTGGAGATGAAACAATCAATCAGTGGCTTAATTGATCGGTTGATTGACAAAATAATAATCAGCAGGTATTCTTACAATTAGTTAGTCGTTTAAATATGTTTTTCTGTCAAAAATGTACATTAAAACATGAAACATTCATTTTGTTTTGTACTACTGGTCAAACGACTCGTGACTCTTCGACATCTTTCCTTGATTTTACAGACCATTATACAATTATTTGAGTAATCAGTAGATTAATTGATAATGAAAATAAGACATATGCATCACTCATACTCACCTGTACATGGGGGCAGCTGCAGCTTGGACACAGTCTCTGTATCTGTCAGCTGCTGCAGTGAGGACACAGCATCACACATTCATTCACATACGCACACACAACTGCATTCACACTCGTATTTGCATGCAAAATATAAATAACTCACGAGAATCAATGCTGACTATGAATGCTCACATAAAAGCGTGTCCCACACACACAGTTGCTTTGTATCGACACGCTCCACATTTGCATTCTTTCGTGCTGACTCAGAACACGTTTTAATTATCGCTTCACGCAGACGTTAAACTTACAACGTGTTTGAAAAAGCAGTGAAGATATACTGTAAATGAAAGCTAAAAAAATAAAATGGAAAATTGCCTCAGAAAGCTATTTCAGGCCTGTGGAGGAGTTACAGTACATTGGCAACAAGAAACCTGCGTTGGAAGTGCAGACTTCAGCACAGCGGAGGGGACACTGTAGACGTGCAGGTTACCCGAGATGCAGATCCATATAATACGAGCTGAGGGCACCTTGAAAAACACACACACACACGCACACACCTACACACACACACATACACACACAAACTCAGAGGAAGCATATTGTGAAAGGATTATCCTTTATGATCCAGGTGATAAACTCACACACCAACATGCTGGGCTCACGTTATGAAGAATGAAAATGAGAAGGTAAGATTTACTGGTTATTCCATTCACATGGTGGTCTAGTCGTGGGGGAATTCCCTTGATGCTCATAAAATAAAGACACACACACACACGAGAGGAGCTGAGGGACTCAGCTGGTGCTGATACTGGTAATGCCATTACCTCTGCCTGTCTCCTATTGGACTCAGCGAAACGCTCATTAAGACACAATTGTGCTCACTGAAAAAAGGCCAGGGGCCGTCTGGTTTTGCTTGTGTATGCATGTGTCATTGTGTGTGTTTGTGTCATTGTGTGTGTTTGTGTTCAAAGGATTTTCCCCCCCATCTTCTCTGCTGCTCGTCCTTACCTCACTCCTTCCGTCCCCAGAACAACACGCCGGTTGTTCTGGTCAGATTGGACCGCATGGCGGCGGCTTCAGGAGGGGCTGCTTTGTTTTGCGGAGAGATGTTGTTTGATTGCACGAGGTGAAATTCCACCATGACATCATGAAACCAAAAACTGCCCTTTGTAGTCGCGCCCCCATTGAGGGGACACGATGAATTGGCCCCCCACCCGCTGGATTTGGACGCTGTTTTTTTTTTTTTGTAACATCGGTGTACTCTGTGTCCTCTGAGGGCAAATACCTCTCTTTGTCTTCCTCTTTCTCACACACTACACGCTACATCACCTCATTCTCTCATCCCCTGGAGGTGAGCGCTGTTCAAACACATCACATCATTTGGCAAACACTGCACCCTCACCACCAACCGCCCTCTCCTGCTCCTGTGGCCACAGCCACAGAATGAGGAAGAGGTGGAGCGGGGAAACTGGAGGGAAACACCTGAACACCGACTGTTCGTGTGTGTGTGTTGGGCGTGAGAAGAGGAAGCATCAGGGATAAAAACCAGACACTGAGTCAGTCTGAGAGAAGATAGGACACAACAGGGTGACGCTGCTCAAAGACATGTTTTGCATTTATTTCCTGTTAAGGTGTGCTTTGGGGTCTGACCTGTGGCTGCCTGCATATTTAAGCTAGAGAGTTAGCTAGTAGCTGTCAGACACCTTTGTTTTTCAGATTTTTTTTTGTGCTTTTCTGTCTTCTGAATTACAAGTAGTTTTTTTTCTTGCCGAGGGTTAGACGAAAAGATTGATACCACTCTGACGGAGGTAGGCCTACGGTAAATATGAAACTACAGCCAGCAGCAGGTTAGCTCCACTTAGCTTGAACACTGGAAACAAAGAAACAGCTGGCTTGGCTACATCCAACCCCACATAAAACCCTAGTTTTTATTTTTTACATGTATCATTAAGTGAGCTTCAGGGGTAGGTAGATAGATGGTAGGTAGATTTTAAACATTTGAACAAACACAACAGAGCTAGGCTAATGCTAGCTGTTCCTTATTTCCAAGCTATAAGCTAACCTTCTCCTTGTAGAGTCATATTTATGCATTTTTTTAGCTGATTATACTTTTAGGGCTTTTACTCGTAACTTTCAGCAATGTCCTTCAGGATTAATACACTTCTATCTTATCCTAACAAAGTATTTTTATGATATTTCTACTTTTACTTTCTTCCACCACTGTTAGCACTTGTGTTGAAATGTCTTCCAGTCTTCTTGCACTATCAGCAATATGATGTAAACTTAATAATAAGGCGGGCGTGCCCCTTACTGGAAAGTAATTTTGAACACATCTTCTCTCTTAAATTATTCACCATCCCATCAGCATATTGGAACATGTGGCACAGTCTGAGAAAAAAAAAAAAAAAAAAAAAATCAATGAAGCCGTGTTGTGTGGTCACAGAGGAGTTGGTTAAACACAAAATCAATAGCAAGACTCTTGGACTCGTGGATGTCGTAATGTGTTATTCATCTGTTCGGTTGGAATTCCCTTCCCAGCCACCCCCCCACGTTCAAGCCCCCCATGCAAGGACACAAGAAGAAGAAGAAGCAGAGAGCAGTTTGTATTTTGTCATGTCTGTATTTTTGTCTCATTTTCACAAAACATGTACAGGGGAAGGAAAAGCCTTTCAATAGAACCTGAGGTATTTTTGCGTCAAGCAGCCTAAGGTATCAGGATTTTCTTTTTAAAAACTCATCTAAATTCATCAGTGTTCTTAGATGCGTTGCTATTTACACAACATAATGATAATAATAATAATAATAATAATAATAATAATAATATTTGATAACAACAATTTTAGCAAATGGGACAGCCTGCATCATCTTTGTTACATGTCATAAATAATTCTAACAACATTTTCTTAAAAATATAGGGAGGAGGGGCGAGGAGAGGGGAGGTTGCTTGAGCCTCGGAGGGGAACATTAGGACTCTATCTGAACTTACTGTAGCTGCAGCAGCCCAAGGTCAAAGGTCAGAGATCACCAGAGAGAGAGAGAGAAAGCTAATTATGGGTCAAAGGAAAAAAAAATAAACACATTTTACATTATAAATAAATAACCATCTCGCACCAGGAGAGCAAAGTTTTTCATTTCTGTCACCTCAAGATATGAAGATCCTCTTTTTTTTTCTTTCCGTTTTGTTACGCTGTTTGTATCAAAGCTTTGGAAAATAAGAAATAAGAGCAAAAAAAAAGACAAAACAAAAAAAAAATAGACTGAGAGAGAGAAAGCGAGGGAGCTTTACGGACATGCATTGTGCTGATGTACCAGCAGCTGTGTACCCTGTGCCGGGCTTGGCTCACTGAAAGATCCCCTGAGAATAAACAAAAGGGTGTGTGTGTGTGTGTGTGTGTGTGTGTAGGGCCTATGCTTTAATGTGTGAAAATATATGTAAGTGCATACAGTATAGGGAGTGTGTGTGTGTGTGTGTGTGTTGGCTTCAGCTTTGGTGGAACGTGTGCTGTGGTGATGTTGATGGACTGGTGTTGGCTCCTCGGAGAGAGGACACTCTCTGTGCAAGTCTATAAATTTCAGACTTGTGTAAGAGCGTGCATCTGTTTGCATATAGTTGTTGTTATGCAAGCCCTCATGAAGCTGGCAAGAAACTGTTTTACTGTCTGTGAGTGAACTGAGTGTGTGTGTGTGTCTGTTTTGCCTTCCTCAATCAAACAAAACAATCTTTTCTTTAATGCTTGAACCCTCAATTGTGATAATCCATGAATAGAGATCCTGTTCTTATGTCACTCACTAGTGGGATGTCTGTATCATCCTCCAAATGCAAAAACAGAGGCTCTATATTAGCACAAACAACTCTCAAGATTTGGCATTCGGAGTATCGTGTTGCCAGGGTGTGAGGGTGTAACTGAACTTGGTTTTATCAGAAAGCAGAAAAGTGCATTTCAAAAGTCATAGATCACTCTCCCCAAAAAAGAAGGAACAGCACATATTGCTTGCTTGATTTTGTTGAATGTGTGTATTTGTTTGTGTGTGTTCATAAATACCATACAGCAAATAATAATAATAATAATAATAATAATAATAATTCAACAAAAAAGAAAAATGAAATAAATCCACAAAACATTATATTATTTCTCATTACCAGAATGAACCAATACAATAAATTAAAACTATAACTGAACAAAAAGAGTCCATTAGAAGTCCATTAAAATTGCTATATATATTCATATTGTATATATAGTATTTGTCTGTCTGTAGTCAGCCTTTCTGGTGCATGCTCAGTGGTGACCATAAGGTGGTTGGCTGGGAGCAGTGGGGACGGGGGGGTTGAGGGGGTCTATAAAGGAGCGAAAGGGCCGTTAAAGCGTACCCTCGCCACCATCCCGAAACCTCAGTCCCATCACGCTGTTAACACTGGAAACAAGGGAGCCAAAGTCAGGAAAGACACACTGTGCTTTTAGGGTGTGGGGGGGGGGGAAACACTGCCCGTCGCTAAAGAGTCTTCAACTCAGAGTTTTTTTCAGCTGCAAAAAATGCTGAGGATCCTTCATTGTTTGGATACAGTACCGCCATTAGATTAAGTCCTTGGGAATCTCTCTGCCTTGTGCTGTGGTGATGTGAGGAGACGGTGCTGTTAAGGAGTCTGTTATTGTCGATGATGTTGTTATGCAGAGTCTGTAGCAGGCAGAGCCAATGGGAAGGGGGGCAGATAGGGGGGGAGGGAGGGCGGACGTAGCCGTGCGAGGTTCTGAGGCTTTCTGACACCGAGGGTGAAGCTTTTGGGAGGAAAACACAGGGCTTGGTTCAAATCACAAGGCTATACACCCACTGAAGCACACTACATTTGACCGCAGGCGAGCAGTTTGTGTCCGAACTCTGTCAAAATAGGGATATTCTATATAGTAAGGATGCAACATGACACTTGCCCTGGGTCGTTTCTTTTTATCTGTGACAGAGCTCAGAAGAATTAAGAGTTTCAGTACCTACAGTCACCCCCTGTACCCCTAACCCTTCCCCAGACTTTTTCTTCAGATCCGTGTGAGAGTTCAGGATGGTTATGGTCTGCTAAGCACCACATCACAAGCTCTTTGTCTGTCCAGGTGCCAATGTTAGCCCGCTTGCTAACATTTTCACATTAACTCTCTCGCTTGTGTATCTATTTGTCCTTCTCTCACTTGGAGTCTTTAACACTGTCTGTGAGGGGGAGCACAAAAAAAAAAGCAATTTCTGCTCCCCGTCCGCCTCTTGTACTCCCTCTAACCAGGTCCATTTGTGCCCTCAAAGGACAGCTCTGGTCATGTCCATTATCTGTCAGGATACCTCGATGATCTCCATGCTCCCAGAGAAGCTCGACTGCTTCCCGATCTTCCCCAGTTCTTCCCGTGATCGTGTCTCGGAGATGCCCTCCTCGAACTCCATCTGACAGCTGCGCCGCTTGAACTGCTTCTCCGACGCAGGCCCGCTGTTGTTCACGCTGTTGGACATGCTCACCGTGGACGACGACATGGAGTCCCTGTGGTCTCTCTGTGTTTGTGGTGCCGAGGGCTTCTCCCTCTGAGATTTGTCTCGTAACCGCACACCTTCGCTGCACCCGAATGCCACATATGCAGAACTGCTCCCAAACCTCACCGATGACTCCTCCTCCTGTCCGACCCCTCCTCCTCCCAGCTCCATCCCTCCCTCACCGCCCTCTTCTGCCCCAAAGTGCCAGGGGGCATCCGTGGTGGGGGTGACGGGAGTGACGGGAGTGGTAGCCTGGACAGTGTCTCTGTGTTTGGTCCACATGGCCCCAGAGCCCACGGTGGGCAGGGAGGGTAGTGACAGGAGCAGGGAGCCCTTAAGGTTCTCCTCCAGGCTGGGGCTCTTGTTGTCCAGCGACAAGCTGAGGGACTGTGGAGGTTGGTGTGGGTGGGAGTGGATTGGGGAGCTGCCGGAGCTGTGTTTGGGTTTCCTCCTGGGTCTGGATGAGGAAGAACCAGACCGATGGACTTCACTTCCTCCATGCCGCAAACCTCCAATGCTGCCCCCACTGCCTGGTGAGGGGAACGGTGAATCGGAGGAGCTGGGGCTGTCTAGGACGGGAGACTGAGAGCAAACACCATTGGAGGTGCCTGTTCCTGGGCTGTCAAGCTTGCACAGCTTGGGGACGTCTTCAGAGTGTGTGGGTGCCATGCTGGGGCAGTTGGGACTGCTAGGGGAGTAGACCGACTTAATGTCCAGGGAGAAGGAGCGTTTAAGCCGGTTAGTGTCCATGATCCTCTCCGCGGAGAGGTGCAGGCCGTTGAAGCCTTGCTGGAGGGAGGTGGGTGATGGCAGCTTGGGTTCTTGTGGGATGTGGGGCTCTGCCACAGAAGAGTCATAGTTGCTGCGGTGACCGTTCATCTCGACTCCATTAACCTCAGAGCTTTGCTTAGTGTTGGTGTCAGAGATCTTGTCATCGGAGGTCAAAGCTTGCAGTAATCGCAGGCCCTTCTCAAACTCCAGGAGCTGACCAAGGAAGTTGAAGTTGGGGGATATGGACGGTCTTCGATCCTTTACAAATCTGGAGGAGGAAACAAGTTGGAAAATATTAGTCACAAGAAAGCAGTTTTAACAAGGTCACAGTAAACAGTTTGAGTACTATCTGTGGCTCAGGGTGCGAACAGTTTTTACTGAAGCACAAAACATAATCCTGTGCCAGTGT